>NC_140076.1:51133518-52485765 GCF_964194135.1 Talpa europaea
AATTCACTATATCATTTTTGACTCAGCAGTTTGTTATGAAGATAGAAGATGACAGCTGATACTCACTTTTTCTTTGATAATGCCAATACATTTCAGATAGTGTTCCATTTGGTTATCTTTTTCAGACCCTGAAGATAACATTTCATATTTGTTCCATATATAGCATATTTACCTCAATCTTAATATCTAAAAAGCCATCAATATTTATTGTCTTTTCTAATTGGCAGTATACTCCTTGATAGAACAAAAGAGTATCTCTTAAGCACATGCACAGCATCTAGCTAATTCCCAAGCATAAAGTTTACTAGATGATTTCCCAACAAAAAGTTTCCATGAAGGTAAATGGAAAATTTACCTTCACATGACAAGTAGATGTCAACTATTTTATAAAAAGTCCTGAAATGGAAATTTGATTTTTAAAAATCTATGATCTTGAGAACAGGAAAAATATTCTCTTCTTTTAATTTTCAATCTGCATAACTTACATCTGGTTAAGAAAGTAGCATAGTATATAGTTGCTTATGTTTACTTCTAAAGGCATATTTGAGAATCATGCTACTAAGAATGTGAAATGTGGTTAATATCTGCTTTCAGCAGGCAAAAATCTAGTTTGTTAGAAGTAAGATGAAAATAAAGAGATTTAATAGATACTGTTCATGATAATAAAATAAAAATCAACCACAGAAATCAATTATTCCTGTTAAAACTGGAAAATAATTATTGCATATGAAGATGAGGGGGGTATAGAGTTACAAAAAGATGAAAGAACATGCAATATTCAGAGATGTTTTTACTCATGTTAGTCTAATTTGCTAAGGAGGTAAGAGTTTTAGGATTGTGAGCTTCCACTTAGCGATTCTCAATGTAAATTTTGACTAAAAAATTTTTCTGAAAGTAGAATAAATTGCCTTTTCCAAGTGTGTTTGAATTTTGTCTATGTAATACAGATTCTGTCCTTGTCCGGCTTCAGAAGATTCAAGGCAAATAAAACATTTAGAAAGCCTTTTCTACCAAATGGCTATAGCATTAGGTTGTTTATTGTTCAATAAATTGCATAAAACAAGTAGTGTTCTAAACACAACTCTGCCTCAACTGTTTTATCCTAGATAACACCAAAATGGTTTACAGCTATTTCCACCCAGGTCACGTTATCTCAACCCATATTTAATACATTTGTTTTGACAATGACATTAACAACATCTAAAATGACTGACGAGTCAATTTTTCAGAGGCTAATTGATCACTTTCAAACCTGTAAGTAAATTGAAAATACTTTATTTTGATATAGTCAGTAAATCAAACAGATGCAGCTTTAGTTAAGCTAATGCTTTTAGTTTGAATGAAATACTGGAATTTTCAGAAGAAAGAAAAAAAATGTAAATGAATGAGTATATAGCATGCATAGCAATGTATTTTAATAGAAATGATTATACAATCTACACTTCCCATTTCACAGCATCAGGATCTTAATAAAGCCCATCTAAAAGGCATATTAAATGTGTTCATGTTGTAAATGTATATGTTTGCTATATTCTTTTATTGGCATCACAAGTTTTGTTCTCTTTATTTTGCTCTGTTCATTTATATTGCAAATGATAAACTTTCCATGTTTTACATTTTATACTGAGCTTATCTATTTATTTTCTACTCACTGTGGATGTAGAAAATGATAAGTCTATAGAATAATGTAGCTTATACTGAATTTTACATTGCTATCAGGTATACACAGCATAAGAAGCTTATCTGATCTCTAACTTAATCACAGGGAAATACTGCTAAAGGGAAAACTTGCTTCCTAACAATGAGAAACCTGTGCCTTTGTGACATTTATTTTACTATAAACCCATTATATAGCATTAATATATAATTTTCTTACATTCTGCCACAGTTAGGTGAGATTGATAGTATATTGCTATTGAATTTATACAAAAGTTATATGTAAGTAAATAAATCTATATATGATGTGATTTAAGCACATCTAGATAAGTTATCAATGTCTTAATAATGTTGTGGATACATAGCAAATAAAGCAAACTGGTTTCAGAGTTATGCGCTTTTACTCTATCTAAAAGTTAAGCTACAGAAGTGAAATACTGTGTAATGTGTTAGTTTTACTACCTGAAGTAGTAGTTAGTTCAAGGGAGATGACAAACATATGTTAAAATCTTACAAAACTGCTTTCTGCAACATTCCATAACTCTATGGCTATATTCATCTTTTGTGTTTCACATAGACCTATAAAAAAAAGACATGACTTCCTCATTATGGTGCCATATTTGAAGTATTATATTTATATGTTTAATGCCTTTCATACCTATTTCCTTATGTAGTTTAATGGCATACTTGGACTTTGTAGGCTAGAAAACAGAAATAACTAAAGACAATAGACCCTGAACAGCTGATTGAATGTCTGTATTTGTAATGGGCCAGATATGAGAGAAAACAATAGATTTTTTTGAAGAGATCAGCAAGTTTAATAAACTCTTTTCCTTATTATTTCAACTATACATATAATATGATATTTGTTCCTGGTAATTGAGTTAAATAGATCTACCTCAAGCCAACTTCAAAATGGGTCATTAAATTTATTTTCTTTCTTACCCATTTTTTTCATGGAACAGTTGCCATGGCACACTTTAATAGTCCTTGCCTGAAATAGCCAGAAAATCTGGAAACTTATCTTATTCACCCTCTACATTTTCACAACTTAACTGAAGCTGCAACATAGTGATATATCAAACAATGCTATGTATTCACTTTTGCACATAAATTATTCTCCCAGCACATATTCTCCCAGAATTCAGGATGTTGTTTATTGTAACAGTTTTAACACATTTTCACATTCACTAAAATATTAACCAAAAGGAATTTATTGAAGAAAAAGTATCATCAAAGAGGCACTTTGTAATTAGAGTGAGAAAAATGCTCCCAGTCCACATGAGATAACATGCACTATTGCCTAATAAGAGAACTGTTTGTAAAAGAATAGTCTGCTGAACACTTGTGGTCTCAGGTGATCTATTAAATGACTGCTAGGCATTTTATTGATTTCAACAAAAAATCAATTTGCATGGACAACTATGACATGTAAATTTAATTTCAATTTTCATATATTCTTATATTAATCATAACATCTGTAAATCTTTTTATAAGACTCTTTTAGCTACCATTCAGTTGCTAAAGCACAGATATTTCAGTGAACATAATTTTAGTATGATTTGTATTTTGGCATTTTCAATTTATTTAATTTCCATTTGTGAGAACAATATTTGTTATATTACATGGATGTGGCAGACAGACCTTATGGTGCTTCCCAGGGATTCCTACCTCTTAATGTTCATGCCTTTGTACAATCAGCTGCATGAGCCTTAGGTCTAATCACAGGCTATGGCATGGTGATATGTCACTCACATTGTTATCTAAGACTATTAGGGAAACACCATGTCATAGAATCCTATGTGGCAAGCTTCAGTGGGAAGTCTTTTGGGACCACACGTGACTGCTGGAAAATGAAGGCAACCTCCAATCTGAACAAAGCTACAACATTACATCATACAATAATTCAAAGATAAATCGTGTCAAAAAATTGAGTGAACTTGAAAATGTTCTTCCCCAGTTACACCTCCAGATTAGAATGCAGCCTAGGTATGTTTTTGAAGTTTTATGGGATCCTAAACAGAGGACTGAGTAAAGTCGTTTCCAAACTCTTGACCTATAAGTACTGTGAAATAATGAATGTCTTTTTTTTTTTAAACCCTAAGATAGTCATTATTTGTTACATGGCAAATAAAAACCTTTGCCAATTCACAATGGTGTGTGTGTGTGTGTGTGTGTGTGATATTTATGTATATATGTATATGGTTTAAAAATGGCTTATTGGAGGGCCTCCCCTGGTGGCGCAGTGGTTGAGTGCTGGGCTGCGAGGCTGCCCACAGCCTCTGCAGCGCCGGTTCATTCCCCGGCCCCCGGAGAGGGTCCCACAAAAAAAAAAAAGGCTTATTGGAGAAATGAATGTAACATTGCGATGCTAGAACTCAGAATCAAGGTGTAATCAGTGAATGACACTGCTACACATATATAATGTAAATCTGTGGTAGATAAGTGAATTTAAAAGTTTAATGAATATGTTCAAATAACAGAGAAATTTCTGCATATAATTTTATAGAAACTGATTAGTCTGGCTGAATTCAATATTTATTGTCTCTTATGAAACTTCCAAAATATGGTCATGTATCATCACAGATTTTCAAATTAAGCATAGTAATTTCTTTAAGCCAATTAAATGTTTTTATTTTTCTTAAAAAAAAAACTACAAATTTTTAAGCATGGACTGTTTTAAATTGAAGGGAGATGTGGGACTGTGGGTGTCCTGGTGGGGGCTGTGGTTGGTAACATGCATTTAAAGTGGGTTGACCCTATGTTGATACTCATACATGGTGTTGGAAACCAATGTCACATCATTAAAATTTAATAAAATAAAATTTAAATAAAAAACTACAAATTTATATTTTCTTAACAGAAAATGGTTTGTCAGTAAATACAGAAGACCAACCTTGAAAGAACCATTCAGTGTTGCACTCCACATATAACGTTAACAGATATGAGATAAACTACTGCCAAGACTCTTAGAAAACAGGAAAATAGTATGCTCAGAGAGAAAACAGAATTAGTAATTGGCAGAATTCCTCTATCAAATGGCACTCCACACTGCTAGTGACATGGAATATAGAAGGCAAATTAATAGCCCACATGTGTGTCTTATTAGATACATCAATTTAGAGTTGTTTAAAACCACTAAGATCAAAAGTATCAGTCAATGACATGTTTGGAATCTGAAAAACTTCATGACATAATGTTTAGCTTTTTATTTTGAAATAATTTTAGATTTATATGAGGCTTACAAAGATGGTACATAGAGCTCCTAACTGCCACAGCTTCCATCTCATATAACTATGATAAATTTATCAAAACAAGGGATAAAGTCTTGGAAAATGAATTTATCTAAGTTATATACTTTATTTAAATTTGAATAGTTTTATTTATTGTCCTTTTTATGTTTTGGCATATATTCCAGTTTAATATGTTGCATTTAATCATTATTTTACTATCTTAGTTTCCTTTAACCTCTAAAAGTTTCTCCCTCTACCTGTCCTTCTTAATATTGACACTTTGAAGAGTTCTAGTCAGGTATTTTGTGGAAAATTCTCAATTTGGATTTGTTTGATGGTTTCTCACAATTAAACTAGGCTTAATGGTCTGGGAGAAGAATACTGCAGAGGGGTGTGCTGTTCTCTTTGCATCAGTATGTGGTACAACATGACATTGCTGGTCATTTAAGCCTATATATCAGTCCAGTTTCCTCTACTTTAAATTTATTATATTTGCTTCCTATATTCTGTTTTACAATCAAATCTTACTCATTATGTCCTACTTTCAAGTAGAGGACAATTAAGTCCCTCCTCTTGGAAGGAGAGAGAATTAAAAATAAGTAACCATAGTAATTAAAAAATATTTGTGGGGAAATACTTTGAGGTTATGAAATTATTCCATTTTTTCTTAAAGTTTTCCTGCTAATTATATCATCCATCAGTCGCTCTTGCCTGTAGCAGTCATTACGATGTATTAATGGTAATTTTCTACTTCCCTCATTCCTTTTACATTTTTTATTTTAAATTCATCTATAAGAAGAGAGGAACCTTTTACTCTACTTTGTGTTCAGTCATTTATTTATGTCAGTACACATACATGGATATTTAGTTTATTCTTTCAATTATAATCCAATGTAATAATGATTGATTTTTCTGATCTAATAATCTGGCCATTCAAAATACAGTCCTTTGAAATATACTCCTCATTTTGTTTTTCCAGCACGACTGATTCTTGGCACTACAAGAGGTAGGCCTTCTTGTGTTTTCACAATCACAGCTATAGACTCAGTCCTTTCTCTGAAGCTGCCTGTCTCTTTTATTGTATATTGGAATTAGAACCCCAGGCCTTGGGCTTCCCTTGTAGTGCAGGGGGTTGAGCACAGCACTCTGATCCAGTCCAAGGACTTTGCAGCATGCGTTCCATCCCCGGCTGGCTGGGGAGCAACCCGCATGGCACAGCAGACCTCTCCTGTCTCGGCCTCTGCTCCCCTCAGTAGTGAATTTCTGTCAATCTGCCTGTTCTGCTCCCTGCTCTCTCTGGTGAATCTTCTTCCCCATCCCCCTCCACGACTCTGGCCTGTACCCCAGTTCTTAAAAAAAATAGAACCCCAGGTATTGGCAATCACTATGTGATTTCACTCATGTGTGAATGATAAAAAAAGCTACTACTAATAATAATAAAAAACTCTTACATTTGGATTTGGTCAAATATGGTGTTTCTACTGTAAGTAATCAGTGAACATAGGCATGCATATAGCCCTCTGACTTAGTGTACTTGCATTCTTTGGAGAGCTATCTAGGAGTGGAATTGCTGGATCACAATATAGATCTACTTTTAATATTTTGAGAAACCGGGCCTCCCCGGTGGCGCAGCGGTTGAGCGCTGGTTGCAAAGCTGCCTGCAGCCTCTGCAGCACAGGTTCGATCCCCGGCTGCTCCCCGGCCACCGGAGGAGGGTCCCACATTGCGCACAGACCTCTCCTGCCGCCCGCTGCTCCCCCAAGCAGTGTACTTCGGTCCTTCTGCCTGCTCTGCTCCCTGCTCTGGCTCTGGTGAATTCTCTCACCCTCCCACGCTGCTGACTGTACCCAGTGCTTGTATAAATAAATAAACAAATAAATCTTTAAAAAAATATATTTTGAGAAACCCCCGTACCATTTTAATAGGGACTGGACCAGTCTACATTTCCATCAATAGTACATGACATTTTCTTTCCCTCCAACGACACTCGTGGTTTTTGGACATTTTGATATGGGTCTTATTATGGCTTTGGTTTGCATTTCCTTGATGATAAATGATGATGAGCATTTCTTATGTGCCTGGTGATCATCTGTAGTCCTTTGAAGAAGTGTCTATTTAGGTCCTCTGTCCAATTTTTTAAATTTTTTTTTGTTAATTTGTATAAGCTTTTTGTAAATCTTGTGTATTGACCCCTTGTGGAATGTATTTGTGCAAAAATTTATTCACTTTCAAATAACATTATAATCATTTATGGGTAGTCTAAGTACCTTAAAATAACAAAATAATGCTAATTCCATTTGTCCATCCCTTGTGTCATTAATAACTTTCATTTTATTTATCTGTAAGACTATATATAGGAAATATATACATACACATACAGATTTAAAATCAGTGTTTCTGCAATTATTGGCTAAACTATTTGTTAGACAAGTTAAGAATAATAATAAAGAGGGCCTCCCCTGGCGGCACAGGTGGTTGGTCGCAGTGCTGTGACGCTGTCTGCAGCCTCTGCAGTGCTGTTCCATCCCGGCCAGCCAGCGAGGGTCCCACATGACGAGGCAGACCTCTCCTGTCTCGACCGCTGCTCCCCTCAGCAGAGTATTTCATCAGTCTGCTTGTTCTGTTCCCCACTTTCTCTCTGGTGAATCTTCTCACCCTCTGGTGCATCTGGCCTATATCCCGGTTCTTGTATAAATAAATAAGTCTTTTTTAAAAAAAAGAATAACAATAAAGAGTTTGCTTTACCTTTATTTACTCCTTTTTTGATTCTTTGTCTTTATTGAGACAAAAGTTTCTGACTTATTTTCCTTTCTTTCAAAGAATTTAGTTTAACAGTCTTTGCACAGCAGGTCCACTGGAAACAAATTATTTGACCTTTTTATATCTGCAAGAGTTTTTATTTCTCCTTTACTTTTAAGGATAATTTCTTAGGGACATAGTTCTAGGGTTGTGTGGGTTTTTTTTTTTCCTTTCTCAACACTTAAAGTTTTCACTCCATTTTTTCTTACTTGTACATTTCTATGGAGAATTAGGATATAATTATTACCTTTGTTCCTCTATAAGTAAACAATTTTTTTGTTCTGATTACTTTTGGGTTTTTTTTTCCTTACTCTCTGATTTTCTATAATTTGAAAATAATATGTCTATTATAGATGTTTTTGCATTTATTCTGCTTGACAGTCTTCCAAGTTTCCTGGGTTGATATCTAACATTAATTTGGGGAAATTCTCAATCATTATTGTTTCATATATTTCTTTTGTTTCTCTCTCGCTTTCATCTCCTTGTTAGACAGGAACCCAAATCATACATGCTCTGAATGGACTTTGACATGCACAACATAGAGACAGGATATACTCTTAGAGCGTGGAAATCCACCAATCGAAAAGATCTTTAGTAGAATTCACATGCATTAGAGAGCAAAGAAATAACATAGTATAAAAATGAAGCATCCTCCCCTCATTGGTAAATGCTGAGCCAAGTAGGAGTGATCCAAAGTAGGGCCTATGGGGCCCAAAATCTTGCCACATATATAAGGCACCTTCTGGTGGGGAACAATAGGGTTAGGCAAGTCCAAATGGAAAAATAAAATAAAATAAAATAAAATAAAAATACAAGTCAAGACAAAGGCTGCCCTTGTCAGACTCCCCAAAGGTCTCTCACCTATGTCTCTTTCAAAGTCTTTTTCCATGTTCCCCAAGTCCCTGGAACAAGTCCAAGGCCAAGATAAAAGCATGTCTTCTTCACATGTCTGTTTGTTTGACTCATGTGCCTTGTCCAGGTCTTCTTTTTGAGGTCCATTTTATTTTATTTTTTAAAGATTTATGCACACAAAACTGGGGTACAGGCCAGAGGCATGGGGGTGGGAGGATCCACCAGAGACAGAGTGGGGAACAGAACAGGCAGATTGACCCAAGTACACTGCTGAGAGTGTTATAGGACAGGGAGAGGGTTCCTGGGGACCACCCTGTTACAAGAGGAGTAGCAGGTGAATCAGGAGAGGTCTGCTGCGCCATGTGGGTTGCTCCCTGGCTGGCTGGGGATCAAACTCATGCTGCAGAGGCTGCAGATTGCTTCATAGGTTGCTTCCTAACCCCTTGCGCCACCAGGGAGGCCCCCTTGAGGTCCATTTTAGCTTTCTCTCCTCAGCTCCATCCTTCATTGGGTGGGGCATGGAACATGGAACTTCCCCTTTTTAGATTACACTGTTACATTATAATATTCTGATTGCACAATTGCACCTTTTGTAGTTTTCTACATTCCTTGATAGCTGATCCTGACTTTCCCAATCTGTGTTTTCTTTGCTTTTTTAGATTTCAAGGATTCTACTGGTGTGTGCCTAAGCCCAGAGAGTCTTTCCTTAAATGTGTGCAGTCCATCAAAAAACATTTTTCCTTTCTGTTAATATTTTTAAGGGTTATTTATTTACTAATTTTCCTTTACCAAATGACCTGTGCCCACAGCCCATCTGCCTATGTATCCTATTCCCTCTACCCTTTCCTCTATTCCCTCTGGTAACCAGTATCTTCTTTTTATCAAGTTCAATTTTTTCATTTTTCCTACTGTTTGTGTGCTATTCTACATAAGTGAAACTGTTGGAGAAGCAGTATGTCCTTGGTGAACTCCATACCACATCCATGCCAAAGAGAAGCCAGACACTGAGGATTACAACCCATCATGCCATGAATCTGCCATGACTCTTGACTTCCCAAAGGATGTTTATTTATTTTTTTTAAGATTTATATATTTATGCATACAAGAGCTAGGGTGCAGGCCAGAGGTGCAGGCTAGAGGTGCAGGGGGTGAGAGGATACACCAGAGACAGAGTAGGGAGCAGAGCAGGCGAATCTACTGAAATACATTGCTGAGGTGCTTGGAGCAGCGGGCAAGACAAGGAGAGATCTGCTGTGCCATATGGGCCACTTCCCTGGTCAGGGATCAAACCCGTACTGCAGTGGCTGTGGATAGCTTCATAGTACTGCAACTTAACCCCATGTACCACCGATGCATCCACATAAACCCTGAAGGGTGGTTGTTGACTCAGGGTGAAATTAAGCAGCCATGCTTAATTTGAAAATGAGCATGTGGGCCTGCATTCTCTTGGTTTGCCTGCTTTTAATGTGTACCTGGGGACTCCAGCTCAGACAGGATGTACTGATCAGTTAATTTCTCTCTCTATTCTGCCTCTTCTCATTTTCCTTGTAGATAAACCTTTTTATTAGTCCTGCCCTGTGTGCCTTCCCTTGAGTTTTGTTCTGAGTTCTTAAGTGCACAGCTAATGACTCATATCCAGGTCACCATGTTGTCTTTTGAGGTTACCCTGTAACAAAATCATCTGACATCTCGCTTTCATTTTTTGACTTATTTCAATCAACATAATCACCTTGAGGTCTGGTAGCGATTTTTATCTTTAGCATTGCTTTTCTTTATTAGTATTTCTTCTGCTTAAATTGTTTTGCTTGTTTTCTATCTTATCCATTAGAGTCATTAGCATTATTAATCACTGAAGGTTTTAAATCTGGGCTGATAATCCAATATCTTTGCCATGTATATTACTCTATCATCAAAGAATACTTTTTTTGCTTGTTGGTATATTTTGTAATGTGTGACAGACATGATCTATCCAGTAAAAAGAGCTGTTGTAAATAGACCTTTAGTAAGGTGGCTGTGTTTGTGGTTGGGGGAAAAAATAGTTCTATATTACTATGATTATGTCTCAGTCCTTTAGTGAGCCTATGCCTCTGGACTTTAAACAAGTGTTTCTCTCCCCACTTTAGGTGGGATAGGATGGCTAGAATTAGATATTTTACTCCTCACACATGGAAGACTAGAGTTGAGTTGTTTATTTCCCTTCCTCAGGTCAGTTAGACTCTGATAATATCCTAGAAGATTGGATTCTGCTTAACTAACTTCCCCTGAGATTTAACCTTGTTAAGAACAGAGTACTCTATGCCCAGATGGTTTATTTCCCTCTTCCCCTTCCAGAAGCAAAAGGAGATTTGCTAGCATATTTTCTGTCTTAACATGGTTGACCTCTTGGAGGCAAATCTCACAGTATTGTAAGGAAGCCCCCATGACTGGGCCCCAGTGGAATTTTAAACTCTTGATTTGGTCTACTTTGAGTCTCCAGCAATTCGTCAATTATAGTTAAGATTTTCCTATGCCCATACAGTTTCTTGCAGTGATTCCTGCTCTTAATTCTTTGCTCTGATACACTGTTATTCTCTGTGTTCTTCTGCAGTCTCTCTGTCATGGGGGCAATGATTTCCCCTGTGTCATCACCTCTCTTAGGATTTCAAAAACAGTTGTTGATTTTTTAGTCTGTTTCGCCTTTTACTGGTTATTTGGGCTGAGGCAACTTCCAAGTTTCTTACATGCAGATCAAGAACTGGTCTACCTATGTTTTTTAGAGTCTATTTCTACATTTTTTGTTCTGTTCTGCTAATATATATGCTTATATTTTCAGAAAGATTATACTATCTTGATTACTGTAGATTTATATGTACTCTTGAAATCTGATGAGTCGTTCAGATTTGGTTTTTATCAGAATTACTTTATCTACTTCCTTCACATTTCCATGAAGATTTTCACGTCATCTTGTGTGTATCTACCAAAATATCAATTAGGATTTTCATTAATTCCATGTTAAACATGTAGATCAAAGTAAGACAATATTAGAATATTAATAATACTAAGTGTTCAAGTCCATGAATTCATGTATCTCCATTTATGTAGTTTCCTTTGATTACTTTCAGTAGTTTTATAATTTTCAACATACCAATTCACCACCACATATTGTATTAGATATCCCTAACTGCATCCAATTATTAAAATTAAATTTTTGTTTAATATCAAGCTCCTTTTGTTCATTATTGGCATCCAGAAGTGCAGTTGTTTTTTGTATAATCTTATATCTTAAGATCTTGATAAACTCAAAAAATTGTTTATAGGAACCTTTTAAAAGAGTCCTTGGAATTTTTTCACACAGAAAATAATAAGTTCTGCAAAAAAGGACAGTTTTCCTTTTTTTCTGAACTACATGACTTCATTTTTGGCTTTTTGCAGTGGCTATAATTGCCAGTATGATATTGATTATAAGTGAAGAATGGATAGTGTTCAGTATATTACTATCAAAGATGATGTTATGGGTAGTTTTGATATGCGACTAGGGAGGAAGGAAAGGGCACCATACCTACTATAGGAATCTGTACACATAGCTTAGGCTGCATGTACACACTAATGATCTGTTTCCTTTAAACTAAAACTCTTACTTTAAACTGTGATACCTGCCCTGATGATGCCCAAAGGAGTGCCAGGTATTGATGCCATTGTATGTACCAGGGTCAATATAACCAGGAGGCTGATAATAAATTTCTGGGCACTAAAAGTGACAATAATCAGAAACATCAGTGGTGATGGGCTGTTCTGATAGTCTGTTTGCTTATGAATATCTTTTTGTTTAACACATCATAAAGATGCCAGCTTGAGATAAGATGGCAAGAAAAGTCTTTTCAGGGTGCTATGTCCACCATTGTCTCAGATCAGTACCCAGTGATCTGAAAAATAAATGTGCTTATAGATTCAGTTTCCTTCTCTACTTACTGACTTTTCTGGAGTGACAAGCAACATCAAGAACCTGGTCTGTTCCACTAACAATTTTATAGATGCCCTTTTGTCAATTAAAGAAGTTCCTTTGATTCTAGGTTCTTTAGGTATCTGATGATTTTATTTATTTTTGCCATTTGTTGACACCAAACAGAAGCAAATACTTATCAAAACAACAAACAGGATTTATTCAGAAACCGACAGAAGAGAGGGTACACAAAAGTGCATTCATTGGGAACTCCACATACACTTCCTCTAATCCCAGCTTCCTGTCCTCCCATATAACTTCTGGAGGATTATGCATACAGTTCCACTAGAAGGGGAAAGAGTGGGAGATGCAAAGCATGCTGAGTCCTGTAGTTTCCTGATTTATATATGTGTGAGTGCTACCTACTCTCCTCACTTGATTTAAATAGAGTTCTGAATATTAATGTCTACACATAAACATTAATTTTGCTGTGTTTTTTCTATCTCTACCAAGATCACCATAAACTTTTATTTTTTAATTTAGTCTGCTAATATTATGAATTACATGATGTGTTAGTTTGCTACAACAAACAAAATTCCATAATCTCAAACAGCAGAAGTTATTTTGTCACATTTTTTTGAGGCTGGAAGTTCAAGACAAAGGTGCTAGAAAAACTTGCTTTCTCTTGAGTCCTCTCTGCTTGGGTTTCAGAGCATCATATTCTCTCTCTGAACTTATGTAGTCTTGTGTGTGTACTTCCTTGGTGTGTCTTCCTCTTCATATAAAGACACTAATCCTATTGGACTAGGGTCTTACCCTAATTATTTCTCTAAAGATCCTATCTTCTAATACAGTCACATTGGAGATTAGCACTTCACCATATGAATTTTGGGGATACCCAATTCAATCCATAACTGATACTAAGATTTTCAAATCTCCCTTGTTTTCTTATGCTAAATTCCACTTGATTATAATTTTTTTTTATCTATTTCTTAACATATTGCTGATAGGATTTACTTATTTTTTTGTTGAAAGTTTTTGTGATACGATCATGGGTATGAGCATTTTATAAATTTATTTGTCTAGTTTGGGTAACAGGGTGAATCTGACTTCATGAAATGAGTTACTAAGTATTCCCTCCCTCCTTTTCTTGATTCTGGAAGGAATTGTGCAGAATTGGTACTCTTTCCAGTTTAAATATCGCATAAAATTCATCAGTGAAGGTATAAAATTCATCAGTGAAATTGGAAAGTTTCTGTTTTTTGGGCAGATTTTCATTCCAAATTCAATTTTTTCTCTGTATATGACTTTTCAGATGACCTGTTTCTTCTTAAATTATTTCTTGTAAGTCGTGTCTTTTATGCAAATCATTGATTTTTATGGGCCTGGATTTATCCATAGTATCCTTTTACTACACTTTGAATGCCTGTGGGATCAGCAGTAAAGTCCTTTCTTTCCTTTCTGACATTGGCAATTTATGTCTTCTCATTCTTTTCTGGGACAGCTTGCCTCGAGGTTCATTAACTTTATTGATCTCAAATAATCAGCATTTGCTTTTATTGATTTTTTTTTGTTGTTTGTCTTTTACTTAAAAAAATAGAATCGACATATAACATTATATTTGTTTCAGATTTACAACATGACATATTTGCATATACTGCAAAATAATAACTAGATAATGTCTAGTTACCATTTATCACCACAAAATTACAGAATTTTTTCTTGTGATGAGAACTTTTCAGATTTACTCTTAACAATTTTAAAATATATAATATATAATATAAAGTTATTAAATATAGTCACAGTACTGCTTAGTACACTCTCAATATTTATTTTGTAACTGGAAGTTAGTACCTTTGATCACCTTTCCCCATTTCATCCAATCCTCACTCCTGCCACTAGCAAGCACCAATCTGTTCTCTGTATCTATAGCTTCAGTTGTTGTTTATTTCTTGCTTTTTAATATTTCATATATTATGTCTTAAGGCATTTGTCTTTCTCTCTTTTCACTTAGTGTAAAGTCCTCAGGGACCATCCATGTTGCCACAAATGACAGATTTTCCTTCTTTGTTATGAGTGAATAATATTCCAGTGTGTATATGTGGGTGTGTTCATGCACTACATTTTCTTTATTCACTCGTTCATCAATGGAAATTTAGGTTGTTTCCATATCAGGGATTGCAAATAATGCTGCAGTGTGCATGGAGTTGCATATTTTTTCAAGTTAGTGCCTTAATTTTCTTTGACTAAAAATCCACAAGTGGAATTGCATACAGTAGTTTTATTTTTTCAAATTTTTTGAACCTCTGCATTGTTTTCCATTGGAGCTAGACCAATTTACATTCCCACCAACAGTACACAAGAGTTCTCTTTTCTTTGTATTTATGCCAACAGTTTTTATCCCTTGTCTTTTTGATGATAACCAATCTAACAGGTGTGAAGTGATATCTCATTGTGATTTTTATTTGCAGTTCTGATAATTAGTGAAGTTGAACACATTTTCATCTACCTGTCTACAAGTCTTTTCTAGGAAAATATCTATTCAAATGCTCTGCCCATTTGATAAGCAGATTATATTTTTTGTGTGCTGTTTTTTGCAGTTGAGTTGTATTAATATGTCATGTATTCTGGATATTAATTATCATATATATAATTTTTATACATTTTATCCTGTCCCTTTACTTGTTTTTAATTGGTTGTCCCCTTCTTGTGAAGAATAGATTTAGTTTTATGTAGTGCCACTTGTTTATTTATTTTTTATTTTTTTATGTAAAATACAGAAGATCATCACCAAGATCTATGACAAGAAACTTCCAACCTATGTTTCTTGTAGGAGTTTTATGGTCAGGTCTTATGTTTAAATCTTTGATGCATTATGAGTGGATTTTTTATATGATGCAAAATGTTTCATCTTCATTATTTTGCATGTGGCTACCCAATAGCATTTATTAAAGAAAATGCCATTATATTGTCTCCTTCTCTTGTATTTACTGATCATGTATGTGCAGGTTTATTTTTGGGCTTTCTATTCTGTTTCATTCTATGTGTCTATATTTTGACAATGTCATATAATATTGACAGCAACAAATTTGTAATATAAACAATATCGGAAGGCTTTGGTCCAAGCAAGGAATAATGTTTCAAGAAAGAAGTAAAGTTTGAAGGAAGAATTGATTATCAGTGAGGGAAGTTAGACCGTATCTCAGTAAAAAAACAGGAAGGAAGATAGTGGTAAATGGTTACTGACAAGGAATGAGTTACTATAAAGTGAGTGTATCATGGAAAGGAAATCATATTTCACATTCCTCCAGTAAGATTTATTAGAGGGTATACCTCTATGTCTCTGTCCTTATAAGGATTGATTTTAGAATTGCATTGGGTTGAATTGACATTAGAAATTAGTGATATCAAGGGCCTCCCCTGGTGGCGCAGCAGTTGAGTGCTGGGCTGCGAGACTGCCCGCAGCCTCCGCAGGGCCGG
The DNA here is from genome assembly GCF_964194135.1 of Talpa europaea. Lineage (NCBI taxonomy): Eukaryota > Metazoa > Chordata > Mammalia > Eulipotyphla > Talpidae > Talpa > Talpa europaea. The sequence goes on from NC_140076.1 coordinate 51,149,458, forward strand.
TTCGTACCTGGCCACTGGCGAGGGTCCCACCAAAAATAAATAAATAAATAAATAAATAAATAAATAAATAAATAAATAAATAAATAAATAAATAAAGTTGAGGATTAGAAATGGGCATATGGAGTCTAAAACTATTATTTTTATCACAAATTAGACATTAATATTATGTCGAAGGCTTGTTTAAACACAGATTTACTGCAAAACCCCCCTACATTCTCCCACTGCCCCCACAGTTTCTGACTGAAGTAGGTTTGGGTTGAAGCAGATTTTTGGCATTTTAAACAATTTTCTAGATTATATGATTACTGCTTATTTGGAGTCCACACATTACAAATACTGCTCTTGACTGCACACTCCACTTCCAGTAAAATTATATCTATTCTGCTATCTCCTCTCCTTTACTACCTTTCTACCTTAATATTTTAAATAAGCAAGAAGACAAATGCAATAAGGTTTAAGATATTAATAAGCAGTTTTATTCTGTGGCTATAGAGGTAACACCAACAGTGACTCATAATCCACAGTTAAGAGGAATTAGGGAAGAGGATATTTTTGTTTTATTTCTCTCTTCTTTAGCTTTAATGTGGGAGGAAATGTGATGCCTCAAAAAAGTCATGTATCTAAATGATGATAAATCGATAACTTTGTTTTGTTCCTTTGTAAGATATTATATTACCTAATTTTCCTAGCATGATTGTTGTTCTACTATTCAGTTTTTTTTTTTACTTTAACATATAGTCATTATTTTTTGTTTTATTGTACTTGAAATAATTCATTTTATTCTCCCATACTGTATTTTCTGTGGATTGAACATAAATATCTGATTTAATCATGCTGCATTAGATATAGAATAAATCTTCATACTTTTTTTAAAGATTTTTTATTTTTATTTATACAAGAACTGGGGTATAGGTCAGAGGCATGGGTCGGGGAGAGGATTCAACAGAGACAGAGTAAGGAGTAGAACAGGCAGACAAACAGAAAACAATGCTAAGGGGAGCAGCGGGTGAGACAGGAGAGGTCTGCCGCACCATGTGGTTACCTCCCTGGCTGGCCTGGAATTGAACTGGCATTGCAGAGTCTGCGGACATCTTCACAGTGCTGTGCTCAGCCTGCTGTGCCACTGGGGAGGCCTATTGTCATACTTTTAATTAAATGAATTCAAAAGACTTTAGATGATATTGTTTAAGTGGTTCCAAAGTCATATCTTGAAGAGGTGAGTGTGAAATCATTGAGATGTTGCAGATTGACATAGCATCACTCTCTGGCAAGATACACCTTGCAGAGTTTAAACTCTATCTGCCTACTGCCTTCCTGAAAGCTGGGTTAGAGAACTCACATTTTTTTTCCCTGAATATTTTCTTCTATTAGGTAATATGATAATATTATCTTCCTTACAGGATGATAATTCAGAATTAAATATAAAACAGTTATAAAGACAAACAGAATTGGTAGGTAAAAAATTAATCATTATTATTGGTTAATATTAATTTCACTCTAGTTTATCAGTCTTATATTAGTTTTTACTTTGTTCTCTCTACCAGTTTTTTCTACTGAAATATTTTGAAGTTGCAGTTCCTATTTGTAGTGCTATAGTTTACTGAATACTTATTAAATTCCAGGCACTGTGCCAAAATCGTTACTTACTGCTTGTGATTTACTATTCACAGCAATCATGGGCCATAAATATTATTATCCCAATTTTACAAATGTAAGTAATGAGATTTAGGGAATTCTTATAAAATCATATATTGAGCAAGAATTTTATATGCATAAATTCACTGAGCATTATGACAAAATGCAGGTTAAGAACTTTGACAATGAGTTTTTTTAAAAGAAGGAGAATAGGTATTTTTCCCTATTTATTTGGTGAATATGGCTAAAATTTTTAGAGATTACATATAAAACAAACACAAATAAGATTTGTAAAGGTATAGAGAAGAAGGAAGATTGGCTAAGGAGCTGTGGACAAAAGAGACAAAATGGTGAGTTTCCTGAATTTACTTTTTCTTCATATTTCTTGACTGGATTCTGGAAAAGGAGGAAACCTAGAAATGCCAAAGGGCTGAAAAAATAAAGTTACAAGGAAAAAAAAATCTGTGCTAAATGCCTAAAAAGGGGATGCCTAAAAAGACTGAAAACCTTTAGAAAATAACTACACTACTCCAGCCAAATGCCAAAGAAAACAATGGCCCCATACACAGCCACTTTAGCAAAGGTTGCATGAGATGCCTAAGCTTCTATTTTTGCTATATGATAAGGAGCTCCCACCAGGGTGATGTCAAAGAAGGCTGAATGGGGAACTAGGATTTTCATCCCTATTGACTGATAACAAATCTCCCACATTGTATGATATCCACAAAAATCACTTGGCAAGCCTGGATTTCCACCTCCATCTGATTACCTTAGCTGTAATCAAGTACTTCTTTCCCCTGCTGGGATCATATCAGAAGAGGTCTATGGGAGAATCAGGACTATCACCATCACACAGTGCTAAGAAAATTGCTCCCCTCACAGTGTCAGAGGCCAAATTAGGAACATGGTCTCCTAGCAGTTAGGAAGAATGATGCTTCCCCTTCCTAAGTTGTCAGAGGAGTCCTGCTAGGAGAGATGATTCAAACAGGATCTAAATCCTCATAACATAGTGTCCACAAATTTTCAGGTATTCATAAATAATACTTCACTATACCAAGGCAGAGGAATCCTAAACTTGAATGAGAAAACACAACCAACAGAGGCAAACTTCAAGATCATACCCTCTCTGAGTTACAAAGAAAAATAATAAAACAGGAAAACAATAACTTCATGATATGTGGGCTTATAGCCAAAATTTTTTACTACTCCTGTCAACAAAATCTAAGAAGGAGAGAATAGGTAGGATGTTACTGAAAAAATTATTTCAAGCAGTAGCAGTGGAAAATTTCCAAAAGTTGGTAAAAGACATGGCCTTAGAGAGACAAGAAATTGATCAAGTCCTAAAAAGAAATACATCACACCAAGTCAAATTGTTACCAAATTTCTAAAAATTGTGAAGAAAAAATTTGACCACATTCAGAGAAGCCTTATTACACACTTCCAAATGGCAGTTAGTTTTATAGGAGCCACAGTATTCAGGGGAAACAAGGAAACATTTCAGGTGCTAAAAGAAAATAACTGGCCATTCAGAATTCTGCATCTATTTAAATGCCCTAAGGAAAGAAGATCTAACCTGTAAAAATGATCTAAATAATTTCTCTCAACAGAAAGCAATCAGAAAAGAAATCTTGGCACACCAGGAAGGAAGTCCAATGCAAAGTCCAAACTGGAGGACAAATATAAAAAATTGTCTTTCTCTGCTTGAATTAAATACATCATGTTTGGCAATTGAAAAAAAAAATTGTAACAATCCCAGATATGATATGTATGTAAAGGAAATATTTAATACAGTTTTATTACAAATGGTAGAGAGTGAAGGGAGATAAAGGGAGGTGAGATTTTCCACTGAAGTTGAGCTGGTAAAATACTGATACCAGCATATAAATCTAATGTGCTATCTAGAGCAACTATTAAATCTATAGAAGGAGATACACTAAAGAACACTACAGATAAATAAAAATTAAATTCTGAAATAGGTTTGTATAACCAACAGGAAGATATGAAAAAGCAAAACAGAACAAACATAAATGGCTGAGTCATCTTTAACAATAATTATATCACACCTAAATTATCTAAATGCCCCAAATAGAAGAGAGATTGACAGAGTGGGGAGAAAAATAGTAATTCAACTATATGCTTTCTACAAGAAACTTACCTCAAATATAAAAATGTTGAGTATTATGCTAAGGTTAATGTAAAATTTATATAGAGATTACTGGTACAACATAGAGCCTATAGTTAACCATATGCTATTATGCTCTTAAAACTTACAAAGACTGGTATTTTACACTAAGTGTTTTTAAAACATACAAACATATGCACAAAGGGACACAAAAATACTTTTGAAGTTGATGAGTATTACCTTGATTGTGATGATGGTATCACAGGATATATATCTTATCAAATTAAATGAATAAAATATATGCAGCTTTCATATATCAGTTATATCTAATTAAAGCTGAAAAATAATAGATGGGAAGTCATCCAGAAAATTATAAGAGGGGCAAAATGAAAGACGATAGTAGATATAATGCAAATGCTTGATTAATTACAAGAAATGCAGTGGATTAACTGCTCCATTTAAAAAGACAAAAATTTTCAGAATATAAAGATCCTTACAATGATTCAAAGAAAAATGATGGGAAAAGTCATATCAAGTCTATTCTAACAAAAATAATTTTATTTTGTTTTATTAACAATAGAGAAAATAGATTTAGGGCCAAAAGCATTATTATAGATGATTAGCTTATATTTCTAAAGTAAAAATTACATTTACGACAACAATATAATAATGCTATTTTAGTATGCAAATAATGACATATCCTCCTTGAAGCATAGTAAGTGAAAATAAATATTAAATATTAGGATCATAAAAGTGAGAAAAGACTGCATTTATTTAAATATATTATTAATATTCATGAGATAAATTGCAAATGTACCAACTTGCAGTAATAAAAAAATAAATGTTTTTATATACCATTAGAATTGAAAAGAAATTATAAAAGATATTTATAATAACAACAGAACTTTATTGCAATAAAAATTCTAATATGATATGGGCAAGTCTTTTATAGAGAAAATGGTGAAGATTTTGAAAAACACTAACAAAAACCTAAGTCAATATGTTCTGTGTTCAAGGATTGGACAACTTATTGAAAAGCTGTTTGTACTCTCCAAATTGATACACATATGTTGTGTAATCCTAATTAAAGGTAATGCTTAAGTACAAAAATTGACAAATGATTATAATTTATACTTAAAATATTAAGGACCAAGATTGAGAAAATATTTATAGAACATGATAAACTTACATACCTATCAGAAATCAAAACTCATCTTAGAACTAATTAATCATACCAAAGTAGTATTGCTTCTGAAATAGCAGTATATATATTGCTATATTCACAATGTGGCAAATAGTATCGCAAAACAGAAGAGAGTGTAATAAAAAGCCTACATAATTTTAGATATGTGCTATCCATTTTTAGTAATGTTGCTAAGAAAATTGAGAATCTATATTTAAAAAGAAAAAAAAATAGAGTTGTAACCTCCTACTGTACACAAACATCAGTTCCATCCATAAAGAATGTGTTTATAGGGCCTCCCTGGTGGCGCAAAGGGTTAAGCACCGCACTCTGAAGAAATCTGAAGCCTCTGCAGCATGAGTTTGATCCCCAGCCAGCCAGGGAGCAACCCACATGAGGGAGCAACCCATATGGCACAGCAGACTTCTCCTGTCTCACCCACTGTTCCCCTCAGCGGTGTAGTTCAGTCAGTCTGCCTGTGCTGTTCCCCAGTCTGTCTCTGGTGAATCCTCTCATTCCCTGCATCTCTGGCCTGTACCCCAGCTCTTGTATTCATAAATAAATATTTTTTTTTAAAGAATGTGCTTATAAACCCTGATGTCAAACTATACTATCAAGCTATAGTTAGAAAGACAATACGGTATTGGAATAAAACACACAGTTCAATGGAACAGAATTAAGAACCCAGAAATAAACCTTCATATATAGGGACAACTAATTTACAACAAAGGCATCAAAGCATAGGTAGAAAAAAGGAAGGTCTTTCAACAAATTATGCTGGGAAAACTGATGGCCAAATTCAAAAGAATAAAACTAGGCCATTCTCTTAGAATATACACAAAAACTAACTTTGGAAGGATTTGAAACTTGAATGTTGGCCCCAAGTCATAAAATATATAAAAGAAAATACACATGATAAATAACTTTGAGGATTTGTGTCTAACAGCAATGAAAATCACAGTGAAAATAAATAATTAGTACTACATCAAATTAAAAAGCTTCTTCATAGCTAAAAATGAAAATGTAACTTACTGGGGCCTCCCTGGTGGCTCAGGCCTTAAAGAAAGAGTGCTATCAGGCCTCCCTGGTGGTGCAGTGGGTGGAGCACCACACTGTGAAGCTGTCTGCAGCCTCTGCAGCCCGGGTTCAATCCCGGCCTGCTGGCGAGAATCCCACATGGCACAGCAGACCTCTCCTGTTTCACCCGATGCTCCCATCAGCAGTGTATTTCATCAGCCTGCCTGTTCTGTTTCCCGCTCTGTCTCTGGTGAATCCTCTCACCCTCCCCCACATCTAGCCTGGACCCTGGTTCTTGTATAAATAAATAAATCTTTAAAAAGAAACAGTGCTATCAAGCTATTGCCAGCCACTGCAGCATGAGTTCCATTCCGGGCTGCTCCACTCAGCAGTGTATTTCAGTAGATCCACCTATTCTGCCCCTCACCCTGTCTCTGGTGAATCCTCTCATCCCATCATCTCTAACCTACACCCCAATTTTTATATACATAAATAAATAAATCTTTAAAGAAAGAAAAAAAAGTAACCTACTGATTCAGAGAAGATATTCACAACTCACATATCCAACAGGAAAATTAATATTCAAAATCTATAAGGAGCTCATAGATCTCAACAAGGAAAAAAAATGTACAGAGACTCTGAATAGACATTTATACAAAGAAAACATACAGATGGTCAATAGGCACATTAAAAACCATTCATCATCACTTGAAATAAGTGCAAATTTCAACCACAATGAGCTCTCTCTTACAGTGCGATAATGGTCTATATCAAAAAGACAAGAACTATCAAGTGTTGGTCATATACTGCTGGTGGAAATGTAAATAGATACAATCAGTATGGAAAAGCTTATGGAGATTCCTCAAAAAATTAAATGGATTGTAAGTATTAAATTAAGGTAATTAAAATAAATATAGTTCATAAGAACTAACTTATGATCTAGCAATTAATTTTAGGTATCTTTCTGAGACTATGAAAACACTAATTTGAAAAGATATATGCACCCCTCTGTTCATTGCTGCACTAAACGCAAAAGTCAGGATATGGAAACAACTATGAGTTACAGTTATCTGTCCTTAGATGGATGAACGGGTAAAGATGGTGCATATACACAATGGAATACTTACTCAGCCATGAGAAGAGAAGATGATATCTTGCTGTTTGTGACAACATGAGTAGACCTTGAGGGGATTTTGCTAAGTTAAATAAGTCAGAAAGACAAATACTGTATGATTTCATTCATATGTGAGATACAAAGAAATCAAATAATTAAAAAATCTTGTAGAGAAATAAAAAAGACATTATATTCAAAGTGCTTTTTACAGGCACTGGGCAAGTAGTAACAAATCAAAAGAACAAATAAAACACTTAGATTATGACAACAAATGATTTGGGGAAGGCATTGAGGGTAGAGGAATGGGTAGAGGGCTTTGCTACACCAATATTTGATTTATCCTATGTATAAATTCCTCATGCATTTAAAATTTACTAGTGTCCACTTGTCAGTCAATGTACTGGACAAGAGGTAAGTTCATAAATTTTTAATCCAGTTTGTACAGAAGTAGAGGAGATGGAAATGGAAGTGAAGGGTTTTTTTTTTTTTTAATATAATCTTAAAAACAATTTACTTTTTAAATTATTTTTATTTTTAATTTATTTTAATTGAGATAATATTTGGATACTCCTATCAGGTATTAACACCATTAGTGCAGCCACCACCAAATAACCCATATTCCACCGCCATATATTATTGTGTGTTCCCTTCTCTATTTGTTCATTACCCTTCCTCATGCCTTCCTTTCCTTGATGCTTTAGTTCTGTAGTCAAATGAGGGTTGTTATCTGACCTTTTTTTTTTTAGATTTATTTATTTATTTATACAAGCACTGGGTACAGTCAGAAGCACGGGAGGGTGAGAGAATTCACCAGAGCCAGAGTGGGGAGCAGAGGGGAGCAGCGGGCAGCAGGAGAGGTCTGCGCGCCATGCAGGACCCGGTAGCCGGGGAGCAGCCGGGGATCGAACCGGTGCTGCAGAGGCTGAGGGCAGCTTCGCAACCCAGTGTTCAACCACTGCATCCCTGGGGAGGCCCTCTTATCTGACTCTTAATTTAGTTATTTTATATTCCACATATTAGTGACACCATTCAGTATTTTTCTTTCTCCTTTTGACTTATTTTACATAGCATTATCCCTTCCAGCTCCATTCCTGTTGCCAGAAATGGCATTAGTATCTTTTTTTGATCACTGAGTATTATTGCATTTTGAATATATACCACATCTTGATTCACTCATCTGTTCTGAGGCATATAGTTTGTTTCTATAATTTAGCAATAGTGAATAGTGCTGTTAGTAAGAGAAGTTTGAGTTAAGTAAATATGAATTCTTAAATTTTAAAATCAAGTTTTATTTACATAAATATGTAGTGGGCTATGCACAATCTTTTATGATATTTTAAGTTTTGGGGTCCAAATTAGTTAGGATAGATAATTTTATGTAATTATGAGACGAGTAATTTTAAACTAGTTTGGCCTCTTTTGATATTCTTTTACTAATATTTCTTTGCTTTTTGCAAGTAATTTGGTCTAAATTCCTAGGTGAGTTAAAGTAACATGAACTACATGTATGTTGCAATATTAAGGAAGATATACAGAAAACACATTTCTTTAAAAATCAAATAGATTTATTATGAAGAAAGAAGGTAACAAATAGGTATAATTAGAATTCAAATTTACCGGTGAATTAGAACTAGACTAGACCAGATAAATATGAGGCATATTTTACCATTAACTGAATGAGAGTCATGGAATTAAGGCACAGAAAATTGTGGCTTTTCTTTTAAGTGTTAGTATAACTCAAATTTATTTCCCATGTTTCTCCTCCTTAGAAGCAGGAGTACAAGTGTTTAATGCTTACAATTTCTTAGATAATTTATTCAAGGGATTTATTTTCTTTGACTCTTTCATTCCGCCATCAAAAATCTAAAAATAAATAAATAAATAAATAAAATCCCCAAAGCCCCTTCACTTCAAATGAAAATCAAAGGAAAAAATAGAAAAATTTGATTCTAGCCAGTGTTGTTCTTGAGGTTGGATATTGTTCTCACTCTGGTCAAGTAAATTATCAACATATTCAACAGCACATAATGCACTTACATTTATACATTCATAATTTCTGTCTCAGTGACTACATGTCAGTTTTTAAAAGGAAATCTAAATAATGCTAAAAAGTATCTTATTCACATACCAATGGATCCTACTGGCTTGGTTGTCATGGATACATACCTTTTGTTTGTTTGAGACATCTATAAAATGTGTGCATATGAATCCTTGCTTACCATACCTGCAATGATGTTACAGATATTTTACAGTAGTAAATAAAATTAAGCAACTATGTAATTTATGATAAAGGGCTAAACATATTTACCTGCATGCATTTTAATAAATAGGTTCTTACTGACTTTTAAAATAAAAAACTACTATATTGTTCAAGGAGGAATGTGGTTTACGAGACTACCTATATACCTTGTAAGGTTATATTACACAGAGTACGGGAAATCATCAAACCTTGAGAAAAAATAAAATAGGATGCTATACCTATTTAAAAATAATATTCATGCTTCTCAAGAGAGAGTGTTTTTATTATAAAAATTCAACAATATAGGTATTTTACCCTCAAGATATCCAATGTCCTATTCTCACACTCAATCTCCTTCTGTTTCTCATGTGTCATAATAACATCATCTTTATGTGTTAGTAGGTGTCATGAAAAAATATATATTACAATCTTCAAGTGCTAAAAGAGCAAAGCTTAAAGCTAGAGCTATATTTTTCCCATCTAAAAGTCACTGACACAAAAGAAAAAGATGAACAAAGAGCTATGAATGTATGCATTGGATTGGAGCTTCTGGAAGTTATATGTTACTTTGTTCAAAAGCACAAACCACAAAAATATCTTAATGTCACCCCTATTGAGAGGTCAGTGCTGTTGTTTTGGCAGTCACTCAGCCTTGATTTAAACATACACACACACGCACGCACGCACGCACGCACGCACACACAGAAAGTTCAAGCTAGAGTAATTCGCATTGATGTGCAGTATTTCTGAAACAGAAGAATCTTTTGACACTATTGTCATATTCTGCCATTATCTGTTTGTTAGTTTGCACAGACTAACAGGTTTAATAACTTAAGCTAAGTGAAATAAAATATATACTCTGCAGAGCTGTATGATAACATGCATCTACTGTTTGCATTCAATTAAGAATTATACTCTTTAACCTGGTAAATCAACATTCAGCATTTCTTTCTGCTAGTAATAATAATGCGAAGGTGTGAAATCCTTTTATTCATTATGTTTTTAGATATGATTCCTCATTCCTTTACATTAAAAAGAAAATTATTTTAAAAAGAACTATGTAAAAATATTAATAAGCATGACAAAGACACTTGTTAACAGTTCTTACTCAATAGACATGGAAATTTTGATTTCTCTAATAAAAATAAATAAAACGAACCATGTAGATATCAAACTGGTTAGAATAATTCATTGCAGTTTTAATAATGTGAATGTTTCATGTTCATTTAGTCTTGCTGATTATAATAAAAACTATTTAGAGACAAGTTTTCACCCTACATAAATAAGATCTTATCTAGAGAGTAGCTTCTGCATTTAGAGAATTAAGAAACTCATTTAGAGGGCCTCCCCGGTGGCACAGCGTTTGAGCGCTGGGTTGTGAAGCTGCCCGCGGCCTCTGCGGCGCTGGTTCGATCCCCGGCTGCTCCCCGGCCACCAGAGGAGGGTCCCACATGGCGCGCAGACCTCTCCTGCCGCCCGCTGCTCCCCTCAGCAGTGTGCTTCGGTTCTTCTGCCTGCTCTGCTTCCCTCTCTGGATCTGGTGAATTCTCTCACCCTCCCGTGCTTCTGACTGTACCCAGTGCATGTATAAATAAATAAATATATATATAAATCTTTAAAAAAAAAAGAGAGAGACAGTATTTACTGCAGTATTTGCCCCATGATGTGTTTAAATCATGAAATAAGAGATCTCTCAATATATTTTTGGGAAAAGCTTCTACTTCATATTTTTTTTCAGAATCTCATGATTATGTCAAGTACAAGATATACAGGTTATTCCTTCAAATTTTCTCATTCTATAGGAAAGAGTAATGTTTCAAGGCTCTTTGATGTTTATAGGTTAGAAAGTATTTTCTAATATTATGAGATATAATGAAACGGCTTTATTTAGAGAAAAGAGGGAAGTAACTAGTGTTTCTAAAAGTTCCAGCTTTAATTCCACTAGTAATTAAAGTTGGAACCCACAGCAGTGTCCATTTCTTTTCCTGTTTCTCATTGGAAAAATGTGACAAATTTCCATGCATCTTTTATAACCTAGTTTAATAAAGCTAAAACTTTAACAGAAAAATGGATTTAGTTAAAATCTATGCTCATGCGCTGTTAATTAAGAGGTTCAAAAATCTACCCAAAACCTCAGCAAAACAAATATGTAAAAATTTAGCATAAAACTTTCTGAAGATTTGTAGTGATACATAGATCTGAACAAGGTGTGGTTGTGTAAGAATACCTACCAAAGCATAAGTTACATCTTGACTAGAGGCATTGTGTTTAAAACAAATATTGAATTGTTTCATTAATGAAATTTATTTATCCCAGAAGAGGTCAAACCTCCAAATTATCATAATGTTACCTACTTGTATTTTATTTCAGTGACAACTGATTCACTAAAATCATTTAAATACAAATAAGGAAAAAAAATAATGTATAATGTTAGAGGTCTGCAGTGGAATCTGTATATGGAATAACCGGTGTAATATTGTTATGGGGCAACCCCGATATAAAACGGGTTGCCTGGCTATGGGTCCTCACCCTCGCGCTTAAAGGGGACTTATTAATACTCCACTACAGACACACACAAAAAGTTTAATAAAAGGTTTATTTACAAGGGAAAGGGAATTAAGGAAATGTACAACTCAGGGAAAAAATAGAGAAATAAAGTCTTTAATGCGTCCTACCCGAGCCACTGACCTGGAAATCCAAAGGCACTCTCAGAGCTGGCCTCACTCTGCCAGCTGGCGGGGAGCCAAAATGGGGGAGCCCCTCGAAAACCCACGTGTCTGGCTTTTATACCAAACCTGGCGGCTTAACCCCATCCTCAGGTCCCAGCCACCTTCCCTTTGGTGGTGATGGGATTTGGAGTTCCCATTGTCTTTGGCTTTGGCCTGGGGTTGGGGTGAGTCCACAAAGCCTGTATGGAATCAGCTTTAGGACATCCTTTTCCCCCTAACAATATGAGAATGATAAAAAATGAAAAAGAAGATAGATATTCTGGGCTTCCCCTGGTGGCGCAGCAGTTGAGCGCTGGGCTGCAAAGGTGCCTGCAGCCTCTGCAACGCTGGTTCGAACCCCGGCCGCTGGCCATGGTCCCACATGGCACGACAGACCTCTCCTGTCTTGCTCCCCTCAGCAGTGTATTTCATCAGTCTGACTGTTCTGTTCCCTGCTCTGGCTCTGGTGAATTCTCTCACCCTCCCGCGCTTCTGACTGTACCCAGTGCTTGTATAAATAAATAAATAAGTAAATATTTAAAAAAATAAAAAAATAAAAAAGAAGATAGATACTCTAAAGATATTCATTAAGATATTTTATTATTTTTTTATTTTATGTATTTTTTGTCAACCTTTAAAATATATTTGTCTATATAAAGTGTTCTACATTATCAGTACAAGGAGTCCATTTATGGATTTCTAGTAGATGAAGTCTCCATATGTCCATTTCTTTGTTACTTTTGATTCTCAATTATTCTGTTTTTTTTCCTTATGACTTTCATGATTTTAGATTGGGAACTATTCATTTTCCCCAAACATTAAGTAATAATTCTTTCAGATCTGGATGTGAAGTTGAGTTCTTCCAGATATCAGTTGTGAATATTTTTTCCGTTAGTGTTCTTATAGGCAAGCGATCTAAAAAAAAAAAAAAAAAAAAAAAAAAAAATCAAGTAAATTCTCCAGTTTGATGTTTCTTTGGACCACAAACAAATTAGGAATTTGAACTCCAAACACCAGTAAGAATTTGTGATTTCAAATGTCAAAAAAAAAAAAAATTCCCCTTCATTCTGTATCAGAGTTAAAATAAGCAAATTTCCTGTCATTTTTTTTTGAAGATTTATTTATTTATGCTACAAGAACTGGAGTATAGGCCAGAAGTGCAGGGGTGGGGGTAAGTGGATTCATCAGCGACAAAGTGGGGAAAAGAACGTGAGGATCTACTGAAAAACACTGCTGAGGGAAGCAGCAGGTGACACAGAAGTCTGCTGAGCCATGTAGTTAACTCCCTTTCAGGTATTGAACTCATGCTGCAGTGGCTGGGGATAGCTTGATAGAACTGAGACTTAACCCCTGTGCCACCAGGGAGGCCCCTCTGTCATTTTTTATTAAATGTAGGGCTTATTTCTCATTTACTTTATCATAATGATGCAAGATTCTGCTTGACGTGTAGTCTAGTTTTAGATTGTTCACTTTAGACTGGCCTTTGAGTTTATTCTCTGTTTTTCACATCCTATGAAACTGTCAATGTAGAATCCTTAGTAATGAAGGTTCATTAAAAATTTAAGTTGGAGGGCCTCCCTGGTGGCGCAGCGGGTTGAGCGCCGCACTGTGAAGCTGTCCACAGCCTCTGCAGCACCGGTTTGATTCCCAGCTGGCCAGGGAGAAACCCACATGGCACGGCCGACCTCTCCTGCCTTGTCTGCTGCTCCCTTCAGCAGTGTCTTTGGTCCATCTGACTGTTCTGCTTCCTGCTCTGTCTCTGGTGAATTCTCTCACTCTCCTGGGCCTCTGGCCTGTGCTCCAGTTCTTTTATAAATAAATGAATCTTTAAAAAAAATAAATTTCCACTCTTTAAAAAAAATTCAAATTGGAGACTGCTTTGAAACTCACTTACTTCCCATAGTCATTGCTTTCATATGATATTGAGGACATGAGTATCACTTTATTTTGTGCCATATCAATAATTGTTTTTCAAAGGTAATTTGGATGTATTGTGTACTGTTTTCTTTTAAAATATTTTTTTAGTTCTTGGTTGGTAGCTTCTAGTCTCTTTCTTTGCAATGTGAAAAACAGAATACCATGAAGGCTTTATTTTCCTTCCAGAGGTATTTTTCAGTTTTGTGACACTTAATTTTGAGTTATTGCTTCATCCATAATTAAAAATTAACTTGAGAGGGTGGAGCAAAATGCCAGAAGAGTGAGGACACTGACTCATCTCGCCCACAAACTCGCAGCTAGATTGCAGAACAAAAGCATTAACTTCTGAAGGAAAAGCAGATGACCAATACAATAGCCATGAGTAACATCTGGAGGAGGGGATCCCAGTAAGCAGTGGAATGGGCCAGGCAGAGAGCCCACCCAACTGGGTGAGATGAGCCCCAAATGGCCCAGCAGGCCCTGCACGCAGCAGAGTGGAACTGGCATGGCTCTTACAAGGTAACCCATGGCAGATCTCAACAAGCCCTGAACCCTGGGACAGGCCATGGAAGCAGACTAGTTATAGTTGTCCTCCATAGAAATTGGAGTAGATATTGGCAAACTCCAGGGTGGGTCTGGAAGGCATCCTGCTAGCACACCTGGGCATGTGTTTGCAAAACTTGGAATGGGACCCAGAAGCAGATGCTCCAAGGTAGCCCCACAAAAACAAACAAACAAACAGTTGGATGTAGTGTACTTGAGAATGTAAAAAGTCGATATTTTAAGCAAATTATATCACATATGGTAGGAAATAATGAGGGAGTCTAGTCATTTAAGAACCTTGAATCTACAGAATCATGATAATAATATGCATTGAGATTATATTATGCTATCATATGTCATTTGGAATAACAACAAGTCTATCAAAACTTAAAGTGAATGTTAACCAATAATCATCTGCTTCTGTTTGTGTATCACTACATAAGCATTAAGAATTAAACACAATGGACAAGTGTCCATGCATATTTTATATGTTCTGACTTGAAAACTTCAGATTTCAAAACAAAAATATTAAATGTTATTGTTATACATGATTCACTAAATATCATAATTAAAATGTTTGAATATGTACATATCATGATATTAGGCAATGATATGAACTAGAAAGACTTCAGCTAAGGAGTCAAATTTGTATACTCTCTTACTTTGGGTAACATTAAAGAATTTGTTTCCAGCTTAGAACTTCTGGTAGAATAGTGATTAAAGACAGGATAAGCACAACTTAACCCACAGTAGCTGTGTGATGGTTGCAAGTTACTTATATGTCTGTTTTTTTTTTTTTTTTCCCTTTCCTCATCCGTAAAGTGGAAATAGACCTACTTCACAGTAACAGTTAACAGTTACCAGCTACCAGCTATGCTTTAGGGGACCTCTTGTTTCCTTAGGCACTAATGGAGTTAATTCATGTAAAGTACAGAGCTTTTAATAATAGCTATTAGTACTATTGGTGAAATGGAAGTAATAACCCTTTTACCTTACACAGTGTACTTTATAAAGATGTTATGAGAATGAAAGGATATTTCCTAAGTAGTAACTTTGGCACATAAAATGCTCTTAGTAAATATTAGTTACTGCCATTATTACTTAAGCTAATCTTTCCTTATACAGTTGATATATAAATACATTAAAATAGGAAAATCTCAGTGACTGTTCCTAAAATAAACATTTATAAGTAAAATGCCATAATATTTTAGACACAAATCTACATTTTTGGGAAAGCCCTTTGACTAACACATTTTAAAGATCAAAACTTAAATTCAAATATTTACAAAGATTGATATCATCTCTCCTATCAGCACATAATAGTCAATGAAATCTCTTTCATTTGTGGGTGCATGGATAAATGAGCTTCATAACTAATTTTACAATTGTAAAATTAACATTTATAATTTATTTTTATAAACATTTATAATTTTATAAATTTTATATTATTTTATAAACATTTATAATTTATTTTTTCTAATCTAGGCTGGTGTCAAAATCACAACTAACATGACCTGATTTTGACATTTCATGTTTCAGCAATTTAAGGCTTCCAGTAATATATGTGCAGAACTTGAATTAAAAAAACAAAACTTATAAGCTTTGTGACATTATAATTTTTATGATGCAGTAGTTTTGACCTTTGGAGAATATAAAAAATTCAGGGATAACATGATCTTTATCTTCTCAGCGTGGCACATTGCTATATTCTCTCATTTCAACTTATAGTCACTGATAATGAGATATGTTTGATCTTCTATGCTTGTTTTTTAGTGTCTCATAATTAGAAAATTATTTGGTAATCATTTTGGAGTTGAAAAATTTACATGTTAAACAACTGTACTCCCATATGCAAAACTATCTTCTTTCTTTACTAAATGTGCCATCTACCTTTGTCTAGTTTTGCAGTAGTTGTTACTATTTGTTAATAATAGTTCCATGTGTTTTAGCTTATTTTATAGAGAAGACATCCTTCACTGACTTTTACCAATGTTTATTTAAAAATGCTGACATCTTTCTCAAAAAATCAAAACTACTGTCAAAACCACTACATCATAAATGTTATAGTGTCAGAACTTATAAGTTTTTTTTAAGATTTATTTATTTATGCATATAAGAACTGGGGTACAGGCCACAGGTGTGGGGGGTGAGAGGATTCACCAGAGACAGATTGGGGAACAGAACAGGCAGACTGACTGAAATACACTGGTGAGGGGAGCAGCAGGCGAGACAGGAGAGGTCTGCCATGCCACGTGGGTTACCTCCTTGGCTGGGGATTGAACTGGTGCTGCAGTGGCTGCAGATAGCTTCATAGTGCTCAGACTTAACCCCTTATGCCACCAGGGAGACCCCAAGTTGTGTTTTTTTTTTTTTATTCAAGTTTTGTACATATGTTACCGGAGTAAAATTGCTTAAACATGGGGCCTCCCCTGGTGGCGCAGGGGTTGAGCACTGGGCTGCGAAGCTGCCCGCAGCCTTTGCAGCGCTGGTTCGATCCCCGGCCCTCGGCAAGGGTCCCACATGGCGTGACAGACCTCTCCTGCTGCGCTCACTGCTCCCCTCAGCAGTGTACATCGTTGGTCTGCCTGTTCTGCTCCCCGCTCTGGCTCTGGTAAATTCTCTCACCCTCCCGCGCTTCTGACTGTGCCCAGTGCTTGTATAAATAAATATTTTTTAAAAATGCTGAAACATGAAATGTAAATTAATCTTAAAATTAGATGTTAAAGCAACCCCATACTTTTGCCTTTTTCAGATTGTCATGTAAATAAGATCTTACAGCATTTCTTCTTTTGTGTTTGGTTTCTGTCACTTAGCATAATGCTTATAACTTATGTCATTTACTATAATGCTTATTACATGTATTAGCAAGCACATTATTTTATTGCTGGGTAGGATCCCTTTTGAATGTACCACAACTAATGAACATGGAGGTTGTTGTTAGTTATTGGCAATGATTGGTCTTCTTTTTCCTCATACCTACTGGAGGTATGAGATTGTTAGGTCATATGTTATTATTTTTTATTTTAAATTTTTAAACTAGAATTTTTATGAAATTAAATCTTTGTGTAATGATTCTGGTTGATTTTTCACTCCATTTCTGGAATTTTGCGATGGTGCCCAAACAAAAAATTTACTTCCTATCCTCTCAAGTGTTATTTTCTCCCTTCTCCAAAACAAGATAATTTATCTTCCCAAAGATCCACTGTTAACGTTTGTGCATATATAGCTCTGAGGTAATTCACTGGCATTTTATGAGCAAACATAGATTTCCAATGCTATTCTTGACTAGCAGAACATATTATTGTGCCACTGTATGAGATAGTCAGTATAAGTTGGAATATTATGTCAGAGAGACATCTAATAGAATGGCATAATTTCTTCCCTTTTTTGGAAATCTGTCAACTTTAGTAGAAAAAACATACCCTTTCTCTTCAATATGGAACATTGATCTTCACTTTGGAGTCATTCTTTATCTTTTAGTCGGAGAATTGAACTCTAGCCCAAAACTAATCATTATGAGTCATTTCTTTTAGAAGCCCAAGTTGAATTGAATTTTAAGATGTATTTAATTCTTCAATGGTTTTAACCTAATACTTGTAGACCTATATACTTTGGGAAAAATACTAAGATATGGTAAAATCAAATAGTTTCTTTCAGATGAGATATTGGCAAGCTTCAGTTACTTCTTTGATGGATTTTGATTATTTTTCTCTGAATACCATTTGATAAATGCATATTTTCTGCCTATGTTGCAAATAATTTTTCCTTTCTTAGATCCATGAGGAATTCATTACTGCCTATAAAGCTAACATACATGATTGTGGAAGTGAGGAGCTGTATCTTTGTTTGCTTTTTCTGGAAATCTTGAGAGGCATTATTTATTAAGAGATGAGAATGTGGTGCCTTTGGTGCTAGTGGGGAGATCATAGTAGGAGGACAGGTGATGATGGTGAGGATGATGGTAATGGGAAAGGACAGTGTCTTAAGATAGAGCCATTTAGACCAGAGTTCCCAAATAATGATTGATGTAATGTTGCAGTCTCTCACTGTCTGAAGCCATAAAATCATAGCAGAGTCCTCGTAGCTTTAATTTCTTTACTTGCTATTCCAGAAGGCTGAGGGAGGAGTAGATGACTCTCTAATAACATGGTCTCTTGATGAATATTCTAAGCAGTTTAACTTCCCAAAAATGTTCCAGGCTCTGGCAGAACATTTTATTCAAAAGATCACATGTTATTGTATAATACACACAGAAGTTAAAATGTATTAAAGGTTATGTCAACATGGAGGAAAAACTTATATTCACCACAGGGAATTTAGAGAAATATAAACATCATTAAAAGGTGAATGATGACTTACAAAGGAAAGGTTAACATAATCAAATTTTGCTCATTAAAGTCTGTAAGGGAAAAAGAAGAGAAAGACAGCTTTCGTTTCTCAAAATGCCTTTTTGTCCTTTGATTACGCTGAACTTATCTTCAATCTAACATGCTGCTTTAAAGTATATGGTCTAGAAATGTATTTGCTCTTGTCCCCAGCAAAGCATGTTGCCAAATGGCATTTAATTTGTTTTCTAGATCTCAAGAAATGTACATGAACTTGATTTCCTTATGCCAAAATGTTTTATAACTACTGAGAAATCATATAGAAAAATTAAGATTTCAAACACTTAACTGAAATGTTACACTTGAATCTTAGCAGTAAGTATCCTTTCCCCTGGTCAATTATTGTCTGCAAATGAAGCAAACATTCATAAAAATTTGGGCAGATGCTTATAATGTAGCAGCCCCTTCTTTATTGCACATTACTTTTGATTCTGGAGAATCTCTTTCCATTTGCCATGAATGACATTAAAAACACTCTCACAGTTCCCATGTCAATCATGCTTTTGATTCTGAGTGTAGCAGAATATGTCTATTGACCGATGCTGCTTCAAGGCAATGTTTAGTTTCAAGTCCTGAATTTGTTATTAAAGGAAAAGATTCATCTTTAGGACAAAAAAAATATTTTAGGCAAAATTTATTGGCAGGAAATAAATGGGAAGACTGATCTATACCCATCATTAAGCATGCTGAGAACTTATATTTATATGTTCAAACACTGAAAATTGAATAAGTATATAAATGACTTGGTTCTAGTATTTAGTTCAAAACTTCAAGAATTTTATCACGCAAATACTCGGTAAAAGTGATTTTTACACTTTTTACTCATCTCCCATAGATAAAATCACCATGAAATAAAAATAACTGGAAAATTATTTTTAGCCTATGTAATATTAAGGTTGTTCAGTAAAATTTATATTGAATTTACGTTTTTACGTTTTATTTTCCACCCCCTTAATGTTTTTCTCAATTAAAAAAGGCTTTACCAACTTATGAGAACATACGTTCTATTTCAGAACTGATGAAATCTTATTTCTCATAGGACTGTAGTTTGCAATGAAGATAAATCCACAAGCGACTATGACATAGTGTCAGAATATGTAAAGTTCTGCAAAATATATTTACAGGTTGAATTTAATATGGCCTGTTTCAATGAAATTCAGGTCTTCAGCACAGAAACTAACAGTTTATTTTATAACTGAAAAGGAAAAATATTTTAAAAAGGAATAGGAAACCTCATCTGTTTTTAATCAGAGTTAAGAAAAAATAAAATATGAATATGATTATATCTAATAGTTTACTTCTGTCTGTCACTTAAAAATTACTTTTAATATAGAGTGACAATGTACTCTGCAGTCCTGTAAAATAGGGTTCATTTCAAGGTTCTCTATCATCTCTTCCTTTCTCTTTCTCTCAGTGTTTTAGATATTTCTTTTTAAATTATGTTTATCTAGACAACATTGATTTACTACACTGCACATATTTCAGCAGTATATGTTTGGACCTCCACAGAAGTATGTTATCACACCATGCCCATCACCAAAGACCCCATAATCCTTCACCATAGTCTCTTGGGTCCTCCTTCCACCCTTTGCTTCCCACACTCACCCCTTCCTTCTGATAGCCTCAGTTCTGCAGTCAGATTTGAAGATTTGTTTTATTTTGGTCTGTCTGCTCCTTTGCTTTGTATTTTATCTTTCACGTGAGTGAAATCATCCTGCATTTTGTCTTTCTCTTACTGATTTATTTCATTTAACATAATTCAGTATCAAGTCTTATTTCCTAAAGCCTCCTATTTTTCCTACATAAACTACAAAATTCTCCCATTTCTTTTGTTTAGTTCTAGAATTCATTATGTCTCTTCCCTCATTCATGTCTCTGTAGTGTTTGAGAACTTGTTCCAGGTTTGGGCAAACTTCTATAGAGGACAGAGAGTAAATATTCTAGACTTTGTGTGCAGTAGTTTCTTTTAAAGTTACTCAATTCTGCTGTAGACAGATCTACATTTTAAAATAATGCTTTTTATATACAATTCTAGAATCTGTTTGGTATAGTGGGTAACATTTTGCCAGTTACAACATGGGCACCTAACTCGGTTTTGCAGACACCTAATCCTTTATCTTTGGAAAGGTGCTGTCTATAATTCTCAAGTAAAAGCAGTTATTAAGTAGATAAACATGAGGGTATGCATATCTTGTAGGGCTCTTGATGGAAGCTAGACATCAAAACCAAAGCCAGCCAAATGGAGTCTAATCTATAACTTGTTGGCGCTCTCCTTCTGACAGACTGGCCTTTTAACATGTTTTTCTCCATACAGAAGCTCAGTTGCAGGCAGTGCCACCTTCCAAGATGGAGTGGGTGACCCTGAACAGAAAATCAGTCATAGCCAGTATGTAAACTGAGTGTGCCTGTATTATTTTAGTTATTTTACCTGTCAGTTCTAGAATTTCCTTTTTTTTTCCTTTTCATTCTTTCCATTTTTTTGGCTGAGATTCCTATATTTGTTAACTCATAAATGCAATGTTTTCTTTTAGTTTATCATTTTTAGTTACTTGAATTTGTCTCTTTTTTATTTAAAGTGTTTGGTTTATCTGAGGGCATATAGGGGATTATAACTATTAACTATGTTATTATTCTGTGGATAGTGTGTTCCTCTTCTGTTAATTTAATATTTCTTTATGTCTAGTAAATTTTTGTGGCATATGGCTTTTGTTAATATGCTGTAAAGAATTTTAATTCTGTTCTATTCTTGTAAAGATTTTTGATTTGTTCTCATGCAGATTAGTTTAATCACTCTGTACTTATATAGGCTTGGTTTGATTTGTTAGGGCAGAACTTTGAAACACCTAAGGTGTTCCCCATGTTTTATAACTTAACTAGGGCTAGCAGTGAAATTCTTTCTCTCCTTAGGATTTTGTCAGGATTTAGTTTTATTGTATTATATTGTGTTGGTTGACTGGCATAACATTGTATTAGAACACAACCGTTTCAGGTGTCAATCATTGAAAATCAACATCTGCATATACTACATGAATTTCACTCCTAATCCAGCTTTAGATTTTGTCAGTGGGGCCTAGGTTGTAGTTATTTATTTATTTATAAAAGAACTGGGGTACAGGCCAGATTTATGGGAGGGTGAGAGGATTCACCAGAGACAGAGCGGGGAACAGAACAGGCAGACTGATGAAACGCAGTGCTGAGGGGAGCAGTGGGTGAGACAGGAGAGGTCTGCTGCGCCATGTGGGATCCTTGCCAGCAGGCATCAAACCAGCGCTGCAGAGGCTGGGGACAGCTTGACAGCACGGTGCTCAACTGCCTGAGCCACCAGGGGAGGCCCTAGGTTGTAGTTTTTACTCTTACAATGAGGCCTTTCTAGTGTCCCATTGGATGAAAAGGGTGTTGCTAATAAGGTGTAACCAAACTCTCTCCACTTAGGTTGGCTTATATCTCATCTCGAGCTTCCTCCAGCATTGTTGTTTCTTTGTTAAAGAGATAGCAGCTGTTTTCTCAGCCTTTTTTTTTTTAAGATTTATTTATTTATGCATACAAGAGCTGGGGTACAGGCCACAGGTGTGGGGGTTGAGAGGATTCACCAGAGAAAGAGTGGGGAACAGAACAGGCTGATAGACCGAAGTACACTGCTGAGGCGAGTAGTGGGTGAGACAAGAGAGGTCTACTGTGCCATGTGGGTATCACCCTGGCTGGGGATCGAACTCATGCTGCAGAGGCTGCAGACTTCACAGTGCTGCACTCAATCCCCTGTGCCACCAGGGAAGCCCTTTTTCAGTCTTTTCTAATAAGCATTTTGATAAGCATAACCTAGATCTCTGCCAAAGACTTATAGGAAACTTCTACTCATTTTTCTGCCCTCTTTCCTGTGAAGTTTCTTCTTTTTACTGCATTGATCTGCATCTTCCAACAACTTGAACTTCCTTCAACTCTAGTCACTATCTTCTTAACTAAACAGTACCACTGTGTCCTAATTGAACTCTGCACCTAAGTTGCTCTCCCTAACTAAGCACACACAGAACTCACCTCATAGGTCCTCATCTCTGCATTAACAGTCTTGCTGCTTGCTATGGAATGCCTGAAACTAAAAACTTCATTTATTTGTTCATTTGCTGGTTGTTTACTGTGGGAGAGCCAATAATTATGTTAGATACAAATTACCTTCATATAACTAGAGATAGATGTTACTTCAGCATTTTTAAAAATTACATAAATAGAGTTATTAAATATATATTGAGTGTCAGTTAAGATCCATCCATGTTGTCATAAGTAGCTAGCCATTGTTTTGCTGTAAGATATGAATATACCACCATAGAAAAAAATTGTTATTTTATTGATACACTTTGGGAATTTTTTTTTTTCAAAATTAGACTTTTATTTGTAATCCTACATGAAAAAAATTACATTTCCACAGTGCTTATATGGACATATCATTCTCTCTTTGTATATGTGTGTGTGCATAAATGTGTGAGTGTGTGTTTATGAGTGCAATTTCTTGGTTATAGTGTCTATGTGTTGCCCATTTTGCATGGTAGCAGTAATCCATTGTCCTCAGTTGCTATCATAATTTATTATTCTTTTGAACAGAATGTTAGTGTTCTTATTCCACATCCTTGCCAGTGCTTGATGTTTTCTGAACTTTTAATTCAGGTTATTTGATGTACATTATTTTATTTTTAAAATTCATATTTCATAGCTTTAAATTACGCCCTTAGTAACATGTAAAAGAAAACAAACAACAAGAAATGCATGAATAATTGTATTATTTAAGAGTCTTTATATTTGAATAAAAAATGTTCTTAATCAGTATGAATTAGGTTACAGAATTTCAGGAAAACATTACTTCAACAAAAATTATTTAATTCAAGCATTCCCAGTGGTGCAGGTGGTTGAGCACAGCGCTGTGAAGCTGTCCACTGCCTCTGCAGCTCAGGTTCAATTCCCGGTCGGCCAGGGAGATTCCCACATGGCGCAGCAGACCTGTCTCACCCACTGCTCCCCTCAGCAGTGTGTCTCATCAGTCTGCCTGTTCTGTTCCCTGCTCTGTCTCTGGTGAATCCTCTCACCTTCCTGCGGCTCTGACCTGTACCCCAGCTCTTGTATAAAAATAAATATTAAAAAAAATATTTAATTCAATAACAATAACAATTATTTTCCATTTGACCATTTTCACAGCCATCATAATAGATTATCTGCTTAGTTTTCTACTCCTATCGAGAGACTAATTTATGTTAACTAAAGCAACTGTTTACAGTAAGGTTATACCTTCTTGACCAGTTCTTTCCACATCTGTTTGTTGCCTTTGAGAAAGACACATTAACAACTTGCCCTGAGCTGCAGATTTTGCCAGTGACTTGCTGCCAATTGGGTATTAAAGGGAATTGGGAACACATGTTTTGTTTTAAAAATCCCTAACAATTTGGACTGGTTGCTTTGAACTGGACTAATTGACACTCAATCATTGTCATGCTGCCTTGCCTATGTGTGATAATCATTTGGGGGACAATAGTTTGCAAGTTGCACTTCATGACTTTGGATCTGAATGGCAGTATCAAAGTAAGTGCTGCCATCTGACCCATTTCACAATGGAATAGGAAATGCAGCTCTTATTGAAAATCTCCTAACTGTACTAATTTATATTCATCTGATAACCCATTGAGGGGGAAATGGGAATGAGCTGGCAGGTGGCCTTTCAGATATAAAGGGCACATGGCAAACTGGTTGTTTGTTGCTTACCCACACTGGAATACTAAAGATATTGCCGAATATGCATAATTCTAGATTTTCAGTTTTTTATTCTGATCAGTCCTCTATTCATAATCTAAAAATTATAATTTAGAAATCTTCTTACATAAGTGAGACTCATTTGTGTGTATTTAATACATTTATGAACATAGCATATGGTTTGTTCTTAACAGCTCATGTCAGAATCAGAGCTAAGATTACTGTATTATCATTTATGCAATTTTAATGCATAAAATTTTTGTGGGTTTTTTCCCAGCTTAATGAATGAAAACTAAGCCATTCATTTTCTTTAGGCACTGGCTCTCATGTTTTCATAATGCTGGCACAAAATCATCCTTTTGAATTATGATTTTTTTAATTGCATAATATTTTAAGGTAATAGTTGACATTATATTCGATTTAGGAATATAGTTCCCCACCACATTTTGCACCATATCTTCCAACATCCCCCTCTCATAGCTTTAATTTCTGAAGTCAGATTTCTAGAGTTTTAGTTCAGTTTTGTCTGTTCCTTGTTTTGTTTCTTTTATTCCACATATTAGTGGAATCATCTGGTATTTGCCTTTCTCCTGACTTATTTTGTTTAACATAACTTTTCCCATCCATGTTGTCCCAAATGGCAAAACTTCATGTTTTTTATGACTGTTATTTGAATTATGAACTTGAAAATATTTCTGATACATTTAAACCAAAATGAGAAATGTTATTTGTCTGAAAATCATAATGATCAAGTATCTTTCTTTCATTATGTACATAAATAAGACACACACATATACAACCACTCCTAAATTCAAATGAAGGTAGTTCTCTACTTTTGTTTTGTTATAACCAAATTTGAAGTACTTCCTTTGTTTTATGCTTAGCATTGTACTCATCTAATAAAACAGAAATAACCCTTATTACTCTTCAAGGTGCATTTTCTTCAATTTTTACACATTAGGTTGAGAAATAGCTCTTCTGCTTCATTAGTTGTTTTCTTAATTGATTTAACCTAATTGTTATTTAAAGTAAAATGTCAACATCTTAATTTTTAATGCAAATTTATTCATGTACTTCTTATACATACCTGATATATAATCACTCTGTTAAAAACACAATATGACAAGTTACTGACCAATGTGTTTCTCTTTGTGCAGAACTGTATTAGTGGTAGTGCCAATTTAATTTTTAAATATTTAAAAGTATCAAGGTGTTAATAATTAATGTAATATAAATAGGAAGGAAATAAAAAAGACAAACAACTTCTTACCTTCACTAAGTATAAAATGCCCTAGTAGTGATTAATAGGAGGATTTAAAGTAGAGGAATTTTAAAACATAGTAACAACAGCAATGGTTTAAATTATACTATATCCTTGGAGCTTTGCTAATCAGCTTACATGCTTATTTTATTCAAACCTTGCAACAACTCTATGAAATATTACTTTTACTATCTATGTTTTGTGTGTGTGTGTGTGTGTTTAGCTGTACATTACTCAGATATGCAGAAGTAGCACTAGGCATAAATCTTATATTTTACAGGTGTAGTTTTGGGCAACTAACTTCACCAGGGTGACATAGTCCATAAATTGAAGAACTGGGATTTGACCTCAGTTTGTCAGATTTCATATTTTTCACTGTCAACAAACTGACCACCACTGAGGGAGGATTTGCTATGAATATGAGTATGGAGACTGAAAGGCACAAAGACAGCTAAAGGAATGAGAATGTCTGGATTGCCTAGAACTGTGCTAGACAACCAACATAATTTTAGAAATAAACTAAGACTAAATCTAATGCTTATTTCCTTGACATAAAAATCCTGAATTAAAAAATAGTGAAGCGGGGCTCCCTGGTGGTGCAGGCAGTTGAGTACCACGCATGTGAGGCTGTCCGCAGCCTCTGCAGCGCTGGTTTGATCCTGGCCTGCAGGCGAGAATCCCACATGATGCTGCAGACCTCTCCTGTCATGCCCGCTATTCCCCTCAGCAGAGTATTTCATCAGTCTGCCTGTTTTGTTCCCCATTCTGAATCTGGTGAATTTTCTTACACTCCCGCACATCTAGCCTATACCCTAGTTCTTGTATAAATAAATAAATAAATAAACAAACAAATCAATCAATCAATCTTTAAAAAAATAGTGAAGCTTATTTTTGCAGTAATGTAAAATGAGAATTTCATATCAAAGTTATTTTGAATTTTAACATCATTATATTTTAATTTTACTATTGCTACATTGTTCAACTTACCAAGTTGTATTGTGTGTGATCTGAAAAATAAAGTCTACTTATAAATCATAAAGACTTCAGGTAATAGATACTCAACTCATATTTGTTGAACATTTTGAATGAAGATATAACCTGCTATAACCATATCAGTTATTTAGTAATACAACTTAGGTAATAATCATAAAGTCATTCATGATCCATTTTCCTTCTATAATCTGACTCTGATATTAACTTTGCTAGCTTTCCTAATTACTGTAGCTATTCATGTTTCATGCATATAAAATGTTGAAATCTCTATACTTCTGTGCTGCAAGACAATTTTGTGTTGAACACAGATCTTTAAAATTATAAAATATTGAAGTATATTTCACACTATCATTTGGATACTGTTATTGCTTAATACAAATTTATTGTGGAAAATATAGCATAGTAACTTTGTAATCAAATTGCTTACAAAGCATTTTTAGGAACACATACATATAAATTTTAATTAATATTTTAGTATTACTGTTTTATAATACTATTTATAATACTATTAAACAAATAATCTTTTTACTATTTAGTATTCAAGTGGAATTATTTTTTGGTTAATCAGAAAACTTTAGATACCCCTCAAGTATTACTTATACTCTACTCTGTGAGTGATTGCTGTTTTAGTAATGGGCTATATTTTGTACAAGAAAACAAAAAGGGATAAAGGAAAGTAGAAAGTGGTAAAGGAAAATAGAATACTTGACACTAAGCTATTCAGTTGTAAAACTTATTAGCTCTATGATCTTGCACAAATCTTGAATTTTGCTGTAGGTTGATTTGCTTGTCTTTAAATTAAAACATGATATTTAATGAGTCGCTTGTTCATTAAAATGAAATATACTGTTTATATAAAACAAGTTATAATATATCTATCTAGTGGAATTATGTAAAAAATCTTAGGTATGAAACTAATAAGGTACCAAAACTTACAGACTATTTTTAATATAACAATGTTTAATCATCCACCAACATCTGCTTCTTAGTGAAACCTATTGATGTGAACAGCACTATGTCAAGGAATATCAGGGATATGACCATTTATTGAACATATTTTACCTCTAAGGTCACTGTAGTGAGTGTATGTCAATTTTAAAAGTAGACATAAAAAAAAATTAAAGAAGTAGTTTCTGATAGATTTTTTTATAGAAATGCACAGAAAAAGATCAATTTCCACACTGAAATTTTGAATGTAGTTATTCAACTGAGATTTAAGGATTCTTTTGGATGAGACAAGATTGAGAAAGGGCACACATATCATGTGAGACCAAAGCAGTAAGTCTTGATGTTGGTTGAGGAAAAGAATGGAAAATGTAGCAGAAAATAAAGAAATGGGATGTGGCTTTTAAAAACGCTGCCTTACCAATGTGGTTTTAATGCCACCATTTGGTAAAAGGATATTTTAATAGTCACATTTTTTTTAACTATTTTCTTTTTTTTAATACAAGCACTGGGTACAGTCAGAAGCGCGGGAGGGTGAGAGAATTCACCAGAGCCAGAGCGGGGAGCAGAGCAGGCAGAAGGACTGAAGTACACTGCTGAGGGGAGCAGCGGGTGGCAGGAGAGGTCTGCGTGCCATGTGGGACCCTCCTCTGGTGGCCCGGGAGCAACCGGGGATCGAACCGGCGCTGTAGAGGCTGCGGGCAGCTTCACAACCCAGCGCTCAACCGCTGCGCCACCGGGGAGGCCCTTTAATAGTCACATGTGTTTCATATCATTTCAAATGAAACTGGACAGTAAACTGATTTTCCAATCAAACAGGCTACTAACATCCTTGTGTCACACTTCTCATCTCTTCTTTCACACTCTTCCCATCCTTAAAACTTGCTCTTCCCCAGACTTTTTTTCTTCAAGTTCCTTAAATAATTAAATGTCATAGATACTAGCCAAGACATACTTAAAAATTTACTTTAAAATTTAAAAAAAAGTACTTTAATATGTAAAGTACTAAATTGGTATGTCTGCAAGAAAATGTATGGTTAGAAGAGATTTACCATACAAGTTTCAGTAGGTAGAACAAACTTCACTAGTAAAGGTTTTAGAACAGTAATGTGATGAAAGCGATGTTTCTGGGTAAGGATTATGGCAATATTAGTATAAAAAATCTGGAAAATATTGAGATATGTTAGGAGTTTCTGGTAGATATCCACAAACAATGAAGTCTGGACAGAATGGTGAATGTTACAACTGAGAAGGAACACATGTAAAAGACATTTCATGATAATGATGGAAGAGGATGTTACCTGATTGGGTATTACAAGTAAGGGATATATATTGGGCCTCCCCTGGTGGCGCAGGCAGTTGAGCGCATGCCGTGAAGCTGTCTGCAGCCTCTGCAGCACCAGTTCAATCCTGGCCGCCCAGCGAGGGTCCCACATGGTGCAGCAGACCTCTCCTGTCGTGCCTGCTGCTCCCCTCAGCAGTGTATTTCATCAGTCTACCTGTTCTGTTCCCTGCTCTGTCTCTGGTGAATCCTCTCACCTTCCCACACATATGGCCTGTATCCCAGTTCTTATATAAATAAATAAATCTTTAAAAAAAAAGTAAGGGATACGATCTCAGTTTTTCAAAGTAATATTGAAGCTATTAATAAACACAGTTAAGTAAAAGGTGTTTTTAGTGAAGGTAATGATTTTCATTTTTGAAATTTTGACTTAATGATGGTGGGAGAGTCATGTGTTGATTTTACATCTATATTATTATTCTTAAAATGTATGACACCTGTTCTTCAAAAATCATAAAAGAACTGATTTTTTTCAAAGCACTTAAAAATAGATCAGTCAAAATATTATCAACTTAAAAAGCAAAAAGATGTGAAACACTTGAATTGATTAATTATAGGAAGAGACAAAATTACAGCTGGAAATATTTCTTTTATTCCCTAAGAATTAAGTAAATTTAGTTCTGAAGTAGACTATTCTATAAATCAATGTAAAATCTAAAATAAACTCTGGATTTTAAAAGTTTGTTTTAAAATACTGTTTATCCAAAGATCTACTTAGAGAAGAGTTGATTGTATGCTCATTATGCAGGTTGCAAATACGAGCCTTCTCCAGCTATGAAATTTTGATAGATAAGCAAAAAATTTACAATTAATATCTTACTCTTTATAAATGTTATGTATAAATTGACTATTTAAAATATAATATTTAAAATATTTAAATTATTTATTAAATATTTAAAATATAAACTCATAATATCAAATTACAGCTTAGTAATGCCATTTCTTTTGAGATGGTAACCTAATATATACCAAGTAAATCATATGTGTGATTAACTTATTATAAGAATACAGTTAGCTGAACATAACTCCCCTCTTAGCTATTAGACTATAAACTGAGCATTTGGCAAATCTTGGATCAATTTAGTTGAAAATATTTTGACAAGAGCCTGGAGTATGTGTATTGTTGACGAAATAGTTTTCCATATGTTTTAGATTTTAGATAAGAAGCTTGAAATACCCATTTCTATCATGACATTTAGGAAACCTTAGTTATGTTCTCATCTTGATGACATGCTATTCTTTAAGCAAGTTGATGGCACAGAAATAAAATGTGGGTAAGCATTTGGAACTCAAGAAACAGAATTGTGAGTGAAACGGTTAAAGCACAAAAAAATGACTTGGCTATTTCTGTGTCAAAAAAAAAAAATGATATAAATGATGGGTGAGTGTGACCCAAATGGAAACAGAAAAGACTATGGGGATTTGTAATAGAAGATAATGAGGGTATGAACTATGTAAACATGAAAGGGAGGATATTGCGGAGATCTTGGAAGAGAGGATCAAAATATTTAATATTTATCTAAAGGTATATGATGAAAATGGAAGACTCCAAAATAACTCCAAATTTTTCAGCATGGCCACATGCAATCAGGGTATTAATGTGTAGAACATTGAAAAAGTAGACACATCAAAATGATGGAAGACTGGGGCCCCCCCGGTGGCGCAGCTGTCGAGCGCTGGGTTGCGAAGCTGCCCGCAGCCTCTGCACTGCTGGTTCAATCCAAGGCTGCTCCCCGGCCACTGGAGGAGGGCCCCGCAGACCTCTCCTGCCGCCTGCTGCTCCCCTCAGCAGTGTACTTCGATCCTTCTGCCTGCTCTGCTCCCCGCTCTGGTTCTGGTGAATTCTCTCACCCTCCCGTGGTTCTGACTGTACCCGGTGCGGTGCTTGTATAAATAAATAAATAAATAGATAGATAGATAAATAAATAAATAAATCTTTAAGAAAAAAAATGATGGAAGATTACCTTAAATATAAATCAACAAGACAGAAGATGGGCCAATAAGTCAAAGAAAAGAAAAAAAATATGTTTATAGTATTTAGTTAGCAAGATCTATCAATCAAATAAATTTGGATAACAAGTGTTACAGGAATAGTTTAGGATTATGGTGAAGGTAAGGTTTTATATAAGAAATTATCCTCAAACTCAGCAATGAAAGATAACAAACCCATGTGGTTGGTTTTATAAATTGCAGTTTTGTAACTTAGTACTTGTAGAAATAAAGTAACATTTACTAATTGAAAAAAAATTATCTGTGGTAAACAATTCAGTGTCCTCAGATGTAGCTGGGAAGTGATTACTTCATTTCAGAAATACTTAATACCATCTATAAGTCAGAAACCAGCACCAGCAAAGCATATTGTACTAGTTCAGTTTAAACCACTGTTTAAAACTGCAAAATAAGAGATGGGAATCCAAAAAGCCCATAATTAAATGTCTCATTTTTAAAATTATTATGTTGTTAATATTTAAAATTGTTAATTTTCTTTGGTAAATAACTACTAACCAAAAAACAAAACTTATTCATTTTTAAAACTTAACTTTTTTAAAAAAAAAACAAAACAAACCCTGCATTTATTTATTTTTATGTATGTGCAAATTTATATCATCTTTGCATGTATAAATTTATGTAACCACCATCACAATAACATACAAAATGTCTCATTACTGAAAAACAATTCCCTCAAGTTATTTTTTTGTATTTACCGCCATCCCTTCAACTCAACTTCTCTGTCCACTGACAACCACTACTTTATTCTCTACTTCTATAGTTGTGTTAAGTTCTATAAGTGATATAATCACATTTGTAACTTTTGAATTGGTATTTTCCTAGTCATAATGTTCTTAAAAGGCACTCATATTGTTGTGTGTACCAACAGTTGATTCCTTTATATTGCTGAGTACTATTTCAATTTTCCAATATTTGGATATCCCAGGCTTTGTTCAGCCATATCCACTTAAAGATAAATTGGTTGTTTTCAGTATTATGTGATTATAAATTAAATGACTGTATATTCGTGTATAGGTTTTTATATTCTTAATGTACTTAACATTAAAAAACTGCCACATGATACTGTTTTATTATGACAGTTTCATGTTATATATCCTTGACAATTTTTTTCAACAATTATGTACTCAGCTTTGAAGTTCCTTTGCAATGTCAGCTCTGGAAGACATTATTTTCCTAGCAGTGTTTGCATTTGAATATTTAGGTTTTCTTATTATCAAAGAGAAAGTGGAATGCCTTCAAAATTATTTAAATTGATATTTATTGCTGAAGCTAAGCTTAAAATATTACTGTATGTTCTAGCAAATTGTCAGTCAAATTTATCAAAAAATTAACAAATGAAAAACCACAAAGTGTGGTGAGGGTGTGTAGAAAAAAGGAATCCTGTTACACTATTGGTAGGGACGTAGACTGATTCAGTCCCTATGGAAAGACACATGGAGATTCCTGAAAATACTAAAAATGGATTCCCCATATGAACTGACAATTCTACTCCTAGATATCTATCCAAAAAACACCAATTTGAAAGGAAACCTGTACTCTATGTCTATAACAGCACTGTTTGTAATAGCCAAGATATGGAAACAAACTGATATCCCAGAACAGATGATTGGATCAAGAAGATGTGGTACATATACACAATGGAATACTATTCAGCAATCAAAAAAGGATAAACATGTGCCATTTACGGCAACATGGATGGAACTGGAAGGGTTTATTCTAAGTAAAGTGAGGCAGAAAGAGAAAGATATGTAATGGATGGTTTCAATTATGTGTGGAATCTGAAAAAAACAAAGGATCAGACAAAGATATAATGTAACACTGATCCTGAAAGCAAACTGTAAATCTGACATTCAGGAAGAGAGGGGAAGGAAATGGGGGAGAACAGTGGGAGAGAAGAGCATGGAGGAGTGTGATGGAGAATTTTGGGTACTATGGTGTTGGAAAACTATGGTGACTGCACCTGAGGGGAGAAATCCTATTATGTGAAAAAATAAATAAGGATGTTAAAAAAAATAATAATAAAAATTTTACAAATGAATACAACATAAATAATGAAAAGTGGCCCTTTTGGCATTCTCCTTTACATTTCCTCATTAAAATGTAATGTGAAATATATTTTTCAAAAATTTTAATCATTGTTAAATTTATTATTTAAATTCAAGTATATGACTTGACAAATTGAAGCATGTTATCCATGTGCAATTATGGTGCGAATCTATCAGCTCAGTTTAGCTAAAAAACCTACAAATCACCCTCAAATCTGTTTCATGACCTGTTGAAATGCCTCCATCTCACCTTTTCCACATCTTTCCTTTTCACAGGTAACTACTTACATGGTTTCTGTCACTAGAGATCCCATCTATTAAGTTACACATATCATTTATTTAGATATATATTTAACTTTTAAAGACACTTCCAAATTCTTTTCTAAAATGATCATAACATTTTACATTTTTACCAGCAGTGTATTGAAATTCAAAGTTCCATGTCCTTTAAAACTCTTGGTATGTAAAGTCATTTTATTTTAGACATATTATTAGATATATATGCTATCTTCTTTGCAATTTTAATTTGCATCTACTGGTTACTCCATATTTTAAAATGGAGTACAAACATTTTAAATTATGTTGTTAGGTTCATAAATATTTAGATTTTTTTATTTCATCTTGATGAATTGACCCCTTTATCATGTTGAAATACTCTTTGTTATGCCTGATATGTAGACATAGTAAAATCACTTGGAAACAATTTATACTTTTAGGTCTTAATTTCAGACTGACAGTGTATTCATTTTCTATTGCTATATAACCCATTACCACAAAGTTTGTGATTTAAAGTAACATCCTTTAATTATAGTTTCTGTGAATGAGGTAACTAGTAATTCCTTAAACTGAGTCTTCTTTCCAAGATCTCAGGAGACTATGATCCTGTCTGGAATGCATTCATTTCTGGAACTCAGGGTCTTCTTACAAGCTCATGTTGATAGAATTCAGTTCCTTGGAGCCATAAGATTGAGATACTCATCTTCTGCCTGTCATGTGGGTTCCACTCTTAATTTCTGGACTGTCCCTGTCACAACATTACAGCTTATTTTTTTTAAAGGAAAGAAGAAAATCACTCTTGTCAAGAAGAGTCTAGATAGTCCTTTTAAGCCTCCTACATGATTAAACCATGCGCACACCAGATAATCTTCATTTTCTGAAACACAAAAAGTCAGCTAGCCATCTGCACAATCCCCTCACCTTTCCATTATATGATATCCTAAATATGAATTTGAGTAATATCACAGATCATGCCATACACAAAGAGATGGGGTTATGTAGGACATATACATCAGGACTCAACAAATTAGGGTATATTTTAGAATTCAACCTGCTACATTTCAGCAGGCAGAGGGCACCATTTAGTAGAGGGTCAACTCCTTCAGTATTTGGACTTCCTCCAATATTTTTAGTAACCTAAAAAACATACTTTTTTTTTTTTATAAAGTTTGCCACTCTGGCTGTTGGGAATGGTTACCTTTTCTTCCCTAATTCAGAACTGTGAGAATTATATTAACACTCACTTTCCTTTCAAAAGCTTTTCATTGGTCAGCAATTCCTACAGAATATATTCTTAATTGCAAAACTTAAAATGATAGGTTAATCGTTATCATTAACCTGATTTTTTTAATTAACCTCAAAAATTATTTCCTTCACACATCAGAATTGATGCCATGGTTTTCCAAGAAGTCATTTTTTACTGTTCTGTCTTCCAAAGTTGTTCATGTTATTAACAATGTATAAAATATTCTCCTTTCATCATTCCATTCTCCACTTGTTGTAAGTCCTTCTAGACTTTATCACACATAATGATGCTCCTTTAAGAAGTCTTTCTTGTTTCCATCAGACAATTTTATAATTTCATTTTTGTTATTCTGAAGCTCTTAGAATTCCTGCTGACATACACAACTCTACTTTGTGTTGGACTTAAGGTGTATGTGTTAGACTAATTCTTTCAGAGTAGAGAACTTTTAAGATCAGTGAACTTTTCAATTTTCTATCCCTATTCTGCACCCTCCATACATATACACACAAAACACTGCATCCTTACACACACACACACACACACACACACACAATAACATTAAATATAAAGGAGTGAGGAATTGCCTCAGCTCAACTATATAGTGAGTAGACACGTGACCATGTAGTTCTGAATAAGCATGTCATTTTTTTCTGTTTACTGCATGGTTATGATCAAAGTATAAGGGTTTGTTAGGAAATAATTATTTGTATGTTTCTACCAAATGGCTAAGAGGAAAAGTAGCAAAAGATATAGCACTTGGAGGGAGTCACTACTGAACACTGCCAAGACATAACAAGAGTTGTATATGATTGTTTTGCTAATATATCTGTAAAAATTATGTTAGCAGTAAATAAGTCAATTTTTGCTATAAATAAGACTATACTTTCTTGTCAATAAATGCTCATGTAGGTAGAAAGATGGCAGATTGCATACATGCAACAAAACCAATTCTATTTATTAAGTTTAGGTATATTGAATGTTAAACCAATTATACAAGGAGACATCCTATGGAAGGAACAAAATAAGAGCATTGACAGATTGCAATACAACATGAAATAATAAACTAAAGTTTTAGATAAATAAGCTAAAGTTTAAGATAAATAAGCTAAAGTTTAAGGTAAATAAGCCAATGGAGCAGGACCTCTTCTGTGTGTCTGTGAATGTAACATACCTAAGGCTGAATGTTACAAACTATATGTATAAGATATTCCTTATATATTAGAATCTTTGAAATTTAAATACCATCTGTAAAAAGTTATTTTCTTAGAATTATAATTTTATCTATGTCTAATATCTTACTATGGTTCTGAATCAGATATCATCATGGCTTGTAAGAAGCTAATTGTGCTTAAAAAATAAACTAGACCAAAACTAACTGAGAATAATAAAAAGAAATGAATGAGTATAATGAAATCTTGCTGGTCCAAGGGCAAAAATAGAAGAGGCATGTACCACATTTGTGATTAAATAATAAGACACTTAGACTAGGTGGCCTTTTTAGCTTTTTTTTCTTTCTAGTACTACTTTCAGTTATATATACCCTTGGCATTAAACTACTTCTTAAAGAATTCTTTTTTAAAATTTATTTTTTTAAATTTATATATACAAGAACCAGGATGTAGTTGGGGGGTAGGGGTGTGTATGTGACAGGATTCACCAGAGACAGAGTAGCAGAACAGGCAGATCTACTGAAATAAACTGCTGAGGGGAGCAGCAGGAGAGACAGGAGAGGTCTGCTGTGCCTTGAGGGTTAGCTCCCTGGCCAGGGATCTAACTCATGTTACAGTGACTGGTGATAGCTTGATAGCATTGAGACTTAACCCTGTTTCTCCAAGGAGACCCCTATCTCTATGATCCTCTAGAGAGCAGTAGGTAAGACTCTAAACTGTCCTAAATGGCATATAGAAAAAAATATGACATTCCAAGTTTAGCAGCAAATGCTTCTTTCCAGATCACACTGGGACTTCATTGTACTTTCTGTAAGTCCACCCTGATATTGTTATGAAATAATCAATCCAATTCGGGCCTCCCCGGTGGCGCAGCAGTTGAGCACTGGGTTGCGAAGCTGCCCGCAGCCTCTGCAGCGCCGGTTCAATCCCCGGCTGCAGCCTGGCCGCCGGAGGAGGGTCCCACATGGCGCGCAGACCTCTCCTGCCGCCCGCTGCTCCCCTCAGCAGTGTACTTCGGTCCTTCTGCCTGCTCTGCTCCCCGCTCTGGCTCTGGTGAATTCTCTCACCCTCCCACGCTTCTGACTGTACCCAGTGCTTGTATGTATGTATATATCAATCAATCAATCAATAAATCTTAAAAAAAAAAGTGAATCTTCCCCTTCTGAGGTGCTTATAAAGCCAGTCATGAAATAAAAGAACATCACTTTAAAAAAAAAATTATCAATCCAATTCACTTCTGCTCACATTTATTGATCAGGGATGTGCAAAGTACTTAAACTGCTATACAGAGATGAATAAAATGTGATGCCACCCAAAATACTATATGAGTTTAGGGATGTGAGTGATTAATGTCACTTTGAGGGAATGCAGGTCGATTTCTCAGAGTGTGTTTGATCTGAGAATTGAAATAGGAACTAGAATTTAATAAACAGAGAGAAGGAGAAGAATGCTGAGTGAGACAATTGCTCAAGGCAAAGGAAAAGAAATGTGAATGAGACATAATCTGTTCTGAAAATAGATAGGTATATGGTAGGAATGTAAGTTGGCAAGGGGGTTGTCAGTTCCTTGCAGGTTTTATCCAGTGCATGACACTTGTTACTTCTTTATTGAACTTATTTAGTAGAATTGAATGTAATCCTAAGTGTCCACTATGTTCACTTTCTACGCAGCAGTGACCTGTTGGCATAATTGACTGCTTGTGGAGCTGACAAGTTCAAGAATGTGCACCCAAGCTGCATTTCAACCAATGAGTCATATTCTGTACATGACTGCAAATCATTCTTGCTAAAAAGGATGACTTTCTAAAGGTTTGCAATTCACACTCATGTCTACCTGATTCAACAAATCAAGG
The DNA here is from genome assembly GCF_964194135.1 of Talpa europaea. Taxonomy (NCBI): domain Eukaryota; kingdom Metazoa; phylum Chordata; class Mammalia; order Eulipotyphla; family Talpidae; genus Talpa; species Talpa europaea. The sequence continues at coordinate 51,187,190 of NC_140076.1, forward strand.
AGATTTTAAAGAATGTTTGTCACTTTTAGTAGTTTGACAGCATCCTTTTTATATCCAAGGATGCCTGCAGATAGTTATTTTGTGTGTATCATATGTGCTTGTGTTGTTGTGGCATATATGTGTATTCAACACTTTTAGTATTTTCTTTATCTCCTATCTTTTCTGAGGTCCCTGCCACTAAATCCCTCCCCTTTCTTGTAGACATGTATATACATAAGACGATGAAAATATAGTTATGGTAGACAGAAGAATTGTCTGCCTCCACCCAACCCATCCACCAGATATTCACATTGTAATTACTGGAACTGGTGAATAAGTAAGTGCCTTATGACAGAAGTGACTTAGGATCTTGAGATGGGAAGATTGTTCTTGATGATCTAGGTGGGCCTGCTATATCCAGAAGCTACCTTATAAGAGGAAAATGAGAGACCTAGTAAGAGAGACAGAACAATGGGAGGGCGGGTTGGAATGATGGAGGAATAGACCAGGAGGTGGATTGTGCTGCCTGTAGCAGCTAGAAAATCACACTCCCTAGAGCCTCCAGAAGTAGCATAGCTCAGCCAACACCTTGGATTTAGCACATAAGACCCATTTTGAACTTCTGACCACCAGAGCCATAAGATGATACATAATTTTTGTTTTAAATCAGTTCTTAAATTTGTGATGATTCCTTACATCAGCAATAGAAAATTAATATGGATTTCAAGTCAAGTAAGCAACTTAGGAAAGAGAGAGCTAACAAAGTATGAACTCCATCCTAAATATAGAGTTTCATCTCTTAGAAGTCAGCTGGAGGCAGTACTGCTCAAGCACAGTTAGGAACTTAGAGCTGAATACTTGAAATCCACTTATTTTGCTTGCTTTGGCTGCCAGACTGTCCTGGAAGCTGTGTCACAGAAGATGGCCTAGAAGATTCCAAAGTGGCAAAGGTCCTAGTGTGTGTTTTACAATGTCAATTGCAGATTTTCTTATTTCTTGGCAAGATCAGTGTAGTGCAGATGGCCTATCCATGCAGAAGTTGTTCTCCTTGTCCCATAGCATCTAGTTCAAATTGCTGAGGATAGCTTGCCCTTAGGGTTCCCAGCAATTAAAATTGCCATTCTCCCATTTGAATACCCTCCACCGTCTGGCTTGTAGCAACAGCTGTTTTCCAACTCCTGACTAGACAGCAATGTTTATAAGTGGTGTGTCTATGTTTGACTGGAGGTGCATTTTAAAAAGTCACCTAAGTGATCTGGTTCTAACACTGTACATTGTAACTGATTAATTCTCTCTTGAGTGCCCTACAGAAATGTTTTCTCATGGCTAACCATGCATTCAGTAGGCACTTTGGATTTGTTTCTATCACTTCTCTACTGGCAGCCTCAAACCTTTTTTTATGCTCCTGTTGGCACACACATGATGGTTCACAAACCATAGGGAAAGATCTAATTGTGGTTTCGTGGCTCATAGTTCTCCTCATTAAGCTAATGCCATCTTTCTTCACAACAGTGACAATTAGAACCAGGGGAGTGCCAAAAGTTCCCCTAAGTTCACCCAGTCTGCAAACCCAAACAGGCTTAATTACAAGTCAATGTCAACTTTCAAATTGAGAAGCAGAAATTGCAGCAACACAGAATTAATGGTGAACTAAACTTTAAAGCCTCCCATTGGATATAATAGAGTCTCACTGCCTGTTAGAGAGGTTTTGGTTTTGTAGATTTTACCTGTTGCCATATGTCATATATGGTTTTTCTATAACAATCTTGATAACTGTTTTATACAATGGATTATTTCATAAGGAAAAATACCTGCCATAATATGGGCAATCCCATCCTATACCAGAATGACAGTTGAACATGGAGCTCTGATTTTGGTTTGGTCTAATACTATTTGTGTGGCAGAATGAGGTATTATATTCACTTTATATTTTTCCTTCATCTGCTTCTCACTTGTGGATAAAGCAAAAATTAAAGATTGTGTTAACCATAATGCCTCCTCAGGTATGTAGAACCAGCAGTAATTATTAGTGATGGGTGGGGGATGGGCAGGTGTTTGGTTTTGTTACTCTTTTGGATTATGTTGCAAAGATTCTAAAAGATGCTTCCTTCAGAAAAAAGGGAGAAAGCACAAATAAACAGGATCATAAATGAAAGAGGAGAAATCACAACGGACACAGCAGAAATCAAAAGAATAATCAGTACCTACTATGAACAGTTATATGGAAATAAGTTCAACAATCTAGAGGAGATGGACAAATTCCTACAAATCTACAATCACCCAAAGCTAGATAAAGAAGAAGTAGAACACCTAAACAGACCAATTACAAGCAGCAAAATTGAAATGGTAATCAAAAACCTCCCCAAAAACAAAAGCCCAGGACCTGATGGATTTACAAATGAATTCTACCAAACATTCAGAGACGAATTAGTGCCTATCCTTCACAAATTCTTCCAAAAAATTGAGAAGGAAGGGACAATACCAAACATATTCTATGAAGCCAACAGAACACGGATGCAAAAATCCTCAATAAAATTTTAGCTATCAGAATCCAACAATGTATCCATAAGATAATTCACCACGACCAAGTAGGATTCATGCCAGGGACACAGGATGGTTCAACACCCGAAATCAATCAACGTTATCCAACACATCAACAAAAAGAAATATAAAAACTATATGATAATATCAATTGATGCTGAGAAAGCTTTTGACAAAGTGCAACACCCATTCATTATAAAAGCCCTTGAAATTCTTGGGATACAAGGAACATACCTCAACATCATAAAGGCCATATATGACAAGCCAACAGCCAGTATCATTCTCAATGGTGAAAAGTTGAAAGCATTCCCATTAAGATCTGGAACAAAACAAGGATGTCCACTCTCACCACTGCTTTTCAATATAATACTGGAAGTCCTAGCCAGAGCAATAAGACAAGAGAAAGACATACAAGGAATCCAAATAGGAAAAGAAGAAGTCAAACTATCACTATTTGCAGATGATATGATAATATACATAGAGAAACCCAAAAACTCCACAGAAAAACTAATTCAACTCATCAATCAGTTCAGTAAAGTGGCAGGATACAAAATCAACACGCGAAAGTCAGTAGCCTTCCTATACACAAACAATAAATCTGAAGAAGAAGAAATAAAAAAAAATCCCTTTTATTATTGAAACAAAAAAAATCAAATACTTGGGAATAAATCTAACAAAAGAGGTAAAGGACCTATACAAAGAAAACTATAAAACACTGTCAAAAGAAATAGAAGAAGACACAAAGAAATGGAAAGACATCTCCTGCTCATGGATTGGAAGAATAAACATTATTAAAATGGCCATCCTACCAAAAGCAATATACAGATTCAATGCTATTCCAATCAAAATTTCAATGTCATTCTTCAAAGAAATAGAACAATTATTGATGAAATTCATATGGAATCACCAAAAACCCCGAATAGCCAAAGCTCTCCTGAAAAAAAAAAAAAAAAAGAAGGGAATGGAGGCATCACACTCCCAGACTTCGAATTATACTACCTAGCCATAATCGTCAAAACTGCATGGTATTGGAACCAGAACAGACACACAGACCAATGGAATCAAATAGAAAATCCAGAAATATACCCACAGATTTATGATCAACTAATCTTTGACAAAGGAGCAAAGACTATGCATTGGAGCAAAGAAAGTTTGTTCAATAAATGATGCTGGGAAAACTGAGTCGCTACATGCAAAAGAATGAAGCTTGACCACTACCTCACACCATACACAAAAATCAACTCAAAATGGATTAAAGAACTAGACATAAGACCCGAAACCATAAAATACATAGAAGGAAATATAGGCAAAACACTACATGATGTGCACATCAAAGACATCTTTACAGACACATCACCCAAAGCAGTGATAGTGAAGGCAAAAATGAACAGCTGGGACTACATCAAATTAAAGAGCTTCTGCACAGCAAAAGAGACAATAATAAAAACAAAGAGAAAGCCCACCGACTGGGAGAACATTTTTGCACACAACACTAATGATAAAGGACTGATCACAAAAATCTGCAGAGCTGATGAGACTAAGCATAAACAAAGAAAATAATCCAGTCAAAAAATGGGCAGAAGAGCTAAAAAGAAACTTCTCTGAAGAGGAAATGCAAATGGCTAACAGGCATATGAAAAAATGTTCAACATCACTTGTAATCAGGGAAATGCAAATCAAAACTACCATGAGATACCATCTTACACCAGTGAGAATGGCACATATTAAAAAAAAATAGCAACAACAAATTTTGGCGAGGATATGGAGAAAAAGGAACTCTCCTGCACTGTTGGTAGAGTGCAAACTGGTCCAACCACTATGGAAAGCTGTGTGGAGATTTCTGGACCTACTAAACATAGAGCTTCCATATGATCCAGCAATTCCACTCCTAGGTATTTACCCAAAGGACACAGAAACATCAATTCCAAAGAGCACCTGCACCCCTATGTTTATAGCAGCACTGTTTACAATAGCTAAGCTTTGGAAACAACCCAAATGTCCAAAAATAGATGACTGGATCAAGAAGATGTGGTACATATACACCATGGAATATTACTCAGCATTCAAAAAAGATAAACACATGCAATTTGCAGCAATATGGATGGCGCTGGAAGGGATTATGCTTAGCGAAATAAGCCAGAAAGAAAAAGCAAAATACCGGATGGTCTCAGTCATAGCAGTAATCTAGAAAACTTAAATAAGGGACCAGGAAAAAGAATAAACTATAAGAAAGAAAATATCAAAAATCAACAAACAACTATGAACAAGAGACAATCTAAGAGGGGTGGGGAGTGGGGAGGGGAGGGATTGGGGTCAAAATAAGGGGATTGCAATTGTATGGGGAATATAAAAATAAAATTTATTTAAAAAAAAAGGATGCTTCCTTCAAGAATAGATAGTGATAACTATTTCCTTTTTAGTAAATGGGAATTTAGAAATCCAGGAAGGGCTGAGAAGAATTTGTGAGATGTCTAGTAGTGAGTGAGAGGTCTAGAAAGACAATACCCCTCCATAACTAGCTGTTGGTAAGCACCACAATGAGAAAGTTAAAATATTTTGCTAAGCTTCCTGTATATTTCTGAGTAGCTGAAAGTAGACACGGAATACTCTTAATGTCCTCTACCTGAAAAGACTTTCATACCTTGCTTAAGAATAAAAGATAAAAAATATATAAAAATTTGTGACCTTTTTGTAATTCAGTACTTATCTCTTTTAAATAAATATGACACTAACAAATCCAAAAGAAACAAAATATTCCTTCTACTAAAAATTAGCTATCACTGAGTGATCTGTATAAAATAGGCTTTACTCTGATGCTGCAAATTTGTGTTTCTGATCACTTTGGTAAACTATAATTCATCCCATTCAAAATAGTTGTTTTCAAGAGGAGAGGAAAAGAAATGCATTATAATTTCCTAAAGAACTTTTTCTAGACTCACTTTTACCTTTCTGATCATCCTTTACTAATAAATCCTAAGGAGTTATAATGCCATAAATAATGCCACTGGAGATTACTACAGGAGAGGGTGATATTTTCCTGAGTTTCACCACTCTCAAGAACCCCTTTATCAGAAACACTGAATAATTATAAAGCATGGAGTTCATCTTGTTCTCTTTATCCTTGTTTCTCCATGAAATATGAGATAGATGGTGGCAAAAAATAAGAATTATAAAGGAGTCTGCAAATTCTAATTTTTAGTATCCAATAACTACTTCTTTCAAGCTAACAGCTGCACATACATTTTATTAAGGGAATGCATTTACTTAGAATCAATTTACAAAAATTAAATTACTTATTGAATATCTGCTATACAGTAAGTTCTTTGTTAGATTATTTATGTAAATTCTTTTATTTAACCCTCAAACTAGCCTTTTACTTAAGGTGGTGTTACTCTTTAAGTTATGTTCACTTTATTCTTAACATAAAAGTAATTCATACTCATTGTAAAATTTTGGAAAAAATACAGAACAGTATAATGAACAATAAAAAAATTATCCATAATGTTAACATCTAATAATAGCTACTAATATCATTGAGCTTATTTATATATGTGTTTGTATGTATATTTTAACACATATAAAATTTAAAATACAAGTACAATGGATATGAAGCATAAAATATAACAGAAAGCACTTAATATGTAGCCAAGATTGCCTTAGTTGTATCACATTTTCTCCTGCAGCAGTCTTCAATGATTATGGAACCTGATCCAAGTTGGAGTGCTCTTTCCTTTACAGTCACTTTCTCTCCTTTCATTCCTTTCCATACATTTTTGTTTCTACAAACAGAATGCTGACATGCTGGGCAAAGCACAGTTTGCCCTGATTTTTGCTGTTTTCAAAGAATTTGACATAGCATCACATCTAAAATTTGCATAGGGGGGCCTCCCCAGTGGCACAGCAGTTGAGCACTGGGTTGAGAAGCTGCCCGCAGCCTCTGCAGCGCCAGTTCAATCCCTGGCCGCCCAGCATGGGTCCCACATGGTATGTAGACCTCTCCTGCCACCCACTGCTCCCCTCAGCAGTGTATTTCATCAATCTGCCTGCTCTGCTCTCTGCTCTGACTTTGGTGAATTCTCTCGCCCTCCCATGCTTCTGACTGTACCCAGTGCTTGTATAAATAAATAAATAAATCTTTTAAAAAAAAGTCATGTAAGAACAGACCTCCCAAATCAAACATTAAAAAAAAATTACATATGATTAAATATTGATAAGGTGTGGTTTTAGCATCTTAGTGGTAGCACACATTCAATACTTCTGATCATGTTTATGTGCTATTGTTTTCTGTTTCCAGTTTTTAACTATTGCAAATGATACTGTGATACACATAGAAAAATCTTTGCATATCAAATTAGTGTCTTGGAACAGATCTCTGGAACAGAAAACATTGAATCAAAGTTTTCATTATACTACAGCTCTTAATGTGGACTGGTAAATTGTTTCTAGAAGAGTAATGTCTAAATCATCTAACAGTTAATGATAGTGCTTATTTTATTGCACTACCACAGAACATCATCAAAATCTATTCATGTTCTGATTAGATAGGTAAAAGTAACTATTTATAAAAGTTTTGGTATGGTGGCTAGTCCTGTGAAATTAACCAGATATGAAGTTGGAAACACTGGGAAAATGCCAGGCATAGTTTCTCCTTTAAAATTGGGAAATATATTTACCACATAAGATTCATGCATAGAATTTAGTTGATTCTTTATTGTAAATAATCTCATGTAATACCTGAAAGATAGCAAGTGTTTCATAAATGATAATTAATTTAACAAATTGATTATTACTGAATTATGTATATAAGGCTTTGTTACATGGATTATCAGTGATTTTAAATTGCAGTTATTAATAATGAGGCTGAACTTTTCAATAAAAACATCATAAACATGTCATATGTCTGTTTACAATCTTTTTTTTCTAAATAGCAACTTTTATGAAGCCTTTATATAGAAAGCTGTAAACATTCTTAGTCTGGAATGTTCACATGTTTTTATTTGTCTTTTTTGTATTATTGGTATAGTGTTTTGAATTTTATATAATCAAATGTTCTATTTTTTCCTTTGAAGTTTCTTCCACTGCTTTTACACTAAAATGACCTTCTCTTTTATAAGATTAGATGAACCTAAACTTTCTTTGCAGATTCTTTTTTCATAATGTTTCTTAAATCACACAAGAAAAGCAGCTAAATGCTTCACTGATACCTATTTTCTATTCCCAAAATATAGAAAGGAATTTGTGGGAGTCAGGAGGGAGTACTGTGCATAGTTGGGCAAAAAACAAAGCAAGCATTTATTGGAAAAGATGGAGATTTAGTACTTTCTCTCATTTGTGTGAAATAGTTTTTTTTTTTCAGTTTTGCATCTCTGTATTTATTCTTAGTAATTCCTCTTATACAAAAGTAGTGAGAGTCCAGTGAGATTGAACTTGATAATTGTTTAGTATCTCCTTCGCATCCTTCTGAAAGTAGCTACCATGGAAAACTTGCTATATATTTATCTAGTGATGAAGACAATCGTTTTGGAATATATCTTTATTTTAGGAGAGAATATTTAATGATTCTTATTGTTATAAGTGAAAGGTAGATGGACACAAGTTGCCCTTGGAGGAGATTCTGTGTGATCAAATAATAGAATGTATGAGCAAACATATATATTTTTTGTTTTATTATTTATTTATTTTTTACATAATTGTCCATTTTTAAACAATATTTGCTTCCCCCATCCCCTCAGGTGAAGTCCCCATAGAGTTTCCTTCACCAGTGCTCCCGTGTACCATCACCTCAATCCCCTGTGCTCCTCTCTACCTCCCTCTGATCCCTCTCCCTCCTCTTCCCCTGCAGTGTGTCTCTGATTTATAATTGTCCATTTTTTCTTTGTTGTATTTTGTACTGTTATTATTTTTTTATACCGATGTCTTATTTGGTTCCCCTATATTCCTGATTAAGTGAAACCATCTGATATTTTTCTTTATCATTCTGGCTTATTTCACTGAGCATAATTCCTTCTAGCTCCAAATGGCATGAGTTTATCTTTGCCAATGGCATGAGTTGCTGTAAATGGCATGAGTTTATCTTTTTTGATTGCTGAATAATATTCCATTATGTTTATATACCACATATTTCTGATCCAGTCATCTATTTTTGGGTATTTGGGTTGTTTCCAGGTTTTGTCTATTGTAAATAGTGCTGCAATAAGCATAGGAGTACAGGTGGGTTTTTTTGATCAATGTTTTTGTGCCCCTTGGAAAGAGGAAATGCAAATGGCCAACAGGCATATGAAAAAAATGTTCAACATCCCTTATAATCAGGGAAATGCAAACCAAAACCACATTGAGATACCACTTTACACCAGTAAGAATGGCACATATCAAAAAAACAAGCAACAACAGATGTTGGCGAGGATGTGGTGAAAAAGGAACTTTCCTACATTGCTGGCAGGAGTGAAAACTGGTCCAACCACTATGGAAAGCTGTCTGGTGGTTCCAATAAATATGGAGCTACCATATGACCCTGCATTTCCACTCCTAGGGATCTACCCAAAGGACACAAAAACAAAAACTTATATAAAATTTTTGAGGTACAATATTTTTAGAGCCTATGTGAAGTAACCACATATTGCATTGCTCAGATCAACTAAAAGGAAAGGATACCAAATTTTCTACAAGAGAAATTCATTTGGAAGAAAGGGCTTCAAAGGTGAACAGAGTTCAATGCCAGACTCTAGCATACAATAAGGGAGAGGTTGGTCATTACAGGTTCAAAATATGAATCAGCTCTTGAGCCAGTTAACCTACCTTTATCATTTCATGTTGGGAATAATAGCTGTGCATATGCATAGAGGAGTAAAAAAAAAATAGGAAAGTAACACCTGGGAAATAGAATTAAGTTAATCTCTTTTTAAGTACATTTCTTTCTTACTCAACTCACCTTTAACATAGAAAACTACTAATCGTGGATTGACACATTTTATTTTTAAGAGTAGAAATTTTAATTCTCTTCAAAAACACACCTTAAAAAATCAGGTATAACCAAAGCAGTCATTAATGTTCCCCCCCCCCGCTTGTTTTCATTGTTAGTAAGAATACTTTCATAAACAGAAGCATTGGTAGTTCTCAGTGGTAGTATTCATAATAACATTTACATTTCCTTAAATTTGTACACTTCTTAAGTTTCAAGCTGTATTTACAGTCATTATCACAGTTGGCCTAATAAGAAGACATGTGTTAGCTAAAAGAAGTCTTGTTAGTCCCATTTTATTGTTGGGGATAATGAGTTAGGAGTTTTAGGGACTTGCCTGATACCACAGGAAAATGTGACCAATATGTATCTAGAAGTCAGATTGTCCAAGTCTTTGCCAAGAAATAGACTCACTGTGCTTTTTCTTGATATCAGCATGCTTGTCTATATGCCTTGTTACTTCAGGTAGTCTATAAAATGGGCATACTGTTACACCTTTGGGAAAATCCACTTAATTCGAGAGTCACGGACACACTTTTTTTAAATTCACTTTCTATACTGTTTATAGCATACCAATTAGAAGAAAGATACTGACTCTAAAATTATAATATTGAGATATAAAATGTCACTTAAACTTGTTTAGGGGCCTTCAGAAGGAAAATAAATCATCAAAAATTTTAGAATAATTCATAAGGAAAGTTATTTAGATGTAGTTGGTAAAAATAAGTGAAATCACCATTAAATGCATCTTTATTAATGAACAAAATATATTTTCAGTCTCTTATAACAATATATTAAACACTTTCCTTGTGTCATCATATGATTATAGCAATCACAATTAATTTACTATCCAATAACATTTACTGAGAATTGGTATGTTCCAGTGCTATGTCAAGTGTTGGAAAACAATGACATATATGGCAGAGGATTTGTTTTCAGAGGCATGGATGCATGGTTTATTCCAAATAATGTAATCAGCTTCCCATACCAAGAACACAAGATACATCTTAGGAGGAAGAGTGGATAAAATTGAGAAATAAGAAAAGAGTCAGACCAAGAAGAGATTTAGAACATGGCAAATCAATCCTGGTAAATTTGTGACTTGTTTTAGGCAATGAAGGGTGAAAATCAATTTGTTACTTTGATGCAGCTTATATTTTAGATGATTAATTCTGGATTTATGGAGTGAAAGTAACATTAAAGTTGGTCAGCCATCTGAGAAGTTACTACAATTGTAACTTTTAGAATTACAATTGTAATTCTAAAAATCATAAATTCTAAAAATTCAGCTCTCATTTAGATCCTCTCCTTCCAGTGTGTCTATTTATCTGTTTTTAGAACAGTCACCCGTGGTATAGGTGATATATGCACACATTTAGATGTATGTTTTTACATATATGCATATATTTACATTTCAAAACTGTGTGCTATATATGTATTTGTAAATTTTATATATGTACATAATTTATCTTCTCAGCTATTGCTTTTCAAACTTTAACATGGTTAATGAAATAGAATGATCAATAAGTATTTCTTGAAGAAATCTTAGTGTCATTTTGTGATCTTTACGAAATACAGTTTAGCTATAGCCTAATCAAGAAGCTACTGAAAATGCTCTGATGTGAGAAATAAAGGAAGTCAGCAAAAGAAATACACCTACATCTTTTAGTTCTTGTAAATTGGAGAAATAATTTTCTCTGGAGCACCTATGGTATTGCCTTGGTCCCATTTGCCTCATGCCGAATGACGCATATTAGTGCCAGTGACGGATTCTGAAATCGTCTTTCTTATTGACCTCATTTTCAAGCACTGATTTTTCTTAAGTTCTTTTCCTGCTAAGAATGGTATATTTCAAAAAACCAATTGTTGTCTTAAGATTGTTACCACAGGGCTTGAAAAATTATCATCTTAAAGCGAGTATGAGTAGCTTATCTGAAATAGAAAGTGTAGGTTACAGTAGACAATAGTGTTGTGTTTTAAATCTTAAAAGAGTTTTATTTTGTTAATTTTCCCTTTTCTCTTTCATATATTCAACCATTCGACCTTCCTCCTGTGTATGCGTGTGTGTGTGTGTGTTTGTGTGTGTGTGTAGAGCCCAACATTCAAGAAAATAATTAGAATAGTGGGGGAAAAATATCTCTTAAGGAAAATAAACTGGGTAGCATTTTTTTTAAGTTTCTTTTTTTTTTAATTTTTTAAAAAGATTTATTCACCTGTTTATGCAAGAATCCGGGTACAGGCCAGATGCGCGGGAGGGTGAGAGGATTCACCAGAGACAGAGCGGGAAACAAACAGGCAAACTGACCGAAATGTACTGCTAAGGGGAGCAGCGGGCGAGACAGAAGAGGTCTGTGCGCCATGTGGGACCCTCGCTGGCGGGCCAGGATCAGACCAGTGCTGCAGAGGCTGTGGACAGCTTCACAGCACAGCTCTCAATCTCCTGCATCACCAGGGGAGGCCCAAACAGGGTAGCTTTTAAGGAAATATTATTTGAACTGAGACCTGAGTGGTAAAAAGAAATGATAGGTTCAAATAACTAGAATGAAAACACTTTTGGGGTATTTTTAAAAACTGAGAGAAGATCACTATGACTGGTGCTGAGTAAACAAGGGGTGGCTTTGGTACAAGGTGAGTTGGGAGAGCTATGGAGGGGTTAGATTATCAAGAGTCATTAATCCTGTGGTATGACTTTTCTTCCAGTTATGATAGAAAGAAACTGGAAGTCTTTTTTTAAAGGATTTATTTATTTATGCATACAAGAGCTGGGGTACAGGCCACAGATGTGGGGGGTGGGTGAGAGGATTCACCAGAGACAGAGTGGGGAGCAGAACAGGCAGACTGACCGAAATACATTGCTGAGGGAAGCAGCCGGCAAGTCTGGAGAGGTCTGCTTCCCATGTGGCTTGCTCCCTGGCCAGCCAAGGATTGAACTCGTGCTGTAGAGGCTTTGGATTGCTTCATAGTTTGGTGCTTTAACCCCTCGCGCCACCAGGGAGTCCCCCAAAACTGGAAGTCTGAAATAGACTTTCTTTATATATCACTTGTATATTTAAAAGACAGCACCTAACCCTTAACAAATGAATTTTGTGGGTTGACAGTATATTTGTTTTTTATTTTCCTATTGATGGTGAAGGGATTCAGAAAGTATTTGCATTTTGAAAAATATAACATAGAAACTGGAAAAGCACCTGGTGCATCTATTACAGACATGTATTAAGATATATCAGATGTACAAAACTGCTTCAAATCAATAAAAAATAAACTCTGTAAATAAAAGTGTGAAAACTTTTCCTTGAGAGGAAAATTTAATTTCAAAGACCTTGAAGAGTTTCTTGTTTCACAATGATCTCAATAAAAAGATCATTGAGAAGCATTTTAAGCACAAGGAAATGATTTAAGATGAGTTTGGGGAGGCCATAATAGATAATATCTTATTTCATGTGCAGTAGAATTTACCACATTTCTTAAACAACATGTGTGTCTCTAAATGAGAGATCTTGTCACTTGTAACTTACTCTGCTATCCGTGGTGATCCTGCTTCTGCCTTTATCATTTCACTGAGATACCTCCCACCCATGTGAGCAGGGCTGTCCCTAATAGCAATTCTAGTAGACACAACTCATTCCCCATCTCATTTTCCTATTGTTGGCATTCGGTAAGTGACCAATCTCCTATTTCTAAAATATCATTAGCTGGACCTTCAGGACTCAAGCATCTTTTAAAACTTCTTCATCTCTTCTGTGAAATTGTATTTTCCTCTTAAATTTGTATATTCAGAACTTCTGCTTTTTTATTTTTTTTTTTTCCTGAGAGTATCTCATTCTGTACACTCTCCTTAAGTGAAATTATCCACTCTCATGGGTTCAGTTTCCATGGTGGTCACTCCAAAATTTCAGTCCAGAATCTCTCCAATACTTCAGGTCTGAATATACAAAATATCTTCCAGTTTTTTCAGTTCCCAATATCCACTTCAGACACACTATAGTCATCTCAGACACAGCTGGTACAAATGTGACTTTGTGAGATTTCTGAACACATTAGTTCCTCAGCATACATTCTAGGGATAACCACCTTGATCCAGATTTCTCTGTCTCCTGTCTTTATGCAGATTCCAAAATTGTCCATGAAAGATTTGTCAATTTATGTCCTAATTATATCCCCAATCTCTTCTCTGAATACATCTCCTAACTCACAGCTGCTGCTACCTTACCCTAGGAGAACACCATTTTTGACCCCCTTCAGAATATATGCCCCACTATATTCTCCCTCAACATCCTGTAGGTATATGTCATGTTACTTGTCAAAATTTTAATTGTGTAATAACTATCTGCTTTTATCACTGCATATTAAGTTTCATAAGGTTATGATCATGTCTATTTGATTTATGCCACATTTGGAACACCTATTGGAGGGTGTGGCTCATACTATGGACTTAACGAATATTTGATAAATAAATTAATGGATTAATAGATGAAAAATCAGGATTGTGAATTGTTCTGAGACCAGAATGAAAAATGGCAAATACTTTGGAAAGACTTTTTTTTAGGTGTTGATTTCAAAACTGTACATGAATCCAGCCTATGTTTTTTTGCCATATACTTATTTTACCTGTGCAAATCTCACTTCTTAATATAAGGGGTTTTTATTAAAACCTAGTATTTAGCCTGATAACTCGGAGTATGGAATGATAGAGAAAAGAAAGAATATTATCCTCAAAGTTATTAGTACCAGGAAATTATTCCTAGTAATAGCAAAAAGTAAATGGTCTGTAAGGGGCATAACAAAACAGTTCTTTATATAAACTTTATTGTAGTTATCCTTTGAATACAACCTCCTCTTATCCACATACTTGTTATGATAACATTCCTTTGTATTAGTTGCTTTTCTATCTTTATAATTAAAGATATGGTTTAGGTATATATTATTAAATGTTTATTTTAAATTGCAATGAAACAAATAAAAAAGCAAAAACTTTGATAATATTGGCTTGGAATTGTATTTTTGACACTTAAATAGAAAACTAATTTGTAGGCACTAAGAATATAATTCATACTTAGTGCACCATCTTGCAAGAAGAAGGTAATTGAAATGCCTGTATCCATTCAGTAACTCACTCAGAATTCAAAGATTCATTATATCTCTCAAAGCTTTATTACTTTATTGGTAGTGAAGGTGGGCTTTTATTTGAAAGAAATGGGTGATATGCAGTGTACTTGCATAAAATGACACCTTAGTCAGAAAATATGGAACCTTCTTATGGCACCATTATGTTCAGAATATGGCTTGCCTGGTCTTCTTCTTAAAAAAAAAAAAAAAAAAAAAAAAAAAAAAACCTTGAATTTTACTCTAATTTTTATCTAGGGGCCACCTACTTGAGTTGTTTTTCTTTTAAGGATGTTTGAATCTGTAATTTAGAATGTTATTTGTCTACAACTACTAATTAGTGCACACATCTATTAAAATTAAGAACCCAAAAAGGATACATGATGTCCTGGTACAAAGGCTAGCCAGTTCAACAGAAACAATAAATATATGTCTCTGCTTTTTTAAACTAGAAAATAGTTATCTTTTTTTTTCTTTAACTGTCAGGAAGTGTGTATGTTTTTAAATTACATTTCATTTAACTTCATTATAACATAAAAAACTTACTCAACTTTGATTCATAAAAGTGACTCCACTTCTGTCTAGATCTTTTTTTCATTTCAGTTCTAAGTTGCTAACAATTCTCTTTTATGTACATGGTAATATAAGTTTTAAGCTGGTCTGAAAACTGGAAAAAAATCTCATAATTGCACTGATGTTTTAATTTCAAAGAATTTTCAGACTCTAGCCTTCAATTTTCAAATGTCCAGACTTAGAATATAGAATCAAAACTATGGGAATGGTTATAACTACTTTGTTTCTACTAGCTATTCCACAAATGTAGGAATAGCAATATTTTTGCTCCAGATATGGTATAGAATTCCATACCAGAATTATAAATTATTTTTTCTTGGTCACTGTGCTTCTTGTTAACCTCCAAACACATTGCCAGTTACCTGGAGAGTCTCCTTCTGAACTGTATTATTTCTCATTTTTGTGATTCAGTTCCTCTATTGTCTCTTTTGTTTTTACAGCTCTATTGAGATATATTTCACATAACATAAAGCTTCATCTATGTAAAGTATATAAGTCATTGTGTTTTCACTAATATGCAGAATATAGAGCCATGAATAGAATATAATTTTAGAAATTTTCATCAAGCATAAAGAAATCGTGAGCTCATAGTCATCTTCCTAAACTTCTAATCCTGCCAGCAAAAAGGCAACCATTGTTGTTATCTGTCTTCATAGATTGGCCTATTCTAGATATTTAGCATAAATGATTCATAAAATATTTAAGCGTTCCCTGTCTGTCTTTTTTAATAAGATATTTTTGATATCTATCCATATACTTCAACACTCCATTTCTCTTTTAAATGCTAACGGACACTTCATTGCATATACATGCCATCTTGTAATTTTGTTTAATCCATCACCAGTTGGTAGATATCTTAATTGTTTCCACTTTTGGCTATTATGAATAAAGCTGTTATGAACATTTGTATATAAATTCTTTATTTGAACATGTTTTCATTTCTGTTGGCTATATACTAAAAAAAGTAAAATTTCTGGGTCATATGGTTACTCTATGTTTAGCATTTCAAAAACCAGCTAAATATACTCTTTTTTTTTTAGCAAAATGATTACACATATTACATTCTCAGCAGTAATGTATGAGGGTTCCAATTTCTCTACAATTTAGTCATCATTTGGTATGGTCTGTCTTTTTGGTTTTAGCCTGTGTTAGTCTGTCTTTTTGGTTCTAGTGGATATGAATTGGTCAAATATATTTTGTGAGTTTATTGAGATTATAAAGTACTTTTGACACTTGATTCTACTAATATGGAGTGTTTAATTAATTTATTTTCTTATATCTAACCAACAGCTCAATACTGAGGTAAATTCCACTTGGTCATTGTGTATAATCTTTTTGTATGTTTCTGAAATCAACTTGTACTGTTTTAATTAATGACTTTTATGTCTATGTTCATAAAAGACTGGTTTATATTTTTCGTGTGATTTTTTTTTTAGTTTTTGGATTTTTTTAATAGTTTATCACAATTTTATAGTGATAATACTGGATTTATTGAATAGGGTGGGTGTGTTATCAACTCTTCTACTTTTTGGAAGAGTTTATATTAATTTTTTTTTTTAATGTTTGGTAGAATACCAGTAAAACCACATGGAATTGAAATTTCTTTTTGGAAGTATTAAAAATAATTACTCAATGTCTTTGCATGTTGAAGGTCTATTCAAATTATCAGTCCGTTTAGTTTTAGAAATGTGTATATGAATTTGTTTACTCTAAGTTATCTAATTTGGTATATAGTTTTTCATAGCATTTCCGTATAGTCTTAATTTTTACAGTGATAAAAGGTTGCTATAGGAAACTATAGATTAGATAATTAGATAACTTATTCCTAGAAACAAATCCCTAGAAAAACACAAATTTCTGAAATTTTTGTAATGATAGAAATGCTATTCCTATTCCCTTACTAATTTAATTCTAGCTTTTAGTAAGAAAAATAGACTAGATAGAAGTTTATAAGTTTTATTGATCTTTTAAAAATCAACTTTTGTTTTTATTAATTGTTCCCTATTGTCTTTATATTTCCTATTTCATTTATTTCTGCTCTTTTTTGTTATTATAATTTTCTTCCTTCTGTTTTTTTTTTTTTAAGATTAGTTTGCCCTTTTCTTTCTTGTTGATTAAGGTAGAATTTTAACTTACTGCTTTATTATCTTTTTAAATATGGGAATTTATATATTCTAAACCTCAGCTGCATCCAAAAATATTTGGTTTTGCTTCATTCATCTTAATGCATTTTCTTATTTCTTTGCTGACCCTTTGATTACATAGTAGTTCATGAATTTCACATATTTGTGAATTTGTATATTTGTAATTTTCCATATTTTCTTCTGTTACTGAATTTGAATTAAATTCCATCCTGGTTAAAAACAAACAAACAAACATACTTTGAAACCCTTCATGTGACACCCAACTTTTCTTCTGTAAGCCTTTTTTTTTTTTTTTAAGTATAAGCCTTTTTTAGAAAGATTTATTTATTTATGCATACAAGAACTGGGGTACAGGCCAGTGGTGCAGGGGGTGAGAGGATTCACCAGAGACAGAGTAGGGAACAGAACAGGCAGAATGACCGAAATACACTGCTCAGGGGAACAGCAGGCGAGACAGGAGAGGTCTGCTGCAACATGTGGGTATCTCCATGGCCAGTGGGAATTGAATTGGCACTGCAGAGGCTGCAGGCAGCTTCACAGTGCTGTGCTCAATCACCTGTGCCACCAGGGAGGCCCTGTAAGCCATTTTTATAGCAGGTTCAGATACTTAGCAAATTGTGAGGTAAGTTTAGGAATTAGAAAATACCTCTTGCCACCACCCATGCATAGCCTCCACTGTTATCAACACCCCCACCAGAGTGTTACATTTTTATGTTGATAAGCCTTCATTAACAAATCATAATCAATAAAAACCAGTAATTTAACCAAGGGTTCACTCTTGATGTACATTACATGACTGACCAAATGCGTAATGATATGTATACATCATTATAATGTCACACAGAATATTTTTACCACCCCAAAAATATTTTGTATAGTTCTAGTTCTACATGTGAGGAGCTTAAAATCTTCCAATGTAACAAGTAAAAAGCTAAACAGACTGAAACATCAACAACTCTTCTATGATTCATAAAAGAAGGGGGAACACAGGGCAAACCACTGCCCCAAGATTGGAGAGACCAATAGAACACAAAGAATAACAACTTACCATAGCCAAGAATTAAGTGCCCAGAACTATAATTGACAAACTGCTGGAGGCTCGGTGTGGACAACTCTGAGAGTTATAAACCCCAAGGGCACTCATTGAAAGAAAGCACAATTTTTGTGAGATTTACCTCTAGGAGTTCAACCATGTTCCACGGTAAATGTCAGAAAAAAATACCTTCTTGTTTCCCACAGGGAGAAGGGAAATGGAACCATTTTATAATATACCAGAGCACTCTGTTCTTAACAAGGCCTGCCTTCAGGTAAAAGTAGTTAACCAAACCTTCCTCTTGCATATTATCAGAAGGGAAATATTGGATTATACCCATTCTAGACATCCTTTCCCTCATAAGAGGTGATTAAAAAATTAAAATGCTAGTGAATTTAACTATTTAGAGGCAAATCTTCAGTAGAAGACAGAGACCTAATCATAGGACTATAAGATCACATTCCCTCCCCAGGTATCTCATCACAACAGTACTAAAGACCTATTTTCAGCAGTTCTTTTTACCGGATGTATCATGTCATGCTGTAACAGGTATCTCCATAAAAAGGGGATGTATCATGGTCTCCTCCCCACTTAAATGAGGAGAGGAACTGAGCAGCCCCGTGAAGCTATAAAATTCCAAAGACAGAGAAAGACATGGGGGAGACACATGGAGAAGGGCCCACGTTTCTCTTCTTTGGACTTGTACCAGGGACTTAGGGGAACATGGAGGAGACACGTGGATGAAGGAGGAGAAAAGACAGAAACAGAACAAATATTTGAAACAATAATGACCAAGAATTTCCCCCAAATGAATGTCAGCTACCAAACCATAGATCCAGGAAGCTCAGATCCAATGCCCTCTCCCTCTTTCTCCTCCCCCCCCAAAAATGTCTCTTGACATGCCATTTTCAAACTACAGAAAATCAAAGTAAATCCAGTAAAAATACTGGAAAAAGCCAGAGTGACAAGGTGGTGGTGGAGGTGGGGTATGGTGGAACACCTCATCTACAGAGGAACAAATATAATATTTACTTGTGACTTCTCAGAAACTAGTTCTAAGGTAGTATACATTGGTCATTAAGAAACATTAAGAGGGTGATGGTAAATATGAGAAGGTGAGAAGGCTTCCCAGATTATTTGCTTTTGTGAACTCCTGGGATTTTAATTCAAGTAGACTTTGTTTTAGCTTTTTAGCCAAAGATACATATGAATCCATGTGATGCAGTCACTTTGACTAATACTCCTTTCTCCCCTGTAGGTCAGGTGTGGTGTTATTCACATGATTATTTCATATTTGCATGACCAGGTCAACATTTTCCTTTGCCATTTCCAAAGAATAAATTATAATGTAATTGAAAAGGGTACAGGTTTTTACAATATTCCAGAAAAAGACACTTCATACTAAGAAAAATCAAGACCCTACTCAGCAAGCACTGAAACAAAGCACCGTGTGTTTTGGTCATACTACGTTATTCTTAAATCACTGGGTCCGTTGCTACCAATCACAAGACAGGAACAAAAGTCTTGGACTGTAAGGCATTCATTGAAGTGATTCTGAAGGTTTGATGCCATCAGCTTGGGTGAGATTAGTAAAAGGCAAGATGCAAAATACAGCATGTACTGGGAAATTCACTGACAGGAGCTGAGTTAGGTGCTTTGGGGAAGGCTGCTCAGTGAGCTGTGACTTGTGAGCTCAAGCATTTGTTCACATGCTTTTTATTATGTGACTGTTTATCCTTTTTCTCAGAGTTTGATTTATGAAGTTTGACATGGCACTATATAAATGCAATGCAATGCTACTTGGAAAACAGGAGAAAATGATATATTAAGTCACAGTGGCCCAATTGTTTTGAGATCTTAAGTCCCATGCTATAGCAGGACAAATGAAAACTCATTAGAAGTGAATATTGCTGTCCTTCATACTTGAAAATGGCCTTTTGAGCAACTGCCAGGAAGATCTCTGTAGACTCTGAGAAGTTTTGATATAGTACGCATAAGTATTTTCTACTTATGCTGACTGACACTCCTATTGCTATACTCTGTTTTATTTTCTGATAATTCAGTCAATCCATCTCAGAACAAAACAGACATTGAAACAACATACAATTTTCATAAGGTTACACATGAAAGTAATTGAGAATGTTCACTCTAGTTCATTTCAATCATATTCACAAACAAATTTAGCCTACAGTGAGGACGCTTTAATCTGATTCATGTTTGTGATAAGAGTTATATGTTATAACGGTTTCCATATCTAATATTGGAGCTGTGACTTACTCTGTTAAAAAAAAAAAAAAAGTGGGATGCGCCTCACTGGTGGCCTAGAGGTTAAGTCTCAGTGTTATCACTGCAGCAGCAACTTGAGTTCGATCCCCAGCTAGGGAGCTGACACACATATGGTGCAGCAGACCTCTACCATCTTGCCCCCTGCTCCTCCTTACCAGAGCATTTTAGTAGATTCGCCTGTCTATTCCACACTCTGTCTCTGGTGAATCCTTTTTTTTTTTTTTTAGATTTATTTATTTATTTATTTGTACAAGCACTGGGTACAGTCAGAAGTGCGGGTGGGTGAGAGAATTCACCAGAGACAGAGCCAGGAAGAGAACAGGCAGACTGACGAAGTACACTGCTGAGGGGAGCAGTGGGTGCAGGCAGGAGAGGTCTGCTGTGCCATGTGGGACCCTCGCCAGTAGCTGGAGATCCAACTGGCGCTGCAGAGGCTTTGGCAGCTTCGCAGCTTAGCGCTCAACCGCTGCGTCACCGGGGAGGCCCTCTGGTGAATCCTCTTAACCCCTGTACCCCTGAGTTACACCTCAGTTCTTCTACACATACACACACACACACACATGCATGTGTGCGCACGTACACACACAATGTGGGAAAATATTTGTAACTGTAT
This sequence comes from Talpa europaea, assembly GCF_964194135.1. Lineage (NCBI taxonomy): Eukaryota > Metazoa > Chordata > Mammalia > Eulipotyphla > Talpidae > Talpa > Talpa europaea. The sequence goes on from NC_140076.1 coordinate 51,208,420, forward strand.
CTCTTTTGGATGCCTAATCAAAAACAGTAGAAAAAAACTTATTTTCTCTTCATAACTGAATAAAAATTATTTTAAAAAATTTTACCTCAAGGAGTGGAGGAATTGTAATCTTCATCAATTTAGTGTCTTCCCTATCTGAAATTGTATCTTTGGTTCTCAGGAGTTCAAAAAGTAGTGCTGGAGAAGGGTCTCTGGTCTCCAGTCACAGAGCTACTTTGCCATGTGCTAAAATATTGTTCTTCAGTTCTAAGCATTATTGCAACATCTGAACCTAAATTCATTACCCCTCCTGGTCCAGTTTATTCTCTTTACTACTTTCTTAGCCATGCCTGCCACACGGGAAATGTTTATTATTTCCAAAACAACCTGAGATCATGAGGTAACGAATAAAACTTAAGGATCTTTGTCCAGGTGAAACAAATACTAGGATCTAGAAAATATGGGCAACTTCTATTTTCTCAATACAGGATCTAAGTAAGAACATAGCACAGATTTTTCTGCTTTCCAAAACCCAAGATTACCTGAGATTTCTTCCCTGATAGAATGGAAACTAAAAATAGAAATCAAATTCTATTATAGTAAAAATTAAGTTACATTTTCTACTCTCTATGTTTACAGTCTGAAATTTATATATGCTACATCTAATTGTTCTCTGGATATAATAGTAGCTAGCACATATATAACAACTTACTTCTTTTCAGTCCTCATACGAAGATTTCTTACTACAATGGATTATTTACTCTTCACAACCAAAGGAGAAGTAGCTACTTCATAATCACTTATTATTGCTCTTTCTCTGTGTATTGTAGTGCTTATATCGTTATCTATTACTATGTCAGAATTATACAAGTAGTAATTTGGGGAGTCAGCATTTTAATACAGGTCAAACACATTGAAATTTATATGCTCATCCTCTATTTTTGATATAAAGTATTTTCAGTAGGAGTATAAATAGATGTGCTAACAGATAATTTACTTTCAATTTTTATAAGCATGCCATATAGTCAAAGTGCTCTAGGAATATAGTAGACAAAGACAAATAACTCTGCTATAGTGAGTCATTAATTATTTTTCCCATTTTATATTTATCAGCCATAGTTTAAAATATTTGGAGCAGATAATATTACACAAGCATAACTTGATGCAATGGCTTTATATAATCAGTGAGTAACTGGTTTGCAAGATTACCCACAAGTAATCCAAGTCTCCAACTACTCATGCCCTTGTATAACCCCTCTCCACACAAAACTCTGTTTGTCCTCGTAACCATAACATGTACTGGAAGTGACACCAATTGACTTCCAAGCCTAGACCATTAAAATATTTATTTTTTTCTGATATGTTCATACATAGAGAGGCTAAATGACTTACTCAAGACCAGCAGTTACTAAAACTGTGCACTGAAACTTAAGTCCAGTGACTTCTAGAACCAGGACACATCCTCCCTCTTTATGTGTCCAATAATATATTCTATCTATAAATAGATTTTTTTAATGTTATGATGTCCTTAACATATAGTGCATTTCCTCATGGATAATGGAAAGTCATTTTCTTTGTCAAAGAACAGACAAGTATTTCATTTTGAAATGTATGCCTTTGGCACATTACATTAATGGTCATTGAATATAATTTTGTCTAAAACAAAAACAAAATACCTTTTTGTCAGTGCACAATAGTAATATTGATCACACTATTTCACTCAGAACTTTCTACCTTTATTGCATATTTATATTGTGTTCTCACAACAACGTTTACATTCTGTATTATCCATTTACATGGGAAATAAGGATTTATTTCTTGGCTGAAAATTACATGTTCAAATTATCCTAGATAATCTTTAGAAAAATGTATAAATTTGAAATGATATTGAACAATATATTTATATTGTATATAAGAAAACAGAAATGAAGCAATTATGTTAAAATATGATTTTTAATATAACACATATAACTGCTTTTTTTTTAAATCTCCTTGATGAATTACATTCTTTTGTAGAGTTTAAAGGAGCAACAGGACCTTTCGGTATGTGTAGTGCTGAGTATCAGGCTTGATTTTGTTGTTTTCATTACTATAATCAACTGTAATCATCATATTGAAAGTACAGAAATACATAGTGCTCAAATAGAAAGATTTTTCAATTGAAATTTATATCTCTGGACTCATTCTTCTTTGCATTTTGGATAAAATCTCAGTCTGCTATCATTTTTATGTCATTCTTCTGTGTTAAACTTACTCTGATCACTTTACAAGATAGTCAGAGCTTGAGTTTAATTAGGAAACACTGACCATCTTTTGAAGTTGTATCTTCTCACTTCCCCCAACCTGGTAGAGCTTGAGTCTGCAGTGCCTGCAGTGGGAAGAAGGGCTTAGTTAACCCCCTTCTTTTCTTGCCCTCTGTATTTAAAGATACACCCTTCACTTTCATGTTTGTTTTCTAGTTATTATTTACAAACTTTTCATTGTATATCTGTAAGCAGGACAGAGGAGGAAGGAAATTGATTGCATTCCTTGATTGCAAGGAAATAAAAATGTATTTTTTCTAATCTAGGATCATCATGGCATTATTTATATTATTTGAAATTGAGCATTGATATGGGAAGCATTAATATAGGAAAGACATCAAAACAACTTTTGAGAATATGTGAGATTTAACAAGGTGAACAAACATTAGACAAATGTTTTAGATAGCCAGTGTTGCATGCAAAAACATCAAAATGAGAAAAATAAAACTGATATTTACAGGAAACCCAGAATTAGTTCAACATGGCTAGAATTTAAACTCCAAAATTTTAATTTGCAGATGACTAAATGCACCAATTCATGAAAGGCCATCAATAGCACATTAAAAATTTTGGAATTCATTTTGCTGATGATATATAGAATTGCGGGTTTAGTAAATATGACATATCATTCTGTTATTTAATGATATATTAGTTAGGTCAATGGAAAAGCTAGAGCAATAAATAAGGCATATACATGAATGTAGACATTATCCAAGATCATTCAAGTATTGTGATAGAAAGACATGCTGATAAATGTCAAAATAATCAAAAATGAAAGTGACTATAAGGTCAAAGGATGTCAGCAACAGATAAGAGGAGAGGATGGTTTCAAAAGATGCCATAAATCTTAAAGAATGAAAATTTATGAAATAAGAGCTTTACTTTCTTGTTTGTGTGCTTGTCTTGAAAAATGTTGGTCTATAATAGTCTGAAAACATCAATGAAGAGTAAGAAGTTCAACAAATACCAGCCATACTCTTGATATTTTTCAGATGGAACTTTTCTTATAAAGATAAAGGCCTGGAAAAGAGGGGAGATGGCAGACAGACAGTATCGATGAGTCATCTATCCCTTCAGGGAAACTGAGAATATGCATCTGAGGGAGAAGCCACATCTAGAATGGAGCTGGGGCTATGAGACCAGTATCCCAACAAGGTGAAGATACAGAAATCATTGGAAAAGGTAGAAAGGGCTGAGAAACTGTAAGTCAGGAATGGTGTCAGTTCACCAAAAGGGATACCTGCCCTTCCCTCATCAAGACCCCCTGGACTGTCCCATAGCCCCAGCCCAGAAGGTGCAGAGCTTTCAGGGAGAGCATAGCTTGTTCAACTGTTTGACAAGGAGCACCTGACAGCCAATTCAGCAGTGAGGAGAATCACTCTTCAGTCCCTACACAATCTCATGATTATCTGTGTCTACTGTGGGGAGGCAGAGAAGCCACTCACACTTCCCTCCTATGTAATTACTAGCCCATGCCCAGAGTACATAGAAAAAAAACTATGTGCAGTTATAGCAAATACAATCTGACAAGTATGTGTGTGTGTGCATGTGTGTACGCACATCCGATTTTGGGAGTTAGTGGAAGTGCAGGCTTAGCACTAGTGAAATTTCTGGCACTTACTTTGCTGCACAAGGGAGAATACAGGAGTACCAGGCTTATTGTTCATACACTTATAGGTAGGTTATCCTAGACTAATGACTTTATTTTTTTTTTAAGATTTACTTATGCATACAGGAACTGGGGTATAGGCCAGAGGTGTGGAGAGTGAGATGATTCATCAGAGACAGAGTGGGGAACAGAACAGGCAGACTGAATGAAATACACTGCTGACTGGAGCAGTCTGCTGTGCCATGCGGGTAGCTTCCTGGCAGGGATTAAACTCGTGCTGCAGAGGCTGCGGATAGCTTCACAGTAACTGTGCTTAACCCACCAGGGAGGACCGACTAATGACTTTAGAAAGCCTTGGTAGTCACCCACACTTACCCCTGTGTGATCTCCAGCTTGCACCAGATTGTGTAGAAAGAAATTGTGTGTAGCCAAGATGAGCATGTTCTTCCCAGTGTTTTGTTGTTGCCTGCCTTGTGAGTCAGTATAAAGAGTCTTTGTTGGAGAAAGGAGTCTCTTCAACAAATGGTACTGGGAAAACTTGACAGCTGCATGTGAAAGAATAAAACTAGATCACCATCTCACACTTCACACAAAAATTAACTCAAATGGACTAAAGACTCAGCCATATAAGCAAAAACCATAAGTATGTTGAAGAAAACAGACAAATCTCTTCATGACATTAGCTTCACTGATCTTTGTGGATTTGTTTCCAATAGCAAATGGTACTACATCAAACTAAAAAGCTTCTGCAAATCAAAAAAGAAAATCAGTAATAACAAAAAATACCCCATTAAATGAGAGAAAATATTTGCATATCACACATCTGACAAAGAGCTAATATCCAAGATATATAAAGAACTCATGCAACTCAACAACTCTATCAAAAATTGGGAAGAAAAGCGAAATAGGCATTACTCCAAAGACATACAAATAGCCAACAAGCCCATGGAAAAATGTTTACCATCAATTAAAGTCAAGGAAATGTAATTTAAAATTACATTGAAATATCGCCTCACATATCAGAAAGACCAGAAACAAGTGTTGGCAAGCGTGTGGAGAAAAAAGGAACCCTTATACACTGTGGGACTGTAGACTGATCCAGCACCTATGGAAAATATTATGGAGGTTCTTCAAAATAATAAAAACAGATCGGCCAGGCGATCTATCTGTTCCACTCCTACTTATCTACCTGAAGAATGCAGAAACACTAATGCAAAGGAATATATGCATTCTGATGTTCATTGTGGCCCTATTTACAACAGCCAAGTTATGGAAACAATTTAAGTACCCAAAGACAAAGGGATAGATTTAAAAAATGTAGTACATATGCAAAATGTAATACTACTCACACACACATATATGTGTGTATATACGTATATATATACACACACACATACAAATATGTAAAGGATGAACTCTTCCCATTTGTGACGACATGGTTAGAACATAAAAGGGATGATGCTAAGTGAAATAAATCAAGAGAAAGACAAAATACCAGACTGTTTCATGTATATGTGGAAATTACAAAACAATAACAAAGAATCAGAAAATAAACAATAAAAACTCTAGAAATCTGATTATGGAATTGAGCCTACCAGAGTGGGTATTGGAGAGGCGAAACAAGATGGGGAGCAGTCACAGAGGACTGTGTTGCAGAACGCTGTATCTTGGTGGTGGGTGTAGTCTGAGGAGGTGTGATCTATGCCTCTGAACACATACAGTGCTGTAACCCAAGGTTACCACAATTAAAAAAAAATAGATAAGGAAGGAATGAAACAGAATAATGATCAAAAATTTGGGGACATGAATGTGGGGTTTGTAATTATTTAAATGTTCCAATTAGCAGCATTAAGGTTTTATTTTACTGTGGTTATTAGGAAGATTTGAAAGCAGCTCCCTAGTTTGGGGCATAGTTTTGAATGTCTGGTTTGTCCATAACAAGACTATGATGTGAAGAGGATAAGTGATCTGGTTTTGGATCCTTGCTACATTTCCTATTAAATGCATTTCCTAAAATATTTTACTTCATCTATTCTGTTTTAAACTTAATTTTCTTGACTCCATAGATATCACCTACTTAAAATGGTCATTATATATACTAAAAACCAACATATCCATAAAGTACCTATCACAAATTCTAATAGCATCAGACACTATAAACATTAGTTCTTACCCATTTTCTACCCTTAATTTTCCCCAGCCCATATAAAGAATGACAATATGGCTTAATGTTTAAGAGCTTGGACTTTGACTTAGACAAAATAAGCTCAAATCCTACTTTTACCAAGCTCTATTTGATAATGGTGAGTCATTTAATCTTTCTAAGCTTCTGTATCCTAATGAAACATGGGACTAGAAATACCAACTTTTCTATGTAATCCTAGGTATTAAATGGGATACTACATTTAAATTGTATTGCCAAGCACATGGCATATTGTACTTATGCTCAATAAAAAAAAATACTCTTTGATTGTTCTGAAAGGACAATTTAAGAGGGTCCCCATGATGAATCCAAGGCTTCTGCCTTTGATGCCTGCATTACTAGCTGTGCTTACCTACTGAATATATGTAGTTACCAAGGGCAACAAATGTTGTTTATCAATGACCACGACCATGTATATCCTTACTCTTGGTGTACAATTCAGTGGAAATGTCATTACTTTTGAATTATTATTTTTTTTGGCTTAAATCTCAGAAAAAAAGAGTAATTAGTCTCAAACCTCACTACTGGCTGTGTTTGAAGCATGGTGTGCCAGTCTGAGGTATGCATGCAGTCCACGTGACCACTGGTTCACATGCCATTTGTACTATAAAAAAATATTCTGTTTGCTTCGAGTTGTGAGTAACACTTTTAAGTTTCTGGAAAGCTTGATTAGCTAAAACAAGCCTGGCTGAAATGGAATATGGCAGGGTTGCACAAATTCTGTCAGGATATATTTTTTTAAGGATTGTGGAAAAATCCTGCCAAATCTGGTCCATCTGTTCACATATGAGTTCTTCAATATTAATAAGCTGGGCAATTGGGAGATTTATTTAATTAATCTTCATGGATAGTGCATTAGGTAACAACAATTATCTTTACTCTCATCACAGCAGTGCTGCTGTTTAAAATAAGATCAATTTGGGTTCAGAATATGATTTTAACTGACACTGGTACCCTGGCAAATAAGCAATATAATAACATTACCACTCACAGTGAAACAAGCAAATCAATGAAAGAGAAAATCAAAAATAGCCTGAGTGAGAACTGATTGGACCAACAAACATTTCTGACAACCTTGGTCCTGGAATTACTTTTCTAGGATAGGATTCACTTATATCGGTTTGGTGCTATTGAAAGTTAACAGTGGGAAAGTTGAAGCCCTTGAGAACAGACAGTTGGGTTCTAACCATCTAATTATTTCCTACCTATCTCAAAAGGTCAAAATATTTAGATTTATTTTTTATAAATTAAGGGAAAAAATGTTTAATACAAAAGGTTGTTGAACATGAACAAATATTATGTCTGGCATATAGTATATACTCAATAAATAATTGTTGAATTGTCTAAAATATGTTTATTGTATGTGCCTTTCCAATACACTTCATATAAGAAGTTAATACTATATGGATGTAGTTTTCTTTTTTTAAGGTATATACCAATAGAAAATGGATCGCTAGACACATAGGCAAGTAGAGGAGAAAGAATGGAACCAACAGATCTCACTTTCTCCAAAGTATAACTTTTAGGTTCTGCCATTCAAAATTCCACAAAAATAAAGTTTCTTTTGAATTTTTAGATAACTTTGGCAATGGTATAGGCTTCAAGAGAAAGATAATTAACATGCATTACATACCTATTTATATGATACATACTTAGAGGAGCACATTACCTGAATTTTTCCCCTTAAAATTAAAAAAAAATCAAAACTTGTATATGAAATAGTTTTATTATACCATTTCACAAATTAAAAATAAAATGTCTGACACTAAGAATTTCTGTCATTTCCAAGTTCAACAGATAAGCTACTTGTATTGGGAGAATCTTCTTGTGTGACTTCTATTCTATCACACAATCCCACGATCAAATGGTGAGTTTTCTCCTATTGTCAGTGAATGCTGGATAGCATTAACTCAAGAAGAGATGGTAAACATTAGAAATTTGAAAGAATGGCTGATGGACAGAAAATAAAATTTATTTTGCAAATATATCTCTAAGTTATCTTTGAATTTATCACAATTTTCTAGTTACCATTTATTTTTTATTTTATACATTTTTTACATCATTTTTCATTTTTGCACAGTGTATGCATTTTCATCTTGGTTATAGTCCCCATATAATTCCCACCCCCCTTGTTTTGATCCTACTCCCTCCTCGCCCCCCTTCCATACCGGTAGTGTGTCTCTGGTTTATAGTTGCTTGCTCACTCATAGCAGGAATTTAGAAAACCTAAATAAGGGACCAGGAAAAAAACCTAACTGTTATCATTTACTTTTTTTTTGGTTCTTTAAAATTCTTTATTGCAGATTCATTTGAAATGTCAGTATTCAGTTCACATAGCGCTGTACTCTTTTTTTCTTTTATATATATATTTCTTACATCATTTTTCATTTTTGCACAATGTATAAATTTTCATCTTGGTTATATTCCCCCATACAATTGCACCCCCCTTATTTTGACCCCAATCCCTCCTCTCCCCGCCACCCCATAGTGTGTCTCTGGTTTATAGTAGCTTGTTGATTTTTATTTTTTCTTTATTATAGTTATTCTTCTTCCTGGTTCCTTATTTAGGTTTTCTAAACTCCTGCTATTAGTGAGACCATCCGGTATTTTTCTTTTTCTTTCTGGCTTATTTCACTGAGCATGATCCCTTCCAACTCCATCCATGTTGCTGCAAATTGCATGGGTTTATCTTTTTTGATTGCTGAGTAATATTCCATGGTGTATATGTACCACATCTTTTTGATCCAATCATCTATTTTGGGCCATTTGGGTTGTTTCCATAGCTTAGCTATTGTAAATAGTGCTGCTATAAACATAGGGGTGCAGGTGCCCTTTTGAATTAATATTTCTGTGTCCTTTGGGTAAATACCTAGGAGTGGAATTGCTGGATCATATGGAAGCTCTATCTTTAGTAGGTTGAGGAATCTCCATACAGCTTTCAATAGTGGTTGGACCAGTTTGCACTCCCACCAGCAGTGCAGGACACTTCCTTTTTCTCCACATCCTCGCCAACATTTGTTGTTGCTAGTTTTTTTAATATGTGCCATTCTCACTGGTGTAAGATGGTATCTCATTGTAGTTTTGATTTGCATTTCCCTAATTACAAGTGATGAACATTTTTTCATATGCCTGTTGGCCATTTGCATTTCCTCTTTGAAGAAGTTTCTTTTTAGTTCTTCTGCCCATTTTTTGACTGGATTATTTTCTTTTTTTTTTGTTGAGTCTCATCATCTCTTTGTAGATTTTTGTTATCAGTCCTTTATTATTAGTGTTGTGTGCAAAAATTTTCTCCCCGCCAGTGGCATTACCATTTCTTAACTAATTTACTCAATTGGAGCTTCTTAAAATCTTATTGAGCATTATTTGGGTTTATATCCTGATTCTACCACTTAGATGCAATGGTTAATTTTATGTGTTATGTTTGCCAAGCCACAATACCCTGATTTTACAGAAAAGGTATTTTTTATGAGATTAATAATGTTAGATTGTTAGACATTGAATAAAGCAGATTACTCTCCCTTAAAAGAAAAATGCTGAGGCCCCACAAGAAAGACTGAATTCTGTGTCAGGCTGTGCTTGAACTCAGTTGCAATATTGACTCTTCCCTGGATCTCCGATCCCGGAAATGCCCAGTGGGCTTTGAACTTACCAGTCCCCACAATTTTGTGAACCAATGTCTTAAATCTCTCCCTCTGTATACACACACATCCTTTTGCCAATTATGTAGTTAATACACTTAGTTGTATGGCATTCAACAAGTTATTAAACCATTCTTTGCCTCAGTACACTCTTCTATTACATAGGACTTCATTGATATTAAACAATGTAGCCTATTTAGAACAGACAATCACATAGTTAAATGTTATATATACATATTTGTTCTTATTTCAAAGTACTGAGTGCATGCTTTCTGTTCCAGAAGGCCTACTCAGCAATTTCCTCCAGAGGAATCCTACCACAGTACAACAGGAGTCATTTCTTGATGAGGATATGGATCTTAAAATCATAGATCCTCAAAGCTAAATAGGGACTCCGATTGCATTCATTTTTTTTATAAATCCCAATCTCCTTAAGTATTATCTTACTTGTTCCCCTGCATGAGATCTTCTAATAAAATTTACAGTTTCTAAATCTAAGCAGGCTTCCTGATTCTTGAAAACCTGAATTTTTTATTCTTCCTTAGCTGTGCATGGGGTCATTAGTCTGGGTAATCAGCATATTAAAATTAGACACACTCACTGGTTTCATTTCCAGATGATAAAGGATGAAACAGTTTGAAGCACTTTGCAGTGTCTAATGGTTGTAATAGAGAGCATGTAGTAAGGAATGTATGTTTTCTGGTTTAATTTTCTAAAATTAACACTTTAAGTCTGTTAAGGATCAAGAAGTTAAAAAAAAAGTCTTGAGTTGCATGTAGCCCCAAGTGAATTATCTATCTGCTTCTTTTAGAATAAGAAACTTGTCAAATCACACTTTTTTTTTTAATAGATCTATTGGCATGATTCTTTGCTTGGTACTTTGTTGAAAAGTTGAAGACAAGCAAAAAATAGAATTTGGCCATATTTTTCCACATCCTCTGAACCTATGCCAAAGTTATATGGATTTAAATTTTTTTAATTATATAAAAGGTATATATATATTTCAATAGGATTGTACTTATTAATGATATACAACATAAATTGATTTGATGTACATATACATAGTGAAATGATTGCTATAGTGAAATGAATTAACATATCTTGTTATAAAATTACCCTTTTAGTAATGAGAGCACATAGTCTGTCTTGGCATATTTTCAGTATTTAATGTAATATTACTATAATTTTAATCATCACATTGTACAATAGATTTCTAGGCTTATTTTCCCTACATAACTGAAATTCTGTACCCATTAACTAATATCTTCCAATTCTCCCACCCTCCCAGGTACTAATTAACCACAATTCTACTCTATTTCTTTAAGTAAGTTAAACTATTTTAAATTATACATATCAATGAAAATATTCAATGTTTGTCTTTCTGTACCTAACTTATTTAATGTAGCAAAATATCCTCCAGATTTATCCATGATCTTGCAAATGTCAGGATTCCCTTATTTTTTAAGTCTATCTAACATCTCTATCATTGTTTATCATCTCTCTCTCTCTACCTATTGATCTAGCATCTATCTAATCTATCTTACATTTTCTTTATCCATTCACTTTATCCATTTCTTCTTTTTTTGTCTATGCTTTTTGGTCATATACTTGAAATTGTCATCAAGACCAATGCCATGAGACTTTTTTTTACTATTTTTAGGAGTTTTAGTGTTCCAGGTATTACATTTAAGTCTTTAATCCATTTTGAGTTAATTTTGGTATATGGAGTAAGATCAGGGTCAAATTTCATTCTTCTTCATGAAGATAACAAGTTCTCCAATTAATATAATTGGAGAGAGTGTCCCATTTGCCCATCAGGTGTTTTTGGCAACTTTTTCAAAGATCAACTGACCATAAATAAATGAATTTATTTCTAGATTTCTTATTCTATTCCAATGACCCCTATGTATGTCTTACTGTCAGCATTACAGTGCTTTTGTTGCTATAACATTGTGCTCTCATGATTTTTTTTTTATTTTTATTATATGTAGCATCCAAATACAAAGTTAGAAGTGTCCACACAAGACCATGATCACTTCTGTCACCAAACCTCAACTTTGAGGGTTTCTCAAAACAAAGCTACCCACCTGCAACCATGCAGGCCTCTCTCAACAAACCTGTCCTTTTTGGGGAAGCTCTTTCTTCCCACTTGTGTTTATGCAAGTGTACTTTACTTTTCTGTCCCTTTTCTCATAAACCTGCTCTTTAAATATATAAAAAAAAAATCACCCTCAGCTTTGACAATTCAATGAAAGACTCACAGAATTTATCAAAACCTATTATATTCATAGTTATAGTTATTACAGGAAAATCAGCCAAATGAAGAGACAAAGGTCTGGGAGTGTTCCAAAAGCAAGACTCTGGTCCACAGATATGTTATAGTCTACCAGCATCAACATGTGACAACATCTATAGGGTATTGCCAAATCTGAAAGTTTACCCAAGCTTTGCTGACTGGAGTTTGTATTTAGGCCTTATTATGCAGGCATGGTTGATTGATTTATTGTCCATGTTGAACCTGAAAATATGCTAGGTTTTCAAACTTAACTCAGTCTCTTAATTTGACTTATATTACATGATCCAAAACCTTTACCCCATATCATATGTTTGGGCTTTCTGATGCAGCCCCATACTCTAATACTAAAGGGTGTGACTGATACTACACTTAGTCATCTTTTTAAATTATCTGGTATGGTTTAAGCAGCTTACCAAGATAAATAAAGACTCTCATATCACATAGGAAATTCTGAGGATTTACGGGTTACTTTGAGGATCTGGAGACAAAGGTCAGACCTCTGTTGGACAAGACCAAATTTCTGACTATACACAGGTCCTGAAAATATCATTTCTGAACTTTTCTTCCATGGTATTTCAACTGATTTTCGAGTTCTAACTTACTGACTCATTACTTAACATTCCCCTAAGGAAAAAGTCGGTATTCCTTCAAGAGGACATATCATTCTCACTGATCATCACTGTTCTCTGGATATTGCACTAGATTTTATGGATCAGTCTATTGATACATGGTGTTGCTTATGTCTGCAGTGTCATTCAGAATTTTTTTGTCTGCAAAGTTCTCATTCAATTTTCAGTTTCCATATATAGTCACATGTAGTTTAGCAATGGGGATATGTTCTGAGAAATGCATCATTAGATTATATCACTGTTGTGTAACCATCATCAAGTATACATTATGCTCCAAACAATACTTCTCCATTTCCTTGGCATAACAATTCAGCAACTTTTGGAGTAGGAGTTGGGTGACTAATATTGCTTTTGTAGCACAAAGGCAGTGAGTTTTATTGATATGCTTATTGATGTGCTAATTGAAGACTTTAGGGTTCTCACTGTGCCAGGTCATGCAGAGTTTCAATTTATAGCCTGCAGCATTGTCTCCCAGGAAGATTGTTGTCTTGGCCTTAAAAAGCCTTGAAATTTGACTTTGAAGGGGCTTGCTCATTGATAAAGTGACTTTCGGGTATCTTTCAAGAAAAGGGAAATTTCATCCATATTGAAAATTTGCTTTGGCAAGTAATTTTTCTCCACAATCGTCTTATGTGGAGTTTCCAATTTTTTTTAAAGATTTATTGATTTATACACACAAGAACTAGGGTATAGGCCAGAGGTGTGGGAGGGTGAGATGATTCACCAAAGACAGCGTTGGGGAGCAGAACAGGCAGATCTACTGAAATAACTGCTGAGGGGAGCAGTGGGTGAGATAGGAGAGATCAGCTGTGCCATGTGGGTCAGCTCCCTCACCAGGGATCAAACTCGTGCTGCAGTGGCTGGCAATAGCTTGATAACATTGTCTTTAACCCCTGCACCACCAGGGAGGCGCCCAAACTTTTTCAGCTATCTTTACATCATCATTTACAGACTCACCATTCACTGGCAACATCTCTAAGGCAATATTAATAGTAAATTTATATGCTTAGGGTCCATGATGAACAAAACACAAGAATAAACCAAGCACAAGGGAAAAGGATGCTATCAAGAGACATGCTAAGCATAGGATGTACAAGGACGTGTCAGTATGGAACACTGGGATACTGTGTTAGCTAAACATTACTAGGCAACAGGAAGTTTGATACCACCACTGCATATGTGGTCCATCACTGGCTGAAACATCATTGAATAGCATGACTATATTAATAGTAGATAGTAAGGGTAATATATTAGTAAGGGAGGGTTAACAGTTATAATCACAGACCCCAGATAACAGTAACTAAAATAATACAAAATATATATTTCATTCCATTGGATATTTGGCAGACTGTCTTCCCCATCCTAATGTAAGTACTCAAGCTTCTTTTATATCAGCACTGCAGTTTTCTAAAGAAGGCCTCTGAGTCCTCCATGGAATCATCTAGACTCAATTAGTGTAAGAGAACAGAAGTCCTTTTGAGAGATTTTTAAAAGTTACTCCTGAAAATGGTGTATGCCATACTGCTTTTGTTGCTGAGAAGTAGTCCCTGGTTCTCATCTCAGTGCAAGGATCCATCAACCTAGCAGGCAGATTCAACAGAGAAACTACAGAAATTAATGAGCATGTAGAGAACTTTCAATACAGCATGTTAAATGTTACACCTCAGTGTATCCTTCAGAATGTCTCTCAGGAAGAAATATTTACTCTGTTGATGATGGCACAGTCTTCGTCCCTATAGTGCCACATGACATACTGAATTTCAACTTATTTATTTGCCTATCTACTCTCTTTAGAGAACTGAATTCTTAGAGAAAAGAAACTATGTTTCATTTATTCTTTAATCTTCAGTAATTATTATTATATCTGACTTGTAGTAGGTATAAAAGAAATACTTCTGAGTGAGTTATATAATCAGTGAATGCCATTCAAAGATATTTCATGCTACTGAAGGAAATTCATCTGACTGTCATTAGAATCATAAAATGCAGAACAGAGCCTCCCCGGTGGCACAGCGTATTGAGCACAGCTCTATGAAGCTCTCCGCAGCCTCTGTGGCATGGGTTCAATTCCCAGCCATCCAGGGAGATACCCACATGGTGCAGCAGACCTCTCCTGACTTGCCCACTGCTCCCCTCAGCAGTGTCTTTGGTCCCTCTGCCTGTTCTGCTCCCCACTCTGTCTCTGGTGAATTCTCTCACCCTCCTGCACCTTTGGTCTATACCCCAGTTCTTGTATAAATGAATAAATCTTTTTAAAAAAATAAAATGCAGAACATATTTTGTGACTTAGAATTTCAAGAACAGCTCCATTATCAAAATAGGAGAAAGGGAGAAATAAAATGGTGATGTGGTATTAAGGGAAGTAAATCTGATTATTTAAAACCTTTTAACTTCTCTAACAATGTCTTTTAGTACTACAGGTGTTAATGAACAGACTGAGGGGCACCCGGACTCTCTAAATGGGTTCTGCCATCCACCCAATAAAGGCAAAACATTTTCTTAGTGTTTAAAATCTTCAGTAGAAAATAAATTTAATAGAATTAATATGTAGAGGAAGAGAAGAAAGGATAATAGTTTCCCAATGAAACGCTCAAAGTTACCCATCCTCTCATTCAGAGATGCCCAGTCAAAGAGGGTTGGCATAAAACAGGGCTCAAAAGCTTGCCACAAGTGTAAGGCAACTTATGGCCGCGAACCATAGGAAAGGGACAGAAGGGGCCAGGCAAGTCAGGGATGAAAGGAGCAAAATCAAATCACAAGCCAAGATAAAAGCTGCCTTTGCCAGCCTTCCAAGTATCTTCTCTTCCAAGTATCTCTCTTCCAAGTATCTCTACATATCTTGGTACCATGTATCTCCCTCCACGTCCCCCAAGTTCCTGGTGCAAGTGCAAATCAAAGAATCAATTGCACCTCTCTTCCTCCCATGTCTCTCTGGCTCCACATTTCTCCTCTAAGTCTTTCCACCTATGTTTTCTCTCCCAAGTTCTTTTTAGTTTCCCTTCACCACTCAGGTCTACCTTTTACTAGGTGGGGCAGCTAACATACTAGCTCCCCATCATACATTCTACTGTTACACAGGAAAGAGGATGGCTTTGGCATATGGAGTCAAAGAAAGCACATTTTTTATTAACACTCTAATGAAACACTTTAATGGTTAATTGATCTAAGGATTAGCACTCTAATAAAGACCAGGAAGAATCTGAGTTTTAAGAATCATTCAACGATAATTTTGGATATAGTATTTGACCAGAGATCTTTTATAGGGGTCGTAAGTTAGAAACCCATTCTTTTATTCAGAAGCCACTATTAACAAGCATTTAAAATGCTAATATATACCAGTAGACAATTTGTATGCATAATCTAAAGATGTACTCATAGTCATATTGTTTTTAGCATAGCATGTAAGTATTAATATGAACAGACATCTGTGTAGAGAATATATACATAAAATAGTTCAATTAAACAGGAAATCCTAAATCCACAGTTTTAGCACAATTAAATGGGGAAAAAAAGAAAATAATTAAAGTGAAATAGTGACCTGGGCTTTTGAGTACCTTATTACTTCAGTATGTAGATTGAGGGGTATCCTGGGACCAACCCCCACCAAATTTGCATGTTCATATGGGGCCTAGCCATCCATTTGCACAAAGACAGAGCATGCATAGCATGAAAGAACTTGAATAGAATCAGAGTACTTAGAGAAAGAAGAAACACCATTCCTTCATGCATAAATGTCTAGACAAACAGGTTCTGCTCAAAACAGGGCTGCTGAGACCAAAAGCTTGCCACAAATTTAAGGCACCTTCTGGCAGGGAACAATAGGAAAGGGGCAAAATGGTCCAGGTAAGTTTGGTCCTAAAGTAGCAAAACCATAGTACAAATCAAGATAATGGGTGCCAGGGTCAGCCTCTCTAATGTCTCTTCCAAGTATCTCTGCATGTCTAGTCCATGTGTCTTCTCCAAGTCCCCCCAAGTCTCTGATGCAAATCCAAAGCTGTGATTCCAGTGAGCCCTTCTCCATATGTCTCCTTCTGTGTGTCCCAGAGCCCACTTTACCTCCTTATTATATAGGTTGACCTGGCCACCTAAGTAAGGCAGGGAATGTGGTACCTCCCCATCTTATGGACATGCCTCTGTTATAATCCTTTAAAATAATTGGAATGGGAATGATGTGGATAATTTTAGATGGATTAACAAAGCATTTTAAGTAAAAGTACTCTTGTATTGGTTTCTTTTTTTTTTAATGTATACAAGAACCGGGGTACAGGCCGGATGCACGGGAGGGTGAGAGGATTCACCAGAGTCAGAGCAGGGAACAGAACAGGCAGACTGATGAGGGGAGCAGCAGGTGAGACAGGAGAGGTCTGCTCGCCATGTGGGTTGCTCTGAGGCTGGTGGGGATCTAACTGACACTGCAGAGGCTGCGCACTCAACCGCCTACACCACCAGGGAGGCCCCTTGTATTGGTTTCTTAAGGCTAGCATAACAAAGTACCTCAAGTTGGGTGATTAATAAATAAATTATTCTCTCACAATTCTGGAAGGTAGAAAATTGAAATCAAGATGCTGGCACAGCCATGCTCTCTCCAAAACCTTAGGGAGGATTCTTCCTTGCCTCTTCAGCTTGTTGTTCCCACCAAACCTTGGTTTTCTTGGCTTAGAGGCATCACTCAAATCTATGTCTCTGTTGTCACATAGAGTTTTGCCTATGTGTTGGTGTTGATATTCTTAATCCCAGCTATTCAGCAGTTATATTGTACTAAAAGTCCACTCTGACGACCTCATCTTAACTTTATTGAATCTGTGAAGTGCCTGTTTGCAAATAAGGCCATCTTTACAGGTGCATGGTGTTAAGACTTCAACATATCTTTTTGGGAGAGAGACAATTCAACCCATTACTAACCTTTAGGGGAAGGAATCTATATCCCGCACTTAGCTTATCTATTTCTTGTTTTCTGAACTTTCCAGTTCTAGCTTTTATTGTTTATAGTGTTTCCTGTGGGTGAAATAAGAATGTTTACCATTTGGAAAGGGATTTACTATTATTTTGTTCCTCAAGCTTCTTCAACCTTTTTTTGGAAGAGCCAGTAGTTCCATCTCTCCTCATGCCCAGTAAGAGCAGTAGGTAGTGACAAACTAAGTTCCCAAACAAAACTAGGACTACAAAAATTTTCAGTGATTTCCACAACCCCTCTGGCTACTAGAAGCTTGTAGGAGCTGGTCTCTCAGGCTCAATTTTAGCACAGTCATTGGCAAGATGTTGCGATTTTTCTTCCATCACTGATCTAGTGGACACCTTTAGTATATGGACCCAGGAGACATCAGTTGAAGAAATTGAACCATAGCTTGTAAATGTAGCTATTCCCAAATAGAGTGAATGTAACACAATCAAATCATCTCCCACAGCATTAGCATAAAAATGAAGCATGCAAATGGTCTTTTTCCTGCTAACTTCCTGTTTCAAAGAGGATTTAACATGAATTTTCTTTTCTGCTAAAATGTTGGGAACACAAAGATGTCTCTTTACCCTTTCTTTTGTTTTGTGCAGTACAGTGAATCAAATAGTTCAATAAAAATCTTAATGCCAAAAAGAAAAAAGAAAGATGTATATTGCCAGGAAATTAAACAATACTGTACCTGGAAGGGATTACACACTGGGATAGCTAATTAAACATTTGAAATCTTGGATGCGTGAATTTATAATATTTGCTTCAAGCTTGGTTGCTTTTCTTCTCTTTAATTTAATTCACCAACATTAAGGTCATATAAAGTTAATATATTAAACACACACGTACATACAAACACATCATGGTTCCATGAAGATAATATAGGCTATGTTAAATGTGGATGACACATGTTGCAGATGTGTAGATTTTAAACTAGTGCAGACAAGAGGTTTTCATTTTATATACAGACTCTGGGGAAATATAATTTATATGTAAGATACATTTCCTGATGACAATCTATTCAACAAAATTTTTTAGCACTTACTATATGTAAAACTCCATGTTAAGTGCTATCAGGGACAGAAGTGTGGCATTAGAGAGGAAAAAATTATAATGTCTGAAAATGTAATGGGAACATAAAAGGTAAATGAAATTAGCAATGTAAATTGGGATACATTAGTCATCCCATCTCCATAGCTTTCAAGTATAAAAATTCTAACAGGTCTCAAGAAAGAAAATAAAAACAAAAAGAAACTTATTTATCCAGATAATCTGTCCTATTAAGTCTACCAACCCTCCATTTGGAAAGATAAAAAACACAATATTTTCATCACATTATATTATTATGAAATTAAAAAGGAAATTATATATCTTTTCTGCTCTTCATCTCCTAAGCAAGCTTGGGTATATGTAGAACTTTTTAGTTTCAATATTTTGGGTTTTTTGGTTCTTGTTTTCATTTGTTTTTTTTTGTAAATTTAAACCCAGGACTTGCCACCTTCTAAAAGAACTAGGTTTAAATCTGGATTTAGATTCATTTCTAGACATTTATCAAAAGAAGGTAGTCATTGAAAATAATGACTGAATGATGCAGTTGTCAATGTTATATTTTTCTGAAGTGTTCTAAAACACTTTAAATTATCAAAATCCCACTGAAATATATTGCTCCTGTAAATACATTTCCCTTATCAAGCAACACTCTGTCTCCTTAAATTATAACATAAGATCTGATTTCATTAGGACAACTCCATTTCTTTAGAAATTTGCATTCTATTGAATACAAAATTAAAATAAAGTTTTAATTAAATATAGTTTTGAAACTCATTTGCCAGTTGGGTTTACCATGTGTTTTAAAATATAGATGTTTGCTTCCATATATTACTCTCCTCCATTTAAAGACTATAAGAATCCCAGGGTACTAGTAGGACTCATGTAAATTCAGTGGATGGCTTAGGATGAACACCTCTCAGTTCCTATCTCTGAATTATTTGTTGTTTATTCCATAGTTTTAAGGAGGCAGATTGTTTTAGATGGTAGTATAGAGAAAGCAGAAGTTCCTTCCTTCAAGTAGATTACCTTCTTCTGGTTGAAGGAGGAAGGCAATTAACAAGCAAATATATAAACATAATACTTTCAGAAATTAAGAAGACTAATGAACATAATAAAATTAGCAATATAAAAAATAATGAAGGTGGTAATAACTCGATGAAAGCCCTTTCTTAGAAGATCTAAATGAGAAATGGGATTTAATAAGCAAAAAAAATTGAAGAAATAAGTCCTTATCAGAGAGAACATTAACTGTATAGACAAAGGCACGAACAAGTTGTTCAAGAAACTGCAAAAAGCCAACAGTTCTTGCATTGCCTAAATTGAGAGACTGAATAAGGAAAGAGAAAGGAATGTTCTTTTAGCTATTGAAGGGCCTTGTAAGCTGTAGTAAAATGTATGCATTTTATTTCAAATGCAATACATTAGAAGCGACAGAAAATTTTTAAGCAAAGCAGGGAGGTGATCTAAAATATATTTTATTTTTTTTAAGATTTATTTGTTTATACAAGAGCTGGGGTATAGGCCAGAGGTGCAGGAGGGTGAGAGGATTCGCCAGAGACAGAGTGGGGAGCAGAACAGGCAGAGGGACCGAAGACACTGCTGAGGGGAGCAGCAGGCAAGATAGGAGAGGTCTGCTACACCATATAGGAATCTCCCTGGCTGGCTGGAAATTGAAACAAAGCTGCAGAGGCCGCAACATCTTCACCGCACTGCATTCAACCTGTTGTGCCACTGGGGAGGCCCTGAAATATATTTTAAAAGTTTACTATGGCTATGGTGAATGGATTAAGTAAATACATTCCTTAGGGCAAAGACTAACCTTCCTGACAGAGTTACCCAAATCACTGGCATTTATAAGATGAAAGTCTATTTCTCAAGAACAGAGGAAGGCAGATGCTCCATAGGGTAGGCATATCCCTTCCACAGAATCTCCACTCTCCAGATCCTTTGCCTTTGTAACTTTAATGGTGTTGCCATCCTCCATTAGATTTATTATCTCATAAAATCTCCATTATCTCCAGTGATGCCAATACACAAACATCAGGTACACAGCCCACAGGTAAGGCAAGAAAATGGAGGGCAAGTGATATATGCTTTAATAGGGTGACTGGTGACAGTTGCCTCATGCCACAGTACAAATCTATAGGGAAAGAGGAGGCTGTCGCTGATCAAAGATTAAAAAAAAGTGACAGTCATATTTCTTTTTTTAAAGATTTATGCATACAAAACTGGGGTACAGGCCAGAAGTGGGGGGTGAGAGGATTCACAAGAAACAGAGTAGGGAGCAGAACAGGCAGATTTACTGAAACATGCTGGTAAGGGGAGCAGCTGGTGAAACAGGAGACGTCTGCTGTGCCATGCAGTGCAGCTCCCTGGCCTGGGATCAAACTCAGGCCACAGTGGTTGGCAATAGCTTGATAGGGTTCAGACTTTAATCCCTGCACCACAGAGAGGCCCCCACTAGTCATATTTCTAGAAAGGAGTGGAATAGCTCTATCTGTAGGGTCCCTCCAACCAATTTTACAAAACTCACGGTATTTAAATGAGACTTGCTTTTAAAAAAGGTGAAGTTAAAGCAGAATCGGCAAAAGCTAGTAACTATATTAAGAATTGTGAGAAATGAGGAGAGGACAGTGTGAAGAAGTTTTGTACGCTTGAGTAGGAGAGATAGCAGTGATCAAAGATGTATGGAGTTCACACTGCAAGCTTATGGGCAACAACCCAAGTTGGAGAGGGAGGGAGAAGAGAATTGAAATCTACACATTTCCTTATAACTGAGATATATGAATAGAAGTGGAGTTAAAAGCCTGAAAATTATGGTAAAATATATTTTTGTTTGGAGATACTACTCAGAAGTATATGGTGAGAATCCTTAAAGAATGTTCTCCTAAAGCCAATGAGATAGCCAGAGGCATGTTAATTATCATTATATTTATAAAATGCAATTTATAACTAGTTGAAAAATGGCTTGAACTTGCACAGATTAAATTAATGACTCGTTCTCTTACTTATTCTTGTAAAAGACAGACCTGAAGATTACATTCTCAGGAAATCTATGTGTAAGATCAGATAGAAGAAAGAGGTTGAACGGAAAGACAGATTTTAGTTACACAATTACTGGTGGCTACAGCTTGCTTTCTGCAAATGAGACATTTAGTGTATACACTTGTAGAGTGTAATAGCAAATAAAAATAATATTTTGAAATTGTGGAAGAAAATCTGAATGACCTCTGGTGGGAGGCAGTATTTTTTTTTTTACAATTGTCATTTGATATTTTTTATTCTAATGGGGAAATTCATAAGAAAAATCAATGGCAATACATCTGTGTGTTATAAGGAAAATTTAATTTTTAAGGGTTTGACAGCCTAAAATTTCTTTTTTAATACTTTTGTTCTCTTTTACAAAAATATTAATTGAAATTACATAGGCTTACATTGCTGTTGGCTTTTTGGAAGTATACCCCTGCAAATGTATTTATTGTATTGCCCTCACCACCAAATCAACTTTAAGGACAAAAACAACCTAGAAAATAGTTGGCAGATTTGACTACGCATAAATAAAATAAAAAAATATACCCAAATAAATAAAAAACAAACAGATAGATAAAATGTAGTATGATAGATATGATGTTAACTTAATATGCACTTAATATTTGATAGGTTCCTATAAATTGATATTTAAACAGATAAAATCAGAGAAAAGAATGTCAAAGATTATAGTTGGATCATTCACAAAGAGAAAAATGATTGGACAATAACCAAATGAAAAGACGCTCCGGTTTTGTGACAAAGTACAATCAAAAAGCAAAAATCTAGTCTTTTATCCATTCAATTTAATTTTTTATGAAATTGAAGTTATCTGGAATAATCTCACAACAATGTACAGAATCTGATAAGTTGGTCATATGACAGGTCAAAAGACTAAGTTGGTGCAATTTCGTAGGAAAAAATATAGACATAAACTGTGGCCTAGAAATCATACATTTTAGAACTTTTCTAACATGTAAGTTTTCTCTCTATGAAGATACTGGAAGAGGAAATTTTTAATAACAAAAAATTATTTAAGGTGGGAGAAAAGCATAAACACCTAACCATCAGTTTGTTGCAAATAACAGTGTGTTGACTTTGGTATGAAAAGAAAAGTCAAAAAGTACAAACATTAAGGAAAGGCATCTAGGCAAAGGAGCGAATTGTTATACCACAGTCAGTCAAGGATCATGTTGGCATTGTGAGCTATAGGGAAATTTTATTCAAGATATATGTAAAAAATTCTAGGGTGAAGTCAAGAAAGAACACAGGAGGCACTGAACTTAAATGGAAATTGGGAATTTCAATTCAAGATGCCAGATCTCAAAATCTTGCTTACCTCTCAGATCCTCCTTTTTCTCATCTGAAAAATCAAGATAAAATAATGGAATCATAGGTTGATTGTGAGAATAAAAACAGATTACTTTAAATCACTCAGTGGTGCTTCCAATAAAATCTAAGTGTTCGATTTAGGGGAAGAAGGATGGCTATAGGTATCTGAAGATTCCCTCTGTACCCCTTTCACTACAGCTTATCTCCATATTAAGCTCAAGGACTGGCACAGCATCAGGAAAGAAAGCTGGACCAATTGTTCATGCCAAACATGCAGATGAGGAAAAGTGTTATTTTGAGTTAGTTGCTTTGAAATACTGTTGTTGTTTTTCCGACACTTCCTGAGCACATAAATATTCATGAGTGCAAATCAAATATTGTAGTTATCATCCAAATTAAAAGATGCAACACCCCTTAAGAGGAAATAAGCGTTTTAAAAAATACTCTTTAAAGTTTACTACCTTTGATATGAAATATAAAGCCTCAAAAGGGCATTGAAATTTGTGAAGCTTAATTTTTTTTTTCTCTAGGGAACAAAAAGAAACTAAAATTGGTTCTAATGTTCGTTTCTACAATAGAATAAAATTTGCTTCTGTCATCACTTCAGGAAAGCCTTTTTACAAATACCCACTCCTTCTCCATCCCCATTACCACAACCACCAAAAAAGCATGGAGTTGAAATTTTATACAAAAAATACATGAAACAAAATCACAATAGAAATACTGATTCACATCATAATCTTGTTTTACTCAGGAGAGATAAGCCTCTATAACTTCAATGAGGTTTTTTGTACACTTTCTCTATAGATGTTAATGGATATGTAGAGTTGAGTGATGGTTAGCTGAATGGCAAATGTAGGAAAATTCTTTATCCATTTAGCTGTCTATTGGTACTTTTTTTTTTATTCCAGGTAATCATCTATAATTACCTGTTAGTTGCAGATTCAGAATGGTTTTTATAGTAGTTTCATTTTATAGATTAACTTTAATATTCTACAGGCTTATAAAGATATGTTACATTTGAGAGAGTAATTCCAACTTCTGAAAATGAATCCTAAAGCACTAGTTAAACATGTAAGAGTAAAATTGCTCAGATACTCATAAAATCTTTTTTGAATAAGTTAAAATAATGAATCAATATGCATCCTATTAGCTTAATAAATCGATACCTATTCAATATAATGATATCGAGACATTTAAAAAAGTATTGTAAATTAATGTTTATTCATTTGAGATGATATTTACAATGGCAAGATAAGTGAAAAAAAATTCTAATGCTTAAAATAATTTATGTACATTTTAAATGTGTGTCTATATAGACATGAGCAGAAACACAATGGATAATGATCTAAATGAAGATAAATACAAATATTTCCGCAATTATTTTCTTGTGGGGCATTTTATATTCTAAAAAGTAGTTTGCTTATCTACATGGTCTCATTGTTTCTAAAATCAATAATTATTGCTTTTAGTCACAAAAGGCAGGATTATAAAAGTCATAACCACTAACATTTATGGGTTTCTTATTTAGTGCCAGTATCTGTTCTGAGTATGTACCAAACATTTTTTCATTAAAACTTTTGACAAAGTTGTTATATTAATACTCCTATTTTTTTAGAAATTTATTTTACACATGAGAAAAATTTGATACAGAGCATGGAGATAGCAGAGTAAAGGAATTTCCCTTAGCAGCAAATTTCATAGATAATTCAGAAACTTAGTTTAATTAAATATATAATATACATCATACTGGTGGTCTGGTGGTGTGTGTGGGTGCGTGTGGGGGGTGAACTAGTCTCTTGTTTAGAGACTCCAAGGCTGATTAGATGTTCCCAGCCTACCTCTCTGCATTCCTCTGGTATACACAGCAAACCTCATTTACAGCACCTTCTATTGTTAATGCTATTTACTTATATATTTATTGCTTTTTGACTTTGTAAGTTATTTAAATACACGATTATATTTTTGTATCTCCAACATCCAGGACAATGCTTGTCAAATAGAACATCCTCAATAAATATTTGTTGAATGAATGAGTATAATTCAAATATATCCTTAAGATGTATAAAATTACACTATATTCTACTTAATATAATTCACGCATCTGTGTGGGTGTAATGTTTCAAAATAATTAGTGGTAAGCTTTCAAATGAGAGAAGAAAGCACATCTTTGCTTCTCTGTATTTTTCCCCCACTCAAAACAATTGTAAAGTAAAATCAGCAGGCAAAAACAGATCATTAATTTAAAAAAAAGGGAGTCTTTCAAGATGAAGCAAAAAAATGCAAGACTGAGAAGGAAATTTGGGAAACAGAAGCATAGAGAAATGATGATTGTATTCAAAACTCTTTTAATTTAAAAAGGTAAATATAGATGAAATGAGAATGAAGTACACCAGTTCAATGAGTCCTTACATTTTCAAAATCATTGGTAAGTTTAAATCAGATGGCATTTCAATTAGAATAATTTTTTTTTGCTTTTGGTTGCATTGTTGATGTTGTTGTTAGTCCAGCTTCCTTATGTAATTAACCAAGAAATAAATATACCAAGTCAAAGCAACTGGGAGATTTAGACAGTTTATTATATATTTATAGTAGTAACACTCCAACCACTCATCCATGCCCCGAGTCTGACTAACAAATTTTAGTTGAGACGTTTTGTTGCTGGAATCTCATTCCTAGTTGGGGAACCAAAACTGATGCCTGGTGAAACATAGGAGTTCCCACGAATCCCAGACTTTCCCGAACCCATGTTACCCATCCTAAGGGCCCATGACACCTGCATGCACACAGAGAAATAATCAGATTCTTGTGTGTTATGAGATTTATAGCAGATAGATATAGAAAAGTAAAGGAGAGAAGAATTTCAATACATATATTTCCAGGCAAGCTCTGAAATCACCCCTTCCCTTGTGTGCAAAAACCTAGACAAAAGGCAGAGCCCAGAGCTGAGAGAGCAAGCCCCAACAGCAAAATTGCCAGGAGAATGAGTCAAAGGCTCATGACTCATTGGCTGGCAGTCCAGTTAAGGTCCAAAGAGCTGAG
Source organism: Talpa europaea (assembly GCF_964194135.1). Taxonomy (NCBI): domain Eukaryota; kingdom Metazoa; phylum Chordata; class Mammalia; order Eulipotyphla; family Talpidae; genus Talpa; species Talpa europaea. The sequence continues at coordinate 51,234,473 of NC_140076.1, forward strand.
AGAGGAGAAACCTAAAGTTCAAAATGTATCATCCAACTTCAAAATGTATAATCCAGCCCTGGTCAGATAATGGCTGTCATTTTCTCTGAGAAAACAAACTTGATCCAAAGTGCTAAAAGCGCAAATAGCAAAAACTAGGAACAGCCTTCTTTTCTCATGTCTTCTGTTCCTCCCCTGTCCTTACACACTGTTGATACTGTTCCTTCCTTCTTCCCAGCATTTCAGAAATATTCAGTAAATGGAATGCCAGGAGTTGTAAGCAGATATCAGAACAGCAGAGATGGGGGGCAGAGTGCAACGTGTCCAGCCATACCACCTACCTGCCACCTTTGACCCCAACCACACCAGCCTGCCTGCTTTAACAGTGGCAGGCACAGAAAAGCAAATATTTTAATTTATTTAGAGTAAGAAGAAAAACAAAATTGTTTAAAAATGTTATTGATGTTACATAAACTAAAGGGAATAAAGGTGAAGAATCATATAATCATCTAATTTCAAATCATCAAACTTTCACTTTAAAGAGTAGGGATTGCTATCCAAAATACAAAGACTCATACAACTCAACAAGAGCAAAACAAACACTCCAATCAAAAAACTAGGCAGATCTGAATGGATACTTCTCCAAAGAAAATGTACAGATGACTAAAAATCAAATGAAAAAAAAAATAATGAAAAACAAAAAATGTTCACCATCCCTTATTATTAGAGAAATACAAATCAAAATCACCATGAGATTCCATCTGACACCTATGAGTGTGGCATATGTCAAAATGACCATGAGCAGCAAGTGTCAACAAGCATGTGGGGAAAAAGGAAACTTGGACAGTTTGGGTGGGAATTAAATTGGCATAGCCTCTGTGGAAAACAGTAGGGAGTTTTCTTAAAAATATTCAAAATACACTTACCATATGATCCAGTATTTCCACTCCTAAGTATCTATACAAAGAATATAAAAACACTAATTCCAAAAGATATATATAAATATTAGTGTTATATATATATATATACTATATACTATATATTATATATTAATGTTATGTATGTTATATATATATATTCCTTTGTTCATTTCAGCACTATTTACAATAGCCGAGCTATAGAAACAACCTAAGTGCCCAAGGATGGATGATTGGTTAAAGAACACGTGGTATATATATATATATATATATATATATATATATATATATATACACACAATGGAGTAGTACTGAGCTATGAAAAGATAACAACTTGACATTTGCATCAAAAAGAATACTAGATGGATGACAAATATCAGATGATTTCATTTATATGTGCAAAGTAAAGAAACAGAGCAAAGACAAAACAAGACAACTCAGAAACAAAACATTACCAGAATAAACCCTTAGACTCTAACAGCAGAACTGATATTATCAGGGAGAAAATGAGTGGGAGCAAAAGGGTGGAGGGATTCAATGAAATACGGTGGAGACTGATTGCTGGGCATGGAATGTTAACATACATTTGTGGAGGTGTGAACCTGTACTCCTTTAAATAAATGTTTTGAATCAATGTAATTTCAGTTAAAAACAAATAAGAGAAGGAAAAGGAGGAAAAAGTTGTGGTGGTGATGAAAGAACTTAAAACTACTATATATCATCTTACAAAAGACAATAATAATTTTGAAAGAAAGATAAAGAAGAAAATAGAAGAGAGAAACAGAAATGGAAAGATAAAGGAAATGATTTGATGTTTATCACTTGAACCTACTAGGGCATAAATAGCCTTACTCATGGATATTCGTTAGAAAAGTCAAAAAATTGTCTTCTTTGTGGGAAAAATACATAAAGATTAGGGCTATTTCTCAGTGGTGGTGGTGTTTGAATTCCTATTTGAATAAACACATGGATTTAATAAATGATAATTCAGGCCGCCACCTCTGCAGCGCCAGTTCGATCATGGTCCGCCGGCAAGGGACCCACATGGCGAGCAGACCTCTCCTGTCTTGCCCACTGCTCCCCTCAGCAGTGTATTTCGTCAGTCTGCCTGTTCTGTTCCCCAATCTGTCTCTGGTGAATCCTCTCACCCTCCCCCACATCTGACCTGTACCCCGGTTCTTGCATAAACAAATAAATCTTTAAAAAAAGGAATTAAAATAAATAAATAAATAAATGATGATTCACCTATTTAAAACAGGAAAGGGAGTTTGAAAATAAGTATCTTCAAATATGTCAGTTAAGGGGCCTCCCCGGTGGCGCAGCGGTTGAGCGCTGGGTTGCAAAGCTGCCCGCAGCCTCTGCAGCGCCGGTTCAATCCCCGGCTGCTCCCCGGCCACCAGAGGAGGGTCCCACATGGCGCGCAGACCTCTCCTGCCGCCCGCTGCTCCCCTCAGCAGTGTACTTCGGTCCTTCTGCCTGCTCTGCTCTCCGCTCTGGCTCTGGTGAATTCTCTCACCCTCCCGCGCTTCTGACTGTACCCAATGCTTGTATAAATAAATAAAAAATAAAAAACTATAAAAAAATTTAAAAAAATATGTCAGTTAAGTCTTAACACTGTAGCACATGCAAGTGTTCATAAGAAGATAAAAGTTTGCACTCATAAATGATGGATTCTAATATAAAGCAAAGAGATTTTGACCATCACAAGAAATAAGTGTAGGAAAGTGTTCAAAAATTCCTGGGCATCAAGCTGATGGGTCTACCAAAACTGTTTCCATAAGTTTTAGCATCTCTTTCAGTGTCTATCATAGTCCTCCCAGGCTATGGATTCTCTGCTTAGAGAAAAAAAAAAATAGCCCCATGGAAATCCATAGCATTCACTTCAGTACTCACATTCCTACAATGAGTAGAGGTCATTTAAGTGTCATGTATAAGGGGAATGTCATCATTACTCTTTTTTTGATATTGCTAACAGTTTGAAGCAGAGTCATTTCATATGCCTTAAAGCACAAGCTCTCTTAACACTTAAGAAAAATTAAGGATCATAAAATAGGACTGGTAAATGTCACAAAGGCAGCCATTTTGTTAAATTTCTTAGGTTTCCTTTAATCAATAACACAATGTAAACTTTTTAAGGGGACTCTGACTTCCTCTAAATTTGGCCAATTTTGAGGTCTCTGATAAGTCATTTGGCGCTTATTTTTGCCCTCTTTCACCCTTGGAAGGAGATCAAAGAATATGCCATTTTAGTTGCATAACTTGCTTCCCTAAAAAAGCTTTTTGGCAGGAACAGGATGGAGAAAAGTAGTGTTTGAGCAGGATCCCAGAGATCTGTTGGAAAGAGACTTAGCATCAAGATTTTTATTTTGCACTTTGAGGCAGTCAAGTCTCCGATAAAGTGTAGACCTGTATCACCTTTAAGTGAAAGCAAAACCTTGGAGGATATGCTGGCATACCCACACATCCTATGTGAATTTTAGCAAAGCAACCAAAACACCAACTATGTCAAAGGTGCCTTTCCCATGAAAAGCAATGCACATTGATACTCTTTTTGTCACAGTTGGCTTTTCAACCCAGCTGGGAATTTGCAAGGCTAGTTTGCAACAGAGGTATATACCCTTGATGTTTTTGTCACAAGTGCAAACCAAAAGACAACCACATTTGTATTTATTGTACAGAATGGGCTATTGGATGTTCATTATTTCAGTTATGCTTGGCATTGGAATTCCATCTTTCACCTTGGCTATTAAAGTTCTGAAGTGAAAAGCATTAAGACAAGTGTTTTGAGTAAGCCACAAGTTAATCGTATTTTAAAGCTTTGCTACATTTTAATGCTATAACTATCATCTAAGTGGGATCAATTAAGTAGTTCAATATCTTGGGCCTCTTTTGTATCCCACACCCAATGTTTCCTTTCACAATTGTCACAGCTGCACTATGAAAATGAAATGAGAGCAAAACATTTGTGTGATTAGATGAACCATATCCTTGATTTTTGAAAATCATTTAAAAGTTAACTATGAAAATGCTTCATTAATACATCATAAATACATCAGGTGTTCTTAGTAGTAATTCAGACAATAATCTTTAAAACTTAGGTGTAGAGAATTATCTTCTTTACAATGTCTATTCAAGAAAAGAAGGGGGAGATTTATAACACAGGTAATAATACTTCTTTTTTTTTTAATTTTCCACCAACATATGATTTTCTATACAATGAGCTTTGCTGAGTCTGTGTCTTGAGGGATTTAGTTTTATTGATAGATGAAGAGAGAATAGAGTTTGCTATGTGGATAATTTATTTGATTTTACTATGCTGCGTGTTTTTATAAGAAAAACTTAAAAGAAAATTAAACTCATTAAAAAAGCACATAAATTGTTTTTGCAACAAAGCAATTAAGAAAGCCTGTCTATCCAAAGTGATGGGTAATATTCTAAATTCAAAAAGGGCTAAATTGCCTTCTGTTTGGAAATTGTGTGTTATCTCTTGAGGTTTAATAAGAAAGGGATGTTTGGGATTAATATAAAGATTCAGCACCCTCTTTTATTTCTAAGAATTTGCCACAAATTTTAAAGTTAAAATCAATTCAAATAAATTGATTTGTGAATAACTTTCCTGCAAATTGACTTGTGAATAATTTTTATTCCTTTAAAATAATAAAATAATAGCATTCTAACTAGGCAGAAATATTTTAAAATAAAGCATAACAGCTAAAACTCAGACAGTACCAAACCATCTATGACTTATGCTGATACAAAGTGGCTAGAAGGTATATCTTAACAAGCTTCAAATTAAGACCATTCATCAAAACTAAAATAAATGACTTCACAAAGTCCTTTCAGTTCTTCCTTACCATGACCAACACTCTGTTTAGCACATACAGCTTATATCTATTTGTATTTCACCAAAAATTAGATGACTATAAATGAATAAGGAACAGAAGCAAGGCAGATTATGGCATGAATGAATAATTATATGAACCTTTTGTTGTCGAAATTTAAGCTGTGAGGAATGAAAGGGTAATGTAGGTGAAGTTCATGACAAATGCAAGAGACAGATCATGAAACTACTGAACTATCATGATAAAGAATTTACATATCATCTTACAGCCAACATCATTCCAATAAAGACATTTAATCCTAAAATTGATATAATCAAATAGCATGAAATATTTGGATATGTATTTTAAGGATGGATTGAGGAAAATGAGATCTAGACCAGAACTAAGAAGACTAGTTAGGAAATTATTACAGTAATATAGAATCATAATGGGCACAGACTGACCTAGGACAGTGGTGACAGAGAAAAAAGGGAGCAGAATTCAAGACATATATATATATATATATATATATATATATATAAAGTCGATAAGTAGGTGATTCTAATTTCTAGTTTGGCCATGGAGAGTTCAATATCAGTTGAGAAAAAGAGTGAAAATTTAGGATAATATTTAAGCAAATAAGTTATATGAACATACAAAGAATAGTTTTGTTTTTATTTTTCATTTAGCTTTTTCCAGAATATCCTGTTTAGTGTAATGTTAAAAATTGAAAAATATATATTAAGGAGTCGCAGAAAATATATAAAATTCTCAGTATTATGTATGAGTTACTAAACACTATGTCTTATAGCTTGATAGGTGATGATAGATAGATAGATAGATAGATAGATAGATAGATAGATAGATAGATAGTAGCTAGATAGATGACAGGTGAATAGATCATATATAAATAGATAAAAAAGTAGATGCTAGAAAAACAGAGAGCTCATGATACTATTCATTTAGTATTATATTTTCTGATTAATGAAAAGAATATTAAGTCTCTAAAATGTGAAAAAAATACCAAAATTCAAACATCCACAAAATATCTGTGAAAAAATTATTTCATAGATAAACTAAAAAATTACTTTGGATAATGTTTTGAGTTATTATGCGATATCAATTTCCTTCTCATAATTATTTAAACCTTGGATAGCCAAAGTTGGATGGACTTCACCAAAATTAAAACCCTCTGATTCAGTGGGAAAAGCAGAGTGGAACATAATATTAGAAAGACAGACTGGAGGAGAAAGAGAGAGAGCAAGAAAAAAAGGGAGGGGAGTTGGAGGGAGGGAGAGGGGAAGGGAGTGGGGGAGGAAGGAAAGCAAAAAGGAAGCAAGGGTGGAAACAAGGAAGGAAGGAAATGCACACACCTCTGTTACTTGAAAAATATTACTAAAAAATAAGATAAGCAATACACTTTTGTTTGCAAAACACATATCTGATAAAGAACTTGTTTCCAGAATATATAAAGCACTAGTGCAAGTCAATAAGACAAACAACTTAGTGACAATGGACAAAAATAAAATTACACAAAAATTTCTCCAGGGCCTCCCTGGTGGCACAAGGGGTTAAAGCACAGCACTGTGAAACGCTCCACAGCCTCTGCAGCTCAAGTTCAATCCCCGGCCAGGGAGCTATCCACATGGTGGAGCAGACCTCTTCTGCTTCACCCGCTGCTCCCCTCAGCAGTATATTTCAGTCAGTCTGCCTGTTCATCTCCCTACTCTGTCCCTGGTAAATCCTCTCACCACCCCCTGCCCCCCCGCACTTCTGGCCCATACCCCAGTTCTTGTATGAATAAATCTTTAAAAAAAAAAAAAAAACTTCCCCACATAAGATATAAACAAGTAACAACCTGAAAGTTTACTCAATGTCAGTAGTCATTAATCATCAAGAAAATGCTACTAAACACAGTAATATAATACTACTATATTCATTTTAAAATGATTTAAATTTTTAAAAGGTTTGAAGGCATGAAATGCTAGATAAAAAAAGAATGTGGAATAATTGGGACTCTCACCCATTTCTAGTAGCTATGTAAAACAGCCTACAATTTTGGGAAACATTTCAATAGTTTCTTATACAGCTACATTATAAAGTTAAACGGAAACAGTCCTACTGAGTATCAATCATATATTTGATAAGCAAAATGTTACATATTTATATATTTCAAAGGCATTATGTTAAAGTTTCACATTGTATAATTCTATTTATATTATTTTATAGAAAAGAAAAAATTTTTAAGCTATGGACAAGCTAATAAATTATTATCAGGAATTGTGGGAATGGAGAAGGGACTAAAAGAATATACAAAGAACGTAATTTGGGGGATAATCAAAATATTTTACATTTTAATATGATATGAACTTACAACTGGATATATCTGTCAAAACTCATCAAACTACATTTTAGGAACACACCATGACATTCAAAACAATTTTTAAATGAAGTGTGTATTTTTCATAAATTTGCAATTGATTTTATAGCTTTTTGGTACTTGATACTTTTATCAGCAATCAAAAAGAGAATAATGATTTTTTTATTTCAAAAAATCTTTGTTAAAAGAAAATTTTATAATCAATAAATGTTAAATAACTGATTATTTCCTACTTTTTAAATGTATTTCTACTGAACAGTTCAGAAGTGTGAGATGCCAAGAACAATGTATACATACAAACTTGTGTTTGGAATACATTTGAAGTTTAGTCTTATATCATTCTAAATTTGCTCATGAGATATGTCTGGTTGTAAACCTATCTAGTCCCAAAGACTTAGGCAAAGCAGGAAAGCCCTCGAACCCATCAAAAGGATAAAATGACATCAATTCCAGTCTGACTCCTGATGAAATTTTTCATTGTGCAAGTCTGACACTTCACACCTCAATTTCTTAATCATCTAATACTTTAATCAACTATTATGAAACCCCTATGATAAAGGAAAACAAAACAGCGTAAAAAGCAAAACAAAAAAAAAAAGTTCATGTTGGAAAATTAAAAAGATTTAAGAAATTGCTATGCTAAAGAAATAAAAATGCTAAATAAGAAAAGAACATTTTGAAAGACATAAACTTTGTTTTTATTTTGGATTTTTTCTCTGAATCAACTCTCTAAAACATATGCAACTATTTCCCTCCTCTATAGAAATTTTATTGCCATATGGATTAATTTTAAACAACCTAGTTTCTAGACCATTGAAAATGATTTGTCCTACCAAAAAAAAGAGATTAGATTGCATTGTCAGTGAAATTTTCACTTAATCAAAGAGAAGTTTTTACTTCAATAATTACAATCTTCCATTTATAAATATTAATGTATAAATTAATGTAAAATTGGAGATGCAAGGTAAAAAATGTATCAGATAAAAACATTTACAAAACATCTTTCTTCAGAGATTTAAATATGTACATATACAATCTCATATTTGATAATGAAGGACAAACAATGTTATGTGAAAATTAAGGCTGGGAGTAAAAGGAGCTACTTGAGAAGTTAAGAAGTCTGCAGAATATGATAAAACCATATTTTTAAAGACTTCTCATTTTACTGAAAATTAGTTTAGAATTCTCATCAGCATAGTCAGAGAAAAAAAATTACACTGTCTGTAGCTCCAAGATTAAAAAGAGATCTGCTGAAGAAGAAATAATGAATTTATTCTCCACATTCATTTTGTGGTACAGAAGACACATTACTCTACATTATGCTTATATTAGACTTAAATAAATTTCATTATGAAAACAAGATTGGAAGAGAGCTTTGTAATTTAAAAACATACATTACTTATATGAATTTTTATAATAAAACATTTTCAGGATGATAATATGTTTCTGTGCTTTTAGATAATTAAATATCGAAGTGCACAGAAGACATTTTTAGTCTGATTTTATAGATTTAAGTCAAGGAAATTTAGAACTCAGTTCCTAAAACACTTGTAAGTATTCTGCCATTTATATTTGGTACTGATTACTTCTGCTTAGTGCAAGTGTGCAAGTAATGTATGATGCATATGAAAATGAGAATGACAAGTGTACAGCTTAAGGTTAGTGAGCATTCTGCCTTCACATTATTTAGAAGAGTATATACCATGATAAGATCACAGCCTATCAGAAAAATGTTAAAAGAATACAACTCCTATTATATTAATTTTCCTTTTAGTACATAGTACATAAATAATTTACTTAAATATAGTTGTTTTACAACAATATTTTTGCCAACCATCACAAATTGCTGCGTAAAGCAAAAATCATCCCAGTCAAGCCAATAAAGATATTCCTCTTCCTACACAGAACTGTCTACCACTCTTTGAATTCAGAATTATTTTGATGTAAATATAGTAAAACTTCTCTTCACTTTTTTTGTAGGCTTTCATCGTAAAACTAATGTCTCCTGCTAGTCCAATTCCAGCTTAATACCAAAGTAGAATTATTTCCTTTTTAACTGTGCTTCCCTCAATCCTATGAGCCAACTAATTTCCTAAGTAATTCCATGAAATAATTTTCTGTTATGACTATTAGTTAATATTAATACAGATGGATAATTAAGAAGGCCTTTAAAAATGGTTTTCTAGAACTCTAGACTATTGAGATGATATGTAGGAAAAAAAATTACATGATAAAATATATTGCCCTCTGGACTATTCACTGGAGGTTCCAGAATAATATGCTTAATTTTGTCTAACACAGAATTTCTTATAGTTATTAAAGTAATTACTTAAATATATTTGACACTTTGGGAAAACTTGATTTAAAGAATAACTTATTTATGAATAGAAATTTTTGCATAAATCTAATATAGAGGACAAATGTACATCTTTGCCCCAATACATAATAAATTTGATAATACTGGCTGATGAACTAAACAATAAATTTATATTTATTTGTACAGTTACATTAGATTTCTACTTTAGAAAATTGTTTGGCAGAAAATCAAATTAGATTATTTATTTTTATTTATTTCAATCAAAGTTACACACACATGGTTTAAAACAATTGCTTAAGATTCTGATTCTGGCAATGATTAAATAAGTCCATAACCTATTTTTCCTGCTTATTATAACTAAAAATTCTGAACAAAATACAAACATCATTTATCTAACAGAGAATTCTGGGAAGATGGTGGAGTGGGAAGCACCAGGAATCTTTCTTCCACCTAGCTAATAATTGCACTGACAATTTTGTAACTCTGGAGTCTGTGGAAGATTTGTATTTTCTGGGGGTAGGCTGGAAGATAACTTGAGGTTAATTTTCATCAATTTCAGCTCTTTGCACAGCAGCAGCTACCTAGATTCCACCACTAGACCCACAGCAGGCAGCTGCAACAAGTTCCTTAAGCAAGTTATACCAGGCTTATAGCAGCTAGAGTTGACAAGGAGCCTGTATTCCAAACATCTGATATCTGTGCTCTGATTACTGATTATGTTTTCTGATCACAAAATTTAAGACAAGTCCAGTGTGCTGCCTCTGTTGGAATTCCCACTCCTTAGGAGCATAGTTTGTGATTTCCAGGACTGAAAGGGCCAGTAAACTTTATACCTACTCCCTACATTTGCAGTTGAGAGCTAGATATGAAAGGAGCTTGAAGGGGTAATGCAAAGTGAAATAAGTCAAAAAGAGAAAGATGAATACCAAGTGAATATGTAGATTATAAAGTAACTAAGAGCAGATAAAGACAAGCTGCAAAACTAACCCTTGATCACTAACTACAGAACTGAAGAACCAGGGTGGGAAGGGTTAAGGGACAAGAACAAAGAGGGAAGGAAGCACAATGTGCTGTAGTGGTGGAAAATATGTGAGTTGGTTGTGGGTGCATTATGTTGGTAATACCTGATGGGAGTATCCCAATATTACCTAATTAAAAAAGAATAAGTAAAATATATATTAAAATATTTTTAAAGAAAGATTTCAAAAGCATCTACATAAACAAATCTAGTAAGAGATTTTGCATACCCAGGCAAAGGTACAGACAGAAAAACCTGACAATACCTCACATTCCGTCTTAGCTAACATTTTCAGCACAGAAGCAGACTACAATGAAAAATAATGAACAACAAAACCTGATGAAAAGGGAGAATCTGATTTTCAGGTTTAACACATAATTGAACACAAACATTCAGTTTCCAAGCAAAAAAATTCAAAGGAAACAAATAAACCAGTGCAAACACTCCCTGAAGAAGACCTACTGGCAGATCTATTATACCAAAAAAAAAATATAATAATAATAATAATAACCATTGTTGGGTATGTTGAGATGTAGCCCCATCATAAATTGAGGGACATCCAAGGCCTGACTAACATCATCAACCAAATTGACTTGCTTGACAATTACAAACCACTACACTATAACAGAATACATGTTTTCTTCTCAAAAGTACGTCACACACACAACACAATCTAGACAATAAAATGAATCTGTTAACAGACTTACTATAATTAAAATAATTTTTGAAAATTTAAAAGAATGCTATCTGACCATATGGAATTAAAATAACATGTAAAAAAAAAGCTATATTTGATTAATTAAGCTGTGATTAGGTAGAAGAAATTGGAGGCAGCAATTTTTTCAATCTCATTCAATGTATTTTTCTATTAATTGTAAGAGCGAGGAAACACTAAGTGACATTTAGAGGAAGTCTTTACTTGTTTACTTATTCATTTACTCATGTGTTTACATTTTAAAAGGAGAGATATCTAGATATGCATCCATGTATATATGTGGTATATACTCTTTCACTCTCAGCCCTGTATATTATGCTATCATAATAATTGTCCAGGCTGAAAGGGGATGATGAAAATAAACAAACATCTGACATTTCATATATAAATTCTTTTTTGTAAGATTGATTTATTTATGCATACAAGAACTTGGGTAGAGGCCAGAGGTGTGGGGGCTGTGAGGATTCACCAGAGACAGAGTAGGGAACAGAACAGGCAGATTGACTGAAGTACACTGCTGAAAGGAGCAGCGGGCGAGGCAGGAGAGGTCTGCTGCGCCATGTAGGTGGCTCCCTTACTGGGGATCGAACTCCTGCTGCAGTGGCTGTGGATAGCTTCATAGGTTGTGTCTTAACCCCTTGAGCCACCAGGGAGGCCCTATATAACTTCTTTTTTTTAAGATTTATTTATGATTACAAGAACTGGGGTACGGGCCAGAGGTTCGGGAGGTGAGAGGATTCACCAGAGGCAGTGTGGGGTACAGAACTGGCATACTGACTGAAGTACATTGCTGAGGGGAGCAGCGGGTGAGACAGGAGAGGTTTGCCACACGATGTGGGTATCTCCTTAACCAGCCAAAAATCAAACCGCGCTGCAGAGGCAGTGGACAGCTTCACAGCGCTGTGCTCAACCCCTTGCACCACCAGGGAGGCCCATCATATATAACTTCTTAGGAAGACTCGCCCCAGAATGCAGAGTATCTGCTTTAATCAAGCTTTCATATTTTAGATTCACATAATTTTTTTTTTAGTTTTTAGATGCGCAACTCCATAAATTTTGAAAAAATGTGCAGTTATTTAAGTACAACCACAATCAGGATATAGAATGTTACAATAAACCATGAAAGTTGCTTTTCCTCCTTGGCAATCAGTTCTGCCTTCCCACCATCACCTCTGACAACCTCTGATCTATTTTACTTATAGGGACAGATAGCTTTTGTTTTTAAAACTATACTTTATTAGTCAAATTCTCTTGAGAAGCCCCAATATAAAACACAACAAAGCAGAGTTCCTTTGGTGAAGAGAATTTAGGAGGCCTGGAGGATTAGAAAATTAACCTTGGCTTCATCAGTGGTATGGATAAACCTTCGGGAAACCCTAGCAATCTCAGGAAAATGCTTGAGAGTGTATTTATACTTTTTGTCATTCTCCTAAATTAGGATGTTTTGAAGCTAGAAAATATATTATTAGCATGTCAACAGGTTACCTCTTCGTAACATCTATTCTTCATGAAAATGAGAGTCTAGAAATCTGGAGAAAACCATTTTGAAGACTGCACACAAATATGCAATAAGACTTTAATCAAGTGCATGAGGTGCTGAAAGTATTGATTATGGTAATATTGAAATCCATTCATAATAGGAGATAAACTTATTGCCAAAACTTTCTACACAGACGTGATAAAGATTATGATTTCCTCACTTTGCTAATAGACTTTTACACACACACCTTTATCCATACTTCATTACAGCAGATGCTATGAAAGTGCTGAATGAACTTCCTTCACTTATGATTCAGGTGCATTTCAAAATTCTTACTGCACGGGCCTCTGGTTGTTTGAGTGCGTGGGTTCTTTAATGGTAGATTCTCTATTTCTGATCTAAGAATATTTCATAGATTCTTCTGGGTGTTTTTCCCACTAACTCTCAATGGCTCTTCTTTGTGCACAATCAAAAAGTTCAGGTGTCTGATGCAGGGCAGCACCCTCCCTTCACACCCCAGGGAGAATTTCCACACCTCAGGATCTGTGCAACTGTAAATCTCCACACCCATGGAGGAGTATCTTGCTTGGAAACAGCTTATATCTGTCTTCCTCTGTCCTGGTGCTGTGCGTTTATCCTTTGTTTTGAGATATCTATTTATCTAGTTTTCAGGCTTCCTTCCTTACGAAATCATTCCATCATTCCATCTGTAGCTATCAATTTATCATGTCTCCCTCCCTAGGAATAGGTAAGTTTAGTTTCCTTCCATGCATATATTTTAAACAAAACTTCTACTGTATTTCTTTATCAACATGCTCTTTCATCATTATGAAATGTCCCTAGGTCACTGGCAAAAACATTGCCTTATCATAGGCTTTCCCTTGAAGTCTTCATTATTTAACATTAATACATAGCTACACCAGCTTGCTTTTGTTGACAATTTGCATCTTTTATGTATCTTTTAGTGTGGTTGTCATTTTAATCTCCATGTCTTGTTATTTGCTGAGCTTTTTAGATTTGTGGGTTGGTTATTTTATTCAAATTTTATCTATATTTTTATTTATAAAGTGAATTCCTTAGTTAATAGACTTGAGATACTTCTTACATGTGGCCTCTGGAATTACAGTGTAAAACCTAACTTGTTAGCTAGCCTCTCTAATGTGGGACACTCAATCTCCAATCCATGTCTTTTCCACAATAGACAGCAGCTGGTAGCGATTTATTGATTATTAGTCTTCTACTTGTTTCTTCCTTGATTCCTCGGATTCTTGTCAAGTAAAAGCATTATTTAGTGGGCTACCAAGGATTTTAGGGGAGTCTCTGTCTGTATTTTGGAGCTCTTACTCTTTTGTTCCTATTGTAATGATATTTTCTTCCTTAATCTTCTGTTGGACTCCAAAATTATATCTTTTGACAGTTAAAGAGATAACTCTATTTCAATTCTATCTGATGGCCACATAATTGTGAGACTATTTTCAGGGGAAAACTATATAATTATGCATTTGTCCCCCTATATGTTCCTCCTTTCAAGGATTGAATCTCCTCTAATATCTGCTTGCTGTTTTTCATTCTACAGTTGTTTTAGTTAATTGTTTTCCATATTTTGTCCAGAGATTTTAATGTTTCTCAGCAGGAGGTTTAGTGTGATATAACCTCCTTTGCCATTTTTGGATGCCAGAAACTGCCTTTATGTTTGTTTTGAAAATATTGTAAATTATTATTTTTTATCTTGGAAGTAATAAAGGTCATTGTAAAATATTTTTGAAAACACATAAAACAATAACGAATAACATAAAAAACTGTTATAACACTAATTATAAACACTTGATATTTTTATGCATTTTTCTATGCACACAAACATGTTTATAGCTAAAATCTGAAATACTAAAGGTATATTAGCATACACTTGAAGTCAAAATTTGTATAGGTATGTTTTACTTGGCATGATATTAATATTTAAAAAATTCATAAACATTTTTAATAACTTCATATCACACCTAAAAACATAATTTAACTATACCAATAAGTAATTTATAAATAGCTTACAAATAACAATGTTAAGTTGCCTTTCATGCAATTCTTTGTCCAAACTTCTGAGTATTTCATCCATTTAAAATCTTAACCTAGGGAAGGAGGGGGACTAAAGGAATATGGTAGAGAATTATTGGGATACTGATGGTGGGCATGACATAGAAATATACACTTGTAGAGGTTTGAACTTAGAAGACCCAAATCAGGTACAATGATATAAACCAACTTTATCTCAATAAATATAATTGGAAGAAAAGGAATCAAAGAAAAAGAAAAAGAAAAAAATGCTACAAATGAATTGCTAAGACAAAGGTTATGAATATTTTGAAAAAAATTAATGTATTTTTTAATATTATTTTCTAAATTTGTCCCCAAAATATTTTTTTTAAAGATTTATTTATTTATTTATATAAGCACTGGGTACAGTCAGAAGTGCGGGAGGGTGAGAGAATTCACCAGAGCCAGAGAGGGGAGCAGAGCAGGCAGAAGGACCGAAGTACACTGCTGAGGGGAGCAGCGGGCAGCAGGAGAGGTCTGCGTGCCATGTGGGACCCTCCTCTGGTGGCCTGGGAGCAGCCGGGCATCAAACCGGCGCTGCAGCTTCCCAACCCAGAGCTCAACCGCTGCGCCACCGGGGAGGCCCCCAAAATATTTTTTATAAGTAATATGTGAGGGCATATTTTTTTATAAAACCTCCATTCAGTAGTTCTTGATAGACTTATATATATATATATATATATATATATATCTTTTATATATATATCTTACATATATATGAATTTGACAGGTTTTCATAATATTGATCACTTGTCTTCCTTCATAATTAACTATCGATATTTTTACCCATTTTTTCAATTTGTATGAATTCTTTTTAATTCATATTATTCACAATGTAATCTTTCCAGTGTGATTGCTTTTAATTCAATTTTTTTTTTTTAAATAGCAATTTGTTTTATTTATTTTTTTTTTTTACTTCAGAAAATGTTTTATTTCTTTTTTTTTTTTTTATAAATTTTATTGTTATATTCCCCATACAATTGCAGCCCCCCATTCTGACCCCAATCCCTCCCCTCCCGCCCCCACCCCCCTAAAAGTGTCTCTGGTTCATAGTTTTTTGTTGATTTTGATTTTCACTTTCTTATAGTTATTCATTTTCCTGGTCCCTTATTTAAGTTTTCTAGATTCCTGCTATGAGTGAGACCATCCGGTATTTTTCTTTTTCTTTTTGGCTTATTTCGCTGAGCATGATCCCTTCCAGCGCCATCCATGTTGCTGCAAATTGCATGTGTTTATCTTTTTTGAATGCTGAGTAATATTCCATGGTATATATGTACCACATCTTCTTGATCCAGTCATCTATTTTTGGGCATTTGGGTTGTTTCCAAAGCTTAGCTATTGTAAACAGTGCTGCTATAAACATAGGGGTGCAGGTGCTCTTTGGAATTGATGTTTCTGTGTCCTTTGGGTAAATACCTAGGAGTGGAATTGCTGGGTCATATGGAAGCTCTATGTTTAGTAGGTCCAGAAATCTCCACACAGCTTTCCACAGTGGTTGGACCAGTTTGCACTCCCACCAACAGTGCAGAAGAGTTCCTTTTGCTCCACACCCTCGCCAACATTTGTTGTTGCTAGTTTTTTTAATATGTGCCATTCTCACTGGTGTAAGATGGTATCTCATGGTAGTTTTGATTTGCATTTCCCTGATGACAAGTGATGTTGAACATTTTTTCATATGCCTGTTGGCCATTTGCATTTCCTCTTCAGAGAAGTTTCTTTTAAGCTCTTCTGCCCATTTTTGACTGGATTATTTTCTTTGTTGTTGTTGAGTCTCATCAGCTCTTTGCAGATTTTTGTGATCAGTCCTTTATCATTAGTGTTGGGTGCAAAAATGTTCTCCCAGTTGGTGGGGTTTCTCTTTGTTTTTGTTATTGTCTCTTTTGCTGTGCAAAAGCTCTTTAATTTGATATAGTCCCAGCTGTTTATCTTTGCCTTCACTATCACTGCTTTGGGTGATGTGTCTGTAAAGATGTCTTTGATGTGCAAATCACGTAGTGTTTCGCCTATATTTCCTTCTATATATTTTATGGTTTCAGGTCTTATGTCTAGTTCTTTAATCCATTTTGAGTTGATTTTTGTGTATGGTGTGAGGTGGTGGTCAAGCTTCATTCTTTTGCATGTAGCGACCCAGTTTTCCCAGCACCATTTATTGAACAAACTTTCTTTGCTCCAATGCATAGTCTTTGCTCCTTTGTCAAAGATTAGTTGACCATAAACCTGTGGGTTTATTTCTGGATTTTCTATTCGATTCCATTGGTCTGTATGTCTGTTCTTGTTCCAATACCATGCGGTTTTGATGATTATGGCTTTGTAGTATAGTTTGAAGTCTGGGAGTCTGATGCCTCCATTCCCTTCTTTTTTTTTCAGGAGAGCTTTGGCTATTCGGGGTTTTTTGTGATTCCATATGAATTTCATCAATAATTGTTCTATTTCTTTGAAGAATGACATTGAAATTTTGATTGGAATAGCATTGAATCTGTATATTGCTTTTGGAAGGATGGCCATTTTAATAATGTTTATTCTTCCAATCCATGAGCAGGGGATGTCTCTCCATTTCTTTGTGTCTTCTTCTATTTCTTTTAACAGTGTTTTATAGTTTTCTTTGTATAGGTCCTTTACCTCTTTTGTTAGATTTATTCCCAAATATTTGATTTTTTTTGTTTCAATAACAAAAGGGATGGTCTTTTTGATTTCTTCTTCTTCAGATTTATTGTTTGTGTATAGGAAGGCTACTGACTTTTGCGTGTTGATTTTGTATCCTGCCACTTTACTGAACTGATTGATGAGTTGAATTAGCTTTTCTGTGGATTTTTTGGGGTTCTCTATGTATAATATCATATCGTCTGCAAATAGTGATAGTTTGACTTCTTCTTTTCCTATTTGGATTCCTTGGATGTCTTTCTCTTGTCTTATTGCCCTGGCTAGGACTTCCAGTATTATATTGAAAAGCAATGGTGAGAGTGGACATCCTTGTCTTGTTCCAGATCTTAATGGAATTGCTTTCAGCTTTTCACCATTGAGAATGATACTGGCTGTTGGCTTGTCATAGATGGCCTTTATGATGTTGAGGTATGTTCCTTGTATCCCAAGAATTTCAAGGGCTTTTATCATGAATGGGTGTTGCACTTTGTCGAAAGCTTTCTCAGCATCTATTGATATTATCATATGGTTTTTATATTTCTTTTTGTTGATGTGTTGGATAACGTTGATTGATTTTCGGATGTTAAACCATCCTTGTGCCCCTGGAATGAATCCAACTTGGTCGTGGTGAATTATCTTATGGATACATTGTTGGATTCTGATAGCTAAAATTTTATTGAGGATTTTTGCATCAGTGTTCATTAGGGAGATTGGCCTGTAGTTTTCCTTTTTTGTGTTGTCCTTGTTCGGTTTTGGTATTAGTGTAATGTTGGCTTCATAGAACGTGTTTGGTATTGTCCCTTCCTTCTCAATTTTTTGGAAGAGTTTGTGAAGGATAGGCACTAATTCGTCTCTGAATGTTTGGTAGAATTCATTTGTAAATCCATCAGGTCCTGGGCTTTTGTTTTTGGGGAGGTTTTTGATTACCATTTCAATTTCGCTAATTGTAATTGGTCTGTTTAGGTGTTCTATTTCTTCTTTATCTAGCTTTGGGTGATTGTAGAGTTGTAGGAATTTGTCCATCTCCTCTAGATTGTTAAACTTGTTTCCATATAACTGTTCATAGTAGTTACTGATTATTCTTTTGATTTCTGCTGTGTCCGTTGTGATTTCTCCTCTTTCATTGATGATCCTGTTTATTTGTGCTTTCTCCCTTTTTTCCTTTGTGAGCCTGGCTAGGGGTTTGTCTATTTTATTGATTTTTTCAAAGAACCAGCTCTTGGTTTCATTGATCTTTTGGATTGTTTTTTTAGTTTCAATTTCATTTATTTCTGCTTTGGTTTTTATTATTTCTTTTCTTCTACTGGTTTTGGGGTTTTTTTGTTGTTCTTTTTCTAGATCTTTGAGCTTCGAGATTAGGTTGTTTCTTTGCGTTCTTTCTTGTTTCTTGATGTGAGCTTCTATTGCTATATATTTTCCTCTTATTACTGCTTTTGCTGCATCCCATACATTTAGGATATTGGTGTCCTCCTTGTCGTTCAATTCAAAAAATTTTTTAATTTCTTCTTTGATCTCCTCATTAGTCCAGTGGTCTTCCAGTAGTGTGGTTTTTAATCTCCATGAGGTAGGAAAGTTCCTTGCCTTCTTTTTATGGTTTATTTCTAGTTTGATGCCTTCATGGTCAGAAAAGATGGTTGATATGATTTCAATCTTGGTGTATCTGTTGATGTTTGTCTTGTGCCCCAGTATGTGATCGATCCTGGAGAATGATCCGTGTGCGCTTGAGAAAAATGTGTACTCCGTTTTTTTGGGGTTTAGTGTTCTATAGATGTCTGTTAAGCCCAATTGCTCTAGGTCTTTATTTAGAGCTTTGGTTTCTTTACTTATTTTTGTCTTGTTGATCTATCCATTGTTGATAGTGGTGTGTTGAAGTCTCCCACTACGTATGTGTTTTCTCTGATGTCTGTTTTCAGAGAGGACAACAGTTGTCTGATATATTTTGGTGCTCCTTCGTTTGGTGAGTATATGTTAATGAGTGTTATTTCTTCTTGAAGTATTGTCCCCTTGATCATAATGCAGTGACCATTGGGGTCTCTTTTTATCTTTTTGAGTTTGAAATCTGTTTTATCTGATATAAGTATAGCTGTTCCTGCTTTCTTTTTTGGTCCATTTGCTTGTAGGATTGTTTTCCATCCTTTAACTTTGAGCCTATTTTTATCTTTTGTAGCTAAATGTGTTTCCTGGAGACAGCAAAAGGTTGGGTTTTGTTTCTTAATCCAGGCTGCAACTCTGTGTCTTTTTATTGAAGAGTTTAGTCCATTTACATTTAGAGTTAATATTGATATGTTGACATCTGTATTTGCCATTGTGTTTGTCTTTCCTTTGATTTTATTTATTTATTCTTTTAATAACTTTTTTTTTTTTTTTGGCCTTCTTTCATTGTTATTCGTCGCTCTGAGGTTCTGGCTTTAGGACTCCTTGTAGTATTTTTTGGAGTGGGGGTTTAGTTGCAATGAAATTCCGTAGTTTCTGTTTGTCTGGGAAGGTCCATATTCTTTCTTCAAAGAGGAAGGAGAGCTTTGCGGGATAGAGTATTTTTGGTTGGCATCTGTTTTCTTGGAGTCTGTTGACTATGTCCCTCCACTCTCTCCTTGCCCGTAGTGTTTCTTCAGAGAAGTCTGATGTCAGCCTGATTGGTTTCCCTTTGAATGTTATCTGTTTCTTCCCTCTTGCCAGCTTCATTATTTTTTCCTTGTCCTGGATTCTTGGGAGCTTTACTATTATGTGTCTTGCTGTATTTTTCCTTTCGTCGTGGAAGTTTGGTGTTCTTCTTGCTTCTTGTATATCAATTTTCAGCTCCTTCTTCACATTTGGGAAGTTCTCTTCAATTATCTCTTTGAATATTTTCTCTGTTCCTACATCTCTCTCCTCTCCTTCTGGTATTCCTATAACTCTTATATTTCCTTTCCTCATGGAGTCAGATAGTTCCCGAAGTCTTTCTTCGTTCTTTTTCCTTCGTACTTCTCGTTCCTTTTCTGTTTTGGTTCTTTTTATTTCTGTGTCTTCAAGATTACTTATTCGTTCTTCCATTTCATCTATTCTGCTTTCATTGCTTTTCCCAGAATTCTTTAGTTCTTCCATTAATTCTTTGATCTCCTGCATTTCTTTTACTTCCCTCTTTAGGGACTCAATTTCTTTCTTCTGACCATTGTTTTCCCTCTCTAGGGACTCAATTGCATTCTTCTGATCGTTGATTATTTTTCCCTTATCATTGTTTTCCTTTATGACTTCTGTCAGTTTTTTAATCACGGCAATTTTAAATTCTCTTTCTGGAAGGCTCAGAAATTCTTCCAAGTTATTGTCGTTGCAATCTGGGGGCTGGCTTTCTTTTTGTGGTGTGCTTTTTCTCTGGAGAGTTGCTAGGTTGCGTGTGGTTCTTCTCCTCCCTACTGTCTGTTTTCTAATTTGCCGTATGCGTTGGGACACTGTGTTGTTGGGACTTGCCGGCATCTTGGGTGGGCTTCTCTGTTCCCCTCTGGTTCTTCCAGGAGTCATCTGTCAGTTTCAAGCAGCCTTTACTGGAGAAAGGTCCCTGTTCTAAAATGCCGATGTGGGGACACACTCCCCTGTGTGCCTGGTCTGCCCCGGCGGTGGGTTCCTGCTCCCCTCTGGGCTTGGACTGCAGGCCAGAGGGGGTCTGGCGTGGGCGAACTTCCCCCGCTCACCTCTGGCTCCTGAGGAAGCCTTCTGCAGGTAGTCTTTACTGAAGAAATGTCCCTGTTCTAAAATGGTGATGTGGGACACACTCCCTGCACTTCTGGTCTCAGGCACACTCTTCTGCGCGCCTGGTCTGCCCCGGCTGTGGGTGCTCGCTCTCCCTGTGGGCTCAGACTACTTGTTCAGAAGGGGCCCGGTGTGGGCTAACTCCCCAGCTGGCCACTAGCTCCTTCAGTAGCCTGTGCTGGGGTCAAGTCGCTAGGTGGCACCAGAGATCTCTCCTAGAGCCCTTGGGGAGCTGATTTTCCACCCCGTGGGACAGGGAGCAGAGCGGGGATGGTAGGGTACACCTCAACGGCTTTGGGGTGCTGTGTCTGCCTTGTGCCCCACCGTTGTGGGGAACCCACGCCCCTAATTTCGTGCCCCGGGTCTCAGTTCCAAAGCCCTCAGTTCCAGGACGCGGGCTGTAGCCCAGATCAGTGGCACGGGAATGGCGCCTTTTGAATCCCGCTCCCCTGCCTGGGCGCCTTGTTCCTGCTCACTCAGGGAGGGCCTCCGCCATCTCCCAGCAAGCCTAGGTCGCAGGCGCGGGGACCTGGGCAGCTGCAATCCGAGCGCCGCTTTCGCGAGCGCTGCTTTTGCGCAAGCTTACCGGGCGGCCGGGGCTGTGTGCTGGTGCTGGTCTCCTCCTGGGGGGTTGGGCTCTCTTTAATGGCGCCTGGAGCTCACCTCCGCGGCGGATCCTGCAGGGTTCGCCTCAGCTCCCGTTCACGGGGTGTGGTGGCTGAAATAGTTCCTTTCCACTCACAGTCCCGCTTGCTGCATCCGTTTTTCTTGTTGGGCGTTTTGGTTTGTTGTTTCCCTGGTCTCTGCCGGTCGGAGAGTGCCGCCTCTGTGGGCGGGGGAGGGGAGCAGGGTTCTGAGCTTCCCTCCCTTCTCGTCCTCTTTTATGGCAACTTTCTTCTTTGGGCAGTTTGCTGGAGTCACCCGTTTATCTTCCGTGTCCCAGTTCTCACTGGGACCTGCCGCTTTTCCTCCCTATTAACTTTTTTTAATGGGAGATCTTACTCGCAGTGTCTCCTCGCCGCCATGTTGCTCCGCCCCTCTTAATTCAATTTTTAGTATAAATACTTTATTCCACTATAGTGGATACCAGGTTTTATTTGTTTGGGTTGGGGTGGGTGAAATTTGCATAGCATATAATTAATAAATTCAATGGCATGACATGCACATTGTTGTGCAACCACCTCTACTCTCTAACTTAAAAAAAAGTTATCACCCCAAAAGGAACATCTTGTACATTTAATTTTTTTTAAAGATTTATTTATTTTTATACAAGAGTTGGGGTACAGGCCAGACGTGAGGGAGGGTGAGAGGATTCACCAGAGACAGAGCAGGGAGCAAAACAGGCAGACTGACCGAAATACACTGCTGAGGGGAGCAGTGGGCGAGACAGGAGAGGTCTGCTGCACCATGTGGGTATCTCCCTGGCCGGCCGGGAATTGAACCTGTGCTGCAGAGGCTGTGGACAGCATCACAGCACAACACACAACAGGCTGTGCCACTGGGGAGGGGAGGCTCCCTGGTACATTTAATTTTTGAGACATTCTTAACACACTTAAAGTATTTTTCTTGTAAATCCAAGAAAAATGTCTGGACTTCTCCAGGGGTTAGTTATGTCCTTTTTTTGATCCTATGAAATAGTTGTACTTTCCTGACTTCCTACGTGTTGTAAATTTTTGTTAACAACTGGGCATTTTAAGTATGATAGCATGTTAGCTCTGAATATCAGAATTATCCCAGGTTCCCAGGAACTATTATCTTTTTTTCCTGTTTAGGGCTGTAGTTGACCATTTGTTTAATGACTTTTCCAAACTAATTTTTCAAAGACTGTGTCCCTTGCATCTATATTAACTGAGGTCCATTTCAATACCACAATGACAGTCAATAATCTGACCAAGATTTCTTTGATTGTCTGAACCCAATTAGGAAAAAAAAAAAAAAAAGACCTATCTCTTTAAATTCCTTTGACAAATGCTACCTGGAAAACTTTCAGCCCAATGATGTTGAAAAAATAATCAACCTCTATGTTAGTACCTCTAGTATGCCCTGAGAAGATCAAAATGCATATCTCAAATTTTTAGAAAACATTGTCCTTATTTCCTCTTCAATTTACACATTGCCTGCTGTGGGGATGGGGCTGGGCTGGTAGCTGCTGTACAAAACCTTAAATTCACTGAATGTTACCAGACACTTTCTTCATCAAATATTATTTTCCTGGATGCTGGGAGTATTTGAATAGGCTGTATATTTCCAAAATAGTAGATTCTAATCATTCTTAAGGGCTCAAAATTTGATTGGATATGTTGACCACATCCTGCAGCTTCATCTTCTCCCACTTCCCTTGATGTCACTTGAATATTAGGTTTTT
Organism: Talpa europaea; assembly: GCF_964194135.1. Lineage (NCBI taxonomy): Eukaryota > Metazoa > Chordata > Mammalia > Eulipotyphla > Talpidae > Talpa > Talpa europaea. The sequence goes on from NC_140076.1 coordinate 51,257,916, forward strand.
GAGCATGGGTCTAATGTTTTTTTTTTGTCACTGTTTTTTCTAATGAACCCCTAGAGCAGCTTACCCCAAACTGTCTACTCAGAGTAGTCTGCTACCATAATAGTAGTACTTCTTAAGTATATACCCATCAAATACATTAAATGGCACAATTTTCCATTATGATCTCACTGGAAACAGTTTTACATTATAGAAAATGGAAATTTGGAAAGTTTGGGAAATGCTGAAACAATGTAATAAGAAAGAGAACTGACATGTTTTGACATTTTGTTCATTCTCTCTAGTGTCAAGAGTGGGATTTGAACCCAAAAGACTGGAAAAATACAAGGAATACCACAAAGAAAACTTATTCTGCTTTTGATCCATTCAGAGGGGATGAGGAAGGATTGAGAAAAAAACTACAAAATATGAAAGATAGGTATTTTTTTTAAATGTTATATACAATATTTTAATATGAGCATTTTCATTTTGGCATTTTTAATTTTGTAGTATTTAATGTAAAAGGATGAAAGAACATAAAACTCTAAGATTTAACTAAGAAAATTATTCTTTTCATAAATACTGTAACCATATTCTTTATTTCCTAAAGGTCTTTCTATGCAATATTAATACATATTCTTTTTATGCAAACTCATTTTGACAGCAATGGTGCAAGCATATGATTCATTTCCATTTAGATTCCTTACTTATTAAAAATAATTTAAGAAAAAAGTTCAGCTAGCATAATTTATTAGGCAGTACAAAGACATTTGTATGATGCTTATGGTTCAAACTTGATTTAACATTTTAAAATAATTTATAAAGGAAAAGAAAAAATACATTCATACTGACACATGTCTTGAAATTTAAAATATATGCTAGATGTGAATAGATATCATACACTTCTCTATAATGATTTGTTCTGCAAGTGGAGACAGCACATTTTGAGGAATTTTCATTTGAATAAGGATAAAAAATTCTGAGCATTAAGATGCACTAAATTGATTTCAGATAAAAGATGTTAATGCTATCTTTGTTCCCGCCTTCCATATCCATTTTCCAGGAGTTATATTGATTTTTTGGTGTTATCATGACTCTTATTTCTGCATAAACATGTGTGTGTGAGAAGATTGAAGTGATCTGAAAGGAATTGTTGGGCCATGGCATAGTGTAAGACACCCTTGAATCAATAAAAAATGGGAATAATGATACTGACTTTGAGACAGTAAAGTAATACAAATAAATGAATTATGTGGTTGTTTGTGTTATCCAGAACTCATTGATATCGGTTGCCTTTCTAACTTAAGGGAATGCCATCTGTAAAATTATCTCTATTTCACTTTGGATTATCGGAATGGTACTGGCATTGGAAGAAAAGGTAAAGATTTTTTTTTAATTTTTTTTTATTTATACAAGCACTGAGTACAGTCAGAAGCGCGGGAGGTAAAAGAATTGAGGTGAGAGAATTCACCAGAGCCAGAGCAGGGAACAGAACAGACAGACTGACAAAACACACTGCTGAGGGGAGCAGCAGGCGGCAGGAGAGGTCTGCATGCCATGTGGGACCCTCACCTGCGGCCGGGGATCCTAACTGGCGCTACAGAGACTGCGGGCAGCTTTGTAGCCCAGCGCTCAACCACTGCACCACCAGGGGAGGCCCATAAAGGTGAAGAATTTTATGTTTTCATTTATCTACTGAATATTTATTGATAGTCTCTATAAAGCTGATATTATGTTCTAGAGTAGCAAAAGAATGATTCATACATCTGATTTTAAGGAACTCATTTTCACAGTAGCATCAGAGACAGTGATGGACAGTGGAATGACAATATGATAGAGGTTATGATACAGGAACAAACTCATTTGGGAGTATGGGAAGTCACTTTCCAGACTAAAGGGGAGATTCTCACCTAGGCCTGAAAGAAGTATTTTGCTGAAAACTCCCTGGGTCATTTCATTGGTTAAATCTCTTCAACTCTCTCTATAAAATGCTGCCTTTTTTTTTTTAATTTTTAAATTTAATTGATACATTGTCATTGAGTAATATCATCTACTTCCCTGAGTTTAGAAATCATGTTTATTTTGAATAAGACATGACTTGAAAATCATATTGGATTTAGTATAATAACTTGAATATTTGTCTCACCAAAAGATTCAGATAGATGGGCAGCCGCTAAGTGTTATGAAAGTTCTGCTCCCCATGCTGTTTTCTTCAGTGCTGGGACTTTATTTCCAAGGTCACTATTTTAGCTGCTTTAGCTACAATTTTCTCCTCTACATTTCAGCAGAGGAGGCACATTGAGTAGCACTCCACATTCCTCAGTCAGATTGTCTGAAGCTGAAACAGGAAACTTGGTCTACTTAACACTGAAAATGACTTAATCATATGGTTACACCTAGCTGCTTTGGAAATCTGGGAAATATATTCATTCTAAGTTACTTTTATTTCCCATGGAATAGGTGATAAAAGATGTTAGAAAGTAGCTTCTAAGTTTAATGACACTATTCATGTCCTAATGACTTCCAAATCTACATCCCTTTCTCTTTCCTGAGATTTCATTGAATTTTTGCAACCATTTACAAGATAATCATTTTGACATTGTGTTAAGTACTGTGGATAAAATGGTCAATATAGCAGTCTTCATGTCTCCCCTCAAATAATGTATGTATTATTTCAGGGTGCCAAATAATTTGTACTTAGTTTCATAGTTTCATCATTTGCAAGATAAGGAAAATATAGAGCACTATGGGAAAAACAGAAGGGCCTCTAACTAGCTCAAGAGTCAGGAAAAATACTGTAGGTTGGGTGACATCTGAGCTAATTTATGTAAATTAATAAGGATTACATGAAATCTAAGTGGAAGGGTGGTCCACATGTTACACATATATGAATACATTAAGAAGAGGCAAATTTGAGGAGCAGAGAGAAATTATGGTATCACTGAAACAAATTAGGGTGGGAATGATCCAGAGATAATGCTGGAAAAATCAGCAATAGACAATTTATGATGATCCTTTGCACTGAAAGAGGTAGGGGGTATTGGCAAAGCTGGAGATTATTCAGATTATGAACTGCTAAGTGAGTGGCACAAGCCTCCTACACAGAGTCAGCAGGTCACTCCCTCAGCACACCAGCTCCCACTTGGGGGAAATTAAAACTCCATGGTCATCATTTTGTTTGAAAGTACATTTTTAATACCTTAAACAGAGGAAGTGACATCACAAGATTTATTGCTTGCATACCTCAGAACATGGGGGATTGTGAGTAAGGGTGTGGTAACAAGTCAGGGGAAGTGTAGTTCTCCATTTCAGGTGATGAGCAAGCAGGAGACAGCAAGGAGGGTAGGAAGCACCTGTTACTTATAAGGTGATGGGAAGAAGGTCCCTAACTTTGAGTGGACTCAATTCTGAGTAGTTATTTTAAAAGGTACCCCAAGAAAAGCAAAGTGGGTACTGGCAGCTGGAGTCCTGAGAACAGGGTTATCTAAATCTCCAGACTCTGAGTGTGAATAGGGTCGTCATACTGTGAAATGCCTAGGCAGAGGCTCAAAATAGCTGTTTTCTCATCACAGACTTGCAAATTAAAAGATTTCAGACATTTTTGGAAAATGGCAAACCATTGAAAGGTTTAAGAGAATTTGGACTACCAAATAGCGTGTAGGAGGTTGTGAAAGACATCAATCTCACCATAATATTTTTTTAAAAGATAATCTAAAAGCTCATTTTATAAGAAACTGTGGAAGAGGCTGGATTGCACAGAAGTCTCACTAAATCTAAATTTCAAAGAGGAATGAGTTCTTCCTCTGTGAGCAGAGATCAGTGCTAGGGAAGATATTTAAAAATCCACTATATGTTGTGTTTTCTTTCCCCCTAGCCTTGTACACAGTCACATGAAGCTAAGTCATCACATTGCGTTTGGCATTTGTAAGGCCTGATTAGTGATGAAGACATGGAGGGAAGTGCAAATGTAGGGTCTATACCTTGTTCTCCAACAGTTTTTTAAGAGATGTACAATAATTAGGAAACAGCATACTACAAGATGCAGTTAGAGTTTAATACTCGTATTACTGGATTACTGGTTCGAGATTCGATAATTCTGGTGAAATAGAATTTCCAAGAAAATCATTAAGTTTATTATATTTGAACTGGACTTTGAAAAATATTGAAAATAAGATAGTCATGGGGCCTCCCCTGGTGGCGCAGGCAGTTTAGCGCTGCACTGTGAAATTGTCCACAGCCTCTGCAGCGTGGGTTCGATTCCTGGCTGGCTGGCGAGGGTCCCACAAGGCACGGCAGACCTCTCCTGTTGCTCCTGCTGCTCCCCTCAGCAGTGTATTTCAGTCAGTCTGCCTATTCTGTTCCCCACTCTGTCTCTGGTGAATCCTCTTACCCTCCTGCACATCTGGCCTGTACCCTGGTTCTTATATAAATAAAAAAATAAATAAATAAATAAATCTTTTTTTTTTTTTTTTTTTTTTAAGAAAATAAGAAAGGCAGTCTCTGTGGGCATATGCAGGGAAGTATCTCCATATTTTCCACAAATACTAGTTAATCTCCTGGGATGCTTGTAAGGCAGGTCCACCTGCTTCAGTCTTTCCAGCTTACAAGTTATTACTGTCAAGTCTAACCTGATTTCTACGTAACTTCTTGGACCAGAGACCTCATATCTATAATGAGCCCCTAACCATTAGTCATAATCTCCTCCAACAAAAAAATTCAAAGTATTTGCATTCTCACATGCCTTTACTCTGTTGTCACCTGTTCACAACTTTTTTTTTAGATTTTTTTTATTTTAACATTTATCATTTTTTACATTTTTAGATGATATTTACTTCCCCCTAGTCCCTCAGATTGAGTCCCCATAGAATTTCCTTCCCCAAGGCACCCATGCACCATCACCACAGTCCCCTGTGCTCCTCCCTATCTCCCTCCCTCTGTTCCCTCTCCCTCATCCTCCCCTGCAGTATGTCTCTGGTTTATAATTGTCTGTTTTTGCTTTGTTGTGTTTTGTACTGTCATTATTTTTTTTACAACAATGTCATATTTGGTTCCTCTATATTCCTGTAATAAGTGGAACCATCCAATATTTTTCTTTTTCCTTCTGGCTTATTTCACTGAGCATAATTCCTTCTACCTCCATCCACATTGCTGCGAATGAAATGAGTTTATCTTTTTGATTGCTTAATAATATTCCATTGTATATATACCACATCTTCTTGATGCAGTCATCTATTTTTGGGCATTTGGATTGTTTCCAGGTTTTTCCTATTGTAAATAGTGCTGCAATAAACATAGGTGTACAGTGATAGTGAAGGCGAAGATAAACATCTGGGATTATATCAAATTGAAAAGCTTCTGTTCACAACTTTAAAAAAAAGATCATTGTATTCTATATTTCTTAGCAGAACAGGCAGGCGCACATCATTTACAAAATTGTAAGCTTAAATTTATTTCTACTTCTAGTCTTCCTTGATACAAGGCAGACACCTTTGGAGTTAGAGAGATAGAGTCATGGTGTGACAAAAAGTACATAGACGATGATTTACAATTCTTTTTACCAAAAGTAAATCACTAGTATTTCTGTAATGCAACAATATAAGGTGATACAGCATAATGTAAATTGTAACCTAAAGGTGAATACAGTCTAATAATTAAGGGTAAATCTAGTTCTGCCACTATTTGATGCTGTGAATCTGGGCAAGTCTCTTAATATATCTAATCCTTGATATTTGTAGAATGTAGATAATTCAAAGCAAGACTGTCACTAGGATTGACTTATGTGCAAAATTTAAGAAGGCACCTCTAATGCATTAATCTAAATTACTGTTATTTTATAGAAAACTTAAAAAATCAAAATTATTGCAAAATATAAATGATAGACAAAATACCAAGCACCTATATAGAAAAAAAGATCTCACCATGCACTTAACATGATTCATCCCAATTACCTAACTGTAATCCTTTTCCTAATAAAATACCTACCTCACAAAGTTATTTTAAGAATTAAATGAATAAATACAAATACACCAATGAAGAACTAGGTAAAATAAGATTATACCTATGATCTCATTTCAATTTGAATTTAACAATTCTTAGCTTTAAGAGAAGCATTAAAACTTGCTTAATAATTTCTATTTCAGAAATCAAAGCATCACAATATAAAACCATCAGGGTCTCCCTGGAGGTGCAGGCAGTTGAGTGCAGTGCTGTGAAGCTTTCCACAGTCTTTTCAGCGTGGGTTATATCTTGGCCTGGGAGCTACCCACATGGTGCAGCAGACCTCATCTGTCTTGCCCACTGCTCCCCTCAGCAGTGTATTTCATCATTCAGCCTGTTCTGTTCCCTGTTCTGTCTCTAATGAATCCTCTCACCCTCCTACACATCTCGCCTGTACCCCGGTTCTTGTATGCATGAATAAATAAATATTTAAAAAACAAACAATGAAAAACAAAACCATTAATAAGGTTGGTGCATGAAGTATAATTACTGCGTGAAACGGAACTGAATTTTTATATCAACATAGGAATGTGCCATTGTAATGAATATTATATACTTATTGCCACTTTGCTCCAACAGATTAATGGCACTTTCTCACTTTTATTATATATTAAGTACAAATGCCAATGCAGAGGTTGGTGTAGGTTATGGTATCAAAGTGGAGAGAAGCAGCATTTTTATCACTTAAATAAAATATGATTATTTTAATTTTTTTAAAGATTTGTTTATTTATGCATACAAGAACTGAGGTACATGCCAGAGGTAAGGGAGGGTGAGAGCATTCACCAGAGACAGAGCGGGGAGTAGAACAGGCAGATTGACTGAAAACATTGCTGAGGGGAACAGTGAGTGAGACAGGAGAGGTCTGTTGCGCCATGTGGGTAGCTCCCTGGCCGACCAGGGATCGTACTTGTGCTGCAGAGGCTGTGGATAGCTTCGTAGTGCTGTGCTTAACCACATGGTGCAGCAGTAGTCCTTGCACCATCAGGGAGCCCCTGATTGTTTTATTTTTTTAGCAATTATTTTACACCATTTTCTGTTTGATTTTTTAATTAATTTATTTTTCATTGTGATATTGTTTGGATACCCCCATCAGATATTGCCACCACAGTGCACCCCCATTTTTTTAATTAAAAAGTTTGTGTATCAAAATGTAACTTGAAAATTAGTGATGGAAGGGGCCTCCCAGTTCTTATATGCATAAATAAATAAATCTTTAAAAAAAAAAAGAAAATTAGTGATGAGGATAAACTTTTTTTCCACATGCCAAGCAGGGAGGGTTTTAGAGTCCCTCCTTTAGAAACAAAGGTAATTCTTAGAGAAATTTAGAAAAGATTTATGACTCCTGAAATTGTCATAATAACACACTCATGTTTTCTAAAATAGAAACAAATACTAAGAAATAATTCCAGATTTGATAAAGATTTTATCAATAACAAATTATTTAGCTGAAGTCAAATTGATTGAAACCTATTTGTAAAAACATCCCATATTACTCACTATTACATAGGAAAAATTCATAATTATTAATTTAGAAGACTCATTGAAAATTGACTATCCTTGCTCAACTTTCTATGCTGCAATTTAATTTGCTGTATGATGTTGGGTGATCTGCACACTCACTCAGATGGGAAGAACAATAAAACAGCTACCATGTGCCTAGTACTTATAAAATGGATGTTACAAAGTATGTGGTTAATAATCAATTATTAATAATCAATTCCTTCATATATTCAGCAAATATTTTTGAGAGTATAACATGTGCTAAGCATATGGCCCCTCTTATTCTACAGTATTTTCCTTGCTACTTATTCTATAGTATTTTTTTCTTTTTTAAAAAAGATATATTTATGCATACAAGAACAGGGGTATATGCCAGAGGTGTGGGGTGGGGGGTGAGAGGATTCACCAGAGACAGAGTGGGGACAAGAACAGGCAGACAGACCGAAATCACTGCTGAGAGGAGCAGTGGGTGAGACGGGAGAGGTCTGCTGCACCATGTGGTTAGCTCCCTGGCTAGCCGGTGATTGAACTCATGCTGTATTGGCAGATAGCTTCGTAGATTGCATCTTAAACCCTTGTGCCACCAGGGAGGCCCCTCTATAGTATTTTCTTCTTTGCCCTTATTTTTCTCTTTATTAATTTGTGACAGCTTACACATTAGTTGAATAACTTGGAATGTTCCCTTTTATTCTCAACTCTGGAGAATTACATATGGTGAAAATATCACCTGTTTATTGAGGGATCTATTAAACCACATTTGATTTCTAGTCACTTAGATAACTGTAGTTGAAAGAGATGTATTATAATGATATGCTGATATTATTTCATCTTTACTGTTTCTTAAGGATGGAGATTGGATCTTCTACATTTTTTATGCAGTGTCCCAAGAGTACAATACTAGGAACTTAGATCCAAAGGAATCATCATTTGAATTGATGGCTCAATAAACACGTGAATTAGCTTGAACTATTTGGCAACTGCAATCTGTTCTCTTAAAATGGAGAAAAGATGGAATATCTATTACAAATTGTTTGGATTATCTTGTAAGTGTAACTGTCAAATGCAGAAGGGGAAATTACAATAATGAAGATCTCAAAGTGCATCATGGATCAGATATTCCTAATGATAAGCGCTCATTCATTTCCAACATTGGGGAAAATCATTATGCAAAAATTAGAGTTTTATTGGGAAGGTTAATAATTTAAGTGACAGAATATGATCCTCCATTTTAATAAGATACTAGAATTTGCATATGGTGTTTCTTCAGTTATAAAGTCTGACAACCCCTATCTAATGCCTTATCATGCAACCAAAGTATTTGATTTTATTTTTTTCAACCAGGCTATTGCTTCTATGTTGGGGAGAAAACAATTCAGACTTGGTGGGTTACTGCATATGTGACTTTTATATGGGGCTTGATGATATTTCTTCTTTTCTGTGGACATTAGCCACTGTTTTCTTTTATTCCTGGCTAAGACGTACTGGCATAATTTGTAGCAAAAATAATTAAAAACTCTTGACTTCCCTTCTTTCATTTCACTTTAATTTTCAATTTCCTTACAAATATGTCAGAAGATAGCTCTATCACTCAGATATTTCATCTAAGACGAGATTTTTTTTTTTTTTTCCGTATCAGTACTGTTTGCCTATGGTGATCAGGAGTAGGTTTATTATTTATTTCTGACAGACCATGTGTGACACCGTATTCTATTTATAGATAATATAAAGGCTAGTAATTTCGTTGTACCTATCATCTTCCCTCTCCCAACTCCACTTGAAAAAAAAAAAAAACAGCAAAATGTGGAATGAGATCTGTTTTCTTATAAACAGTGAATGATAATTGAAAGATGTTTAGTGTTGGGACAGGTGGTAACAAATTAACTAAATGAGAAGTGTATTGCGGAAAAAGATACTGAGAGAGAGAAACACAGAATTGCCTTGGTAGCTTTTACTCTGGACAGAAGAGGTAGATGGTGAGGCCCGGATTCCAGATGCTTTTTCCATCATTTCACATGCCCTGCAGCTGCTACTTCTGTTGTGATTGCTGCATCACCTCCTGTCAGTGCCCACTTGAAAGTGAAGAAATAGCTCTAACAAAATGAACAAAATGGCATTCGTTGTGATTTACTTTGCTTTTGTTCTTTGGTTGAAATAGCACAAATCACACATCCATTTTTCCCCCAGAAATGTACCTCTCCTAGATCTCTAATTATGTGGGATTGTAATTTGGTCCAGAAGCTTTAAAATGCATTGTATATTGAAAAGCAAGTACAGTTCATATTCAATTTGACTTCTTCATAAATTTTTAAATATCAAAACGATTAGGTCAAATTTAGGACCAATTCCCTGAGAAAGTTCATGATTAAAAGTCTCAGTGAGTCCCTGGCCATGAGATTATCAAGCAGTCAACACACCTTTAGAATTTTATGAAGAAGGAGGAAAGAGGTTACTGATCTCTGCCTTCTATATTGGCAAACTGATGTGTACATGGAGTTTGGGTAATATAATACATATTCATGCTGACAGCTAATTTTCAGGCTAATGCAATTCAAAACAGAAAAGATAATGAACCCTAAAAAAACAGAGTTTGTAAATGGAAATGCTGACAGACTCTTAACTCTAATAGCTGTGCTATTGGGCACCACAAAAATAACAAAGCTAATTTTAATGAAGATTTGAAAGTAGATGAGGCATTTATCTTCGGTAATTATGGTGCTTCTGTAGGACTAATATCTAAATGGAATTTAAACCATTTAAATGACCCAAGGGAAGGGACAATTGTAGGAATAATTCTTTCTCTGTGCGCTTCCATAAAGGTTATATGTATGGGTATATTTCAAGAGCATTTTTTCCCCATATGGAACTAGGAACATTCCAGTTATAAATGCACTATTCCTTCCTAACTTTGATTCAAGGGAATCTGCTCCCAAGGCAAATCTAGTTGAAATCTTCTTAACTGATACTTTTTTAGAATTAATTAATTGAAAAAAATGTTGATAAGGGGAAAGATATTTTGCAAGGCTGCTATCCATCTACTTAGACACTCAGTATTTTTACTAACCTAAATTCGGCATCATGGTTGACATCCCTGTCAGACCCGCCCTCCTACTTGGGGCCAGTTATATTTATGTACACTATAAATACACATTAGGAACCATTCATATATGAGCTGGGTATTTAACTCTATGGGGAACAGAGGTAGCAAATTCAAATATAGATACATTTATCCTCCTGTGGAAACTGGAACATAATCACAGAGAATTCTATACAAAAGGAGAGTCTCTATTACAAGCAAAACCCATACCCTACAAGTGTGATAGGTCCCTTATATCTTTATTTTTAAATAAAATACTTGTACATGTGTCTAATAGATAAAATTTGGAGATACTCCACATTCCAAATTTTATGCTATTGCTTTGCATGCATTAATCCCAATTAAATTGTTGATATTTAGTATGAATAGGCACTATTTTAATTTCTTCAAGACCCTTTACTCAGCTAAAGGTTTGGACATACCTCTTTCCCGTTAGTGAGATGGCTAGCATGGAAACTCAACTACTAAAAGTATTCACTGGCCTCCCTGGTGGTGCAGGGGGTTAAGTTGCAGCACTACGAAGCTATCTCCAGCCACCACAGCACGAGTTTGAGTCCCAGCCAGAGAGCTGACCTGCATGGTGACCTGTCTATCCTGCTGTTCCCCTCAGCAGAGTATTTCCGTCAATCTGCCTGTTCTGTTCCCCACTCCGTCTCTGGTGAGTCCTCCCACCCCCAACCCTGTATCTTTGGCCTGTACCCCAGTTTTTGTATGCATAAATAAATAAATCTTTAAAAATAAAAAAAGTATTCACTACTCTAATAATGGGAACTTTAGACACTTTGGTAGACATAGCATTAGTAATAACATCTTACAGATTATAAAATACTTTCTCATGAATTATTTCCTTTGAACCAATAAAAACAATGAACTAGACATATAAGCTCCCAATTTTTATTTAAATACATATGAGAGAAATGAATCATAGAGGATAAATTGGTTCCCAAGTCACTTAATGGCTCAGAAGTAGAGATGGACATTGAACTATAACTTTTAATTTATTAAATAAATATGTTTATTTTAGAACTGATTCGAGTTTTCAGGACAATTGTGAAGATAGAACAGAGAGTCCCCATTCACCCTGTAGCAAACTTGCTTTATGATCAACAACTTAGACTAGTATGGTCCATTTGTAACAATAATAAAGTAATATTGACCTATTATTATCAAAGTCCATATTCAGATTTCTGGGTTTTTGCCAAATATTCTTATGTTCCCTGATTTCATTAGGTACACCACCACGCTACATTTAGTTGTTTGTATCCTTAGGTTCCTCTTGACTGCGGGAACTTCTTGAACCTTCTATGGTTTTGATATCCTAAGCAGTACTGCTCAGATATGTTACAGACTGCCTCTCCATTGAAATTTGTGTAATGTGTTCGATAACTAGATTAGGTTTATGGGTTATGAGGAGGAACACAAATGAGGTAAAAGGCCCTTTTCATCTATCACTTCACAGGTATGTACTGCAAAGATGGCATGTAAGTATTGATATTGACCTTGATTACCTGACTCAGGTAGAGTTTGTCAAGTATCTCCACTGTAAATTTTATCTGTTCCATGTTGTAGCCTTTGAAATAAAGTCACTAAGCACAAGCCACATATAGGGAATGGGGAGATATTCTCTACCTCCTTGAGGGTAGAGTTTCTTTATAAATTCTTTGGAATTATACTGCATGGGTGCAGAATTTTTGTTTATTGAATCTTTTTTTTTTTACATCAGTATAGACTCAGAGATAGTTATCATGTACACTGAGTTATAATCCAATATATATTTGTTCAGATTATTCCAACTTTAGCCATTGAAAGCAATTCATTTGTCTGTAATGTCTTTGGCATACCTCTCTCATTGCATTGTTTTGATTTCTCTTATTCCTTTTGTTTTGTTTGAGCAGACCTTTATTTTCTGGTAAGATACATGTTCTAGACTTGTCATTCCCTAGTCATAGAATTAGCTATTTCTGTAAGGATCATTATTTTTTAATTTTTAATATTTTTTATTAAGGTAACATTGATTTGCAACAACATATATGATTAAGAAATATAGGAACCCCCTCTTAAGGTTTGAAACTAACACCCGCGGGTAATGTATGCTTCTTGCTATCTTCTTATTTTAAATATAATCTAATTTGCAGCAAACTGCATTTTTTCATACTCTGTGCATAACCTATGAAGAGTGAGAAATACCTTGTTCTTACAGAGTTCCCTAAGAAGGACATTATTCTGGCTTTTGAAACTTACTATTGCTGAAACTGCATTCTAACTTTGCATTCTATTACTAATGCAATTTTCACACTAATATTTGAGGTTGCATTTTATGGTCTCTAATTATCACATGAAGGAAAAATGTGCTTAAATGTTCACAGTGATAAATAATGCTTACAAGGTTATGTATATAGTTAGTTGTTGAACATGAATTCAAATGATAAGCTGCCCTTTTATACCATTACAGTTCTACCTCTGTGCATGTCATTGAGTCTATGCCTCTGTGTCTACAATCCATTAGTTCAAGAAATAAGTATGGTTATATTCTACTTTCGATTTTGATCACACAAGGGGAGTCACTTGTCCAAAGAAAGCACTTCAGAGGAATGAATTTATATTCCCATGAGACAATTAAATTGGAAGGATCTAAATTCTTCCCTTTGTCGAGACATTAGAAAGCAAAGATTGTTCAATAAAGATAACTTGGTGGGGATAATGCATTTCATACATTCAAACAAGTAGTTATTATGTTCTTCTATGTGTCAACAATGCAACAAACAGTGATGAAAATTACTTTAGGAATTTTTCTTCATCTAGAGCAAATTATCTTTAGAAAGGAGAGAAAAACATTTAAGCAAATAAATGAAGGTAAAGATATGCAGAATTAAATGTATATAGAATTGAGTAATGCATCTTAAACTTTAATATGTCTAAGAATCATTGAGAGAATCCCGTTGAAATAGAAAATCTGATTCAGTAAACCTGGGGTGGGAGCAACTTTTTGTATTTCTATATTTGGAAACAATTGTGTTGAGACCAGTCAGGCACAAAGGAGAGGAGACAGAAAAGGTTATATAAGTAGAGAGTATAGATTACAGATAAAATGAACACCCAGATCAAGGAAAAAAGTGCGCCAAAATTTAGAAAATAAACCATTTAATTGTAAATTGTTAATTCCAAAAGTGTTCCACATTTCATTGTGTGACATGAGTTTTTGTTAGGGGATATATATTTTTTATTATGTTTTCTATCAAATTTGATATATTGGTGTATTTTCTCTCACTTTCTGTCCATATTTGTTAAAAGAATACCAAAATTCTTTGAAGTTCAAATGTCAAATCCCCCAAAAGGTATAGGAATATGGTGTGTGTGTGTGTGTGTGTGTGTGTGTGAGAGAGAGAGAGATAGAGAGAGAGAGAGACAGAATATATATGATGGGCTATAGAAGCCTCAAAATATATACTTCTTCTGAGCTAAGTCATGCCTCAATTCCTCAAGTTTATTTGATTGTATATAGATGAGTAGAGATTTGAGAGATCAAATTACTTTTTGATAACAGATACACTCTCTTTCCACAGCAAGATAATATGTATTCTTAATTATATTTTTAATTTCCTGAATTCTAGAAATAGTTTCCTGACTTATTTCCACAGCTCATTAATTAAAAATGTAGAAGAATTGGGCAAGGGTGCTTTTTTTTTTTTTTTTTCAAGGAGAGAAATGTTCTATTTTCTTGGCAGCCAGATTCCATTAACCTTTTATCTTTTAAGTGTTCTTCGATGTGTGTTCTATAAAACAAGTCGAATATTCCTTTTGAGATTAATTATTCACTCAAAACAGTTCTGTTACCATATTATGTAATATAACAGCAAGCTATTGATTTGGCATTGCAAATGAACTGGTTTTATTTCTTTTTTTCATATTGTAATTTATCTTATTCTATTTGTATCTATGCATGGATCTTGCAAGCCAATAATCATTTTACTCACTTGAGCTAGCTATCACTTGAAATATATTAACTCAGAAAACTGAAAAGAAATATATCAGATAGGTTTAAATGTACATGGACATGAGAGATCCATAACATACAAATGAAATCTCTCTAGGAGAGACTAGTCTTTCAGTTGTGATAGAAGATGAACAAGATACCTAAAAACATAAAATGCCCCAAGTTAATTAAATGAAAACTCGTACAGCATTATGCTCAATGAGTATCTTCAAAACCAAAAGATCAGGGTGCTGGATAAAAGTGCCAGCATTGTTCAGTCAACTATACACACATATTGATACTTAAAGATTGTCACTGATTCTTATTGCATGCAATTCTTTATAAAAATTCAGCTGGATAAAAATCCATCCAATTTATTAAAGCCCTTAAAATACAATAACCTTGCATGAAAGCATATCATAAGTAATGACTCCAATAATGTGGCTTCATGATGACTGTTCATGTTTATTAGAATGACACAAGAGGATGTCTTTTCTGACATACTGAAGTATACATGATAAAGTATGAGATCCCAGACTCAAGAAGAATAATATGTTGGTTCAAATGTCAGCTCCACTGATATTATTAGATAAAGTACTAATTTTCTGTGTTCCTTTAAGTTAAGGAAATGAATACTTATAGGGCTATTTTATGAGACGATTACATGGGATTGTGTTTACTAATTTCTTAGCACAATGCCTGGAGTATAGTTTTATTATTATTTTTACAATTTGTGCTTGCTGGATTTCTTTTTTTTTTTTTCCTTTAAAGATTTATTCATTTATTTATACAAGCACTGGGTACAGTCAGAAGTGTGGGAGTGTGAGAGAACTCACCAGAGCCAGAGCGGCGAGCAGAGCAGGCAGAGTGAAGTACACTGCTGAGGGGAGCAGCGGGCGGCAGGAGCGGTCTGCACGCCATGTGGGACCCTCGCGGCGCGCGGGGATCGAACAGGCGCAGCAGAGGCTGTGGGCAGCTTTGCAGCCCAGCGCTCAACCGCCGCGCCACCGGGAGGCCCGCTTGCTGGATTTCTTAACTCAATTTCTGGGCTAAATATTATCTTTGATATTTCAGTTTTATACTAAAACTATGCCAAGGGAACTGAAAAATATGACTTTGTGGATCTCAGATCCTTTCATGTTTTCCATGTTGACTGCTTCATACTAGAAAAAATAGAATCAGTTTCTGTACAATTTCTTTGCAACTGTACAGACTAGGCTTTGCTTCCCTTCCATATCTTCTCATCCCTGTATCCATTTTCACACAAACATGGGTAATTTTTGTCACTACCTATTAGTTTACATTTCTTAGAGAGTTATATAAATGGAAGTATAAAATATATACTTTGCTTCTCTGACTTCATTCACTCTTCATAATTTTGAAATTCTTCCAGGAGTATTATCAGGAGTAATATTACACTATATATTTAATTAAGACAAAAGTAGCTATGCACAAATTATATGGTTGCCTAAATGAAATGTATCCTACTACTTTTGTGGGTTTTAGCATGTTATATAATATAGTCATACTTGTACATACTTGTACATGCTAAAAATCACAAACAAGTAGAATATAAATATTTAATTTAGACAACCATATAATTTGTGCTTAGCTACTTTTGTCTTAAGTAAACTTATAGTGTAATATTACTCCTGATAATTTTTCCTACATTTGTTCTCCTGTTTCTAAATCAGTGATTAATTAAAACTGTTATGTGCATAGTCTATTGAATAATGTTATGAAATTATTTTTATGAGAAAAAAACCTGCAGAAAAAATAAAGATGCATGATGGAATACTATTGACCTAGATCAAGAAATAGTTATTAAAATGTGTGAGGCATGGGCAAATATTTCACATGAATTTGACCTTTTGGTTTCTACAGTGAATTCTATTACAAAACATAAATTGTGAACTATAAAATTTTAATAATATGTACTTGTTGCTGAGATCATGGCATCTGTCTTCTTTTTGAGAATTAAATTTAGGTCAAAATATAATATGTTTACTTCTCAGCCACATGGTTATTTTGAAAAAAAAAATCACTTATATGTATTAAAAAGGGATCCTTCATCTACATTGAGACTTCTATTACCGACTTAAGGACAATACTTCTAATATTAAGAAGTGAGTTCTGAGTTCTGGTGCAGAGAAACCAAGAACTTTTCAAAAGTGATTATCTCCTTGTGAACTGAAGAAAACTTAATGACGTGGTGATTCTTCTCCATACTTTGTATGCCTTTCTCCTTGTTTAGTAATTACACAATTCTTATTTAGTTTTCAAAATTCACGTCAGGAAGTTTCTGATTATCCATTGTTTTTTCTGTCTGATAGTTACTTTGCTATGATTTCATAGTAACTTGTGAATACTTCTGTAATTTTCCAATAGACCCCATAACCATCTTAACAATTATAATGTTTCTCTTATAAGTGTTCATTGTTTGTTCCATATGATTAACAAGCTATACCACAATGATAAACACAACTTTTTTTTTTTCTCCTGAGGTGCTATCTCCCAGTCTGGAATATCTAACAAGAGGTCAAATAATACGTATTGAATTGATGTGTTTCTTGTCTGACCTACTTGCTGTGCTGAGTTTTTCAAACCATGGGTGGTATTTTGCTTTGTCATACCCCTAGTGATTATAACAGAGTCTGTCTAATAGGGGATAGTCAATCAAATTTTACTGAATAAATGCCACAATATAGTGTTATTTCATCATATTAATTTCAAGTTAATAGAACAAAATGAAGAACTATATCAAACATTATTCTAGAAATAGACTTCATCCTATGCAGTGCCTTCTTCATCCTTGCAGTGCCTTGCCTTTCTCTTAAGCATATGAGATTGCATATACCACACTCAATTGCAATTATATATTACATTTACCTCCTTATTAGATTTTGAATCATTTGGGACAAAAATCATCTGTACTAATCTTTGTATACAAGGACCATGTCTTTCAGTGTCTTTCAAGAGAAAAAAGAAGGATTATAAAAAGAAAAGTTATTCTCAAGCATGTGCCTCTTGAGGTTTTCCCAATTCATTGAAGACAAGGTGTACTTTTCATTAAAGTATATGGATTCTTAATGGCTAAAAATGTAATCATATTATCTTAATGGTAGAGAAACCTTAAATTAGCTAGCTAGAAAGACTAAGTTTAATGTATACTACTAATGAGATTGAGAGCTTCTACATGTGATATTTCATTTCTCTGTGCTTCGGGATCTCAATTGCTTCCTTAATATTTGATAGTTGTGTTTTGAAAAGACATCGCTGTTTTCAGAGAAAAGCACTTTATGGATTCTGAGCCATCATAAAAACATGTAGCATGTTCATCTCATCATTGTATTACTTGTGCTCAATAAATGCTTGATGCATAGATGGATGCATGAATGGTTGATGGATAAATTAATGAATAGTAAGTGACCTGGACAAATTATTTTTCATCAAATTATTCTTTGGTTGCTTCTGTGAATAATTTTTTTTTTGCCATGGTTCATTCCTCTAACCCTTGATATTTTACTACTAATTATTTCTTCAACCATGGATCACCAAAACTATTTTCTAAGTCATATAATCAGCCGTCATCTAATAACTAGAGTTCTGTAAATATGCAAATATTACCAACTGTCCATGGAGATTACATTAGGCCTTTATATATATATAATATATATATATATTGAACAAAATATATGTTTTTATTTTAAATATTATTTTAAAATATATATATTATTTTACAGCAATTTTTGTAATATCTTATCTGTCTTTAAAATATTTTAAGTTAAAATTTATATACATTATATATTATTAATATATGAAGATAAAATCAGACAGGTTCATTTCCTAGAGAGAACTTCTGTGCAGGTTGATTAAGCTTGTTAAAATAAAAGGGTTCTCTGTAAGAGTAAGAAAAATCTGGATACATGAATAATGATATAAAAGGAAAGGGTGGTTAATGGAGTCTCTAATTCAATGAAAATATTCAATTGAAAGTAAATGTCAAATTGAAGATGGATTTACCATAGCAATAAAACTACTTTTTTTTTTCATTCTGCCCATCAAGTGCTAGATCCTCTTGAGGCTGTAAAAACAATCAAGAAGCTAATCCTAATAAAAAGTAGTCAAATTAAGTGGAAAGATACATAAACATTTTGGATCATGCAATCTTAATAATGACATTTAAAAGGAAACATTTTGTACTTCAGATTCAACACTTTTAAAATTTTTACTTAGGCCAGTGATATAAACTCTGTTATTTGTCTCAAATTTCAATATCCTTTAAGGTTTGTAACAACCTTCATTACTTACTGATATGTATCAAAAACTTTACAAAAATTAGCTTGGAGTCAAATAGCCCTCTTGATTACAGAGTTAGGAGTACCTTTCCAAAATTAATCAGAAGTCCACTCATCCAATGTTTTTGGTCCTCATTTGTTAGAATATATATGGAAATAGGACCAAGACCAATTTGATTTTTGCATGTGTCAACTTTTCTATTTCATCCCAAAACCATGTGATCCTATAAGCATGTAGCAAAGTATACATGTTAGAAAAATAATAAGAAAAAGGAACCCTTGCACACTGTTGGTGAAAATGTAGTCTTGTCCAACCCCAATGGAAAACAGTATGGATATTTCTCAATTTGTTAAAAAATAGATCTACCATATTACCCAGTAATTCCTTTCCTAGGTATCTTCCCAAAGAATAAAAAAAAAAAAACACCAAATTGAAGTGATATATGCACTCCTATACTTATTGGAGCACTTTTTACAATAGTCAAGCTATGGAAACAATATAAGTGCCCAACAACAGATGAGATGTTTTTTAAAGATTTATTTATTTATGCATACAAGAACTGGGGTATAGGCCAGAAGTGTGGCGGGTGAGAGGATTCACCAGAGACAGAGTGGGGAACAGAGCAAGCAAATCAACTGAAATACAATGCTAAGGGTATCAGTGGGCGAGTCAGGAGAGGTCTGCTGCACCATGTGGGTAGTTCCCTGGCTGGTGATCAAACTCATGCTGCAGTGGCTGCTGATAGTTTCATAGTTTGGTCTTAACCCCTTGTACCACCAGGGAGGCCCTAGATGAGGAGATTAACAAGATGCAGTATATAGATACACAGTGACTATTAGTTATGAAATAAGATGAACTCTTGCCATTTGCAACAACATGAATGAAAATGGAGGAAATTATGCAAAGTAAAATAAGTAGAAGGAGAAAGATAGAGGTTTTCATGCATATGTAGAATATAAACAAAATAAAGGAATAGAAAAAAGTAAACCAAAACAAATCCCAGAAAGGTAATTTCAGAATATAGTGTGGGGATGGGGTACAAAGGTGGAGGGGGGTCCAGAGGCTGTGGTGGAGGATTTTGAGTGCTTTGGTCGTGGGTGTGGTATGGTAAACATTCAATTGAAGAAGTGTGAACCTATTGTCCTAAATCACAAATACAGTGTTTTAAACAAAAATACAGTGCTGTAAGTAAAAATTGGTTATATAAAAGCATTTTTTAAATTTTCTTTTTGGATTTTAAAATATCTTATTTTAAAATAAACTTAGAAAACAAGAGGACAGAAAATCAGTGGTTGCTTGGGGCCAGGGAAAGGAAGTAATTCCAAGGAGGGTGGTTGAATTGCCTATGGATTGGTTGCACAACTAATAGATTAGACACTCAAGGATAACTTCACTGGTTGCACATTCTACCTAAGTTATTTTAAAAAGGGAGAGATTGAAACTACGAGTCAAAAAATTACCATGTGTGAAAAAAGTTAGGGCTTATAGTTTTCTCTTGTAGACAGTAAAAATAATTACTATGGGAACACAGAAAGAAACGGTAAAATGTGAGATATCTTCAATATGCAAAACTTTTTTTTAAAAAACTGTTTTAAACTTTTTTAAAGAAAAATCTGCTTATGTTGATGTAATTTTTTTTGATACCTGGTATTTTGCCTTGGACTTTTTATCTGGAAATAAAAGTGTTAGAAATGCTTATTTTTAAATTTCATAAAAGTCTCAGGTAATAAGGAAGGCATTAGAACAATAAAGGGCTTCAAAACTAGTTCCACAAATTTTTTTTACTGAAAAAAGCAGTAAGTAAAAATGGAGCATTTATTTCCTTACAGTCAAAAAATGCAGTTTGAACAAATAATCAGACAAATTTTCTTGAAATGCAGAAATTCAACAAATATAGCCTGCAACTCATAAATTAATGAGTTAGCTAAAATTTGACCTATTTGTTTACAAGAACTGATTTCATAACATACATAGGTGACTTTACACAACTGACATATAGAAGCTCTTCGAACCCTATGTGTAAATTAAAAAGTTAACCCAAACTGCCTTTGTCTCCACAGCCTCCAGCTGCAGCAGATGACAAGCAGCGCAGCTGTGCTGGGCTTTGCTCTTGGGCTCTTTCTTGATACGTATAGTTGCTGCAGGGTCTATCAAAGAGGCTGCTTCCTTGGTTACCTTCCTTCAGCCACTGAGGATGTAGGTGCATTAGATGCTCTATATCAGGGAGGAAAGACTGAAAAGATGAAACAAAAGTCTCAATGGCTGCTCCCTTCACAGCATTGGTGCACACCTAGGACGCCCTTGTCATCAGGCTGATTTTTAAAGCACTGTTTTTGTTTGTTTGTTTGATTTAGGATTGGTCTTCATCATCACTTTCATGCTTGTTGTCATTCTTCTCTTCCTCACATGAAAAGTTTCCGATTTCTTTGCAATATTTTTAAACCACTGTAAGTACATTCTTTTTATTCTTTTCCCCTGCCCTGTCTGTAGCTATAGATGGCTTGATATTGAGCAAATCATTCCAGTGGAGATTTGTGTCAGTCAGTGGCTGACACTCATCAGCATCCAGTAACTATTGTTTTTAAATAAATAAATAAATAAATATTGTATGCATATTTATTTATGCATACAAGAGCTGGGGTACAGGCAAGAGGTACAGGTGGTGAGAGGATTCACCAGAGACAGAGTGGAGAGCAGAACAGGCAGATCTACTGAAATACACTGGTAAGGGGAGCAGTGGGCAAGACAGGAGAGGTCTGCTGTGCTATGTGAGTAGCTCCCTGGCTGAGGATGGAAATCAGGCCATTTGGTGGGCCCTCACTGTGGTAGCACTGGAACTTAATCCCTACAACACCAGGGAGGCTCATAATTTGTACTTTTAAAAGGATAATTCTGCTGACTGGATTGAGAAATGATTCTGAAGACGCAAAGGCAGAAGTAAAGATATAAATATCCTTTAACTAGTGTGAAATGTAAGGTGCCAAAGCCATTGTTCTCCCAAACTGAACACAATAGGACCAGGGATATGGCAGGGACCCACAAGCACATACCATATCCTCTTCTCTTTGTCATCACTTGGCAACACGAATCCAATTATCCTGACATTTAATTCAGCATTTGTTTACAGAACGTCAGTTTTTGAACCATATTACTATATTAGCTATTGCAACAGTAAAAACTGACTGTTCAAGAAAGCTTTCCTACTTTAAATGCTTGTGCCCTCATTCAACTTAACAAATAATACTGAATGCTTAATATATGTAGGTATCTGTGTTCAACAGCAGGGGAGATGCAAAAGGCATGTGCTCTCTGCCCTCCAGCAGCCATCCAAATGATGTTTATGAAAAGAAGGTAGCATGAACAATATTCCGTAATACAATATTAATTTAGAAATGTATATGGATTATAACAACAGTGTAAAAAATCTTCAGGGGGAAAAAGAGAGAGAAAACTGGGAGAAAACAATGCTCAGATAATAATGCCATATTTGAGTAGTGGGTAAATGAAATTAAATGTGGTTTTCCCTAAGTTTTATTTATATTTTGAATTTTTATTTTTTTAGAAAAGACATATCTACATGTATCGTTTTAAAATGAAGATGAATATATTGGAGAATATGGTAGACTTGTTTATTCCAGCTAAATTTTCAGGTGGAAAAATAAAACAAATTCATTACACATTAATACATATCTCCTCAGATCTTTTAAATACACTATGGAGGAAATTGTAATAGAAAACAAAAAAGCAGAGGGTTACTTAGCATTAAAGGTAAAAATACTTTTCTTGCCTTAAGGGAATTTTATAATTCTGGAAAACTTGACATTTGGTTTCCTACCAGGAAAAGAGAAATAAGTTGCAATGTTTGACAGCATTTAACTTAGGGAATCCAACAGATGACTCTCCCCACAGCTACTTGGGGTTTCAAAGTGGGACATATTCAATAAACATGGCTTCAGTTCATTCCAAGGGGAGGGTGATGAAGATAGCTTGGCAGTGGACAAAGGAGAGAAAGTACACATATTTCCGATATGAGAATTATCTGAAATGACTTAAATTATCTGTACTTACTATAGTTGAAAAAATACTTTCACAATTGGCAGAGGTGAATTTTCTGTGAAGAAGTTAATAAAGATTAAAGTGTAGTTCTCTTGCATGGATTCTTTTAAAGGCTCCCTTTCTTTTGCTTTGTTTTGCTTTGCTTTGTTTGCTACACTGCAATTTTTATGGGGTAATTTACCATTTAACCATCTTCAAGTGTACAAGTCTGAGAGATTAAGTAATTTGCATTGTTGTGCAAGTCTGTACTTAATAATCATAACTTTGCATTATTTTTTCATGAAGATTATCCTCTACATTATTTAAGTGTTAAGGCTCCCGAAACTTGATTTGCTACTATACATGGAACAGGAAATTAAGAAAAACGGCCTAGAAGTTTTGACAATTGAGCAGATAGACATTCAGAAAATGCTGAAAGATCAGAAAGCAAGTAAACAAAACTCTCAAACTGTAATAGGGGGCTGAAGGCAAAGACTGTTACCAGTGGCACCCCCTAGATCTAGTGAGAATTGATAGCCCCAACTGAAATACTAACAAAGTATGGGTGTGGGTGGAGACTAATAAGAAATATAAGGGACTGCAGAAGCAGTGCCCAGATGGAGCATTCAGGATTTTGGTGTTTTCAGATCTTCAGGGATTCCAGGGTGTAAGGGCAGAAACAGGGCACGGAGCAGGTTTTCTGATGCAGCAGACCAGGTAAAGAAGGAGCCAAAGTCCTCAGTGCTTTTACAGGTCTTTATTGGGATTTACATGGAAGGTAGGGTGCTGGGGCCTGGAGGCTGGCAGGCTTCCCAGCCCCCAGCAAGTCCTCTCTCTATCTGGGCTGTCTCTGGCATTCTCTCTGCTTCTCTTCTTCTTTCGGCTTCTGTTGGTTTTTGGCTTCTGCTGGCGTCCCTCTCAAGCCGCCCTTATAAACTCAGTCTCTCAGCCCAGGTGTGCCCACTTCAGGTGCCCGCCATCAAGCATGCATTCAGGATCACAGGGTTCCCTATCTATCCTAATGGTAGGAGAGCAGAAAAGCCTGATACTTTTACCTTACCCTACCCAGGGTCAGCAATTTCTGCCTCCATCATGCTGTTCTTCCAAGAGTCTCTTGTGGGCCTCTGTAGGATGTGGAGAGGCTTCAAGCAGCTAACCTCAGAGAAGAAAAGTTGGGAGGATTTGCAAGTAGCCAAGTGACTGAAACGTTCCCAGTTTTGCTGCTGTTACAGCCTGGAAAGGAAGGTGACGACCTGTAGCCGTGTGCCTCGTTGAGCTGCGTGAGTATAGCCATTTATCAGGTTGCCTTGTTTGGCAGCTGTAGCTGCTATTTTGAGTGTTGATTGTCTGGTGCTGTGCTGGCTCATCTTAGCAGCTCAAGTGAGCATCTTCTGTTGTGTCTTCTCTAGCTTCTTGAGATGGATCCTGGCCTATAGTCTGGCTGCCACATGCTCCAGGTCTGCAGTAGAGGGCAGATGACATCTTGGGAGCATTTGTGCTTAGGACTTTAAAACACTGAACACTGCTTCAGGTGAGGTAATTTTTGCTTTAGTATCTCTTTGTTTTCCCTGGTTTGTTAAATAAACCTCATTATTATTGTTCTCTGAACCTGAGTGGTCTTGCAATTATGCTTGTAGGTAAAGAACTCAGTGACCAGTAAATTATGAGTACTGTCCTTAGCCAATTTTAGTGCCCCTTGTGGCCCTGTATCAAAGCTAGAATCTGATGCAAAGTAAAAATTCCATTCAATAATGATCATTGTGACAGGCTAAAACTGCTTTCTATTGTGATGTGGTATTGTTTACATAAATCTACATGTGCCAACATACCCCAAAAGACAAAAAAAATCAATTTTACTGTGGGATAATTTTAAAAATTCAATTCAATAAAACATAAAAATGAAAGGAAAAAAAGAAATTTATGCCAGAATAAGTAATTTTTTATACATTCACATTCTGGAACTATTCATCACCAGAAGACCTCAATTACAAAAAATTATCAAGTTAGTAATAGATGCTGCTGAAAGGTTACTGGATAGAAATCTGAATATAGACAAAGAAAAGTATACAGAATGTTAAAAATGTGAATATAAAAAATACTTTTATTCATGACTTAATTATCTTTAAGAGATACTTAATTGAAATAAAATTAAATGTATTTATAGTATAGCAGAAATAAAATATATCAAAATAGTGCAAAATATGGATGAGGAGAAACTGAAATAAAATTTTCTAACATTCTTATACTATCTGTGAATTAGTACAGTATTACTTAAGATTAGGCTATGCAATTTAAAGATGTATGTTACAAATCCTAAAGCAACTCTGCAAAAATAAAACAAAGCAATATAAACAGTAAGCCAACAGAAAAAGCTCTAATAGAATTTTAATAATATTCATTCCAAATTAGGGCAGAAAGAGAAAGCAAACAAAATAATAGAGTAAATAAAACAAGATAATAAAGAAAATAGGTGAAAATTAAATATTGTTAAGAAAATCAGAAAAACAATAAAAGTTGTGAATTATTGATAATAGGAAGTAGTCCTCCACATGGCCATAAGGGAAAAAGCCATTTTTTTAATATTTTATTTTATATAATTCTTACATCATTTTTCATTTTTGTACAATGTATGCATTTTCATTTTGGTTATATTCCCCATACAATTTCACACCCCATATTTTGACCTTCATCCTTCCTCTCCCTGCCCCCCCACCCCTGTAGTGTATCTCTGGTTTATAGTTGCTTGTTGATTTTGATTTTTACTTTATTATAATTAGTCTTTTTCCTGGTCCCTTATTTAGGTGTTCTAAATTCCTGCTATGAATGAGACCATCCAGTATTTTTCTTTTTCTTTCTGGCTTATTTCTCTGAGCATGATCCCTTCTAGCTCTATCCATGTTGCTGCAAATTGCATGAGTTTATCTTTTTTGATTGCTGAGTAATATTCCATTGTGTATGTATATATACCACATCTTCTTGATCCAGTCATCTATTTTTGGGCATTTGGGTTGTTTTTATAGCTTAGCTATTGTAAATAGTGCTGCTATAAACATAGGGATGCAGATGCCCTTTTGAATTAATGTTTCTGTGTCCTTTGGGTAAATAACTAGGAGTGGAATTGCGGGATCATATAGAAGCTCTATCAAAAAAGCCATTATTTAACAGCCAACAGATCGCCCATTAAATACCATGGGAAGATAAATCAATTCCACCTTCCCCCAAAGGTGGAAGCAATACACTGTTCTAGGCACCAAAGAGATTCTGATGTGGTAAGTCTGGGAAATAATCAAGCTGATTCTGCCACCTAGCAGGCAGACATGGTTCCCAATCCTCCCCAATCAGCGAGGGCCCTAGCAGCCCCAATAATATGGGGAGCCCCCACACTTGGCTGTTAGGCCTCAATAAACTGACAACAGGAGAGGGCCCTGCCCCAAGGGTGTACTCTCTGTCCTTCTGGGTGCTTCCAGCAAAAGGAGGGCAAGCTTCATCTCCCCTCCTCTCCTCAGTGGGAGATTCTTAAGAGCTTGTATTAATCCTTCACCTAGGATGAGAAAAGATGTGCCAACTTAGCTGACAGGTGTACACTGGGAAAGACTTATCCGAGAAAGACTAACAGGTGATTGGTAGCTGTGCACTATGCTGGAAAATAATCCTCAAATGGGCCACAGGTTTCTCCCTACCCCTTCCCCAACAAAGACAGGGACACTTCCCTGGGGAGGATTGGCAAATGGGTTTCACTCATGTGCCTAAAATTAATGAAAATCAGTACCTCTTGGGTTTGATAGGTTTGGAGGCCTCCCCTGTAAAACTGAAAAAGCCACCCACCTGGTAAAAGTCTTGCTAATAGAAATTGCCCCTTGCTTTGGACTGCCCCTGGGGTTTACAGTGAGACAATGGCCAGTCTTTCAAGGCCTGCATCACCCAAAGAGTTTCCAGGTCCCTGGGTGTCAGGTCAGTTTTGAATCTTCCTGTTCCTATAAATGTGATGCTTGACCACAGGGCAACATGTCCAATCAGCTGACCCCCACATACCAAGCAAATTCTGGGCTCTACACTGATTTCCTTTTTCCTTGAGCTTTTTTTTTTAAAGATTTATTTATTTATGCATACAAGAACTGGGGTGTAAGCCAGAGGTGTGGGGGGTGAGAAGATTCACCAGAGAAAGTGGGGAGCAGAACAGGCAGATCTACTGAAATACACTGTTAAGGGGAACAGCAGGGGAGACAGGAGCCATCTGCTGTGCCCTGTGGGTTAGCTCCCTGCTGGCTGGGATCTAACTCCTGCTGCAGTGTCTGGCAATAGCTTGATAGCACTGTTTTTAACCCCTGCACCACCAGGGAGGCCCTTCTTCCTTGATCTTTTAAAATAATGTCAGATACTGGCAATCCCAGCCAATCGTGCCCTATTCTGTATTGCCATTTGCAACTCTCTATGTAACTTGTTTTATGCCCCAAATTTCTCAGGAAAAGTGGCCCATTGCTTGTGAGCATTCCTCATTGCTCCCCCTCCAAACCACTGTTTTCCCTTGAGTAAAGGATATGGAGATCATGTCTAAGTTGTTTTCATTTGTAGTTTTGGCCCATATACTTACTGTACCCCTCCCAGGTATCAAGACTGCACTGTTTATTAGCTATAAAACCTTGATCAAGTCAACCTCTGTCTGAGCCTTGCAAGTCAGACCTGGGGGACCAATCACCCAGAACCTCAGAACCTCCATCTCAGGGCAGCTCCCTGAGCCACCCTGCCCCTGTTTCTTAAGCTGGGGTGAAAGTTAGGCAAATACTCAGCAGTCCAGTGAGTCCTGCTGGAATCCGATCTAGCAAGAGGAGTTTGCACTCACTCACTCATTCCTTTATTCAACACAAGCGTCTGTGCCTGCTAGTCCTAAATCTAGGTACAGTGTGAAGAACAAGCAGAAGTAAAGTCACTTTCAAATACAGTCAGGCAACTCTCCTTCCACCTGTGACTACGTGTTTCTTTTCACAAACCTTTTCCCTTTGCAAAGCAGCAGCGGTAGCTCTTCCTGCTCGCTTGTGTCTGCAAACTTCTCTCCTTTTTTCTTTTATAATAAATCTGACCTTTTGGATATTGAAAATAAAATCAAAAACAAGTTAAATAAAATAAAGTCACAAGGAGGAAGCAGCTGTTGCCTTCAAGGCCATGGCCCAGCACCTGGCCCCCAGGGTGGGGTGGTGGCTGCAGTGATCCTGGAGCCCACAGAGGCCTCTTCAAAGCCTGGCCCATCCCAGACCTTCCATGGTTGGTCCTTTTTTCACTTTATTTTATTTTTGTTTCCCCCACTCCTTCAATTTTGGGGGGAGCCCCTGCTCCCTTCGCCAGGAGTTGGATAAGGCCTTGGTGAAGCTGCCCTACTCTTCTCCCTTCCAATACAACCCAGGTTAGGAAGAGGTGGGTGCTGCTTGTATTTTAGGTGTTTGTTTTTTTTAAAAATCAATCTGGAAGCAGAAAGCTGTAGATTTGTGCCATTTCCCCACACATCCCTGAATTGCTCCCTGGTTCCCCATGGCCCTTTACCCCAGCACCACCCCACAGAGCCTGAGCCAGCCTGCATAGGGCTCTCCCCAAATCCCTGTAGGTGGGGAGGGAGGAGGAGCAGAGGGGCTGCTCCGCTGCTCCCAATGCACCAGGAGGAACACTGCCCCCAGGGCTTCACCCTGTCTGCATGCACCCTCCCCCACCTATTTGTTCAAATCACACCCAAATAGCCACAAATTTAATATAAAAAATAAGGTCAAAGTTGTCATGATGGAAAGCAGCTTGCTGCCTGTTAGTGCTGGGCTGCAAGACCTTGGAGAACCCCAGCAGGGAAAACAGACATGAGGATTATATGCACCAGAGGACAGAATCAGTAACCAACCAATGTTAACACTGACTTCATCCTTCGACCAAGTGCCTCATCTTCCTCAACTTTTACCCTTTCCTTGGACACTTTTTAGGTTCCTACCTGAAACTTCCCTACCTGGGAGGGCCAAGGAAGCCAAAGTGGAGTCGTGTCTCAGGGAATATATATCTTTTTCCCCTCATTATTCTAAAGTTCCACCAGTCTCTTTGTGATTGGTTCTCGTCTGTCTCACTTAATTTGCTACTGAGTGGGGGATCTTCACATTCCTTATCTAACAGCTTTCTCTTTCCCCATTTGTTGCATCTTTAAATTTATGGCCCAGTCTTCTGGATGGGCATCCCTGCATTGAAGTTAAACAGCTGCCCTTCTAATGTGTCCATAAATTAAACCACTCTCCATTTCTCCAATCTCCGCCTCCCTTTACCACCTGAAGGAAACCAGGACTAGCATTAACAATGTTGTCCTTGGTCCTGGGATGTTTGTTTTTCCTAGTGAAATGGGTTACTTTCCCTTGGTTGTCCTTATCTCTGAAGCCTCCCTAAATTCTTGAGGACCCCTCCTGCACTGTCCCTAAAACTGCCTAATTTCTAGCTTGCCCTGTGTCTCAATTTCTAGGTTAGCAAGTGGATAAATCAGTGAATGAGAAAGAAGATTCTTGCCCTTGTGAAGTCGATAGTCTACTGGGGAGGTAAGGGGGAGAAAATAAGGAGACACTTGAATTGAGTGGGTAAGTTCAGATTCTGGTAACTGACAAGGGAGATGTAGAGAGTAATGGGTGGGGGTCGGGCTGTGGCGCCTCTTCCCACTCCTCTTGAAAGGGCGGTGTGGGAGGCCTCTTGGAGGTATTTACAGTTGATCTGAGATAAAATTTACAGTTGACCTGAGATAAAATGAAGTCAGCCAGAGAAGAACTGGTAAACAATTCAGAGGAAACAGCTTGTGCAAAGGCTCTGAGGTAGCAATGTCAGCACTTTTTTTGAGGCAGGAGAGATTGTTTCTGTTATGGGAGTAGTGCTAAGATCCTCTGAAGCTGGAACCTGGATGTAATGGGCATTAAAATTTTACTCTAAATGAAAATAAAAGCCACTGTGGGGAGAAGGACCAGGGGGAGAGCAGGAGATCAGTGGGTGGTTATTTCAGTGATCAGGTGAGAGGTGGTGGGCTTGGATTGGGGTGGAGCCATGAAGAGCATGAGTAGTGGATGCCATCAAGACCTTGGGGAGGACTGAAATTGCGGGCTGAGGTATAAGAGGTATCAAGGGTGAGCTCTAGGGTTATGTCCTGTGTAACTAGGCAGTTGAGAGGTGACTTCCTAGAGAGTCTGGAGTCCATAAGGATGGTGGGGGCGGGTATATTTGGCCTAAAGGCACTGGGGGTGGGAGCTTTGTGGGGCCAGCAATTGAATTCAGCAATTACCTCTGGACTGGGTGAGATTTCCTGAAGAGCAGGAGGGTAAGGAGGTGTCAGTTGAGAGGGGATTGCGCCTAGAGGTCCAAATTCCAATACAGGAGAGGAGGTGCCAGCAAAAGACTGTGGGTTTGCCCTCCTCCCTCACTTTGTTTATGTCCAGAGCCTCAGACTAGATTCTGCTACCCCAGGTAGGTGGCCCAAGTGTGGGGCACTGGATGGGGTGCTGCTATCAGCCCCCTGAGATTTTTCAATTTGCATTGTTTTTCACCTTCCTAAGCCTCCCATAACCCAAAAGTGGGGATATTGAAATTGTAGTATCCTGGGAGAAAATGAAGTCAAGAAGTCAAGGAAATATGTGTACTAACTTTTGAAAAAAGGGTGGCAAGGTGGGGCGGGTAGCAACATATACTTGATGTCTTTTGTTTGCAAGGGAATAAATGAGGGCATTGGAACATGACGGACCTATATTTTCAGGCTGTCCCTTTATTTCCTAAATGTGGGGCTTGAATTTCATCTCCAACCTTTTTGTTCAGAATATTTATATGGACTGGAAACTAGTTGGGAAATGATCATTTTCCCTGCATTTTCTTCATTGCTAGAAAAATTGTTGGCATTTTTCAAAAGGGATACATATTCACTACTAAAATGTTTTAGGAAATGGACCTCAACTAGCACAAAGAAACCTTCCTCTTCCCCTGTTCCTTTGATCACCTTCTCAGTTGCAGATCTAGAGCTTTCTCTTCTCTGCAGCCCTCTTCATGTCCACTCCCAGACTCTTAATAATTTCATGTGTCCTTTCATACTTATTTGTATGATCACATACACATAAGCAAACATGTAGTTTGGAGAAATACCTTTTCTTTTCCTGTGTACAAAATGGGATAATTTTCTACATATTAACTGTACACAGACTTTTCTCTATCATGGATTTGACTTGAATTCTGTGAACGAAAGGCTTTTGTTCAGGAGGAAACATCTTGCTCTGCAGGGAGCTCCATCATCCAGGGGAAGAGCCCCCCCCCAGGAAAAGCAGTTAAGAGTTGGTAACCAAGCAGGTGAGTTGCTGGAGGTATTGGGTGAGTGAGTGAGTGAGTGAGTGAGTGAGTGAGTGTGTGTGAGCATGAGTATTTTTATTTATTTATATTTTTTTGTAATTAAATTTATTTACTTATTCTCTTACATCATTGTTCATTTTTTTTACAGTATTTATTTATCCCCTCAGGTGTAGTTCTAGTAATTCTCCCAATGTCACAGCACCCGTGATCCACCACCATAGTCCTGTGTGCTTTTCCTGTTTTGACTCCCCTTCCCCTATTATATGCCTCAGGTCTATGGTTTGATTATTTTTAAAGTGAATCAGAAGATTTGAGTTTCAAACTGATGAGGAATGAGTCCTGGGGCAAAAAATCTTGTGGGGAATCCACCTGGCCTTTTGGTAATCTGATGTTATCAGCAGAACCCACCACTTTGTCCTACTAGAAATCACAAGTATTTTCATTTCACATTACAGTTGTAGGTATCATGAAACACAGTTTGACACTCACTCACTTAAAATTTAAAAGTAATTGAGCTCTGCCACTTAATCTTGTTAAATTAGGTTAAGAAGCACACCCAGTCTAAATTTAGCCTAAAATCTTGATACCCTGCATAATTCTAAGATATCTCATATCCTAAATTTATTGTAATGACTGAATTCCAAGGACAATTTCCAGTAAGATTAGTGAAAAAGAAATGTGGTCTCTTTCCTATGCAAGTTCTGATGCTTGAATTCTATTCTGTCTTCAGAATCCCTAGTTGAGAAGTAAAGCAATGTTCAAAAGCTGATACTGCAGCATACATGGCCTGGATAGACATCAAAAGGGAGTAAGCAGAGGAAGACTTTTTATCAGTGCAGAGTGGAGTTATGATTTATGATTTAAGAAAGCCACTCTGTACAACAGGGTAGGAGGGGGGCAAAAAGGAGATGAGCCAGTCAGGATAGGCAGGAAACATTTGGAAGTTCTAGGCTTTGGGAAGTTGGGGGGAGATAAATTTCCCCTTAATGTCATGCTTAGAAAAAATTTGATTTGTGTTTCTTTGGTTTATGGTCATCTTTCCATGTGTTTATTGCCACTCTCATTTTCTATCTGGTGACTCTAACTTGATAGAATAGGCAGGATATTTTGGAATGTTTTCTTTTTCCTGGCCTGCTGAGTCCTGTGGAGTTACTTTAGCTAGACATAGGACTGTTAATATGCCCCACCCTTCTCTGGTCCCCAGAGTCTAGTGGGCATCTCTCCACTGAGCACAGAACCTGAGTTTTTCCTGGGAATAAGAGAGGAGAATAAAGGAAAATACTAACTTTAACTTCCCGCCTCTTTTCTCTGGGAGGGATAAGATGCAATGCTTTTCATATTTTAATGACCCAAACTGTTCTATATCATTTTCCAGCCTCCCTTTAAAGGCAGGAGTGTTGGGCTTACATCCAAGTCTTTTATCCATTTTGAGTTGATTTCTGTGTTTGGTGTGAGATAATCGTCGTTTGATTCTTTTGCATGTGGCAGTCCAATTTTCCAGCACTATTTATTGAAGAGGTTTTCCTTGTTCCAATATATATACTTTATTCCTTGTTGTTTATTAGTTGTTCACAAACGTGTGGTTTTATTCCCGGGCTCTCAATTCTATTCCATCAGTCTGTGTCAGTTTTTATTCCAGTATCATGTTGTTCTAATTGTTATGGCTTTATAGAATAGGTTAAAATCCGGAATTGTGATATGTCCATTTATACCCTTTTTAGTCAGGAGAGATTTGACTATTCAGGGTTTGTGTGTGTGTGTGTGTGTGGTTCCATATGAATTTCAATAATCTTTGTCCTATTTCTTTGAAGTATGCCACTGGGATTTTTATTGGGATTGCATTGAATCTATAAACTGCTTTAGTAGGGTAGCCATTCTGACAATGTTGATTCTTCCAATCCATGAGCAGGGTGTATCTATCTTTCCATTTCTTTGTGTCTTCTATTTATGTTACCAATGTTTTATAGTTTTCTTTGAAAAGGTTCTTCATCTCCTTTGTTAGGTTTATTCCCAGGTAATTTTTTGAGGGGGGTGAGATTGTAAATGGGATGGATTTCTTAGTTTCTTCTTCTAGTTCATTATTTGTGTATAGGAAGGCGTATGTTAACTATTACTATGTATACAGTTTGGTAGCATTAAGTACATTCATATTGTTGTGCAACCACCAGTTCGAACCTGGGGGCCTCCATAGGCTTAAAGTCATCTCCAAAGTAGCCCTGCATTCTTTCTGCTCACAGCTGTTAACCAAGTCTAACCACTTTCTATTTTCTAGCGTGGCTGGTAAAATCAGATAGCATTATCTCTTTTGCTATAATACCAAGACTAACATGTTTTCCCCAAGAAGTTCTGCTTCTCTAGTTAAAGAGAACCTAGCAGCCCAGGGCCAGTCCTTTGTCTATAAGGATCCACCCATCAGAAACTCCTGACTTTAGGATGTCTCCCTTTAGATTTTGTCTGGAAATAGAGTATATGACAAAAGATAAGAGGACAAGTCCAGCCACACAAATACATTTTAAGCATCTGTTGTTTGGTTAACATCCCATTGTCCAAAGTGAGTAATATAGCCAAGTCTGAAGTCATGGAGCAGAGAAATTCACTTTAATTATATGATTGCTATGGTAAGTGTGAGGATATGTAGTTCTACCCCTTGGAGATCTAAAATTAAGTGGAATCCTTAACTGAAATCATCACATGTTTGTTATAAAACCATTTATTTCCATTATCTTTTGCAATACAGCAAATTATCCCAAAGTGAATGACTTAAAGTCACAATTTTAGGCTGTGCAAAGCTGGGATATCTTGCTTACATAAGGATCTCTGCTGGGGTATCCAAGGTATCCACTTTACACCTGGAACTGGATCTTTGATCACAGATATCCAAAACATTTTAAACTTGCTCCACTACTTTACCAAAATTCTTTTTTATTTTCATCCCAAACGAAGTATATAAATTTATTTAAGTACTGTATTCTCCCAGTAAGACATATATAAAATGGCAATACAATTTCCTTCCTTTCATCTTAATGTATGATAAAGAAAAATATTAAGTATTACATACATCTTCAATAGATTCTTCTGCTCATCCCCAGGTAGACTATTGTTTTAGATTAGTAGGTAGTTTTTCCTAATAAGCTAATTCTCATCTTGAGTGAGTGGTTAGGTTAGGTTAGGTTAGGTTAACTAAAGTTAACCATGAATCTGAAAATATCTAAATTATCACGACAGAATTTTTTTTTTCTAATTTACTTTGTCTATACAGAATTTCCAAGATCCATGAATATCGTATAGCTCTGCCATCTTCAATATCTCTGGGTACTCTCCATTTATCCAGTGGATGTATTAGGGGGAAAAAAAATCCAAGGGAGATGACACCTGGAAGAATCACATAACTCTTGTTCATATTTTCAGAGGACAGCACCAGACATAAGAAAGTGCCCACAGCCCAAGTATTGGGCATAGTGCCTGGGACAGGATCCACCTAGATGCCCCATTTCCAGTCTCCTCCCCTATGCCCAGTGCTAAGTGGTCCAACAGGACTTGAAGGGAGATTGGAAAATAGTTGGCAAAATACCCTCTATTCTTTTACTGATAATCAATGATGTATAAAGCTATTGCTAAGTCCTTGATTTGTGCCTGTGCAACTCAACAAGTAGATTTTTAGAGATAAGGGAGGATATAAGACTAGCTACAAAGAATTCTGCTCCATGTATGTTTCCCAGGACTTGTTAAAACAGACCCCACTTATTATTCTTTAGACGATAAAGTAAGTTTCTCATAATTCTTCCTCTTTTGCAACTAACAGGCAATTTGACTGCTTGGAAAACACACTGGATTTTTATGACTCACATGAAGTAACCATAATCCTATATAAAATCACAAGGCATAAATTGATGGAACTAATGCAATTTCATCCAGCAATATTAGAGGTTATATTTTAGAACTATAGTAGCATTTCAGAATTGTCCTATAGAGGTATATAGGATTTTACTTTATTAGAATGATGCATAGTTTTACTAAAGTTGTTCATTATTTTCTGTTTAAATTTTATCTTTTCCTTGCAAATGACTTAATTTTAGATGATTTTGTATTGTGGGTCTGTTAATACTATATTTAATTTATATATAAATGTTTTTGTATGTAAACTACCTATTTGGGCTAGTACAGAGAGGAATATATTAATATATAACTCCACTTTCTTTTTTCTGTACAAGGATTGCTTTTCCACCCATTATTCTTAGGACAAGTAGGCCAAATATTTTATAGATTTTTTTTCTTGTAATAGGGCATTAGAACATTCACACACACACACACACACACACACACACACAACTTTGTGCTCCCCCTGAACCACATGTTGAAGCCCTAATGCTTTGAATGCCTAAACTTAAACTGTGATTGTATTTGGAGAGAGAGAATTTAAAAGCATTAAGTTGTGCTATAAGCCCACAACTAATAATCAATTGTGAAAACATTAATTGGGACTACATCACATTAGAAAGCTTTTGCACAACAAAAGAAAATATCAGCACACATTAAAAAAGTCTACTTAATGGGAGAGGCTATTTCTGCATCATACACATTTGATAAAGGGTTAATAGTCAGAATATGTAAAGAACTCTTATTACTCAACAATAAAAAAATTTACATGGATGGACGATCTGAATAGATGATTCTCTAAAAAGGACATACAATGTTGACAAGGATGTAGAGAAAAAGGAATCATATATACTGTTGGTAGAAATGTAATGTGGTGGCACCATTTTGGAATATATGTCACTTTCTCAAAAAAATAAAGATAAAGCCAGCACATAATAGAGCAATCTCATTTCTGGGTATACAAAAAATATGAATTCATTAACTTGCAGAATTATATGCACCACAGTGTTTGTTGTAGCATTATTTACAGTTGCTAAGATATGGAAACAACCTGAGTGCCCACTGACAGGTATGTGGATAAAGATTTTATGTATATATACAATAGAATGCTATTAGGCTGTAAAAAATATGAGATTTTGCTATTTGCAGCAAATGGAGAGAACTCAAGGGATTAGGTAAAGCAAAATGAATCAGCAAGTGAAAGGCAAATATTGAATGATTTTACCTAAATGTGCACTATAAGGGGACAAAACAGATTAATGAATAAAACAAAACAAGTTAATTTCAATGACAGAACTAAGGTTATCAGAGGAAAATAGAGGCACTGTGGTAGGGCATAAGGGTGGAGGGGATCTGGTCAATGATGGTTGATTTTCTAATTTTATATTTTCTTACATTGTTAATTTTTGTACAATATTTGATTTCTCCCTTCAGGTGTAGTCCTGGTAGTGCTCCTGACATCACAGCACCTGTGATCTATCACCACAGTCCCTTGTGCTCTTCCCTGTCTTGTTTTGACTCCTATTGCTCCCCCTCCTGCTGGATGCCTCAGATCTGTGGTCACCTCTGCAAGTTTTGTCTGTCTTTTTCCTGACCCTTTGTTTTCCCTATATTCCACCTGTAAGTGAAACTTGATGATGGATGTTTTGTTAAAAAATGGAAAATAAAAATAAAGGAGAAAAATATTCCAAGTTATATAATCATTCATTGATTCTGCAAAAAATAAATTCACAGAACTAGTGAAGACTGAAATGTTGCCTATTGTCATGAAACATATCAATATTTTTTATATATTTCTCTAGTGTATAATGAGAAAATTATGGCCAGTAAAACAACAGTGTGTTACAAATAGCAAAATGCTTGATGTCTTAATTAAAGAGAGGTTCTTGGATCTCACTAACATCAAAGAGACAATTGATATCAACTTATCAAATTATATCAAATTATATATGGTTGTAAAAAATATATTTCCAAAAGCATCTATAAAGAAACAACAAAAAAAATTGTGGTTTTAATAGAAAATTTAGCTCTTCTTGTGATAACAGCAGTAAAGTGAATATTGAAAGACATCTAGCAAATACAGAAATGTGGCATGGTCACATTCAACTGTTTTCTGATAACTGCAAACATCAGATAATTTTTTTTAAAAGAAAGAAAAAAATGAGGGCCTCCCTGGTGGTACAAGGGGTTAAGATGCAACCTGTGAAGCTATCTGCAATCACTGCAGCATGAGTTTAATCCCTGGCCAGGGAGCTACCCACATGGTGCAATAGACCTCTCCTGACTCGCCTGCTGCTCTCCTCAGCAGTGTAATATAGTTGATCCTCGTGTTCTGCTCCCCACTCTGTCTCTACTGAATCCTCTCACCCCACGCACCTCTGGCCTGTATCCTAGTTCTTGTATGCATGAATAAATAAATATTAAAAAAAAAAACAAAAACATTAGCACTTGAAAAAATGAGACCAAAAAAATAGACAGGACAAAAGCTTTGAGAAAAATAATTCATGGAAAGTAGACATGTAACAAAGAAATTCAGCAAACCTACATGTTTCAAAATGTTTATAATTGTCATAGTTTCATAAATAAACTCCACCTAAAGCATTAAATCACAATCTAGTTGGGAAGATAAGAGAATGAATAAAACAGGATAATTCATTTTTTAAAAGTGTTATCTATGGCCATTCTGAAAAATAGTATAGTAGTTTCTCAACTATTAAAAAAACAAAATCACAGTATGATACAGCAGTTCATTTCACAAATGAAAGCAGAGTCAAACACTTGTATGTACATGTTCATGCAACATTATTCAGAAGAATCAAAAGGTGGACAATACATAAATGTCCATTGACAGATAAATGGTATATACATACAATGGAATATTATTTAGTCTTAAAAAAAGGAGATTCTGACACATGCTATAATATGAATGCAACTTGAGGACATTATTCCAAGGGAAATAATCTAATCACAAAACAGCAAAAACTTACATTTATGAAATATTTTGAATAATTGAGTTCATGGAAGCAGAAAATAGAATGGTGGTTGCCAATTGTTGAGAGGAAGGGCAAGTGAGTAATTTAGTGCATATAGCTTTGCAGATGAAAAAGTTCTGAGATTGGTTACACAACTCGGTAACTATACTTAAGTAGCACTACTAAACTATGTATTAAATCTAGATCATAAATGTTATATGTATTTGACCATAATTAAAATATATCCAAAACCAAATATATATAATTCTTTAAAATGATGAAATCCAGTTAGACATTTTTTCTTAAAGAAAATATGGAGACTAAAGATTGTATAATGTATTTACCCCATTATAGTGTTTACATCAGGATGAAATTCAATAATACCGAGTTTTTCATACCATCTACTAATTTATGCTTCTACTACAAAGAATTATGTTGAATGATTCAGAAACAAATTTTCTGTTATTAAAATAGCAATCTTTAATATTAAAAACAATAAATTGAATTTTTATTTAAAAATTACATGGACCGAACTGGTAAAGTCACTTAAGATTACTCATAAAAGCTAGGTCTCTAGACTCACAAATTCATTGTCTATTACTTTCTCTTAAAAACAAGAATTTGAAGTTCTTATAGATAATCTGTTAGATACCACTAGATTTCTTATTAATATTTCTTTTATTTTTAAGATTTAATTATTTATTTATACAAGCACTGGGTACAGTCAGAAGCTCGGTAGGGTGAGAGAATTCACCAGAACCAGAGCAGGGAGCAGAACAGTCAGAAGGACCGAAGTACACTGCTGAGGGGAGCAGAGGGCAGCAGGAGAGGTCTGCGCGCCATGTGGGACCCTCACCTAGGCCGGTGAGCAGCCGGGGATTGAACTGGCGCTGCAGAGGCTGCGGGCAGCTTCGCAACCCAGGGCTCAACCGCTGCGCCACTGGGGAGGCCCTTATTAATATTTCTACAAATAATCTTTTTTGTCTTTCAAACAGACTAGTAATCAGAATGTTAGCTTAGTGGGATTTAAGACAAACTCTGAACTTTTTGACATATTTGTTGTCCTGTCATGATGTCGTTGATGTTAAACACATTTTAAGTAATTGCCTATCTAAACTAATAATAAATATAAAGTACAATTTTTG
This sequence comes from Talpa europaea, assembly GCF_964194135.1. Lineage (NCBI taxonomy): Eukaryota > Metazoa > Chordata > Mammalia > Eulipotyphla > Talpidae > Talpa > Talpa europaea. Next base: position 51,297,114 of record NC_140076.1, read on the forward strand.
TCATTGTTAGAATTCTTTTTTTTTAAAGATTTATTTATTTATGATTACAAGAGCTAGGATACAGGCCAAAGGTGTTGGGGGTGAGAGGATTTACCACAGACCTAGTGGGGAACAGAACAGGAAGACTGCCGTACACTGCTGAAGGGAGCAGTGGGTGAGTCAGGAGAGCTCTGCTGTGGCAGGTGGGTTGCTCCCTGCTCACTGGGGGCTCAAACTCGTGCTGCAAAGGCTGCAGACAGCTTCATACGTTGCGTCACCAGGGAGGCCCCTGTCATTGTTAGAATTCAAAGAGATAGCATTTAAGTCATTTCAATATGCAATTATATTTTCCTTTTAAATTAAGAATATAAACATTGGGCCTCACTGGTGGCCCAGGGGTTAAGCACAACACTGTAAAGATATCCACAGCCTCTGGAGCATGATTTTCGATCCTAAGTGGGGGAGCTACTCACTTGGTATGGGGTACCTCTCCTGTCTTGCCTGCTGCCCCCCTCAGCAGTGTATTTTAGTAGATTGCCTGTTCTGCTCCCCACTCTGTCTCTGGTGGGTCCTCTCTCACCCCCACACTGCTGGCCTGCACCCCAGTTCTTGTATGCATAAATAAAAAAAAAAATATAAACATTACATGTCACAATGGTTTTATACAGTAATATATTTTGACATTCTCCTCTTTTCCTGAATCGGTTTTTGTTGTTATTTTAATCTCCCAGAAGAAAAAAAAGCTAATTACAGATTTCCCTAGAGAACAAATAAGGCCAAGTATAGCCTAAGTATAAGCTCATCCATTAAGACCTCCCTCTCTAAGGGCCTCCCTGGTGGTGCAGCGGTCAAAGCCATTACTATCAACCACCACAGCCTGAGCTCAAGCCCCGGCCAGGGAGTAACCCACCTGGCAAAGCAGACCCCCCCCCATCTTTCCCGGTGCCCCCATCGGCAGTGCATTTTACTAGATCTGCCTGTTCTGCTCCCCATTCTCTCTGGTGAATCCTCTCAACCTGGCACCTCTGGCCCGCACCCCAGCTCTTGTATGCAAAAATAAAAAAAGAATGTAAACATTACACATCACGAAGGTATAATACAGTGATTATATTTTGAGTCTCTTTTCCTGAATCAGGTTTTGTTTGGTGGTGGTGGTTGTTATTTTAAATCTCCCAGAAGAAAAAAAAAGCTAATTAGAGATTTCCCTAGAGAACAAATAAGGCCAAGTATAGGCTAAGTGTAAGTTCACCCATTAAGATCTCCCTCCTTTGGGCCTCCCCTGGTGGCGCAGCAGTTGAGCGCTGGGCTGCGAAGCGGCTGCCCGCAGCCTCTGCAGTGCCGGTTCGATCCCTGGCCCCCTGCGAAGGTCCCATGTGTCGTGCAGACCTCTCCTGCAGCGCCCGCTGCTCCCTTGGCAGTGTATTTCATCGGTCTGTTCCCCGCTCTGGCTCTGGCTCTGGCTCTGGCGAATTCTCTCACCATCTAGCGCTTCTGACTATACCCAGTGCTCCTATAAATAAATAATTTAAAAAAAAAAATCTCCCTCCCTAAGGGCCTCCTAATTTAAAAAAAAAAAAAAAATCTCCCTCCCTAAGGGCCTCCTGGTGGTACAGCGGTTAAGGAAAATACTATCAACTACTACAACCTGAGTTTAAACCCTGGCCAGGGAGCAACCCACCTGGCAAAGCAGACCTCTCCTGTTTTTCCCAGTGCTCCCTTCGGCAGTGTATTTTAGTGGATCTGCCGGTTCTGCTTCCCACTCTCTCTGGTGAATCCTCTCACCCCCACATCTCTGGTTTACACCCCAGTTCTTGTATACATAAATAAATAAATCTTTTTCTTTTAAAAAGAGACCTCCCTCTCTCGATGAACTCACTGACCACTTCATGGCCCCAAGTACCTAGGTTTGACCCCTCAGTGAACTCGCTGACCTATTTCTGATCCCAAGTAATTCGGATTCACCTCTTAGTAAACTCACTGACCTCTTTGTGACCCCCAATTAATTAAAATTGACCTCTTCGTGACCCCGAGTGAGTTGGAGAATGCTTCTCTGTGAAATAAGACTGCTTCAGACCCCAAGTAACTAGGTCTGACCCTCAGTGAACTCACTGACCTCTTCGTGAACCCAAGTAATTAGGAATGACCTCGCAATGAACTCTCTGACCTCGTTGTGACCCCAAATAATTAAGACTGACCCATTCACGACCCCAAGTGAGTAGGAGAACCCTACTCTGTGAACTCAGACTGCCTCAGACCCCAAGTCACTAGGATAAACCTCTCAGTGACAGTTTCACAACCCCAAGTGATTAGAAGTGCCCGACTGGGTGAACTCATGTAAAATGCTTTCTCTGAAATGTTTTATTATTTCAAGTTCCAGTATGTTTTATTTTTCCTATGACTTGTATTAATTAATACTATTTAAGCCTCACTGTAGGTCCTTTATAAACGATTTTAGTATTTGGGAGGATGCACATTTGAGTTACTGGGAAGCTAAAAGTGGTCCTTATACCAACAAATTTACTCAATATTGATTTAATTACAAAAAATAATTATAAGAGAAAGCTGGACTTTAAAAATACAGAGTTTGGGCCTCATAAGCTTAATGTAAACAAAGTGACTCTACTCATCTGTTCTTTTGTTGCCACCAAAAGTAGCCTCTCATAGCTTCTAACTTTTTTTTTTCCCATTTGTGAATCATCTGTTTATTATTACATTTTTCTTTACATCAACTTTTATTTTTATTTTAAATTTTATTTTTATATTCCCCATACAATTGCTTCTAACTTTATAGACAATTCTCTCCCTTCAAATGGAGGGAAAACAAAACAAAACAAAACAGAAATTCCCACTCAGAAATTAGTTTACCCAGGATGTGACATCAGGACTCAGAGTAGGGGCCTTCCCAGTGGCGCAGGGGTTAGAGACTGTGCTGTCAGCCAAGGCAGCAGGAGTTCCATCCAGGAAGGCCTGGGAGCAACCCAAGTGGTGCAGCAGACCTCTCCTGCCTCACCCACTGCTCCCCTCAGCAGTGTATTTCAGTCAGTCTGCCTTTACTGTTCCCCACTCTGTCTCTGGTGAATCCTCTCATCCCCATGCCTCTGGCTTACACCCCAGTTCTTGTATGCATAAATAAACAAATCTTGAAAAAAAAAACAAAAAAAAAACACTGAGTAACTCCCTTGCTGCACCACTGGGGAGGCCCATGAGTGTAACTCATTGAAATTTTATCTTAATATGATAGTACGGTGTTGACCAAAAGAAGACACAGGTTCTCATTAAACTTTTTTTTTTAATGGGTTTTAGAATTTTATGACAGGTCAGGTTGTTTCCATTAAGAAGTACTGATTTTAAAAACTAGTAACTTAAAACTGACACAAAAAGAAACCAAATGGTGCATGAAAACATCATCTTTTCCTTCTGAAAGTTTTACAATGCCATGTTAGCATTAACCAGGTTTTTCTTATTAAATTTAAATGACTAATTGAGATAAACAGTTTGAGGCCTTCTTGGTAGCTTAGGGGTTAAGTCTCAGCACCACCACCATGATGGCCCTCTGCAGCAGCCCTAGTTCCATCCCCCGCCAGTGAGCTAACCCAAACAGCCAGCAGACCTCTTCTGTTTCACCCACTGCTCCCCTCAGCAGTGTATTCCAATAAATCTGCCTGTTCTCCCCACTCTGTCTCTGGTGAATCCTCTCACCACCCGCACCTCTGGCCTATACCCCAGTTCTTCTATGCAAAACTAAATAAATAAAATTAAAAAAAACCCACACTGTTCTGAGATTGTTCTTCCACCAGTGATTAAGCCTGAGGGGCAGGTGTTGAGGGTAATACTCATTTAGCTTTCTGGGAAGAGCTCGTGACCTTGCTAGCTTCAGCTGCCTTCTTGTCCACTGCTTTGATGACACCTACAGCAACTATCTACCTCATCATGAACAGCAAGATGGCCCAGAGGAGGGGAGTCAGAAAAGCTCTCAACACAATGTGCTTGCCAGGAGCCATATCAACTATGGCAGCCTCACTACATTTCAAGAAATTGGTGCTATCTTCCAACTTTTTCCCAGAATGACAATCTTCTTCATCTGAGCAAACTTGCAAGCATATCTGGCATTTGGCCAAAAAGTTTCAGAATAACAACCTGGCCTGTGAAGACAGCAGCTTCCATTGGTGTGTCATTTTTGCTGTCACCAGCCATGCTGCCATGATGAACATCTTTGTCAGGCATGTTTTTGACATTGAGGCACATGTTGTCCCCAGGAAGACCTTCACTCAAACCTCTGTGGTGCATTTCCACATTTTGCTGTGATATTAGTAATATCAATAATTATTCATTTATATGATCATTTGTTTAATAAACAAATATCGAGAAATAGATTCTATACTTGAAGTGGGTTGGAGACTACTCTTGATCTAACATTACACCCATTTCTAGGTAATCCTCAGATAGAGGCAATTGACACTATTACTCAAATGTCAAGACACTGATTGAGTCACATGTATCATTGTATTCTAAAAGACTGTTGGCACACATAGCTTTCTCCCTTTTAATTCTATCTTCCATGTCTAAGTCTTCTGGAAAGACTCTTCATTGTATTCTTTATCTCTTTTCCCCTCACAGATGCCAAGTTATATAGTTTCTTCAAGTAACACACTTATAATAAAATTGGGAGAAGATGAAGGCCCTTCCCTGGTGGCGTAGGGATTAAGTCTCAGTCCTATCACCACGATGGCCTGCTTTTTATCCCAGGCCATGGAGCTAACCTCTGTATGGTACAGCAGACCTGGCTCACCTGGTGCTGCCCTTAGCAATGTAATTCAGTAAATCTGTCTGCTCTGATCCCCACTCTGTCTCTGGTGAATCCTTTCACCCTGTACCTATGGCCTAAACACCAGTTCTCCTACACAAAAGTTAAAAAAAAAAAATTGGAAGAAGAGATGTTGCTTGAGCACAGAGTTCAAGTTATATTTTTCTCATGAAACATGATTTCTTCTGGAAGTCCTGCACTAGAAGAAAAACACAATTCAAATTAATGAAATTCTCTTATTTCTCATTTGCTTGTGTGAATCCCACAGCAACTCCCCACGAGCAGTAACCCAGGCTTAGTCAAGATTATAACCCTCCAATGGTATGATTCTTCCCACAACAATACAACATTCATAGTGGGTCACATTACTATAAGTACCCCCTACCTCTTATCCAAATAGATTCTCATAAGGTAATACCAATTTTTAAAATATGAGCCTCCCCATGCAGGCTCAAGAAACCATGCTGGGAAACATGCAAATAAAATAATATAGAACCCACACATAACAATAGACAGAGAAATGGGGAAATAAATATGCAAGATCAGCAAAGAAGGCTCTGGGGTCCACACCAGGCTCTATAATCACGTGGGGATTTCACAAAGGAGAGGGCTGCAGGGTGCCAGTGATGGAGGTGCAAAGGAAACATTCTTCCATAGGGAAATATTGAGAACAGGTGTGAGACCTTATAGATCACAGCTCAGGTTAACTAGGAACTGAGAAGGAGGAAATTAGAAAGCGTCTGAGATTAGAATACAGGAAGGGCATACCCACTAGGGGAGAACAAGAAGAGGTGGAAGGACCTCTCTGGTGGCACAAGGGGTTGAGATGCAGCCTATGAAGCAATCTGCAGCCACTGCAGCATGAGTTCTATCCCCAGCCAGGGAGCTACCAAATGGCGCAGCAGACCTCTCCTGAGACCTCTCCTGACTCGCCCGCTGCTCCCCTCAGCAGTGTATTTCAATCAGTCTGCCTGTTCTGTTTCTCCACTCTGTCTCTCGTGAATCCTCTCACCACCACCACCTCTGGCCTGTACCTCAGCACTTGTATGCATAAATAAATAAATCTTTTAAAAAAGAAGTGGTGGAAGAAGGGAGGCTAGCCTAATACCTTGGCGGGCAAAGGCAAAAAAAAAAGATATATATTGAAGAGAAGGGTTCTACTGAAACAAGAAATATCAAAGCACCATGAAGAAATTTAGAGAATCTTTTATTCTTAGTTGTAAAAGTGCTGATATCATCAAAGGAGACAAATATTCCTTTCTATTCTATTTTTAAAGTTTGACTTTGTTTGTCGTCTCAAGGGTTTCTCCAGTCAGCAGCAGTGGCAGTTATGTGAAGGAACCTGAACACACAGATATATTTTGAAAACTGGAAAATTTAACCTAAAGTACATTTTAGCTTTGGAGTGCCCTTGAGGGTGGAACTGAATTGCTCAGGAGATGAATAATGGGATTCATTACTATGACCAGTAGAAATCTAACATAACCCAAGGTATTCCCTGGCTGTTGAGCAGTTTAGAGACTGTAGAGAGCAATGCAGCCCAACTTCCAGTGATTTCTCATCCTACCACTGAAGTTACCAAAAAAGGGGAATATTTTTTCCTACAAGGGAAGGTTTACCTTATGCTCAATGATATAGGGATAAGAGGCCACCTCTTTGCATCCTCCAATGACATTTTCTCCCATGAAAAAAGTCATGCATGCCATAAAAATATAATTCATCAATATCTTATAGATGTAAATAATTACCTCTACATATTGTTTTTCTCTTTTTTATTGTGTAAAGAATTGGGGTGTAGGCCAGAGGTGCGAGGGGTGAGGAGATTTACCAGAGAGAGGGTGGGGAGCAGAACAAGCGGATTTAATGAAATACATTGCTGAGGGGAGAAGTGACTAACACAGGCGAGGTCTGCTGAGACATATGTGGGTTAGCTCCTTGGCTAGGGCTCAACCTCAGGCCACAGTGGTAATAATGCTGAGACTTAACTCCTAGGCCACTAGAGAGGCCTATATATTGCTTTGTGTAGTATGCCCAAATAATCATAGGGATGATAATGTTAGTTCTTCAAGTCAGAGACATATTTTATACATGCAAAATAGTCCACTATATAAACTATAAATTGAACATGGTAAGGCCACATTTTCTATATGATATTAAAATTCCAGAGCCAGATTGCCTCTACAGCAAGTTTTGTGAAATATGTTGTTATAATTATATACAAACATTTTTTACTATTGGAAGAGAGGGTTTGCCTGCCTTTACTCTGAGGCTAGTATTGATGCAAACACCTAACAAATAAGGTATAAAAAAGAAAAATTATTGGGGGCATTCCTGGTGGCATAGGGGTTAAAGTCTCAGCACTATCAAGCTATTGCCAGCCACTGTGGCAGGAGTTTTATCCCCCACCTCAGAGTTAACCCACATGGCGCAGCAAACCTCTCCACTCTCACCGTCTGCTCCCCTCAGCATATATTTCAGTAAATCTGCCTGTTCTGTTCCCCACTCTGTGTCTGGTTAATCCCGTCATTCCCCGCACCGCAGGCCTACACCCTGGTTCCTGTATGCATAAATAAATAAATCTTTTAAAAATTAAAAAAAAAGGTCTATAATTTTTCTTGTTAAAAAAATTTACTTTTATTTATTTATGCAGGTGTGGGTGGGGGTGAGAAGGGTCACCAGAGACAGAGTGGGGAACAGAACAGGTGGATTGACTGAAACACACTACTAAGGGAGCAGTTAGCGAGACAGGAGAGGTCTACTGGACTATGTGGGTAGCTGCCTGGACCATGTGGATAGCTCCCTGGCCAGCCGGGGATTCAACTGATGCTGCAGAGGCTACAGATTGCTTCACAGTGCTGTGCTTAACCCCTTGCACCACCAGAGAAGCCTTGATTGTTTTTTAATATAGAAGAGGTAAATATGCCAAAATCACAATATTTTCTTGTAGGTATTATTAGCATATTGTTTAGTTTACCTAGTTCATAGAAAATATACCTTTAGAGATCCAGAATGATATGACTATTTTTTAAACACATTCCAGGCATATTTAAAAATAACAATTTTCTGAAAATTAGTATCAAAATTGTATCAGAAATATACAGTTCTAGAATATTTGTGATTTTTTTTTGACCCTAGGTAACACAGTTTTGAACAAATTTGTACATATGTTAGTGAAACACAGCCATATGTTTGGAAACACAATGAATATTTTAAGAACATGTTGAAGGAAAATTTATATACACAGTAAAAGTATGCCTAAAAGGAAGACTACTGAGGTTCTCTGCCACCTGAAGGCAAAAGAAATGGATATATGTCCTTTAAAATTCCTTATAATCCCGTAGTACTATAATAAATTCTCCTGAACAATGTAACCTTTTTTATATAAAATGCTTTGAATTTAGTTGGCAAAGAAGGTGAAAATGTAGTAATAGACCCTTTGAGCAATAACATGCCCTGTATCCTGAATACTAGTATTTTCTGATGTTATGTAAGAAACCATGAAATCTTTCTGAGACATTGAACTTAATATGACAAAGTGTTGAGTTTTCTGGGTAAAGGCAATATTCTATATCTAGTAATATAACTACAATTCATTAAAGTGCAATTGTCAACGTAGGGAAATGATATTGTTTTTCTATGTTAAAATAATACAAATAGAACAAAACATGAATAGAAGAGCATGTATAATTTAAAATAAGATGTCTCTATTATGACTTCTTTGCAATGAAAAAAGTATTAAATATGAAAGTGATAGATATTACCCATTCAAGTTATTTTTTCCCAGTCTGCTCACTCTTTCCCAATGTCCTCTTTGTCCTTGAACCCCATGCCAAAAGTAAAATAAACATAGCTGGCAGAAGTCAAAGTCATAGTGATTTATAAAATCTTAAGTTTTTTGAATTCCAAAATTGCCGTCTCACCAGCACATTCTGAAATAATACCAAATAAATTCTTAAATGTACCATTCAATATTGTATCTTCTAAACTCTTCCATAATAAAGGAAAACAAGGGCTTCTAGTAGAAAATGCCATTTCTTCCTTATTTTTAAAAGATATATTTATTTATGCATACAAGAACTGGGGTGTAGACCAGCAGTATGGGTTGGGGGTGGTGAGAGGATTCACCAGAGAGAGTGGGGAGAAGAACATGTAGATCTACTGAAATTCACTGCTGAGGGGAGCAGCAGGCAGGCAAAACAGGAGACGTCTGTTGCATCATGTGAGTTGCTCCCTGGTAAGCCAGTGATTGAAGTGCTGCAGTGGTTGGTGATAGCCTGATAGTGCTATGTCTTGGTGAACTGTATAATTCACTTTTGAATGTTCTAGGACTTGAATATTTCTGAAGATTTATGGATTTTCCTCTAGAAATTATTGCCCATTACATCCACTTCCATTCACTAAGATGCCACTAATTATCTCTGAAATCAGAGAATATTAATTAGAATACATTTATGAAATTAACTATAATGATGCTATTGGCCTATTTAATGTAATACAGGAGAAATGACCAGTAAATTTATTGCCATATCATTAAAAAGTTATATAGAAGGAACCTTAAATCTTATCAAATTCAGGCCACTCATTTTTAAGATCAAAAGTCACCAGAAGCTTAACTAAAGTCACATAATCACTATAAATTGGTGACAGAGCTAGGGCTAGTGTTAGTCACCAAACATTTTAATTTACCATGTGCCCAGTACAGTTACTTTTACAGTAACTGTAAAAAGTTTAGAAAGGTCATTAATATTTCCAGTAGGGAAGAAAAAAGAAACAAAGAATAAAGAAAGTCTAGGTGAACGGTAGTACAACACCCAAAAAGTGGTTGAGAGGAGAGACAGAACATCTTATTTAAACAAATAATGTCAGGGGCCTCCCTAGTGGCAAAAGGGTAAAAGTGCTCAAACTATCACTAGCCACTGCAACATGAGTTCCATCCCTGGCCAGGGAGCTAACCCATACGGTTCAGCAGACCTCTCCTGTTTCACCTGCTGCTCCCCTCAGCAGTGTATTTCAGTAGATCTGCCTGTTCTGCTTCCCACTCTGTCTCTGGTGAATCCTCTCACTTTCCACACCTCTGGCCTACACCCCAGTTCTTGTATGCATAAATAAACAAATCCTTCAAAAAAAAAAAAAAAAGTAATGTCAGAAAGCTTCCCAAATCTGGGAAGAAATGTGAACATCCATGTTCATGAAGACAATAATTCACTCTGTTTTTTTCAGTATCAAAAATAAATAGAATATCTTTAAAACAGCAAAAGAACAAAAAAAAAATTGTAACGTACAAAGGAATCTCCATTAGGCTGTCAACATAGTTCTTGGCAGGAAACTTACAGGAGATAGCAGGATGATATATTCACAATGCTGCGGGGGAAAAAAAAAACAAAACAAAACAAAAACCTGTCAACCAAGAATACTTTATCCAGCAAAGTGTTACTCATTAAAAATGAAAGAATATAAAGACTTTTCTAGAAAATCAAAATCTGAGACAATTTAATACTACTACATGTACTTTAATTTTATTTATTTTTTGTAAGTCTGACTTTTTATTTTTTATTTTTTTAATATTTTATATAATTCTTACATCTTTTTTCATCTTTGCACAATGTATGCATTTTCACTTTGGTTATATTCCCCATACAATTGCATCCCCCCCCTTATTTTGACTCTAGACCTTCCTTTCCCTGCCCCTCCCTCCACTCCCCTCCACCTCCCATAGTATGTCTCTGGTTTATAGTTGCTTGTTGATTTTGATTTTTACTTTGTATTGATTAGTCTTTTTCCTGGTCTCTTATTTAGGTTTTTTAAATTCCTGCTATGAGTGAGACCATATGGTATTTTTCTTTTTTTTTTCTGACTTACTTCCCTGAGCATGATCCCTTCTAGCTCCATGTACTTTAAGGAAATGATATAAAGCATTCTTCAAGCTGAAATGAAAGGATGCTTATATGTAACATGAAAATACATAACATGCTTAGACATGTTATGTAGCCAAATTGAGACGACTCTAATACTGTAATATGGGGTAATATTTACCACTTAACCATAGTATAAGTTAAAGTACAAAAATATTGAATATTACTATAGCTTCAGTAATTTGTTAAAATATGCAATATAGAAAGGGTTAATTTTGAGATTAAAAAAGATAAAATGGAGTAGTTTTTGAATGTGATTAAAGCTGTTTTACAGTACATGAAGTTTATACCTATGTGATGAGGTTTTATTTAACTCTCAGTAACCATAGAGCAAAAACCTGTGATGTATTCTCAAAATCAAAGATAAGAGATTCAGAGCATACTGAACTGGAAAGCCATCAACTAGCAAGAGGAAGGTGGTGGCAGAGAAAAAAATGACAACAGAATTACAAAAAAAAAGAAAGGGAATTTTTAAGTGGGTGAGAGTGAATCTTTACCTATCAATAATTACTCTAAAAGAAAATGGACTGAATTCTTTAATCACAAGGCAGAATGGGTAAATCGATTTTTTTTAAAGATTTATTTATGCATACAAGAACAGGGGTGTAAGCCAGAGATGCAGGAGGTGAGAGAATTCACCAGAGAGAATGGAGAGCAGAACAGGCAGATCCACCGAAATACACTGCTGAAGGGAGCAGCGGATGATCCAGGAGAGGTCTGCTGCTCCATGTGGGTTGCTCCCTGGCTGGTTGGGAATTGAACTCTTGCTGCAGTGGCTAGCATTAGCTTGATAGCTTGATAGCATTGTCCTTAACCCCTGCCACCAGGGAGACCCAGTAAATAGATTTTTAAAAAGACCCAACCATATGTTGCCTACAAGAGACTCATATCAACTCTAAGGACACACATGTACAAAATTAAGGGATAAGGATAAATATTCCATACAACTGGAAGCCAAGAGAAAGCAGAGTTATTTAAAATTATGATTGACCAGAGACCTTAAGATAAAAAAATGATAATAAGGGATAAAGAAAGTCATTCTATCATAATGGATCAATTCACTAAAAACTTATAACAATGTAAGCAAGTATGCACCCAACATCAGAGTACATGATATATTAATTAAATACTAACAAATCTGAACAATAATGGGGATTTCAATGTCCCACTTTCAATGATAGATGTTTCAACCAGATATAATAGCAACAACAACAGAAAGAAAATGTTGGATTTAACAATACTTTAGATCAAATGGACAAAACAAACATATACAGAGTGATCCATCCAAAAGCAACAAAATAAGCATTCATCTCAAGAAACCTCCAAGATATATGATACAATAGTTCAGAAAATATAATGAAGCAAATTTAAGATTGAAGTCATGCCAGTTACCTTTTTTGAATCCAGTGATATGAAGATAGTAGAGGATTCACACAAAAAAAGGAAAATTGGAAAATATACAGAAGCAAGCACAGAGAATCAGATAAAATGTACAGACAGGAGGACATATCCTAAAAAAAAAAAAAAAAGAACAAGACATAAACCCCTGAAAATGGCTACAAAGAAATATAAATAAATAAACTACCTTACCTATGTGATGAAAAATCCAAACTAATGGTGATAGATCCTCACTGAACTTGGGACAAGAATGGAAGAACTAGGAAATTAAATGAAGATCCAAACAGAAATTTTGAAGATGAATATTATAATAAAAGAACTAAAATATGTCAAGAAGGATTTCAAGAGCAGAGAGAATGAAGCACTGGATAAGTGATCTGGAAGTTAAAACAATAGAATTTACACAGCTAGAACAGCAAATCAAAAATTAAACATTTAAAAGGGAATTCTGTGACAATATTGATAATATCTATATTATAGCAGTGCCAGAAAGAGAGAAAGGCCAGAAAAATTATTTGTGGAAAAAATGGTCAAAAACATCCCTAATCTGGGAAGAAAACAGAGAGCTTAGGTACAGGAATCCCAGAAGTTCCAAATTAGAGGAATCCAAAGAGAGATCAACACCATTTAAAATTAAAATGTTTGTAAAAGTTAAAATTGAAGAAAGAAACTTAAAAGCAGCAAGATAAAAGCAGTTTGTCACACATAAGAAAAACCCTGTAAAGCCATCAATAGCAAAGTAGTAGAAGGAAAAACTTTCAACCAAGAGCTCTTTGCCAAGTATGATTATATTCAGAATTGAAGGACAGATTGAGTTTCCAAGATAAGTAAAAGCTAAAGCAGTTCATCGTCACTAAACTGGCCATATGAGAAATATTAATGGTGTTTCTTAAACTGAAATAAAGGAAAAAAATCACTGGAAAAGGTAATTAATAAATGTGTGGATCAATAACTTACAAAGCAAGCATGATAAACTATAATATTAACTATAATAGTCAGTGGATATTTAAAATACAAAGATTTAAAATGAACCATCAAAAATATAAAATATGTGGACGAGAGAAAATAAAGGTAGTTGTAGAATGTGTTCAAAGCTAAGATGTTGTCAGCCCGAAACAAAATGCTATGTGCATAGGGTAGGAATAAGTCAGAGAGTGAAATAAATCAGAGTGAGAGAAGACAAATATTGTATAATGTGATTTATATATGGACTTTAAAAAAATATGCACTACTAGAATTATAGAAGAGATTGGTGGTTACCAAAGGAAGAGGTGGGTATAAGGATAATGGGTGAAGAAACAAATTTACAAAAACTAGATTTCTAGTTACAACGTAAGTTCTGGAGAATGTATAGCATGGTGACCAGTTAGCCACACCACATTGTTTATTTGAAAGTCACAAATACAATAATAGATCTCAAATGTTATCATGTTAATAAAAAAAATTAGTGACGTGATAGTTTGACTAAAATTATTAAGGTCATAATTTATAACATATTCATATATCAAACCACTATGCTGAATGTCTTTTACTAATACAATGTTACATATCAATTACAAAAAAACAAAACTGGGGGGAAATGAATTATCAAATGCAAAATTATCAAATACATAAACAACATATTATATGTAGTTGGAATTTAAAATTGCAAAAAGTCACAAAAATGTAAGATGTAATTTGGATAGTACTCTATTTATTAAATAGAGTAAAAGTATTGAATTTGTAGGCTAAATTTATAAGTGAATACATCTGCAGAACAGAAAACTCTTTGTCCAGGTAACTAAATGCGAACAAACCATCAGTCTATTTTTATGATATAGAGAAACAGGAAATGAAGGCCCTATGCAATTGAGTGCTTGATCCCTGCATTACCATGATATCAAAACAAGAAAGACATTATGAGATATGAAAGCTAAGCACTAATGGCTCTCATGAATAACAATGCAAAAAGTCTTTAGCCAAATATTAGCAAGTTAAATATATGTCATATTTAATTTATATTACAGAGTAGAATATGCTGTTAATTATATTATCAATAGTATAATTGTGTCACACAATGGCCAATTGGGATTTTCATCAGTAATTAAATGTTGATTTGATATCTGTAAACCAAACAATGAAATTTAATTAACAGACTCAGAAAAAACAATTTTGTGCCAATTTCAGTAGATGCAAAAGTATTTAAATCTGACAAAATTCAACACTTATCATTATAAAGAAATCTCTTCAATTTGATAAAGGAAATTTGTGAGAAACTTACAACTAATATTATACTTACTTCTAAGGGACAGAGGACTTACACTCTAAGATTAAGAAAACAGAAATGATGAATATTTAATATTGTACATGCTGCCCTTAAGGCTAGGCTTAAAAATCACACATATCAGAGAGGAAGAAGTAAAACTGCCTTTATTTTCACGCTACAGGGAATACATTAATAGAAAATTCTACATACTCTATAAAATAAAACTACTAAAACAAATTTTGTAAAGGAAAATAAATTTTGTAATGTCTCAAGACATAAGATCTGTATGAAAATCAATAATATCTTGATATATGGCAATGAAAAAAAATAGAAAATAAGTTGCATCTATAATGGCATCCAAAACATAAAATAATGTAAAGTAAGCATATCAAACATATATCACTCTATATTAATAACCATTTGTGAGAGAAATTAAAGACCTTGACAAAAAGAAGAGATATGTCTCCAGTTTTTAAGGGTTAATGCTAGTTCTCTTGATGTTTATATATTAGGAACTATAACGTGATTGCATTGTGCTCCACAGTAAAATGTAAGAAACTACATACTGCAATTTGTATTCTATTTCATAGATGTTAAAATATAAGAAAATTGTAGCTTACCATCCATTTAATACAGCAATAGTTAATATTTAATGAGATTTTTGAAATTCGAAGAATTTGGGGGACTTTAGGTGTACCACATTTTCTCATTTAATCTTCTCAAGAAACCTGTCCTTATAACTATTTTACAAATAATGAAACTGAGACCTGTGTTCACATAATTGGAAATGGTCAACTTCTGATATAAGTTATATGACACCAGAGCCAGAATATGAACCACATGTTATAGTCCTTCAATTTCATAATCTAATTTTTCAGGAAAAAGAAATATGTATTTTCATATAATATTATCCAAAGTATGGCCCCAGTTTCATAGAGTGTACATAAATTTTTCAATAGTTCATAGAATTACTAAGCTTAAAAAAATTTCAGTTTGTGGGTTTTAGCATGCCTTAAGATTTTCTATTCTTCCAAAAATATATAGTTCTCCAAATCAAAAAATGATCATTTGAAGTCTGTACACATTTATACTTAGGCTTGGATTATGCATCATACAGATTGTAGAGTATAATAAGTAATTCTTATTGAGTTTATTTGTATAGAAATGGGAAATAAAAGCAATAATAATAAACAGAACAATGACAAGCAGAAACAAATCTTTAAAACATATAATTCTTCTTCAGAGAGTTTTGGCTGTTTATAATTTGACTTGAGCAAATATACATTATATTTTTAGTGTCTATTATAATCAAGTATTAGCCAACCAATACTATGAAAAAATTTTTAATTCCTACTGCTAATGCTTCAGATAGGAAAGGAGACAATATGTTTTGAGAAAGATTTTTAGCACAGATTGAAGCAGCAGGAGAATTTTTGCTCATTGTCATTTTATGTAACAGGGTATGGTAATAATATTATATTATAAGACAGGAGAATTATTTGCATTTTATCACAAAATTTAATATGAAGGAAATAAATTTGTTCTTCAATATGCAGTACATAGCAATGTACTTGTCATCCAAAGTTATTTATCCAAAAGATACTTAATTCATCTCTTAAAAGACAGTTTAAAAATTGTAATTGAGACATAAATCTTCTTATATTATTTCAAACAGTTAAGTGATTTAGAAAATCTACCTAACATGGATTCCAAAAGAGAGGAATATTAAAATCTGTCCTACAAAAATAAATATTAAATATCACAAAAGTACATTCAGGTAACCATGTAAATTGGACATATTTTTAAATTTTGGAATATGATAAAAACAACATGAAAAATTATCATCTCTAGTGAGAAAGCTGCATAGCTGTAGTTACTCCAACTAATCCACCATTAATGCCCATACACACTAGCAGGAGCCAAAGCATTTGGCAGAAGAAAGTATTAGCAGTCCAAAAAGTTATGGGTTTAATCCTGAAGGTTAACGTTTCTGTCATTATTAGTGACAGCTTACTTACCATCTGATTGATTTTAGACCTAACTCAATTTCATTCACACCCAGAGGCTACAGATCTCCACTAATCTGCATGCTGATTATCAGCCCCTTCAATTCCAATAGGGCATTATTACTGCTTAACATGAATGACTCATTAAAATGCTTTCTACCAGATCTGTGGCAATTTCCCTATTAAAAGTTGCTGTGCAAATGCCACTAAGTGAGTAAGGATAGGGGTAAGAGAGAAAGGAAAGGGCAAGAAGTTGGAGAGAGAAAGAAATCAAGAAGAAAGAGGGCAAGAGGGATTGGAAGGAAGGGATATGAGACAGGCAATATTACTTGGGTAGATGAAGATCTATTACTTTATTACAATAGATACCACATTTCATAGAAGAAAATATTCAAGTTCATCAGTAGATGTGTCCTCAATAATAAAAGTTTTCCCAAATATGTTCCAGATTTTTACTGTTATTAATATAATTACATATAATTAATATATACTAATTACATAATTGAGGTAGCATTGACTTACATTACTGGTGATAATTTGGAAGTATAGGATCCTATCCCTTAGATATAGCCACTGTAGTGCACCCACCACCAAATCACCCATAGCTCACCACCCATAGTCCATTGTGCCCCCTTCTGGCTTAGTTTTTACCCCTCCCCCACACTCTTCCCCTTCTGAATACTTCAATTCCATAGTTGGCTTTCAAGGGTTAGTTTTTAAGCTTGTGTTTATCTATCCTTTGTTTTGTTTCCCTATATTCCACATATAAATGAGACCATTCAATATCTATCTTTCTTCCTCTGACTTATTTCACTAAGCATTTGGATACTCAACTATTATAAAGCAATTGTCTGATCCTCATGGTAAGAGATTTAAACTTCATCCTACAGGTAATGGGAAATAATTGAAAATATTAAATAATTATTTTCAATATTTTAAGGGAAAATAATAATAAAAACATAACAAAAAAATAGACAACTATAAATCAGAGATATTCTTCAGGGGAGGGAGAGGGATCAAAATGAGGGAGGGAAGAACACAAGGGACTGTGGTGATGGTACACAGCTGAATTGGTGATGGAAATTCGATAGGGTCTACACCTGAGAAAAGAAAGCAAACATTGGGAAATGTGGGTCTGCTAATCCTAAGTGGCCTGTTTGGCCACCATTTTGTTACCTACATTTCTAAATCCCAAGCAAGGTCAAAATGGCCTGGTTGATTAGATACAGGAGCCCAATCCTGCAAGGTGCCTTTCAAATCAATCAAAAGCAGAAAGATCAGGCCAGAAAGGCTATGCATCATGAGGTATGGTTGGGAATGGAGCTGGGGTGGGAGGGAGTGGGGGGGTGGGTGTGTGTGTGTGGAATCTGTCAATAATAATGAAAATAATGAAATCGGCAGCACCAACAGTTTGTGTATTCAAAGAAAGCAAAGAGACTGGTATAGGGTAGTGGAAGTAAATAGGGGAAAATAGAAAGAAATAATGTCAACAACTGTTATTTAGGAAAATATGGACCATTATAAGTACCTTGATCTTGATTCTGATAAAAGATATGATTGATGATTTTATGTAGAAGATTGTCAAGATCTCACATACATTTGAAAATGTTTAGTCTTGATGATATGTAGATAGAGTAGTGGGGTAAGGAACAGGAAAAGAAAAGCCAGTGAGGACAGACTATTGTCTTTATACCTGGAACTCATGCCTTGGCACTATTGTCACCCTTTTCTCAGTGAGGAATCCCTAGAGCAAACATGATGCCCTCCACCTCACACAATACAAAGCCCATGTCTCCTTTTTCCTTCTCTAGGTATCTTGACATAAGTTAGAGATGACCAGAGGTATATATTTTGAAAGCAAAATTATAGTAGGAGGTCAGTGAACAGTGGCTAAGAAAAGCAGGTGTTGTTAAAGACACCAAGGACTTAGTGTAAAGCAAGGAAGTACAAAGATGTGGGTGTAGCAGTTTACTTTGTGCATTTGGGTTTTTCCCCAAAATTTGGTGATTATGAGTAAATATGCTATCAACATTCACTTAAAGGATTTTATGTGAACAAAAAGTTTTATTCCTCATAGGTAAATAAGGATGAGATTACCAGCATTTATTGTAATTATACTTTTAACTTCATAAGAAATCATTAAATTAAAAAAAATACCATTTTACATTCCCACCATCAAGTTGTAAAGTTTCTAATTGTTCAGTAATCTTGCTGGTATTTGATAATGTCAGTTTTTTTTTTAAATATTCTAATAGGCATGTAGCAGTATGTCATAATTATTTCAGTGCCCTTTTCCCTAATAACTAGCAATTCAATTTTTTTGTGCTTATTATCTACTCATCTAACAATTTTGGTAAAGTATCTCCTTATACCCTTTGTCTATCTTTTATTATTTAATTTGAATCTAAAAAAACAGTAAGAAAAAAACAAAGGATATAGATCGAAGGGCTGTTTCTCATTTCTCTAGAGTTCTCCAAATTTTATCGGTGAGAAATATCCAGCAAAGGGCCTCCCAAGTGGCACAGCGATTGAGTGCTGGGTTGTGAAGCTGCCCACAGCCTCTGCAACGCCGGTTCGATCCCCTGCCGCCAAGTGAGGGTCCCACATGGAGCGCCGACCTCCCCTGCCGCCTGCTGCTCTCCTCAGCAGTGTACTTCGGTCCTTCTGCCTGCTCTGCTCCCCGCTCTGGCTCTGGTGAATTCTCTCATCCTCCCGCGCTTCTGACTGCACCCAGTGCTTGTATAAATAATTAAATTTAAAAAAATCTTAAAAAAAAGAAAGATCCAGCAAAAAAGATAAAGGCAGATCAGCCCATGAGAACAAGTTCAGAAGATAGAAGAAAGTAAATAGGTAGAATTATTTCAGACAGTAACCAGCTATGCTTACTCTCACCAAAATGCAAGTGAGGTGAGTTTTTTTATTTTTTTAAGATTTATTTATCTATGCATACAAGAAATGAGGTGTAGGCCAGAGGTTGGGGTGTGAGTGTGTTCACCAGAGACAGATTGGGGAGCAGAACAGGCAGATCTACTGAAATACACTGCTGAGGGGATAGGCAGGTGAGAGAGAAGAGGTCTGCTGTGCCATGGGTAGCTCCCTGGCTGGGGATCAAGATGGAACTCATGCTGCAGTGACTGTGGATAGCTTCACCACACTTAGACTTAACCCCTTGCACCACCAGGTGGGACCTCAAGTGAGGTAAATTTTAAGAGTTGATTTTAGAATAGCAATAAGGTGACCAGTGGTAATTTTCAACAAAAATAAACTTGTGGGATGGTAAAAACAGAATTGACTAAAGGCTAATTCAAGAAGACACCCAGAAGAAGACAAGTATAATCAACACTTTGAATATGTTTTCCTCTTGTAAAACTGAACAAAATGTGTAATATACAATTATAGGTGTTGGGTCAAGGGATTTTTTTTTTATTTGAATTGGAACATATAGTGTGCTCCTATGATAATGGGAATAATACAGTATAAATGGAGAAACTAATGACATAAGAGAGATAAAGGAAATATTGGATAATTTCGCAAAAATGCAAGAAATATGTTCTGTACTTATGTAGAGGATTTGTTCTTAGGAATGACAGGACTAGTTAAATCATTGAAATATGATGGAAGGTAGAGAATATGGGTACAGATCTATGAATAGGTTAGTGGAATTGTTTGTAGGATCATGTGGAAATGTTGAAATATTTTGTGTTTTTTTTCTAGTAAAATAAAAATCCAAATATTGAATCCAATTATGTCCTTTTAAATACTATTATTGCCATATCATTATGGATCCACATGACAAGTTGTCTCTTTTTGCTTTAATCTTTCTTAAAATCTTCAAATAGTTGTGTGTTTTATTTTTAAATATTTTGAAGTTAAGAAAAATGTCTATCATTTCTGTAATGTTGTTTAAGTTCTAAACTATACCTGATGCTAGCTTGGGGATTACCTAGTCCAAAATGTGCTTATTTAAAAATAAAATAATTTGTTCAGTTTGTCCTTACTCCACTAGTAGCTTTATCACACAGAACTAATCAAATTTCTCCTCCCAGGTTATATCACTGTTCCAGTTCTGACAAAAAAATGCCAATTTTTTGTGAGTTGTAAGCAATAGAAAAATAATGGTGCCAATCTTCAATGTCATCATTCTGGACTAGTTTTGTCATTGTTCTGACATTGTAGTGTGTAGAAATAAATCACTGCCATGAGGATACATGCAAACCAAATCTGGAACTTCCAGACTTAATTAATTTTCTATCTATTCCCTAGACCACACCCCTTCAGTTGTCTTGAAACAGCAGTGACTAAGACAGAGGTACTTCTTTTTACCTGGATTTAACTAGGCTAACAAAGCTTATGTTTTATAAGAATTTGTCAAAAAGACAAAAGTGAGATTTTGAGAACATGATAACATGTTCTCAAAAGAGACTGAGATAATTGTCTTGCAAATTACTGGATAATTGCTTGGAATATTACTGTTACTTAAATATATGAAATGGAATGAATGTGATACACAAGATTAATTAATATAGAGCCCCAAATTTAAAACAAAATCCATGTATATGGCAATATCTTTCTTCGCATTTGATCGATTAAGAACCTATTACCAAAATGGATTCCATAGAAGATACATAAAACATGACTTTTTTGTTTGTTTGTTTAGAAAAGATACATTTCCTGGCTTTTTGGGATTTGCTTCACACTCTTACCCTATCCTGGAAATTCTTAAGTCTAAACAACTTGTTAATGATCCTGATAAGCCCTTTATTAAAAAAAAAAAAAAAAACACATTATTTGAAACCAACAAAACTGATGTTGTTAAAAGAACCTTTTTCTAATTTTTTTTGATTTTTTTCAAAATATCAATATATATTTGTGTATCTACCAGCAATCTATGCCCAAAAGAATAGAGGTACTTTGTCAAACACATTATAATTGCTGAACTAAAAGTATTGCAAAAATTGTAGAACCACATATTTAAGATGAAGACTTCCTACCCCTCTAAATAGTATTGCAGGAAACATAAATGATCTATATTGGAGGTACACCTATTGGGCCTACTGGGTCCCTGTATCTCTTCCATTAAATATTAAGTATTATTCAATCTGGGATATAATCATAACAATAAAACTAAGGGCATCTAAATGAAGACTGCCTTAGGCTTTTAAAGATCTTTTCTGATTTAACTTTGAATTTTATTCACATTGACACTAAACCTGGTAAACCCAAAAGAACAAAACTGAGGGAACAAAAAGAAATATTGACTCATGTCATGAGAAAAGTAATGTTCCAATCTATGTAAAAGTAATACAGATATAATAAAGATTTCTTTTTTAATCTCAAAGTAGATTGTGATGTACAAGAAACATCTTATAGCATTTAAAGTTCCAGCTTTCAGATAGAATCTGATTTTAGAATGTATTTTTTGCTAAATTAGATGAGCACATTCAATATATTTTTTGTGCTTACTGTTTTTTACTTCTTTGTATAGATAAAAGATATATTGTCAACCACTACTGAAGCTGTAGTAACTGTGGAAAACCCAACTTTCCAACAGTGAGTCTTCTACAACAGAAGGTAGTGCTTCAAACAGATGTTAGATCTCTCCTAGCAGTAAGAACTTCAAAGCTGAATAAATTCAGAAAGAGTGAAATGTAGCATCAGCAAAGTCATTCAACTGCTAGGCATGCTATATATTTACTCACAAAATAGAGATCAGGCAATACAGCACAAACCTTGAAAGGCTTCATTATTGCTTTTGATTTTGCTGATTGCTTATTAACTGACTCTCTTCAGCCACCTGGTTGTTCTAAATGAAAAAAATCCACTTGTATTCTAAGTGATTATTGGCATAGTGATTGAAAGAGGGAATCATTCCAAGAATATGTTTAGTAGCCCTTGACCATGTGAGAAGCAACCAATAAGGAAGATCATTTTCTGAATAGGGCCCATTGCACTTGATATGTTGTAAATAACTGCAAATTGAAAGATTGCAAACTAATACAATGCCTACAAGGGCACTCTAATGAAGCATTTCTTATATTTAAGTCTCCCTCAGCACAAATTATGAAGATCAAGCCACGAGTGTTTGACACCTGTACCTCCCCTAGAATTATACTTAAAATAATTTCAATTATAAGAGGATACATTTTTAACTAATCATCAGAAAACAATGTTATTTTTATTTGAACATACTTTAGCGAGCACACTTAAATTAAGACATTTAAAAATATCCTAGTGATTCTGGTATGCTTATTTTAATGTTTAAATACTTTCCAAGCAAAAACTTTTGTATAATGAATAATATCCCTAAATGATTTCTTGACTATCCTTATTCCAGTAGCACTGCTGTGTTCCTATATGTGCTCTTACCATTTAGTTAAATACCTTGGTTGTTGATAAAAATTTATGTCTGTACTTCATTTTTTTGGTTTGAGGAAATGCAGTCATAGGAATCCTGGGGCACAGTCAAACCTCTGTATCTTAACTCAATACTATATCATGACAAGCCAAGGTTTTCTGATGTAGAGTGAGAGAGGAGGGGATTACACATCAAGGAAAGAGTTCTGTAGCATAGTTAAAATATCTATATGGCCCATTTTTAATAGGTGCAACTTCCTTTTTGTGAAACAGGTACCTATTTATTTGTAGGTCCTCAATCCTCCTTTCTAGGTCCATGGTAACTGTTAAAAGGTAATTGTCTCACTATAGAAAATTATCTCAATAAATTGTCTCAGTTCCAATAGGTCAACGATGACTAGATACTGTTACAAAACCTATAAATACAGACTTAATGTTGCCAAAATGCCAGTCTTCCCAATAGAGCACCCTCTGCCAGCAGAGGAACATGTCAAGTCATTGTCCAAATTACCATTCTTATGTAACCCTTGCATTTAATTGTTAGTCATCCTGCTTTCTGTTGAGATATCAGCCTTTAGGAAAAAAAAAAAGTTTAAAAGAAAACAAATAGGTTTTAGATTCTACTTGTTGTATGTTTCTCTATATTGTAGAGACTTGCAATTTTTCAAGAATTGCCAGCTAGAGTTCTAGTGTAAAATAAACTCTTGTGTAAAAGAAAATGTAAAAGAAAAATATAAGGTGCATTTTAACCATATATCTTTCAGAGAGCACAGTGTTTATAATACTGATAGCATTCTAAAAGTACAGTAATTTTATAGGCTTGGGAATAAAAGACTATAAGAGAATGTCAAACTGCAGGTCTCAAAGCGTCATTGAAGTAAAATATGATGGATTATTCCTATCAGGACATTAGAATCTATATTCTTCTTTCAGTGAATACATATTCTCCAAGTCCAATGATCAAACTTCTATAAGTATCTTCACTGTTCAAAGGTGGACATAGTTCAGCTGAAAGCAACAATTTTGTACAATCTGCGTTTAGATATAAGAAATTTAATAGTTATTCTTCAGTTAACTGACTGTATAACTGTAAGGAAGATTATCTGGAAACTAGATATTAGATAAGTCTTCACTCAAAGAGTTTTTGTTACAATTTCCAATGTTACAAATGACTTTTTAGAGGAGGTTAGGTCCTCTGGTATCTTAGTTTTCCTCCAGACATTCTCATTTCATACTAAAGATTGTGATTGTGATGCTACCCAGCATTTCTAATTTATTTTTTCAAAGTTAGTACAAACCAAATGGTTGATTTTTCTTCCTTATTTTCAGTAATCACTACCTTAAAACTATGATGAAAGAAAAATCAATAGCATATGGGTATTCTACACAAAATGATGGATTGAGAGGGTAAACTAAGGAACTGATTGACTTTGGGAAGTTTGTGAAAAGGGAAGGAGGAGAGAAGGGTTCCAAAAACATAAAACTCGTATAAACAGGGACTGTACCTATAACCTGTTTTCCCATGGAAATTTAAGTGTTCTCTTTCTATCTTTAATTACTTATATTGCTCATCCATTCGTTCATTCATTTATTCATAACTTCAGGAAACATTTACTGAGTAACATTACATGACAGAAACTGTTCTAGATTTTGAGGCTACATTATGAACAGGAAAGTAAGTGGTTTTGACCTAACAGAACTTGTAATTGAAGAATCATAGTCATTCTAAGGAAGGCATTTAACGCACCCTGCACTCCTAGTATTGGTTGCATCACATTTCTTTATCTCTAGAAAGTACTCAAAGGTTGAACACACTAGAACCAAAATCTGATTTTAGGTTGCCAATGTTTAGGACTCTGGTTTAAATGCATATATTTCTATTATGAACTAAAATAAGGATAGGGTCTCAGAGGGTAAAAAGAAGAAATCTAGGATGGAACAATGTAAGGAAGAACATAGGAGAAATTTAGTAGATGGAGTCCAAGAAGTGAGGGTCGAGACAGAAATGTTTGATCTTGGCTCCAGGAACTCCTTAAAAGGAGTGACATTTATTTGTTCATAGGACTAGCCAAGTCTCCTCTGAAAATGCAGATAAAACCAGTATGACAATGCTCTGGTTCCCTATACACTCCCAGCTATAATTGGAGAGAGCTGAGCAGAACAGGTTTAAGAGTCCTGAGATGTGACAATGGTTAATAACATCCCCATTATGCTTTCAGTAGAGCATAGCTGTTAAGCATGGGGTTCAATTTATGGCTCTGGCACCAGCTGTGAGATGTTTGGTGAATTACTTAGCATTTCAGTTCTTCAGTTTCCAGAGAGCTGACATTTTTATAAGAAATCTTACCTTCATTATACATTTCTCCCCTCCTCCACATCTCCTACATCTAATCCATCACTGAGACTTTTTTAACTTTTCTAGCTCCAAAGCTGCTTATAATGTATCAAGAGATGAGTCACCCCAAAGTAGCTTGGAAGGAGAGCAGAAGGGGCAAAATTAAGATTGACCATTCTCAAAGATCAATGGGACTCTACACTAAATCTGTGATAATAATGCCTGCTTAAAATCTATTCAGGAAATTTTTCAAGTAAAAATGTAATTGCATGGATATCCATATCATCCAGTTGCTAGGTGAATTTTCAATGCAATTCCTACATAGCGCTTCATTTTCATATACATGTATAAGGAAAAAGACATATCATAATGTTATTGTGTATGTATCAGGCACATTTTCCAGAATACTATGAAATAAGACTCTTCACAATGTGATGCAGATGTCATATAAATGACTTTAATTTTAATTACATATAATTAAACTTAAAGGTTTCAAATGATAAAATATGAACCTAGGTGTTCAGTGTTAGCAGAAAATTGTTTAAGTTAATTTCCATTTAATGGCTTTATAACTAGAAAACATATATTCCTCCATTCAACGTTTTAATCAGTTTCTTGAAGTGTATAGAGAGATGAAACTAGTTATATTAAAAAACAAAACAAGATGTTTGCATATTGGGAGTAATATATGATGGAATCTGCAATAGTTGTAATTAAGAATTTCCTCCATTAGATTTATTTACTTGTTTGTTTGTTTGTTTATGAAGGAATAATTCTTTAAGGAAAAAAACTTATTTTGAAATTGCATTTCAAACTGCAATTTTAGGTGAAATTGCAAGTAGGTAGGTAAGTAGGTGAAATTGCTCTTTCACCTAAGAGGAAGTACTGATGTTCCAGAATTACCACCCACGGCGATCTAAACAATTGGACAAATGAACAAAATACATGAAACAGGTGTTTTCAAATATCAGAAAACAAATGTAATACGATTGTGGCTCCTGAGCTAAAGGAAACTAAAGAGGGGAGCTCCATAGTCTTCCAGATATTTGCCCTAGGGGTGATTTCTGGGCCACAATGAAGGGAAGAGAACAGGACCAAAACCCAGCAATCTCATTGTTTGAAGAGGCTCAGATCAGAGTTCTGAGAGATGGAGGCAGAAGGATTTTGCAGGACAAAGTATTCCAAGGCAGCATACAGTGACAGAGAAAGTGTTCCAGAAATCTGCTTAGGGTTTTCCTAGACTTGTTGGCTGAGCATCAGTCTGCATATGTACAGAATAAACTTCAGGAAGCCAGGCAAAAATAACTCAACAGGGCTTTAAATAGTCCAAGTTACCAACAGCCAAAGAAGAGGCCTCAGTGAAGCCAGTAGATTGTCATTAAAGACCATAGGAAATTTCTTTGAAATACTTGGCTTTGTGGATTTATTGATTTAACCAACTCGAAAAGTTTTTAGTGATTTTTTTTTTCTCAATTTGGTTCTATTTCTTTCTCTTTTCCTGGGATTTCAAATATACATGCATATAAACAACATACTATTGTCTCTCAGTTCATTGAACTTGTGACTTTTCATTTCTTCTCTCAATCTGCTTTGTCTCTGTTCCAAGTTGCATAATTTTATTTTGGAGTAAAATTCTCTTTAAAAAATGAAAGAAAATAAAAGCAAGGCAAATGATGATGATAACCATAATAATAATATAGCAAATCAAATTAGAACTTTTCCAAGAAATGTAAAGTGACAATTTATGTGCATGAATTTAAGTATTAATCACTTAAAAATGAAATGATATAACCATCATATTAGACACATAAAAACTGATTTGATATTTTTAGCAAATATCCACCATTGAAATCTTAGCAAGTTAGGGAATAAAGGAGTATGCACTACAAGGCAGGACTTCATCTAGCCAATAACAAGCTGAGAGGGAGAGGCTGGAAGAGACAAGCTAGAGCAGGATGGAAGGAGAAGAGACCTTAAGAAAGCATGGAACAGATGGGGGAAAGGAAAATGCAGAAAAGAGGGCAGTAGGTGGTAAAGAGGCAGATGGAAATTAGGAAAAACTGCAGTCATGGACTATTTTAATAAACTGGGTAGAGTCAGGGAGGCAGACTTTGGGGGAGGTGTTAAAAAAGGGGAGGTTAAAGAAGTGTGGAATTCTATGCAAAGCATTGTTTTAAAGGACTTTATTGTTTAGAGGAGTTTTAGGTTTATAATACATTTGAGATTTCCCATAAATGCCATGCTACCAAACATGGATAGTATTTTTCCTCCACTCCTATGTGGAATGGACAACAGTGGACTTGGTTGACAACTTGAGTTGGACAACTTGGTTGGACAACTTGAGTTCCCTTCCCCAAACCTTTAATTTTACATTGTTGAATCTGCTCTGTTAATCCCATCCAGTATACTTTATCACAGACTTTGTGGTTCTCATCTATAAAAGTTGAATTTAGTTCTTTATTAATATCTTTTAATGTCTTTATGAACCATACTCAATCTTTCTTCCATTTTCTCAAATCTACTGAGTACATAATTATGACGGTTTTAATTTCTCTATTAATTCCCTCATTCATGAATTTCAAGATCGTTTTGATTAATTATTTTTATTCCTCATTATGATTCTATTTTTAATCTTCTTTACATGGAGGATAACTTTATATTAAATATCAAGCCTTATAAATTGTACCTTGGTTGCTACTGGATAATTTTGTATTCTACAAATATTTTTGAGTTCTGTTGTTTTTTTTTTTTTTCTGGAGAACAGTTAAGTTCATTAGAAACAATTTGACACTTTTTATTTCTTGCTTTTGCCTTTTTTTTTTCAAAAGCATCAATAGCAGTCTTTAGTCAATGGTTAATTTTCTCCTATTACTGAGGCAAAACACTTCTAAGTCATTTATTTATTCACTGCACCATGAGTTAAGTGGCTTTCTATCCTGGCTATTGAGATCAGGAACTATTCCTAATGGCCCTGTATAAGGACCACAATTTTTCCAGAAGTTGTTTCCTAACTGTGGTGGTTTTCTCTTATGCACACAGTTGTCAATGCTCACTCCACATCTTGGATCTTTTCTTATTCTCTTTTTCAAAACTCTTCTGCAAATTGTACCATTTTACATTCCCATAAGCAAGAGATAAGTTTAGTTATCCCACATCCTTACCAATATTTTGATACTATGAATCTTTTTAATCTTAGATATTAAAATGGGTACAAAGTGAAATTTTCTTGTGGTTTTAGAATTTTCCTGTTTAGTATACTGCGTGTGACTATTGGCCATTTATATTTTTCATTTATGAAGTGTTTAAATCATCTGCCCCTTTTTAATTTTATATTATGTTTTTGAGACAGCAAAAAGGATTTTTCCTAAGCATTATTTTATTCACTTTTTAATATGCATACATGGAAATTCATACGTTTTGTGCATAATTCTATGAATTCTTTCAAATATACACAATCTTGTACCTACTACCACAATTAAGACACAGAACAATTCTACATTAGTTTCTTAGACTCACTGTAACAAAGTACCACAAACTTGTACACATAGACAACAAAAATTTATTAGCTCATAGTTCCTGAAGCTAGAAGTCTGAAATCAAGGTGTCTGCAAGGTTGGTTCCTGCTGAGTGCCATTAAGGAAGGATCTCTGGGCTTTTCCCCTTTATTTGCAGTGTGGTTTGTGTCACCTAAATCTGTTAATATTATGACTGGAATGATCATATAATCATATTATGCATGTAATACATCCTTCAACAACAGCCATCAGAAAACTTTGGAAAAAAAATAAATAGAGGTTTCTTACTTGTGAGACCTTGAAGTTACACAGCACACCCAGGCACTTAGGACAGAGTGAGGTTGTGGAAGTTGGGGAGGGAGTTGTGTTCCTTTAAAAAATATATATTAATTTTTGCATAGAAGAACTGGGGTGAAGGCTGGTGGTGCTGGGAGAGGTGGGTGAGAGGATTCACCAAAATGGGGAGCAGAGCAGGCAGATCTACTGAAATACACTGCTGAGCTGCTGAGGGGAGAGTGGGTGAGACAGGGGAAGTCTTTGAGCCATGTGGATTAGCTCCCTGGCTCTCAGGCCCCTGTAGAAGGCCCTTGTGATGGTAGCACTGAGAATGAACCCCTAGGCTACCAGGGAGGCCCCCTGGTCCTTCTTGGATTGGAAATGAGGTTAGGTTGTTTTGCAGACTTACTCTTTATTGACACATTCAATCATAAGAGCAGGAATTTAAAGCATGGGAAGAGAGAAAAGAAGGAAAGGGGTGGGGGGGAAGCAAACATATTCAAGTCAATCCTGACAATCATGGAAATCAACCAGAATCTGGAAAACTATTCTCATGTGTGGAGGTGGGTAGGTGGGAGGTGAGGTCTTGCTCTTATTCTGAAGTGTGGCTGGCCTTAGGTTTGAGTTAGCTCTCTGCACTCAATGCCCTTTTGATATGACTGCCTCTCTATCAAGCTTGGTTCAGTACTTACATTACAAAAAGGAAAAGTCAGTTATCATAATACAAGATGATCATCTCTATATGTCTCTTCATATTGTCTTTCCACTACGCATGTGTCTCTGCCTAAATTTCCATCTTTATGAGGACATCAGTCATAGCATTATTTTCTTATTCCTCTTGTTTTTATGGGTAGGGATGTGTTTAGAGCTTACTTTTTTTTGTTATCTTTCTTAGTTTTATTTTTTTGCTTGCATTTTGACTTCAATTTATAGATTAATTGAATGGGGATTTGTGTTATGTTTGTTCCTTTTATCAGTTTTTCCTGTTTTAATTGTATGCATTCTGTCATTTTACTTTTTTTTTTTAAGATTTTATTCATGCAAACAAGAACTGGGGTACAGGCCAAAGGTGTGTGTGGGTGTGTGTGAGAGGATTTGCCAGAGACAGAGTGGGGAACAGAACAGGCAGACTGACCAAAACACGCTGCTGAGGGGAACAACAGGCAAGACAGAAGAGGTCTGCTGTGCCATGTGGGTATCTCCACGGCAGGCCAGGATTGAACCGGCACTGCAGAGGCTGTGGAGAGCTTCATAGCACTGCGCTCAACCGCCTGTGCTACCAGGGAGGCCCTCCGTCATTCTACTTTAATGGTGAATGTTATGTACTGGAGGTTCTCCTGGCTCCCAGTCTAAAACTAGATATATTAAGGTGAATAGGACTCTTATCCTACAATGATAATGTTGACATCCTAGATCTTTTTTTTTTTTTTGATTTATTTATTTATACAAGCACTGGGAACAGTCAAAGTGTGGGAGGGTGAGATAATTCGCCAGAGCCAGAGAGGATAACAGAACAGGCAGACCGATGAAATACACTGCTGTGGGGAGTAGCGGACGTGGCAGGAGAGGTCTGCGCGCCATGTGGGATCCTCACTGGTGGTCGGGGATCGAACCGGCACTGCAGAGGCTGCGGGAAGCTTTGCAGCCCAGAGTTCAACTGCTGTGCCACCAGGGGAGGCCCCTAGATATTTCTATTAAGAAGGAAGTGACATGTCCAGATTTGTTACAAACTTTTCATAGTTAACTCTTTTCCACAACCTTGCAAACTTTGACAGAAACAAACAAAAATCAAGTAATTTTCATTTTCACCTGTTATGTAATTGCTTATGAGCCTTTATACATATCCAGAAAACAAACTTCACAAAACAAAACATATGCAGATTCACATGTGATATAATATTGTTATATTTTAAAAGCATGGATTATGTCATTCTAAATTGATTTCAAACCCAATATTGGGTTGCAAATTTCTATTCGAATAAAACTAGCTTCTCTACCGATGGGAATTTATACAAATCTTATTCCTGTGAGTTTTTCTTCACAGTTTGTTTGTTTGTTTGTTTGCTTTTTAAACCAAATCATTGTAATGAAACTTCATGCACATTGTAGGGTTAAGTGAAGAATCTGGTTCAATTATGTTGTGTCTTGAGTGATAAATGACATATATATATATTCTGGAGTCTAAAAATTTTGAGGCAACAGTCCGACATACTGCTGCATTTTTCTATTATGCAATGGCCTATAAAAAAATCTTTCCTAATTTTTAATGTGATTCTTACCTATTTTTGCTCTGCACTTACATATCAAAAGAATATTCACAATGTAAACTTGACATCAAACTAGAACAGAATTTGAGCAAGTTTGAAAGACTTAAGAATTTTGAATATATAGTAATAATATAGTATGAAATCTACCTGTGAATGTCAAATATAAAATAATAAATACAAGATCAATTTATGTGTGGAATATATATATGTAAAACAGCACGTGATACCTGAACACAGAGTAAGCACACAATTGAAATGAGTTATGGATTAATACAAATAGTTGCTGTCGTAAATGTACACAATATTTTCTGTGCATTTCATATGTTTTTCTAATGTAAAGTAACTGTTAAATTAGCATTTTTTGTGTGGGTTGAATACTTTTCTTTTGTGATTATCTACACTGTGTTCTGTGTTTTACATCTACTACTGAGTTGTATGTACTGCTTACCTCATAATAATGTCATCAAAAGAAAAATGAGATCAATGTTGTAAAAGCACCTCAGAACATTAAAAGATATGCATTATGTAAATGTAGCATATGATTACTGCTAGCATTATTATCCATTAGAAAGCAAAAATATGATTTATCTAAGTGCTATATAAATGAATGTCTCTAAAAAATGTTTAATGTTTCACTTAGGCAAACATTAAATAAAGTTGCCAGTATATATTTTTGCTTTAATTATGAAATATGACAGCAACTTTGAATATTACTTGCCTTTTCTTGTCATATAATGTTTACATGCTCATTTTCCTCTTCTTTGTAATGGCTTTAATATGTGTTTACATATTGACTTCCATTTACTAAGTGCTTTATAATCAGTTATTAGTCAATATTTCTTTGACATACACAATAATTTACTAATAAATGTCAATAAATGTTATTTGTAAAACTGGGACAAAAGGGTCTTTTTCTTAATTATAAATATAAAAATTACAAAGAAAATCAGTTATTTCAAATAGTGCATTCAGTGGCAAAGCTAAAATTAGAACTGGGATTTCTAGCTTTCATCATCTGCACCAATGCTTCTTAAACTTTTGGAATTCAGAAACCCTGCTGGGCAATTTTTTATGCCTTAGAAGCTCAGCTTTAGTGGTGATATTGAGACATAGTCTGAGATGACAGATTTGATATAAATTAAACATAAACATTGTGAACATGCTTTTTTCCCTAGAAACCAAAGAAATGCTTCACAGAATTCCTGTGTTCTTCGGAACATGGTTTGAAAAGTAATAGCATAAACCATTGAATACAAAAGTGTGTTCTGGGCAATGGTTGAGTTCATTTATAACAGAATTTTATTGGTGTACAAGGAAAAACAGAAGTACATACATTATTTTAAAAATGTTTCTTAATTAAAGTAAAAATCAAAATCAACAAACAACTATGAACCAGAGACGCTCTATGGGGAGTGGGGGGCAGGGAGGGGAGGGATTGGGGTCAAAATAAGGGGGTCCCAATTGTATGGGGAATATAAAAATAAAAAATAAATAAATAAAAATCTGCAATAAATTCTACTTAGGACCTTAAAAAAATGTTTCTTAATTTAACTATGCCACAAAGACTGTATATGATCATTTGCAGCAGAGAGGCCTCAAAGATGGATTTAGTTTGTTATTTTCCCCAAATATTGGGTCAAAGACTTCTCCACAAACAAAACAAAAAAATCTATTTAACACAATGATGGGCAAATATGAACTGAATGTTTCCCCCACATTCATATGTTAAAGTCGAATCTCCATTGTGAGAGTGTTTGGAAGTAGGGTCTTTGGGAAAGACTTAGATATTGAGGAAGAAGCCCTAATGAATGGAATTAACAATCTTATGAGACTTAAGAAAGATAACTCTCTTGGCAACATAAGAATGTAAAACCAAGGAAACTGTCTACAAACCAAGAAGTTGACTCTCACCAGAAATCAACCACACTGGCACTTATAAAACCTCAGATTATAATCTCCAGAACTATGAGAAATAAATATTTGCTGTTTAAATCATGAATTTTAGGATATGTTTTTATAGCAACCTGCACCAACTAAGACATCCTCAGAAAACAATACATAGATTCAATTTTGAATAAGCTATCATTAAATTATAGTGATAGAGGTACATTTGTCAACATTTACTGTTATTTTTCAAAAAGCTGAATATTCAGGGTCCTTCCTGTTGGCATAGGGGTTAAAGTCTCAGTGCTATCAAGCCATCACCAGCTACTGGGGCATGATTTCAATCCCCAGCCAGGGAGCTAACCCACATGGAGCAGCAGACCTCTCCTGTCTCACCCACTGCACCCTCAGCAGTGTATTTTAATAGCTTTGCCTGTTCTACTTCCCATTCTGTCTCTGGTGAATTCTCTCACCCCTTCTACCTCTGGCCTAGACTCCAGTTCAAATGCATAAATAAAATACATCTTTAAAAACATAATTGTATGTATATATATACATATATATTCCTATTAAATTGGAAAGAATTTTGTTTTTAAAAAGGTGAGTTTTCTTCATATTTCCTTCTATTCTTTGGGTATTCTTATATATATTGTGATGAGTTAAAATAACTAAGGATTTTTTTATTTAGATGAAGGGCTAATGTGTATCACAAAGGCACCAGCAACTGATTTTATTTTTTTAAAGAAGAAACTAAAAACTGATACATTCAGTATTTAAAGGCATTGATAATTCAAAATTTGGCTATTATTATCTATGTATATATACAAGTCTTCCAAACTCAATTTTTTTTAAAGATTTATTTATTTATGCATACAAGAGCTGGGGTGTAGGCCAGAGGTGTGTGTGGGAGGGGATGAGAGGATTCACCAGAGACAGAGCAGAAAGCAGAACAGGCGGACTAAAATACACTGTTGAGGGGAGCAGTGGGTGAAACAGGAGAGGTCTGTTGCGCCATGTGGGTCAGCTCCCTGGCCAGGGATGAAACTCATGCTGCAGTGGTTGCCAATAGTTTCATATTGCTGAGACTTAACCCTTTGCACCACCAGGTAGGCACTTCCAACCCAAATTTTGACCAGGAATTTATAGAGGATTTAGAATGGCATCCTTTAAAATCTCTGCTTTTGTTATATGCTACTTGTTTTATAATTTTGGGATAGAATATTAGTACTTAAATATCATGAATACAACCAACCAACCCATTGATAGGAAAGGGTGATACTCTGCCTTCATGCCCAATCTGTCAGTAAAAATTGATGAATATTCAAAACAGTGGGTTGGGGAGAGTATTTTCAGTATTTTCCCTTCCATCAATTTGACCTTGACTGTTGGATAGTCAATGTGGACCAAACAGACAAGTGATGACTAATATGCTTTATTGTATTGTGAATGCTAAGGTTGAAAGATGTCTATCAAAATTTCAGATATATGATCATCTTAAAGTATAATATGGTATAAACTTATCATCTCCTAGAATATAGTGTACTTTTTTGTAATACATGAAAGCAAAAGGGAAAAATTATTCAATATTAGAAAATTAACACTGAATGTATAATATCTTTTGTAATAAATATATCATAATAAAGTAGCAAAAAATATTACACTGGCTAGTAAGAAGTAGAAAATGGAGAATCTATGTTTTGTTAATAAAACATTCAAAAGGATAGGGGGCAAGGTTACTTAGAGCCAAGAATGTAAAGTAGCTCCCTTTCACATGAAGCTTCCTTGAGCTATTTCCAAATAGCATCAATAGGTGGCAAAGTTCAAATGGATTTGCATTAGAGTTAATTTGTGCTTAACAAAAAAAAAAAAAAAGTGTATTATAAAACATAGGAGTATTGAGGGCCTCCCTGGTGGCACAAATGGTGAAGACACAACCTATGAAGTTATTCACAGCCACTGCAGCATGTGTTTGATCCCAAGCCAGGGATCTACTCACATGGTGCAGTAGACCTCTCCTGTCTTACTTACCGGCTGCTACCCTCAGCAGTGTATTTCAGTCACTCTGCCTGATCTGCTTCCCACTCAGTCTCTGGTGAATCCTCTCATCCCCTTGCCTCTGGCCTGTACCCCAGCTCTTGTGTGCATAAATACTAAAAAAAAAAAAAAAAAAAAAAAAAAATAGGAGTATTGAAATTCCAACCAGAATTTAGTTGTGGTTCTTTTCTTCATTTAATTTCTTTTTCCTTATTTTGGAGAAAGAAAGAATACAAATTAAGACAGGACCAAAAAAGAAAAAAGGAGAGAGAGAGAAAGAGAAAAATGGTGACAGGACTGAAAATATTCAGGAAAAGTTTAAGGGAAATACAATATGTTAGGAAAAGTATTACTAAATTAAAGGAATTATTGAATATGTAACTTGATCCACACATTCAATAAATTATTTTGCATAAATACAAATGTGTTGATGACAATCTGTTTTCATTATTTTAGTCTAAACTTTTTGTTGAAGTAGAGTATACTTTTGGACTGTACAGTATGTCTTAATTGTCTAGAGTCTAGTTTGATGGAATTTTATAAATTCAACACCCTGGTTAAGAAATATATTACCAATATTTCAGAAGCTCCATTAGATTCTCTTCCCAGTCATTGACTCCTGTCACCAAGGGACACCACTGTCCTGACTTTTTGTACTAGTTTTATGTTTCTGTGTAACTAGGTACATCAATTCATTGCTGATAAACAATACGTATTTATCTCACAATTGGGTGGGGGTCAGAATTTTGGGTATATTTAGCTGGATCCAGTGTTCAGAGTTGCATCAGGCTATAGTCAAGTTGTTGGCTGTGATTTCTGTTGCTCAAGGTCATGTTGTATGTGGTTATAGGACTAATGTCATTGCTTTCTGACTGGCTGTCAGCTAGGCCTAATTCTCACCTTGTAGGGGCCTTTCTCAGACCCCAGGACCATGACCTTTTCCATAGGCAGTTCAAAAAACAATGACTTGTCTCTTTAAGCAGTCTGCTTTACAAAGGTCTAACCTCTATTCTGTGGAGCTAATCTGATTTAGGTCAGGCTCCTTGAGTATAGCCTTGCTTTTGATTAATTCAAACTCACCACATCAGAGACTTTAATTATGCCTGCACCATCTCCATTTAACCAGATAGACATTACTTCACCACTGATTCATATTCAGTGTAGGAGAGTTTCAGTTCTTCACACTCTCATCAGTATTGATATTGTCCATATCTCCATTTATTTAACATAACCTAGTCATAAGAATACTCACGTCTTATTCACAAGCCCTGAAGACAATCAAAAGTGAGGGATTTTATGGTACAAATATAACAATGGGGGGTGAACCCTTGGACCATCTTAGAATTTTGCCCATCACATTCCTTATTTTATACATTAGGTCTTCCTCTTTTTATATTAATGGAACCATATAATATATACTCTTATCTCTGGATCCCTTTTCATTAGTCTTCTTATGAAATTATTCTCTGCAGTTACATGTAGCAATGATTTCTTCATTTTCATTTTTGCATATTTGTTCTCATTGTTTCCACTGTATGCATAGCCCCACATTTATTATCTACTGTACTGTTATTATAAATATAGGTTGCTACAAATTCTATACCATTAATGTGTCTTTCAGTGAACATGTATATACTTTGCTTATGGGTGTATACCTAAGAGTTATCTTCAACT
Organism: Talpa europaea; assembly: GCF_964194135.1. Taxonomy (NCBI): domain Eukaryota; kingdom Metazoa; phylum Chordata; class Mammalia; order Eulipotyphla; family Talpidae; genus Talpa; species Talpa europaea. The sequence goes on from NC_140076.1 coordinate 51,333,797, forward strand.
TTAATGAAAACAATTTTTTCCAAAAGTTATAAAAAATTAGTTTCAGCCAACAACTTATGTGAGCTCTAGTTGCTGAACAGTCACACCAAAGCATTACATTAACTGCCTTCCTTTTCATTTTTATCATTCCATGGCTATTTATCAGTCTTATGTTGTGAATTTCCATGATAGCTAAGTTAATGAAGTGCTGCATGTTTTCATGGCTTTTGGGGGGGCTTTCTTGATGTCCTTGTTATAATTGTAAGTTAAATCACTTGCACATTGTCTTTTTCTTATTGATTTGTAGGGTGCTTTTATTTTTCAAAACAATTTTTTAACATATATATGGATTGCAAATATCATCTACTATTATGTGATGTTCCTTTTTTATTCTCTTAATAGTATACCTTTGGGTGAACAGAAATCATAATCTTAATGTTGGCTGGGTTATTTTTCCTTTATTATTATCATCACTTTTGGTGTCAAAGAAATTGTTTTCTAATGTGAATTTACCATTTTACATTCCACATGCAGTGTATGAGAGTTCCAGTTCTTAACACTCCCATCAGTATTGATATTGTCCGTATCTTAAATTTGAGATATTCTAAAATGTGTGCAGTAATATCTCATTTTGGTATAAATGTGCATTTTTGGAATGACTAATGACCATCTTCTCATGGTATATTTGCCATTCATGTGACTTTATGGTGAAGTGTTAATTCAAATACTTTGCACAATTTTAATTAAATTGATTTCTTTATTAAATTTCATGAGTTCTTTCTTATTTTAAATATCAGTTTTCTATATAAGTTTTGAAAATGTTTTAGCCCAGCGTGGGACTTATCGTTTACATTCTCTAAAAAGAACAGAACAGAAATTCTCTTTCAAAGAACAGAAATTTTCAATTTTGATAAAGTATATTTATCTATTTGTACCTTTGTAGATCATGCTTTTCCTATTATATCCAAAATATCTTTGCCCAATCAAAGTTCACCTATATTTTCTTCTAGAAAATTCAGTTTTAGATTTTGCTATTATGCATATGTAACATCTTTGTTATTTTATATAGAGCAATATACAGATCAAACTTCGGATAGATAATAGATGAATGACTGGATAGGTAGATCAATAGAGAGATAGATATCTGGAGAGAGAGAGAGAGAGAGAGAGAGAGAGAGAACACGAGCGCGTGCACGAGAGAGCGATCTCGCTAATTTACAAAAACTGGTTGAAAAAACTTATTCTCTGTGGTGTGACTTTCCCAACTTGAAAAGACAGTTTTCTTAAAAGAAAGGCAATTATATGTCAGGTTTGATTTTCTTTCTACTTAGTTTGCCCCTCAATGTCTAATTTTTTTTCTCTCCAGCCAAAGGTACTGATGAATTTTCTGCTCCTCATTAACATATCTCTGCCTTGATAAGGTGTAGATTCTATGGGTTCAATCTACAGAATCTGAAAATGACCAGATAGACATTACTTCACCATTTTACCTTTCTTATTTTTTTCTCACCATTCAAAACCTTGCATCCCTAATCTTTTTTGCTTCCATATATGACACTTTAAGCAGTTAATTTTTAAAATTATCTAGATTTTCCAGTAGTTCTTAGTGAAATTATTGGGTTGCCATTAGCAACTCCATTGTACTTCAAAAGAAATTTTATTATTTTGAAAAATAATTCCTGAGAGGGACTTTTGACAACTTTATATTTCAATTTTAAATCTTACTCAATTTGACAGCTCCTTTTGAAAAAAGAAGAATTTAATCTTAAGATATATTGGAGAAAATTTCATTTTTAGAAAAAACATTTAAAAATGGGTTGAAGCGAATTTTACCTCTGAAATAGCAACATAAAAGATATTAAGGACCTTCTTCTTAGTGAAGCACTCATAACTTATAAAATTTACTTGAAAGTCAGTCATTTAATATCTTTGGAAATTATCTTTAGACCATATAACTAAGAAATATTTGTTCAACAAAATTTTCTAAGCCTTGCCAAGAACAGAGAATAGGTGGCACTTGAACTACACAAGTTTTTGCCCTTAACCTTTGTCTCAATACGACAGAAGCTCCACTCCAGGTAGGTGTGTGCCCAAGAATATAGAGCTTCTTTCCTCCCCAAATCCCGGTGAAGTGTTCTGAATTATCCCTGAGTCAGGCCTAATGTCAGGTCTCTAGTATTTATCATCACACTTGGCTGTGTTTCAGGGCAGCTGATTTTCAGACAAATGTAGGTAAGAAGTCTGAAAACCCTTCTCCTTAATTACAAAAACTATGGTAGGATCTTTAGTCCACCTCTGGGAGACTGAGAAACTAGGGTCCTCATTTCCCTGTAGTGTTTCAATTAACTGGTCAACCTACCCTGGGACAGACAAACTGGGAAAACCAGAGATGGCCACTTTGCACTGTACCCCATTTACAAATCAGAAGTATAACCTAAGAGAAATGAAGTGCTGTCCTCAACCCCAGCTCAGAAACTTCTTCCTTAGAGAGAAACAACGATTCATTAGAACAGAAAGTAGCAAGGTTAAGAGAACTGATTTTGTTTTGTGCAGAGGCTGGGAATGATCAAACCTAATGGTATTATTGAAAACAGAGGAGATTTTGGTGGCAACCATGGAAGAGAAGATGGAAAGTTTCTTCAGAACAAACTAAATAACACAACAGCTATCTTAGAGGAAAACAGGCAGAGACACAGCTAAGAAGAGACTACCTAGAGTCAGAACATCCTCAGGTAGACCTCAAAAACTACCCAGGCAGAGTATGCAATACTGATTGGATTGGCTTGTGGAACAATTTATGCCCCAGGGCTCTGTGGAAAACAATACAATAGAGCAATTATCCAGAAATTAGTGAAGTCTAACAGATGGATATGAAACCAACAGAGACAAACAAATGAAAGTAGAAACCAGGGAAAGAGAGTCAGCCACAGAGAACACTGCTAAAATCACTGTTATCACTGCGTAATTATGCATATGTGCAAGACTTGATATTGTGAGAAGCTACATCAGTGGTTTCACATTGTGTTGGACTTCACTAAAATATCCCCAGTCAAATCACTATTAAACAAGCAGACAAGTACTACAGGCTCCAGGAGAAAGGGTTCATCTTCCAAATGAGACTATATATTATCTAAAATGCCTAGTTTTCCACTATTAATTTTGAGACCTGCAGAGAAAAATAAAAAGGAATCCATATTTGGGGGAAAAAGTGTAGGCCAACAGAAAATGCCGATAAAAGGGTGCAGATGTTGAACTTAATGAATACTTCAATGTAATCTTAAAAATGTTTTCAAAGAATTAAAGAAATTTTTAATTAATGAATATATTTTAATTAATGAATGTATGAGAATAAAAAAGGAAAGATATTAGAAGAATCATCTAATCTTTCAACTTAAGACTTGAGGTAGAGTATATTAAAACTAAAATAAGCAGAAGAATGAAGAATAAAAATTTCAGTAAAGTTAATGAAATTGAAATTGAGAAATAGAGAAAAATAAACAAAACTAAAAGTGGGATATTTGATCAACATAGTGGCCTCTTTTTAGTAGAATGATTAAGAGAGAGCAGTCTTTGTAACACTAGGCTATGGCAAGCCTGCACTAATATCATGTCAAAATCACAAACAACTAAAGAAAATTGTCAATAAATTGCACCTCATGTATTCTAAAATGTTTGTACTTCAAAGGCTACCATCAAGAAATTAAAAAGACAGCACAGAGAGATCATTTGCAAATCAAACAAAGAATCTCTAGGTTATATAAAAAACTAAATCAGTAACAAAGACAAATTAGTCAGTTGAATATGGTCACAAGATATGAATAAAAATTTCCCCAAATAAAATATACAAATGGAAATAAACACATAAAATTATTCTCATTATCATGAGCCATTAGGGAAATCCAATTCAATGCCACAGTTAGATGCCTTTTCTCATATATTACATTTTCTACATTCAAAATAGGTCACTAATAACAAGACTTTTCAAGGATATGGAGAAATTCCAACCATCACATATGGCTAGTTAGAATGTAATATGACGCAGTTACTTTAAAAATAGCCCAAAAACTCCTTAGAAAGTTAAAATAAATAGGTAACCTAGCCATTCCACACCAAGGTATATACCTAAGAGAAATGAAATCACAACCACACAAAACAAGATCATAGTAGAATTGTGCCAAAAGTAGAAAAAACACATTTCAATCAACTGATAAACTGATTTCAAAAATGAAATATATCTGTGTAAGGGAATATAATTCAGTCATAAAAAAGTAACAATGTACTGATACAGGTCACATCAGGAATAAACCTTGAAAACCAATTAAAAGAAGACAGTCACAAAATAACACATATTACTCCATTTATGCAAAATATCAGAAATAAGCAGATCAACAGAGACAGAGTAGATAGTGATTGCCTAGGGCTGGGGAAATTAGGGAGAAATGGCAAGTGACTATTTCTAGATACTAGATTTATTTGTAGGGGGGTTCGAATGTTCTAAGATTGAATGTGGTGATGGCTGCACAGTTCTGCAAATGTATTAAAAACCACTAAATTGCACACTTCAAATGTAGGAGTTGTATGGTATGTGAATTATATCTTAATATAAACTTGTTATATAAAAAACAAGGCATTGAAATATGTGATTATTATATATAAATATATATAAAAGTTTATTATATAAATAAATTTATGTCATTAATAATATCATGTAATATATGCAAATACCCAATATACTCATTATTTAAGTGTTCTTACCCACTCCTAACTCAACTTGACAATGTGTAATTTTATTTAGCTCTCTAGGAAATCATCACCTATTATTATTCTCTGCATTTCACAGGTAAGAAAACTGACATTTTTAAAAGAATTCTGTGGTAAAGCACAATAATAACATATATGCCTTTGAAGTTCAAAATCCTACTTTAAAATATCAATTAAATGGGAGAGGGAAGGAAGGAGAGAAAGACAGGTTGGGGGGAGAAGTGGAAGGAAGCAGGGAGAGAAAGGGAAGAAAGAGCAGAGAAGTTTCCTGCTTTCTCACCATTGCCCAGTTCTGGTTTCAGTTCTTCATGAGGTCCAGGTAGACTCTAGCCTCAAGCTCCAGAGCTGCTTCAACATCTTTCCCATAAATGTCTTGTAAGGGCAGGATATGGGCACAGGGCAGGTTTTCCTGATCCAGCAGACCAGGTAAAGGAGGAATTCTAGTCCTGGAGCCCTCAGTGGCGTTTGCAGGCTTTTATTGGGATTTACTAGGCACATGGCAGGCAGGGGTGCTGGGCGGCCAGGAGGCTGACAGGACTTCCAGCCTCCAGCAAGTCTTCACTCTATCTGGGCTCTCCGGCCTTCTCTCATGTTCTCTCTGCTGCTTCTCTCTCTCAGTTCTGCTTTTCCGCTTCTCTGCTTCTTTCTCTGCTCCTGCTGGCATCCCCATGACACCGCTCCTAAAAGCCCAATCTCAGCCCAGGTGAATCCCATCTACCTATGCCCACACCCTACTCTAGGTGCCTGCCATCGGGCATGCATTCGGGACCGTCATCTATCCTAATGGCAGGAGGGCAGAAAAGCCTGATACTTTTTACCTTACCCTACTGTCTTCTCTTACTTAAGTTTGTCTCAAGCAATTTCTGTTACTTCTAAAGGAAAATCACACTGAAGTAATTCCAAAGTTGCCCCAGGCCCTCTACTTTATCAAAACATTCCTTAGACTCTCGCCTGCACCTATTAGGTAAAACCAAGTGACCACACAGCCCAGCTACTCTTTCCTCTGTATTCCAATCCCCTGTCTCTTACAGTCTGTCAGATATTTCCTCTATGGACCATACACTTACACCAAAAAAAAAAAAAAAAGCCTATTTCAGTCTTCACTCTTAAATGTGAGAGCACATCAGAATTTCCTGGCAGAATTTCTGAAGCAGAGATTGCTGAGCCCAGACTGATTTCTCTAACTATTTTCTGGTGATGTTGGTGCGTCTAACCCAGGAACCACACTTTGAGGACTAATGCCTTATTTCTACTGGGGTATCACCATCTACTACTCCTTCAGATTAATTTCCTTTCTCTCACTTGACATCTACATCTAGCAGGTTCTAAGATTTAACCTTTTGACATTTCTACTTCTTTCTTATTCCTTTTATAATGCTGGCCTTCTCTACTTAAGTCTGGAGGACTGAAACAAACTTCTACTCAGTTTTCCTTCTCTGGGATGACCTCAATTTGGTGCACCTGGCACATCTTCCTGAGGCACAATTCTCTTCAGTCCAGTCTCCTGCTCACAGCCTCTGGCCCTTAGGAATAAAGCTATTAACATTTAAATAATAAAAATGGGGGCTTCCCTGGTGGTGCGAAGGGTAAATTCTCAGCACTCTGAAGCTGTTGGCAGCCACTGCAACCGAAGTTTGATCCCCGGCCAGGGAACTAACCCACATGGCACAGCAGACCTCTCCTGTTTTGCTTCCTGCTCCCCTCAGCATTGTATTTCAGTCAATCTGCCCATTCTGATCCCCACTCTGTCTCTGGTGAATCATCTTAACCCCTCACATAGCTCTGGCCTACACTCCAGCTCTTGTATGCATAAATAAAAAATAGATCTTAAAAAAAAAATAAAAATATATGAAGCATTAACTAAAAATGCATTAGTCTTAGAACGCAATAATTCAATTAAATGAAAGAAAAAAAGTAAAAGTCAACTAAACATGGAGTGGGGTGAAGTTTTTCTGTATATCTGGTATATCATTGTTGATGGGAACCCACGTAGGTTAGTAGAAAGGGAACCTGAAGAAATCTTAAAAAGTCAATTTTAGTCTCAGGTTACTAATCCTTAGGTATGGAATTTAATATGTCTTTGTCATAATTTAATCACAATTTTTATTCTTATAAATTGATCCTAAATATCCTGCTATTCACCTTTAAAATATTTTAACTGATGTGAGTGTTCGTAATTCCTGATGATATGGGTTAAATTGAGTTCTACAAAAAAATATAATTTGAAATTCTAAACCCAATGCCTCAGAACATGACCTATTTAGAAATAGGGTCATTGCAGATGTAATCAGTTAAGATTAGATCATACTGGAATAGGATGAGCTCCTAATCTATTTTGACTCATGTTCTTATTAGAAAAGGAAGAGACACAGAGACACAGACTCACAGAACAGAACAGGATGCCACAATGGGGACAGAGGTTGAGGTGACACTCTCTAAGCCCAGGAATGCCAAGAATTTCTGGCAAAACACTAGAGATTAGGAGATAAGGAAGGATTCTCCCCCTACAGAATCCAGTGGGATTATTACCCTGCAATACTTGATCTTGGATTTCTAGCCTCCAGAACTCGGAGACAATAACTTTCTGTTGTTCTCAGTCACCTAATTAGTGATATTTCATCATGGCAATCCTAAGCAACTAACACATCCTCCAACCTCCTTTATCTAAATAAATCCTTATAAATACAACCTCACATTATTACTTGTTTATATTATTTAGCATGCATATGTTAAACATATAAATTTCCATCTATGAAAAGTCCAATAAAAAACAAACTAATGTAGGGCCTCCCTGGTGGCTCAAGGGTTAAAGTTTCAGTGCTATCAAGCTATCATCAGCCACTGTGGCCTGAGTTCAATCTCAGGCCAGGGAGCTAAGCCACATGGTGCAGGAGACCTCTCCTGTCTCTCCCACTGCTCCTCTCAGGAGTGTATCTCAGTAGATCTTTCTGCTCTGCTTTCACTATGTCTCTGGAGAATGCTCTCACCACCCCACCCCACACGCCTCTGGCCTACACCCCAGTTCTTGTATGTATAAAGTAATAAAATAAATCTTAAAAAAATGTAAACAAAACCCTTGCAAGCATGACTCAGTATTTACCTATATTATCTGATTGTCAGTGAATTAACTGACATTAAGATATGTCTTGATTCAAACATATATATATAATATAAACACACATATATATAATATAAACATATATATATATATATATATATATATTAGGGTATGGGTCAAACATATTTTAAGGATGGAATGTCTGATTCAGTGTTGATCTAACCTTGACCTGTGTAATTAATCACTAGATACGTTAATCTGTAATCAAACCTGTAATGCTTAAAAAGGTTTATGTTTTACATCTTTCATTAAACAAAAAGCATACAATCAGAGAGTTAAGTCCCATCTTTTCTAATTTAATGGAATTTTTTTTTTTACAGGTACTCTTTTTTTGTGAGTTCCAAATTGTCCTCTACAGAGGATAATTTCCATAAAAAAAGAAAAGACAATTACCTTAGAAATAATGTTTTCTTTTGCTTTTAGTTTGCTTCTTCATGCAACTTTAAAATCCAAGATTATTTTTGATGTCATTTTTATTTTGTTTTTCTTAACTTTTTTGGTAATTTCTGAAAACAATACACAATAGTAACAATAAGAAGTTTCCAACTATATAATTAAAACACATACCTAACTCACTAATTAGGTTGCTCCTCAGGTTTGGAATTACAAAACAAAAATTAAAGTTAGATGAAATACCTAAAGGGAAGGCAAAGGAAAGTTTGATTATAATTTAGTCATAACTTAATGCATTTTCTGACTGAATTAATCAATAACACATAGTATTCATTTAGTCATGATGTTCTAAACTGAAAAGATCTGTTTTAAGTAAAATTAAGTGGTACTTTTAACTTAGTCTCTACTTCCTATTTTTCTTTTTTATAGTCTCAGTACACAGTACACATTTTGATGAGAGTTTTCTGTATATAATCACTGAATAAAATACAGCACAGTGTAATTATTTGGTGCTTAATTTAGTTGGTGGGCACAGACAAAATATATTCAGGGAAAAAGGTAATTTTTGTTTTATAAGTTTTTATAAGTCAGTTCAACTTATCAGAGCATCTTGTCAATTTCACTGAGTATATAGGTAATTTCATTATACAAGTATGTTTTATTATGTATCTTATAAATCACATCATTGTCATGCATATTTTTTCCACCTTATGAGAGTTTAGCCTGTGGTTTCTATTGATAAAATTAGAACTAGAACATGCATTACCAGGATACTATCTCAGAAATGCTTTATGAAGAACTAAAAATCAAATTCAATAATCTAATAATATTAATGACTTTTCAGTGAATTGTTCAGACAACATGGTAATAATATTTAAATGAGTCATTTATTGCTGGAACAAGCCATACTTCTGAGTGCAAAACCATATTGTTGAAGAAATTTGCATGAAACTAATAATTGCATATCTGAGAGTCAAACTCATTAAAGAGAACCCAAGCTGAGAAACCCTAACCCTTGAGTATTTCTTTATTAAGTCGGTTCATTCAGATGATGGAAACCATATCAAAAAAAGAGAGTATAATTCAGGAGGGTGAGTGAGATGGACTTATTTGAAAATATAAATGCTCATATATTTACACAAAGACTGTACTATATAATGTACATTCTTTAACTTTGTAAAAATTAAGGTATATTTTGAGGGTTTTGTTCTTTTTTTTTTTTTAATTGAGGTAACTGGTTTCAACACTATATAATTCAGGTGTATGTTAACACACCATATCCACCTGCAAGGCATCTGGAGACCTGCACCTTACCCCATTGTGCTCCCTCTCCTCCTATCCCCTCTTGATAACCTCAATTCTACAGCCAGATTTTTGGAATTTGTTATTAATTTGGTTTTATCTGAAACTTGATTTGTCACATATAACTGACACCATCCATTATTTGTTATTTTCATTATTTCACTTAGCATACACCTCTTCAGTTACATCCACATTGTCGAAAATGGCAGGAGTTCATTTTTTAATTATAGCAGAATAGTAGTCTGTATGTATATATACACCATCTTCTTAATCCATTCATGTCTTATTGGTCACTTATGTTGTTTCCAAAACTTAGCTATTGTAAATAGTACTGCAATGAATAAAGGAGTACATATATCCCTCCAAACTAGTGGAGATTTTTTTTTCTAGTTTAATATTTTAATGAGGCAATCTTGGTTTGCAACATTGATTAAGAAATGTAACTTTTATTTATGGCCTGAGCTAGTAGTCTAGTTTCATCCTTTTGCATAAAGTTGTACACTGTAGTTTTTTTTTTTTTTAAGATTTATTTTTATGCACACAGGAACTGGGGTGTAAGCCCGAGGTGAAGGATGGGGAAGAGGATTCACTAGATAGAGTGGGGAGCAGAACAAGCAGATCTACTGAAATACACTGCTGAGGGGAGCAGCAGGCAAGACAGGAGAGGTCTGCTGTGCCATGTGGGTCAGCTCCCTGGCCGGCCAGGAGTTGGAACTCATGCTGCAGTGGCTGGCAGTAGCTTGACAGTACTGTCTTTAACCCCTACTCCACCAGGGAGGACCTGTATGCATACAGCATACAGGGAGGTCCTGTATGCTGTAGGTTTTTACAACACAATTTATTGAAGAAACCTTCCTTTCTCTATTGTATATGATTGGCCTCTTTGTTGTACAATAGATTAACGGTTCATGTAAGTGTGAGTTTATTTTTGGGCTCTCCCTTCTATTGCAGTGTTCTGTATGTCTGTTTTTATTCCAATAACATACTGCTTTGATTACGATAGCTTCGTAGCAAATTTGAAGTCTGGGAGTGTCATACCAGCATTCACCTTTTTGTTAGTATTGCTTTGGCTATTAGGTTATTTTGGGGTTCTATATGAATTTCAGTTATATATGTTCTATTTTTCTGAAGAATGCTATTAAAACTTTAATAGGAGTTGCATTGATTCTGTATATTGCTTTGGGTAAGACAGTCATTTTAACAATGTTAATTCTTTCAATCTATAGGCAGGGAATACATTTCCATTCCTTTGTGTCTTATATTTCTTTTAACAGTGCCTTATAGATTTCATTGTATATGTCCTTCATTTCTTTTTTTAAATGTGTTCCTAGGTATTTAATACTTTTTTATAAAATAGTAAATGGGATTACTTTCTTGATTTCTTTCTCTACTGGTTTGTTGTCTGCATATAGGCATGCAATTGACTTATGCATATTGATTTTACAACTTATCATTTTACTGTACTTTTTGTTTATAATAGGTTTTTAATGGAATCTCCAGTGTCTCCTATGCATATTATCATGCCATATATAAATGATGATAGTTTTACTTCTTTCCTGATTTGACATGTTTTATATCTTTCTGTAGCCTAATTGCTTTACTAGAACTTCTAATACTATTTTGAACAGTAGTGGTGGAAGTTGACATCCTGATCTTAGAGGAAAAGCTTTCAGTTTCTCACATTCAGTATGATATTAGCTGTGGGTTAAATATCGCCCATATGCAAAGCATACCTTATCAGACCTCACATTATATCAACATAGAAATAAATATAGCGGGGCCTCCCTGGTGGCACAAGGGGTTAAGCAACGCACCATCCAAAGGCTCTGCAGCATGAGTTTGATGCCCAGCCCACCAGGGAGCAACCCACATGGCAAAGCAGATCTCTCCTGTCTCTCCCACTGTCCCCCCTCAGCAGTGTATTTCAGTTAGTCTGCCTGTTCTGTTCCCCACTCTGTCTCTGGTAAGTCCTCTCATCCCCATCCCCGCCCCCCAACCCCGCATCTCTGGCCTGTGCCCCAGCTCTTGTATGCATAAATAAATAAATCTTTAAAAAAAAGAAATAAATATAGCTTAATTTACTTAGTCACCCATTAGAATCTGAGATTAAATTTATTCTCTCCATTTTCCATTATAAATAATGTTTTAGTGAATTTCTTTAGGTAGGCATATTCAGTCATTTTTTTGATATATACTTCATTGCTCTAAGTGGAATTTCTAAGACTAAAGATTTGCACATTTATTATTATGAGCATAAATATATATTATCAAATAGCCATTAATGAAGATTTTAATTTAGTAAGAGAATGTCTGCTTTTTGATGTTATAAAATGTTGGATATTTGGATTTATTCCATCTATTGTAATTTTCTGATATTAAAAATACAATTGTTTGACAATCAATATATCACCAATTATCTTGCAAAGTGTGACTGCAATTTAGTAACTGTTTTTATTGATTAGCATAGCAATAACACATGTAATTGAGCTGTTATGCAACAGAAATAAGTCAACTTTTTAAAAGCATGAAGAAAAGTGCATAGCATAAGAGGTGATTTGTTCAAATAATATTGTGATCATTTAGAGATGAATAGGTTATTTAAATATTGAGTCTTTTAACCCAAAGATTAAATAAAATAAAGCTGTATTTTGTTCAGGTTTTATTTTTTTCTCTCAATAATGTTCATAGTTTTCTGGACATACAGATATAGTGGAATTATTTAATTTTGTTCCTAAATATTTGAGGTTTTAAAATGCTACAGAAAAAGAAATACTTTATATTTCTTTTTTTATTTATCATTTGTTCTAAGGCTCTAGATAGACTTTTTTTTTTAAAGATTTATTTATTTATTTATACAAGCACTGGGTACAGTCAGAAGTGCGGGAGGGTGAGAGAATTCACCAGAGCCAGAGCGGGGACCAAAACAGGCAGAAGGACCCCGAAGTACACTGTTGAGGGGAGCAGGGGCAGCAGGAGAGGTCTGCGCGCCATGTGGGACCCTCCTCCAGTGGCTGGGGAGCAGCTGGGGATCGAACCGGTGCTGCAGAGGCTGCAGGCAGCTAAGCAACCCAGCGCTCAACCGCTGAGCCACTGGGGAGGCCCTAGATAGACAATTTTTATGATTAACATATGTAACTTGTTCCTATTAAAACTGATGTATGAATTCTAATAGCAAGCGTAATGATTTGTTGAATTTTCTATGTGTACAGTCATAAAGTTTGCAATTATTTTTTTTGATTACTATTGTATTTCTACTGCAAATCTTACAACTAATTCAAATTTTCTTTTTCTGAAATTTTATTTACTTTTATTTTAGAATTATAGTTTAGCTTGTCATGTTATTCTATATTAGTGGTTGTACTTCTTCAGGAATTTAAAGACATCTTTCCACCATGTATGCTCTTATTATTGTTTTGGAGAAATTAACATATTTTTCTCTCCTGTGAATAAGATACATTTTAATTCTAAGATTTATATTTGATTGTTAATGTTTAAGAATACATGTGCTTAGTTACCTTCAAAATTTATCCCATTTACCCTTTGTATTGTCTCCTAAAATTCTGAAGCATGGCCTCTTCATACATTTTGGAAATTTTGTTCTTTTTAATTGTAACTTCTTTCTAATCTCTTTTTCTTGTTATACATGTTCCAGTATTTTCTATACTTTAGACTTCGGGAGGTTCATTTGGGATAATTGCTCATGTTATTCACAGTTCACCAAATCTCTTACCATTCTTGTGTATTCATGTATTAAATCTAGCCATTGTATTTAATTTTAGTTGTGATATTTTTTATTTTAAATTTTAAAAGTTTTTAGTTCTGAAAAAATTATAAAACTTATACTTTCCTTGTTTACTTGAAATACAACTATTTGAAAGTTTGTGTCTAATAACCCCATTATTTATGTTACTAAAAATTATTTTAAAATGGGGGCCTCCTTGGTGGCACAAGGCGTTAAGCACCGCACTATGAAGCAATCTGCAGCCTGAGTTCATCCCTGGCTGGCCAGGGAGCAACCCACATGTCACAGCAGACCTCTCCTGTCTCGCCCACTGCTCCTCTCTGCAGTGTATTTCAGTCAGTCTGCCTGTTCTGTTCCCCAGTCTATCTCTGGAAACTCTCTCACACACCCCCACCCCACATCTCTGGCCTATACCCCAGCTCTTGTATGTATAACTAAATACATTTTTGAAAAGAAATAGAATGCTAAATATTCTAATAGTTTTTTTTTTTGTTGTTCACATTGTTGCTTGCATATGCCTACCCTTATTTGATTACTTAACATTTTATATTGAAAATGACAAGATTATGTGAAGTTCTTCATGATGTTATATTCTTTCATAATTTATATTGTTTCTGGCTCGCAACTAAACACATGCAAGCCCATAATTCCTTAAATTAATCTGGAAGTGAGGTGTTTCATAGATGCGAGTTATGTTCCATGAAGGCTCATTCCTGTATAGTTACTATTACAATTCAAATTCTGGAGTGCTTAGTAGGAATCTTCTTTTATAAGACACAAAAATCCAGTTTTCCTCTCTATCCATCAAAATCTGTGCCTACTTCTAATTCTCTTAACTATTTAATTCACATAAAAAATGAATATGCCTTGAAGGTGAAAAGATGCCAAGTTAATTCAGGGTTGCTGTTCACCATGGAGTTTACAACTGCAGCTCCTAACTACTTGGGAAGTTTCCCATGTCTATAAACAAATACAGTTAATATTTTACCTACATTTTTTAGTTTTTTTCTCAGCAAGGCAGTTATATTTTACTAAGTAGTCCACCCATTGCAAGTTGTTTATAAAAAAGATTTTTTTTGTTATGAATTCTCACCCTTCTTCAGAATTTCTACAATGTTAAAAATTAAACCAACTTTATCACATCCATGCACAAACCACTTTATATTTTATATTTTTAAACATTTCAAGACACAGAATACTGAGAAATCATCAGTGTCTCAGACAGATTCATGTATATTTGATGATACTATTTCCTCAAATTAAAAAATTAAAATGCTTAAAAGGTAAGTGACCTTTTTAATAATTGCACCAAATTCCTAGACCACAATTAACCTATAGTAAAAGTATGCCTTTTCCATACTCATTTTTATTTGTGACTATTAAAGAGAAAACATAGATTATATAGAGTGGATTGTGTGTATACATCTGTGTGTGTTTACATTTTCATGTTCTTAGACTTAATAAACTTGATTATTTTACTTAATGTTTTCAACAGTCATTCCTACTGGTACTATATAATTATTCAAACATTTTTTTAAAGTTTGATGGTTTTATTTAAAATATGCTACAATTAAGTTATCTTAGTCTTATTTTAAAATTTACCTCAAGAAAAATTTCTCTCAGCTTTTCATTATTACCATGTATTATACAAAATTTCTTATACATATTCTCTTATGTGCATGTAGAAGGAGTCATCTAGGAAATCAGTTCTCAGATACTTTGGTCTCAAGACCCATTTGTATTCTTAAAAACTAATAAGCATCCAAAGCCTGTTTATGTAAATTCCAACTATAAATATTTAATGTATTGGAAATTAAAGCAAAATTTTAGAAGATATCAATTTCCTTCAAAATAATAAACTAGTTCCTGTTAAAATAAATGCATTATTTAGAAATCATTGTTTTCCTAAACAAAAGTTTTAATGGGAAAATGATAGTTTCATATTTTTTCCAACAAGTTACATATAATTTTAATTGCATTACGTAATGTTAAAACCTCTCCAAAGTGGTACTATTTATTTGTTTATTTTTAGGACATGAGAATTTCCACAATCCATTAACATTTCATAATACTTTAATTTGCTAAGCCTATAGATATGTAATGAAATCTCTTTGTTTCAATTTGCATTTCTCTGATTATAAGGGAATTAGAATATTTTTCATATGCTAATTATAGTTTCTGTTTCTCAATATTACTTATTTAAATATACTTTAAAAAAGTTAATGGTTTATAGAATTTCTTTAAGGATATTTTTAAACCAATTTTTGTCAGTGATAAATGTAAAAGATATCCTTTTCAACTGTTAAAACTTTGGATGTAATGTACTTGTCAAACATTTTGAAAATGTGATCTATTTGTAAAATGAAAATTTAAGGATTTAAAAATATTACATTTGGTGTGAAGAAGGAGCTGAAAATTGATATACAAGAAGCAAGAAGAACACCAAACTTCCACGACGAAAGGAAAAATACAGCAAGACACATAATAGTAAAGCTCCCAAGAATCCAGGACAAGGAAAAAATAATGAAGCTGGCAAGAGGGAAGAAACAGATAACATTCAAAGGAAAACCAATCAGGCTAACATCAGACTTCTCCGAAGAAACACTACGGGCAAGGAGAGAGTGGAGGGACATAGTCAACAGACTCCAAGAAAACAGATGCCAACCAAGAATACTCTATCCCGCAAAGCTCTCCTTCCTCTTTGAAGAAAGAATATAGACCTTCCCAGACAAACAGAAACTCCGGAATTTCATTGCAACTAAACCCCCACTCCAAAAAATACTACAAGGAGTCCTAAAGCCAGAACCTCAGAGCGACGAATAACAATGAAAGAAGGCCAAAAAAAAAAAAAAAAAAGTTATTAAAAGAATAAATAAATAAAATCAAAGGAAAGACAAACACAATGGCAAATACAGATGTTAACATATCAATATTAACTCTAAATGTAAATGGACTAAACTCTTCAATAAAAAGACACAGAGTTGCAGCCTGGATTAAGAAACAAAACCCAACCTTTTGCTGTCTCCAGGAAACACATTTAGCTACAAAAGATAAAAATAGGCTCAAAGTTAAAGGATGGAAAACAATCCTACAAGCAAATGGACCAAAAAAGAAAGCAGGAACAGCTATACTTATATCAGATAAAACAGATTTCAAACTCAAAAAGATAAAAAGAGACCCCAATGGTCACTACATTATGATCAAGGGGACAATACTTCAAGAAGAAATAACACTCATTAACATATACTCACCAAACGAAGGAGCACCAAAATATATCAGACAACTGTTGTCCTCTCTGAAAACAGACATCAGAGAAAACACATACGTAGTGGGAGACTTCAACACACCACTATCAACAATGGATAGATCAACAAGACAAAAAATAAGTAAAGAAACCAAAGCTCTAAATAAAGACCTAGAGCAATTGGGCTTAACAGACATCTATAGAACACTAAACCCCAAAAAAATGGAGTACACATTTTTCTCAAGCGCACACGGATCATTCTCCAGGATCGATCACATACTGGGGCACAAGACAAACATCAACAGATACACCAAGATTGAAATCATATCAACCATCTTTTCTGACCATGAAGGCATCAAACTAGAAATAAACCATAAAAAGAAGGCAAGGAACTTTCCTACCTCATGGAGATTAAAAACCACACTACTGGAAGACCATTGGACTAATGAGGAGATCAAAGAAGAAATTAAAAAATTTTTTGAATTGAACGACAAGGAGGACACCAATATCCTAAATGTATGGGATGCAGCAAAAGCAGTAATAAGAGGAAAATATATAGCAATAGAAGCTCACATCAAGAAACAAGAAAGAACGCAAAGAAACAACCTAATCTCGAAGCTCAAAGATCTAGAAAAAGAACAACAAAAAAACCCCAAAACCAGTAGAAGAAAAGAAATAATAAAAACCAAAGCAGAAATAAATGAAATTGAAACTAAAAAAACAATCCAAAAGATCAATGAAACCAAGAGCTGGTTCTTTGAAAAAATCAATAAAATAGACAAACCCCTAGCCAGGCTCACAAAGGAAAAAAGGGAGAAAGCACAAATAAACAGGATCATCAATGAAAGAGGAGAAATCACAACGGACACAAGAAATCAAAAGAATAATCAGTAACTACTATGAACAGTTATATGGAAACAAGTTTAACAATCTAGAGGAGATGGACAAATTCCTACAACTCTACAATTACCCAAAGCTAGATAAAGAAGAAATAGAACACCTAAACAGACCAATTACAATTAGCGAAATTGAAATGGTAATCAAAAACCTCCCCAAAAACAAAAGCCCAGGACCTGATGGATTTACAAATGAATTCTACCAAACATTCAGAGACGAATTAGTGCCTATCCTTCACAAACTCTTCCAAAAAATTGAGAAGGAAGGGACAATACCAAACACGTTCTATGAAGCCAACATTACACTAATACCAAAACCGAACAAGGACAACACAAAAAAGGAAAACTACAGGCCAATCTCCCTAATGAACACTGATGCAAAAATCCTCAATAAAATTTTAGCTATCAGAATCCAACAATGTATCCATAAGATAATTCACCACGACCAAGTTGGATTCATTCCAGGGGCACAAGGATGGTTTAACATCCGAAAATCAATCAACGTTATCCAACACATCAACAAAAAGAAATATAAAAACCATATGATAATATCAATAGATGCTGAGAAAGCTTTCGACAAAGTGCAACACCCATTCATGATAAAAGCCCTTGAAATTCTTGGGATACAAGGAACATACCTCAACATCATAAAGGCCATCTATGACAAGCCAACAGCCAGTATCATTCTCAATGGTGAAAAGCTGAAAGCAATTCCATTAAGATCTGGAACAAGACAAGGATGTCCACTCTCACCATTGCTTTTCAATATAATACTGGAAGTCCTAGCCAGGGCAATAAGACAAGAGAAAGACATCCAAGGAATCCAAATAGGAAAAGAAGAAGTCAAACTATCACTATTTGCAGACGATATGATATTATACATAGAGAACCCCAAAAACTCCACAGAAAAGCTAATTCAACTCATCAATCAGTTCAGTAAAGTGGCAGGATACAAAATCAACACGCAAAAGTCAGTAGCCTTCCTATACACAAACAATAAATCTGAAGAAGAAGAAATCAAAAAGACCATCCCTTTTGTTATTGAAACAAAAAAAATCAAATATTTGGGAATAAATCTAACAAAAGAGGTAAAGGACCTATACAAAGAAAACTATAAAACACTGTTAAAAGAAATAGAAGAAGACACAAAGAAATGGAGAGACATCCCCTGCTCATGGATTGGAAGAATAAACATTATTAAAATGGCCATCCTTCCAAAAGCAATATACAGATTCAATGCTATTCCAATCAAAATTTCAATGTCATTCTTCAAAGAAATAGAACAATTATTGATGAAATTCATATGGAATCACAAAAAACCCCGAATAGCCAAAGCTCTCCTGAAAAAAAAAGAAGGGAATGGAGGCATCAGACTCCCAGACTTCAAACTATACTACAAAGCCATAATCATCAAAACCGCATGGTATTGGAACAAGAACAGACATACAGACCAATGGAATCGAATAGAAAATCCAGAAATAAACCCACAGGTTTATGGTCAACTAATCTTTGACAAAGGAGCAAAGACTATGCATTGGAGCAAAGAAAGTTTGTTCAATAAATGGTGCTGGGAAAACTGGGTCGCTACATGCAAAAGAATGAAGCTTGACCACCACCTCACACCATACACAAAAATCAACTCAAAATGGATTAAAGAACTAGACATAAGACCTGAAACCATAAAATATATAGAAGGAAATATAGGCGAAACACTACGTGATTTGCACATCAAAGACATCTTTACAGACACATCACCCAAAGCAGTGATAGTGAAGGCAAAGATAAACAGCTGGGACTATATCAAATTAAAGAGCTTTTGCACAGCAAAAGAGACAATAACAAAAACAAAGAGAAACCCCACCAACTGGGAGAACATTTTTGCACCCAACACTAATGATAAAGGACTGATCACAAAAATCTGCAAAGAGCTGATGAGACTCAACAACAACAAAGAAAATAATCCAGTCAAAAAATGGGCAGAAGAGCTTAAAAGAAACTTCTCTGAAGAGGAAATGCAAATGGCCAACAGGCATATGAAAAAATGTTCAACATCACTTGTCATCAGGGAAATGCAAATCAAAACTACCATGAGATACCATCTTACACCAGTGAGAATGGCACATATTAAAAAAACTAGCAACAACAAATGTTGGCGAGGGTGTGGAGAAAAAGGAACTCTTCTGCACTGTTGGTCGGAGTGCAAACTGGTCCAACCACTGTGGAAAGCTGTGTGGAGATTTCTGGACCTACTAAACATAGAGCTTCCATATGACCCAGCAATTCCACTCCTAGGTATTTACCCAAAGGACACAGAAACATCAATTCCAAAGAACACCTGCACCCCTATGTTTATAGCAGCACTGTTTACAATAGCTAAGCTTTGGAAACAACCCAAATGCCCAAAAATAGATGACTGGATCAAGAAGATGTGGTACATATATACCATGGAATATTACTCAGCATTCAAAAAAGATAAACACATGCAATTTGCTGCAACATGGATGGCGCTGGAAGGGATCATGCTCAGCGAAATAAGCCAAAAAGAAAAAGAAAAATACCGGATGGTCTCACTCATAGCAGGAATCTAGAAAACTTAAATAAGGGACCAGGAAAATGAATAACTATAAGAAAGTGAAAATCAAAATCAACAAAAAACTATGAACCAGAGACACTTTTAGGGGGGCGGGGGCGGGAGGGGAGGGATTGGGGTCAGAATGGGGGGCTGCAATTGTATGGGGAATATAACAATAAAATTTATAAAAAAAAAAAAAAAAAAAAAACTTCTAAATAAAAAAAAAAAACTTCTAAAAATCAAAACAAGGAAAAAAAAAAAATATTACATTTGGGGGATTTTCCACATATCATATATCCAGACATTCCTATTAGTGACATCCTATATTCAGATGGTGTATTTTGTCACAATTAATGAATTAATATTCATATATTATTATTAACTAAAATCCTTTCTTTACTCAGATTTCTTTTTTGTTGTTTTTAAGAACCTATGCAGGATACCAAATTACATTTAGTCAAGACTTCTTAGGATCATCTAATTGATTACAGTTTCTCAGATGTTCCTTGTTTTTTGACTGATCATTTTGCAGAGTACAGGTCAGATATTGTATAGAACTTCCCTCATTTGGAGTTTGTCTTATGTCAATCTGCTGATTAAACTGGGGTAACTAACTTTCTAGAGGAAAACCAAATAGGTAAAGTGCTATTCTCACCTCACTGTTATAGACCCTGACCTAAAAATGTGGATTTGGGGGTTCCCCTAGGAAAAATAATTCATCAGAGAATTTCATATAAATCGAGTAAGGTTTAGTAAAAGCTTATATGAGGATAGGATTCTCGGTTGACTCCCTGAAGGGAGTCTGAGACCAGTCTTTAAGTTGTCTTCAAAAATCTTATGTCCTTTGAGGCTCTCTGCATCCTTTAGAGTTTATGCTTGAGGGCTTCCCCGTGGTGCAGCGGGGTGAGCACAGCGCTGCAGAGGCTGTCCACAGCCTCTGCAGCGCTGGTTTGATTCCCAGCCTGCGGGGATTCAGGGAGAATCCCAGATGGCGCAACAGACCTCTCCTGTCCCGCCCACTGCTTCCCTCAGCAGTGTACTTCGGTCCTTCTGCCTGTTCTGCTCCCCACTCTGTCTCTGGGGAATCCTCTCAACCTCCCACGCCTCTGGCCTATACCCCAGCTCTTGTATAAATTAAAAAAAAAAAATTAGAGTTTATGCTTGATTTTTCATAACTCCAGAGGTTACATGGTTGTCAGGATGTCTGTAAACCTATGGAATGCCCCCATATGCTTGGAAGAAGCAATTGCTCATGGGCACAGAAAGCATGAGTGGGATTAGTTTTAGATTGACAGGGCAAGCTATCAAACTAAACACATCACACAGAGCAAATAAGAACAATGTAAGTTAGGACAAAGTGGGCATAAAGAGGGTAAAAACCCTCTTTCTCATCAAATTTCTCCACTATAATGTTATTTCTTCCCCCCTCTTCCATACTGTGCTTTTGGGGGGAAAAAAGTCAAATTCTGCACTCTACAATGAATGAGTAGGCATTTCACCCCATCTGCTTGAGGGTCAGGTATCTAAATAAATTATTTGGAATTCTTCTGCATAGGAAATTTGCCTCTCCTCTGATTTATTATTTTTTAATTCACTTACTTGTATTAGTATCAATGCATTGATATTTACTTTATATTTTGTTTCATAATTACAACATTCTTTTTTGTTGGTCAATTGTTTCCATATTTGACTACTGGAGACACTTTCAGTTAGTTCCTATATGCATTTGACATATCCCTATCATTGTGGGACTTTTTGTTTGGTAGGTTGTTTTTTTTTTTTTTTTTATTTTACATATCCTTCTTTTATAGCATTACAAAAAGGTCCAGTATTATTTCATTCTGTTTTCTTTTTCAGTCCTGGAATCAGTTAATTCTTAAAAGTGCTTGCTTTCCTTTTATTGGAGAATGCTTTGAGGTTCAAGATATGGGCACTAGCTGTGCTTTTTTTAACTAAGGTTTTATTGTTTTCAAGCACTTTCATCTCGAGAAGAAGGAAACACATTTATGCATACTAATCAGTATATTTACACATATCTATAAATACCCTTATCTACTTACATTAAGCTAAAATTGAGTTCATATTGATGTCAACTCTAATCCATTGCACATAGATCATTCAAGACTTCTTCCTTTGCTCATCCGTAACCTCTCACACAACAGCAAGAAACATGGTTTCTACCACCTGTCATTATTATTTAATTCTAGTACACAATATTGTTGTTTCACAATTGTATTCCATGCTCCCGTGGAAAACAACTTTATCAACTAGAATACAGTGTTTACTTAGCATCTTTTTTCCCTTTATTCCAACAATCTGTAACCACTTCTGATGTCAATTAGACCAGTACCTCCCCCCTCACTTCCTTTGTTCAGGTTATTTCATATATTTCTCAAAGGCCATATTCTTTTGTCACAGTCTGTATTCCATTCTGAGATACTCTGGTTTTTTGTTCTTTTCATAGATTTATTTTCATTTATTTATGTGTTTAAGAGCTGGGAGTAAGCCAGACGTGTGGGGCGTGGATGGGGGGTGAGAGTATTCACCAGAGACAAACTGGGGAGCAGAACAGGAAGATCTATTGAAAAACACTGCTGATGGGAGCAGCAGGGGGAGACAGGAGTGGTCTGCTGCTCATATGTGGGTCAGTTCCCTGACCAGGGATCAAACTCATGCTGCAGTGGCTGGTGATAGCTTGATAGCATTGAAACTTTAACCTCTGCATTAACAGGAAGGCCCCATTATAAGATACTCTGAAATCCTAAATTGCTTTTTTTTTCTTTGCATAAATTAAGGTTCATTCTTTATATTGTAAAGTTCTAAGAGTTTTGACAAATGAAAAGTGTCATGTATCCATTATCACATCATACACAATATTCTCCTTTAAAAATTATCCTGTTTTGGGCCTCCCTGGTGGTGCAAGGGGATAAGCATCAGCACTTGGAAGCTATCCAGCTATGGTAGCACAAATTAGATCCCCAACCAGGTTGCTAACCCACATGACACAGCAGACCTCTCCTGTCTCGCCTGCTCTCCCCTCAGCAGTGTATTTCAGTGGATCTGCCTGTTCTACTCCCCATTCTGTCTCTGCTGAATCCTCTCACCCCCTGCACATCTGGCCTACACCCCAGGTCTTCTATGCATAAATATATAAATCTTAAAAAAATTATCCTGTTTTACCTATACAATACTCTTTCCACCAAAACTAACTTAACCACTTACCTGTTATATGTATCTATAGCTTTTCCACTGTCAAAACTTTTTAAAATAAAACCATACATTATGCAACTTTCTCAAACTGCCTTTAGTAAATAGCAATATACACTTAAGATTCAGTGATATTTGGTCATGACTCTTTCCTCTTAATATCAGAATATTATCCCATTATTTTAGGAATGACACCATGTCATTTGTTCTTGCATCTCTTTGAAAGAACAACTCAACTGCTTTCAGGTTTTATTGATTACAAATAAAACTGCTGTAAATATTTACATGCTGGCTTTTTTGTGGACCTAATTATGCATGTTGCCTAAATACTTAGGAGTGCAATTGTTCTATCATGTAATAATTACATTTGGTTTTGAAAGAACTGACATACTGTCCTAGAGAGGTGTTGCACAGTTTTGTGCTGGTGACCAGCGAATGCGCATTCTTTGCTCTAATACAATTTTAACATCAGCTTTTTTTCTTATTTTAGTCATATAATTATTGCATAATGGCATATCTTTGCAATATAAGGTTTATTTTTTTATTTATTAAAAATGCTACTGGGGCCTCTCTGGTGGCACAAGGGGTTAAGTCTCAGCGCTATGAAGCTATGGGCAGTCACTACAGCATGAGTTCAATCCCCAAACAGGGAGCTGACTCACATGGTGCAGCAGACCTCTCCTGTTTCACCCACTGCTCCACTCAGCAGTGTATTTCAGTCAGTCTGCCTGTTCTGCTCCCTGCTCTGTCTCTGGTGAATCCTCTCACACTCCTGCACCTCTGGCCCACACCCCGCTCTTGTATGCATAAATAAATCCTAAAAAAAAAAAATGCTATTGACTGTCTTTTGTTACCGTGCCGCCTGATGTCTTAAGTGAGTTCTCCATTAGTTTTTTTTTGTATTTTTTTAAGTTGAGTTATTTATTTTCGATAAATTTTAAATGTTTTTGTACATTTTGGATTAAAGTTCTTTATTATATATATGCTTGCTTCCAGTCTGTGTCTCAATGTTGATTCCAATAATGATGTCTTTCACAGAGCAGATGATTTTAATTTTATTGATGTTCAACTAAATTTTTTATTGATTGTATATCTGAAGGCTCTTCATGAAACCCAAGACCACATACATTTTCTTCTAGAAGTTTTATTGTTTTGCATTTATATTTAGGTCTATGGGCAACTTGCAGTTTATTTTTGTGTAAGATGCACGGTATATGTCTTGGATTTTGCATAGATATAAATTTTTTTCCCAGAATTTTTATTATTCTTTGTCTTTGTAAAAAAAAAATCATTTGGTTACATTTATGGATTTACTTCTGGGCTCCATCTAATCCTTCTACTGTGTCTATATTTTCACCAGCTCCATGCTATATTGATTACTATTGCTTTGTAGTAAGTCTTGAAATTGGGTAGTATGAGTCTTCCAACTTTGTTTTCCTTGAGTACTGTGTGGGCTACAGGAGACTCTTTATCTTTCAATATAAATTTTGTAATCAGTTTGTTAATATCTATAATATAACCTGCTTATATTTTGGTGGGAACTGATGAAATTGAAAATAGCATCATAACTATATTATTATCTGCAATTTTTTTTTTTAGATTTATTTATTTATACAAACACTGGGTACAGTCAGAAGCACAGGAGGGTGAGAGAATTCACCAGAGCCAGAGCGGGGAACAGAACAGAACAGGCAGGTGAACCGAAAACACTGCTGAGGGGAGCAGCAGGCACAGCAGGAGAGGTCTGCGCACCATACGGGACCCTCGCTGGCGCTGGGGATGGAACAGGCGCTGCAGAGGCTGCGAGCAGCTTCACAGTCCAGCGCTCAACCGCTGCGCCACCGGGG
Organism: Talpa europaea; assembly: GCF_964194135.1. NCBI lineage: Eukaryota > Metazoa > Chordata > Mammalia > Eulipotyphla > Talpidae > Talpa > Talpa europaea. The sequence continues at coordinate 51,358,858 of NC_140076.1, forward strand.
AGGCCCATTGATCTGTATTCTTATATGTGAAATATCTACTTATTTAGACCATATGGAATGTTAAATAGTTTTATTGTTACTTTTCTTTAATTTTTTAAATCAGGGTTTTGTAGTTTTTTTCACACAGAATTTGCACATATTTTCTAAGTTTATAGCAAAGAATTCAAATCTGTTAGTATTTAATCTTTCCTATAAAAATATATCTCTGAGTCTATAGATACTTTTCTGTTTTTTTTTTTTTTTCTTACAGTGAAGTTGCAGATAACAGAAATCCTTCAAACTAAGCAGAACAAAGTTTAATTGCTGATAAATGGTGGGGAGAGTTAGAGGAACATTGTTTAGGCAAGATTTCCAGGAATGACTGTTTGGACAGAAGCATATAATTGACCTGCCAGTGAAGTTCTACTCTTGCCATAATCAGAAACTTGGCACTGATGAAGTCAACATCCCAGTTGCTGGCTTAGGATCATCAACCATTAGCCACTTTGCCTGGATCAGAAGGTACTATCAGAAATGTTGGCTTCAGAATGACTCACTAGCTTCACTGCCATTCATAGATCAGCAAGTTATTTCTAGAGTCACTGGCTCTAGTGTCACAGTGGGTCTAACAGAAATGCAAAAGCAAAAAAATTTTAAATGCTTTGCACATTGTCAAATTCCCAAAGTAACTTGTTTCCAAATTCAAGTCCAAGTTTAGATGAGTACACTTGATTGGCAAAACAAAATCTCTTTTGGACCTAAGCAGCAAAGGAATGTTAAAAAATGTGTTTTTAACACATTAAAGCCAGAAAGAAAAAGAAAAATAACGGATGGTGTCACTCATAGAAGGAATTTAGAAAACCTAAATAAGGGACCAGGAAAAAGACTAATTATATTAAAGTAAAAATCAAAATCAACAAGCAACTATAAACCAGAGACACACTTAGAGGGGGCATGGAGGGGAAGGCGAGGAAGGATTAGGGTCAAAACAAGGTGGGGGTGGAAATTGTATGGGGAATATAACCAAGATGAAAATGCATACATTGTGCAAAATGAAAAATAATGTAAAAATATATAAAATAAAATAGATGTAAATTATCAAAAAAATGAACAATGATGTAAAAAATAAAAAAAAAATTAAAAAAGAAAAAAAAGTGGATTAATGCTATCTACACTTCAGTATTGTTCTCTAATATGAAATGGTCCTAGATAATGTAGAAACATATTAGTAAATTTGACAAGCTCTAATATGGAAGATTATGTAAAGTGCACATAAATAAGATGTTTTCTTCATAAAAAAGGGTTTTTCAGATTTTTATTAATGTGATAAAACAATGCATATTTAGAAGGAAGTTAAAAAGTGGTGGTTGTCGTAGTTTACCTTTCTGTCATGCTGTCAGACTTTTGTAATTATTTCAATAGATATCTTGGCTTTTTTATATTTCTTCTGGTATTTTTACTGTATCATTTCTATGATAAAATTAAAATAATCAAATTGATAATAATTATATGTTTTTATAATAATTTAATATTTAGAAAATCATAAATTATGTTTTAATTTATATCAGTATTTATATAGAAAACATTTCAATACAAATAATGGATTTTTTTTTACTATTTATGTGTAGTCTTCTTTTACACTGTTTTGTGGTGTGAGGTATACAATTGAAATTCCAAGTTATGTGAGGTGTGGCACTGGGTAAAATTGAAAGGAACTCAAATGGCCACTGCCAGTGGACATTTACTGAACCATGCTGGCACTCTGACCTGGTTCTTCTAACCTCTGGAGCTATGAGAAGTAAACTTCTAGTTTTCATAAGCTACCCAGTCTGTTTATTTTGTTATCATGTCCCAAATGGACTAAGATAGAACATTGATATTTTTTAATCATGATTGATATTGGGCTTTTAAAATAATACTTTATTTCATGTCTTTAATAGATATAATTTTCCTTGATTTTTTTTATATTTATGTGTTCAGTTTTGTTCTACTTGAATTTTTTTCTTATATTTCACCCCATACTTGTTTGGAAGTGAAATTATATTTAATTTCAGAACTTATACTTAAAATTTACTTTGCTTCTCACAGGGTTTCTTTTTCCCAAGATTGATCAATGCCTTAATCCTTCTCTTTCCCCATTTTTAAATGGGGATCTTACAACACTTTTATTTTCCCATGACCCTCCCTTACTATGTCTTTCACACTATTCCAGGCATCGGTGATAAAAATTTATATCTGACAAGGTAAGTGACTTCTTTAAAAGTTTCTGAAGACTCCCCAAATTCTTTTAAGCTTATAAATAAATTTTCAAATTTTATATAAAAGCCAACCCAGATTTATTTACTATCAGTTCTGCCAAACTGTGTGAGCTCATGAGTTGGTTTCTACTATTTATCTGCCTGTCCTTTATGTGCACATAATTACACACAGACACACACAGACCACAACACTTTGACACTTTTAATCACACTGTTTTCTCTCACTATTTTCTAATGATTTGCCTGATAAAAAACAAATTACTTAATACCCGTCTCAAACATTTATTTTCTACCATGTTCTCTGTTCATAATTTTCTTCTCTAAACTGTTTCCTCCTGCCTATATATATATAATCAAAATGTATTTATAATGGTATGACTTCTAGTTTGCAAGATAGTTTTGCCTTTATTGCAGTAAAAAAAAATAAATTAAACATATCCACTGTCACTTCTGCTATTTACTCCAAATTAAAATATTAAGGAAAAGGGATACTATTACAAGTTTCCATAAATTTTTGTTGTTGTTGTTGTTAATTTTATTTTTAACATTGATTTAAGTGTCTGACTCTTACCTCCAGTCAGTTTGAAACTAAAACTTTAATCTGGATGCTTCCAGCCAAATTAGCTTAATTCCAGTGATTTATCAGTCATTTCAATTTAACATTTAGTCAGTTCAAGGAGCTGGTCCACTTGCCCTATGTATTGAGATTAGGGCTAGATTTGGGGAAAGTTTAACACCATTGCAGAGGGATGCAACTGGTCTTGTGCTTGTACTGATAAAAATATAGCTCTATTTTTTTTGGCACAGACCATCTGAGGTGATTGCTCCAGCAAGGCTTTGCAGCATTTTCCTGTTGATTCAATTCCATCCTGGCGTTTGTTAGAGCTAATCCCTTGATGTCCTGTTGCATCTCCTATTTGATGCCTGCTTGTGATTCCCTGCATATCAGCTTGTACGGGGTGACTTTATGTCATCCTCGAGAAACATTCCTTGCCCCCATGTTGCTCCACTTTGAGGCCAGCAGAGCGTACTCTTAGCCATGTTGTCTGTCTCTTGCTGAGGCACATGGGGACTTCAGACCCTCTCTGCCTCCTTAAATTTGCCTCTCAGAGACTGTGTATTTACAAAAATTTAAAACCCCTTCTTAACCATCATTTTGGTCACCCACTGCTGAGCTATGTCTTTATTGATTCCTTTACACTGAGAATATATGTGTGGCTACCTTTCTTCTGAGTTGCAGAAAAGGAACAAACCACAGGTACATTTAGTCCCAATTCTTCTAATAACTTGGAAAACTCTGCTTGCCACATTTTCCCTCTCTCTCCCCTCCACACATTCACATTCTGTCTGTGACCTGAGGGTTTGTGATAGAAAGGTTCTATATAAACGTATTTCCTATGTTCTCTCATTTCTAGGTCTATTGGCTTTCTGAATTCTGTGATAAAGGGAAAGGCACGGAGACTGCTTCAGCATTACTGTATTTTCTCTGAAATCTTGTATATTCTATTCAGTAGTTACAAACTTTGTATCTTTGATGGTTTTTGCCTGATCATTCTTTTCTGAAGAGAACAGCTGTCATTTATGACTGAAATAGTTTAGTTTTGTGCTGAAGTATGAAATTTGCTAGTTGATACTTTAGTTCACTGAACTGATATAAAATATTACTTTATAGAGCATCCTGCTATTTATATTTTATCTTTACCAAGAATATTCCTTTTAGTAGATGCTTTTGCATTGGCTTGTTATTGACATGATTTTTCTTCCTCAGAATGTTCTCTGTGAGGAGGTGAGTCTTCAGCAACATATATCTATGTTGTAGTACCTTTCTGGCCATAACTTGCTGATTTAGGAGTTGACAACAGACATTTGGATCCCATCTCTTGATAACATGAAACCTGAAAGAAAAGACAATGAAATATCTGAAGAGATGCTTCATATCAATTCTATGTTTTAAAGAGAAGTTCTGAACATTTCTTCTACAGACATATTCAGTTATAGTTCTGGTCCATTCCTTTTAAATTTTTTCTGTTTAACTTTCTGTTAACTTTTTGAAAAAAATATAATTATTTCTCAAATTTGATTTCTCTCATTTGCAATGTGGTTAGTTATGACTGAAAAACTCTGAGCAAAAGGTCACAGTGACTATGAAGGTGACTTCTGGGGTTAGGGAATATGAGTGTCCTATATGATTCTGCTCTTCCCTTTTCTCACAAGCAGTGGCCTGGAAGTCATTCCTTTAAGGCAAAGCCATAATATCTTTGAGTCACCATTTGTAGGGAATTTTCATCGAAAACAGTGAGATCCAGAGCTAACCTGGCATATATGAGAAATAAATCTCTGCTATGCTTAATCATTAAGATCTGTTCATTAATGTGTCATTGCATCATAACCTCGTACATAATGACTATGAAAATTATTTTCAATATTTAAAATAGCCTATCTTTTTCTAATTTTCTGTTGTTATATAAATTCATCAAGGAATATCCTTGATGAATATTTTCCCCATGATCAAACTCATCACACTCCTTCCTGGGCACTCTTCTTGATTACCCCTCAAACTTGGCCTATAAAATCTTGACCAAAACACTTACACAGTTTCTAACAGCTCAAGGCTTCATCCCTTGAATTTACCCTAGCCCCTCTTAAAGCACTTACATGACAAAACTAAGGCTGCCCAAAGAATTTTTTTTTTTCCAGCTGACACTGTAGACAAGGCCCCTGCCTCCACCTTTATCAATCACTAGGAGCCTATCTTTAAAAAGATATATTAGCAAACACAACTGGTTTCACATGCACCAAACCCGCCCACTTTCATGTTTGTTTGTTATACTTCTGTGACTTTATGGAGGCCCCACATTCTGCCTTCTCTTCTTTCTCAGTCTCCCTTTAAAATACCCAGTCAACTCTGTGCAAATCAATATTGTGTTCCATTGGCATAGGACTCTTCCTTACTGTAGTAGAATATTGCTGGTGACAATTTGCCCTTCCCACTTTAACTTGAGTCTAGGTTTTTTTATCCTTGACATTCTCTGCTTCTCCCCGCACACCAAGGACAGACTTGGTTTTTTTTTTTTTTTTTTTGTCTATTTTACCCAGTTATTGTTGATCTCTATTATGTACTAATTACACAGTATTACAAATGTCCCATTCATTGGCTGTCTTTTCTACTAGACTTTAAGTTTATGAATGATACAAATTATGTTCTGAAAATGGAGCACAACTGGTGTTTAGCAATTAGTGAATATCTGTTAAATAAGCATGGGATTATAGTTATTAGAAAGTGAAATAGTGTCTCCCTGATGGTGCAAGGGGTTAAGTCTCAGCTAAAAAGCTATCTCCAGTCACTGTAGCATGAGTTTGATCCTCAGCCAGGGAGCTACCCACATGGCGTGGCAGACCTCTCCTGTCTTGGCCGTTGCTCCCCTCAGCAGTGTATTTGAGTAGATCTGCCTATTCTGCTCCCTACTCTGTCTCTGATGAATCCTCTCCCCCACTACATCTTTGACCAACCCCCCAGTTCTTGTCTGTATAAACAAACAATATAAATCTTAAAAAGTGAAATAATGTTCACAAAAAAACAAGTACAAATAAAGTAACTGAATAAATAATAATTACTATAAATTAGTACTACAGTATGAACTGTCAACTCCTCTACATTTAGCAAAATGGAGTAGATGGAAAGAAAAATCATCTCATTAAACCAAAGATGATTTCAGATATAAATCAGAGAATAATCATTTTTTTAATTAAAAAAGTATAGTGAAATTTTGCTGCAAAATTTAAGAGGTTAAATGGTAAAACATGCTATTGTACTGGAGATGGAAGAATGTTAAATAGCTTTCATAGGTGAAATTCATTCTGTGTTTGCCCAAAGGCAAAGAATGCTGCATTTAGCTCAGACTCAATTAGGAAATGACTTTACTCCTTGCATCACTTTGGAATGTTGATCTCCTTTACTTTAAGAAGTACTGTGCAGCTATTATTTGTGCAGCTAATATAGTCCAACCACTGTTCAATTCTAGATTTAAGACATAGACACAGACCACAGAAAAAAAATACCACTTAAGGAAAACCAAGAGGCCCATTTGCAATTTAGAACTAAGCAAAGAGAAAAAGAACTTTCCTAGAAAATTAAGAGGAGGGAGGTAGCAAGCATTTTGTACTATGCTGAATGGAGGTATTCCACATCAAAGAAAAATGACAAAGTCTATAAATAAAAGCAATTGTAGAAAAGTGTATAATCATATTTTGTAAGATGGCTGAAATTGAAGAGTGGCTTCCAATTCAAAAAAATGTAGGGCATGAATATTTAAGATGAAAAAGAATCACAAAATATAAGAGAAACTCACTTATTGAAATAAAACATTCCCCTGGGCCTCCCAGGTGGTGCAGCAGTTGAGCACTGGGCTGCGAAGCTCTGCAGCGCCGGTTTGATTCCTGACCCTGGGGGAGCGTCCCACAAGGAACACAGACCTCTCCTAAGGTGCCCGCAGCTCCCCTCAGTAGTGTATTTCATCAGTCTGCCTGTTCTGCTCTCCTCTCTGCCTCTGGTGAATTCTCTCACCCTCCCGTGCTTCTGACTGTACCCAGTGCTTATATAAATAAATAAATAAATAAATAAATAATCTTAAAAAAAAATAAAACATTCATTAATAGAAAAAAACATATTTTAAATAGTTTCATATATATGACAAATGGTTATATATTCACATATGTAAGTTCCTAAATATACCTGTTAATTATATATATGTTTTTCTATAAGAATGAGTAGTTCTCATTATATAGTGTATATTCTCTTTTCATTGATGATTTTATAAATAAAATTACAATATCATTTTAGATCTAGGTAAATAAAACTATTTCTTCTGGATAGATTATTATGTATGAAATACACACAAACATACACATATGTGTATTAAGTTAGAGTTGATATATTATTAAGGAATATAGTTTTCATGTTGGGTATTTGTCAGCGTTTAAGTGCTTTCAAACATGAGTAGGTGACTCTTTCTTTTGTCATATCATAAATAACTACTCAGGTTTGGGTCACGATTTGAACATGATACAATCCTAAATGCCAGTGTCTGAATGCCAAAATTCTAAAACCTTGAAATCCTGAAAAATTGAAATTCTGAAAATCATAATCTCAGAAGATGAAATTCCTACATGTTGAAATCCCCAAAGCTGCAATCTCCATGGAGGGACAAAGAAGATCTTAGAGGGGAAGAGAGTTAAAGTGGCCACCATGGGGTACCCAGGTTGTTGGACAGGAGTTATCTGTGAGATCATTGCCTCACAGAGAGACACAGGAGTTTACTATATGAGACAACCTCATTGTGAAAGAGGAAATATAGAAAACACTTGTCTTCAGTGTCTGCAAAACTAAACACTGCTTGCACTATTTACAATAGCTAAGCTATGGAAACAAACCAAATGCCCAAAAATAGATGACTGGATCAAGAAGATGTGATTCATATACACAATGGAATATTACTCTGCAATCAAAAAAGATAAATACATGCAGTTTGCAGCAACATGGATGGAGCTAGAAGGGATCATGCTCAGCTAAATAAGTCAGAAAGAAAAAGAAAAATACCGGATTGTCTCACTCATAGCAGGAATTTAGAAAACCTAAATAAGGGATCAGGAAAAAGACTAATTAATACAAAGTAAAAATCAAAATCAGCAAGCAACTATAAACCAGAGACACACTGCGGGGATGGGGGGATAGGGAAGGGGAGAGGAAGGACTAGAGTCAAAATAAGAGGGGGTGCAATTGTATGGGGGATATAACCAAAATGAAAATGTATACATTGTGCAAAAATGAAAAATGATGTAAGAATTATATAAAATATTAATAAAAAATAAAAATGAAACACTTCTTCACAGGAGAGCCACAGCGACCACCTGACTGGAGAGAGGGTACTTCAGCATAACTTAGAATATCTGTAGACCAGCAGTACTCTCTAAATTAAAAAATGAGCGTTATCCTGCTCTTAAAAGTTTCTTTCTCAGAGAACATGCTTTTTCAAAGATCAAGAAAAGTCTCTGGGAGAATTTTTGGTTGTTTTCTTCTTAGCATCCTCTTTGCAGGATTTCAGTCTTTCAGAATTTCAACTTTGGGGTTCTAGACACATGGGTTCTATCTTTCAGGATTATGATCAGCACCGCAAATTTCTAATTAGTCTTACACTCCTTTCATATACAGGTCAGAGAATTTCTACTACATAATCCAAGGTGCTCTATATATTTTAAGAGCTCTATGAAGTGTAAATGTATACATATACAGTTTATACAAACACACACACACCGAATTATATAATTCACATTCATCACTCTGCCAACATGGGTTGAGTCTAAAATTACAACTATGAGAAATGAATAAGGTTAATTTTTATAACTGAAATAATTTTTAAAAAGTGATGAATTGTTTTCACCCAATTTGAGTTCTTATGAAAATGCTGAGAGGGCCTCCCTGGTGGCGCAGCGGGTTGAGCACAATGCTGTGAAGCTGTCCGCAGCCTCTGCAGCGCGGGTTCGATCCAGGCCGGCCAGGAAGATACCCATATGGCGCGCAGATCTCTCCTGTTGCACCAGCTGCTCCCCTCAGCAGTGTATTCCTGTTGTTTGCCTGTTCTTGTATACAAATAAATAAATCTAAAAGAAAAAAAAATCATTAAAAAAAAAAAGAAAAGAAAACCCTGAGAAAAAGTCTTGGAAATTGACACCAGAAAGAAATGATGCAGTGGGAAACATAAATAAAGACCTTAAAGATAGAAGGAAAAAAATAGTTCATTAATGATAAAATATTAATTAGGGAGATATGCTTCTTTTATTGTCTGAATTATATCACCAAAAGACAAGAAGTCTGAGATATTCATCTCTTGTCTTTCAAAAGTCAAAGGGTAATGTATGGGGGAACAAATTTATTTAATCTCTGATTTTTTTCAAGCTAACCATAATGCTTCTTAAAAAAAAAAAAGTCGCTGAGGCAAAAGAGCCTAAATATTGGGAGTTTAAATAGGCATAAGGATATAGGGATACATATCAAATCCAAATCAGCTACAGCTTTCAAAAAATTCTTAAGTCAAGTCTCAAGATAACGGCAAGAAATAATTTTCAGTTAATGTCACATTGATTTGCAATAGTTCTTTTCAATATCATTGAGCATTTCAAAATATTACCTAGTTAAATTTAATGACTATGGTGTCTTCTCCGAGTAAACCAACTTGGAACAGAATATTTGCATGTTTTTGTAAAAGAAGCACAACTTAATGTGTAAGCTGAGAAGGAAAGCTCTGATTAATGCTGAAGAACCCCTTTATCAGTTGGCTCTTTACAAGATTTTGTTTATCCTGTGTCAAGGCAAAATAGATTGACTTCTCACAAGACAATGCATTTTAGCAAAAAGCACTCAACAGGTACTCAAGAACCTGGTTTATCTTCCAGATTTTATACCAAAGGCAAAGCTCATAAATTGAAGATGGGTGGTTTGTGTGGGACAGGTGGATACTGTTTTTGCCTTGTGAAATAAAAAAGTTGAATTAGGAAGATTTAAGTCCCTTTCCAACTTTCATACCCGTATCCAGGAATGGATGGTTATAAAATAAGTATCTTTCTCATTTTCTGCAAATATCTTCCTTTCTCAAATTATGGCATTATTACTGTAAGCATGTTTAAAGAGAGGGGTTGGATCTTTTGCAAATTTACAGTAGCATGGAGTACTGTGCTTGATGGGTATTGTTTAATTTAATTAAAGGGAATAACTGCCTAATTAAATTCTTTCTTGATGATTTGTTTTGTTGAAATAAATGGTTTAAAATGTTTTAAATATCTGGTTTATTTTTTCTTTACCTGTTTAAAGATTCTAAAAAATTCTACTATGTCATGTAAACAAAAGTGTATGAAAAAATGTTTTTAGAAAGTTAAAAAAGTGAGATTCGATTAAATTAACAATGAAATAATAACTTTTGAGACCATTTTAGTAAATCAGTACTTCGTTTTGTTGTTGATTGCATAAAAAAAAAGTTCACACAGTAGGATATAATTTTCAAAGTGCTGAAATTTGCATTCATTAGAGTTGCAGTGGCTAATCAAGAAATTTCCAATTAAACACCACTTCAGCTGCATTTCATCAACTATGAGAACTGTCTACGTAGTTAATGATAAAATTTCAGACTGCACAAAACTATTCTTGATCTGTTCTGATATGACTATTTCTATCTCATAATTTTATTATCTATCTTTAAAGGTAGGATCCATGTCTTCTTTATTTTTAAATAATATATTTTCACATATAGAAATAAGGAACTAAAGAAATTATGCTTTTTGTTTAAAAGCAATTGATGTTATAAATCTCTCTGTATTTGACAATGATAATGTTTCTTGTAATGACTGTTAAAGATAGTCTACTTAAATATTTTAATTTTTATTAAGAAATTTGAGACCAGAATGGTGAAATTGTTTTTGAAAGAAAGGACCAGAGTTGAATCAGAACATAGAACTTGTCATTATCATAAAATTATCAGCTTATAACACACTAAATTTCAGCTGTAGTCATTCATTCAATAAATATTTTTCATCTACTTCCTGCTATATACCATAGTAGATACTAAGAAATTCTGTTTAAAAAGAAATTAAATGAATTTGTGTAAAGAGTGATAAGATGCCAATGAGGCCATCTGCCTTATTTTACTAAGTATTTACTTTGCTCCAGTTCTGACTTTTAGGCGACTTGCCTTAGAGGGGTTTTCTGTTAATAAGCTGTCTTAATTCCTTATGCCTATATCTTAAATTGGTACATACTTAAAATTCTAGAAATGTAAACTGTAGTCTATATCAGATTTAATTAATGACAAAATTGTGAAGCAAGCAAAGATAGCGTCCAATTAGCTCTTTATGCAAAGCCCTGTGGCATCCTTTTGGTGAAACTCTTCCAGATGGCTTGAGACCCACAAGCCTCTTTCTCTGTGGGTTGGGAATTTCTAGGGCTTTATATTTTTTTTATAATAGAAACAAAAAATAAGTATGATGACTATATCTATTGGCTATTAAATAAGACTGCCCCATTCTAATCCTGGTTCTCTTACTTATTAGATATGAACTTGATCAACTTACCTACCCTTTCTCTGCTTCACTTGTGTCTTGATGTGTCATTTTAATGGTGAAACATTATATGAATTCATTTGTACAAAGACCTCCCTACATACCAATCAGGTTCTAGTAAGAAATACATAAAAGTAAGCTTTTCTTTATGAGCCATGGATTTAGTTTGCTTACTGTGCCTTTCCTCTAGTTGCAAAATGTGAATCTAAAAACTTATCAAATCACTCTCTATTCAATGTTCTCAACTTTTAGAAGTGCATATATTTCATTATATATTGACATGCCTTTCTCTAATTACAGATGAATACACTAATTATCGAATTACAGTAATATAGACTCTTTGTATAACTACTACAATGGTGTAGTAAGAACCTCTAAAATCAGCTCTTTAATAAAAAAAAATCAAACATATTGTGTGTGGGTATGAGAAAAAGATTGGAGTGATGGTTGTACCATGTGCCATAGCAGGCATCCAGTTGATCAAGTTAACAGAAAATATTAATCTATAGTTGTGTTACTACAATAGCCACTAGCCACATGGAAAATGGAATTTAAATTAAATTAATTAAAGTTTATGTTTTTAAATTTCTAGCTAGTCTCATTTTAATTACACAATAATCATATGTGGCTAGTGACTATCATCATGGGCAATGCAGGCATATAACATTGAAATCATTGCAAAATTCCTATTAGACAGCTAGTTTAAAGATCAGAACTGGGCTAGGAATATGTAATTAGAAATCACTATATACACAGTACTTGAATATGAAAAAGAAATGAAGAAAACTAAGGGAAGAAAATAAATAAGCATGAGTACTGAGTTGTAGGACAGTCAATATTTAGAGATTGGAGATGTATAGAAAAATCACCAAAGGGAGACTGAGAAAAAGCAACACTGAGCTGGAAGGAAATAGTAACACTATATTATTCCTGAGTCAAACGAAGAAAGCTTTGACAGAGAGGAAGTGATAAATTTGGATAAAATGAAGGGAGTGTAGGATCAGATGTCAATGGAAGAAAGAGTTCTAAGATATTTTGAGAAAACTTTATAAAGGCAAGGGAGTGGCCTTCCTAGTGGTCTAGTGAGTTGGATCCCACCCAGGGAGCTACCCACATGGCATGGCAGACCTCTCCTGTCTTGCCCGCTGCTCCCCTCAGCAGTGTATTTCAGTAGATCTGCCTGTTCTGTTCTCCACTCTGTCTCTGGTGAATCCTCTCACCCCCCACCTCTGGCCTACAACCCAGTTCTTCTACACAAAATTAATAAATAAAATCTTTAAAAAAAAAAAAAAGCAAGGGAATTGAGGATGTGTGCAAGAAAATATACAAATTCTTCACCATAAAATCTATTTCCTTTTGTTACCTAGGAATGAAAAAGCAAAAAAATCATGAGAAAGGCCTCCTAGAATATTACTAACAAACTATGTTAGAGAACATGAAAGCACTTCAGATCAATTACAATTATTGTTAAGGAAACATGAGTTAGCCCAGTAGACAATGCAGGCATATGTAAATCGGCTTTGACTGCCCTGAAAGAACTCTTCCTAAAAGTACAACTAATTTCTTCTTCTCAATTTTCTGTTTGCTATTCTCCCAATGCCATAACATTTATTTTATTTTTTTTAAGATTTATTTATTTATTTACGATTTATTTATTTATTTATGCATACATAAATACATACATACATACAAGCGCTGGGTACAGTCAGAAGCGCGGGAGGGTGAGAGAATTCACCAGAGCCAGAGCGGGGAGCAGAGCAGGCAGAAGGACCGAAGTACACTGCTGAGGGGAGCAGCGGGCGGCAGGAGAGGTCCGCGCGCCATGTGGGACCCTCCTCTGGTGGCCAGGGAGCAGCCGGGAATCCAACCGAGGTCGCAGAGGCTGTGGGCAGCTTCCCAACCCAGCGCTCAACCGCTGCGCCACCATGGAGGCCCCCATTGCCATAACATTTAAATCACAGGCATGTTGCATAGAAGAGCAGAATGTATATTTTCCATGATACTGATTATGACCATGTGGTCGTGATCTCTGGTGTAGTGAGGTACCAGTGGTGAGAGAAAGGAAACTAAAGACACTGATGTCAAAAAGTATAAGGGAGATCCAGTGGGCCGCACTGATGTCGATGCAGAGAGTTCGGGCTACCTACAATAAGCGGGTACAGTATTTGTAGGAGATGTCAGTAGTAGTTTTACGGTCCCATAAAACTGAGGGAAAACACCCACACAAAGTAAAGACATGTCCATCCCAGTGGCATCAGACTTATTCACATAGCTGTTTTTCTCGTTACTTATGCACAAATCCATTTCTAGGTACTGCTGTGATACTTCATTCATTACAAAAAATTGATAATTATTTTACTGAACTCTGAAAATAAGATAGAAATTCCTAGTAGATATGCCTCTTGGGTCTGTTTCATCAGTTTTAGTCACTTTTCCTGATCCCCTTAGGCATATCAAAATTTTGAATATTCCTTTTGCCGTGTCTTTGTATTTATTTCATAATAAAAAGAAATTCATTTCTATTTCCAAAGATGAATAGTATTATTAAGTAAGGATCCTTTGTTTTTACTGTCATTATTTTGAAAATTTACCCATGAAAAAATTCTATTTGCTTTAATTTTCTACCTACTTTAGTAGGTGCAATTAATCTCTCTCTACCTTTATGTAAGTAATGCCTTAAAATGACTCTCTGTTTCTGCTTTGGATTGGTCAGGTTGGGGTTTGTCTCTTTAAAATAAATGTCAAAGGCTTCCCCGTGGCGCAGCGGTTGAGCGCTGAGTTGTGAAGCTGCCCGCAGCCTCTGCAGCACCGGTTCCATTCCTGGCCAGGTGAGGGTCCCACATGGCACGCAGACCTCTCCTGTCGCCCACTGCTCCCCTGCTCCCCTCATCAGTGTACTTGTTGCTCTGCTCTTCTCTCTGGCTCTGGTGAATTCTCTCACCCTCCTGCGCTTCTGACTGTACTCAGTGCTTGTATAAATAAAAAAAACAAAGAAAAAAGAAACAAATGTTCAAACAATAAATAAATAAATAAAGTTAATGTCAATACAAAGTAAGAAAAAATTATATGTGCATATATGTATTATATATGTGTTATATATATGTTATATATGTGTGTTATATATATGTGTTATATATATATACATGGTACTATTATGAACTATAAAAAAATTAAACTCAAAAAAAAATCTATGACAGAGGTAAAATCAAAGAAATAGAAATAAAATTAATACAGACCCAGTTTGTAAGATGATTTTTGAAAAGAAAATTGGCAAAATGTTATCTGTTTCTTCTCAGTTCAAGCCGATTGCACAAAATTAATATAATATTTTCCTAAACTCATCATTTCACTACCATGTCCTTCACATCTGATTGTATAAATCATATATTTCTTTACGAATCAATAGTGAGGGAACATCTCCCATAAAGATTATATGATTTCTTCAATGATTTATAGTATCTCTTCAGTTGAAATGATTTATTTGATTTGTATGAACCTGACTGACACATGTATTTTATACTCCATGATAGAAAAAAAAAATTTCTGGTCAATCTATAAACTATTTCCCTTCATATCATGGGGTATAAAATGTATGGTGTTTTAAAAATAACATAGATATAATGCATAATTAACCAAATACATATCATTACTACAAACTTTTAATTGACTGTATTTTAATGAAACTTTTAAAAACTGGAATCATTTTTAATGACTGAATATTAAGATTCAATATATAGTCAATTAATTTTTGATTATGTTAATGATTCTAATATAATGGGTGGCCTTATTTTACTAAAACAGAATGAAATTATTTGTACAAAAATCTTTGTTATTGCTAGAATTAGATATTTGTGGTCTGTAATTCCATTTTTCTTTTTATATATATATATAAAATATATATATGTACTTTATAGCTAAGAGACAATTTCAGAACAAAGTTTCAGTTGAGAAATAAAAATACAAACAGGTTATCTCCACCCACTTTTGAAAAATCTAAGTTACAGACAGAAAGTGACAGGTAGAAGATGCTCCAGCTCTTAGTATTCCACGGAGACAGGTGAACCTGTCTTCCTGAGGCTTTCATTTTGCAGGGACAGTCAGTCACAGTGAAACATATTCTGACATTGAAATGTGCTACAGGATATTATGAGAAATATCCCTAATGATTGCCAATATACAAGTGTTTGAAGAATGCTTGGTGATCAAGAAACAGAATGATTCACACTTAGGATATCACTTTAAATCTAAGTATATACTTAGCATCACCATACCAAAAAGCAATTGCTGTAACAATAGCTTAACACCTTTGTGTAGTCTATGTAGAATAAACACACATTACTGGCAAATTTCAACTTCTTTTTGAGGACTTCATCTTGTCAGGTTCACACATTATTAAAGAATAAGAATATTGATTGATTGCCTTGACCTCATCATATATTACCAGTCAAAAGATGATGAATGCCTCTTTGTCTATTAATCATGCAAAGGGGACAATGTGAGGTATTATTTTTCTCTTGAGTACAAAATTAGAAGAGCTGTCAAAAATACTGACCAAACGATTAGTGCAGTATTTTCCAATTATTCCATTAATAATAAAAAGTTAATTAGATTAAAAAAGATTTTTATGACTTTTTTAAGAGTCTGGTGATATTATTCAAAGCATTATTATTAACAAATCATTGAACAACAAACTAAACCAAAAAAAGGACCAAAATTACCCTCAAGTGCTAATAGAGAGAACTCATTTAAGTTCTACATTTATAAAAGGTTAAGTAAGTTTGCACTTGAATATTAATGCAACATGTTTTATATTGTAGCTGCTAAGTTCTGGCCCCATCTGAAGAATTCTTCCTTTATCACAGAGCATATTGTTGTTCACACAACTGCTACACTAACAATAATAAATCCACTTATAAAATAAAAGCAAAATAAAGACAAAGGCATTCTACTACTTATGTCAAAATTTGTAAACAGATCATGATTTATGTTAGAACTTACTTAGCTTGTCAATAAGTAGGAGTTTACAATCATAAAGTAATTATGCAGATATTAAATAATTAAATTTTTGAGTCACCCATTCCCACAATGAAAATAAATATTGAATCAACTTATCAAAATTATTTATCTTTTCCAAATGCTAGCAAGCATTTTAAATGCCTCTCTGTGTCAATAGATTCCTAGAAGTAATTGAAATAGGCTATCAGAGAACTGAGATAACTTTTTCTCTATGCTGATGAAACATTTTCCTATGAAAACCAAACCTGCTTCAAAATTAATGATAATTAAATTTTCAAAATAATTATTTCATTTTTCTATTGTTTCAATCATTGATTCATCCAAAATACACTAATATGCAATACTAAATTCAAGGTTTTGTGCTTAGAGTGAGGATAAATGAAGATATATATTACTCTTGTATCTATTTCCCCACACCTAATCTTCAGAGTGAATTCCTAATATGTTTGTCTAAAGAGCTCATGGATATCTAATAGAATTCTAAATCCAAATATTTCAAAAATCGTTTTTCCCACATTTCCACAAAAAATTCTATTGCTTCAGTTAATAAATATGTCATCCTTCCAGATATTCAGATCAAAATCTATAGTATTAACCTTGAGTCCACTTTTTTGCATTTCTTACATATTGAAAATACCTCCGGAATATGCCCAAAGGAGTGATGTGAATTAATGTTTACAAATTATATTGAAGGCGTTTAAAAAAAAAGAGAAAGATTGATGGGTAGATAGAAGGATAAATAGGTATATAGATGGGTAGCAAAGCAATGTAGGAAAATACTAATTGTAAAATATAGATGGCATATAGTTTATGCACATATATGTTCTCTATATGATTATTTTAACCTTTCTATATGCTTGTAAAATTTTATAATATTACTGAGGAATCATACACCAGTAACACAAGTTTTCTATCCAAATACTGGAGACCTACCATCTTCCCAATAACATTTACAAATTCTTAACCAAATATAAAAATAAAAACCATTTCAACATACTGAATAGTGACTAAAAGCAGACAGACATTGGCAGGAATATAACCTTTAAAACCAGTGAGTCACACTATAATTCTTATCATGAGATAGCCATACTTAACTGCCATTTTTCCTTAGAGCAATGTGGTATAGCTTTCAAATTAAGGCCTAATATTATATGCTTCCTCAATATCTGGTAAAATTGGGAGACTCTTGAATAGTCTATTCACAAAATTGTTTCCCAATTGTGTACCTTCAGAAAAGTCCCCAAGCTGAACAATCATCCTCATTAAAGCGAATAGGTATCTTTAATGCTTATTACTAAGTAGAGGGTTCCAGATCCTAACAACCTGCAAAAATATTCAATCAAAGCAATCAACTTCACCAGGGTGGAATCCAATCTGTCTGATATGATATCTGTTCTCCATAGTCCCTGGTTGTTCAGACTGTTGCTGGCGGCTGCTGCAGTGTCATTTCCATGGGCCCACCGGTGAGCACCTCCACCTGCCACAGTGACTTGGATACTGGCCAACTTCTTGCCAGTGTGCCCCAAGTCCAGGCCCTCATTGATGGAACAGCACCATCTTACATGAGAGACATTTTGTTTGGGACTTCTGTACACTGAAGACACTATCTGGGTTATGATAGCCAGCCATTGTGGCCTTAGAAATTCATTGTTTTCCCTATTTATGAAATAAACACCATTGTTACTGTTTCCTGAGCCTACTGCTCTTGGAACTGTCCTTTGACCTTTATAGCACTGCTATAGCCCTGTTTCACTTTACAAAATGTTCCCAAGCCAAATTTACTTTCAGAAAAAACTTAAACTTCTTTCCTTTCCCTCACTCTCTTAGTCATTAGCCTGACAAGAAAATGCCCTAGTCTATTTTACTCAGGCCATTGCTAAAGTGGGGACAATCTCATAGATTGTTGGATTTGGCATTGACTTATTCTGTAATTTTGCCTAGCACAAGCTTCTTGATTTCAAATGCTTCATTTTCTCTGGAACAAACACACCCCCTATATATTGTGTCAGAATCCCTAATACTGGGCGTTGGGGACCAAACACAAGTGTGTTTTATCACAGGAAGGCAAAACTAAAAAGGACTAGAAGGAAGTTTCTCAATATGCAAAAAAAAAAAAAAAACTATGAAAAACCTGTAACTACCATGATATTTAATGGTGAATAATTATTATAATTACTTTAAGAAAGGGAGATAAGGGTTTATCTTTTGATACTTCTATTCAATATGGTACTGAAGAATCTGGCTGGTATATTAAAGAAATTAAATAGTACAGATATTTGAAAGTAAGGCATAATATGGCTTTTACAGACGTCCCCATGCACATATATATTAAGGAGGAAACCACAAAGGAGGTGCTATAACTAGTAAGTTTACAAAGTTCAATTATAAACATCAGTGTAAAAACCTAATTTCATTTTAATAGCAATAAATTATTAGATATTTAAGTAAATATACCAATCATGTTATGAGAGAGATAACTATAACAAAATATGTGCAAGATCCATGACTGAAAACTAAAAAGCATGCTGAGAGAAATTAAAAGAAGACTAATAAATTAAGTGATGTTCATATTCATAAATCAGAAGACTCATTATTTTTAAATGCCAATTATTCTTAGTGACATACAGGTTTCATGCATTCTAATCAACATTACAGCATATATTTTGTTTATAGGAATTAATTCTTAAATTTATATGGATATACAAAGAAATAGCTATCATTTTTTTATTTTTTCTAAAACAATGATTAAGGAATATTTTAATCTTTCTGTGAAGCTCAGTAATGCAATGATATATACAATATTGTATATATCACTGATGTGAGAGAGAGAGACAGAAAGGAGAGACAGAGAATGAACCAGAGAACTATAAGCAAGAACTAAACAATGAAAATTACCTCATTTATTTGAGGTTCCAGTCTCTGGCACATCTTTCATATGGTGGTTTGTGCCTATTAATATGCATCATGCATTTACAGCTTTTGAGAGAACATGACATGCCAGGGGGATTATTATAACTATAAATAGGATAGTTCCCATTGCTTGGAGTCCACTTCAGAGTTAGGCTCTCTAACACCCTAACTAATTAAAGAAAGACTTTGCTCAGGCAATCACCGTTTAAGCCAGATGGCTTGCTCAGTGATCTGATGTATCTGAGTTTCAACTTTTCCAGAAGTTTGAATCCAGTTCCAGTAAGTAATATAATTGCAACACAGTCACCTCTTTGCTTAACTAGAAGACAATAGTGAGTGTCTGTAAGTGTCTATAAGAATTTGACCAAAGAATTTAGAGGTTTTTTTTTGTTTTTTTTTTTTTGTTTTTTTTTTTTTTTTAGGCAGCTATTGCTTTATCCTCAAGAGTTAGCTGTGCAGAGCAGTAAATTCTAAGAGCTTACACATATGGTTTTATTACATTAACTTTTGCTTTGTGTTCTTTTCTTTGCATAGTACTGGGGTGAAGAATTCCTTGAATTTGAGACTGTAATACATTGCAGAGAAAGGTCCCCCATCCCCAGTATTAGGGATTCTGACACAATATATAGGGGGTGTGTTTGTTTCAGAGAAAATGAAGCATTGGAAATCAAGATGCTTGTGCCAGGCAAAATTACAGAATAAGTCAATGCCAAATCCAACAGTCTACGAGATTGTCCCCACTTTAGCAATGGCCTGAGTAAAATAGACAAGGGCATTTTCTTGTCAGGCTAATGACTAAGAGAGTGAGGGAAAGGAAGGAAGTATGAATTCTTGATCCAGCATCTTGTTTGGAAACTACCTACATAATTGTGTCTTCTCTATTTCTTTGCCTGGCATGAGGCTTATCAAATTTATTGATCTTTTCAAGGAGTCAACAGTTTGTTTCATTAATTCATTGATCTCTTTATTAATTTCATTGATTTCTGCTCTAATTTTACCTCTTTACTTCTATTTCAGATTTAATTTGCTTTTCTTTTTTCTATGTTTCTAAGGTAGAAAGTTATATTATCATTTCTCTTATTTTTTGTTTTCTCCTATATATATTTTTTAAACATCTTTTTTTAAATTTTTTTCACAATATAGGATTTCTTCCTTCAGGTGCGGTCACCATAGTTTTCCCAATACCAAAGTGCCCACAGTCCTCCATCATAGTCCATCACGCTCTCCTCTCCCCATCCCATTCCCTTATTTTTTTTTTAATATTTTATTTATTATGCATACAAGAGCTGTGGTGTAGGCCAGAGGTGCAGGGGAGTGAGAGGATTCACCAGAGACACAATGGAGAGAACAGGCAGATCTATTGAAATACATTGTTGAGGGGAGTAGGGGGCAAGGCAGGAGAGGTCTGCTATGCCATGTGGGTAGCTCCCTGCCTAGGGATCAAACTTGTGCTGCAGTAGCTGTGATAGCTTCATAGTGTGATAGATTCATAGACTTAACCCCTCACACCACCAGGGAGGTCCTGTTCCCTTATTTTTTAAAACATATATTCAATGGTATAATATTCTCTCTTTCACTATATTTCACATATTTTTATAGGTTAGTTACGTTAACATTTATATCCAATTAAAAGTGCATGTTCTTAATGCTCATGATTTTACCCTTTGGTCATTCAGGTGGAAATATAATACCAGGTTTTTCGTTTTACCTGAAAAAAATTATTTTTAAGGATGGATGAAAATGAAACCAATGATGGCTTGATGAATTGTGAACAAACTTCAGTTGTAAAGCCTGAATTTTCCCCCTTTATGTTATCACCATGGTGAAATTCTATGGGAGAGGTTGCATGAAAATAAGGCACTTAGAAAATATTAACTCAAATGGTATTATCTATGGTGAAAGAGTTCAAAATAATTAACAAAAGATTTGCAAAGATAATTCTGAAAAAATAGCAATTTCAAAATTCCTAGGAACTGAGATTCCACTGGTTAATATAATAACATTTACACAAGTTGTTTTTCTTGAGCATCCTGAGAAATCTTGCCAGTAAATAAAAAAAAAGAGCTGGTTTTCATTTTAAAAAACACTGATAAATGTTATTTTTAAATTTCAATTCATTGAACATGTCA
Organism: Talpa europaea; assembly: GCF_964194135.1. Classification (NCBI taxonomy): domain Eukaryota; kingdom Metazoa; phylum Chordata; class Mammalia; order Eulipotyphla; family Talpidae; genus Talpa; species Talpa europaea. The sequence continues at coordinate 51,380,255 of NC_140076.1, forward strand.
ATCTACTGCCAGAATCCTAACAATGAAATTAACCTTAAAATGAACCCCTTTGTAAAAGTGCTTCTTAAGGATTATTCATTCAAATCTTCTGGTTTCAGGTGATTGAGCACTGACATTTAAACTGACTAGAGAAAATTTTGAACTATGTGGCGAGGTGTAATGCCTCCATTTCTGGATGCTTTGAAGAACATGAATTATCTCCCTATGTGGTAATAAGATCCAGACATGTGCAAACACATGGAGCTAGGCCTATTCTGTAATCTGTAGTGAAAGGTCAATTTGGCCTGACTTAGTAAAATTCAGTTGCTGTCACATGCATAACAATGCCACAGATTGAGAAGAAAAACCTTTCTCATTTTTCATTAACCTTCAGATACTTGTTCAAAGTAAACAAAACATAGGCCTTCAATTTGATGTTTTTGCTCAGATTTCAGTAGAAACCATTTTCTTTTGAGATCAAAGAAAAACTATGATGTCTGTTCTTATTGTCTCTTTTCCTAAGTTATTCACAAGCTATATACGAGATAAGACATGTGGATAATATAGACAATTCAAGCAATTTTTATCATTTGTCTAATTATAGAATATTAGTCACATGGCATAAAAGATTATTTTTCTGTTTTTATATGCCAATGAGATCTCGGAACATTACCATTGAAAGGTGGGGTTAAAATATGAGTTTGACATACCACATATGTTATTCAAGAAACTATAATTTGTAACGGCTTACATTAAAATGTTAGTATATATCAACAAATTTAGTTTTGTTTATTTAATATTTATGAAAAAATAAATAGTGGAAATTTCATTTTCCAAATTTGTAAGCCAGATTTCTTTTGACAATTATGTCAAAAAAAAGTTTCAAGTTTTCATTTTTGAATACTGATTTCCAATTGTACTTTGTAGGCATTACTTTGCAGACAACCATCTGTTTCATTCTAAGTTTCTTCATATCCAGTCTGAAGGCAATTATACTATCAATAGACAATTCTTTTCCATGGAAAAGATTTAAAAAAAGCTTTAAAAGTTGAAGTTGCAAGCAGTTGTTGAAATATAATTTATATATAGTTCTCCATATTGCAAACTGTGAATTATTATTTTAAAATCTCAAAATAAAGATGTTTTTAATATCTTCTACGATATGATGTAGTTGTAATTTGAAAACGTTTTTAGCTTAACCACTTAATACTTTTTTAGCACATATGAAAACTGATAGTCTCAGAAAGGAAAAGTATATTAATATCACACATACAAACATATGTGTGCCCATACTCACAAACACATGAGGGAAATAGCTGTTGCTTAAAGTTTTGTTCATTGTAATATGTTATCTCTGCAGTAAGTTAGTCTTTTTACTTGGTTTCATAGAAAAGACACTACTATTTAAACAACTTTTTGGGATATTAGGCTTTTTAATCCTTTTGAAATTTTTCCTCTCTACCTTAGAACTCTATTGGTTTTCTATTTTATAAAAAGAGGCTTCATATTTTGTATGGTAAATTTAGCAAGTCTATTTAATTTTGATTTTTAATCAAGAATTGATAATGTTTAATATAAGTAAGCCACCTATATTGCATGGAATACCAGATAAATTTAATTTGGGGTCATATTTATGCTAAAAATTGTCTGCTGATTTGACATTCACATTTAATCTATGTTCAACATTTGATCTGGCATACTATTAATATTAGGACATGTACATTAAAGTCATTGGGGCCATCATGTCCACCTAATTGTCATTGTCTAATTGCTGGTGATGGAAAGAATCATACACTGAATTCAGAGGTCTGGGTATTTCTGAAGTATAGAGAATTATTGTTTTCTGAGCTCCTTTCCAAGTATATTTCTTAACTTTAGTTAAAATCCTTCTCTGATCCAAAAACATATATTCATTTTATTATTCCCTGTATCATTTCCCTAGAAATGAAGTAGTTCATGGAACACAGATTTCCATTGTTTGGAGCCAATTTTACACACAAGATAGTGTATGCATTGCATACGTGATAGGATGTAGGGACTCCACAGTCCCACACTATGACCCTAACCAGCCTATCAAATGTTTAAAATTAATAACATTAGAGTTGAATATCTAAGTAGCAAATGAAAATAAAAATAATCAGAAATAATCAGTAGAAGTGTCTCCTCAATCTGCTGTTATTTAGAATTTGAGGAGTTCATTTTTAAAATTGATAATTCTTGGAGTTTACCTTTGGGGATGTGTTTCAGTAGACTTGGGGTAATCATTTGTGTTATTTTGTTTTAGCAAGCGCTCCTAAGCATGGCATTTGGAATTATGTATAGTTCAATACAATATTAGAAAGAACTTGTGTATAAGAAACATTAAGTTATTGTCATAAGAATAAGAAGATCTAACATCTTAAAAACTTGTTTTTTTTTTCCCAGTACAAAATAGGAATAAAACCTGAGTTTTCATATTTTTGAGCTTCCAGGATAGCCAGGTACTGTTACATGCTCTGGGAGAACAATGTGTAGTTGACATTTGGTAGGCACTCTCAACTCAGTGGTACACTCTCACTAGAAGATGATCACTTTATTTCTATTTCAATCTTTAATTAAATGCTTGAATATACGCTTTGTTAAAAGTTAATCTGGAAGCAGCAGTCTTCTTTAAGTCCCAGTGATTCATAAATTTCCAGAGAAATGACAACTGTTACAGGATTTCTGAGAGAAGAAATTGAGTATGTAAGAAAGGTAGAACAGACTGCATTATATATGGGATGCAAGATTCCCCACAGTATAGATTCTTATACAATCATTACCACCCATTTCAGTGAGCAGAAGGACATCTGTAGTGGTAATCAATGAGTTTATAATACTGAATGGTAGGATGAAGAGGGAGAAGAAGACTAATTTTAGAATAATTTAACCTAGTCCTTTTCTTAATCTGGCAATGCAAACATTTTGACACTATGAATTATTAGGGTCATCTAAATAATCTTATAATTTGAGGCATATTCTGATGAAGATGATTGAAATTTAAGGATTGCCAATGTTAAGGTGATGTGTATCTCTTTTTTTCTTCTTCTTCATTCCTTTTTGAAGGTTGAGAGACACTACTATGAAGTTAGCATATGTGTGAGAGAGGAAAGAGGGGGAAAAAAAGGATCTTTACCCAAATTACCAACCTCCATTGTATTTAGGATAAATGACTTGGAGGAATATTTTCTAAGTCATCTTAGATCAGAAGGGAATTGTGTGTAATCGTTTCATCATTGATACAGTGTACGAACTTACTTAATTTGATTGCAAAGAGCATAATATACAAAAGGTTTTACTAGTATTGTATACAAAACAAAAGATTTCTTCAAATATAAAGACAATAGAATAAAAGGATTGAAATATCTTTCTACTTATACTTCTGCAAATAAAAGAGCAATATGGGTGTTACAACATACTGGAACACATTGGGGGATTTTTTTTTTAGAACAACTATTGTCTCCCTTTGATTCCTCAAAACAAAAGCATTTTGTGGAAATGAGAATTGCTGTCACTTTTGTCAGGTAATTATTCAACTTTGAGTAAAGTGAATATTATCCTTTCTCCTTTTAGCAATAAAATTAAAATATTCCTGGTTTTGAAAGATGTGTTTTACCCCTCATAAGTTGGAAATTATCTCAATGCACTTTCCACAAGAATTTACAACAGAGATCTTAGAATGAAGCAAACTGAACTCAAACTATTTTGGGGACCCCTACTATGTTTCAGGCAACTTACTGGAGTCTATAAGGAATAGGAGGTATAGTTTGAGTGCCTACTATATTCCTCCCACTATACAAGATGGCATAAAACTAATAAAACTTAAGTCTAAAACCAGGGTAGATAGGTACCAGCTTTAGATAGTCTTGAGTTTCTTTTTCCTCTTAGAAATTTAACATATTATCAATTTCCTTTGTGCCTAAGGCTGCTAATATTTAAACAGATTTTAATAACTGATACCACATAGCAGTGTTATAGGAATTTATAAAAATATTCATATATACATGTATATATTTTATATAAAACATCATATATAGCTAAATATTATAATGAATAAATATATAATTATATCTGAGCACATACAAGAATAGAAAACTATTTTGCATAAGTATATAAAATAGAATATTCTGTAAGTATAGAGAAATATTTAGTAAACTATGTCACATTGTAAGTACTCAATACATAAAGCTATTGTTAAATAGATAGGGGATGCTTATTTCTGAAATATGAATAATATAGTAATTATAGTGACAGTTATAAGGTTTGCCAAAGTAAACAAACTGCAGTGGATTGAAATTGCCTGCTTAAAGATAAACTTTAGGCAAGATACTAAAAAATCTCTAAACCCTACTTCCCTTTTGGGAATAACTGTAGGTATAAATTATGTAACCAATAAAATTGTAAAGATTAATGGGCATAAATAATGTGAGGTTTCCTAATACATATTAGAATGCACACACTTTGCTTGGAACTAAATAGAAAATACAAGCTCAGAACTAAAGAGAAAAACAATTCCCGGTCTATCTACGTCATCATGAGATTTAGAACCAGGCCAAGATGGATCCTTCTAAGAAAGGTCATTCATCACCCCAAGAATAGCATAGTTAAAAAAAAGTTATGTAAGAATCATAGAGAAAGAGAGGGAGAGGGAGAGGGAGAGGGAGATAACCCTGATTGATTAACTGTTATTTTTAATGTCTCTACATTCTGAAGTATAAATTATCAATTGAGGAGATTCTTAAGTGAAGAAAACCAAGAAATCTTGGTGCATAACTCTTAGATACCACAATGAATCAGTGACTGTATCTTTTTTTTTTTTAATATTTGTTTGTTTGTTTATTTATTTATTTATTTATTTATTTATTTATTTATTTATACAAGCACTGGGTACAGTCAGAAGTGCAGGAGGGTGAAAGAATTCACCAGAGCCAGAGCAGGGAGTAGAACAGGCAGATTGACAAAGTACACTGCTGAGGGGAGCAGCAGCGGGCAGCAGGAGAGGTCTACGCGCCATGTGGGACCCTCACCCAGAAGCCGGGGATTGAACCTGTGCTGCAGAGGCTGCGGGCAGCTTCTCAACCCAACGCTCAACCACTGTGCCACTGGGGAGACCCAGTGACTATATCTTATTACATTCTTTGAGATACTAGAAAGAACCAGTGTCAGTGTCATTTACATGTGCAAGAGATACTGCAGTTGCTGGACCACCTAAGCAAGAAGATTAATGACAAGTGCTCAGTGAATTTTGGCTTAATAAATGAACTTTGTTTCTGGCTCCAGACCCCATTTGGCTTCTAAATACTTTGTGAGTAATATTTAAGATCACAGGGGCACAATAAGTCTCCCATCTGTTTTAAGGAGATTAGGCTGTAAAAAGGTTCAACATTTCCTGTTTTGTTTGGTAAGACACCTTCTAAGATTCTTTTCTCAATTTTCTAGGACATTTAGAAAGATAGCTTTTGTTACTACAAAACACTAGCTAAAATCCTATATGATGTATTTATTCTTAACAAAGTAATATGGTCAGTAAGTTGCTTCAATGTCAGTACTAGTTGGTTTATAATATTTGGTAATGCATGTTTTAAGAAGAGAGTATTTTTTTGGAGATGTAACATTCTCTTTACATATGAAAGAAAGAAAACCTCCATTTAGCAAAAATTGTAGTAATTTTTTTTCATAAAAATCTGAAATTGGGGCCTCCCTGGTGCTGCAAGGGGTTAAGATGCAACCTATGAAACAATCAGCAGTCTCTGCAGCAGGAGTTTGATTCTCTGGCCAGCTAGGGAACAACCAACATGGCACAGCAGACCTCTCCTGACTTACCCGCTACTCCCCTCAGCAGTGTACTTCGGTCAATCTGCCTGTTCTGTTCCCCACTCTGTCTCTGGTGAATCCTCTCACCCCCACCCCCATTGCCTCTGGTCTGTACCCCAGCTCTTGTATGTATAAATAAAATAAATCTATAAAAAGATCTGAAATTGGTCAGATTTTTCTGTTGAGCTAAGTATTTTTTTTAAAGATTTACTTATTTTTATACAAGAGTTGGGGTACAGGCCAGATGTGCTGGAGAGTGAGAGGATTCACCAGAGACAGAGCAGGGAACAGAACAGGCAGACAACTGAAATACACTACTGAGGGGAGAGTGGGCACAACAGGAGAAGTCTACCACGCCATATGGGAATCTCCCTGGCTGGCCGGGAATTGAACCTGAGCTGCAGAGGCTGTGGACAGCTTCACAGCACTGTGCTCAATCCACTGTACCATGAGGGAGGCCTGAACTAAGTATTATTTACTTGCAATCACAAAATAAATGTCCTGAATGAGCTTCACAGCAGGACACACTACTTATAGAAAGCATATACAACCCCTATTAGTTGAAATTAAATAATGCATATTTATCTTCAAATACTTGAAATTAATCTTTCTAGATTTATGTGTATTATAAGCCTGTGTCAATAACCTAAAATTTAGACACTTTGGTTGGTAAACATATTTAATTGTAAATTTAAAATTTATGGGGAATACCATAAATTCAAAGCCAGACAAACAATTTTACATATTTAAAAACAAATTCCTTGTTCTTTAAGTAAATGCTTAAGGCAATACACCAATTTTGGAACTATCTGGTGAGTGACCAAAAGAATTTTAAACAATTCAAATCAACATTACATATGACAACAACAATGATAATGATAAATGTTGTATATATAATTCCACTTACCTGTAATTACTGCTGTGAACTTGCTACTGAAGTTGCAGCATGAAAACACATGCTTAGTTTTTCCATGTTTTTTAATAATATATATTGTCAGTTTTTGCTGTCCTTTTTAATTGCTAATTGCATTTCAAAATGACTGATTAGCTGAAGTTGTAAAGGCACTTTGAAATGAATTATTTCATCTTCATTCTCCTATTTTTATAAAGATTCTTCCTGGAAAAAATTACAGCTCTATTTCATGCAGCTCTACCAAAGCAAATATTTGTATTTCATATATCTTTCTTGCATATAGAAAAGTTTCGTCATAACTTATGTCATTTTAATGATGCTAATTATGATTAATATGCCCTTCACTGGGCTTGGTGTCATTGTAGAGAAGATTCCTCTCTGCCTCCCTCCTCTCTCTCTGCCTTTTCCATCAACTACTTTAGCCATTATAGATAACCATAAAAATAATTTTAATATTCTGACTTTCCAGAATTTTATATGGAATTCAAAATTTGTTAGTTTATCCACTTTTTTTTCTCTACACCTTCTTTATCAGTCCCTCTAGAAAAATGTATTTAAACTATATATAGTTGAACTTTTATGCTATATGCCCAAAACACATACTTAGAATATATGTATATAGTTACATACATATATAGATATATATATTTTATTTATACAATTTTATATTAGTTTGAAAATGAATCTATGTATCATATACTATGTAAACAAAAACATAAGTTATGTGAACAACAATATAACAATACAATCTAAATAAACAAATATAAGTAAATATTTTCCCAAGTTACTAACATATTCTTAGAGAAAAATCATACAACTCTAGTATAATATAGTACATAAAAAATAGAAGAATTGACAGGGTTCAAGAATTGCTTTGTCAGAAATTAAGTAAAATTTTGCATATGAAATTTCACCTGAATCTTACAAATATGTAAAATATCTAATAAAAAAAGATAGGGAAGTTTTCCTGAAGAAGGATGAGAATTAAGAAAGAAGAGTGGACACAACAACAATGACCATCAGCTGAATAATAGATTAATCAAATGTGCTATATACTTACAAGGAAGTATTATTCTGCCATGAAAGAAAGTGCTGACACATGCATGCTACAATATGGATGAATCTTGAAAACATAAAGTTAGACTCAGAAAACCATATTCCATATGATAGCATTTACATGACATACCTGGGATAGGCAGATTTTTTTTTTTTGAAGATTTATTTATTTATTTATTTATTTATACAAGCACTGGGTATAGTCAGAGGCATGGGAGGGTGAGAGAATTCACCAGAGCCAGAGCGGGAAACAGAACAGGCAGACTGATGAAATACACTGCTGAGGGGAGCAGCGGGCACGGCAGGAGAGGTCTGTGCGCCATCCTCCCTGGTGGCCGGGGATCGAACCTGCGGTGCAGAGGCTGCAGGCAGCTTCACAGCCCAGGGCTCAACCACTGCGCCACCAGGGTAGCACAGATCTAATGAGACATTATGAATTAGTGGACTGGGGAAGGGGGTCAAAAGAGTGAATTATTTATAGGTAATGGATTTCAGTTCAGAGTGATGAAAAAATTCTCTTTGATGTGGTAATGACTGCCCACTATGGTAAATGTACTAAAAACCACTGAATTACAGGGGCCTCCCTGGTGGTGTAAGGGGTTAAGTCTCAGCACTGTGACGTTATGGGCAGCTACTACAGCATGATTTGAGAGTTCCAGAATTTGATTGCTGGCCAGGGAGCTGACCCACATGGGGTAGCGGACCTCTCCTGTCTCACTTGCTGCTCCCCTCAGCAGTGTATTTCAGTAGATCTGCTTGTTCTGCCTGTACCCCACTCTGTCTCTGGTGAATCCTCTCACCCCCACACCTCTGGCCTATGCCCCAGTTCTTGTATGCATAAATTTTTTTTTAAAAAAACACTGAATGATATACTTTAAATTGGTTGAAATTACAAATGACAAATTATGTATTATATAATATAGTTATATATTATTATTTTTTAAAGATTTATTTATCTATGCATACAAGAACTGGGCTATAAGCCAGAGGTATGTGTGTGTGTGGTGGGGAGGTGGGATGAGAGGATTCACCAGAGAGTGTGGGGAGCAGAACAGGCAGATATACTGAAATGAACTGCAGAGGAGAGCAGCAGGTGAGACAGCAGAGGTCTGCTTTGACATGTGGGTTAGCTCCCTGGTTGGCTGGGGATCAAACTTGTGCTGTAGTGGCTGGCAATAGCTTGATAGCACTGTCTTTAACCTCTGTACCACAAGGGAGGTCTAGTTGCATATTATTTTATATTAAAGAAAGGAGGTCAGAGAAGAAATACTGTGATATATTTTATGTTACTAATAATGTAGCAAATTATATTACCTGGCATGCAAAATATTGAAAACATCTATCAACAAGTTAATGTGTAAAGGAAATTTTTTGAAGGACCTTGCCAGTTTTGTGAAGGAATTTAAGGTAAATATTATAAATGACCATGTCTTATTGACATTCTATAATCAATGCTATTTCCAAATTTAATACATTCAATGTCATTAGAAAAGTCCACAGAAAAGTCTTGGGAAATATTTAAGTGTGCGGATGGATCATTTTCTATTTGAAAGATTATGAGTTCTTAAACTATAACAGAGTTCATTGCGTTGTAGAGAAGGGAAAATTTGCATTCAGGGAAAACATCTGTAAGAAACTTCAATTGTTGCAATGAGTCAGGATAGTCATTCTTCTTAAAAAGATTACTTCAAATGAAGGGATGTAGGTTTTTGATATTGCAAATTAATTAGTAATAAACAAAAATACTGACATCATAGAATAGTATATATGCATATATTTATCATATTTTACATACATAAATTAATCTATACATAGGTCTAGGTACCTATACATATATTAAGATGCAACTAATGGAAGTTATCATTTTTCAGTTTTCGAAAAGGTTTTGGTTCAGCATGGTTAATTAACTTCTACAAAGTTACTCAATTAGAAAGAAATTAAAAGCATCATACTTTTCCATACTTATTTCAGGTATTTAATGTTTTCCCAATGCATTTTCATTTGATTTTTCTGGCAATCATGAAAAGGAGGATAACTAAATTTGAGAATATTTGTTCCTCCCAAAGTGAACAGATGGGGTAAGAGAGAAAGACAATGAAGGAAAAATCATAGTAAATCAACACCCATATTCATAAACAATTGGTACACCTTCCAACATAAGCAATAAACACCTTTTGCCCTATTAACATCAGCATTACTGCTGAAGAAAAATATTGACTAACCATCCAGAATTATAAATTTGATGTCTGTCTGGGCATTAGTTCACAGATACAAAGCCAAAGAAATCTTATTCAACTTTATTAAATGCTTTCTTTATCCAAGATGAAGTGCCTATGACCCTCTATACTGTAATTCACAGTTGAGAGAGCTGCACTTTGCCTTATTTTACAAAACAAACTATCAGACAACAGTGATAACAAAATAAGAGCTGGTGAATGCATCATCTTCAACAAAACAGTGTCAATTACTCCTAGGTCTGTATATGAAAACGATAACGTCTTTCACCACCCCATTTCAAGCCAGCTAAGAAAAACAATTGCTTAAAAAAAATCCATTCTGTTCTGAGAAACAGAAAGAAAAGTTTGCAACAAAGATGCCACTTTACTTGTACTTGTTAAATGAACTTTCACTTAGAAATAGACATTCATTTTATAATAAAAATTCAGCTGGTAAATGCACTAAAATAGATTAGTAACATTAGAACTAACACCTTCTAAAATATTCATATTTAATTAAGTTAGATAAATTTGCAATTGAGCATATGAATTCATCTTTATGTTTCTTTTTTCATTACTAAAATAAGGTACACACATTGATGTTTAATTTGTGCGACTTTGTATCACCAATATTAAGTAAAAAAAGTCATCGAATTTATGGTTGGGGGCAAATGTAGATGTTAAATTCATTTATTTTTACACTTTTAAGTACAGTTGACCCTTGAATAGTGAGGGATTTAAGGACACTGGAAAATCTGAATATAACTTTTGAGTCTCCAGAAATCTAATTACTAATAATCTTCTGTTGACTAGATCCTTATCAGTAACATAAACATTCAATTAGCACTTAATTTGTATGATATATATCTATATATACACACACACATATATATATAAAACACTGTGAATTCTTACAAAAAAACTAGAGAAAAGAAAATACTATTAATAAAATCATAAGGAAGAGAAAATACATTTGTATTATATTTGTACTGTGTTTATACCTGAAGTTTATGGCATCTGTTTGTAAGAAAAACCTGCATAAAAGGACTGTACAGTTCAAACCTTTGTTTAACAGTCAACTTCATTTGAAATCTGTTAAATGGTGTTCAACTGGGTACACTTTATATTCCACCCATGCAATATATATGTTGATGCATTAATTCATTGATCATTCTAACTCTACTTGAAATCCCTTTGTTCATTTAATATCCAGCACCAAGCAAAATATTTCCTTAGCGTGCAAGTGAAATACACACACACAAACACACAAATATATGTAATAGGATAGATAATACATATGTACTATTATGACATAGATTCACATATATGAAATAAAAATAAATCTCCTAAAAATAAAATATGAAGTATTTATAAACAAAGGTAGAAATTAGTAAATATGACAGTGTAGATTCACTAGCATAAATTATTTTATATGAGCAACTAGTAGCCAAGAGGAAAGATGGATGTAGCTAGTATATGGCAAAACAACCAATTTTATTATTTTACCAGCATTGTTTAGTTTAACAAAAACTATTGATGGTCGATCAGAAGCCATAATTAACTCTTTTCATAGTAGTATGTGGACTATAAAATTTTTATTTATAAATATTGGAAATATTTATAAATATCGGAGCAAGTTCAGTGGTTTGGAAAAAAAGAAATTTGTGAGGATCCAGTTATGTGGATACATGAACTTTAAGAAACTTTTTATATGATAGAATATGTGCCATAATTCATACCAATTTTAAAATTATCTTACATATTGTATATAAATTTGTTTTATTTTTATAAGGCAAAAAATGCTGTATTCTTTAACCTTGTATTAAAAGTCTAATTTCAAAACTGTAAGTCTTTTTGATATGAATTAATCATCCAGCTAATAAATGTTTTTTGCATTAAGATAATTTTTAAAAAATGTTGTGTCTATTTCTATACAAATAAAGCCACAATTTTGTATAGGATTCACATTTACATAAGATTCCCCTCTAATAGGTGTGGAAAGATATGAGGCAGGTAAGACTTTAAATTTGAAACAAAATAATCAACCAATAAAAATTGTATTCATTCTACTCATGTACTAGAAATTACTCATGCTGAGAAAAAAAGCACATATATTCTAATAATGACTAACTGTGTTTAATATAATTTTTACTAAAGCCATTCACATTTTAAAATGTCTCTTTTGTATTAAAACAGTTGGCATAATATCAGACAGTTCTTAGATCGACAACCATATTCAGCATACAAAAGACAAAGCAAGCTGAGAATTCAGAAAGGAGGAAATCCATAACCTTTAATTGCAGAATAGTTTGAAGTGACTGAGAAAGATTGTTTCTGGAAAGACTAATTATAACCTTAATTCACTGTAGCTAATATGAAAAGATACTTTTTATTACAAAGAAAGATAGGACATTTTCTAGAAAATTTGCTTTTGCATATATTTAAGTAGGATCTGGCTGTTAGCACCGAAGTATGACAAATACTGAGTGGATTGAAGATACTCAGTTAAGAAAGGTAGATTACTATCTTTACTCAGACTTCATAACAAATTAAATGGCACGTTCCATATATAGAAACTTATGCCAATGACTTAATATTTTTAGATATTACAAGTAATGGAAAAAAGGAACAGAAGAAACTCAGGAAATATAATGACATTTGAGAAAACTGTGTTGTCTATACAGGTAGATGATGTATAATACGGATATTTTTGACAATGTTTTGTACATACAGATTTAAAAATAAAGAGGATATTTCATGCTGGGCTTGTAAACCATACATTTAAGATTATCCAATCTCACAAGTTAAAGAGAACAGAATGGGCTCACAATATTTTGAGTTAGCAAGAGAAAAGACCTCTGTGTGACTTAGCTATTTCTTCATTTCAGTATGTGAAATTTTGTCATGGTACAAATTGTCTATATACATGAATATATACCTTGCCATCATTAGCCATGTGGGATTGTAGCCAACATCTAGGTTAGAAAGGTGAGAGAGAGAGATAACAAAACCAGAAGATTTGTGATAGAAATACTGTTTGTTATTTTTTTTTAATAAAAAAATTGACAATATCTTTAGTCTCAGTAATATTCCTATTTTGTCTTTTGTTGTCTGAATGTTTTTCAGGTAGTAAATACTCTAATCTCCATTTCTCAACAAATACGCTGCATGCATGTCAGTAGACTTGGTCTTCCACATAGTGTCTACCCTAAGTTCACTTTCTTTTTGTCCCTAATTGCACTCTTGTATGTCTAAACTAGCAGGGCAAAAATATACAAGTAGAAGTAGTAAGCACATAAATCAAAAAATACAGACAGACACATACAAATACACACATGTTCAAATACACCAAGATAACTTGCATTATGAACAGAGATATATATTTGAATAACTGATTTTCTTTTTATCCATTCTCCCATCATATAGCTGAGTCTACAGCAAGGATCTGAAGCTTAAATAAATAATGTCAAGATATGGTAATCAAAGACTCAGATATATAACAAGAGGTTGCAGGTATTTTACTTCTTTGGTTGAATTTATTCCAAGGTATTTTATTATTTTTGATGCAATTGTAAATGGGATTATTTTCTTGATTTATCTTTCTGCTATTTTATTATTACATATAGAAAAACAACACAATTTTGTATATTAGTGTTTTAGTTTCCCATTCTACTGAATTTATTATTTCTAATAGCTTTTTTTTTCTTTTTTTTATAATAAATTTTATTTTTATATTCCCCATACAATTGCAACCCCCCATTCTGACCCCAATCCCTCCCCTCACCCTCCACCCCCCAAAAAGTGTCTCTGGTTCATAGTTTTTTGTTGATTTTGATTTTCACTTTCTTATAGTTATTCATTTACCTGGTCCCTTATTTCAGTTTTCTAGATTCCTGTTATGAGTGAGACCATCCGGTATTTTTCTTTTTCTTTTTGGCTTATTTCACTGAGCATGATCCCTTCCAGTGCCATCCATGTTGCTGCAAATTGCATGTGTTTATCTTTTTTGAATGCTGAGTAATATTCCATGGTATTTATGTACCACATCTTCTTGATCCAGTCATCTATTTTTGGGCATTTGGGCTGTTTCCAAAGCTTAACTATTGTAAACAGTGCTGCTATAAACATAGGGGTGCAGGTGCTCTTTGGAATTGATGTTTCTGTGTCCTTTGGGTAAATACCTAGGAGTGGAATTGCTGGATCATATGGAAGCTCTATGTTTAGTAGGTCAAGAAATCTCCACACAGCTCTCCATAGTGGTTGGACCAGTTTGCACTCCCACCAACAGTGCAGGAGAGTTCCTTTTTCTCCACAACCTCGCCAACATTTGTTGTTGCTAGTTTTTTTAATATGTGCCATTCTCACTGGTGTAAGATGGTATCTCATGGTAGTTTTGATTTGCATTTCCCTGATTACAAGTGATGTTGAACATTTTTTCATATGCCTGTTGGCCATTTGCATTTCCTCTTCAGAGAAGTTTCTTTTTAGCTCTTCTGCCCATTTTTTGACTGGGTTATTTTCTTTGTTGTTGTTAAGTCTCATCAATTCTTTGCAGATTTTTGTGATCAGTCCTTTATCATTAGTGTTGGGTGCAAAAATGTTCTCCCAGTCAGTGGGGTTTCTCTTTGTTTTTGTTATTGTCTCTTTTGCTGTGCAGAAGCTCTTTAATTTGATGTAGTCCCAGCTGTTTATCATTGCCTTCACTATCACTGCTTTGGGTGATGTATCTGTAAAGATGTCTTTGATGTGCAAATCACGTAGTGTTTCGCCTATATTTCCTTCTATATATTTTATGGTTTCAGGTCTTATGTCTAGTTCTTTAATCCATTTTGAATTGATTTTTGTGTATGGTATGAGGTTGTGGTCAAGCTTCATTCTTTTGCATGTAGCAACCCAGTTTTCCCAGCACCATTTATTGAACAAACTTTCTTTGCTCCAATGCATAGTCTTTGCTCCATTGTCAAAGATTAGTTGACCATAAATCTGTGGGTTTATTTCTGGATTTTCTATTCGATTCCATTGGTCTGTATGTCTGTTCTTGTTCCAATACCATGCAGTTTTGATGATTATGGCTTTGTAGTATAGTTTGAAGTCTGGGAGTGTGATGCCTCCATTCCCTTCTTTCTTTTTCAGGAGAGCTTTGGCGATTCGGGGTTTTTTGTGATTCCATATGAATTTCATCAATAATTGTTCTATTTCTTTGAAGAATGACATTGAAATTTTGATTGGAATAGCATTGAATCTGTATGTTGCTTTTGGTAGGATGGCCTTTTTAATAATGTTTATTCTTCCAATCCATGAGCAGGGGATGTCTTTCCATTTCTTTGTGTCTTCTTCTATTTCTTTTAACAGTGTTTTATATTTTTCTTTGTATAGGTCCTTTACCTCTTTTGTTAGATTTATTCCCAAATATTTGATTTTTTTTTGTTTCGATAATAAAAGGGATGGTTTTTTTTATTTCTTCTTCTTCAGAATTATTGTTTGTGTATAGGAAGGCTACTGACTTTTGCGTGTTGATTTTGTATCCTGCCACTTTCCTGAACTGATTGGTGAGTTGAATTAGTTTTTCTGTGGAGTTTTTGGGGTATTCTATATATATTATCATATCATCTGCAAATAGTGATAGTTTGACTTCTTCTTTTCCTATTTGGATTCCTTGTATGTCTTTCTCTTGTCTTATTGCTCTGGCTAGGACTTCCAGTATTATATTGAAAAGCAGTGGTGAGAGTGGTCATCCTTGTCTTGTTCCAGATCTTAATGGAATTGCTTTCAGCTTTTCACCATTGAGAATGATACTGGCTGTTGGCTTGTCATAGATGGCCTTTATGATGTTGAGGTATGTTCCTTGTATCCCAAGAATTTCAAGGGCTTTTATCATGAATGGGTGTTGCACTTTGTCGAAAGCTTTCTCAGCATCTATTGATATTATCATATGGTTTTTATATTTCTTTTTGTTAATGTGTTGGATAACGTTGATTGATTTTCGGATGTTAAACCATCCTTGTGTCCCTGGAATGAATCCTACTTGGTCGTGGTGAATTATCTTATGGATACATTGTTGGATTCTGATAGCTAAAATTTTGTTGAGGATTTTTGCATCAGTGTTCATTAGGGAGATTGGCCTGTAGTTTTCCTTTTTTGTGTTGTCCTTGTTCGGTTTTGGTATTAGTGTAATGTTGGCTTCATAGAACGTGTTTGGTATTGTCTCTTCCTTCTCAATTTTTTGGAAGAGTTTGTGAAGGATAGGCACCAATTCATCTCTGAATGTTTGGTAGAATTCATTTGTAAATCCATCAGGTCCTGGGCTTTTGTTTTTGGGGAGGTTTTTGATTACCATTTCAATTTCGCTGCTTGTTATTGGTCTGTTTAGGTGTTCTATTTCTTCTTTATCTAGCTTTGGTTGATTGTAGAGTTGTAGGAATTTGTCCATCTCCTCTAGATTGTTGAACTTGTTTCCATACAACTCTTCATAGTAGTTACTGATTATTCTTTTGATTTCTGCTGTGTCCGTTGTGATTTCTCCTCTTTCATTGATGATCCTGTTTATTTGTGCTTTCTCCCTTTTTTCCTTTGTGAGCCTGGCTAGGGGTTTGTCTATTTTATTGATTTTTTTGAAGAACCAGCTCTTGGTTTCATTAATCTTTTAGATTGTTTTTTTAGTTTCAATTTCATTTATTTCTGCTTTGGTTTATATTATTTCTTTCCTTCTACTGGTTTTGGGGTTTTTTTTTTGTTCTTTTTCTAGATCTTTGAGCTTCGAGATTAGGTTGTTTCTTTGAGTTCTTTCTTGTTTCTTGATGTGAGCTTCTATTGCTATATATTTTCCTCTTATTACCACTTTTGCTGCGTCCCATACATTTAGGATATTGCTGTCCTCCTTGTCATTCAATTCAAAGAATTTTTTTAATTTCCTCTTTGATCTCCTCATTAGTCCAGTGGTCTTCCAGTTGTGTGGTTTTTAGTCTCCATGAGGTAGGAAAGTTCCTTGCCTTCTTTTTATGGTTTATTTCTAGCTTGATGCCTTCATGGTCAGAAAAGATGGTTGATATGATTTCAATCTTGGTGTATCTGTTGATGTTTGTCTTGTGCCCCAGTATGTGATCGATCCTGGAGAATGATCCGTGTGCGCTTGAGAAAAATGTGTACTCCATTTTTTGGGGGTTTAGTGTTCTATAAATGTCCGTTAAGCCCAAATGCTCTAGGTCCTTATTTAGAGCTTTAGTTTCTTTACTTATTTTTTGTCTTGTTGATCTATCCATTGTTGATAGTGGTGTGTTGAAGTCTCCCACTACGTATGTGTTTTCTCTGATGTCTGTTTTCAGAGATGACAACAGTTGTCTGATATATTTTGGTGCTCCTTCGTTTGGTGAGTATATGTTAATGGGTGTTATTTCTTCTTGAAGTATTGTCCCTTTGATCATAATGTAGTAACCGTTGGGATCCCTTTTTATTTTTTTGAGTTTGAAATCTGTTTTATCTGATATAAGTATAGCTGTTCACTGCTTTCTTTTTTGGTCCATTTGCTTGTAGGATTGTTTTCCATCCTTTAACTTTGAGTCTATTTTTATCTTTTGTAGCTAAATGTGTTTCCTGGAGACAGCAAAAGGTTGGCTTTTGTTTCTTAATCCAGGCTGCAACTCTGTGTCTTTTTATTGAAGAGTTTAGTCCATTTACATTTAGGGTTAATATTGATATGTTAGCATCTGTATTTGCCATGTGTTTGTCTTTCCTTTGATTTTATTTATTCTTTTAATATCTTTTTTTTTTCCATGCCTTCTTTTGCTGTTATTCGTCCCTCTGAGGTTCTGGCATTAGGATTCCTTGTAGTATTTTTTGGAGTGGGGGTTTATTGGTAATGAAGTTCCATAGTTTCTGTTTGTCTGGGAAGGTCCTTATTCTTTCTTCATAGAGGAAGGAAAGCTTTGCGGGATAGAGTATTCTTGGTTGACATCTGTTTTCTTGGAGTCTGTTGACTATGTCCTTCCACTCTCTCCTTGCCCGTAGTGTTTCTTCAGAGAATTCTATGTCAACCTGATGGGTTTTCCTTTGAATGTTATTTGTTTCTTCCCTCTTGTCAGCTTCATTATCTTTTCCTTGTCCTGGATCCTTGGGAGCTTCACTATTATGTGTCTTGCTGCATTTTTCCTTTCGTCATGGAAGTTTGGTGTTCTTCTTGCTTCTTGTATATCAATTTTCAGCTCCTTCTTCACATTTGGGAAGTTCTCTTCAATTATCTCCTGGAATATTTTCTCTGTTCCTACATCTCTCTCCTCTCCTTCTGGTATTCCTATAACTCTTATATTTCCTTTCCTCATGGTGTCCGATAGTTCCCGAAGTCTTTCTTCGTTCTTTTTCCTTCGTACTTCTCTTTCCTTTTCTGTTTTGGTTCTTTTTATTTCTGTGTCTTCAAGAGAACTTATTCGTTCTTCCATTTCATCTATTCTGCTTTCAATGCTTTTCCCAGAATTCTTTATTCTTCCATTAATTCTTTGATCTCCTGCATTTCTTTTACTTCCCTCTTTAGGGACTCAATTTCATTCTTCTGATTGTTGATTATTTTTCCCTTATCCTTGTTTTCCTTTATGAGTTCTGTCATTTTTTTAATCAGGGCAATTTTAAATTCTCTTTCTGGAAGGCTCAGAAGTTCTTCCAAGTTACTGTCGTTGCAATCTGGGGGCTGGTTTTCTTTTTGTGGTGTGCTTCTTCCCTGAGGAGTTGCTATGTTGCGTGTGGTTCTTCTACTCCCTACTGTCTGTTTTCTAATTTGCTGTATGCGTTGGGACACTGTGTTGCTGGGTTGGCCGGCATCTTGGGTGAGCTTCTCTGCTCCCCTCTGGCTCCTCCGGGAGCCATCTGTCAGTTTCAAGCAGTCTTTACTGAAGAAATGTCCCTGTTCTAAAAGGCCGATGTGGGGACACACTCCCCTATGCTCCTGGTCTGCCCCGGCGGTGGGTTCCCTCTCCCCCTCTGGCTTGGTCTGCAGGCCAGAGGTGTTCTCGTGTGGGCGAACTTCCCCGGCTCACCTCTGGCTCCTGAGGGAGCCTTCTGCAGGCAGTCTTTACTGAAGAAATGTCCCTGTTCTAAAATGGCGATGCGAGACACACTCCCTGCATGTCCAGTCTCAGGCACACTCTTCTGCGCGCCTGGTCTGCCCCGGCTTTGGGTACTCGCTCCCCCTGTGGGCTCAGACTACTGGTCGGCAGGGGCCCGGCTTGGGCTAACTTCCCAGCTGGCCACTGGCTCCTCCAGGAGCCTCTGCTGGTTTCAAGTCGCTAGGTGGCGCCAGAGATCTCTCCTAGAGCCCTTGGGGAGTTTTGTTTTTTTTTTTTCACCCCGTGGGACAGGAAACAGAGCGGGAATGGTAGGGTAAACCTCAACGGCTCTGGGGTGCTATGTCTGCCTTGTGCCCCACTGTCGTGGAGAACCCACGCCCCAAATTTTGTGCTCTGGATCTCAGTTCCAAAGCCCTCAGGTCCAGAACGCGGGCTGTAGCCCAGTTCAGTGTCCACAGAATGGCATCTTTTGCACCCCGCTCCGTGCCTGGGTGCCTGGTTCCTGGATACTCAGTGAGGGACTTTCACCTCAGTGAGGGTCTTCGCGCGCGTCTCCCTGCAAGCCTAGGTCGCAGGCGCGGGGACCTGGGCAGCCACGATCCCAATCCGCGATTGCTTTTCAACCGCGCTGCTTTTCCACGCTATCCCGATCCCGATCCGCGTTTGCTTTTCCAGCCCGCCGCTTTTCCGCGCGATCCCGATCCCGATCCCGATCCCGATCCCGATCCCGATCCCGATCCCGATCTGCATTTGCTTTTCCAGCGCACCACTTTTCCAAGCAAGCTTACCGGGTGGCCAGGGGCTTTGTGCTGGTCCTGGCCTCCTCCTGGGGGGGGCGGGGTCTCTGTTTAATGGTGCCTGGAGCTCACCTCCGCTGCGAATCCTGCAGGGTTCTCCACAGCTCCCGTTCACGGGGTGTGGTGGCTGAAATAGTTCCTTTCCACTCACAGTCCCGCTTGCTGCGTAGTTTGTTCTTGTTGGTCATTTTAGTTTGTTTTTTTCCTCCTCTCTGCCGGTCGGAGAGTGCTGACTCTGTGGGTGGGGGAGGAGAGCAGGGTTCTGCGCTTTCCTCCCTTCTAGTCCTCTTTTATGGCCACTTTCTTCTTCGGGTGGTTTGCTGGAATCACCCATTTATCTTCCGTGTCCCAGTTCTCACTGGGACCTGCCGCTTTTCCTCCCTATTAACTTTTTTTAATGGGAGATCTTACTCGCAGTGTCTCCTCTCCGCCATGTTGCTTCGCCCTCTCTCTAATAGCTTTTTATTAGAGTCATTGGAAACTTTTATGTATATTATCATGTCCTCTACAAATAGTGATAACATTACTTCTACATTTCCTAACTGTCTAGGTCCTTATTTTTATATTTTTATTGTCTAGTTGCTCTTACTAAGACTTCTAACACTATATTGAATTGTAGTAAGAGTATTCATCCCTGTCTTCTACCTGATTTTAGAAAGAAAAGCTTGCAGATTTTTGCCATTATAATGTAAAGATAAATGTCAGAGTCTGAAATAGAAAACTTTCAGGATAAATCTTATTTAATCTTGTTTGGTGACCACAAAAATCAGTAAGGTGAGTGATTTTCTGATTTTAGGTTTAATAGCATATTAATAAGAGGGTCTGCTGCATCTATCTCTACAGTAGCTTACTGCATATCAGCCACATACTAAGCATAGGTGTGAAAAGTATTGACTGGTATGCTGACTGCCAATTGTCAGTTTCTCCTGTCAAATTTTTAAGGTAAGTGCTTTATTTTCTCTATATTGTAAGATTCTCGGTTCTATTTTATAAACCTCTATTTGCCATCCTCTGATTTGAAAAATTATTTGAGATACTTTTCCATTATATATTCCCAGTTGTGTGGTTTTGTCCTGTACCCTTTGGAGATTTGCCTACCACCTTGGTATCCTATACATACAACAGAATCCAAACATTTTAAGTGCACTTTTGCGCAGTTTTGACAAATGAATATACCTGTGCAATCATATAAATATAGGATAAATATAAGTATATTTAACCCTGTAAGGATAAATATGTATAAGGAAACAATATCATTCCCATCCTTTCATAAAATTTCCTTATTTCATTTCCCAGTCAGTCCACTAATCATAAGTAACATTATTCTCACTTTATGTTTTACTAAGATTTTACTTTTTTTTAAAGATTTATTTATTTATTTATTTACTTACTTACTTAATTAATTAATTTATACAAGAACCAGGGGACAGGCCAGATGTGCGGGAGGGTGAGATGATTCACCAGAGACAGAGTGGGGAACAGAACAGGCAGATTGATGAAATACTCTGCTGAGGGGAGTAGCGGGCGATACAGGAGAGGTCCGCCTCCCCATGTGGGACCCTTGCTGGCCGGCTGGGATCGAACCAGTGCTGCAGAGGCTACGGATAGCTTCACAGCATGGCACTCAACTGCCTGCGCCACCAGGGGAGGCCCTAAGATTTTACTTCTTAAAAACAGTTTTTGATTCACATGGAATTGACGTGAGGTATAGAGATTCCTCATGTACCCCCTAATCCTATACTTGCATAACCTACCTCATTGTCAAATTCCTCCATGTTCATTAAGAATTGTAAAAGCCAGGAGCCTGCCTGATGGCACAAGGGGTTAAGTCTCAGCACTATGAAACAATGTGCATCCTCTGCAGCATGGGTTTGATCCCGGCCAAGGATCTAACCCACATATGGCACAGCAAACCTCTCCTGTTTTGCTCACTGCTCCCCTCAGCAGTGTATTTCAGTAGATCTGCATGTTTTGCTCCCCACTCTGTCTCTGGTGAATCCTCTCACACACTCCCCCATCTCACCTCTGCCCTACACCCCAGGTCTTCTATGCAAAAATTTATAAAATCTTAAAAAAAAAAAAAAACCTATTGATATTTTTATCCAACAGAATTTACTTTTACTTTTTCCAAATGATTAGAACAAGGATAAATTCACTTTAATTCATTATGGGATTGACCTGATTTGAACCTGAGTTCTATCTTTTGAAAACCATCTATTTCCAGGTTATACATACTCCAAGGACTAGGTCTTTAGGGGATCAGACTGACAGCTTAGCTATTTTCCAGAGTCATTTTGCCTTTGCTGCCCTTGGATTCTGACATTTCTCTTCTGATCAAAAGTTCCACTTACCTTCTAAGTCTTTAGGCATAATTTATCTTTTTTTTTAAGATTTATTTATTTATGCATACAAGAGCTGGGTGTGGGGTACAAGGCCAGAGGTGTGGGGGTGAGAGGATTTACTAGAAATAGAGTAGAGAGCAGAACAGGCAGATCCACTGAAATTCACTGCAAAGGGGAGCAGCGGGTGAGTCAGAAGAGGTCTGCTGCACCATATGTGTTGCTCCCTGGCCGGCTTGGGATCGAACTTGTGCTACAGAGGCTGCAGACAGCTTCATAGGTTGCATCTTAACCCCTTGCGCCACCGGGGACGCCTATCATTTACTCTTGAGTTTCTCAGTCTCTTAGTTGCTTCTTACAAATTGTCAAATCTGAGAACTTCAGATTTGCCTTTTTCTAGGATTTTGACCCTCAGATTCCAGTTGTTCCATAGCTTTTGGATGCCATCATTTACATTTTTTATGCTGCATTTCCCCCATCTTATTGTCTTTTTCTTTTTTTACAGATTTATTTATTTGTTTATGCATACAGGAACAGGGATATAGGCCAGAGATATGGGGGGTGGGTGAGATGATACACTAGAGACAGAACAGGTGGCAGAACAAGTAGAACACACTGAAATATACTGCTGAGGGGGAGCGGTGGGCAAGAAGGAGAGGTCTGCTGCGCCATATGTGGGTTAGCTCCTCTGTTTGGCCAGTGATCGAACTCATGCTGCAGTGGCTGGAGATAGCTTGATGATGCTGTGTCTTTAACCCCTGCACCACTAGGGAGGCACCACCATCTTATTGTCTTTAGTGTCTTTTATACAATCAGAGGTAAAAGTACAACCTCTGACTTTTTTTTTTTTTAAGATTTATTTATTTATACAAGCACTGGGTACAGTCAGAAGTACGGGAGGGTGAGAGAATTCACCAGAGCCAGAGCAGGGAACAGAACAGGCAGACTGACGAAATACACTGCTGAAGGGAGTAGCAGGTACAGCAGGAGAGGTCTGCGCACCATGTTGGACCCTGGCTGGTGGCCAGGGATCGAACCGGTGCTGCAGAGGCTGCAGGCAGCTTCGCAGCCCAGTGCTCAACTGCTGCGCCACCAGGGGAGGCCCCATCCTCTGACTTTTTAAGCATTCTTTTCAGATCAATACCTATATCCTAAACTGAATGTTTTAAGCTATTGAGTACATTTAGCTGGTCTTTTTATATCTCAATCATATTATTTCTCTAAATCCCACAAGTTTCTATCATGTTGGAAAATGTATATAATTGTGACCACAGGATAAAATTCCTAATTGCCAAGTTTTATACATTCTTCATACTTCCTCACTTCCTCTTCGTATTCTTTATTAAAAGTATGACTGTATCATTAAACATTGTTATCACAAGGTATTTTCAGATGTCTGAAATCATAAACTATAATAACTTTCTGTTGTATATCTCAGATTGTTTATATCCTCAGTCTTGCTACAATCTGCTTATAAATTTCAAAGAGATTCTTGATTTTCCAACTTCCCCTAGGATTTGCAACTTTGTCTAGAATGCTAGAATTTCTTTGTTCAAAATCACCAAATTGTTTACAAATTCAATGTCTTTAACATTATTAGGTTAACAAAGTTTGCGTTCACATTTTAAACAGAGGTTACCTGGAAGAAGCCTGCCAATTCAAACATAAGGAATCTAATGATTGCATGTGTGAGTCTGTGTGTTCTGAATTGGGGTAGTGTGACTGGTAATGTTGAAACTATTATTGAACTATAAAATATAAATAAAATCAAGCATCACAGATACAAAATGGTAACATTGAAAAGAGCGAGACCAGTTTTAGACAAGGAGAAAGACTATATATGTGTAAAATCATAGGATTTGCAAGAAAGAATTAAGAGAAATGTATAGATATTCTGAAATATTAGGAAGTGATCTTGAAATTTTAAAAGAAAGTCAAAGAACTGTAGACCTGGAATAACCACATAGCACTTACGGCATAATAAGTTTATTTATTATTATGTCAGTATTTTCAGAGGACTATGTATATCATTGGGAGAAGAAATATCATCTTATTTTTTTCTGTTTATTAATTCAACAAAACTCTGCAACCCTATCCAGTACTTAATACATAGTCATTGTATTAAACTGGGAAAGAACTTATAACTCTATTTAAATAATATCGTGCACAACTTCATTTTCAAGCTGAGGTTCTCAAAGGTTACATTTTAAGATTTATACTGTATCATTATAAACAGCCAGCATGGATAAATATAAAAGCTGAGAAGAATATTTGTACAAAATGTAATAGTTTCACATTGCACAGGCTAAATCTGTAAATGAATGTTTTCACTACAAAAAGAGGTGTATATCATTACTTGCTGAGGAAAAGGAGAAAAATGCTTTAAGCAGACACATGACTATCTACCTTCTCCAGCAAAGGAATATTAGATATTCAGTAAACAGATGTGAAGAATAATATAACATGTTTATTGATCTGACTTGGTCAGAGGTGTAGAAAGCATGATGGGATTAATGATGAAAAGTTCTTAATCTTCATTTAAAATATTATAATTTGATATATAGAGAGAACTTCTAAATTAGAGATAGAGATTTGGAAATATGATAAAATAATATTTTCTCTGACGTTTTCTCTAGCCTCAAAGTGTCTCAATTTCCTCTATCTGTAAAATGGAAAAATTGATGTTTATGAGAATTAAATTGGAAAACATGCAATACGTCAAATATAATATTTCACATATTAAGTATACAAGACTAGAAAGAAAATAGTCAAAAATTAGTTAATATATGATTATCATTGGTAACTAAGTACTTAATTGGGAAATAAGAACTATCTGAGTAACTTTTAAATGAGACAATGATGTATTCAGAGCCAATAATATATTCTTTAAGTGTCATATTAAAGAGTAATCTAGGGCATGACAAAAATGAGTTGTATGTTTTATTTGAACAAAACCTAAAATGTCTTCATTTTATTTTACTCAACTAGGCAAAGGAAATGAAACAAAAATTATAATTAAGAAAAGATCAATTACATGTTCTGACAAAATATCTTAATTTATCTCATTTTGACATAATCTTACTAGTTTTATTTTAAGAAACACTGGCTTTTAACAGAAATCATATGTTTTTACTGTCCTAAAAATGGAGATAATAAGACTAGCCTTATATACAGTGGTGTGATTACAATCATTTAACAATCTGTTCTTAAAATGGCATTTTCTGGGTTCTATAATGGACAATTTTAAGCTACCAGTGTGATCCCAACTACCTCAAAAAAGATCTGAAACTTGAAAAATTGGTTCTCAAAAGATAATGTAACTTGGCTCCAGCATGCAACTGTCATACATATATCATACTGAGATGTCTAATATTTTATACTTAAAACAATCTGTACTTACATCACTTCACCACTCCCCCCAACATTAGTCTTTATGGAAATCATCTTATAGTTCCATTTATTTGTATATGTTATAGTTTAATGAGTGATGATTTGATAATGTAATTATCCTGAGGATTAGCAATAAATTGATATGAACTTATGGGAAAAAATGAAAGCCTTCCTATTCCAAATGTCAGCTCAGGTGGTGATAGGAAGTTCAGATTCTTTCCTTGAAATTAATACTTTTGTTAAATTTTCATGGGGTGATAGTTTTGTAGACTTGTTCTTTAAAAGCAAAAAAAAAAAAAAAAAAAAAAAACGCAAAAGAACCCTTATTTTCCTTGTATTTCATAATCCATGGCTGAGAATAGAGGATAAAGTTAAATGGAATAGGAAGAGACACTAAAGAAAAAATAATGCATTTGTGTCACAAGAAAATTTCTGCTTCATGATTTAACAAAAACAAAATTTGAAACATTAAAAGTTCAGGACTCGGGCCTCCCCGGTGGCGCAGCGGTTGAGCGCTGGGTTACAAAGCTGCCCGAGCCCTCTGTGGCGACTGTTCGATCCCCGGCTGCTCCCCGGCCACCAGAGGAGGGTGCCACATGGCGCACAGACCTCTCCTGCCGCCTGCTGCTCCCCTCAGCAGTGTACTTTGGTCCTTCTGCCTGCTCTGCTTCCCGCTCTGGCTCTGGTGAATTCTCTCACCCTCCCGTGCTTCTGACTGTACCCAGTGCTTGTATAAATAATAAATAAATAAATAAATAAATAAATCTAAAAAAAATAAATAAATCAATAAAAAATAAAAGTTCAGGACTCTCTATCTAGTCTAGTTTCTCTGCTCCTAGCAGAGACTTGCAGGACTATATACTATGGGTAGTTTCTGGATTGTTTGCTTTTAAGTTTCAACTTCCTAATTTAAATGTTAAAAGCCTTTCAAACATAAGGCATGACTCAAGACTGGCTTGAGGATACCTGAGAATTGAAAACAGGAGTTGAATTTTGCATCTTGGCACAGGGATACTGTTTCTTCCTCTGGTCCTTTACAAGTTGGCCTTTAAAACATATTGGGGGCCTCGCTGGTGGCACGAGGAGTTGAGCACAGCACTGTGAAACTATCAGCAGACTCTGCAGCACAAATTCAATCCCCAACCAGGGTGCTACACACATGGTGCAGCAGACTTCTCCTGTCTCTCCCTCTGCTACCCCTCAACAGTGTATTTCAGTCAGTCTGCCTGTTCTGTTCCCTACTCTGTCTCTGGTGAATCCTCTCACCCCCACCCCTGTACTTCTGGCCGGTACCCCAGTTCTTGTATACATAAATAAATCTTTTTTTAAAAAGTGGCATATTGGGGCAAACCATGAAGCACAACTTCTGTTTTCTAATAACAAAAATCCAGTTCTTCCAAGAGGTTTGAGTTTCCAGAGTAACTGAGAAGATTGGCCAACAAACCATTTAACCTTGGGCAAATAATACTGCTTCATGCCTGCCACTTCTGTTTAATAGTGAATTCACAATGTGTGTGCTGCCTCCTAAAGTGGCTCCTATCTTGTTTTTCTTGAATTGTTATAACTCATTATACAGTTATTCAATCTATCCATGGCTGGATAGATCATTTTATCCTAGAACTATTTGTCAATCAAGCAGAAGGAAATTCCACAGAATTAGAAATTTAACATAATTTTAATATATAAGCATTATGAATCCTATTCTACAAATTTAAACAATCAATAAATATCCTTTTCAATTTTTTAGCTCAATTTAATATGAACTTGACTTCCTACTAGGTTTGTATTAGAAAGTCTTCCAGAAATTGAGTTAAACTTGAAAATAGGACTTTTAAATCTCTGTGATTAATACCACTGGACTTCTCACTGATCAACCATGAGTGACTCCTTGGGGCCTGATGACAACCCTGTTCTTTGTTTCATATACTATATGGAAAATTTTATAGTCCGAGTATCTTAGTGACTATATTATATCTACTTTATGCTTACTGTAGAACTAGTCTCTATACAGTCTTTCTATTTTCTTGGTCCAAGACATCAAGGAGTCTTTTTTCCAGTTTCCAACCTGTTAACCTTGATTCATAGTCATATTTTCCTCTCCCTTTCAATCTCTCTCTCTCTCCTCCTTGTATCCCCCAACTTTATACCTCTAGAAATATTTCATTTCTGTACTCTGTGCCTTAGCATAACTGCCATCATAAGCAGATGGTCTAAAAATTACATGGGAAGAAAAGAAATAACTCACAAACAACTTATTTTGAACTATAACTAAATGTTATAATCTAAATTTTTATGTTCCCCTAAAATCATATATTGATATTCTAACCCTCAAAGGTGATAATGTTAAAAGCTAGAGCCTTTTGGAAGCGCTAAGAGGTGGGACCTTTGGAAAGTGATTAGGTAATGAGAGTGAAGCCCTCATGAATGGAATTAATGTTCTTATAAAAGAGGTTACAGAACTCTATTCCCTTCCATCAAGAAAGGATAAAACAGAATGTTTGAAAGCTGGAGAGAGCCTTCACTCAACCACCTTCCAGTTGCCAGAACTGAGTAAAACCTTTCTATTTATAAAATAGCCATTCTGTGATGTTTTATTACAGTAACTCAAACAGACTAACATTCTAGATTTTCTTTAGGCAAAGGAATAAAAAAGAACATAGAATTGCTTGTAGATAGTGCACTTGAACACTTATGTGAATAGATGGATAGATGGGCATATAGATTTTAAAACAACATTAATATCTCATTAAACTTCATGCCACTATCAACTTCTCATATGTAACTTACTGTAGCTAATATTATCTATAGAGGAGGTAAATAAATAATGACAGTGGATATTATGAAAAAGGAAATAAATTAAGATTGGGAGAACGTTTCATGAACCTCTAAATCATGTTTATATATTAAAATTAAGGCATAGTAAAAATGCAGCAAGCAATACAAAGTCCCAGGAAAAAGCAATTTAAGTTCCTTTCAGTGGTTCTCAAATTTTTAGGTCTCAGGAGTTCTTTAAAACTTTAAAAATGATTGAGGATCACAAAGGTATCCCCAAAATTTCTCTTAGAAGCTATACCTATGGATATTTACATATTAGACATTAGAACTGAGAAAGATTTTAATTAACTTCTTCTTTTTAAAAAATATTTACTTAGGGCCTCCCTTGTGTTGCAAGGGGCTAAGCACTGCACTGTGAAGGGATCCCCAGCCAGCCGGGGAGCAACCCACATGGTGTGGCAGACCTCTCCTGACTCGCCTGCTGCTCCCCTCAGCAATATACTTTAGTCAGTCTGCCGTTTTTGTTCCCCACTCTGTCTCTGGTGAATCCTCTCTCCCTCTGCGTCCCTGGCCTGTGACCCCACACTTGTGTGCATAGGTAGATCTTTCAAAAAAAAAAAAAAAAAAGCTAAAGCTGTGAAGTTATTTAAAAAAAATTATTTATTCATGCAAGAGCTGGGGTGAAGGCCAGAGGTGTGGGGGATGAGACAATTTACGAGAGACAGAGTGGGGAGCAGAACAGGCAGATTGAATGAGATATACTTCTAAAGGGCACAGTGGGCAAGACAGGAGAGGTCTGCTGTGCCATGTGGGTTATCTCCCTGGTCAGGGATCGAACTCATGCTGCAGTAGTTGCCGATAGCTTCATAGTGCTGAGACTTAAGCCCTTGAGCCACTAGGGAGGCCCTTAATTAACTTTTTCAAAATAACAGTACAATGCCCATTATACTTAACATATTTTTTCTGGGTGAAGATCGATATTTCACAAAATAAAGAAGATAAGAGTGGCATGATATTAAATTTTCCAATCTCTATAATTCCTTAATGTCTGGTATAAGAGAAAACTTCAGCCTTTGTTCAAGCTGTTACAATATTACATATATGTAAACTTCTAAAATTTTCACTACACACTTGTAAAAGAGTGAGAGCAAAAAGGACAAAGAGAATCTTAGAACTGCTGTGAAAAATTTTTGACCTCACCAAACTTCACAGAGCAGTTCAGAGAAATCAGGAACTCAGGGCCATATTTAGAAGTTCACTGCTTTAAAAATCAGGAAAAGACTATG
Organism: Talpa europaea; assembly: GCF_964194135.1. Classification (NCBI taxonomy): domain Eukaryota; kingdom Metazoa; phylum Chordata; class Mammalia; order Eulipotyphla; family Talpidae; genus Talpa; species Talpa europaea. The sequence goes on from NC_140076.1 coordinate 51,409,891, forward strand.
AGTATCAGTAAAGGTAAAAAGGTGGTTACCTCTGTGTGGGTTGCACTACAGATTGCAAGAAATTAGATTCACAACTAGAACTTTCTTCTGTTTATTATGGAAAGAAGCAGATTTCCAAAGAAGTAGTTCTTTGCCTAAGTTTACATTTACTTTCACATAGCTTTTACTCTCACGTTTTCTCCCTTGAAATCCCTGTCTATTACAATTTGAAAGATTTAAATGCTTCCACACTTATTAAATAGCATTATATCACTGACACCATTCATTTCTTTGAGCTTGACTGAATTTCCAATCTTGACAGCAAGTCATCATAGAGCATTCACAATCAGCATTGTTACCTAAACTGTGACAGGAAAATTTAATGATAGTTTAGTAGGAACACTTAAAGGTAAGTGTGGGGATTTGATGGGAAGACTAATGACTTCTACTGAGATTTGAATAGATGGTTTTACTAAAAATAATTATTCACAGTGAATTTGTAAAAGATGTTATAGTACTTATCTTTAACTGGGCGGAATGAACACAAAAGGTGTCAGTCTGGTGTATCCAATTTGGAATTTAAAGCAGGAACTCAAAAATTCTCAGAAATTAAAAAAAAAAAAAAACAGCAAACCATTTTAAAAAGTAACCAATGGCTACAGAGACAAACATAATTCCCATCATTGGAAAAAGGCATCATTTATTTCAATAATTGTTAAACATGACAAGATGAGCTATATTAACCCTAAAATAGATGACAGTGTTGCAACTTCTGTTGGAGTGAACTCTCAAATAGAAATTTAAAAATTGGGAAATAAATAAAAGCAACTAATAAACAAGTCCTCATTCCTCACAACTTCTGAAAATAATAGTTTCAAAGTAGCTTCCTTGAGTGCTTGTGATTCATGTCTTCATTCAACTTACACTGATTTCCATTATTTTTAAGTGAGAGATATAAAGATCTCTATTGCATCCATAATACCAAGAAAAGATATGCAATAAGTAATTAATAAACATTTTTAATAACTAGAGGATAAATAAAATACAACAAAGTTCATATCCTCTAGTAGAAGTGGGATAGGAAAAGACCCAAAATATGTACAATTGTGTAAATGGAGTCCTTAGAAGCAGAGAAAATAGGGCCTCCCTGGTGGTGCAAGGGGTTAATTCTCAGCACTATGAAGCTAGGGCAGCCACTGCAGCATGAGTTCAATGGCCTCCCACATGGTGCAGCAGATCCTTCCTATTTTGCCTGCTGGTCCCCTCAGCAGTGTATTTCAGTCAATCTGCCTGTTCTGCTCCTTGCTCTGTCTCTGGTGAAACCTCTTACCCTCCTGTGTCTCTGGCGTACACCTCAGCTCTTGTATGAATAAATAAATCTTAAAAAATGTTTTGTAAAAAGCAGAGGAAATAGAATAGGTAAATTTGTGTTGGAGGAAAGTAGTACAGAAAGAGTAGTACAGAGAGTAGTAACATATGCAGGAAATATCATATATACACACACACACATTGTTTTTTTAGTGTGATTTGGTTGGAAAATACAGAGATTTGAAAATAGAAATGTTGACAAAAGCCAGTTGTGATCAGAGTAGAAATGCACTGTAAAAATGTATGCAATGATTCCAGGTATGTGTTAGAAAAATGATTCAGATTACTATGAAGGGAGAATGGAAGTTGAGATAATTAGTATTAGTGACACTAATTTATTTACTTTTGCTCCTAGTTACCCCAAATTCCTTTGCTTATAATTCCAAGGACAGCCAGAGAAATAGTTCTGCTACTTACCATGACATCAAAGGTGTATGTATCTGACCTAGTTTTGAATTATCAGTGGTTCTTACTGGCGTTAAAAACATGCACGTATATTTTTTCCATAGCCCCATGTATGTCACACTGGATCTTGAGTTTTCTTGCTTTTATAATCATCAAAATTATTGCTCTTACCCAAGTTAACTTTGAATTAAACATTTCATGCTCTTGCCAAAACATGACCAACACACTCTGTTCTTTATTTTTGTTACTGTAAGAGGCTGAAAATGTTTATACCCGAGACTGTTCTCCTCATGCTCTATACACACTTAGTCACCAAGTCCCACAAGTCTATATGTATGCTTGTATTCAATGTCACTTTAATAATTCAAACCTTTTAGCTCACTTATTTCTATTACTTCATTTTAATGAACTCTTTATTTTGTTGACCTTTTCTAATGTATTCTCACTGTCAGCAGGAAGAATATTCTAAACCCGTCAGTACCTAAATTGTGGAACAAAAAAATTAGCATTAGTGTCACCAAGGGCATATTAGTGTCACTAATACTGTTAGAAATTCAGAATCTCAGGCAATTTATAGTCTCAGAACTATTTTAATATAGGAAGACTTAGGGCCTCCCTGGAGGAGCAGGGTTAAGACACAGCACAATGAAGCTATCCGCAGCCACTGCAGCAAGAGTTTGATCCTCGGCCAGGGAGGTGACCCACATGGCACAGCAGACCTCTCCTGTCTCTCCCTCAGCAGTGTATTTCAGTAGATCCACCTGTTCTGTCTATTTCAGTAGATCCCCAATCTGTCTCTGGTGAATCTTCTCACCCCCCACATATCTGGCCTGCACCCCAGTTCTTACATGCATAAATAAATAAATCTTTAAAAAACTATAGGTAGATTTAGAATCCTGCATCCTCAAAAAGTTTACAAATAGGTTAAATCCAATGCAAAGACCATCATTTTGGAGCTCTTGTGGGTGGGAAAGAAGTGATTGTTTTATTATTATGTAACCTGACTGTTTTGTTTGAGCATATATACACAGTAAGAGAGAGAAGCCTTGACTAAAGAAAAGTTAAAATAGATAAATTTTACCTGGATGAACATTAACATATTTACCAAACTTATTAGTTCCAAGTATGATTTTGATGAAATGGAATGTCAAATTATAAGATTCTGATGAACAGAATCCACTTTAAAAAAAAAATAGCTTATAATTAGTCCTTTCCATAGTTTCCAAGGTCATATTTTACAAGTGTCATGAGAATTCATGTTTATGTCTCTTTCCTGGTAGATTGGTGAAGGAAATTCTGTGGGGACTACACCTGGGGGTGGGGGAGAGCAAACATTGTTTAAAAATGAACAATGATGTAAAAAATATATAAATAAAAATAAAATTAAAAAAACAAAAAATAAAAAAACTCTAAAAAATAAAATTAAAAAAATAAAATAATATGTAAAGTAGAAACTTTACACATCTTCTAATACCTGGAAATAGAATTTTAGGAATCTAGATAGTATTCAATCAGTAGTAGTTGAGTGAAATATGTGAATTTACCCTTATTTCTTTCTTTTGTGATTGTGTCTGAAAATGCACAAAAAGGGATGCAAAAAGGGATATATTATGTATATCCCTTGTCCTTAGTATCTAAAATTTCATAATGTTACATCAACTAGAATTACACAGATTTACTATTTGCTTCTGAATTTTGTTTTTCAGATGGACTTAATGAGTCCCCATTCACAGAAAGCGCTATACAGTTCATATAAAAAATAATTTCCATTTAAGAGACTTGTGAACTAATGGATAAAGTCAATGTGATAAACTATTCAGTGATGTCTTTATTTCAAAGATCAGAAGCTGTATTAGTTGTACTGTAATAGTGATCAATCACACTGAATACTTATTTCATAAGGAAAGAGTTACATACATATTAATGGCTTTGTGTGTTATGAGGAAAGCATATTATAACTTGTTATATACAAGGAAACATGATTTGACTAGCAGTGTAAGCCAATGTTCAGGAGCATGGCACTTTAAATGGAGTTTTTACTATATTACTGGTTTCATTTGCATTTAGAAAAAAATTCCCAACATTTTAAATATAGTTTATCTCATTTGCATTGTAATAAATCTTGTTTCCAATAACAAGGAATTACATACACTTTGGGCATTCATGAATAATAATTTAATATAAATACATGTAAAATATCGAGGCTTAGTCATCATTTATCCTGAATGGGAGCATTTAGGCAGGCAACCTCAAAAATTAGTCTTTGAAGGACCGAACCATATTATATATACTAAAACTTTGTTTTGTTGTGCATTTTGCATCTTTGATAACAAGGATAAAGTTTGCCTTGAAAATTTGGCAATTTGGGCCTCCCCTGGTGGCTCAGGCGGTTGAGTGCAGCATGGTGAAGCTGTCTGCAGCCTCTGCAGCATGAGTTCGATCCCCAGGCAGGGAGCTACCCCCATGGCACCGCAGACCTCTCCTGTCTTGCCCACTGCTCCCCTCAGCAGTGTATTTCATCAGTCTGCCTGTTCTGTTCCCCACTCTGTCTCTGGTGAATCCTCTCACCCTCCTGCATATCTGGCCTGTACCCCGGTTCTTGTATGCATGAATAAATAAATCTTAAAAAAAAAATTTGGCAATTTATTTTTGGTAAAATATACACTATGCAAAAATGCTATAAAAAGAATGTACTGTCTGGTCTTTTGGGGGCAATACACGCATACAAGTGATGATTGTCCTGTATTACAGGTCAGGTTGGTAAACTTGGTTTTTGCATAATGTTTAATTCCAGGCTGCAGATGACACCTACTTTGTACAGTTTTCAGTAGAAGTACAAAATTGCTTTATTGGCAAACACACTTGGACAAGAAGATGTTTGCAGTGTAAAGTTTCTCTCACTTAGATCCTAATAGAATGTTATGCCTTAAATCCATATTGACTTTGCTAATGTTGAAAAAGTGCTGTATTAAATAACTTATGAGCTTGTTTGCATAAGTTAAATCATTAACTTCTTTTCCAGGAAGCAGATCTATAATTACAAATGACTCATGTATTTTCCATTTCTTACAACATCCAAGGGAAGTAGCAAAGATCCATACCAAAAAGAGAGAACTGTATCAACTTATGTTTCTTCAAATATCATTAGATAATTATGGCATAGCAGAAATCATATTGGCACTACTATTTGACAGTCCCTTGCTGGTAATATATTTGTGTTGCTTGCTAAATTTAGCAAACAACACCATCTCTCTGAACTTTCATTTTTCAATCAGTACAAGGGAATTATGAGTAATTATTTTGTAAGATTATTCTGAGGATCATGTATGTAAAATAGATCACATGTTTTGAATACTAATAAAGAAAAACTTACAATAGGCATTTGTGTATTTTTTTTTTTTTTTGAGACGGTGTTGGTTTACAACATTGCTTATATTTTGGGAGTATAGGATTCCTCTTTCAGGTGTTATTATCACAGTGCACCCACAACCAAAGCGCTGGTCCTAGTCCACTATCACATTCAATTGTGCTCCTTCTCCTCTTTTTTCTTCTCCCTCCACCCCCCAAGTCTCACTTATAAATTCAGCTTTCAAGGTTAGTTTTTAAGTTTGGCTTTATCTCACTCTTGTTTGGTGTCTCTATATTCCACTGAGTAAGCTAGCTTTACTTCTAACATTCCATTGTAGTTTTTATCAATGGTAGGATTTTGAAATTGATTAACCAAATATTAGTAAATAAATAAATTAGGCATTTTTTAACAATGCAATTTCTCCCATGGCATTTCCATCATTGTATGATAAAATGATCACATTGTGCTACAGTTTGTTTCTATTTCAGACCCTCTATAGATTATAAAAATCTAATTTTCTGTTGTATTTGTTGCTGTGTCATCAGAATTTAGCATATGTCTTAACACAAAATAGTCAGTAAGTAGGATTGTCTGTACAGACAATTCTGTTTCTTTAGTTTTATCATCAGGATCTGGTAAAAAATATGTAAAGTAAAAGAGGGAAAACAAAACAAATACTGTTTGAAAAATGTCATTAACTGGCCAGCTATAAGTATGGCTGATGTACTCCATATTTAGCAGAATTACAGCGCTTCCATTGGAATTACTCAAGAAAGGAAAGAAGACTTGCTAATGCATTAGGTGAGAGCACTTATTTGGTATCCTGATATGTCCAATACTGTCACTCTGGTGTGTTCCTGGAGCAATGAGGGAGTTTCACAGTGCAGATGATTTGTATAGGATCTCCACTGTCCTAGACTTCATGCCACTGTGGGGAGGAATGAAAAGAGCCCCAGAGGTCTGTATGCTTCTGCCAACTTCCGCGCCAACCCTTTCCTTAAACAATGTCAACTACCTCTAAAACCATCTCTAAGAATAATATTAAATTCTCTTATTGGCTTTTATGTCAGACCCATCAAATTATCCAAAATCACAAACATGTTCTATATATCATTCTTTATTCTGCAAAAGTGTTAAAAAAATCTCCTGGCAATCTTCGGTTCCTGACATCTTTCCACTGTACTTTTTTTTAAAGATTAATTTATTTATGCATACAAGAACTGGGGTACAGGCCAGAGGTGTGGGGGGTGGGAGGATCTACCAGAGACAAAGTGGGGAACAGAACAGGAAAATTGACTGAAATACATTGCTGAGGGGAGCAGCAGGGAGTCAGGAGAGGTCTGCTGGGCCATATGGGTTTCTCCCTGGCCAGGGATCGAACACGTGTTGCAGTGGCTGCGGATTGCTTCATAGGTTGTGTCTTAACCCCTGAGCCACCAGGGAGGCCCTCCAATGTATTTTCTGGAACTAATTAACAGCAGTAAAACTTTGAACTTTCTTCAAAATCTTGTTGTCAAAGAAATTCTGACTATTTTTATACCCTTATCTCCATATGGTGAGACTTGAGGTAACATAGGTGACTTTCTTGTTCCTCACATTCATATCCAGAGCATTCTCCCAAATCCTTCCTTAAAATATAAAAAAAATTCAATTAAATTAAACCACTCTCTTCTATTTTGTAATCTTCCAAAGTCCCCTTAATCACAACTTGATTCCTTGAAGATTCCAAATTCTGACTTTTTACTACCTCCGTGATATCTAAGAATTTTCAACAATTCCCATACACAGATAGATTCTATTCCAATACTTTAAAATTTCAGTCACCTTGGTCTCTGTGCTTTCAATGATCTTATCTACCTCCCTTATAAATTTATTTTTATAGTCAGACCATCAAACTACTTCACACTCACCCTTAGTGTAATCTCAATTTTAAGCCCCATAATTTCTGATCATGACTTCTTAATAGTTCACCCTCCCAAGTACTTTAATTCCAATATTTCTTTCACATCACACAACCTTATTAACTGCTTTTTCAACCTTCTCTCTTTTTACTTTCCTCTTTTCCAGCTTGAAGAAAGATTAATTACTGTAATTCCTTTTAGGCAACCTTATTTCCCTAGGTTCCCCCTTTTTGTTTTGTTATTTGTTACTTATTTTTCAAAATCATAGCCCTAAATAATAATAATAATAATAATAATAATAATAATGACTATTCTCAATTGAAATCATAACCACAAACCTCAAGTGGATCTTTAATGATGTGAGCAATCATATTGTCTTCCCCTCTTTCAGTCTCTCCCGCTCTACGACTTCAATTTTGTTAAGTTCTCCAGTCTCATCAAAACTGCAGGCTCCTCCTCAAATATCAAAATCATTTGATGACCTGTGTCTTTCAAAGTTGTAAAAGAGAGGTCAGGAATGATCTTCCATGAGCTCCTCATGTACATATACCTACACACACACCTATGGTGATTCTCCAAATTCATTCTGCTTATTGGAGCTAAGCTGTGTTTGCTATATTTTTAAACGTTTATTTATTTATGCATGCAAGAACTGGGGTACAGGCCAGAGGTGTGGGAGGGTAAAAGGATTCACCAGAGACAGAGTGGGGAGCAGAACAGGCGAATTGACTGAGGGGAGCAGCAGGCAAGACAGGAGAGGTCTGCCGGGCCTTGTGGGTCACCTCCCTGGTGGGGATGGAACGCCCTGCTGCAGTGGCTGCAGATAGCTTTATTGTGCTGAGCCTTAACCCCTTGCGCCACCAGGGAGGCCCCTGTCTTTGCTCTTAAGTAAAGCCAAACCCTCTTCATGTGCACTAGATTGTGTCTTCTAATGCCTTTTAAAAGATATACTTTCAGCAATTTTTTATTTTTTATTTTGTATATTATTTACATCATTTTTTATTTTTGCACAATGTATGCATTTTCATTTTGGTTATATTCCCTATACAATTCCCACCCCCCTTATTTTGTCCATAATCCCTCCTTCCTTCCCCCGCCCCCCAGCACTGTGTCTCTTATTTATAGTTGCTTGTTGATTTTGATTTTGATTTTGATTTTATTATAATTAGTCTTTTTCCTGGTCTCTTATTTAGGTTTTCTAAATTTCTGCTATGAGTGAGATCATCCAATATTTTTTTTTTTCTTTTTGGCTTATTTCCTGAGCACGATCCCTTCCAACTCCATCCATGCTGTTACAAATTGCATGAGTTTATCTTTTTTGATTGCTGAGTAATATTCCATTGTGTATATGTACCACATCTTCTTGATCCAGTCATCTATTTTTGGGTATTTGTTTCCATAGCTTAGCTGGAATAGTGCTGCTATAAATAGTGCTGCTATAAACATAGGGATGCAGGTGCCCTTTTGAATTAATGATTCTGTGTCTTTGGGTAAATCCCTAGGAGTGGAATTGCTACTTCCAGCAATTCTTTCCCTTGTTTTGGACCATCAATTTTTTTTTTTTAATTTTCAACTAGAACACACATATCAACACATGTTTAATTTCCCTGATTAAAAAAAAATTAAAAACCATCTTAACCCTACCATTTTATTTAGTTAATGCCCCATTTCTCAGCTTCCATATACAGTGAAATATGCTTTGTTTCTTCTGTTTCCATTTTTTAATAAAGTCTTAAAATTAGATATTAATACAGCAAAATATACAAGAAATGTATACCTAAAAGAATGATTTTAACACTGGCTTTAAATACCACCCACGTCAGGGACTAGAGTTTTTCAAACACTCTAAAGTTCTCAGACTAGCCTCTCAATCACAAAATCACCTCTTTATTGCCATAATCTCATGAAATGATTTTATCATCATTATTTTGTAAGAAACTTATAGGAGAAATTTTGCCTCTGAAACGTTTAAGTGAACAAGGCAGTATTATTAATTACATGCATATTGTTGTACCAAAGGCATCTGAACTTTTCCTCTTGAATGACTCAAACTCTATGCATATTAAGCAGCATATTCTCATTTCCTCCAGTGTCTGGCAATCACTATTTTACATGCTGTTCCTATGAGCTGGACTACTTTCTTTTTCTTTTTAAGATTTTTATTCATGCATACAAGAACTGGGGTGTAAGCCAGAGGTACAGGGGGTGAGAGGATTCTCCAGAGACAGAGTGGGGAGCAGAACAGGCAGATCTACTGAAATACACTGCTGAGGGGAGCAGCGGGAAAGGAAGGAAAGGTCGGCTGTGACAGTGGATTGCTCTCTGGCCAGCAGGGGGACGAACTCATACTGCAGTGGCTGGTGATAGCTTGATAGCACTGTCTTTAACACCTGTACCACCAGGGAGGCCCTGGACTACTTTATTTTAAATGGTGGTATCACTTAGACTGTCTCCTTCTGTTTCTTCATGTTTTACTTAGAATAACATCCTTAAGGTTCATCTATGTTGTAACATATAGGAGAAATTATTTCTAAACGCTGAAGCATATTACATTGTATGTATATACTACGTTTCCATCCACTGAATATACACTACTTTTATACTCTCTCTCTCTGTCTATATATATATATATATATATATATATACTATATATACTACGTTTCCATCCACTGAAAGACATTTTTTTCCTACCTCTTTGGGTATTGAAGATAATTTTGTTTTCAATTCTTTTGGATAAATATCCAGAGGTGAGATAACTTGGGTCATATGGTAGTTCTATTTTTAATTTTCTGAGGGGCCACTACACTATATTCCATACTGGTCACACTTTTTCAAGAATTCCAGAAATTTTTGTACTTTCATTTTTTGAACTTTCTCCCCAGCATTTGCCATTTTGTTTGCTTTTGTTTGTTTGTTTTTGATAATGCCCTTACTAGATTGTGTGAAGTAACATCTTATTGTAACTTTGAATAATTAGTGATGTTAAGCATAAAAGTGTTAAGCATTTCTATGTCTTCTTTAGAGAAATGTCTACTTAAATCAACTGTTCATTCTCTAATTGGGTTATTGGGGGAGGGAATTGGTTATTGTTGTTACCAAGTGTAGGAGTTCATCATACATTTTGCTTATTATCTCTTTATCAGATATAGTTTGAAAATATTTTCTCATTCTGTATATTGCCATTTTACTGTGTGTATTTTTTCTTTGCTGCCCAGAAGCTTTTATAAATTTGATGAAGTTCCATTGTTTAGTTTTGTTTTGTTATCTATCCTTTTGGCGCTAAATCTCACAAGTATATGCCAAGATATTACCCTATTTTTTCCTACAATTTTTTTTTAATTAATTAATTTATTTATACAAGCACTGGGTACAGTCAGAAGTCGGGAGGGTGAGAGAATTCACCAGAGCCAGAGCGGAGAGCAGAACAAGCAGACAGATGAAGTACACTGCTGAGGGGAGCAGCGGGCAGCAGGAGAGGTCTGCGCGCCATGTGGGACCCTCACCCGGCGACCGGGGATCTAACCCATCTAACCCGTGCAGCAGAGGCTGCCGGCAGCTTCGCAACCTAGCGCTCAACCGCTGCACCACCTGGGAGGCCCCCTATAAGTTTTTTAATTTACATTCTTATGTTTAACTCTGATTTCTGGCTATTTTAGAGTGCAATAAACCTAGGCATAGACTATCAGCTTCTGTGATGCTTCATCTACCTATTAACTTTAACACTCTAAGTTATTGGCTGAGTAGTGTTTACCATAAAAAAATCTAAGGAGTTCAGAACTTCCATTCTGGATATTAAAAATAGCAGAGATAGAATTCAACCGCCACGTAAAACACTGATAAAATGAGACAAAATAAAAGAAACAATAGTTTTCACACACCAGATGAGACGCAAAGCAGGGCAGTGGCATCTAAGAGAAAGGAAATAGTGAAAGGATGATTGCCTTTCTTATAGTCTGCTGAGAATTTCCTGGATATAATGGAGGGAAGAAGAATCCTAAAAGATATCAGCAGTTCTGCTGAAATGAAGAACCAGAGTTCAAATATCTGGAAAAACAGTGTCTAGACATTTTTGGGCAAAATACTGCAAAGAAATAAACCACATAAGGTTAGAGATATATAAGTGTCCCTTTGAGTCTAAGTCAAAGTTTATCAGCTTGTGTGTGTGAGGAATATACCTAGATCAGAAAAAGAGCAACCAGAAAAAAGAAAGGTGGAGTTTTTAAGTACAATTATTATTTTATATTCCTACCCACTAAGGAGAAAGACTTCTTAATCCATAAAAAAATTGATTACAGTTCTTAGAAACTGTATTGACTGGTTCACAGTAGTGGGGCTAGAAGGCTTATCACCATGGCTGTCAAAACAAAGTTCAAAAGTAAGTCTCAAAGGAACAAACCTATTTTGGAACATAGAACTGTGTCCCAGAATGAGGCCCAAAAATATTTTAAGCAAATCCAACTCACACAAATCCAACACACAAAATACAAAATACACTACAACCAATTAAAAATATTGACATGCAAAGAAAGAAGAAAATATGACACTTAACAGGGAAAATATATACGTTCAAAAAGAAAATCATGAGTATAAGGAAGAAAGAAATGGAAGGTAACAAAGAGACTCAAATCAAACTTAAATACACATGTGAAAGTAACAGCAGGTTAATTACTAGAAAAGTGAATATTGGATTTGAATACAGACTAGTAGAAACTACACAAAATGAAGTACAAAGAGAAGAAAGAAAATACTTAAAATGTCATCAATGATTTATAGAAAATATTAGCACTCTAAAACACAGGGAAGTTTTACAATTTATAGTTGCATTCCTCAGTAAATAAAGGAATGCCCACTTGTTCCTTCTAGAATGGTCAGTATTATTGTAATGGGACTTACCTTTCCATTACTGAGGCTCTACATGGTCATATCTTAAGAGGAATAACTCTGTTGGAAAGGTTGGCATGCCATTCAGGATAAATAAAAGAATAGCTAGAACATTAATGTCTACTTTACTCTACTTCAAGAATTTCTGAGTGAATTTGCAATGCCAGAATAAGTAATCTTATTTCTTATTTAACTTCCATAAGAAACCCAATTGCTTCAAAATTAAGCAATATGCTTTTAAAGGAGTACTTTTTCAACTGTGAAATGCATTGAATTTTGGCAGTTTTAATTTCACTTCTTTGTGCTTTAGTTATTACCCTAGTTTCTTTCAGTGAGTTTCACTAAGTGTCATTCTCAAAATCATTTTCTCCCACTGACTTTGAAAATATTAGGCATTCTAAACAATGTTTAAATGAGAATCTATGCACCCTTGATGCACAGTAACTATACACTTTAAATAGTTAATATTCCAACTGAGCCTCTAATAACCCCTGTAAGAGTTAACTTTCTGCACATACTATACAAGATCAATGTAGGGTCTCTTACCCATTAAAAATAATCAAAGTTTTTTTTTAATTCACCTTGAATTTCCAAGCAAATTTTATATATCTTCAACATCTAACACACCAAGATGCATTAATAATAAAAGTATTTCATATAAAAATCACTCCCTTTCTGTTCCTTAATCCATGGATTTTGTTGCTAAATCTCTTCATTACTAAATTAATGTTTATTTTTGCCAATATCCAAAATTCTACATAAACACCATCAGTGATGTTGTTTCATTGATACCCGTTAAACTCTTTAGAAGTTATGTTCATACCACCAAATAATAAAATTATTCACTCAATTAATATGCTATAATGTATTTTAACTTTTTAAAATGCATTGCCAGAGTTTTATAACTGCATTTTAATTTATCCTTTTTCTCTCAGTTATAGAGAAATGCCTTACTATCCTTTCTCACAATATAAGTAGCAGTATAACAGCTCATAAGAAATAAACAAATCAAAAACATAACATGTTTTTAATCTACTAGTCTCTCTCCTCTTCTACAATCCAGGCATCTCAGGCTAAAAGAACATATAACTGCATTAAAGCCTTAATTTTTATTGTTTTTGCAACATGTTTTTTCTTCAGGAAACAGTGATTTCCCTCAGCTTTTGAGATTGTTTCCAAAATATGCAAATCTGTCAAAGAACAATGCAGAATGCATTGATGCTATTATATTGATAAATCTTTCTATACCAGAGGACAAGACAGAGCCTATGATTGTCAAGATACCAAAAAAAACCAAAACAAAACAAAACAAAAAAACCCAAGCAAACAAACAGAACCATTAGAATCTCTCTCTATCATCTGTCTCTGTTGTCTCTACCTCTTTATTTCTATCCCTTATCTAGCCCTATCTATCTATTTATCTATCTATCTATCTATCTATCTATCTATCTATCTATCTATCTATCTATCATCACTCATCTATCTATCACCTACTAATCATGTATCTATCTACAAACAAATCTATTTAAAGGAAGCTGCTCCTCTGATTATGGAGAATGAGGAAGCCCATGCTTTGCAATCTAAAGCTGAGAACCCAGGAGACACTGTGCTGTATTTCTAGTTTTAGTCTGAAAGTTCATAAACTAAAAGAACCAGTGTTGTATGTTCTAGTGTAAATACAAGAGAATACCAAAGTTGCAATTAGAAAATAATCAGGTAGAGAGAGTTAATTGTTCCTTATTACACCTTTAGTTCTACTCAGGCCTCCCAGCAGATTTAATGAGGCACCCCCACGTGGGAGGGCAATGTGCTTCTCATTCTATCAGCTGCAGTGTTAATCTCATACAGATACACCATCACAGACAAATGCAGGATAATATTTTACTAAATACTTGTGCACTCCATGCCTGAGACAAGCTGACACCTAAAATTAGTAATCATAGATAACATTAAGGAAGAAAATATTATCAACCTAGGACCCTAGGACCTTTGAATCTATTTTTTAAACATCGAAATTTTTTTGTACTCACCTTGAATCTTCTAATTTCTATGGTCTCTTGGTCATAACTCAGGAATAAAATTAGAAGACAATGTATTACCTTATAAATGTTTCCTTTTCTAGGATATTTAATGTAAATTCCATTCTTAATAGATTTTAGGCCAAATAACTAGGATGTAATTGCCAACCTCATAGAGCCATTATAAGTTTCAAATTAGTTAACATTTTGCTCCATAAACTTGCTAAAATATATTTTAATTTGTTGTTTTTATTTGAGAATCAAATACTTTTATGTTCATTAAAATGGGAGCCTGATTAAGATTATCCATTACCCTACAACTAAGCACAATACAATGAATTATAGTTCTTAAAAATGTAGTTCAGTCTAACTTTTGATAAATTAGATGACCTATTAGAGTTACCTATGGCATCAAATAACCTCATTAAGATACTGTACAACAATTTCTGTGTTAATATACTCTGAAGTAACCCCCCAGAGCAAGAAAAGGAGAAGCTTGAACTTACTATAATTAAAGAGGATATAATTAGACAATGGGTAACCTATAAGCAAAGAAATCTTCAGGCCTGGGCTGGCTTCTGATTAATTATACAAGTAATTTTCCAACATACCCCCTACTAGAACTGCCTAATCATGTCTACTAGTAAGGGATATTATCAAAACACTTAACACATCCATATTAGATTTTAAATCATGATGTATTCCTTGGGCAGTCAAAACTATAGGGTATTAATCTCAGCATAAAGCATACTTCTATAGTGGCTTTGAATTTGATAATCATGTAAATACTGAAGAACACAGAGGTCATAGGTCTAGAAAAGTTAGACTCATGGTGTATGGTCAGCTTTTTAATGTTTCTAAAAATGTGTGGCTAATGAATATTAGCTAAGCACATATCTGAACATTTCAATTTATATTCGACTTTGAAATGTTGTAGAAATATTCTGATAATTAAATAATGTATTTACTTATAAAGTAAATTTCAGTATCATCACTTGTTCTACTTAATTATGATTTATTTTTTTCTTTTTAGTGTGTTCACATGAAATGTGCTGTCTCAGGAGATATGTTATTGTTGTTTTGGCATCTTTTCCTCCACTAGATTAAAAGCTCCTACCTGATTGAGATTACGCTATTTGATATTCCTGACTCATTAGCTTATTGGGTGATTCTAAAAGAAGGAATTCTCTGAATAAGTTGGACAACAATTTTCTTTAAATGGAGAGAATAAATGAAATAGTTTTATAGAGCAGACCAGGTTAAAGATTTCAAAGGATCAGAATACTTCAAAGTTTGAAGGTAACATTCTTCGAATAGTGTTCTACAAAAAACACCTGGTGTCCTCAAAATATAAATTGTTGTTCTGCTAATAAATACTTTCTGGCCAAAGCTTGGAATTGAAAAACATTATGTAACTTGCCTTCAGGTATTCCTGCAAATAATTAAATATAATGTTCCCTTTGAATTTCCAAAAAGCATGATAAGGTATTAAAAATTCCTTAAAATTGGGCCTCCCTGGTGGCACAGGCAGTTGAACACAGGGCTGTGAAGCTCTCTGCAGCCTCAGCAGTGCTGGTTCAATCCCCGCTGGCCTTGGAGCAACCCACATGGCGAGCAGACCTCTCCTGTCTCGCCCACTGTTCCCCTCAGCAGTGTATTTCGTTAGTCTGTCTGTTCTGTTCCCCGCTCTGTCTCTGGTGAATCCTTTCACCCTCCTGCGCATCTGGCCTGTTCCCTGGCTCTTGTATAAATAAAATAAATCTTAAAATAAAAATTCCTTAAAATTATTTGCTGCTAAAATATTTACCATCCAGGATATGCTAATAGACTACATAATACATTTTACCAATGGGGGGGGGGGAATAAAGGCTCAAATTTGTAAGGTACTTTCTTTGTACAAAACACTAGACTCCACTAGTTCTAAGAACTTTAATAACACCTTTCCTCATTAAATCATTTCACTCCCTGCCCTACCAACACACACAGACATACACACACACACACACACACCACTATTTCAATAGAAGTCAACATTTACTTGTTTCAGGAATATTTTCTCAATCCTTTCCACCCAAGGCATATGCTTCCGTATTCACCAATTCCTAACTTCTCTAATGTTAATTATTATTTTTGTATTCCTTCTAATTACAACATCTAGTCAACTCTAGGCTTGGAATTTAACATATTTTACACAGCATAAAATTTTGCCAGTCGTGAATTTGATTTAAATTTTAAATGACAAAGAACTGTGGACAAAATGGATTCACTGTTTTCTTTGTTTTTAAGGAAAGGCACAAGATATGAAGGAAATAACATTTGCTATAGGATGTGGAACTTATAAGATTTTCAATTCAAAGTTTTGTGACTTAAAGGAAAGTATTTAAATCCACACAGCATAAATTTTATGTTCTGATATTATAAAGAAAGCATAGTAGACTAGGATAATGGAATTGAAAAAAATTTGGGAACTGTATTTCCCCTGCTCTAATGTTTTATTACCTCCATCCTCATATAAAATATTATTCCAGCCAAGTTTCCACCTCCAACTGTATGAGTTGGAGAATTACTAAATCCAGAGGAACCCAAAACCTCAGCACCCAGATAATCTTGAAGTCTACTTTACCCTTGAAGCTCCACACTTTCTTTATTTGATTGTGTGGCTACATAATCATACTTTGAGAGATGATAAAATAAGAACCAATATCAAATTAATAAGAGAGATCTTTGACTTAATGTAAAGGCTAACATAATATGTGTGTTGTAAAATACACACAGAACTTCTGGTTAGTAAACCACAACAATACTTTAAATATCAATATTTCTATAAATGTATGTATTAAACAAAAAATTGGAATAAAAGCCACTGGAAAAAAGTAAAGAGCTCACTCTTGATGCAGCCATCTGGTGAAAGAAGTTTTAATTAATTCTTCCCCACCCAATGTCTTATATCAAGAGTCGAGGGGCAATAAGGAAGACCAAACACTAACACAGTACTGGAGACTAGATTAGCATTTTGTTCATTACAGTAATGCAGAGATGTGATTCAACACCAGGATTTTCTAGGATTTTCTTACTTTTTTTTTTTTTTTGAAAGATTTATTTATTTTACACAAGAACTGGGGTACAGGCCAGATGCGCGGGAGGGTGAGGGGATTCACCAGAGTCAGAGCAGGGAACAGAACAGATAGACTGATGAAATACACTGTTGAGCGGAGCAGTGGGTGCAACAGGAGAGGCCATGTGGGACCCTCGCCAGCTGGCTGGGATCTAACAGACACTGCAGAGGCTGCGAGCAGCCTTCACAGCACTGCACTCAACCGCCTGTGCCACCAGGGGAGGCCCAACACTAGGATTTTCTTAAAACATAGGTAGAGGCAATCACACCAGAAGTTTAAGGACAGGTAAGTAAGAGCAATCTGTAAAGGGTGTGAGCTGTTACGGTAGTTTACCTGAATGCTATACAGTGGGGTACATTTGAATTTTTTTTAAACTATACCATTATATCTGGATCATAAAAAAAAATGCACCCAACTTACATAGCCATTTAAAAAATGGCTACGAGGCTTAAGTCTGAGCATTATCACCACTAAGGATTGAGTTAGATCCCAACCAAGGAGCTAACCCACATATGGTGCAGCAGACCTGTCCTGTCTCTCCCGTTGTTCCTCTTAGCAGTGTATTTCAATAAAGTCGGCTTGTTCTGCCTGTACCCCATTCTGACTTTGATGAATCCTCTGTACCGCTGGCCTACACCCCAGTACTTCTAGCAACAAATAAAATGAGGGCCTCCCAGGTGGCAAAAGGGGTTAAGCACAGCACTGTGAAGCTATCCGCAGCCTCTGCAGCACAAGTTTGATCCCTCAGCCATCCAGGGTGCTACATGGGACAGCAGATCTCTGGGGTCTAGCCAACTGCTCCCCTCAGCAGTATATTTCAGTCAGTCTGCCTGTTCTGTTCCCCACTTTGTCTCTGCTGAATCCTCTCAGCCTCTGCACCTCTGACCTGTACCCCAGTTCTTGTATGCATAAATGAATAAATATTTTAAAAAAAGGAAATGAAAAATATGAGGAAAAGAAATACTTAGGGAGATGGTGCACGGGTGTATTGGGAAGGAAATTCCATGGGGACTCAACCTGAGGCGGGGCGAAGAAATACTAAGGTTATTGGCTGTAGAATAGCAGGAGCAGGGCAAATTTTTAACACCATTTGCAACATGATAGTCTGGCGTAGGTAAAGGTTTAAGCGACAGTGGGAACGGCATTGGTAATGAAGTCGTTCCATTTAAACTTAAGTATCGTTCATGTTCTCGTCTGCCGTCTCTCTCTTTGAAGTAACTGTGTGTGCTCACGCTGCTCCTAAAAGCTGAGTGGTTTAGGCTGCATATGGCTAATTAAGTTCTGCAACAATTTCCCTTCGTATATTTAGTTTGGAATTTGAAATTCTCATTATCATACGTGCCCAGCCCCCGTACCACAGAAGCTTTAATATGGACATGGCAGAAAGCCACAATTTTAAAGGTTAAGGCTCTGCCTACATTACCCCCACTGGAGTTTGGCTGCTAAGAGGCAATAGAAATCTGCTTAACTCGCAATTGCTTATGTTTAATTTCATGAGGCAAATCCATTTCTTGAAGTATGAGTCTTGAGTGCCAGCAAGATTCACGTACACTTGATGGAAACATTTAGTCTCAGAATATCCCATGTTAATACTTTAAAAGTTAAGACTCATTTTATGTAGCATAATTTGGTGTGGTGAAGAATATCAAATGAGAAGAATAATTTAACAGAATAACATTGGGAATGTAATGGGCCCACATTCTTTCAGTAGATGAGGGGAAGCTCATAAAATTATACTTCTAATAAAACAAATACAATGTTTCATTCCTGCAGTTATCAGACTCGCGTCAGCTTATTTTATTTCTCTTCTTTCACTAACCCCAGGACGATTTGAGAGATTCTAAAACAGAAATAAACCAGGCTTAAAATAGTTGGGCAGGCCTGAGGTCCAGCCAAATATGATGATGATAAAAAAATTAAAGAGCCGTAGCTCCAAGATTTAAGTTTCATGATTAAAGACTCCGTGGGGAAATAAGTATGCTAATAAAGATTTCAGGGCACTATTTTTCTGTTGCTTTGTTTAAGATCTCATATAACTAAGCCAATGACTTCATTTTCCATAAAATAGACTTTTCATTTCCAGTGCAAAAGCTAGAAAACAGAAGATGGTTGCATCCTGTTTTCAATGTGATTGATCTTTGGAAGTTTTATTATCAAAGAATCAGGGTAGATAGATAGTACATTGAATATTAAAATCTAAATGCTTAAGAAACTGGACTAGATTATTTCAACAAATTACATCACCTAATTAATCAAACTACAATGTACTTTAAAGAAATAGCCTATTATTTTAGCAGTGGGCTAAATTGCACACTGAAAACACTTAAGAACATTCAGTATTGTACACAAACACATGCATATATATATGTTACATATACATATATACCACTTTTTTTCAAGGACCACATAGAAAAAGTTATCTTTCAATTATTTCTCATAAAACCTATTTCTGTTTTATACTTTATCAAGTAAAAGGTAATAATCTGTAAATACTGAACTATAAATGTATACGACCCACTAATCAAAAGAACAGAGGAAGGGCCTCCCCGGTGGCACAGCGGTTGAGCACTGGGTTGCGAAGCTGCCCGCAGCCTCTGCAGTGCCAGTTCGATCCCCGGCTGCTCCCCGGCCACTGGAGGAGGGTCCCACATGGTGCGCAGACCTCTCCTGCCGCCGGCTGCTCCCTTCAGCAGCGTACTTCCGTACTTCTGCCTGCTCTTCTCCCCACTCTGGCTCTGGTAAATTCTCTCACCCTCTGGCGCTTCTGACTGTACCCAGTGCTTGTATAAATTAAAAAAAAAAAAATCTTTTAAAAAAAAACCTATCTTTAAAAAAAAAAACAGAAGAAAAAAAATATTATCTTAAGCATAATGAAATAGACTAGTATTTTATATACTTCTGTCTCTTGCAATAAAAATATTTTAGTTATTGTTAGTAACTAACAATTACATTCCAGAAATTGTATAAGGATACTTTGTTTCTATAAGGCCCATGGTCAGTTTATTCAACCAGAATGTGTGGAGTGTTGCTTTGTCAAAAACCTGGCGCCTATGAGTATAGACAATAGCTTGAATATTTTTGTATAACAAGGTCTCAGATTTCTGGGAATTTCACAGGAATTCTCCAGGAATTTCCAAATAATTCTCCAGGAATTTCCATCATTCATGATGGACCTGTTGTGTCATGTCTGAATTTATGCTAATGAAGTCATTCTTGGTGACTAGGTGGTTTTATGTATGGCAGTTGGCCAGAAACACTAACTGTATGATTAGAAGGTTGGGCCTTTGAACCACATAATATCAGTCTGAACTCCAGGGAAGGGAGGAAAACTGGATATTGAATGTAAGCAGGGGGCCAATGATTCAATCAACCATGCCTATGTACTGAAACTCCAGTAAATAGGTTTATTTGTTCTTTTGCTTGGTGATAACTGGAAGTTGGTGGTCATCTAGTACACCCCAAAAAATATGTCCTGGCTGGTGATATACACTGATGTGCTAGGATGATGACAAGTCCTGAACATATGGAAGTTTTGCATTTTGGACCCATCCAAGTGCAGACCTCAGTCCATGCATCTCTTCATTTAACATTGACTACCATGGTCCTGGTTCATTTCCTTTATAAAAAATATAACTGTAAGTATAGCACTTTCCTTAGTTCTATGTGTAGTTCTAGAGAACTGAGTCCAAGAGGATAGTGAAAACACCCAAATGTATCCATTTGATTAGAAACATGCATATCCTTGGAACCTCTATAAAACATGACTAGGTCTGAAGTGAAAGGAGTTTTGTAGGAGATTTTACCTTTAACCTGTGAAGTCTGTGCAGTCTTAATAATTACCATCAACAACACATTATAATACCCTACTTTTGCCAGGGAGGAAACTGTCTGAAATGTATTAAAGGCTTATATCCAGCCAGTATCAGTACGTGATGGGGCAAAGCAGGAAACAAAAATATCAGGGTCATTAGACATATTCCACAGAGAAAGGTACATCTCGGAATGTTTAAACTCTAAAAAAAAACCTTTGTGATTGCTTTTTAGACCTCAACACAGAGATTATGGAGAAAGAGACTTTCATTTTTAGACATCTTAAACATGTCATTCCATTTCTTAGTATAAAATCTATCAAATGTCCTATAACTGTCCATAGTAAATCAGATTGTTTTAACTAAAGTGAACAAACTGAGAGATAAACTATATTATCAGCAATCTGAGGAAGTAATGCTTTAACTGGAACATGAAAGTGGTTAGGGTATGCTTATCAGAGGGTACAATATGTGCAAAGCCCCTAGGACAGGTGGAAGTAAATCATCCCAAAGGTGCAGACCATGTTCAGAATGTTTGACTTCATTCTTTCAACCTTGGTAAACCACCGAATACCTTGGCATGAGGAGGCTATTACATTGGATCTATTTTGAGATGTACTCTGGATTCAATATGGAGATGGTCATTAAGGGATAACTTAGTTGAAGCAAGATAAAGTTTCCATATGTTTTGGGTTGTCCAGGACAGTCTCAGCACAGGCTCATTGTCCCAGAGTAATTACTAATAGAATGAACATGTAGAAATTCAACCATCAACATTTGTCTGCCATATGACCACCAATTTCCAGTTGTTACATCGCTGCCATCTCTATGCCTGAGGTTTAGTTTTTTTCTGAAAACACTGAAAGTCGATTTAACACTGCCCCTACCTCCAACATGGGAGGCTAAAAGTGCTAAGAACTAATGCCTCTTAATAGCAGCCCTCAAACAAAGGCTGGCAGAATTTAACTAATTAATATGCAAACATTTATACAATCAAGAATTTATACAATTCCAAGTGACAAAAATTAGTTTTTTAGAATGATTATTCTTTAGTTGCCAGGGTAGTTGGCTTAGCTACCCTTATCGTCTCTTCCTTGCATCAGTTTTCCATTCTCCTTTTCATGCTTCCTGCATCTCCAAAATTAACTACTTAAAATTGAATCCTTACCTCAGAATCTGCATATAAAGAGCCAAAATTCAAACAGTTGGACCATAAATAAATTTTGGAATAGAATTATTAGACAGACAGATGGGGATAAGAACCTTATAGTAAGTAGAATGGTGATTCTAATGACTGCATATTTGCAGTTCTCTGCAAATGCAAATGTTGAAGTCTAATCCCTAGTGTGATGCATTTGGAGATGGAGAATTTGGGAAATAATTAGGGCAAGAGACTGAAGCCTTCATGAATGGGATTAGTTACATTATGAGAAGACACATGAGGGAGAAGATCTCTCTCAGGGTCTTACGAGGAAACAGCAAGGTGACTATCTCCAATCCACAAAGTGGGCTCTTACCAGACACCAGATCTGTCAGCACCTTGATCTATGACTCCCTAGCCATGAACTCATTATCATAATATCCACTGATCCTACCATGGACTCCATAATCCTGGTTCTCTTGATAGACTGTCAAGATTATCCTTTAAAATCATAGCTGAGGGCCTACCTGGTGACACAGGAGTTAAAGTCTCAGCACTATTAAGCTATTGCTAGGCACTGCAGCCTGAGTTTGATACCTGGCCAGGGAGCTAACCCACATGGCTCAGCAGACCTCTCCTGCCTCGCCCACTGCTCCCCTCAGCAATGTATTTCAGTAGATCTGCCTGTTCTGCTCCCCACTCTGTCTCTGGTAAATCCTGTCACCCCCTCACCTCTGGCCTACATCCCAGTTCTTGCATAAGTAAGTAAATAAAAAGTAAAGTAAATAAAAATAAGTAAATAAAAATAAATGCATAAGTAAATAAAAGTAAATAAGTAAATAAAGTATAAGTAAATAAAAATAAATCTTAAAAAAATTCATTGCTGAGTCATATTTCTGGAAAGGAGAACTTATGGGATTGGAAAGCTATAGGAAGGCATGCTCTGATCCTATGAGTGTTATATGCATAATGGTACATATTTGTTTAGTCCTTAGAATAAGAAACAAAAGTGACAGTGGTGGTCCTTCTCAACATTGCTCTTCATGAACAATTTGATAATGTTGTACTTTCTGTCCCCACCGATTTAGACTGTTAAAATAGATGTCCTTTTTCCCCAGGGAGGCACATTTTTCTTTTCAGTCAAGTAAGCATCCACTAAACTTTAAGTTATAGCATTTGTTGTTTATGTTGGACTTACCATGCCGGTACCATCAGCAGGCAAATAAAGGTGTAACTATATTGACAAGGATAATTTACTCTTATCAGGTTTTGAGATTTGCACTATATAATAATTCAGAAGGAATGCATCTGGAACTCAGGTGATTCACAGAGGTATCATTTAGTACTTCACATCTAGTTAATGATTATAAATGGACAACTGCTGTAGCTATGATCTCATAAAGATGTATGAACCTGGGGTTCATGACCTCATATAAACCTGAGGTATAACAGTACTAGGATGAATGGCAGGAGAATTAGACAATGAGCACAAGCTATGTTATTGAGATGAACTGCAACAACTTGTCTCCTGAACTTTGCCTTGTCGGACTGTTTCCCCATTGTCTTTTATTTTGTTTTTGAAAGTTACTATGAATAAGCAGTGACAGGATGGAGTGTGTTTTATGTGGGGAGCAGATGAATATGAGCAACATAAAGGGTGACTACAACAGCACAGATTACTGCATCTATCCCTACTATTTTGATGTAATCAAAATTATTTTGTTATCAGAATTTGCATCTCAGGGCCCAAGTGGTTAAAAAAAATCCTAAGAAGTCAATTCTTCTCCACATTCCCGAAGCAATCAAGAAATAAACATCCCTACAGAAAAACCCTTAGCCAATGATTTCCAGGAGTTTGGTGTATTAATATCGTTTCAAGTGAGATAATTTTCGACAGATTTCCCCTACAGGATTAAGTTTGGTTTGCTCTCTGTAATACCTGGCATAGTAACTCACCCTCTGTTGGCTGACTTCCTTTAAATGGATAACTTCCCTAAATAAAGAGCATGTAGAATACAGATAAGGTTCTGAACCGGAGATATACATTTGTGAGTCATATGGTAGCTGAAGTTTTGAATGAAGTCGTCTGGAAAGAAAGTACAGAATAGTAAAAGGAGGATATCTAGAATTGACTTAAAGAAACTTTATACTCAAATAGTATAGAAAGGGAGGTAGAATTATAAGCTAGGCATAGAAAGACTAGTTACAATGTGGGAAGAAAAGGAGTGTTAAAGGAAAGAGAAAAATTAAGAAATGTGAAACATTTGAAACACAAATGCTGTTGTGTTAGGTACTTAAAGAAGAGCTGGAAAATATTAATTGGTGCTTAGAAATAGAGATTATTGGAAATCTTTGAAAAAGCAGTTTTGGGGGTGGGGGCAGGAACTGAAATTGAAATTGGAATAGGTTGACAAGTGATTGATAATCCCAGAAATAGAGGTCATGAGTATTGACAATTTGTCCTAGAACTTGGTCTAAAAATGGGAAAAGAACTCGGGAAGTTGGTTTTGAAGAGGAATGAGTGACTGAGAGAACATTTCCCCCACACACACCACACATATATATTGACATATTCCTTTGCCAGTCTTAATTCTTTAAATTTTATTTCTAATGCTTGTTATTATCACTGCCATTTTTCTAGGCACCTTGAGATGACAGTATCAATTTTGATTTACCTTTATTCATTGCTCCCATAGGGAATACATTTCCAACTCTTAAATATATGTTTACCTCAATTACTATCATCTTCATTTAGTTGCTTCTTAATAGGACTCTTCATCTTTCCCCATCATCATCACTACTGCGCAAGTATAAACACTGATCTAGAACTCCAGCAAACTGCCCCAAGAAGAAAGTTGCCATAAAAGAGGACGAGAAGGGAGGGAAGCGCAGAACCCTGCTCCCCTCCCCCGCCCACAGAGGCGGCACTCTCCGACCGGCAGAGAGGAGGAAAACAACAAACCAAAACGCCCAACAAGAAAAACGGACTCAGCAAGCTGGACTGTGAGTGGAAAGGAACTATTTCAGCCACCACACCCCGTGAATGGGAGCTGAGGCGAACCCTGCAGGATCCGCCGGGAGGTGAGCTCCACGCGCCATTAAAGAGAGCCCCGCCCACCAGGAGGAGACCAGCACCAGCACACAGCCCCGGCCGCCCGGTAAGCTTGCGCGAAAGCGGCACTCCGATTGCAGCTGCCCAGGCCCCTGCGCCTGTGACCTAGGCTTGCGGGGAGACGGCGGAGGCCCTCCCTGAGTGAGCAGGAACAAGGTGCCCAGGCAGGGGAGCGGGATTCAAAAGGCGCCATTCCCGCGCCACTGATCTGGGCTACAGCCCGCATCCTGGAACTGAGGGCTTTGGAACTGAGACCCAGGCGGAGGCCCTCCCTGAGTGAGCAGGAACAAGGCGCCCAGGCAGGGGAGCGGGATTCAAAAGGCGCCATTCCCGCGCCACTGATCTGGGCTACAGCCCGCATCCTGGAACTGAGGGCTTTGGAACTGAGACCCGGGTGGAGGCCCTCTCTGAGTGAGCAGGAACAAGGCGCCCAGGCAGGGGAGCGGTATTCAAAAGGCGCCATTCCCGCGCCACTGATCTGGGCTACAGCCCGCGTCCTGGAACTGAGGGCTTTGGAACTGAGACCCGGGGCACGAAATTAGGGGCGTGGGTTCCCCACGACGGTGGGGCACAAGGCAGACACAGCACCCCAAAGCCGTTGAGGTGTACCCTACCATCCCCGCTCTGCTCCCTGTCCCACGGGGTGGAAAATCAGCTCCCCAAGGGCTCTAGGAGAGATCTCTGGTGCCACCTAGCGACTTGACCCCAGCACAGGCTACTGAAGGAGCTAGTGGCCAGCTGGGGAGTTAGCCCACACCGGGCCCCTTCTGAACAAGTAGTCTGAGCCCACAGGGAGAGCGAGCACCCACAGCCGGGGCAGACCAGGCGCGCAGAAGAGTGTGCCTGAGACCAGAAGCGCAGGGAGTGTGTCCCACATCACCATTTTAGAACAGGGACATTTCTTCAGTAAAGACTACCTGCAGAAGGCTTCCTCAGGAGCCAGAGGTGAGCGGGGGAAGTTCGCCCACGCCAGACCCCCTCTGGCCTGCAGTCCAAGCCCAGAGGGGAGCAGGAACCCACCGCCGGGGCAGACCAGGCGCACAGGGGAGTGTGTCCCCACATCGGCATTTTAGAACAGGGACCTTTCTCCAGTAAAGGCTGCTTGAAACTGACAGATGACTCCTGGAAGAACCAGAGGGGAACAGAGAAGCCCACCCAAGATGCCGGCAAGTCCCAACAACACAGTGTCCCAACGCATACGGCAAATTAGAAAACAGACAGTAGGGAGGAGAAGAACCACACGCAACCTAGCAACTCTCCAGAGAAAAAGCACACCACAAAAAGAAAGCCAGCCCCCAGATTGCAACGACAATAACTTGGAAGAACTTCTGAGCCTTCCAGAAAGAGAATTTAAAATTGCCGTGATTAAAAAACTGACAGAAGTCATAAAGGAAAACAATGATAAGGGAAAAATAATCAACGATCAGAAGAATGCAATTGAGTCCCTAGAGAGGGAAAACAATGGTCAGAAGAAAGAAATTGAGTCCCTAAAGAGGGAAGTAAAAGAAATGCAGGAGATCAAAGAATTAATGGAAGAACTAAAGAATTCTGGGAAAAGCAATGAAAGCAGAATAGATGAAATGGAAGAACGAATAAGTAATCTTGAAGACACAGAAATAAAAAGAACCAAAACAGAAAAGGAAAGAGAAGTACGAAGGAAAAAGAATGAAGAAAGACTTCGGGAACTATCTGACTCCATGAGGAAAGGAAATATAAGAGTTATAGGAATACCAGAAGGAGAGGAGAGAGATGTAGGAACAGAGAAAATATTCAAAGAGATAATTGAAGAGAACTTCCCAAATGTGAAGAAGGAGCTGAAAATTGATATACAAGAAGCAAGAAGAACACCAAACTTCCACGACGAAAGGAAAAATACAGCAAGACACATAATAGTAAAGCTCCCAAGAATCCAGGACAAGGAAAAAATAATGAAGCTGGCAAGAGGGAAGAAACAGATAACATTCAAAGGAAAACCAATCAGGCTGACATCAGACTTCTCCGAAGAAACACTACGGGCAAGGAGAGAGTGGAGGGACATAGTCAACAGACTCCAAGAAAACAGATGCCAACCAAGAATACTCTATCCCGCAAAGCTCTCCTTCCTCTTTGAAGAAAGAATATGGACCTTCCCAGACAAACAGAAACTCCGGAATTTCATTGCAACTAAACCCCCACTCCAAAAAATACTACAAGGAGTCCTAAAGCCAGAACCTCAGAGCGACGAATAACAATGAAAGAAGGCCAAAAAAAAAAAAAGTTATTAAAAGAATAAATAAATAAAATCAAAGGAAAGACAAACACAATGGCAAATACAGATGTTAACATATCAATATTAACTCTAAATGTAAATGGACTAAACTCTTCAATAAAAAGACACAGAGTTGCAGCCTGGATTAAGAAACAAAATCCAACCTTTTGCTGTCTCCAGGAAACACATTTAGCTACAAAAGATAAAAATAGGCTCAAAGTTAAAGGATGGAAAACAATCCTACAAGCAAATGGACCAAAAAAGAAAGCAGGAACAACTATACTTATATCAGATAAAACAGATTTCAAACTCAAAAAGATAAAAAGAGACCCCAATGGTCACTACATTATGATCAAGGGGACAATACTTCAAGAAGAAATAACACTCATTAACATATACTCACCAAACGAAGGAGCACCAAAATATATCAGACAACTGTTGTCCTCTCTGAAAACAGACATCAGAGAAAACACATACGTAGTGGGAGACTTCAACACACCACTATCAACAATGGATAGATCAACAAGACAAAAAATAAGTAAAGAAACCAAAGCTCTAAATAAAGACCTAGAGCAATTGGGCTTAACAGACATCTATAGAACACTAAACCCCAAAAAAATGGAGTACACATTTTTCTCAAGCGCACATGGATCATTCTCCAGGATCGATCACATACTGGGGCACAAGACAAACATCAACAGATACACCAAGATTGAAATCATATCAACCATCTTTTCTGACCATGAAGGCATCAAACTAGAAATAAACCATAAAAAGAAGGCAAGGAACTTTCCTACCTCATGGAGATTAAAAACCACACTACTGGAAGACCATTGGACTAAGGAGGAGATCAAAGAAGAAATTAAAAAATTTTTTGAATTGAACGACAAGGAGGACACCAATATCCTAAATGTATGGGATGCAGCAAAAGCAGTAATAAGAGGAAAATATATAGCAATAGAAGCTCACATCAAGAAACAAGAAAGAACGCAAAGAAACAACCTAATCTCGAAGCTCAAAGATCTAGAAAAAGAACAACAAAAAAACCCCAAAACCAGTAGAAGAAAAGAAATAATAAAAACCAAAGCAGAAATAAATGAAATTGAAACTAAAAAAACAATCCAAAAGATCAATGAAACCAAGAGCTGGTTCTTTGAAAAATCAATAAAATAGACAAACCCCTAGCCAGGCTCACAAAGGAAAAAAGGGAGAAAGCACAAATAAACAGGATCATCAATGAAAGAGGAGAAATCACAACGGACACAGCAGAAATCAAAAGAATAATCAGTAACTACTATGAACAGTTATATGGAAACAAGTTTAACAATCTAGAGGAGATGGACAAATTCCTACAACTCTACAATCACCCAAAGCTAGATAAAGAAGAAATAGAACACCTAAACAGACCAATTACAATTAGCGAAATTGAAATGGTAATCAAAAACCTCCCCAAAAACAAAAGCCCAGGACCTGATGGATTTACAAATGAATTCTACCAAACATTCAGAGACGAATTAGTGCCTATCCTTCACAAACTCTTCCAAAAAATTGAGAAGGAAGGGACAATACCAAACACGTTCTATGAAGCCAACATTACACTAATACCAAAACCGAACAAGGACAACACAAAAAAGGAAAACTACAGGCCAATCTCCCTAATGAACACTGATGCAAAAATCCTCAATAAAATTTTAGCTATCAGAATCCAACAATGTATCCATAAGATAATTCACCACGACCAAGTTGGATTCATTCCAGGGGCACAAGGATGGTTTAACATCCGAAAATCAATCAACGTTATCCAACACATCAACAAAAAGAAATATAAAAACCATATGATAATATCAATAGATGCTGAGAAAGCTTTCGACAAAGTGCAACACCCATTCATGATAAAAGCCCTTGAAATTCTTGGGATACAAGGAACATACCTCAACATCATAAAGGCCATCTATGACAAGCCAACAGCCAGTATCATTCTCAATGGTGAAAAGCTGAAAGCAATTCCATTAAGATCTGGAACAAGACAAGGATGTCCACTCTCACCATTGCTTTTCAATATAATACTGGAAGTCCTAGCCAGGGCAATAAGACAAGAGAAAGACATCCAAGGAATCCAAATAGGAAAAGAAGAAGTCAAACTATCACTATTTGCAGACGATATGATATTATACATAGAGAACCCCAAAAACTCCACAGAAAAGCTAATTCAACTCATCAATCAGTTCAGTAAAGTGGCAGGATACAAAATCAACACGCAAAAGTCAGTAGCCTTCCTATACACAAACAATAAATCTGAAGAAGAAGAAATCCAAAAGACCATCCCTTTTGTTATTGAAACAAAAAAAATCAAATATTTGGGAATAAATCTAACAAAAGAGGTAAAGGACCTATACAAAGAAAACTATAAAACACTGTTAAAAGAAATAGAAGAAGACACAAAGAAATGGAGAGACATCCCCTGCTCATGGATTGGAAGAATAAACATTATTAAAATGGCCATCCTTCCAAAAGCAATATACAGATTCAATGCTATTCCAATCAAAATTTCAATGTCATTCTTCAAAGAAATAGAACAATTATTGATGAAATTCATATGGAATCACAAAAAACCCCGAATAGCCAAAGCTCTCCTGAAAAAAAAAGAAGGGAATGGAGGCATCAGACTCCCAGACTTCAAACTATACTACAAAGCCATAATCATCAAAACCGCATGGTATTGGAACAAGAACAGACATACAGACCAATGGAATCGAATAGAAAATCCAGAAATAAACCCACAGGTTTATGGTCAACTAATCTTTGACAAAGGAGCAAAGACTATGCATTGGAGCAAAGAAAGTTTGTTCAATAAATGGTGCTGGGAAAACTGGGTCGCTACATGCAAAAGAATGAAGCTTGACCACCACCTCACACCATACACAAAAATCAACTCAAAATGGATTAAAGAACTAGACATAAGACCTGAAACCATAAAATATATAGAAGGAAATATAGGCGAAACACTACGTGATTTGCACATCAAAGACATCTTTACAGACACATCACCCAAAGCAGTGATAGTGAAGGCAAAGATAAACAGCTGGGACTATATCAAATTAAAGAGCTTTTGCACAGCAAAAGAGACAATAACAAAAACAAAGAGAAACCCCACCAACTGGGAGAACATTTTTGCACCCAACACTAATGATAAAGGACTGATCACAAAAATCTGCAAAGAGCTGATGAGTCTCAACAACAACAAAGAAAATAATCCAGTCAAAAAATGGGCAGAAGAGCTTAAAAGAAACTTCTCTGAAGAGGAAATGCAAATGGCCAACAGGCATATGAAAAAATGTTCAACATCACTTGTCATCAGGGAAATGCAAATCAAAACTACCATGATACCATCTTACACCAGTGAGAATGGCACATATTAAAAAAACTAGCAACAACAAATGTTGGCGAGGGTGTGGAGAAAAAGGAACTCTTCTGCACTGTTGGTGGGAGTGCAAACTGGTCCAACCACTGTGGAAAGCTGTGTGGAGATTTCTGGACCTACTAAACATAGAGCTTCCATATGACCCAGCAATTCCACTCCTAGGTATTTACCCAAAGGACACAGAAACATCAATTCCAAAGAACACCTGCACCCCTATGTTTATAGCAGCTCTGTTTACAATAGCTAAGCTTTGGAAACAACCCAAATGCCCAAAAATAGATGACTGGATCAAGAAGATGTGGTACATATATACCATGGAATATTACTCAGCATTCAAAAAAGATAAACACATGCAATTTGTAGCAACATGGATGGCACTGGAAGGGATCATGCTCAGCGAAATAAGCCAAAAAGAAAAAGAAAAATACCGGATGGTCTCACTCATAGCAGGAATCTAGAAAACTTAAATAAGGGACCAGGAAAATGAATAATTATAAGAAAGTGAAAATCAAAATCAACAAAAAACTATGAACCAGAGACACTTTTAGGGGGGCAGGGGCGGGAGGGGAGGGATTGGGGTCAGAATGGGGGGCTGCAATTGTATGGGGAATATAACAATAAAATTTATAAAAAAAAAAAAAAAAGAAAAAAAGGAAATATAACTTATCAATATCCTAAAAAAAAAAAAAAAAAAAAAAAACACTGATCTAAAGATGTGATTATCAGTCAAATAAAAGCTTTCAAGGATTTCTTAAATTATTTAAATGGCAAAATGACTCCAACCCAATTCATATATCTCATACTATCCTTTTTCGAAGAAATTCTGTTCATTTGACATTTCCTCAGCTTTTCTTATGATATAATTGTCTTCTAATGCCATCTGTTCATTACCCATAAGTAGAATTCTGGCTTTATGGTCTTGAAGTTTATATATATATTTACACCATTTTTAAAGTAAATACTGCAAGTTGTAAATATAAAATCAGCTATGTATATAGATATTTATTTGGAATGAAAAGAGTTAAGAATTGTTAAAGCTGACAAACGTGATAAATATCACAAATTCTAGAAAAATATGATTATTAATTACTTGATGAATGCTATTATTTGATCTGTATCTTCCCTGGACATCTACTCATTGACATTTCTTCACATAATTCTGAGTTTTTAGTGTCATTTTCTTGTATAGACTACAACTAAAATTCAATCTTTTGCATGACTGTATTAAATGTTGAACTGCATAAGATATGCAATAACACAAATTGATATATTTTGTTAGCGTACTACTGATAGTCTGGTTCAACAGTGGAGTTCTAAAATATTTTGCTTGAATCTCATAAAAAAGAGCCTTTTAAAAAATAATTGTTGAAAACATTATCAACTACATTCTTGACTGGATATAATACCCTAATTGTACTTTCTTTTTTTTAAAAGATTTATTTATTTATGCATACAAGAATTGGGGCGTAGGCCAGAGATGTAGTGTAGGTGACAGGATTCACCAGAGACAGAGTGGGGAGCAGAACAGGTAGATCTACTAAAATACACTACTGAGGGGAGCAGCGGGTGTGCCCTGTGGGTTTGCTTCCTGGCCGGGGATCAAACTCATGCCACAGTGGCTGGTGATAGCTTAATAATGCTGAGACTTTAATCCCTGTGCCACCAGTCAGGTCCTGTACTTTCTTACTGTAGATGAGGTTGATTATTATCTTCACTTATAGCTTTCTAAGTCTACCTGATGTTCAGAAGAGATGTGCATAGATTAACTTCTGACTTCATATCCTATTGCTCCTACACTAACCACAAAGGTGGCATGTTCCATGTTAAGAAAGTGTAAATAGCAATACATTTATATAGCAATATAACTAATGCATTTTTATGATGTAAATTGGGTAAGGTTTCTGTACTTTAGGGGATGGAAGGTATATTCTGTAATACATTTCTACATCAGTCAAGTTACCAATTTACACAAAAACTATGAACCACACAGTTATATCATTAAACCTCAAAAAACTTATTCCATATTCAACTTTCCTCTAACTAGATTCCAAAAGTGTTCATATTCATCCCAACACTACATGAAAAAATAATAATTGTGACAAAAGGAAATTGAAGTAAGATGAAAAATTCTTCACAGCAATTCAAAACTACATCACAGAGTTTACCAATGTGAACTTATTGTTTTACAAAACCCCCTTCACCGAAGGATTTTGAAGAGTCAGTTCAAGCAAGAAGACTGATGATTCACACATTTTCTAGTATATCTGGATGCTATATAATACACACGCTATACATGTGTGATCTTAACTTTACACAGTCTTCAAATTAATGTTTAAATACCACTCTTTCTTTTTATATGCCGTAATCTCTTTCTGTGCCAAACTGCCATGACAATTCATTTCTGCTTCTCTTTAAAATTTATCTCTTTTCTTTTTCCTTGTCTTACCTCATCTCCTGTTCAGTCTCTCTCTCTCTCTCTCTCTCTCTCTCTCTCTCTCTCTCTCTCTCTCTCTCTCTCTCTCTCTCTCTCTTACCTCCCCACCTCCTTCCATACCTCCCACCCTCTCCCCCTCTATGGACATGCACACACAATGTTTTTGGTTGGACTATTGACTACAAGTAGGGTTATACATCCACACACCACAGTCTCTGTGAGGACATAGCCTCTGTTTAAAGGATTTATTTTGTCTACAAGAACACAGCATTTAATATCAGTTTAAATGACTGTCCAGTTATATTTAATAAATATGTCCAGATATATTTACTAAAGTATTAGATAAATAAAAATATTAAATTTGAGTACTTTGGAAAACAAGCTCTAAAGAAACAAATTCAAGCATTTCAACTGTAAGTAGTAAGTCCTTCAGTATCAGAAATAAAAATATCCTGGTTTGCTTCAAGAGGAATAATCCATAGACTGACAGAGGTATGAATAATTCTTTATCTTTTACATTGTCTTGCACCACAAACCCTGAGTTCATTATCCACTTGAAAGGGAAGAAGCAGGTAAGAATTCCTACCCTAAGACTTAACAAGCCACAGCTACAGCAATATATATGTCCCTTTGGAAATACATACCCTGAACTGTGTACATACAATGGAAAACTAATTTGTGTCAGTTAAATAAGTTAACTTATGCTATAGTAACAATTGGCACTAAGATTCCAGTCACTTACAACAAAGGTTTACTTCTCTTTAATACTATATGCCCATCTGATTTGACTATGCCCTTGTTTCTTATCATAGTCTGTCTACATAGTCTTATCATACTCAATTATACAAGGAATAACAGCTTCTACTGTTGCTTTTCAATTCTCTTTTTACCAATTATGTGCTACACTTATCACAAGACTTTTTAATAGACTTATTTGTAAGCTCTGTGTTATATTTTGGACTAGTGTGTGCCCACCATCTAAGAAGAGAAAATTTTAGGTTACAGAGACTATGTCATACTTAGATACCTTATAGCAACTGGGTAGAGCAGCCTCTACCTAGTATACTGCTACTCATGTGACAGTGGTGAAGAGAAGGCCAGCTCTTGACCTGCCCCAAAAGACACATGGCTCTCCTGCCTGCTTCATCAGTCAAAGCAAGTCTCAACTATCAAGTTCAACAAGGCATAATCCTCTCATGTGAAGAAGCTCTACAGGGATAGAAATTGAAATATTTGGTAAAGAATGATATAATCTACCATACTTAGGAAATGTATTTTATCCATGTCATATTTTGCCATGACCCCTGATTCCTTTTTCAAAAATGTGTACTTAGAAAAATTCAAGCACTTTTCTATTTAGGAAAAAAAAAACAAAACCTGTTAAGATTCCAATAGATTGATCCCCACAAAAAGGTCAATAGTATTTGAGTGGCAATTTAAAGCTTTCAAAGCTCTTTCAAATAAACATCTCATTTATTCTTCCTAAGTACTCTATGAAAATTTGAGCTCATGAACTTTGATCCTACATTCACCTGTTCTTTTGATTAATCCATACTGCTCTTATTTTCAAATGAAAAAAAAATACTATTATATGCCTAAGTATTTTATGTCCTTTAAGTACTGTTATGACTGGAATTAGATGCTATTAAACTAGGCTTATTTTAAGAATTCATTAATTCATCTGAATTCCCTTTGTGTTCTCTATTGTATTATTTTATTTTCATAATCCCTATATTATTAGCAAATCTTGCAAATTAACTTTCCTGATGTTTTCATAATTTTGTCTAATCAGGTCATTGCTATCTGATAATTATTCTACTTTCTTAAATAATTCTGAATCTCACTTTCCAAAGTCATTCTCTTCATATGCTTTGTCTAGGAAATTCAGATATGTGTCATGAGGGATTGCTAAAGTTGAGGAAAACCTCGAGTCCATGGAACTCTTTAATCAGAAAATAAAACAGGTCCAGAAACACAGAGTGATTTGCTTGAAATATCAAAGCTAGTTAGGGATGCTAATAGCTCTATTAACTCATTGAATTTCTAATATAGTGTTATCTCCAATATTGTCTTTATTTATTTATTGAATTAGCATGTCAGTCTTCATCTTGAGTTTAATATTTTGGGATATCCATTTGTTTGCCAAATCCAATTTTTACCCTGTCCCTGTCCTGTTCTTTGTGGACGGCATCCTCTATCTGGTCCTCTGGCTGGCTCCTGGTTGGGTTCAACAATTACTATTGTTATTATATCTTTTCTGTTATACTAACTCAATGACATTTACTATATCATTTCTATAGGGTACCTAATTATAATGTAGTCTCTGTTACCTAAAATAATCTGTTCTTAGAGAGTGGGTACACACTAGCTCAGAATATAACACAAACCTTACAAATAAGCCTATTAAAAAATCTTGGGATAAGTATGGCACAAAATTAGTAAAAAAATACTTTTTTTGGACAGCAAGATGGTTTCACAGAAACTGGTTTCACCAGTTTAAATTGTGAAATTTAAACTGGAAAATGAAGGAAGACATGATTTTCACTCATGAAGAAGAAACACATTTGAAAAGGAGGTACCACTTAATTCTTATCCAAAATGGAAGCTAGCTAGTTAACATTCTAAGTTTCTTGTAAGTTTACAAGGAAACAGAGAAAATAAAGACATGAAATATCAAAAACCAGTATGTCCAAACTACCCATTACTACATCTGGGAAGAACTGAGTTCTATTATAGCTTGCAGATTGACTGAAAATAGGTGAGGAGATACTTTGTACTTCCCTTCTCTTTCTTTATTGTCAACATTTCATTTCTCTTAGAATGTTTATAAAAATAATTTTCAGTTCTTGGTCCATCTGTTCTGAAATTTTTCTTGTGATGAAAGTTGTTATCCGATTTTCTTTTTTTTTTTTTTTTTTTGAGCTAGCTGTGCTCAAAATCGGAGTTACTGTTGTTTTAGCCTTGGACTTCATCTCCCCTAGGGCTATCAGTTACTTTGTCACTGTCTCCAGTGTCCCAGGATTGCCCACACATTTGATGATTTACTAGAAGGACCCAAGGGACTTAGCATATGGCTATACTCACAGCTAAGATTTATTACGGTGACACAGCGAGGTTCAAGTAGGGGAAAAAAGGCAGCGTCTAGAGGTGTGCACGTGTAGATTTTCCAATCTCTCCCTCTCCTATAGGGAGTCACAAAGAGCACACCAACTCTATATCCACAAAAAGGTAGTGAAACCTGTATGGTATTTCTGGCCAGGTAAGTCTGTTAAAAATTTAGAATTTAGGATTTTAGTGGGTGTTAGGCACTCTATATCTAGAAACTATAAAAAAAATCAGGCTTTTAAAAGAAGAGCAGTTTTTCATCATGAATTGCATTGTTTACACAAATGATATATAATTAGGGATACAATCTTATCATTCAGGAGATGCTTCATATGTCAAATATTCAGATACCCAATAAGGGTCAAACTTTTAAAAATAGCAGCCTCTGCTTATGATTTTAACTTTTTTCTACATAGTCAATATATGAGCAAAAGTTAGACTAACCCCAGACTCTGTAAAGTATGAAGTTGGTGGTGGATTGAGAATTAAGGTAAAGGGAGTTTATTACCAGAATATTCCTCATTCCATAAAACCATTCTTTAGATCACAACCTCATTTATCATGCCACAGTGATAATATGAAGACACTTGTTAAATGGTTAGAGAAGCATCTGCATAAGTTAATTAGTTCCCATATTGTTTATTTCAAATCCTGATAAACACAGGTCTCAGCTAATGTGATTTTACTTTCAAGGGTACTTTGTATCAGAGGTAGAGTTACCAAAATCCGGGAGGCAGAAGTTTGTACCACCACAAGGGGATGGAAACACAGGGGAACACACACACACACACACACACACACACACACACAGCAATTTCAAACAGTCACACATCATCAAGGGATTTTGTATAGTTTTTTTTTTTTTTTCTTTCCTTTTCTTGATGGTTCTCTTTCTGGTTCCTCTGGAATTCCTCTCTGATTACTTTTAGGCTGAAATTCAGCTACCCTGCTACTTAAAAATCCTGGTAGGAACTAGGAAGAACATCAATTTAATTCCCCCCCTCTTATTTAATTTTAAAACCTCATACATCCTTATAACTCTCCTGAAAGACAGATAAAGGCAAAGGACAAAATGAAAATCAAAACTCATGAACAACTTCATAGTAGATAAAAAATCACTATTAGCTATTTGGGCATGATCTTGTAAGTTTTTGTTTTTTCTCTCTACATGTGTTTTGTTTGAAGTATAACACTAATGTCAGCTTTAGCCTAGCTTGTTCTACTGCTGTGTGATGAAATGTGTAAGGACATCTGGTGAATTGTATCTCGATTCTTAATTGAAATCTATTTGCCTAGGTTGTAGAGGAAACTTCTGAAGAAGAATATAATCTGGGCCTGTTTGTGGAATTCTGATACTCTGATTATATGTAGAAAACTTGTGGTGCTATTTAAGAGGAGGTCATTAGCAACAGAAAAAAATTGTTACTAAGGAAAAATTATTTTTTTTAGATTAAAAGAGAACTAGGTATAAAAATAGTAATTTAGATAGGGCTTAGTGAGTGGGGTTCAGTGAGTGGGGTTCTTAGGTTTCCTCTGACAAAGATTTTGGCAGTTTTCCATTCAGTGTAATAGGAAACTTCATTAAGGCATAACAAGTTTATTCAGGAAAAAAAAATGTGTGCATAGACATAGAAAAAATGTTGCGTTTTTCTGCATTCAGAAAATAGGTACCTGCATAGACACAGGAGGGCAGAGAGTTGCATTTAAAAGGAACAACTTTATTTACTTTATTAAGAAAAAGAGATGCCTGCATAGATGCAGGCAGGCAATCTTAGGACAAGATCTGCTTTTTGTCAGAGCAAGGGCTATCCTTATATAGTATTCTTTGGAGAGATTCATTCCTTTGTTTAATTTTACCTATTATGTAGTTTATCTCTTCCAAGGTCTGGTTAGGTTAATCTGTATGGACAGGGAGAATGAGAGAGACAGTGAACGACAGATCATTTAAACCATATTCTATATTGCTGGACAAAAGTACTGATTAAATGGATGGAACTGGAGGAGATATGCTAAATGAAATAAGCCAGAAAAAGAAAAGCAAATACCAGATGACTTCACTCATACGTGGAATACAGAGAAATTACAAACAAAGGAACTGACAAAACTAAATCAAAACATAGCTTAGAAATATGACTGTAGAAAACATGGCTATTAGACTGGAAGGGAAGGTGATAACAAAGGAAGGAGGGGACGCAATGGTCTACAGTAAATTAATAGGGGTGCTTTGATGCTGGGTGTGGTCTGGTATCATAACATCTGTGGAGATGTGAACTATTCCTCTAAATCATATAGTGTTGGGCCTCTCTGGTGGCTCAAGGGGTTAAGGAGCAACCTATGACGCTGTCCACAGCCTCTGCAGCATGAGTTTGATCCCACCAGCCAGGGAGCTACCCACACAGCACAGCAGATCTCTCCTGTCTTGCCCGCTGCTCCCCTCAGCAGTGTACTTCAGTCAATCTGCCTGTTCTGTTTCCTACTCTGTCTCTGGTGAATCCTCTTACCCCATACACCTCTGGTCTTTACCCCAGTTCTTGTATGCATAAATAAATAAATCTTTACAAAAATTATATAGTGTTGTAAAACAATGTTGTCTCAATACTTTCTTTAAAAAAAGACATTTTGAAAAATTAGATAGAGTTTAGATATTTGACAGAACTTATATTTTCTTTTTTTTTTAAAGTGAACAACTCATCTTTTTATTTATTTGTTTGTTTGTTTGTTTGTTTATTTATTTATGCATACAAGAACTGGGGTACAGGCCAGACGCATGGGAGAGTGAGAAGATTCACCAGAGACAGAGCAGGAAAAAGAACAGGCAGACAGACAAAATACACTGCTGAGGGGAGCAGCAGGCGAGACAGGAGAGGTCTGCTGCACCATGTGGGATACTCGCTGGCTGGCCAGGATGGAATCTGCACTGCAGAGGCTGCGGCCAGCTTCACAGCGCTGTACTCAACTGCCTGTACCACCAGGGGAGGCCCAAACCTATTATTTTCTTACCTGTTTAGTTTGTGCTAGAATTTATCTAACTTTTAGAGAGAAAAGCTAGCAAATTATCTGTGGATAAGTTATTTGTAGTCAATACATCAAAATTTTTGATTATATTCCTCAAGAAAAATTTTACTTTCAGTATTTTTCTTCTTTGACTTTCAATTTATATACAAAATACGTTTGTGGTCATATCTCCACTTATTATAAATCAGTATTGAGATTTCTAATAAGATCTCTTTGAGGCAATGAAAATTCCTTGTTAGAACCTTCGTATTTTATCACTGAACAAATTAATGTCCTGCTTTTTAATTCTATAAGATAAGTCTTACTGTTAAAGTCTGAATTATGAATATTTCATATTAAATGAGAAGATAATTTTATCTTCCTGGTACTAATTAGTTGGTTAAAAATACTTTTAACTCAGGAAAAAACATAAGCACAAGAGAATTTTTGTGACGCATACTTGAGGATTTCTGTGTATGGAATTTTTGAATTATTTTCAAAAACCCATTTCTAATTATTTTTACCAAACATTTGACAAATACAGAAGGAATGGAAGAAGATAAATTTATCAGGAAACCAATAATTAACATAATAGTGGGAAATAGAAAGTGGTTTTTTGCTTCTAATTCTTAATAAAATGAAAAGTCTTTCCATAGGAAGAGAAACTGAAAGTTATAGAGTGAAATAGGTAAAAAGACTCCTGCATTGTTTGGGAAACTACAAAGGGAGACTCTGTGAAGATGGTCAATCTGTATGATCATTTTTTCTAGAGCAAATATTAACATTGTGAACAGAAGGCCCTGCTAACATAAATGAAACATTATATTGTCGAATAGGTGTGGATTCACAGACAGGTAATGGCAGACTCTCAACTCCATTGTGACCAGAACAGTGTTTTGTTCACCTCTTATAACCATTCTCTATAAAGGAGATTTAGCCTCTCACATGAGTATTCTTGGCAAAGAGCTACCAGAGGTATTATAATAATCGGATCTGGAGGCGTTTAAGGCAAGAACTGAATGCACATTGACTTGGAATAAGCACAGTCAGAACCTGGCAGCAACAAAGACGCCAGAAAAAAAGCAGAATCAAATGAATATAGCATCTTACAAAAAGACCAACCTTCTTCTTAGTGCACGTAGTTTTGACTAAATGACTTGTATTTATTGCATATTTTTAAAATATATCATTTTTTTCATTTCTTTAGGGTCGATGCATTTAATATTAAGTCATGGAAAGTTAGTTCAAATATTATGATTCAACTTAAATAAAGGTCATGGAAACGCAAGGGAAAAGTTGAAAAGACTAGGTTATTAGATTAAGTTTAAAAAAGGATCACGGGCCTCCCGGGTGGCGCAGCCATTGAGCACTGGGTTGCGAAGCTGCCCGCAGCCTCTGCAGTGCTGGTTCGATCCCTGGCTGCTCCCCGGCCACCGGCAGAGGGTCCCACATGGTGCTCAGAACTTTTCTGCCACCCGCTGCTCCCCTCAACAGTGTACTTCGGTCCTTCTGCCTGTTCTGCTCCCCGCTCTGGCTCTGGTGAATTCTCTCACCCTCCCGCACTTCTGACTGCACCCAGTGCTTGTATAAAT
Source organism: Talpa europaea (assembly GCF_964194135.1). Classification (NCBI taxonomy): domain Eukaryota; kingdom Metazoa; phylum Chordata; class Mammalia; order Eulipotyphla; family Talpidae; genus Talpa; species Talpa europaea. The sequence continues at coordinate 51,450,764 of NC_140076.1, forward strand.
AAATAAATAAATCTAAAAAAAAAGTAAAAAAAAAAAAGAATCACTAAATTTTAGGAAAAACTACTCCTTTCTTGGGGTTGGGGGGAGAGTTTGAAGAATAGATACCTGTTAGTAAGCAATTCAAGTGCATTTGATTACTAATAAGATAATTTAAATACACTGTCTTCTTATATTTGACCTATCATTGGGCTATTTGGAGCCAGCATTACAATCCTTTTCAGAAAACTAATCTAGGACACATATAGAAGTGTCTCCCATGCTCCAGCTACAAGTTGGAAAATATAAAATGTATTTTAAATGCAATAGTTATAGGAAACATGAATTTCTTTCAATAGTGTCCCTATTCAGACCTCAAATATTATTTGGAGAAAATAAAACTGATAATGAATATTTTAGTATATAATATCTCTCCTTTCTCTTTTTCCAGTTTCAGCACCCCAAGACACATTCCTTTGCCTGAATTGGCCCTGATGTGAGTAATCAAATATATTGCACTAATTTCCTGCAATCATTTTAAAACCATATCACCTGCAGTCTGTTTCCTCCATTCACCACTAAGCTACAATTTTCCACCTCCTTTTCTCTTACACACAGAATATTTGATTGTGTAAAGCCCTATATTTTAATCCCTAGTTGATCAATCCGTTTACTCATCTCAATTTTTCTCCTTCCAAATTATCTTACCTAATTTATTTATATATACTTAATGATTCCATGTTTATAAATGAAGCTATACCTCTGAATATTAAAGTACACTAAAAGTAAATCAATGTCATTTTTGTGTTTATAAATTTTTCTTTCAGATTCACGTTTTGATCTATATGGTTATCTTAATTTAGGCCACCTTCCTCTGTGTGTGTATGGTTACTAGTGGTAATCTGTGAGTAAGTGAACGAGGGGGTAAAAGAAGGCAGACATGAGGATATATGTCCACCTGAAGGAGTTAGAAGGTGATCCTGTTTTTAAAATGAGTTTGTGAATCATGATTGCACGACAGAGAAAAAAGACCAGGCACAGGACGTGGACTGATCCACTGTATGCAATTGCTGACACCCATGGGTGCTGCATGCAAGGCCCTCCCTCATAAAATGTAATAAATGCTTCACTGTAATCTTAATTTTATTACGTTTATTATTTAACTTGTATTTGTAATTTGAATTCTATGTAGTGAAATCTTTGGTTTCTTTCTAACCCTACTCCCCAATTTTTTTTTTTTTTGCGTGTGTGAAAATTAGTGAAATAACAGTAAGAAACCTCGGATAAAGGCTTTTGTCCGGTCTGCTACCAAGGGGGAAAAACATATAGCTACACAGATCAATAGACATGTGTGTGTGTGTGTGTGTGTGTAATGATTAATAATACCAAACTAATTTACTTTGTGGATCTTTGCTTTATTGTTTTATTCCAACAAGTACATATTTTTTTCCTTTGTTAAATCTGAATTCCTAGAACTTATCTACACATTTATTAGGCATGCTTACTGACTGCTGAATCAAGTAATCTCTGGGGCAATTGCTTTGGATGCATTTTGCTAAAGAGCCAAAAAAATAATCAAAGAAATAAAAAGATACTAAGAGCCTGGATTATATCAGCAATATCCTAAAATGCTATGCTTAAGCAGGCCACTCTATTACCTGGGGTCTCCAATCTGGGGACAACTCTTCACAACACATGTGAGCCCCAAAGAGGTCCAGAGACAAAATGCCGATCAATCCTTGTGAAAAAAGCAACAAGACTGTGAATCTCATAGCTCTATTCTTTCCAACTAGGGTCCAATTCATTTGCATTTTGAAAAACTGATTTTAAAGTCATTTCAAACTAAAGTAGTGGGAATAGAGTGAAGTAAAAGTAACATTTTGTCTACAAATCACTGTCTTACTCTGTTAAGGAGAAATACAAACATGTGTATGCCAATTCACCCAAATTCAGAAAGAGAAATACCTCTTCAGACAAAACTTGTAAAAATAGAAATGAATTTGGTTACTTTGGAAGTATCTGTTACTATGCGATTGAAAGATTCTATCTGTGCCCTCTACTTATTCATCCTGGATAAGACAGACTCTCTTTGCCTCTGTGTGAGGAGGGAGGAGGAATATTTAGGGAGGGGCATATAGTAACAATTTCCAAATTATATTACATTGACTAACACTATTCCTCCTGGAGGCAAGGCTGTCTCCAAAAAGGAGAGAGCTACAGTTAACAATTTTTTCCTGTGACCCAAAGGAAAATTTGATAGCACTGAGATATTTGTACAGCCAAGTGGACACCATGCTGAACTAAAGTAAACTGAACTTTTCAACGCTAGCTCTCACTGGAGCTCATTATTTTCATCCTGGTGATGTGACTTCATATTAGAGGACTAGATTTTCAGATCTCTCCCATCAGGGAAATATCATCTTATCAAAAACACAAATATTTTTATTCACAAAATATCATCAAATAAACCCCATTGGTTCACATGGCCTTTTATTATTATTATTATTATTATTATTATTGCAGTGTGATTTTATTTTGCTGGTGAGAGAAAGGAGAATTTTCTAACTTTGGCAGTATTCTTTGGAACTTCAACTAGGTTACACAGGCAGCTCTCTGGCTGTGAAATATCAGGCTGAGCCAAAAGCCATGGTAGGTGTTTTCTGGGTGTGGGGGCTAAAACCCATCATTATGGAAGCTGCATTTGGATTGATAGGGTTACACAGGCAAGTAAGCAGACATAAGCTTTAAACTAGGAGCACCAATTAGAGATGCTTCACTGGGCTTTGATGTTTGAACAGTCAGTATAGTTATGAAACATGAAGGAAAAGATATGTAGTTGTAGATCTCATTTCTTTTGATCTATGACTTCAGTAATTAATTCACTTTCTCATAAACAATGTGCATTAAGACCATTATAAGCCAAGGACAATATCAGATAATGACTAAAAATACACAGACACTTTCTTTCTGGAATTGCAAGCTAATTGGGAAGCACAGCTCTATGCAGAGGTAATTCAAGTGTGGGGAGGTGTGTGCACTAACAGACTTGTGTGAGGTGATAGTGGAGCAGAAAGGAGATGCACTTCCTATTCTTAATAGGAAGAGACTAAATCAATGGCTTGATAGATATGATAATAGATGATTGTTAAAGGATTCCCCAATTTGATTCAACAAGGCTTTATAATCAACCATTTCAAAATTGAATTGCTGCATATACATGCATATATGTATATACATATGTATATAAATACTACATTTATATACATGTATGCATATGGATATATATATATATATATATATAAATATACGTGTGTGTGTGAGACACAGAACTCAGGCTAGACACATCATATTAACACCACTTCTTGGCAGAAAATTGTATCTATAATCATCAAATGTGGATAATCATCAGAAATGACAACCTAAAAAGTACAAGCTTGAAAAAACAAACTTGTAGCCTATAGTTGATCCTCTCCAGCAAAATAAAAAAAAAAAAATTCAACAGGAAAATGAGTTTTTGCCATCAAAAGAAGATATGCTAGTCTGTTGTTATAAGGCTATAAAATTTCCAAGCTAATTCAAGTTACCATGGCAGGATTTTTGCAAGTATTATTATTAAATTGCTAGATTTACAGTAGAGAAGTATTTCATATGTCCATCCTTCATTTAACTAAACATCATTTTTTAGCCATAATAATTTTCTCATCAGTTAATTGTGAAAGAATTTTACAAGTTAACTGATGGATTGTATTATAATGTAATGGCATAATAATTAAGATAAACTTTAAGATCTGCAAGTACATAGCACAATGCCATGTAAAGATTGGAATTCCACATAGAAAGGTAACAGCAGAGACCCAAAAAATTAAATATATAAAATTAAAAGACATTCTGAATAAGGTATAAAACAATTTAACAGATTTTAAAATACTGAAATGCAATGGTATGAGAAATATCCAGGAAAATCATATATTTAGCTAGCTTACATACTTATTTTAATTGATTTTCATACCATCAAGATGAAAGCATTAGCTATAGTTTTGATGAAGATACAATAGGACTGAGTTTTAAAACAGGCTTAACATGCTATGATGAGGGCCTCCCCGGTGGCGCAGCGGTTGAGCGCTGGGTTACGAAGCTGCCCGCGGCCTCTGCGGCGCCGGTTCGATCCCCGGCTGCTCCCCGGCCACCTGAGGAGGGTCCCACATGGCGCGCAGATCTCTCCTGCCGCCCGCTGCTCCCCTCAGCAGTGTACTTCGGTCCTTCTGTCTGCTCTGCTCCCCGCTCTGGCTCTGGTGAATTCTGTCACCCTCCCGCGCTTCTGACTGTACCCAGTGCATGTGTAAACAGAACAAACAAACAAAACAAATAAAGAAATAAACATGCCTCTATTAAAAAAACAAACAAACAAACAAATAAACAAAAAAACATGCTATGCTGAGTAATAGTGTTAAGACAACCATAATACTTACCCCAGTGCTTTCTAGTAAAGGAGAAAATGGACAAGATCAGAATCACTTAGAAACATTTTTGAATATTGATCTTATTTGATATATCCCTAGAATCTCCAGTACAGAGGAGCTAGGTAGATTAGTTTGAAATTTACTCTCTGTTCTTTGTTTTAGACAGTCATTCTTCTGTAACTATACAGCTCACTTTGAAAGGACAGCTCCTCTAAAACACGTAGTTTCATGATTACCAAGAAGCAAAATCTTAGGAAGTGATACATCAAAGCTAGTATATTCCTTCATGGATACGTCTGTGTATTTGCACAAACTCTGTACATTAAATGAGCAGCCATGCAGGGATTACTTGGTTCTGAATGTGGATTTACAAAATATAGGGGGCCACACACAACAAATAAAAATCACATAATTTGCCTACATTAAAAATTCTATTAAGGAAAACACTGAATTGCCATTCTCCATATCTCCATACTAGCTTCTGGAGAGAAATTATTAGATTGCACTTTTGAAAATAGCGCTTTAACTCAAAGTTATATCAATTCAGTATGGAGATTTATTGAAGATTGAACCCACATTGTAGAACAAGAACAATGAATCCACCACTGTTTCTGATCTTATGATAGGCTGGGTGAGGTAATAATTTCACACTAAGTCCCTTTGGTTTCACATCCATGAAAGTTTATTTTTCCTAAGAAACTTTGTGCTGCATGTCCAAGACACTCTCTAGGGCTGCTGTTATCCATGTGTAGGTCAGATTTCTTGTGGCTGTGACCTGTGGTTTCCATAGCAGGAAAAGAAGTAGAAAGCTCTACCCACCATTAAAATCTTTCCACCTGGATGTGACAGCTATTTGCATTTTATTGCTCTAAGAATACCCTACAGCCACACTTAAGTCAGGAATGTCTACAGTGACATCCTTCTGAATACTTTGAAGAAGAGGAAAACAAGTTATTGTTTAATGGTTATAATATTCACATTATATGTTATATACCTTAAATAAATTTGCATGAAAGAGAGTAGTAACTCTCCTCACTAATCATTACATGAAGTCAGAGCATCCTCTTAGTGGATTTGATTATGAATTCTTCCATTCATGCTTTGCCCAAGAGTGACTGTTACTTTTCTCTGTCTAATTTTGTATATTCCTTTATTTTAGTTGATTTCTTTTTAGTTTTCACTACTATGTATCACAAATTCTTCAGTTATTAACTTGACGTTTGTACTTAAGAACTATATTGACATTGTACCGAGTCCTGTGCTAGAGGTGACTTTTTCAGGCTCCCAAGGAAAGAAAATTTCCCAATACTGTTCAGTGACATCACTCTGGTGATGTGGTTGATGTCTCAACCACAGTGAGAGTTTTTACACTAAGGAAATCCACACATGCTACTACTCAGGTTTGTTTGTTTTATTTTCCCAGAAGGCTGGATGTTTAATATACACCAACACACCACAGAGAAGATGGCTCCCTTCCGTGTATTCTGTAATATCCATGAGACTAGGAAAAAAAAATATCTGTAGCTATAGCACAAAGAACTAGAAACAACAACAAAAAGATTGCTCATAAGATTGTGGGCCAAGAGTCAAGCCAAAAGAGTTTGTCCAAATTATTAAAAAGGACAAATAGAGCCAATGGTGAGAGATGGAGAACAGGGAAGACAGCCAGTGAATTTTTATGAACACTTCCTAGTATGTACTTATCTTGGCTAGTAAAGCCTATAAAGAGTTCTCTAGGAAGTAAATCTCCTGATACGCAAAGCAGAAGCCTGATCAGTGAATACTGAATAATAAATAAGGAGTACTTTAATTCAATTTATTAGAAGTTACTTATGCACTTAAAATGATTTCAAGTTGAATTAAAAAAAAAAAAAGATTCCTTGACACATTTTGCATTCCTGCCTTTAACTCCCTGAAATCTATTTATATATCAACCCTATGAGACTGAGTCTTGGGGTTACAGGGATTGTGTCCTAGACATCTATTTATACACTGCTCCTGGCATAGGAACTCAAGTATAGAAGGCACTGATATCATGATACTGTTAAATTGACCTAAATTTAAAACTCTATTATAGTTGCAATTCGTCAGAATATATTCCAGTTTATCTACTTTACTTTAAATATCCTACAAGTTTTTCTGGATAAAATATATACATTTTAGAGAGATAAATATTTATTTGAAAGTCATTAAGTCTCTAAGAGTCTTGTTTAAACCTGACCCTGAGTCCTTTATTGTAAAATAACCTTGTCCTCCAATGACTTTCTCATTTTTGGGACTTTGTTGGAGTCAAATTATGAGATCCAGTAAAAGAAAGAGATAATCTCTGCTGCATAACTTATGTTCCTATGAAAGAGCACAAAATTTAGTACTGATAAGGAAATAGGGATCTCTGCAAGGTTGTTGAACAAGAGATTCAGTCTCTATCACCAAAGTGATGATATAAGGTTTCTTGTCTAATCTATTTATATTTCTAAAAAAATGACATTTAGTGACACAAAATATAATTTTAGGAAGAAGAGAAGCTGATGTTACTTTTAGTAACTATTGCTCAGATTAATCTGTAGTTCAAACACTATTTACCTTGGGTATGCCATGGATCACACCTGAGTGACTTTGTTTTCTTGTGAAATAGAAGACCACAGAAGATAGGAGTCCCGGATGGATTTTTCTGTTGTAACCATTAGTAGGGAAATTGTGGCCCTTCTGGAACCAAAAGATGGCTCTGGGGCCTTTGTGTCTGAAGTCTGGATATAAGAGTTAAGATAAGTCAAGGCAGTCAAAATTGATTATGCCATTGTTTTCAACATAAAGAGCACTGTTAATCCATTAAGGATGTAGAAACCTAAGTCTCTGTGGAATTATGAGCAAATTGTGGGCAGAAAGGTGGAAGTTCATAAAAGAGGGAAACAAATTATCTATTCTTCACTTTCATTTTATGATCGAAAGCACACTTGTTTTTAATTTAAAAAAAAACTACAATGAAATATGCAAGTTTAAATGAGACAGAGCAAGTAGCTTTGTGTACTTGCTCTAAACCTGTATTCCCAATCCCACACATTTAAATCAATATGTGATAAAAGTATTCTCTACTCACATTTTTTTTTTCCTACAGGACTTCTTGAAACACAGTAAACAAGTTTCTAATGAGTAAAGGGATGCATAGAGGTTCTAAGAAAATTTCCTAGATTAAAGCAGATTATGTTTGGGAAAAGGAAAAGTAGAATATTTGTGCCTTCCTGTCTTTGAAGCCACAAGAGTGTGTTAAAATGTTTTTCCTAAAGCAAAGACATATTTCCACTACTTAAGTCCATACTTATACTGCAATCAAGTAACTATCCTTAATATATAAACCCCCAAAACAATGGTCAAAACTCATTTTGAGAAACAGCAATTTGCACTGCATATCAGTCATAATCAGATTTTCTTTAAAGTTTGCAAATGTCTGTCTTAAGGGGAGAGCTGTTTGTATTTTAAACAAAACACATTACCTAAGTAGGCTATAGGTATATTTCAATGTTTATATTTTTTTTCAGAATAACACAAGAAAGAGAAAATGAAATACATCTCTCTTGCAGAGGAGTCCAAAAAGTAGATACACTGAGGTCTTGCAAATCTTTTGCTAACAGAGCACAGACTCTTGAAGAAAATGAACCAAAGTAATTTGTATTGATATGTTCAAGAATTTTTTATCTAGGGTAAGGAATTTAAGAGAGAAGGGAATTAAAAAAAAAGATAGAAGTGAACTGAAAAAAGTCACCTTAACACAAAGCCTAAAAATCTCTTCTCTTATGAATATTTCAACAGGTAATATGTTAAAGTGGGTCAGAAAGTAGCTTCAAGGACAAGTTCAAATTAAGCTGAGTTTTTTATCTTGAATTCAATTTCACTAATTATTTCAATAATTGAAGATGTTATCTAAAGCAAGTTGTAAATCAGCTAATTATTTACTCTGTTTATGTTTTCTATCAAATTATGCATTTCAATTGCTGTAATAAATATTACTTTTAGGGAGATGCAGGTGTAATATCTATGCAAAATTAGCCAGAACAAAATCAATATGAGTACCCAATAAAGCAGGTGTACAGTTATGGTGGTTAGTTGGGGGAAAAAAATAAAGTTTAAATGATGTGTATATCACACACATATTTTCATGGCCTTAGTAAAATAAAAGTGTGTAAAATTTAGCTCACTTCAAAGTATTATTCAAGGTCATTTTCAGAGGCCCTAGATTTGATATTTCCCTCTGTACCACTCCCTTTCTCCTACTTCTCAAGTGTCTTTCCTCTTTTTCTTTCACCTATACATCACCAACTTTTTTCATCAACAATTTCAAACCCAATTCAAGTTCATTTATTCAACATTTTGTCACTGCAGACATGGCTACTAGGAAATCTGTGTGTGTATGTGTGTGTGTATGTGTGTTTTTGTGTATGAGCGCATATGTCAGACTGGGAGGGAAGGAGGGAAGAAGGCAGGAAAGAGAGAGAGAGGCAGAATTTTGTGTTTTGGTATGGATAAGGGGCTGGGTTAGCAGAAGGACAGAAACAGAAGTGAAAAAAATAACAGTATATTTATAGACATGGTATTGTTGAAGGCATCATGAAAACATGAAAGAGGACCAGAAAACCACATTATTGTACTGATAAGCCCTTGAAAACACCTTCTTTTAAAAGATGGAATACTATGCATTTACAGAGGAATGTCCTGGGAATGCAGAGGCCAATTAAAAAGGACATTGCCTTGACATTAGAAAACAGAGAAAAAATTAAGTGAATACATTTTATTCCATAGGTTTTATAAGTCTTTTGGGTCCTTTATTGCTGAGAAATATCTAGGTCTCTAACAACTTAGGGCAAGTTTATGTTGGAAGAAGTCTTGCACCACTGAAATTAATTTCATCTTCCAATAAAGATTTTTAAATACTTAACATTTCCTGCAATGTTAAGAAACACACAGCATCTATCCCTAAATATCATACATCTTCATGTAGAAGATCTAGCAGATGGGTAGGTAATAATCACATAATCTACTGCAGAATAGGAGAATGTAAAACAGGTATAGCTCAACTAATCTAAGTGGAGAAAGAGATTCCCCCAAACTTAAAAGCCATGAAGGTGGAGTTTTAACTACCAATTTAAGTTCTCTAAGATAATTATATTTCTGCATATTTTAAAACAATTCCACATAAAGGAGCCTAATCCTTAGAAGATAAACAGAAATTAAAGGGGAAAAATTAGGTATACAGAAAGATTATATGGATAATTTAATTTGCTTGCTAAAGGATATGATTATATCCTTTTCCCTTAAAATTTTGCATTTAGGACTATGTAGGACACAGTCTAAAAAAAGGGATTTTGTGATAGACACATAGGTTTGAAATTCAGACTGTCATTATCAAGGTGATCTTGAAGGTTGTCCTTAATCTCACCATATCTACATTTGTTTTCCCTAAATACTGCACATAATATATAAAATACTGGTTGATAAAAATAATTATAATGGGAATAAATATAAAAAAGCAGTTTTATTTCATGGCACATAATGAGAATTCAGTATACTTAAGTATTTCTCAGTAGGTTTATTACAAAATAAAAATGAGGATGATGATGACTGTAAATTCAAAATTACAGTTCTCTAACTCAGTGTTGATTGACATTATAAGGCACTGGACTTGAAGGAATCCTTTTGGAATTTTCCCCTTAATAAAAGGAGGACCTCAACACTATACTTAAATTCATCTGTGGCTTCAGTGGCTTTTGGAAAGGGTAACTGTGTCTCACCAACTGAACTTTTAGTATAATTTTAAATGGAGACTAGATATACAATAGGGAGCTTATTGAACCTTCAAACAAAATAGTTCCTTTGGAGACAGATACTATCACCTTTTTCCCAAGAATCTGATTAGATATCCCATCTTTTCCTCTAGTTAAGAAGTTCAAGAATCTTCTGCAAGCATAGCTCACCTAAAGGGAATGCCTTCTCCTTTCCAATGCAGAATATCAGTTCCTAAACGGAATGGAAAAATAGTACCATACCCTTGTCAAATTTCCTTTTTCTTTACAATTTTACTATTGCAGAAATTTAACCTATACTAGTCATAAAACTGCTTAGAATAAAATTATTATATTAAGGTTAAATTGTTAATTTTATTCTTAGAAAATGGCACTTGCTTTGAGATTATCACTACAATGTAAATACAAATGTATTGTTAGGAAGTGTGATTTAGTTGCTTTCTTGTTAAATGCTAGCAAATGTTCTTACCATGTCAGCAGAATCTAGAAATAAAACAGTCTTGTATGCCCTATATTTTTCTGTGACTCTGTGGAAGCTCACCTATATCTGAAATAGTTACATTAAGTCATGAAAGGTAATTATCCCACTTGTCAATTTTGCAGGGGATCAGCTGGTGGACTAAGCATTATTGTATTTATATTGTGTTATAAATATGGGCTGGAACATGCAGAGACACATAAGTGCCTATTAGAAATCAGAGACCCCAGAAATAGTCAAAATCTGCATCATATAAGGCAACCAAAGGGCTCCATAGTTAAGTTGAATATACATGCAAATTTTAACTGAAAAAAAAATTGTTGTTTTTGTTTTTATTATTAATTATGGCTTTGGCCACTAAGTCAAAAGCAGAGAACTTTGGTAGTTAGGGATGATATTATTTCTCACTATTATGGAATGTAATATAAAGAACTTTAGATCTCAAAAACAAGGAAGCTTAATTTTGTAACCCCACCACTAGTGGTGGTATCCAAGTATAAGTATCCAAGTATAAGTCTTACAAACACGTGCACACGCACCATTATGAAAAAGAAAAAATAGTGCTTACTTCATCTCACAGTTTCATTTGACCTCAGATTGCAGTTACAATTACTGTATTCTCAAACCTAATTGAGAAAAAAGAGCAATCCCCTCCTGAGTACTTCCCTCCAAAAAACAAAACAATACCCTCTCTGTCCAAGTAGAAAAAGCAAGAGAGACTGTAAGATTTTAATGTAGCAATATCACTCCCTACCACTTGTGATCTAATTGGTGCCCTGAAATCAACTGAATACTTTTTCCTTTGTGATTACATTCATGTTGTATTGCTATCATCAAATATTTAGCAGTTTTTCAACAAAAAATAATTAGCTTACAGTTTTGGAGGTTAAGATGTCCAACACAGGTATCACTCCACTAAAGCCAAGGTGTCAGCCGACCTCTGTTCCTTTGGGAGTGTCTCGCTTATTTGGGTGTTGGCAGGATTCAGTTGTTTGAGGTTGTAGGACTGAGAACCTTGCTTTTCTTCCAGTTGTCAATTACTCCCCAATTCTGGAGGCCACTCAAATGCCTTATTTTATGGTCTCTCCCTCCATTTCTAACACCAGTAAGGGAAGGTCTGGCTCCCTTCAAACTAGATTTCTTCTTTTTCTTCCATCTCCTTTCTCTGATTCAGCAAGAAGCTTTCACCATGTTTAAGTTTTCATGTAACTCAATAGAAAACACTTGGGTAACACAGGCTATTCTCCCTATTTTAAGGTGAGTTAATTAGCAACTTAACTTCAACCTCAACCTGAATCCCATTTTGCCATTTAAAGTAAGATGTTCACTGTTTCTAGGGATTAGGGCACAGACTACCCTGGAGAGCCACTTGCTTCCTACCAAAGGAGAGAAAATGGGAATATATGGGGGGAAGTGAACAAGAAGGGACGTTAAATTTTTTGCCTGTATACGTTCCATGCCTGATTCCAGATGTTTAAATTTCAAAAAGCTACTTAAATTCTCTAAGCCTTGCTTCCTGTTTCTTACACATCAAAATACTAATACCTATCACAATGAAGGATACTGGTGAGGGATGTCTCACCCAGAGGAACTTAAATTCCAATTTTTTTTTTTTAATATTCCTCCAGACAGATAAAGCACATCTGTAAGACATGTAGGAATTGAAGAAATCAAGATATTTGACTCCACTTAAGATTGCTATGAGGACAAAGTGAATTGATTTATGTAAAATGCACACATAGCATATAATATGTATTCCACCCATTTTAGTTTATTTCCTGCATGTTTTTCCCTAACGATGTTTAGTAGGCTGCTAAGCATGAAAAGAATGTTATTCTCTTTTTTCTTCATAAATTACTATCCGTATCATGCTATTTTCTGACCACCTGGGTTCCTTTTCACATGTTTATAAATACATCCATCCAAATATTTGGCCCTTAAAATCCCCACAGTTTCTCAAAAGTCCCATCAATCACATTCAATCATATTTATATTCATCTATGGAACAGAAACATGAAAAAGTAGCTAATATTCAAAATAGCCTTTCATAGAACTCATTTCATTATTTTCTTTGTGTGTTAGTTTTGCAATGTCTTTCTAATCCTCTTTTCTTACTAGTACTACTGTAGATGCTAATGCCATATCATTTTGACAGCATTGCTTATTCATTTCCCCCTTATTTTCTAATGATTCATAAATGGATTTTAAATTGTGTATAGTTTCATTTAATAAGCACTATTTTTCTCACCCAGTTTTACAGGCTATAGCCTGCATATAATCTCAAACATTAAGTGCTGCTCCATATGTATTGTAAGTCCACTTATGTAACTTAGAAATATATTACACAGCTTAGATAGGTTAATAAATGAACCTTATGTGACATCTCTCTGATTAAAAATTTATTTAGGTCAAAAGTTTAGATATGAACATGACTAATATATTACCTGGAAACACAGCATTTTTCCCATTCTTGAATATATTCCATATTGAAGATTTTCACAAGAAATAGTTTCATTCAGCTTTGATCATAATAAAACAGAACAAGCTAAGAGATTAGGGGTGATAAATTAGATTCTAGAGATCCTTTGTGCCTTCCTTAGATATGTAGAAACAAACTTTTGAATTAACTCCTCAGTGACCAGACATACAGTGAAATATTTTAGGAGCATTTTTCCTTCCTTTTTTCCTGAATTCCTTCTCTTTTTTGCAATAAATTAGAATATTAAAACAAAATTATTTTTCATAAGATTTATAGGCATCATGTCAGGTAAGAAGCTTATTCAATTACGGATATAAAGGAAAACTGGAAAACACCAGATACCAAAGAAATCAGTTGTATATCCTGAAGAAAAGAGAGAAAGTTACTGATAGTTAAGAGAAGCATGAACTTTCACTGAGTTTTATTTATAATTTTGGCTCTTAGTTGACTAGACCATTTTTCTGATTGGCTTCTATTCTAAGATTAAAATAATAAATAGTATGGTTAGAAGAGGAAATCATGTCTAAGTTTTAATTCATACAACATTTTTATTTTCTTGGTTTATGTGCTTTATACGCTCATGGTGTTTGAAAACCCTATTCCCACTTTCAGAATAGCTTATCCCACTGCTTCTAATTTTGTCACCTACTTAAAGTCTATAAAACCCACCTGCCACGTCCAGACTACCCACTATAATAACTCTGTTATAGTATGTATCATCCATTATTTTAATCATCTGTTATTCTATCTACTCTCCCAGACTAAATGGGATATGAATGTGCAGAGCTTTTAGTAATGCTCACCATTATTATCTCCATAGTATAGCATAATATCTAGGCTAGTATAATATTTAGTCTGCTGTAACATAACTAGTTTCCATCTCTGAACCATGAATACATAGGTACTACTGGAATCCTGTTAAGTGGGAAATTTTCAATTAGAAACATTTCTAGCACCTCCCTGTGGAGTAAGGATAACAAGATATTTCTATCCCTCTTGAACACTCTGAAAATAGTCCATTTAGAAAAAGGAGAAAACCAAGATTATTTGCATTTCAGGAAAAATTTGGAAGTCTGAGTGTCTCCATACATTAAGTGGTCTTTTGCATTTTGCCAAAATCTACTCCTCTATCCCTAATCAGAAATTTATAAGAATACTGAGATTAATGAAATGACTCACCGGCCTCCCTGGTGGCGCAAGGGGTTAGGCACCGCATTATGAAACAATCCCCAGCCCCTACAGCACCAGTTCAATCCCTGGCTGGCCAGGGAGCTACCCACATGGCGCAGCAGACCTCTCCTGACTCGCCCGCTGCCCCCCCTCAGCAGTGTACTTTGGTCAATCTGCCTGTTCTGTTCTCCACTCTGTCTCTGGTGAATCCTCTCACCTCCCGCATCGCTGGCCTGTACCCCAGCTCTTGTATGCATAGATGAATGGATCTAAAAAAAAAAAAGAATAGAAATGACTCAGAGAAACCAATGGATATGAAACATATATATATTTATGTTTCATATATATATAAATATATATATAAATATATATGTTTCATATCCATATATATATATATAATTCACACAGTGAAATCTAGAGTGTTCCCAAGGAGAAAGAAGGTCTTGAGTTAGGTCAGAAGTGAAACAAGAAAAATCAAGGGGGAAAAATGACTTTGATTTTATTTGTGGTTAGGAGAGGGAGCCAGAGTGAAGGTTTCCTGTGCAAATTGTGATAGATTTGGTGACTTTCCCACCTACAGAGGAAACATGCAGCTTTTTAATAAATTTGTTAAGTTGGAAAGTAAAAGGAAAGTAGAAAAGAGGACATTGAAAGCTGTTAGTGGTTAAAAGAGACTTCACCTTTATTACAATTAAACAAGGCTGAATCTGTTTCAAAGTTTTAAAAGAAATAGCTTAATTATCTCATTACAGACATTTTGAAATCGATTATGAATAGAATATTTCAGCAATCTATACAGCATTCACTATATAAACTACATTTACATGCAATGATTTACTTAATTATTATTATAATTCCATGTCAACCACATTACACTTAAGAAAATCAAAGTTCAGGAATGAGAAGTGACATATACCACATAAACAAGTCACACATAAACAAGTCAATAGAACAACCATGATGTAAAACAAGCATTTGACTACCAAGTCATACAGATATTTGCTCACACACTTATGCACATGACCCTCCTATTTAAAGACACAGGTTTTCTTCTTTTTTTTTTTTAAGATTTATTTATTTATGGATACAAGAACTGGGATACAGGCCAGAGGTGTGGATTTTGAGAGGATTCACCAGAGACAGAGTGGGGAACAGAACAGGTATACTTGAATACACCATGTGGGTATCTCTGTGGCTGGGGATTGAACTTATGCTGCAGAGGCTATGGACAGCTTCACAGTGCTGTGCTTAACCCCTCATGCACCAGAGAGGCCCAGTTTTCTATTCTTGATTTAGAATATTTGAGGTTTATGAATGTCTCCTACACCTTAGAGAAAGAGTGGAGAGTGAATTCAGTATCCTTGCTTAGTTCTCAATGCCACACTCTAACGTACTAATAAAGCTGAGGACTATTACCTGATGACATTTGCACACACCTCTGTTTCCAAGAAACATCAATTTTCAAGATATACCTCTTCAAGACACTACTAGTTTTTAAATGTGGATTGCTCAAACAAGACAAGCAGCAGCTCTATTGCAAATCAGATTTTCTCTCATGCTATGCAATACTCATTTGATTCCATATTTCAAATTTAAGAATGCATTTCTTACATTTGTTTCCATACCTGAAAGCTTTCTTAATACGTAATTCCACCAAGCAAATATACAGAGATTCTATGTGCTCTTAAAGTGTCATTAACATACAGTATATACAACCTGTTCAACTCTTCTCTGAACTGTACTAAAAATAAATGCAGAGCAGTTATTATAATTATAGAGTAAATATAACAAATTGACATAATTATAATTAAATCCAGGAAAAGTGGTAAGCACTTTGAAATGTGCAAAATTAATTCAAGACCCTTATTTGTGGTTAAAAAATTCTCTCTTCTTGGAGCAGCAAAATATTAGCTTAAAAGGCAGAAAATCAAAGGCTACAAAACAACTTTCCTTTATAGGGCAAGAAGAATGATCCCCAAGCCAAGTCTGAGCTGCATGAGACCTTACCCACTTTACATGAAAATGTGTTTAAAAAACTCTTTCATGCTATGGTTTTGCCTACTATTATGAGAAAAAGGGATTTGAAAGAATTGTTCAGATAAAAAAAGCAAGTGTAAGAACACACATTCACATATAATTTTGCTTCATTATCGAGTTTCTAGTAAAATTATTGGACTTGAGCTATTTGGACAATTGTCTCAATTCTCTAAGTCACTTTACATGTAAAGATATTATATACAGCCTCATTTTTCCATAGATTTTTTTTTCTTTATAAGTAATACTGCTTAAAAGTTTTCTTGGAATTAGCATAGAATTTTCCTTGTCTTCTCTGAGACTGCTTTTTGGGTGCCCAATTTTTCCTTGTTTGCAGTCTTATAGAACTGAGATAGACACTGGTAAAAATCTATCTTGGTATTCAGTGTTTTATTTTGCAGCAGCCCACATAACCTCCTTAAAGCAAAATTTGTCAGTATGAAACTACTCATCTTTTCAAAAGACTATGCTTAGGATTAATGTAAAAGAATGTATTGTGAATAGTACCAGGGAACTGTCTACTGTGACAAAGTTCCAGCTTTTGGTAAATGAACGTCAGTGATTAAACTTTCCTCACCCAAATCCAGGTTCATCCCAAATTGGCCACCTCCAACATGCTACCTAAGTTCAACCATAATGAGATCAAAGTTATATACATGAGGTGCACAGATGGGGAGTTCAACGCCTTGCCTCCACTAGCCTGCAATATTGTCCTCATCCATGTCTCACCAGAAAAAGCTGGTGATAACATTGTCAAGGCAACTGGTGACTGGCAGGATCTGAAGATTACAGGGCAACTGACCATTCAGAACAGAAGGACACAAATTGAGGTGTTACCTTCAGCCTCTGCCCTCTTCATCAAAACCCTCATGGATTGGCCAAGAGACAAAGCAGAAAAACATTAAGCTCAATGGAAATATTACAGTGATGAGATTGGGTCCTCCCTGGTGGCACTAGGGGTTTGGTCGCAGCACTATGAAGCAATCCGCAGTCACTGCAGCACGAGTTTGATCACTAGGCAGGTGACCCACATGGCACATCAAATCTCTCCTGTCTTTCCTGCTGCTCCCCTCAGCAGTGTATTTCATTTGATTCGCCTGTTCTGTTCCACACTCTGTCTTTGGTGAATCCTCTCACCCCCAACACTTCTGGCCTGTACCCTAGTTCTTGTATGCATAAATAAATAAATGTTAAAAAAAAAAAAAAGTTGAGTTTGCCAACATAGCCCCCAACAGATGTGGCCATCACTCTTGTAATATCATAGATAACATCAACAGTGAAGCGGTAGAATACCCAGCCAGGTAAGAATTGCAGAGGAAAATGTTTCAATAAAGGATCACTTGACAAACAAACAAACAGATATATCAATCAGTAAAATAAAGACAGCATGAGGAAATAGCTCCAACTGGAGATCTTTAAAAAAAAGGTAGATGATCTCAGTCCAGGAAAGGGCTAAGTGAGAAATATGGGTATTTGTATTTCCCCATCTCAATTCCAAGGATAGACCTCGAGAGCTGGAAAGTCTAGGCCCAGGTCAACAGGACGTCCGTTGCAGAGAGGGGGTCTCTGCATCCGTCATCTTTTATCCCAGAAAAACCCTGAGTAGGCATTGCCTAATTCTTTTACAGAAAACTGAGGCTCGAAAGAGCTAGTGTCTGTCCTTTGATACCCACTACTTGAGAACGTGGGAACTAGCCTCTAAAGCCTGAGGGACCACTTGTGAGTGCCTCAAAGTGAAGGACTTCTATGATACAGTGACAAAGGAAGGGTAGACTAGGAGCCTAAATTATCAGGAAAAAAAAAAACAAAAAACAAACAAAAAACAGTGTGGAACAAAAGTTGCTAACTTAGAAGTCAGAGAAACCTGGATCTGAGTGCCAACCCCCTGCTTCATGGCCGTGTCACCCTCAGCAAATTTCCTCTGGAACCTGGTTTATCCAGTGTATTCTTTATCTATGACTTTCCAGACTCTGCTAAATTAAGCAATGACCAAGACATGCTAACTTCTGCCCCAACCCCCAAAAAACACAAGACTGCAAAACAATACTAAATAATGAGGGGAAATTTATACAGATATGGAGAGACTTAAAACATGTATTTTTAATGAAAATTAGAGTTGGGTATAGATAAATTAAGACTTCAATGAGTTTTTATTGCATATTTTTTGTGTATCATTAAATATGAACAATAAGAGATGAGCGCAGATTCTGAAGAGAACTTGTAGTATATTAAATTTTTTAGTATATTAAGAATAATAAATGGGGGCCTCCTTGGGGGCACAAGAGTTAAAGATGGTGCTGGGGTTAAAGACAGTGCTATCAAGCTCTTACCAGCCACTGCAGCACCAGTTTCATCCCTGGCAGGCCAGGGAACAACCCACATGGCACAGCAGATCTCTCCTGTCTCTCCCACTGCTCCCCTCACCAGTGTATTTCAGTAGATCTATCTGTTCTGTTCCCCACTCTGTCTCTGGTGAATCCTCTGACCCACGCACTTCTGGCCTACACCCAAGTTCTTGTATGCATAAATAAATAAATCATTAAAAAAATGAGAAATGAGAAATAGGGGCATAGAGGACAAATTTTACTGAATTGACAATATCTGATTTTGTGAAGTAATTGTATTTCATATTACACAGGAAATTAGGGTAATTAAAATATATTTGTAAGTTTGAAAGAACATTCCTGGTCATTTTATGATGATTAAAGTACTTTTATACTTTTATTCATTATTCAAGAAGGGAAATTGGTCAGTCAGATAAAGGAATGATGTAAAAACAGTAAGAAAGATCTGTGCCTACGTGTTCCTAGTAGGTTTTTTTTTAATTAATATATTTCCTATACATGAGAAATATTGGAGGTGTAAGTATCAACAGCTACAAAATTGCAAAGAAGGAATTTTCTGAGTCTGGATCTCAGGGAATTTTTATGTATTCAAATTGTTAAACTACACATTTTCCACTCTAGTGTCTCTCCAGACTGGTTTCTCAGATATTTTAGAAGAGCCTCAAAACTCATAATGTGCTCTCAGCATTCATACTTAAAACCAATTAATGGGATTCGGTAGCTCAGAGAATACAGTTATTTCTGACAATCTATAATGTCACATAGTTTCCTTTTGTTCTCAGAGTCTCCCCTTTGTTTTCATATATAGAAGATGAAATAAAGGGTACACCATAAATTTAAAAACATTTTCTCACTTTCCATTCAAAAATGAAGATTGCTCATGATTTCTACAAATACACACGTATGGAACTCACTTTTTAATTTTTTTTTAAATTGTGTGTGTGTGTGTGTGTGTTCAGAAGAACTAAGGTGCAAGAGGGTTAGAGGATTCCCCAGAGACAGAGTGAGGAACAGAACAGGCAGACTGAAATACACTGCTGAGGTGAGCAGTGGGCGAGACAGGAGAGCTCTGCTGCGCCTTATGTAGGTTAGCTTCCTGGCCAGGAATCAAACTCAGGCCTTCATAGTGGAAGTGTTATAGGAAAGGGAGAGGGGCAGCCCAAACCCCGCAAACCTGCCTATTCTAAATGGGTTCTGCCATCCACCACATCAACACAAAACATGAGACTTTTTAATGGGAAGGAACTTTTATACAACTAGGAAACAAAACAGGTAAGGCAAAGAGTCTAGTTTCTAAATGAAGCACCCAAAGTTACCCATCCCCTCATGGGTAAAACTCCATCCATATGGGAATGGCCCAGAACAAGGCCCCAAAGCCTGCCACAAGTCTAAAGCATCTTCCAGTGGGGACCCACAGAAAAGGGTCAGAAACAACCAGACAAGCCCGGAAGGAAAAGAGCAAAATCAACATCAAGATAAAAGCTTCCATTGTCACCTCCCCATGGGTCTCACCCACATCTGTGTCACCCAGTCCATGACCAAAAGACAAGCGCAGTTTCTTCACGTGTCTCTAGGCTCCATGCGCCTCCTCCAGGTCTCCTGGCTCCATCCTGCTTCCTTCCTCAGTCTCTTCTGGAGCTTCTCCTCTTCCTGCTCAGCTCCACCCTCCCTTGGGTGGGGCAGGGAACCTCCCCCTTTCCTGGGGACCTCCCTGTTACAGAAGCACTGAGACTTAACCCCTAGGTACCAAGGAGGCCCTGGAACATACTTTTTTTTTTTTTTTTTTTGATTTGTAATGTACTGTCATGGCAAGCCCTAAGGTAGGCATCTCTGACCATAACAAGGTTAATCTGAGGGCTTTCTTGTAAGGGACATTATGTTTGTTTTTATTCAAGGTGTCTCCTACTGTCTGCAGTGTTTATCATAAATGTTCCAGGGCCAGTTACATTCCATAATTGTACCACAGGGTATGTGAAATGTTAAAGATATAGGAATACAGTATTATTCCAAGAAGGACATTTACACATATCATAAGAAGTACGAAGGCAAATGAAAAGTTATTTGATATAAACCCTGGTTTCTCTCCTTGAAGGATTGAAAAACTCAGACACAACATTTAGGATGCTGTTATAACCATCCCTTTTGGCATAGGATTTAGTGACCTTTGTTACTAAGAATACACTGTTTAGCTAAGTAATCTACTTACTCGTAAAAAAAAAACTGAAAGAAAAAAATGAAGAACAGTGAGAAAAGAAGACAAGGAGAACAATGAGTATAAGAGAGACTAACATGACTGATTAACTTGCTATGTGGCCTCAGATACCATCTTAAATAGCTTAACTAAGACAGAGGACTTCAGGGATGACAGAGGGAAGGTCTCATGGGGAGGTTCCCAGGGAGGGCCCAGCAGACAAAAGTATGCAGATGAAGTTCTGTCTTCTCCATTGAAAAGAGATAAGGATATTAAGCCTTCCCTGCACACCCTTACTTAAGCTTACATGTAAATATCTTTTTCAAAAGCAAACTCCATGGAGTGTTCAGAATACCTTCTATGAAATCACTCTTTTGCCAAAAAGACATATTTGGGGGTGGAAAATTTTTTCTCCCCTGCAAGAAACTGTTGTTAGATATGAGATATTTTACTTTCTCACGATGACACATATTATAAATAGTAGAAAGGGTCTGGCCTTCAGATTTTTGACAAATAACATGGATTTTTAAAAAAACTACCCCAAGGTAAATCCTGGAATTCCATGAGGAATAAAATTTAAGAGCCAATGACTGCTTAAGGTATCGCTTTGTGGTCCTCATGTAAAAGACATCTCTTCTATCATTTCAGGACGAACAACAGATGCATTCAACTAGGAGGTAGCAGAAGAGACTAAGATGTTTAATAGAAGTTTCTGTGTACTATTTGGCACGATATCATTGTTTAGCTTCTTACACTTGACTTTCATTCTGTCTTGAGCTTAAAACTAACGTTTTTGGTATACAACTTGAAAATAACTAATACATGTGATTCAGTAATGCATAGAACACCCTGAATCTCAAGATAGCAGGCACATTTCTTTCACTTGAAAAGAAAACAGTGTAAATTGAATAATAATTTGATAATTATTTTGTCACTATTATACCTAAAGTTAAAATAGTATTTTATTTATTTGTATTTTATTTTATATATTTTTACATCGTTTTTCATTTTTGCACAATGTATGCATGTTCATCTTAGTTACATTCCCCATACAATTCCCATCCCCATTATTTTAACCCTAATCCCTCCTCTCCTATACCCCCACTTTAGTGTGTCTTTGGTTTATAGTTGCTTGATGATTTTGATTTTTATGTTATTATAATTAGTCTTTTTCCTGGCCCCTTATTTAGGTTTTCTAAATTCCTGCTATGAGTGACATAGATGGAGCTGGAAGGGATCATGCTCAGTGAAATAAGCCAGAAAAAAAAAGAAAAATACCGAATGGTCTCACTCATAGCAGGAATAAAGTTAAAATAGTTTAAAGGTAATTTTCAAATGCCAAAGTTTTCTGAAGAAATTATATTTTGTGGGAACTGTTTGTATTCCTCACTTCTTTATTTTTAATTTTTAATAAATCATGATAAAACTTAAGCTTGTCCAAGTACCTAAATGATCTACTTTATTGCTCCTGTGATCCCAGGTTATTTAACCTGAAAGTCATTGACAGTATCATGTCCTGGAGGAAGCAATCAAGAGAGCATGTCAGGGTCAGGTTTCATGCTGTAAAAGACCAGGACAATTGTGAATGATCTTCCTACCAATGTTCTGTTATTTCGGAGCTACAAGATTTGCTCAGGAAGCTAAATGATCCCTTTCAGTGCAGAGTCAGAATGAAAATATAAAAAATGAGTTTGAAAGCAACATCTGAGGATACAGAAGATTAGAGAGGAGTATGAAAATAATTTGCAAGGTCACTCAAATATGCAGTCAAGGAGAGAAAATTGGCGTGTAAAGGAATATGTAAAAGGCAAAAATAAAGAAAGGATAGTCAAAGCAGAACCTTAGAGATTGAGCCCCATGCATCAGATTTAGAAGAAAAGTTACAACAACAAAATACACATAGCAGTTACAATTCTGACACTAGTTTAAAGTGTGTGCATTTTCCCCAACACCACCAAGCAATTCTTAGACAATAGTTGGGTGTCCCACAATTCAACACAATTCTGACAATATCCAACTTGAGATAACATCAGATCACACAGATTTAGGACTCAGTCTCACAAGACTTCTTTCCACTTTAAATGCCAATCACAAGTCTAAGTGTGATCGTGTCTCTGACCCCCACTGTCTGTAAGTCAGAGATTCCCCTTACCTTTTCCTTAGGTTATATTCACTTGCCAAAGATCGTAATACTCAGGGAATCAATTTACCAAGTAGATTACCAGTTTATTACAAATTTATTAGATTGTATGACTCAATAGTGAGATGAAGAGATATATATGGTGAGGACTCCTACAAAAGGACATCTGTTCATCTGAGTTTGGGACCTGGCAAATTTCTATTTCACTATCCTGGAAGTTCTCTTTATGATGTTTTCATTACATAGGCAAGATGGACAGGCTGGGCCACTCACCACTAAACTACGGAGCATTCGTAGGCATGGTTCCTAAAATTATTGGCCATTGGTAATTGATTTAACCTATTGCCCTCTCTTACCCCTCCCTGGAAATTAGGGAGTAGGATTTAAAATTTCCAAACCTCTATGCCATGGTAGGTTCCCCTGGCAACCAGTCCCCTTCCTATCTTTAGGGGGATTTCCCAAAGACACCTCATTAACATGAGCTCAGTTGCAGTTGAAATGCTTGTTATAAATAACAAGCTATAAATTTCAACTTTATGAGTCTGAAGGGATTTCAGTAACTGAAGACAGGAGACAAAATATTTTAACCAAAGTTGACATCTGTGAAGCCATTTAAAAATGGATCTGATGAACCAACACAGAGAAATTTCACTATCTGTCTCCTTTGAATTGAACGAAAGGTCTTTTAATTGGTCATAGACCTTTGGACTGGGTCAAATATAATTGTTTAAGAAACCAACAGCAATTGTTTGAGAACTGATGCTTAGGACGTTTAGTAAAATGAGAGAATCAGGCAGTTCCCCTTTCATTTTTTCTAAAGAATCTGCAAGGCATCCTGTTTATCCAAGAATACTTTCAGCTTATTGACACTAATCAACTCTTTTCTTTAATGACTTACTTCATCTTCCTCTTTTCCTCTTATTAAATCCTTCGTTTTTTCCCCAACGGGAGCACAATTAGACTTTCTAACTCAAACTATGTTCCCTGAATCACAAATAAACATTTTGTGTTTTGAATGGCCTACAGAATTTTTTTGTTGCAATAACAAAAGATAACCTCTTTTTTTTTTTTTTTTTTTTGGTCACTCAGGAAATTCCAGGGGTTTTGGCAGCTGTGAGTCAGAAATCATGTATGAAGACTAAATATATATTTCTTTTTTTATTTAAAGATTTATTTATTTTTTTTATTTATACTAGAGCTGGGGTACAGGCCAGATGCATGTGAAGGTGAGAGGATTCACCAGAGACAGAGTGGGGAACAGAACAGGCAGACTGACTGAAATACACTGCTGAGGGGAGCAGTGGGAGAGACAGGAGAGGTCTGCTGCGCCATGTGGGTTGCTCTGAGGCCAGCAGAGACAGAACCAGCACTGCAAATGCTGTGGACAGCTTCACAGCGCTGCGCTCAATTGCCTGTACCACCAGGGAGGCCCCAAATATATATTTCTTATAAGTCACAATGTCATAGCCAATGTAGTATAGGTTACAGAATGAGCAAATGAAAGAAAATTACCAAAGAAGACTAAAAGAATAAGAAATAAAAGGCAAAAAGAAAGAGCAGAAAGTAATAATTACTTTTATTGGAAGTCTAATAATCCTGGCATGAAGGAAATAGCATAGAGAAAGACAGAATAAATAAAATCTCTCACATAAACATATGAGGATCCCAGAGAATAACAAAAAGGAAATGTAACATGTCAAGATTGCAGAAGCAAGACGTTATAGCCATCGTAAATAAAATAGCTTTCTTAAGGAAAAATTGATGGTTTTAAGTCAATCTAAATGTATGTGTTTATAATTTACTACCTTTTATAAGTCCCAATTATGAGTGATTATAACTACATAATGTTAATTTTAAACACCTAAAAACAAAACAAACCAAAACGATGTTTCCACATAAGCTATCAGACAAAAGAAATTTAGGTATTATTTTAAAATACCTAAACCTATAAAACCTACTTAGAAGACTTCTGATACTGGACACAGAGGGGAAGCAATATTCTGGTTTCTTGACCTCATGTCTACCTTAAGCAGACAGGGCAGGAACTCTTGATGATAGTAATTCAAGGAGGAAACACTGATGTAATTGATGGAAACAGAGTAGCAAAATTTAGGGGACCTCCCTGGTATCAGAGGAGGTAGAGCGCAGCACTGTGAAGCTGTCTGCAGCCTCTGCGGTGCTGGTTCCATCCAGGGAGCTACCCACATGGCATGGCAGACCTCTCCTGTCTCGCCCGGTGCTCCCCTCAGCAGTGTATTTTGGTCAGTCTGCCTGTTCTGTTCCCCGCTCTGTCTCTGGTGAATCCTCTCACCCTCCTGCACATCTGGCCTGTACTACAGTTCTTGTATGAATGCATAAATAAATCTTTAAAAAAGAAAAGAAAAAATTAGGATTGAAGGTCTCACAAGGACAAATTGCAGAATTGAGGGTAGGGATGATTAATAAATCTTAACTAAACCAACAATGGAAGTTTCCAGGGATCTAAGGTGGGGTCAGAAAAGATTGTTAGAGATGGGGGCAGAGAGGATTAGTGATTTTAGAAGACCAACCCAACTTTACCCCAAGTTGATAATTTCCATAACAATTCTACCCAAGAACACTATTAAAGAATGCCCCCTGCTCTGGCAAAATGTAGTACTTGCCTTTTAAGATTGCCCGCCTGGGCCTCCATGGTGGCACAAGGTGTTAAGCACAGCACTGTGAAGCAATTTGCAGCCTCTGCAGCACAAGTTTGATCCCTGGCCGGCCAGGGAGCTACATGGCATGGCATATCTCTCCTGACTCACCTTCTACTCTCCTCAGCAGTGTATTTCAGTCAATCTGCCTGTTCTGTTCCCCACTCTGTCGCTGGTGTATCCTCTTACTCCCAGTATCTCTGGCCTGTACCTCAGCTCTTGTATGCATAAATAAACAAATCTTTAAGAAAAAAAAAAAAAGATTGCCCACCTGTGTCTCTCTTTCCTTGCTAATTTCCTTAATAAACGTGCCCTGTGCTGATGAATGGGAATGTCTGCTGAATTCTTTCTCGGAGGGCCCAAGAACTCCACACACTGAACCCAATCATCTGAACCCCACATTATGACAGAACTACTGGTGACTGGGGTAACAAAACTGAGGCTGGAGTCTGGTTATCCAAAAATGGCTGTAGCCCCATGGCATTTCTTTTAACCTCTATGATTCTCTATTTCTTAGAGAATATACAGCAACATATTATTTTTATAAAAATTGAAGATTTTTTATAGGAATGAATATGTTGAAACATTGAAGAGAAGTAAAATTTACCACCCCCCGAAATGCCTCTTATGACATAATATTTCTTTTAGGTTGCTTATTTTTAAGAAACCACAGGTACAGGAAAAGGTTCTAAAAACTGAATAGAAACTACACTTGTAAGACATATTCACATTTATAAGACAAATTGTTAGGGGGAAATGATGTCCTGAGTTAATCCCATACAGGCTTTGTGGACTCCACCCCCACTCCAGACTAAAGCCATCAAGACATTGGGAAAGACAAATCCCATCACCACCAAGGGAGGGTGGCTGGGACCTGAGAGTGGAGTTGGGCAGCCAGGTTGGATATAAAAACCAAACACGTGGGCCTTGCTCCCTCTCTGGCTCGCGATCGCTCGCCTCCTGGCTTCACTGCTCCTGGCTGGCGGCGAACTCTGAGAGCGCCATTTTGGGATTCCTGATCGGCGGATTGGGTAGGACTCATTTAAAACTTTGTCTCCCACTTTTCTCCCAGAGCTGTACATTTCCTCATTTCCCCTTCTCTTGTAAATAAACCCTTTTTTATTAACCTTTCATGTGTGCCTGCAGTAGAGCATTGATAAGTCCTTTTAAGCACGTGGGTGAGGACCCACAGTCAGGCACCCTGTTTTGTATCTTGTATCAGGGTTGCTCTACAACAAAATCTCTACTTTCAAAGGTGTTCCCCTCTGATGACCAACTCCATAGGAATTCTACCCAATTGAGAAGGTAGCAACATAAACTTAACTCTGCATAACAACCATGTTCTTGTTTACTCCACTGTTGCTTAGCCTTCCCTATCTCCCCAGCATGTTTGTTCTTTAGATCAAAATATTTAAAGTGATGACTCACTTGGAGGCCTCCCTGGTGCAAGGGGTTAAGTCTCAGCACTATGAAGCTATCTGCAGCTACTGCAGCACCAGATCCATCCCTGGCTAGGGAGCTACCCACATAGTGCAGCAGACCTCTCCTGTCTCACTGCTGCTCCCTCAGCAATGTATTTCAGTCAATCTGCCTGTTCTGTTCCCCACTCTGTCTCTGCTAAATCCTCTCACCCCCCACCCCCATACCTCTGGCCTGTACCCTAGTTCTTGTATACATAAATAAATAAATCTAAAAAATAAAAATAATAAAGTGATGACTCAGGTCATTTCGAGGAGGTAATCAGTTTCCCTGGGTTTTCCCCATGTATGCAGGAGTTATATATGTTACTAAAACTTTAGCTTTTCTATGGCTAATCTGTCTTATATTACAGGAGTTTTCTCTGTCAAGAGCCTAGAAGGATAGAGGGAAAAATTATTTTTCCTCCCCTAAAATGTCAGAACAAAACAAAATTTAATGATCTTAGCTTAAATACATAAATCAATATTTTAATGGGGAGGCTTAAAATCTTACCCTGGGACCAAATAGCAATAGAATACTGCAGCTATTAAAAGGTCAGCAGTAGCTTATCTTAAAGAATACACACTTAGTTGTCTTTTTCTTAGAAACTCATATACCAATGTACTTTGTCCACATTTTATGTAATGTTTGAATGTGAAATGAATTGAAATATTATAAAGTATATGTAATTAGGATTAATTTATGTATTATGTGTTAATGTAATTAATGTATACAAATTAATCCATGATTCCAATCTTCATAGTTTCATTTTCTATTTAGAGGTAGAGTTCACATCACAGCTTTGATTATTTGACAAGGACAAATGAATTTTTGAAGAACAAAATCACCTCACAAATTAATGAAGATGAAGAAAAACTGGATAGCAAAAATGGTACTGTAAATAAAATCAGAAATTATGTTGATATCAGGTCCTGAGACAAAAATAGATGTAGCACAACTAAAAAAAAAAAGGTACTGTAAACAATGGTCTGATTACTATGCAGATTTAAATTCTCTCTTCCCTATATAAGAGACAAGGAATTGACCACCCCCCTCCTCCAGGAACAGGTTCATGGAGCATTCCTTACCAATATAATGTCTCTTCAAAATGAGTAATTCTCAGTTTTCACAGCTTTTCCTTTGCTCATTTCTTCAAAATCATCCATCTAAAATAATCTTTATGCCAAAGAGGCATATTTTGTTGGTATGGTAAATTTTGTCCTCCTTTAGTTGCAACCTCCTTTATCTTCTAGAAGTGTTCTTTTATTAATCAATTTAAACAATCATTATCGTTATGGGGTGAAGGGTCCAAAAGCCTTACTGGGTCAAAACCTCTTTTACCAGGACCTCCCCGGTGGCGCAGTAGTTGAGCACTGGGTTGTGAAGCTGCCCGCAGCCTCTGCAGCACCGGTTCTATCCCTGGCTGCTCCCCGGCCACTGGAGAAGGGTCCCACATGGCGCGCAGACCTCTCCTGCCGCCCGCTGCTCCCCTCAGCAGTGTGCTTCGGTCCTTCTGCCTGCTCTGCTCCCTGCTCTGGCTCTGGTGAATTCTCTCACCCTCCCGCGCTTCTGACTATACCCAATGCTTGTATAAATAAGTAAATAAATCTTTAAAAAAAAAAAAAAACAAACACCTCTCTTACCAGTTATGGTGTGGCCACCAACAGTCACAAATGCAAACAATTGGGCTTTGGGTTTAGCATGAAAGAAAATAATAATTTAAGGGGCCTCACTGGTGGCCTATGAGTTAAGTCAGTGCTATCACCACTGTGGCCTGAATTCAATTCCTTGCCAGGTAGCTAATCCACATATAAGCAGCAGATCTCTCTTGTCTCACCTGCTGCTCCCCTTAGCAGTGTATTTCAGTAGATCTGACTGCTCTGCTCCCAAATCTGTTTCAGGCGAATCCTCTCACCCCCTGCACCTCTGGCCTGTACCATAGCTCTTCTACACAAAAATAAAAAATAAATAAATAAATAAATACTTTTTTTAAAAAGTTATGCCAAAATCACTCATTTTTTTTTTTTCTAAAGCTCAGTATGGACAGTTATGGGGATACCTAGTACATTGTAGGCAATGTATTGAGGACACAATGAATAAAAGTCCATTCAAGTGACCCATAAAAACATGGAGTTTAAAGCATAGGAAGAATAAGAAAAAAAAGGGCACGTATCAGATGCTATGAAACAGCATGGAGGAAGGCTTGCTCATTTTTATCCCACAGAAAAAGTACTACTCATTTCTTAAGTTAGGAAAGATGCCATTTAATCTTGAATTCAGTCTCATGCCTTATAATATACCACACTCTTTCAACAGTAAAGACTGGTAGTTTATGTGATCTTGAAACTATAACTTCCCTCTTCCAAACATACACGCAGACACATACACAGTTAAAAAGAGAAACAACGGGCACAAAATGGAGACATTCATGCCATGTCCTACTAAGACTTAATATCTAACATAACTGCAGTTCCAGCCTCTACCAAAAGTGGAAATTTTAAACAATCTATGTTTTCCTGGTCAGGACTAGCAGGTAATTTTCATGAGAAAGGTCTTCCTTCCCCCAGGTGAAGTTGCTTTGTCTGAAATACTGTTTCTTTATTCTTCTACTTAGAATCTTGTGTTTTCCTCCTTCTGATTATAAAAGCCTTCATTTTGTACAATTCCTTGTAATGTCATTATACTTACTGGATAGGCTACTGCTAGATTCATGAATCATTTAATAAAACAAATTTGATTTCCACAGTTAATCAGATGAATTTTGTTTTTAATGACACACAACCTGAATTCTTTCCATTTTCTGTTTCTTTTTCTCTTCTCATCCCCTAAATGGTTGGTTCAGTTCTTTACAATACTTTCTGTCCTCTTCACTATTCCACAATCTAGTTCTTGCTATTCTAAAGAGAACCCATCTAAGAGTTAAAAATACATAGTTTCTACCCTCCAATAGATCTTGTCTAAACAGCAAATACAAACATATGTAATGGCAAATACAGTAAAAAAAAAAAAAAACATGGAAAGTGCTATTTCAGAAATGTATATAGAGTATACTGTGTTGTATAAAGGATAGATTGAGTAGCCCTGTGAAGTCTGTAGATCTTAGGAAGATGACATTTATTCATTTATTTTTAAAGATTTATTTATTTGTGCCTACAAGAACTGGGGTACAGGCCAGAGGTGAGGGGGGTGAGAAGATTCACCAGAGACAGAATGGGGAACAGAACAGGCAGACTGAA
This sequence comes from Talpa europaea, assembly GCF_964194135.1. Lineage (NCBI taxonomy): Eukaryota > Metazoa > Chordata > Mammalia > Eulipotyphla > Talpidae > Talpa > Talpa europaea. Next base: position 51,481,201 of record NC_140076.1, read on the forward strand.
AATACACTGCTGAGGGGAGCAGCGGGGAGACTGGAGAGGTCTGCTGCGCCATGTGGGCTGCTCCCTGGCTGGCTGGGGATCGCACTCTCGTGTTGCAGAGGCTGCGGATAGCTTCACAGTGCTGTGATTAACCCCTTGCACCAACAGGGAGACCCGGGAGATGACATTCAGATGGATGTCAAACAGGTATGCAGAAACAGTCACTTGTCCTCCATCATTATTCTACATACTGACAAGTAGATTGGAATACATTGGGTACTGACCACAGTTTATTCACAAAATTTTACTAAACTGTGTTCTGCTCCATAGCCACCTTATAGTGACTGAATTTTATGGAGTCAGTCTTCATAGATTATACTTTCAAAATCATTTCTCAACCATTGTTCTCTGTAGTACATTTTGTTACAGAACCAACCTCATGTCAAGATTGTTCCCATTATCATTGATATCAATCTCATTTTATGTGTAACCTCTTTTCTTTTTAATTACATATAAAGAGAGAGTAATCATTTAGGAAACATATACAGACATTTGCTCATGCCCTTATACAAAATAAAACCTTGTGGGAACACATATTTCTAAAGAAGGCAAAGAGTTATCTGAGCTCAAAATAGCAAGCATCACTACTTCCTCACATTTTCTCTCCATTATTCTAAGTTCTAAAGTATTTTGCAGAATGTTTCATCTCCAGGTATCAGGATGTTTTGCCATTTTTTCAATGAGAGTTCTTTACACAAGATTTGTAAGGCAAAAGGAAACAGAAACCATCAATCTTCCTCTAGCAGTGACAAGCAGTCACATGGGCTTCGATAGATATTTTTTAACCACTAGAAGATCCTTTACAAATTATTTGTCTTGGTGCTGCAGACAACTGCATAGGTGGGATTTCCTGTAGTTCCTGATGTGGACCTTTATAGTAGATAAATGGCAAAGTTACTTGCTAATATCCTGAAGCTAGTGGTGTGTGGCAAAACTGACAGCTTGCAGCACCTTGCCTTGACTCATTCCTCCACTTTATTTCACAAGCACTTATTTTCCTGATCAGATATTCTATTTGATGTATTTAGTAGGGATTATATTTTATTCACTGAACTCTGAGTATATGATTATAATATTCATGTAAAAACAACTTCTCTTGATTTCAGTTACAATATACATATCCACTTTAATAAAAAAAAGAAATAATGCAGTTAGGTTTTATTAAAGCAACTTCTGCAGATTTGTTGACTACATTATGTATGAATATTCACTTACATTTGGGTTCATTGATAAACAGAAGAATATTGATTATATTTGTGAGTTAAAATATCATTTGAATTTTGACCCAATCATCATCACAGTTATAGATCTACATTTATAAATTACTTTCAGGTAACCTCATCTTGACATCATAAAAGTACCTCAAACTCATGGCTAAAATCAGTACAAAAATTGGCAGACATGTAACTACTTGTCTAAGTCATACATCTAGCTTGAGCCTTTGTCATCAATGAGAACCAATCATTTAGACTTCAGATGTCTGTTTAGGATTATAGGCGTGCACGCGCACACACACACACACACAGGAACACATACACACAATTACAATTTATTTATTCCCCCACCACCATGTCCTCATATCATCCTGTCCTTTTCTTTACCAGTCCCTGCCCTTAAACTCAGAGAGAATGTTTGTTGATATTCATTAGTTTTTGTAAGAGTTTCAGATTTTCGAATTGTCTGGTATATAAAGTGCTCATTGTTCTGACCTACTTTGCTGCACATAATTCTTTCAAATTCTCTCCATTTTGTTAAAAATGAAGATGGCTGAATTTTATCCTTTCTTATGGGCATATAATAGTCTCTGGTATGTACATATACCATATCTTTTTGATCCAGTTGCACACTGATGGACGTTTAAAGTTAAATATAGATTTTCTTCCATAATGTGTGTACCAGTTTCACATTCCCACCAAGAGTGTGTACAATTACATATTTAATGGAGACTTTCCCTCTAAAAATCATTCTGAAATAGACAGTAATTGCTATTGTGTATCCATCATGCATAGGAATTTAATACAATACATACCAAGAAGAATAAGATAATTGGCCAGCCTTTCCTTTCTTTTCTAGTTCCTTATGAGGGAGAAAACTTAAGTCCCATGATTTTCTTGCAATGACATGGATTTATAGGGAGAAAAGGACTCTTAATCAGAACATAACCTCATAAATACTTGATATAGTTTCTAATCCCTAATGAAATTCAATGGCTTCTCTGGAGCCTTCCTGGTGGCCTAGGGGTTAAGTCTCAGCACTATGGCCAGAGTTCGATCCAAGCCAGGGAGCTAACCCACATGGTGCAGTAGACCTCTCCTGTCTCGCCTGCAGCTCCCCTCAGCAGTGTATTTCAGTCGATCTGCCTGTTCTGCTCCCCACTCTGTCTCCGGTGAATCCTCTTACCCAACCCACACACACACCTCTGGCCTACAACTCAATTCTTGTAGGAAAAAAAAAAAATCACTAGCCATATTCCTCCTTTTTAAAACCTACTCTGCTGAATTCTGTTTATTTCTAGTTCATTCCTGCTCTTTCTCATCCCTCACATTGGAACTTCCCATTCCCTTCCTTTTAGGTTTTCTGGTGAAGGGAAATGGAACAGAAAAAACTCCTGTTCTTGAGTGAAACACCTGCGTTCAAATTCCAGCCCTGTCAATTCATAGCTGTATGATCTAGAAGAACGGCTTAACCATCATGTTTCTGTTACCTCCTTTGTTAAATGAGCATCATGATAGCACCTACTAATATAGTTGCTGTAAAATAAATAAATGATATAAGCATATAATGTTTATAGCATTGCAATAAAAGCTGCCTATTTTTAAGACAATTCCATCACAAACACATTTTCTTCAAGGATTGGTATTTCAGTTACCTTTTGCTGCATGATAATATGTACCAACTGAAAACTTATCTAGAGACTCAGCTGAGATCATTATAAGAGTTGGGGGATGGCTCAGTAACTGAGCATTGGGCTCATCTGAGTACTCACTCACATGTCTGGTAGCCAATGCTGGCTGTTGACTGCAATGTCAGCTGTGACTGTCAACCACAAATTTTACATGTGACTGCTTGGATGTCCTCACAGCATGAGGCTGACTTACAAGGATGAGAGCTGCAAGAATACAAAGCAGAAATGAACAGTATTACTTTTAAATCTTACCTTGAAAGTACATAGTTTCTATTAGCTGTTGAGGTGGGCATAAAAGCCTGGCCAGATTCAAGGGCAGAGAAGATAATCCCTATCATTCAATAGGAACAGTATCAGGTTACTTTATAAGAACAGTATAAGGTTACTTTATATATTGCTGCACCCATCTTTGGAAAATAAAACCTGCCACATTTATATTGTTTCCCATTTTGATTAGTTTCTCTTATCTACACATTGTTGGATAATAGTAAATATAGCAGGCATCTTTCTTATATAGCACATGTATAGAGTTATAGAGTAGGTTTAATATTTCACCTTTTATTCTGATGTGTATTCTCATGCAGTGGATAGCATTCAGCAATGACATTATTAATTCCTCTCTTATATCCTGGCCACCATTAATTCCTTTTCTACATCTCAGCATATAAAATGGTGGATTCTCTCCTTGAATCTTGTTTTTTTTTTTGGGGGGGGGCATCGGAGAACTGGGGTTTAGGCCAGAGATTGTTGGGGGGCAGAGCAGGGAGAGAGGATTCACCGGAGAAAGTAGGGAGCAGAATAAGTGGATCTACTGAAATAATCTGCTAAGAGTAGCAGCAGGCGAGACAGGAGAGGTCAGCTGCACCAGTCAGGGATCAAACTCAGGCCGTAGTGGTGATAGTGTTGGGATTTAACCCCTAAGCCAACAGTGAGGCCCCCTTGAATCTCGCCTTAACCTGTGCCTTCTTACCTAATAGATTGTGACAGATATGACATCCTGGGATTTCTGAACCCAGGCGTTATGGCAATAGTTAGCTTCCTCTACCTTGTTAAAGTTACAGGTCATGATGTGGCAGGCTCAGATCATCTGAATGGTAGCCCAACTGACATTATGCAGTATAAACTACTCACCTGATCTCCCTTGGTGAGCTGATTCTTGTTTAAACCACTAAAATGTTGAATTTGTGAAATTCATAGGAAAAATCAGCAGCCTGGAGATTCAGTGAAGAGTTCATGTTGTGTGCAGCCTTGTGCTTGAAATCTGCAGGTAATTCAACAGGATGGAGATTCAGATAAGAGATGATGTTGAGTCTTAAGCCCAAATTCTGCAGGGCAGTCCAGTCCAGCAGGCTGGATCTCATGCAGGGTTTTATGTTGAAATCTCTAGGTCAAATTTCATCTTTGGGAAATTCAGCTGATTGGATGAGGTCATTTGCATTATGGAGGGTAATTCGTTTTAGTCAAAGTTTACTGATGGAAATGCTTAATCATTTAAATCACTAACCTAAAGTAAATCCCTTCGAAGCAACATCTACACTGGTGTTTGACCAAACAAATGGATATCATACATCCACAGCTCAAGCCTTGTCAAATTGAGAACCATACACCTCTACTTTAACCATATAAAATCTCTAAATGAAGACAAATACAAGGTCTGCCTAGCATGATAAAACTATTCTGAATATGACCAAAACACACTAACTCCCCCCCTCCGAAGATTTGTTTATTCTTCTTAATAAACTTTAACTTAAAAATCATGATGTGAAGTTGATAATTAAGTATTATGACGTGAAGTTGCTATGCCATATGTTATATGATAAAGGGATAAGAGGAAAAAATTAAGATATTTGCTCTATTTCTCTATTTATATGTGTAAGTGTATGTATAATTAAATAAGGAAGAAATACTCATTACAATCACAGCCCTCATTTTTGGAACTGACCATGTCATTGTAGTTAGTATTTATAACTTTTTTCCACTACATACTCTGTATTCTCTTTTCCATCAGCAATCATCTCAGATGATCATGGTTCTTTATCTGGTGGAGTAACTCAAACCCTCATAGCTTAAGGTTTCAATCACTAGTGTACCTGCCTGTAGGGTTGTTAAATTTTTTCATTGATGTTAATAACAGCATGCTAGTATTAAGACATGTCCTAAGGATCTCCTGTATTCAGACTTATACTTATTTAAATCTATTATGAAAGGCAGCTTAGTTTACCTTGGTAGTTAGGAGGTACATTGCCCAGCCAGTATAGTAGTTCTCTATTTTGCTTATTGATTCAGAGGCATGGACTGCTCAAAGTAACTGGTAACTTGTCTTAACAAACAGATCAATGGAGTGGTGTTTACTTGTGGAAGTAAACAAGCAGACAATAGCATTACAGGGACAAGGTAGAAAGATTTTGCTAATGGATCACAAAGGGTTAATAATGAATAGTTTCACTCTAATTTTAGACCTTAATTTCTGGGGTAAAATAGCACCTTATCTTGTATGAGGTCATTGCTGAATAATGCTCCCACACAACAAAAATAAAATATCATAATAAATGGTAATATCAAAAACTTTCTATAAAAGTATTGAATAAGAAAGAGATGTCTCTAGAAGGAATTATGCTCAGTGAAATAAGCCAGAAGGGAGAAGAAAAAAATTGGATGGTTTCACTTATAGCAGGAATATAGGGGAACCAGGTAAGACATCAATGTAAAAAAAAATAATAATAACAGTTCAAAACACAACAAAGCAAAAACAGACAATTACAAATCAGAGACATACTGCAGGGGAGGAGGAGGGGGAGGGAACAAAGGGAGGGAGGGAGGAGCACAGTGGACTGTGGTAATTGTGCACAGGTGCCTTGGGGAAGGAAATTCTGTGGGGACTCAACCTGAGGGGGTGGGGGAACAGATATTGTTTAAAAAAATAAATAAAAATTAAAAAAGAGAAAGATGTTTGCTAGTGCCACAATCATCCAATAGTCTTTATTTTATAGGCAATATAATCAAAATGGGAAAGAAATATAGGTGAATGTGGGAGGAAGAAGGCAACATTATAAGAGTAAGGACTGGGATCTTACATGTGGGTCACTTTTCCATGTAACATACTTATGGAATGAGGACCTGCTGAGACCCAATCACCTATATACTTTGATGATGGAATACTGCTATGCACATTTACATTATGGCCATATGAATCAGACAACACCCAATAAATGATGCATTGATCCAGCTCAAGTTGCACAGTAACTTAGTGACCACAGTTAAACATTCAGTCTATTAAGTCTTAATATTTAGCCAAAAGCTGTTATTCAAAAGAAGAGTAGTTATGTGCAGAGGATAGCAGAACTTTGCTCCAAAATTTTAAAGGTCTATCTGCACTGTGGGTCTGAAAGTGCAAATTTGTAAGGGTCATTAAATTAGAAGAGCCTGCCAAAGGCTCTGAACAGAATCTCTATCTGCCTTGGTACTTTAAGCACCATTTGTTCTACTGGATCATATGCTTTAAGTGGTAGAGCAGCTTGCACAGCATCCTGGATATGTTACAGGGCCTTTTTTTGTTCTGAGATCCACTCAAAACAAATAAATTTTTAGCACACTTGGTAAATGGACCAGAGTATCACACTCAAATGAGAAATATAGTGCCTCCAAAATCCAAAAAAGTTTCACTAGGCATTTTGTCTCTCATTTGGCTGAAGGAGGGGCTAGATAGAGCAACTTACCCTCAACTTGGAAGAGAGCTTAACATGCTCTCTGCCAATGCACCTGAGAAATCAATTGCATTGAGGTGAAAGGCTCCTGAATTTTTATCAGATTTATTTCCCATTCTCTGACATATATATGCTCATATCAACAGGTTTAGAGTAGTTGCTACTTTTTATTCAGCATAACGTTATCAACATAATGAACCTGTGTGATGACTTGCAGAAGGGAAACATGATTAAAATCCATGGAAATTAAATTATGACTTAGGACTGGAAAATTGATGGGGTGGAGAGTTGTCCTATTGCTGAGGTAGGAGAGTGAAGGTGTATTCTTGGCCTTACTAACTGAAGGCACTGGACCCATGCATCATTTACCACTGTTTCTTGTGGTCTTTAATAAAAAGTATGAAGGAAAAAGCATTTGGCAAGATCAACAGCTTCATGACAGGTATCAGAGATTGAACTAATTTGCTCAAGCAATGACACATCTGGTATGACACATGTGATTAAAATCATTACCTAATTAGCTTACGATAATCCACTATCATTCTCCAAGATCTGTTTTCTGCACAGACCAAAAAGGTAAGTTGAATGGGATGTGAAGGGAATCACTATTCATATATCCTTGTAGTCTCTAAGGTAGCACTACCTCTGCAATCCTTCTAGGAATGAAGGATTTTGAAATATAGGTTTAGGTTTACTGTTTAATTTTATTTACTATTTTCCTAGTCTAGTGGTTTTCACTTGGCCTTTTCTACCATATGTCTAGTAACCAACATGGGGATTCTGCCAATTGCTGAGTGTGCCTGCTCTAATTATGCATTCTAAAATGGGGGATATAAACAACAGGATGAGTTCAGGACTCAGTGGACCCACTATGAGAAGGAACAGAGTTAAAATTCCATTGATCCTCTGACCTCAATAAGTTCTTACTTAGATTGGTGGTACATTCCTGCAATTAGCATTAATTCAGAGTCATTGTCTAATAATCTCTAGAAAATATATTTTCCTTTCCTCAATGCATAGTCATTTTTGTAAAAAATTATAGGTCTCCTTGGTGTCTGAGAGAAAGATTTACAGTATATATGTAAAAATTTTTGGCAGTATAGTACAGTCCTTCCTCAAGAAAAATTGGCATCTTTTTCATTCAAGTGGTCTGGGCCTTTCAACAGTCTCAAGTCTGGAAAATGCCAATAATTGAGGAGAGATGACTATGTTTTTAAGATTTGAGTTGGAATTCTGTTTATTTGACTGAAAACATTTCTGTTTATACAGTTAAGTCATAATTTGGTAGATTACTTATCCCTTTCACATCTAAGGACATTATAATCAATTAACCAAACTCACAAGTCTCTGAGAGTTCAACTCTTCTGTTCATTAAATGACAACTATACCCACCTTATCATTGGCATTTAATTGCCACCACTCAGTGCCTGCCACTCCCCAGTCATCTCCATTTCATTAAGCTTTCTTGATGCAGTGGCAGAAATTCCCACTGTAATGTTTAAACTACAGAGAAGAGTGAAACAGAGTTTTTCAAGTATGTTGGGACTCCCCTCCCAAATTTACTTCTCATAGTCATGGTAAAAGCATTTTCTGAACTGTCCACAGGTACATATGTTAGTCTAAACTGATGTATCCATTCTAATTGAAAGACTTCTAATTGAATGACTTCTTTCAATACCACTCTTTACCTACACTGAGACAGTTCTGGTATTTTTCAATTACATTTATTGTAGGACAATTTTGGATCCATTTTTTCATGCAGTCAACCAAAAAGTTTTAGAGCCCTTTATAAACTCTCCACTCCTTCTGGCAACAACTTTTAATCTGGAATCTATGCTTAGTGGACCCATACCAAAAAATTTAGACTTATCCAACATTATGTTCCTTCTACCATTATCCCATATCCTCAGTATTCATCTCTGCACCTTTTTCCTGAATTTATATGTTTAACTTAGAAAATCATGTAGTTATATTGGAATGTAGCTCAAATCATCATAGGTTACACTTTGTACCTTTTCTTTTGAAACCTGCTGCAATTGAGTCTAGTTATAAGTCTAGAAACAAAGAAGACTGTTGAGATAGGTCTTGAAGTGAATTAGCAGTGTTGTGCAAGAAAAATGCCTGAGGGAGGTCATTACAGTTTTCTTCAGGAAAATCTGTGTTAATATTAGATATGTGAAAGAGCAAAGAATATTCAGCAGAATTTAAGTTTTCAATAACCCTAGTTTCTTCAGGATTTTTCCATATATGCTCATTGTCTTTCAGAAATCCATTTCCTCATTACTTTAGCAATAAACATCCTGCAAGGCTGAGAATTCAATTTGTGTTACAATGCAGTCTCTGGCAAGATGAGACTCTGGGTGTGGTATTTAGCAAACTTAACTCTGTGTCTCTTGGAGATAAAGATTTATTTTGGGGAAGATACTGAAAATTCTAGGTCATTTATATGGTGCTTCATCTGGGATTTGATCACTGAGTTCATCCTTATCTGTGTCCACTAGATCTACCATAATAGGAATATTCTAAGGTATCAAATAATGATCACCCAGAATATTATATCTAAAAAGTATTAGATTAGGAATGTTTAATCATGATATTTTTGGAGCTCTGTTGCCATATCACACTTTGAACTTTCAGTGTTCTCTTTACTACTAGAAATAGTGTACTGCATTTAAATCTAATCAAATTAGAGACCCAATTCCAGAAATTCCAGAATCAATTATAAAAATTTGCTGGAGGCGGCCACCCCTCATAGTGAGCAGAAGGGCCTTGACCCAAGTCTTTAAGGCATGTGAAAACACATGCATCTCGGAGGAAAACCTCTGGGTGACAAGACTTGATGTTGAGAGCCTGGAAGTGACCTGTGTACATCTCCACAGTTTGAGAATAACAAAAATAATGAGCGAAATTCCCAGGCTCTGGCTAGGGGGCGATACGATTATGTTTGTGAGAACTAACAACCTGGTACCCTACTGTCTGAAGTAAATAGATAATAGTAAGAAAATAGACTAATCATTCATACCTGTTATCATTATATGGTATGCTTTGATGTTACACCTGCTGCAATTAAAATAGTATATAATGAGCACTAAGACAATAAAGATTTACTGCATGCTGGACATGACAGTCCCCCATGTCTAATTTCCCTCCCCATCGTGTCCCAGGTTTGGACTCACTAGAAGTCCACAAAAATTCATCCTTATTATTGTTTCTCTAAAATCACTATTAGTGCCAAAATTTGTATTTAGCCAATGATCCAGCAATCTTCAAAGGAATAGAATCAATAAGAGGTTAGGTAGCTGCTAGATAGATAGTCTAGAAAGTTTTTTCTCCTACATAATCTAGAAAGAAATTATGTAGTATCTATTGTCTGTTGAGACTTGAGTATAGTTATTGATCTAGAAGCAAAATCAAATGGTAAAGGTAAGTGAGTTACATATCAGGAAGGTCGTTACAGATTCTCTTGGCCAAGGGCACTAACATTTTCACATGAGGGTGGAAGAACTACTTCTATGGAAGAAGAGACACAGCAGAATTCTGATGTCTAAAACTTTCCAACTTTAGAGTTAGCTAAAGTAACCAAGTTCATTGGATTCTTCCCATGTGTCTCCATTTCAATTTTCAAGATCCCATTCCTGTCCATTCAATGTCCTAATTTTCACAAAGTGACCCTGCAAGGTTGGAAATTTAATTTGCATTGTAATTAAGTTACTTATAAAAACTTGGCCTTGGTTTGGTGTATATAAATCTTGACCTTGTAGCTACAGGAGACAGAGATTTCTTTCAGAGCAGTCATAGAGTTTTCAGGTCCTTCATGCAGACCTTGAGCTGGGATTTTAAGTCCTAGGCTCATCAATTTCTTTCAAATTCTTCAACAGAGTTAGAAACATCCAAACAATTTCATTATATATTCATTTTTACTTAAATGGTCTTAGGTAGTAAATAACTGGTCACTCAGAAACCTGCCTTTTATAGGTACTTGGTTAATATTACCTGATAATTGATAATTTGAATAACTCTTTTGTCATATACTACAGTTTACAAGTGTCCTCTTTACCTCTGAAAAATCATTAGTATTTTTAAATCCAATTAAATTAGAGAACCAGTCACAGAATCCCCCAAAATATATGTACATAATGTATGACATTGATAGAAGATAAAGATATGATATTATGTGGTCTGTGGATTTTTATCAGGTAATTGATTTACACAATCATGGAAGCTGATTTAAGAACCTATAAGGGTATTTTATAAGGTTTTTTTCTCTGCCCCTGTTGCTGGAGGTTGAAGTTTGTAGGGAAGCCAGTCAGGAAGAAAAGATCAGAATCAGGTTGGAACCCATACATGTTATATACCCAGCTGCTGCCAACTAATCTGTGATATGCATACACCAAGCAGTAGCTACTGCTTCCTTTTCCACCTTACAAATCTTGAAAGAATCTCCCTTGTGGCTCATGCTAATCACAAATATACTTTTAAAAAGGAAAATCTGGGAGCTATAGTTTAATTTAGTGATGTTGAGACATTTAAGAAAAAAAGGCCTATATCACAATACATTAGGCTTTTAAAAAAAATATTAATCTTATCAATACTTTTTCCCAAAATCTTATAAATATCTTGATGTCAAATTGATTTTAACACTTTATGTGAGAATGTGTTTCTGTGTGCATGCACATGTATGTACACAAGGTGACTTTTTCATGCTTTGTTATTAAAATTGTGCTAAGTTTATAAAGTGAACTGGGATCTTGACTATTTGCAATAAGGTATAAAACTGGTTTCTTATGTAAAGGATAGATTGAATTCAGCTATAAAACCATCTGAAATTGTAACTATATTCACTAATATATCTTGAACAACCACACTTAATTATTTTATGATTATTGATCGATTCCTTCTGGAAATTCAGTCTTGAGATTTGAAGACTGCAGTATAGTCTTGGCTTATTGCTACAATTGAAGGCTATATTAAATAAAAATGCTAGCGCTAAAAGGCAGTCACCTTTGGAGTAGAGATAGAAAGTAAACAGTTATTCAGACCCTATGTGCCAGATATTATTGTAAACTATTTACATACATTTTTTTTTTCACTTCTATGGTAAAGAGAATCTGTAAGACAAGCATTATTAGTCCCTGTTTATACTTGAAGTTCCTGAGACACATAAAGGACAAATAACTTGTCCTAAGACTCAGTAATTGTGGATGTTATGTGAGGTTTGGATATCAAAAGTGCTAACTTCAATGAGGTGGAGAACTTTCACTTATGACTCAAGCAAATGCATATAATCACAATATGAACTTATTGGGGAGGAATCCACTCAGAAAACTGTCCACAGTTACAGGCAGTGACTAGGATCCAGAGAGTTTCTGGCAGGTAGGGGAGGGCAGCTTCTTAGAGGGAAAGTCCCTGGTGAAGCTATTTGGTGGCTTCCATCAAAACCAGGAGAAAGCTTTAGGTCCATGGACATGTTCCATGAATTAAGCTCGAGTTGACCTAATTCAGCACCTATATTGATTCCACTTTTCAGAGATATATCATCAGAACTATCATCTTTTATTTAGGCAAAAACCTCTCTGCACTGTCAAGTTTTTGTGTGTACTTGCCTTATACATGCCTGTTGATCAGTCTTCATTAACAAATGTTTGAGCATAAGTCACTCTGTCTCAATTGCCCCCACCTCTCAAACACTTGGGTTCATTACAATGTTAATACATATAATATCTTGATCAGTAGGGATCCTACAGCGCAAATACATATGACAATGGAGAGAGAATTTCCTTTGTGGCCTAACATAATTGTTGTACCGCAAGACACAGGAAGTGTAAATCAAGAAGTCTTACCTAGCTAACTAAAGGCCAGAAACCACAGGCAATGTTAAAGTATGCTTTATTTTTTTCCTTTTTTTTATAATTATATGGAAAATAACTGAGCTAAGAAACTATATACTTAGAAAGAGTCAAGCCAAGAGAGGATCTGCCTGGCTTCTTCGTTCATCTGTTGTGTTTCGTTTTGGCATTTCAGATGAAGGATTTAGTTTCTCTTGTGCCCTTGATGCTTTTTTACCTCTGTGTTCCCACATCAAACAGATACAATTTATTTTTTAATATAGCTAAGCTTTTGGAGTTCTGTTACTGGAATCAGAAGATCCAACTAAAAAAGCAAGTTCTATTTTCAACCAAGCTCACTATAAACTACTATAAATTAAAGACTGACAACTCCCTGAAACATCCAGTAAATATATCATAAACTCAAACTGTATTTTTTGAGGTTGGGGACTATGTATTAACCACCTTTTTATTAGCCTCTAAAATTCTATGTGTTAGCCACAGTAGGTGCTCACTAAATCTATGGAATGGTGAAATCTCTTATACTTAACTACATAAAACTGTCCTGGTATTTAATCACTGTGCATTACCATCTCTCCCCAACCCCACCCCTTATTGATTCTATTTATACTTACCACATTTATCGTTTCCACCCAGCTTTTCCCAAAATTCAACTCCAGTGTATTTACTGATATGTTTTCTTTATAAATATTATCTATAAATTATACATTCCATTTTCTCTAAGAGCACCACCTTCTATGGGCATCCACCTATTATCAGCATCCACCTATTGTCAGCGTTGTTTACATTGGTATAATTACAGTTTTCCATGATTAATGCACTAGCTCTTTTACAAGCTTTTCGTATCTGCATAACTCTAAGCTGGTAAGGTGAGTTTCTAGGAAACAGCAGAAGATTGGATTTTGTTTTCAAATCCATTCTGCCATTCCACAATATTTAACTTGTGATTTCCTGCCATTTAAATGTAAGATGATTATTGAGATATAAGTGTTCAAGGCCATTTTATTATGTTTTTATTTTAGTTTGTCTTGTCTTTTATTTTTGAGGGCTTTCTATTATGCTTTTTAAAATTCCATTTCTGTTGTCTTATGCATTACTTCTATTATTTTTTTTTTATTTTTTGGAGGGTTCTGCTGAGGTTGCTATCTGATGAGATAGTTGTGTGATCTATGGGCTGTCTGGTCTCAGGCTGGTTCTGATTGACCACATTATTTTCCTCTTCCTCCTTCTTGCTACATGATTTAGCAATCTGTTGCCCTGATATTCTTTGTTCTGTTGCTTTATAATAAGCCCTTCAGGATTTATTTCATGTACAGCTTGGTGCTGATAAATTCTTTCAGTTTTTTGCTTTTCAATGAAGTTTCTTACTCTTCCCTCTGTTTTGATTGTTAATCTTGCTGGGTAAAAGATTCTGGTCTGGAAGTCTCTTTCTTTAATTACTTTAAATATCTCCTTCTGTTCTGTTCATGCTTGTTATGCTTCTGCTGAAAATCTACTGACAATATGATTGGTGCTCCCTTATAGGTTTCTCTTTCTTCTCTTGATATTTTTAAGATTCTGTCCTTGTTGTTTCTAGACAGCTTTATTAATATGTGTCTTGGTGTGTGTCTGTTTGGAAGTATATTTTGGAAGTCTTTGGGCCTCTTGGATCACAATATCTATTTCATTTTCTAGATTTTTTTTAATTTCTTTAAATAAGTTTCCAATGCCTTTTTATTTTTCTTCTCTTTTATTTCTCTTTCTCTTCTCTTTCTCTATAATACAGATATTATTTCTCTTTAGGTTATCTCAGAAGACTTTTACATAGATTTAATTTTTTTAATTATTTTTTTCTCTATATTGTTCTATTCTTGTGCTCTCTAGCTTTGTATTTGTAAAGTCATTGGTTCTCTCCATCTCTTTTGTTTGTCTACTATTGAAGCCCACAATTGTGTTTTGTAATCAGCTATAGCGTTTCTTAGCTCTTTTATTTCTAATTATAGATGAGTGATATTTTCTTTATGTTTATTCTGTTGTCATTTTATAACCTCTGTTGTTTTGTAATTTCATCAACATTGTCATAACTATTGGCCTGACCTCCTTTTCTGTCATGCTCTGCAAATCTGCTGAGTTGGGGCTATTTTGCATTGGCATTTGTGATGTTCTCCTGCTCTTCATTTTCAATTTTTTATGGGTTTGAAGAGGGATGGGATTTTAACTGTTGTCTTTGCACCTGCTGGAGTAATCAGTAGACTGGTATCGATGCAGGGTAATAGGTACAAAGACCAGTGGGCACCAAAACATCACCTCCAGTAGACTCAGAGATTTGAACTTTCTATGAAGTTTTGGGTGCCAGAATTGTGTGGTGGGGATCCACAGTGAGCTTCTCCAGGCCAGCATCTTGGCCCTTGTGTCTACAGGCAGGAGTTCTCTTTTCATCTCCAGCAGAAGTCATATTCTGGGGTGTCCTCTTCCACTATTGGTATATATTCTAGCCACAGTTTGTTGAAGGATTTCTTTGCAGGGGGTGGCAGGTGTTCTACATATCTCAGCCTGGGGTTTGAGAAGTCACTTCTTCTATAAGGAAGTTCAGGTGATCTCACCCAATTCAGAAGATAGCTATTCTGAGTTATGAGCTGAGACTCAATCCAGTTGTCTTTTCTCTGTGCCCCACTTATGAGGCTTTCCTGCAATGCACTCTCTGTCCTTGGAGTCTGCTCATGTACTCCCTACCCTATGCAATGCTAGGTCTTAAGTGCCCCAGTACTGGTGTCTGCAGAGTCAACAGTTGTAGGGGGCTCTGGTAGAAGCTGTTCCTCCCTCCTGTGTGTTGCCCCACTGTCTCTCTAAACAAGTTTCATTTAAAATTTTCCTTCTCTTTCCACCACACAGATGTTTCTATTTTGTGTTCTTAATACTTTTCCAAATACGAAGAGACTAAACAAAAGGAATTGCCAGGATGATAAATTAATATTTTGAGATTAAAACTATACAAGATATCAGGCTCAATTCTGCCTCCTGTCAACTAAAAAAAAGAAAAAAAAGAAAAAAAAAAGTACCATTTCAAATTGAAAGAAGTGGAGGAAGATGGTGTTTGGATTTATTGTTGATTATTGGCGTCAACAAAATTTTTCAAAAAAGAATATTGTAAATAGACCTTCAGTTACTAGTGTTCATATAAAATTAAAGAATATCATCTCAGTTATTTCTATTTCCATCAGGCTTTATTTTGGTTTTCTGATCTCTTGCCTACAACTTTTAACAAAAGTGCAGTGTGTAAAATTGACTGAGTTTATGATTCTAGTTTTCCTTATCACACTCAATTTTCAGTATCATCTCTATCTACCTTTGGTTTCACTTTCCCTTACTTTCATTTTAAAAAACACAGCTTATTTCTTGCTCTTGGCTGTCTTCTGTTTGATCATTTTTCTTTCTGACTTCCTATCTTACTCCTATCTAAACTATGAATTCAACAATAGTCATTTTTCTTCTATGTATTATCACCTAGCAATGTGTGTGTGTGTATATGTGTGTATATATTTCATAAACTACAGCTGTGGCAAAAGTTTACATGGATACATCACTCTCCACAGTTGCAAAAATAGCTTTTGTTATTATTTTTCCTTATATATCACAAGAGTCCACTAAAATCTAGTTATTGATTCTTAATAATATACATATGTTATACAGAAGGAAAATTATACACTCTTATGTATAGGCAACATAGTTCTGAAGACATCTAAATATCAATATTTCTGAATTCTTTTATTGTTTCCGATGCTTTTATTTGCTGAATCTTTTACAATGATTCACACAAATTGTTTAAATATGCACTTTAAATATACTCAATAGTAAGAGATTTGGTACATATAACTACTCATTTTCAGCATAAAAATGCTTCAGAGCTGGGTTGTGCAATGTAAATGAAACAAATATAGATTTTCCAGTGAATATACTTGCGTGTTCCTTTGGCAGCAATTAGGTTAATCTTAATGTAGAAATCAGCATAATTTGCACATAATTCTTGTGTTATAAAGACATAAAGAAACTTTGTTTTTATCAATACAGTAATTATGCTATATAACCATGAGTTTGCTTTTTATTTTCACAGGAAAGAAAAAATTAAATGATCTATTTTTTTTTTTAAAGAAGCTACAAGCTAAAACATAACAATAAGTCCAAATATCCTCCAACTTATGCCCAGAAATGTGACTTTGGGTATAGTGTAGCATTTTCAAATTTTACAAAATTGATGAATTTGGTCACTTGAAGCCAGAGTCTCATTATATAAAAATGAAACAAAAAGAAGAGACAGGAAATTCTACTTTTGAACAAAGCTTTTCATGCTATGTCTCCACTAGGAACTTTCTCTTGAAGCACTGCAAAAGATGTCAAAATATGCTCTGAGCCTCTACCCTCATCTGTGTCAGTTGCTAAGGTACCACATCATTATCTTTTCCTACAAAAAAGCAGGTTGTCTTCCATGCCTCCCATCTCTAGCCACCTCACTCCACAGACATATTGTACAGTGAGATATTGAAATTTCCCTCCAAAATGGTTGTCTCCTTAGTTATCAGGTTCTCACTTGAGTTAGAGAGAAAAGGTCAAGGCCATGAAAGTGACAGTGTGTCCCGTGTCAGTGTGTATAAATGTTAACGCTGTAGCTAGAGAAAAAGAAGGGAATATGTTGATAGGAGCTTGGGGAAAAATCTGCACTATTCCACATATCTAGTCCCTAATTTCTGAATTTATTTCTTGCAATTTCTAAAAGATAATTTTCTGCAAATACCAAGGTATAAGACTTGAGAAATGTTGATTTCAACCAACCAAGTGGCTTAGTCACATCAATCAAATTACCTAATTACTGTGATTTCTCTTTCAGGGACATCAGTTAAATATTTTCATATCCATATCCCAAAAGTTGACAGTCCAGTTTACACCAAAAGGAAGAAGATTTGGAGCAGTGTTGTGCAGATTTCAATATTTATGGATCTCTCATATTTTAACAATTTTCTATGAAAAATACATGCATTCATATTCAAGTACCCAAATTTGGTAAACAATATTGTAATAGTCTATAAGATTTGAGAATGGCAAATATTTCCCAGGAAACATTTTAGTTTTACCTGTAATCATGAGTTAAATAGACACAAGAATTTTTTCCTAGAGTATCCACAGGTTCAAGCATATACATAAGCAAGAAGTTAACAAATGTAGCCATGGGTTATGTTGATAATAGAAATTAAAGATGTGAATGATTTCTAAATTCAAGAATTACTGTTTTTCCTAGAGTATATTCAGAATGTTAACACAAAGAAAAATATAATGGTCTTTAAAATCAGAGACATCTTACTGATAAAAGCAAAATAGATTGCCTACTGTAACTGAACATATCACTTAGCTTTAAATCATAAATGGACTAAATCTCCATCACGAGCATGTTGCAAATAAATCTAGTTTTTATTTTATTT
Organism: Talpa europaea; assembly: GCF_964194135.1. Taxonomy (NCBI): domain Eukaryota; kingdom Metazoa; phylum Chordata; class Mammalia; order Eulipotyphla; family Talpidae; genus Talpa; species Talpa europaea. The sequence continues at coordinate 51,499,145 of NC_140076.1, forward strand.
GCACTCATAGTTTTCTATATCATATTACTGTATGATAATAAGCTTTTGTCTGGATAAAAGTATATAATCATTAACATTTATAGTTCTCACTGGTAAAAAGGCAGATGACATACACTATCATTTTGTGATGTGTAATTCAATTGCTGGCACATTAGAATTTTAAACGTAAGGTTTATAATGTAAATTTTAATTCTGTACTCTGTCAGTAGCTAACAAATGCTGAATTATTTCCTTCCTTAGACATACACCATTGGAATCCATTTAAAGTGCTTAATGATGTATTAATAAACCATGATGTTCCAACAGAGTTTCTGAACTCCCCTTACTGGTGCCAGCTCTGGTGCTGTCAATCAAATTAGAATGCCATGGTTTCTCAGTAAATAAAGGTTAATTGGACATATAAAGGAAAAATTGAACATCAGAAATATTTATACTTACATTATTTTTGTGTAAAACATAGTTATTAAATCTCCATATATCATTTATGTGGCTAAAATGTCCACAATGGTGTATATTACATTTTGATATTTTGTTTAGTGCATTGAAGGTTATCTACTTGCAATTTCAGAAAAATCAGATATACCAACCTTACTGTTTATATCTTTGTTGTCTTAATATTTAAATATTATTTCTTAGGAGAAATAAGTTTATGTAGGATCTTTTTTGCATGGTAAGGTTCACTATAACTGCTTTTCAGTCAACCATGCTCAACAAACACCAAAATCTTGTTCTCTATAATATGTGAAAAATATTTGTATATATGTGCCATTATTTCCTCAATGTAGTTTCTATTTTCTATCTTCCTTACTTCTTTACTTCCTGATGTATTAGAGAACTCAAAATCTCTTCATGGGGGGGTGTCTATTTTCTTATATTCATTTCAGATGAGAATCATGTGCTTAAACAGGTCTAATAAAGCTATTTAGAAAAACCTTACTAAACAGGTATCACCAGCTACATAATTTTAGCAATGTAATTCACCTAGTGAGAGAAAAAAAGAATATTCTTGTACAGAGGGTTGAATATTCAGAAAACCACTACAGATACAATATACTTAATGGTGTTAGCAAAAAACATAAAGATACATGTTTAAGATATTTCTGACTTAGTTGGAAATTTAGATAACTTTTAAAATCACACAAAACAAGAAAGTAAAATTCATAATAAGAAGAAATTAAGAAACTGGAACCAATAATTCTTAATCTAGAAGCTGGAAAGAGGACAAAGTAAATGTTTGGTTACCAACATCTCCCACAACTTTATAATTCTCATGCTCACATCTGATTTGATCAAAGGGAAAATCTCAGGATACGAAAAAATAAAACTCCTAGCAGAGTAGAATTTGGGGATTCATGTCAGTCTTATTGTTGTCTCTAAACTACAAACACAAATCAGGAAACATCCTAGCTTTGTACACTCCCTCCTCAAAATCCCCCAACTTCAAACTTAAAAAATATGCAGTAAAATTATCAAACCAGACTACAGCTTAAGTACTTAGAGATGTTCAGCAAATTATCTCTAAAAGAAATAATTTCAAAATCAGGTCTTAAAGATTTTCTACAAAGTGAGAAAGAAGTGGCTCACCACTGAAAATCACTAAAATAAAAACTTAATCATCATGGGGGGAAAATCAGGTAAAACTTTTGAAAATGCATAATTAGGCCCAAAACAAATTCAGGTATCAAAATTCGAAGACTCAAAATTTAGAGTTAAAGATCTAAAGATATGAAAATAAAGAATAAATGATAAAGACTATCAAATCTGACTATCCAGATTTGAAATAAAAACAACAAACAAACCCGGAGAGCCTCCCTGGTGGCACAGGGGGTTAAGCACCGCACTATGAAGAAATCCACAGCCTCTGCAGCACAAGTTCAATCCCCATCTGGCCAGGGAGCAACCCAAATGGTGTTGCTGTCTTGCCCGCTGCTCCCCTCAGCAGTGTATTTCAGTTGGTCTGCCTGTTCTACTCCCCGCTCAGTCTCTGGTGAATCCTCTCATCCCTCTGCATCTCTAGCCTGTACCCCAGCTCTTGTATGCATAAATAAATCTTTTAAAAAAAAAGGAAAAAAATGTCTGCATTCTGTATGCTCCAAATAACATCATTTCTAGTATATAAACAAAAACATGGCATCATTTGATGAAATAATAATACTTAACATTTACAGACTAAAAGTATGTACAAATACTTTTCTAAGACAATTATATAAATTATTTAATCATCACAACAGTGATTGTAGTAGGCACTGTTGCTATCCTTATTTCAGAACTGACCCATTAGTCAAGGAAATTTTTTAAATATGCCTCATTCCCATAGGTAGTAACCCACAAATAAAAAACATTTATACATAGTAGGTTAGTTTCAGAATCCAAAGTTTACAGTTACTTCATTTATCTCTAGAAACCCTGACAAAATACCTAATATCCATTCACAGAGAAGAAAATATTAATTTCCAATATGTAAGGGGAATAATGTATAATCTCAATAGTATCAGAGAAATACAAAGTAAAATGTGAGATAACAGACTATAACACCCTATCTAAGAAATAAAAATCATACAATAAATGTTTGTAAGGATATAGAGCAGTGAGGACTCTCATATACTACTAAGCAATATCTAAATTTACAAATTTATTAAGGAAAATGTTTTACATTATCTATTAAATATGTGAGTACTATATATGACCTAGCAATTTCATTTCTAACCATAAATCTTGGTTGGGATGCTACTGTGTGCCCTGAAATCTTTATAGATATGCTTGTGACATTATTGTTTATAATAGTTAAAAACTGAAATGGGCCAAATTACTTACTTGTGAAACATATACATGTAAAAGTACCTATCTATGAAATAAATAAATGAAACGGGATATATTCAAGTAATGCATATAATAGTAAAGAGCAAGAAAATAAATGAACTTCATAAGTCAATATGAATACAACTCAAGATGTAATATTAAATATCATTACAGTTGTATATATTTCAAAATCAGATGAAATATAAAGTATTATTTAGAAATATGTGTATTTTATGAGAATATTGGGGAAAGCAAGAAAATGATGAACAGAAATTTAAGAGAAAACCTACCTTTTGGGAGAAGAAGGAGAATAAAGTTAGGGAAGTCAACAAAAAAAGATTTAAAATATTTATTTTTTTGCATTTCACAAGCTCAGACATGCCATAAGATTAAAATATTCTATTTTGTGAAATACTGAATGCATCCATTGGTTTATCTATTATATCCAACATTTTAAAAAGTAAATTATATAGGGAAGAAAAGGAATATTAAATAATCTGGCTTTTATAATGAATCGCTTATCAATAAAAAGCTACAAGTCTAGTGGCCGGCCAGGGAACTAACCCACATGGTGCAGCAGACCTCTCCTCTCCTGTTGTGCACACTAGTCCCCTCAGCAGTACATTTCAGTAGATCTGACTGTTCTGCTCCCAACTCTGTCTCTGCGGAATCCACTTACCCTCTCCCACTCACCTCTGGCCAACACCCAAGCTCTTCTACACAAAAATAAATAAATAAAATCTTTAGAAAAAAAGCTACAATTTGGGAAATATTTCTTGTAAATACTTCTTGTATTTACAGAATAAATGGAGTGCACTAGGCTTATTCATTCATTCATTCATTTATTATTTTACTAATTATTGTTACAAGTATTAAGCATTTTCCCTATGTTCCAATCAATATCCTACCAAATAGTCATACAAAGATAAGTTATAGCCTTTGCCTTTGAACAGCTGACATTCTATAGCACAGGAGTTGATGATGTCTCCCAGTTCTAATTTTATTTTGAGATAACAGTTCAATTTATTTTCCTAGTCAAGACAAAGGGAAGAATTTGGCAGGAAAGGGAAAGTTGGTCCTTAGGCCCTGCAGACATCCGCTGAAAGTTAGGGTGGATAATAGAAGGAGATGACATATAAGAAGAGAGAGTGAGAAGGAGAAAAATTTCTGGTTTGAAGCTATTGACATAAAATGAGACAATAATCATGTGTGTGGAATATAATATTGTTTTCTAACCTTGGGTAACAACAGGAAGACACATACACACACATTTCAAACGCTTTCTTAATAGGAAAAACAAGTACATCAAGAATGTACAAAATGTTAATGCCAAAGTTGAGCTGGTAGTTTAAGATTTTCTAGGGAAACAAAACACATGCCCTATATTCATGCTGCATCTGGACACTCTATAGTTTGTATTAGGAAGGCAACGGCTTTAGGTGTTTTAAGAACTTTGGAATTCATTCTGAAATGATAAATCTCACTTTCATATTCAAAGTATTTAAAATACCAGGTTTCTAAAACTGAGCTCTCAAATTTTACACATTTATGTAATTTTACACATTTTACACATTTGTGGCATACTATGTAAAGAAAATTGCTCTATTAGACTATAAAGATAGATCTAATTGAAAAACAAATAGGTGTGGGTGTCACTAGACATTTGAAAATGTACATACCAATTTTTGGAAACAGATTTTAGTGATCCATTTTCAAAGTTTGAAACGGATTTTGATAAGCATAGATATATTCTTAGAAAATATTTTCTGACCTGCATAAGCACCTTTATAATCAAAATTATATAACGAAAAACAAGTATGGTTTAGGTTTGGAAAAAAAAAACACATCTATATTTTATATCTGTATTTATATATACATACATATTATATATATATACACACATACTATATATACACACATGTGTGTGTTTTGAAATATTTAAGATAATCAAAATATTAAGCTTATCTTTGACCTTGCCACTTTCCCTTCTCCCCCATACTGTATGTGTCTCCAACTAAGGAAGTTAAAATGAACTGTCATATTTTCCTTTAGATTCTCCTCATATGCATCTACTGAGTTGGCCTGTGTTTGAGCTAATTGATAAGAGTGGCAATGTAAATGCTATGCAAATGAAGCCCCTCAGGGACACCTCTTTCCAAGTTCAATTGATGCCTATGCAAACATAGCACTTTGTAATGTTATTCCAAGGTATTTAATTTTGTGGTTTGTGTAGACATTCAGTGTAATTGACAGTGATACATTGGTCTCCCATACTATCTATCCCTGACAAACATCCTTTGCTTTAAACACAGCACTATCACCGATAAGTTTGAAGCACATGAAACGAGTGCTGATAATGTTATATTATTGATGATAAAATTAAACCATGGAAAATTTAAAGCTGTGCTATCATGACTCTCTCACACATACACACATACACCAAAAACACATTTCCCAAGATACTAAACATTTTTTCACTGAGATATAATTATTACTAGTATAAAAATGCAGTATTCAGGACAGTTTCAGTTATTTTTTAAAAATGATCATCTTAAAAGTTGTGTAGTGGGTCTCCCTGGTGGCACAAGTGGTTAAGATGCAACCTACGAAGCTGTCTGCAGCCACTGCAGCAATGAGTTCGATCCCCGGCCAGAGAGGTGACCTACATGGTGCAGCAGCCCTCTCCTGGCTTACCTGCTACTTCCCACTCTGTCTCTGGTGAATCCTCTCACCCCCTACACCTCTAGTCTATACCCCAGTTCTTGTATGCATAAATAAATAAATCTTTAAAAGAAAAAAGTTGTTTTTTTTTAAGTTGTTTTTGTTATTGTATATTTTACCTCTCTAGTAATCTTGTCTTTGTAGTAGGAGGTTGTTCTGTGCATTGTAGAATAGTATCCAGCATCTCTGTACTCTATCTACTAGATACCAACTGTTCCCCTTGAAACTAACAATCAAAATCATTTCTAGGTAGCCCAAAAAAGAGCAGTATTTCTCCCGGTTGAAAAACTGTCTTCTCAGGCTCTACAAAACCCCCAGGGTTTCAGTGAGAACTCTACTCTGAATGTCAGAACTGAAATGCATGAACTCTCAATTTTTTTTACTCCTTGGCTCTCCTGTAGTTTTTCTTTTCTTTGTAGCTCTTCTTTGACATCCTTTGATGCTTTTCTACAAATGTGCAGCTTAATATTGGGCCAAATGTGCAAGTACATTCATATGCCAATCTATGGAGCTCTTATTACTCCGTTTTTTTTTTTTTTTCTCTTCTTACACTGTGTTCCAAAAATTTCAGCCCCATCAGCTTCTCCAAACTCTGCCTGTCTCCTTAACACACTGCACAGACATGCCCTTTCTGTGTTTTACTCCTGACAGCAGACACAAAGCCAGAAAGGTTATATAGCTCCCTCTCTTGTTTTCTTAGTCTGAGGATCAGAGTTCTGCACTACCTATTGTCCAATATATGAAACAGTTGTATTACATAGTTTTCAGTTTTCTATTTGTTTTAGCAACAGAACAATGTCAAGGACACAATTTAGTAAGTTTAAAAACTAAGACTCTACTCCTGGCCCAGCAGGCAAATTTGGAAGGCTTGAATAGAAAAGGGAATGGATAAGGCTGCCATGGGGACAAGGCCATAAAACCAGACGACCAAGACCATAAAAACCAGGACCTCTCCAGAGATGCAGAAGCAAAAGCCAGAACATGTTTCTGTGTCAAAGGCCAGTACAGGAGAGCAGATATCCCAGCAGATAACTGGTGCAAACTGGCACCCCGTGTTAGAAAGTCTGAGAAAACAGAGTACAAAAGAGACCCTACGTCCTCCTTCATGTGCAGATCTCTCCTGTCCAGCCCACTGCTTCTCTTAGCATTGTATTTCAATAAATCTGCCTCTTCTGTTCTCCTCTCTATATCCGGTGAATTTTTTCGCCACCATGCCTCTGGCCAATACCCTGGTTATATCGCCCCACAATAGGTAAGTCTGGTAACAGTTACCCCCTATCATGTAAACTTCTTTAAAAGTTACCCAAATAGGGCCTCCCCAGTGGCACAGCAGTTGATTGCTGGCTTGCGAAGCTGCCAGCAGCCTCTGCAGTGCCGGTTCGATCCCTGGCCACCGGCAAGGGTCCCACATGGTGCACAGACCTCTCCTTGCCTCGCCCACTGCTCCTATCAGCAGTGTACTTCATCAGTCTGTCTGTTCTGCTCCCCGCTCTGGCTCTGGTCAATTCTCTCACCCTCCCGTGCTTCTGACTGTACCCAGGGCTTATATAAATAAATAAATAAATCTTAAAAAAAAAAAAAAAAGTTGGGCCTCCCCGGTGGCCCAGCGGTTGAGTGCTGGGTTGTGAAGCTGCCCGCAGCCTCTGCAGCGCTGGTTCGATCCCCGGCTGCTCCCCGGGCACCGGAGGAGGGTCCCACATAGTGTGCAGATCTCTCCTGCCGCCCACTGCTCCCCTCAGCAGTGTGCTTCGGTCCTTCTGCCTGTTCTGCTCCCCGCTCTGGCTCTGGTGAATTCTCTCACCCTCCTGCACTTCTGACTGTACCCAGTGCTTGTATAAATAAAATAATAAATAAATAGATAAATAAATAAATAAACCTTAAAAAAAAAAGTTACCCAAATAAAGTTCATGTGTGGTCATTCTCATGACTGTGTGCATATAATATTTTATCAGTCCCAAATCCCTCAAATTCTGAGTAATATTAGATAGTGACAATTAAAGACAAGGAAATAATTCAAGGAGGTAGAATGTAAAACAGTAGAATGATATTTTAAAGAGACTGACCAGGAGTGTTCTAACTTGAGTAGTTATCATGAAAAACCCTGAAAATGTGTGGGAATTGTTTATACTAAATGCTTATCAATGTATTCCTTCTCTGTCTCCTTTCTAAAATAAATGTTCCATAAAATAAAGTAGCTGGGCCTCCCTGGTGGCACAGTGGTTGAGCGCCACGCAGCGCAGCTGTCTGTAGCCTCTGCAGCTCCGGTTCAATTCCCCGCCAGCCAGGGAGAACCCCACATGGTGCATGGTGCGGCAGACCTCTCCTGCCTCGCTTGCTGCTCCCCTCAGCAGTGTCTTCGGTCCGTCTGCCTGTTCTGCTTTCTGCTCTGGCTCTGGTGAATTCTCTCACCCTCCCACGCTTCTGACCTGTATCCTGGTTCTTGTATAAAATAAATAAATCTTTAAAAAAAAAAAAAAGAAAGAATCTGTGTATTTTGGACACTTTAAATATCTCCATTGTCTGTATAAAAGTATCTGGAACATGGTAGATAGTTTTTATATATATATATAATAATTTAGCATTATTGTAATTTAGAATTATGTTGCTTGCCTTTATTGAAATGGTTCTTTATGTATTCTAAGTATTTAGTGGATATATATATATATATATATATATATATATATATATCTGACCAACCAATAAATGAATAAGACTTCCATTGTATGTAAAAGTTTTCTAGGTGGCAGGCTTTTTATAATTTCTCAAAATATTACTGGAAGAAAAAAAAAAAAGAACTACTGTGACTAAGGAAAAGTTATCCAAAGGCAAAAATGAAGATTTCCCCAAATCTCTGATTAAAATAATGATGAAAAATTCACAACAACTCCAAACTACCCTCTAATCCTCAACCACTGGTTCTGATTTGTGAATATGTAGCTCAGTGTATTCACATGTGTGAAAAGTTGACATCTTTGAAGCCATTTTTAAAATAGAACTAGGGCAATTACAAAGAATAAATAACAGATAAAAAACCTAGTTCATATATTAGGCAGAATAGAACAAATAAATATTTGATAATATTCGGTGAAAACAATATCAATAATGATGCCTTTTTAATGTAATCTCTGTGGGAGCAAAGAATTTTGTGAAGTCAGAAGTTGTACACTACTAAAACAGAACTTCCTAAGCAATTTCTTCATAAAACTGATACAGCAAAATTGAACCATAAATTGCACAGATATGAAAAGTTTCTGGTACTGTATATCTATTTAGAAAAACTGATATGAGCAAAAATAAATAGAGCATTGCCAAATTGTAAATTGTTTTAATCATAATAATGCTTAACTGAGGTCAACCTCATTACTGAGAGACTAGCCAGGGGCTAGTATAGCTGAGAGTTCACACCACCCCTGTTGTTGTAAAGTTTAATTGGAACACTGCCACACCCACTTGTTTATGTATTGTCTAGGGCTGCTTTGTGCCACAAGAGTAAAGTAGTTGTTACAAGGATCATATGAAACACAGCCCAAAATATTTACCATCTGTCCATTTACGAAAATGCTTGCTGATCCTTGCCAGGATATAATGGCAATAACAACAAAACAAAGTCTGGACCATCTTGAGTAAGATAATGAATAACATTGTAAGAGAAGACATTTCCTAGTTAATTCATTTATCAGTAGCATTCCTATGAGAATGTCATAACTACAAACAATTGGATTTGGGGTATAAAAAAAGCAATTTTTGTGAGCTTTGATGAAGACAGTTTAGATACAAAATTAATTTTAATTGTGTTATTTGATGAGTTTTGACAAATATATACAGCTAAAACCACTCCCAATAATGTTATGGAGTTTTTTTATCATGCCAAATACTTTCCTTGTGGAACTTTGCAGTCAATTCCATGCTCGCTCTCAGGTCTCTGATAAATCCTGATGTACTGTCTATAACAAAAGGCTTGCATTTTTTTCTTAATGCTCTGCAAATGAAATCAGTTATCCATGCATACAGTTTCTATTGTATGGTTATACCACAATTTGCTTGTATGTTTATCAGTTGATGGAAAATTGGATTATCTTTAGTTTGAGCTATTATGAATAAATTTTCTTAGAATATTTGCCTAATATTATTTGTGTGTATATATATATGTTATCAATGTGTCCTCCAAGTGCCAGGATTCAATTTTAGGCATTACTGTGATTATTTAAAGGTGTCACATTATGGCCATAATTTGCATTATCCTTAGATCAATGATCTCAACTATCATTATTTAGCATCTATTTATCTTTTTTTGATGAAATGTCTATTCAGATTATTTGGTAATTTAGCATTATGTTGCTTGCCTTCATTGAAATGGTTCTTTATGTATTCTAAGTATTTGGTGGATATATGTTTGACAAATGTCTTTCATTTTGTAATCTATCTTTTTATCTTAATATTATCTTAAGAGAAAATGTATTTAATTTGAAGGTCAATTTATAAAATGTTATTTTATAATGCATATGTTTTATTATTAAATGTTGCACTAAATAAATCCTTTACCTAAGATCATAAAGATTTTCTTGTGTTATTAATATTTGCTTCTAAAGATTTTATATTTTTAGCTTATATTTTAGACTACTGTGTATTTCATTTGTTGTTATGTACAAGATGCAGGGAGTACTGAGATTCATTTAATTGCATATAAAAATCTATTTGTACCAGTACCAAATGTTGAAAAGATCATCACTTCTCTACTGAACACCCTTTACATATACCTTAGGTCAAGTTAATTTTCCATAACTGTCCATTTCTACTATTCATTCTTAAAAGACAACAAAAAAGAAAACAAACAAACAAACAATGAAAACAAAACAAAATAACCCCCACCATCAATTTTACCCCTTCCACCCGTGCTGTCACCCCCACCCTCTTTGCTTCTTATAACCACAGTTCAATTATTAATGTCTACTAGTTTATTTTTATTATGTTTTGTCTATTCATATACTTTGTTTCCTTATGTTCCTCAAATAGGTGAAATCTTTTAACATTTGCCATTATCTTTTTCACAAATTTGGCTTCACATTATCCCCTTAAGAGTTCTTTCTGTTTTGCCGCAAATGCCAAATTTTATTTTTCCTCATGGTTATTGTGTACATGTTTATATTAATGTATACATGTATACATTTATAAATGTATACATGTATATAGCAGTTTTCATATACATATCCATATTTATATATAATATATAAATATATATTATAAATGAATAAATATAAAATCTCTACTTCAGTCATCTACTAGTGGGTGCTTAGATTGTTTCCATATCTTAGCTATTGTACGTAAAACTGAAATAAGCATTATGGTTTATATATTCTTCAAATTGATGATTTCATGTTCTTCACATTGATGCCCGATGTGGGGTTACTGGAACAAATGTTAATTCTATTTTTAGTTTTCGTTTTTTGGGGAATATCCATACAACATTCCAAAATGTCTGCACCAATTTACATTTACAATGCATAAGGTTTCCTCTTTCTCCTCATCCATGCCGACATAGTTTACTTTAGTTTCTTTTATTTGTATATCTGTATTTATGCCAATGTTCTACTTTCTTCATTAGTTTAGCTTTTTAGTAATTCTTGGAGTTAGGTAGAGTATATGGTTTTACCTTGACATTTTGAAAAAAAAAATGGCAGTTTTTCATAGTAGCATGTCCACATAAACTTGACACACAAAATCAACCTGACATTTTCAATAATAAAATAAAATGTGCTGGAATTTGGTTAGAACTATTTTGAACCTAAAATACATTTTGGGGAGAAGTGATAACAATATTGAATCTTTTGATAGTTATGGACATGATTTACCTTAATGGCCTTGCTTGAGCTCTGATCTTTTTCTTCCTCTTTATTTCTGATGGTGCTTGCCTGATCTTGAAAGCTTCAACAAACATGTAGAGAAATCAGTACTTAATGGAAACCTCAGGGATACACTCTTAAATACCAAAGCTCTCTCTGTGTTGCTCCCTCTCTTTGGTTCTCTACTCTGAAAATTCCAGCACATCGGTCTCACACTCTGAATCTTCATTATCACATAGAAAATTCACAGGATGTGGTTATCTGCACTGTTTCATATCATTCTACTTCCTTTCTTATTTCATCTTAGTTGAATGCCACCTAAGATATCCTAAGATATCAAAGTCACCTAAGATATCATTATACGATATGATGCCATGATTAATATATTTAAAACCCTGATTACCTAATATATAGAAGGGACTCAATGAACATTAATTCACCTATTTTTATATGCTTATTATTTTACATACTATACATTCTAAAACTCAAATCACATATAAGATCTCACCTTAATAGATAAATTATACATTATTGAAGTTAAAGGGATATTTATCAAATTAACAACTGATTTTTGCCCTTCAATTTCCTAAAAACTCTGGACCCAGAAGGCAAGATGCACTTCATCCATAAAGGATGATTACTCTCGGGCCTCCCCTGGTGGTGCAGCGGTTGAGCTCTGGGCTGCGAAGCTGCCTGCAGCCTCTGCAGTGCCAGTTCGATCCCAGGCCACCAGTGATGGCCCCACATGGCATGCAGACCTCTCCTGCCGCCTGCTGCTCCCCTCAGCAGTGTCCTTCGGTCCTTCTGCCTGCTCTGCTCCCCACTCTAGCTCTGGTGAATTCTCTCACCCTCCCACACTTCTGACTGTACCCAGGACTTGTATAAATAAGTAAATAAATATAAAAAAAAAGGGTGATTATTCTCAGATACTTCCGAGTTTAGACCTCAGATACTGTTTGCTCTAAAATAAGAACATGATTTTTCTATTATGTTATGGGACTCGACCATTTTTAAAAGTTTTTGATCAAAGCATTTTGTTAATGACTGCCTTGCTGTGCTGTTCCCCTCCAATTTCTATGCTGAATCTCTACACCAATAGGCTATGAGTGGGACCTTTGAGAGGTATTAGATCATAAGGGAAGAGGCCCAATGGTGGTCTTAGTGCTTTCCTTTGAATATTAGAAGAGATGAAACAAGTTCTCTCTCTCTCTCTCTCTCGTTCTCTCTCTCCTATGAGGTTACAGCAACATGGTTATCTGTAAGTCAAAAAGAGGGTGTTCATAAGAATTGATTGTGTTGACAGCCTGATCATGGACTCCCAGTCTCCAGAATTGGGAGAAATAAATATTTGTTGTTCAAGTGTTCAAGCCTCCCAGTGTTTAGTATTGTGCTGTAGCAGTCTGATCTGACTAGGACACGTTTTAAGCGAAGTCATAAGTCCTGATTATATCTCGACAGACATTAATAGTCTCTTTGGAGCAATGAAAAGAATGTGATCAAGGTGATCCTCCCTCATAATACCACACATATTTCACAAATTGACAAATTCAAACTCCAGGCTTAATTGCTATGCCTATAGCAACCACTTTCTGTGGGAACATCTGGTGATCTCACATTTGACTGCTGACTTCCACAGTTCTAAGTATACATTAGAGCATTTGGAACACAAGGGATAAAGTGAGGGATTCTCCCACTTTTAAAAAAGAATATCTGGGTGTTACTCATTATCACTACCTCACCACAGCAAATGGGCAGGAACAAATTCTCTGATCTGTTCCTCCTCTAAAGGGAATTTAACTTTTATCCAATTTTTCAAGTTGGCCTTAAAACTATAATTTTTTTTAAGGTCGGATAAAACAAGTCCAAAATGGTAGAGAGAAGATGAAGTTTGCAGTCTCAAATTTTACCAGCTTTGTGACGTGAAAGGAGTGTCTAAAAGTTTCAGAGTTTTCCTATCTTTTATATGATAGAAAGTGAGTGTAGAGTACAAGAAACTGAAAAACTGCATTGTATAAATTTGTGGAAGTTGTTGCTTTTATAGACCACACCTTTAAGTTATACTGGCAGCTTTTACAAAATTCTTTAACAATCAGCTTCTATGGATATAAATTAGAAGTAATCTGAAAGAATGGAAGCATTTTCTTGTAGGCAGACAAATACAAATTCAAAGAGAATAAGATGACAGGTGGATGTTTTGGAGATTCATAACTCTGAATCCAGCTTTTTTATTGAGGACTCCTCTATGTTTATTTATTTGATAGAAGTTTTATTTCTATCAGGTGTTTTAGAGCACTACTGAGCATCTCCAATGAATTTTTTTAACCAATCTTTTACCACTTGGTCTGTTTGTGTCTATCACCAACAGCATTGTCACCTTCCTCTGGAGGAGACAGTTTCACAAGGTCGTCAACAAGGTCAGAAGCAATAGACATCTCTAAAAGATCCAATCAGGCCTGCAATAGGATCAGGGTGACTGTTTGTTTATCCATTTAATCTGTAATTTATTTTTCAAACCTGCTATTTTGAGTTTATCACCTATTTCATAGTTGTATAATAAGGTTCAAAAGATCTGATTTTTTTATACTGAATTTTTGAAACATGATAGTACTGTGATATCTGTGCAATCTATTACTGCTTTGAAATAAGGGCAACGACTGTTTCTCCAGGGTTAACACAAACATATCCATTCCGATTGTTTTCCATTGCACAGATTTTTATAATACACTGCTACAATAGAGAATCCACGCATGGAACAGCATATACATTAATCTTAACAGTTTTAAAGCCATACCTGAATTTGTGAGGGATGATTAAGTATCCTGAAAGTAATTAGCCAAGGGTTTAAGACATAATAGTTTCTACATTCTGAATATTGTTTCTAAGTGGTCTCTGTAGACTATTAATCATCTATCATTCTATCTATCTATCTATCTATCTATCTATCTACTCTATTATCATTCTTGAGAGTGAGAATGAAGTTAACATAGCTATATCATGCTATATGTATAGTTATATATACATAAAATTATACACAATCTCTCTCTATATATAGAAAAAATGAAACACAAAAAAAATAAAAATAAAAAATTTTCTCCTATCCATCTCTGTGTATCTCATTAGCCTTAATTAGAAATATATATAAGAAATATACATGGGCCTCCCCAGTGGCGCAGCGTTTGAGCACTGGGCTGTGAAGCTGCCTGCAGCCTCTGCAGTGCCGATTCGATCCCCGGCTGCCAGCGAGGGTCCCACATGGTGCACAGACCTCTCCTGCCTCGCCCACTGCTCCTATCAGCAGTGTACTTCATCAGTCTGCCTGTTCTGCTCCCCACTCTGGCTCTGGTGAATTCCCTCACCCTCCTATGCTTCTGACTGTTCCCAGTGCTTATATAAATAAATAAATCTTTAAAAAAGGAAAAAAAAGAGAAATATATATATTTATACATATAGTGTTTATATTTATGAAGGGAGGGAATAAAACTTTTTGCTTTTTATTTTTAATACTATTTTCACTAAAAGTGAAAGTGCTAAGAATAGCAGAAACGTCCTTTGGTTCATCCCAATGAGATAACAAGGTAACAAAAATTAATGGACAAAATTTATTCACTATGGAAATATTGGATTTTTGGGTAGATGTTCATCAGCTATGTGTTTTAAGACTGAAATATAATGCCTTCAATAAAAAGCTCAAGTCAATATTTGCAGTCTTTTTGGTGTTTATGGTGTTGATCTGCCAGAAATATTACTTATGTCACTATGATAGAATTTTCTGAATGAAGCAATTTATCTTAAACTTACATGTACAATTATGATTATAGCCTGCAACCCTCTGTAAACTTACTTAAGTTATTTACCAAGCTATTTACTAGTATGCCTATAAAGATTCTATATCTCTGAACATTATGTGCCAATGTAGTATGACTTGCTTCTCAAGTTTTTATTTCCTTTATAGATTTGCTATTTAACTGAAATGTATCTGTAGAAGATAAAGAATGAATATAGCTTTTGAAGATAAAAAACTCCTTAAATAAAAGCTATAAACATTTCAAAGATCACTCTCAATAATTATCTTCAGTCACAATCACAGAAGTTCAAAACAAGAATGAAATATCACTAAATCTCTGAACAAACTTCCTACTTCTAAAGAAGATTGGCTATACACAGAGGAGACGTGACTTGCCCCAAATCTCACAATTTAGTCTTGTTCACACCATGCACCATGCCATTATAATATTGCTGTTAAAATGAAAATAGCCTCTTGCAGTTATTAATTAGACTGATAAATGCACACACGGAACTACTTTTACACAAGCATGCAATTATTAGAATTGTTGTTGGCTATGATGTTTCTGTTATTATTATGATAGTCATTATTTATTCTGGGCATGCAGACATTTCATTAACTCTGGATGTTTGAGTAGAAACTGAGGTTAAAATATCAAGTTTCAGATTGAAATAATAACTTTGCCACTAAACCTTATGTGACGAGGCAAATACTTGAAACTTCAGAGACCTCCCTTTTACCAAACTATGGCATTGCACAAAGTTTATAACTTTCCCCTTCCCTTGAACACGAATGTCCTATAATTTGAATTCATATAAATATATGAATACATTTATTATGCTCATAAAATATATAACATATACCAAATGGCATTTGATTATGTCCAATTCTACATCATTACATATTTATAAACTAATATAATGCCAGCTCTTCTGAACATACCTATTGATATCTATTAACATTTTTATACAGACAAATAAGAAATATCTATGTCACCTACCAAGCAATGACTAGTTAATTTGGCTTATCAAGAGATACCTAGACAAGTAATACCTAGACAAGTAACAACATCTGGCCAAGGTCACAGACTCTTGATCACTATAAATCACAACAGTCATGGGTTCATTTACTTACCTGGGATGAATAGAGGCTGGCCATGGGCAAAGTATGCTTTATGTTTGGGAGAATGTTTTATGTGGTTTTAGCTTCTTCAGGGTCATCAAGCAGTATTTGGTCAGGAATAAGGTGTGGTTTCAGAATCAGCACTCAGTCTTCAGACTTCCTAATTTTCTAAGAGGTATATCAGTGAGAGGCTGTCAAGATGGTTTCTTCTATTTTCTGATGATCATAGTTCCTCAAAGAAAAATACAATAGATCCTGACCTATAATATAGTTCATTGACTGGGCAGCATCTGATTCTCACAGGGCACAGTAGGATTCATAGGAGTAGCCAATAAAATTACCCATAAAGAGAGCACTGAAGATTATGGTAGATAACCAACAAAGGATAAGAATAAAGATTTAGAAAAAGTCCAGTGGAGAGTAGTAACCTTTTAATCAGGATCTGATGGGGTCCTGGATTGCTTCTTTTTGTCTGTTTCTCACTGATGAAAAGAAGAACTTACATTCAGGTGAAGCTTATAGACTGCTTATTGTTTGAGTTTCAGAAAACATTAAAGAATACTGAGGGCTTTTTCTACCTTCTGTTAGGTGTTTGGACAATGAAGGAAAGCTAAATATCTGCTATCACGAATATTGGCCCTTTCAGAGTCAGGTCTAATCAGGAACAGTACAGGCCAGTGTGCCTGCTATTCAGGAAATTAAGCATCCCATTTACCCATCACTGATTTCAGCATCTGGCTTTCAAAAATTAAAGTATTTTTCAAAAAAAAAAGTCCCCAAATATCATCTAGGATAAGACTTCCCAAGGGGGAATTTATAAATGACTAGAAATAGATTCTCAGAAAGAATAGACCAATTCAACTGCAAGAATGAAAATAAAAATGTCTAATAAATGAAAGCAGTCTTCTGAGAATAGATAAAATTTAAAAACCTTCACAAGCCTAGTGTGTAGTTAGAGATTAACATTATGGTGAAACATCACATGAAAAATGATTGTATGTGTAAATAATTAGTTTCATCAAGAACTGGATAAAAGACTAAGGATCAAAGTCAGCTGAAAAAAAATACAAACTTTATTGATGCATAACTTGTGCTTGAATTCTAAATGTCTATTTATCACATAATAGATTGTTCCTTTTATCCCAGCAAGTGTCTGCACCAATACTCTAGGGACATCTCCAGAATCTATTGGAGAAAGAAGTAGATAAAAGACAGTGCATTCAGCCTCTTTGCTCCTTTTAAATCAGTTAGTAGCCAGCTGTTTCATTGCAACTGATTCTGTACTTTGAGCAGACTCACGACATCTATCAAAATAGTGTTTACATTTTCTTAATAATGTTAACTTAAGCATTTTATTGCCATGCTCTGCAAACTGTCTGAGAGCACTAAAGAAATCTGCTCATGGGAAAGGGAGTTAAGCAATAGGCAGACTACATAAAAAGCCCAGTATCTCTAGAGGTTAACTGCATGACACCTGGAATGACACAAAGCCTCTGTTGCTTTTGTCCAGAGCCAACTGGGAATCCCCTGTGGTCAGAAAAATGTTGGTGAAAGCAAATACCCTTCCCTGCAAACATCTGGAGCCCTGTAGTCTGTGCAGCTTTAAACAGAGGAAGACTGCAAAATTGCTTAGAATCCTAATAAAATGATGAGATGCAGATTGCTGTTATTCCCACATTGTTTTTCAAATGCACATTGTGAAACAAGGCATCTTTCCTTTCTATTCAGAACTTTGAGCAGCGAATGCCAAAAATCAGAAGTTTTGTAACTAATCCACTATTAAGTTACCCAACCACAAAATTATATTTGAGCAATTACCTTGACAACTAAAATACAGAGCTTATTTTTTCTCCTTGCTCAAATAACTCAGAGGCAGAAAATGAGATGAAAGAAAAATAATCCACCATTCCTTCTTTCTCATGCCTAATAATAATAGTAATAATAATTTAAACTGAGACTAAGAATTATTAATATTATCCACATTTTTTATCTTGCAAAATGCACATAATAAGGAGATGGACTGCCAATCTTGACTTAAATTATCTGTGTAATGTTTGACAATCTGGTTGTTTGGGATTAAAATTTCTTTGCTTTACCCCCAAATCATTTCCCCCCCTCAGGTTGCTGGAATTCCAACTTGCAGTGTCACTTTATTGGCATGAATATTGTCATACATCCTTAAAGAGAATTAGATACTTTTGTGAAAATCTGGCAGAATATCTATGGAAAAATATGCCACTTTATTATTTCCAATTGTCACAAATCAATTTTCAGATCAGTCATATACAGCATGAAAAAGATAACAAAAAGAATGAAGAAATATATGTGGTGTATAATATTGTAGTATATATCAAAGTCAATTGGAAAACTGAATTAATTTATTGATAATATTTAATATTTATATAGAGATATTTTATGTAATGGTCTTATCTATAATAATATGTGGATTTCTGGAATATAAACCAGGCAGAAAATTTCAGTACATTAGTTGCAACCCAGTCTTTAATTATTGAAACACTCTCATTAAGAGATGCAATCAGGTAGTGTCAAGTGCTCATAAAGTTAAGTAGTAAATAAATATATGTTATGGAATAACTGGTTAAGTGAGAAATTTCAGATGCCATTAACTTAAATTCAGAATGAAATAAAGTTTATTATTGTACTTGATCACAGTGGTGTAATGGCTACTCAGGACTGCACAATTCTCCTATTTCTCTTTTCTCATAGTAACCTGAAAACAAAATTATAGGAACCTTATAGAAAGCATTGTAGTATGTAATGAAAAAACATTTTACTTGTAAACCAAATAATTTCATTCCACCACAATATCAGTGAACAATGTAAGTCAAAACTTCAAAGAAGGGCCTCCCTGGCAGCTCAAGGGGTTGAGAAGCAACCTATGAGGCTATCCTCAGCCACTGCAGCAGGAGTTTGATCCCTAGCCAGGGAGCTGCCCACATGGTACAGCAGACCTCTCCTGACTTGCCCACTGCTCCCTTCAGCAGTATATTTTTCAATCAGTCTCCTGTTCTGTTCCCCACTCTGTCTCTGGTGAATCCTCTCACCCCCTACACCTCTGGCCTATACTCCAGTTCTTGTATGCATAAATAAATCTTTAAAAAAAAAGTTCAAAGAAAATTCTTGTGTCAAAATTGATGGTAGGCTGACAAAACTTAGGACAATTACACTTTTCTTACTTGAACATATCTAGGACTGCATCAACCTCTATCTCGTCTCTAAAGATATATGTTAAAGAGGAACACACATAATTATTTTAGTGATGATTATACCCTTACAAATATCTACCATATTTTTAGAGCTAATTAAACAGATGATGTACCGCTATCCACAGTGTAGGTATGATGTATTGCCTTTTCAAATTACCTGATTTGCTAGTCATTTTCTTTGGTTGTTATTCACATTTTGAAGTGTTATCTTAGAATTCCCAATTATACAACTACATTCTCTTCCTTAACATTGGATAAATGGCAGATATCAAACCAAACACTTGACAAAAATGTCTATTGTGGGGCCTCCCTGGTGGTGCAGGGGTTAAAGTCTCAGAGCTTTCAATCTTTCTCCAACCACTGTGGCATGAGTTCAATCCCTGGCCAGGGAGCTAGCCCACATATGGTGTAGCAGACTTCGCCTGTTTCGCCCACTGCTTCCCTAGCAATGTATTTCAGTAGATCTGCCTGTTCTACTCCTCACTCTGTCTTCTCACCCCTCAGACCTCTGGCCTATACCCCAGTTCTTATATGCATAAATAAATAAAAATAAATATTTTTTTTAAAAAAGAAAGAAAATGTCTATTTTAAATAAAATTGGCAACACTACTAGCCAAACTAATAAAGCATGACAGAAGTCCTTATCATTATTAATAAATATTGCACTCCCACTACTGTGTCATTTCAACATGCTCCTGTACTTACCACCACATGCAGATATGGGATGCTAAATGGTAGAGCTGTAAACCTCCTGACAGAAAATCATAGTATATTCTGGACGACTGGACTAATACAAGAAATATACGAGGTGAAAAGATGAAGAAAGTAGAATTATATTGTCTTGCCTATTTCAGAAATTAAAGATTCTCTAATAACTGGGGTCCTTCAACACTGAGTTATTCAAGCACAATTTTCCATATACATTTGTGCAGTACATGTGACTCTGAAACCAGTTATGTGGCAAGAAGAAAGCTAGAATAAAAGCACAATCATTATTGAGTTTATTTCAGGAAGAATAGCATGTATTAAATGCACTTCCTACAAAATAAATCACATCAAAACCGATTAGTCTTCTTTCCACTTTAAGGTAAACAGCACTAGGGAAGTATATGAAAGGTTATGATAACTTTGTTATATATTATTTTTGAGAGCAGGAACTTTAGTATATATTAGAAAGACTTCCATAATAATTGACAAAATACAAAAATAACTTTTAGAATTATTGGCTTAATTACTTGCAAGTACAGTTTTTAACAAGTTATCTATTAGCTTCAATTTATTCCATGTAGATACTTAATAAATGTGGAATTATAAGAGAATCCTGTGGAATGAACCCCAGGATATTATAGGAAAGCTTTTTTTAAAGTATTTTTGAAAGTTCACTATGAATATAGTCTATTTTTTTAAGATTTATTTATGCATATAAGAGCTGGGGTGCAGGCCAGAGGTGCGGGGAGTGAGAGGACTTACCAGCAACAGCATGGAGAATAGGACAGGCAGATTGACTGAAATACAGCGCTGAGGGGAGCAGTGAGTGAGACGGGAGAGGTCTGCTGTGCCAGGGGGTCATCTCTCTGGCTGTGGATCGAACTCTTGTTGCAATGGCTGCAGATAGCTTCATAGTGATAATGCTTAAACCCCTGTGCCACCAGGGAGGCCCCACTATATATCTAGTTTAAGGATATTTATTGAACTCATTTTAATTGAACACAGGAAATGTCTACAAAATTCAGGATCTACTTATACATTGTTCATTCAATTAAGTATTCTATGCAAATGAATTAAGTTAATCAGTACTTTGAATTTGACGGTTATATATGAAAATGTAACAATGATTTATTGATTTTTAGAGACTATTATTTCTAAGAACTTTTATTTAATAAGTAGTGCATTTTATCTCATTTGCTTACACTACAATACTGCCTACAAGGTTCTAATAATGTTAGGACCCATTTACATTCAGTTTAAGTATTACATGAGTTAATACACAATATACCTATATGTATGATTGTGTGTGTATATACATATATCAAATATTTTTGAAGTTCTTATTTATAATAATGGGATAGTCCTAAGCAGTTAGAGTTTAAAATATTGAATACAAAGACTGACTTGGGTTAATGTAGGCCTAGATGATACTAATTAAGGACAATTCATCAAAAAATGAAAAAAATATATATTCCAGTAAATATGGTGATAGATTAAAGATAGAAGATCAAAGTAATGGTTGGCATAAGAAATGTGAAACAGTAAACTATAGTGTCAGTACATAAATAAAGGATGTAAATGAAAAAATGCCACTCTTTCTTGAGTTTTATTAGTTATTTGGTATTATATTAAGCACAGTAAAAGTATCTCCTTTTCAGGTCCTCCCTGGTGGCACAGCGGGTTGAGTAATGCTGTGAAGCTGTCCGCAGCCTCTGCAGTACAGGTTCGATTCCCGGCTGGCAAGAGAGATACCCACATGGCGGGGCAAACCTCTCCTGTCTCACCCACTTTCCCCTCAGCTGTGTTTTCGGTCCGTCTGCCTGTTCTGCTCCCCACTCTGTCTCTGGTGAAGTCTCTCACCCTTCTGCACCTCTGGCCTGTACCTCAGCTCTTGTATAAATAAAAATAAATCTTAAAAAAATATAAAACATAAAGATTTATTTAAAAAAGTATCTCCATTTCAATATTGTGAGACCAAAGTTGTTACTCACATTTTATAAATTAGAAACTTAGTGCACAAACTATTGACATATCTAATAATAAATCTATTTCATTCTAATTTCAAATTCCACATGAACATCAAAAAGATTTGGCTACAGGCATTAGAACTCTGCATGGAGGGCTGGAGTTCAGTCCCTTAAGAATGAATATAAGTCTTCACTATCACTGCTTTGGGTGATGTGTCTGTAAAGATGTCTTTGATGTGCAAACATCAATTCCAAAGAGCACCTGCACCCCTATGTTTATAGCAGCACTGTTTACAATAGCTAAGCTTTGGAAACAACCCAAATGCCCAAAAATAGATGACTGGATCAAGAAGATGTGGTACATATATACCATGGAATATTACTCAGCATTCAAAAAAGATAAACACATGCAATTTGCAGCAACATGGATGGCGCTGGAAGGGATCATGCTCAGCGAAATAAGCCAAAAAGAAAAAGAAAAATACCAGATGGTCTCACTCATAGCAGGAGTCTAGAGAACTTAAATAAGGGACCAGGAAAATGAATATAAGAAAGTGAAAATCAAAATCAACAGAAAACTATGAACCAGAGACACTTTTTGGGGGGTGGGGGGCGGGAGGGGAAGGATTGGGGTCAGAATGGGGCGTTTGCAATTGTATGGGGGAATATAAAAATAAAATTTATTATTAAAAATAAATAAATAAATAAATAATGTAAAAGATTAAAAAAAATAAAAGCAATGATATATATAATTGTTACAAAAAAAAAGAATGAATATAAGTAAAAAGCTATAGTATGGTATTAAGCAGTCTTCCACATTACATTCTTAGGCATGAAAGGAGTAGAAAATGGAACTGGTTGAACTAAAACTGTTAACACAAAAAAATTATGGAGCTAGAGATGTGCAGGAGCAGCCACTGGTTTGACCTGAGGTTGCAGGTAGAACTAGAATTCCTTACACCAAAATTTCTAGCTAAGGACAGAATTGCTTCCAGGGTAAAGGTAGAGAAAGGAGGCTTAAAGGAAATAAATTTATTTTTCCTCTGAAATACAGTTATTGTGAGAGTCAAACTTGATAATACATGTTGGAACAAGTGATCAAAAGGCCTCTGCTGTTACTAAAGTTATCAATAGCCTATAACTTGCATTTCTCAATGTGCATATAATAATACTTTACATGGTGCTTCTAGTGTGATGCTGTGCTTTACAAGTCTCATTTCTTAATGACTTGCAAATGCTGACCTATTGTTTTTTAAATCATCAGACACAGCCAGTACATTAGGTTTTAATTCACAAACTCTGCAGGTAGCAATGGTGCTGTTCTGTTACACTTGAGTATCTGTAGACCAGTCATAACATAATCAATTGTTTCCTCAATGCTACTTATTTTAAGAGGACACAGAATGTGTAAACACTGCCTAGGAATACTAAGCAAATGTTTTAAATATAAGTAATTGAAACTAATTTTATGTCATTCTTTGATAGAAAGACCACTACCTTATATAGTTAATAAACTAAGGGGCTTCCCTGGTGGCTCAAGGGATTAAGCACTGCACTATGAAGTAATCCACAGCCTCTGCAGCACGAATTCGATCCCTGGCCAGTCAGGGAGCTACCCACATTGCACAGCAGACCTCTCATGGCTCGCGTGCTGCTCCTCTCAGCAGTGTACTTTGGTCATTGTGCCTGTTCTGTTCCCCACTCTGTCTCTCATTCCCCACACCTCTGGCCTGTACCCCAGCTCTTGTATGCATAAATAAATAAATCTTTAAAAAAAAAAAACTATGGCTTTTCAAGTGACTAGGTTCTCTAGTATTTCCATATGCAAACAGATTTAAATGCAGAATCCATGATGTAAATATCAAAAATAGTACAGATTTATTGACAATATCTTATGGATGTACATATGGAACAGGCACTGTCGACAGTGTCTGACATTTTTTTTTTTAGATTTATTTATTTATGCAGACAAGAACTGGGGTACAGGACAGAGGTGTGGGGGGTGAGAGGATCCAGAGACAGAGTGGGGAACAAAACAGGAACTGACTGAAATACTCTGCAGAGGGGAGCAGCGGGCGAGTCAAGAGAGCTTGGCTGTGCCATGGTTTGCTCTCTGGCCGAGGATCAAACTGGTGCTGCAGTAGCTATGGATAGGTTCATAGGTTGCATCTTAAACCTTTGCACCATCAGGGAGGCCCAACAGTGTCTGAGACTTTTATACTACAATATTGAATATTACCTCCAGTTTGGATATATAACTCTGTATTAAGGCAGAAATAGCTAGTATAAATCAGTGTAATATTTAGTTTTCTTTAGTGCTCAATAAGAGAAACACAACTCTAGCAAGTATATGCAACAAAAGGTGCACTAGTTAATAAAATATTAATCAAAATGACCTGGTTATGCTACAGTCTTAAGCAGCTTAATATTTCAGTGGCTTCAGTTACACTGGCTCTATCTGCTTAAATAATATTGTCTGGAATCTCTTTTTTGTGTCTATAGACCATGCTGACTGATTACATTCTGAGTAGGGTGAGAAAGATGAAACTTAAATTTTACAAGCTGTTTCACATCTTACAAGCCCAAAAGGAGAGTTTTTAAGATGATTTGAGTATCCACATATATTCCTGAAAAACATTTTCCTAGGCACCATGTCAATCATATGTACTACTGTTTCAATTACCAAGGAATAAAGGAATTGTGATTTGTTAGTGAACGGTAATACTTACCTGCTGTAGGGTAAATAGTTTTCAGACTTTTCTGCTCTCCCACCATTAGAATTGTCCTGCCTGATGGGGCATCTGCAGTTATTACATTGTTATGTTTACTTCTGCGGGGGCCATGGGAGGAGTATTGAGATAGTCACCAAGAGAAGAGAAGCAGGAGAGAGGCAGAAGAGAGAAGGGGAGAAAGAAGCCAGAGAAGCCCAGAGTGAAGACTTTCCAGGGGCTTGGAGGCCTGCTGGCCTCCGGCCACCCCCTCATCTCCCACCATACCCCCCCACCCCGGCACCCCTGCCCGCTGTGTACCTTGTTTCTGCTCTATATGTAACAGCTCAATAAAAGCCTGAGAAAGCCACCTAGGGCTCCAGGACTCCTCCTTTACCTGGCCTGCGTGGATCATAGAAACCTGCCCAGGGCCATCCTGTCCCTATCCCTGCAAATGTTAATTTTGTATGTCAATTTACTGGACCGCAATATCCAGATATTTGATCATTCTTTTGACTATTTCAGAAAGGTTGTTTTTGGATGGGATTAAAATTTACTCAGTGGACGCTGATTAAGCAGATTGCCCTCTGTAATGTGGGTGGAACATAGATAAACTGAAGGTCTCAAAAGAATGAACATACACTAACCTCCCGTGTGCATGAAGGAATTCTGCCAGTAGACAGCTGTCAGATTTGAACTCCAACCTTGGCTCTTCTTTGGTTTCCAATTTGCTGGCCTACCCTGTAGATTTTGGATTTGCCTGCCTTCATAAGTATGTGGGTCAATTCCTTAAAATCTCTCTATATAGGCAGGTAAATACGTAGGTAGGCAGGCAGGTAGACAGACAGACAGACAGATTCAGATATCTACCCATATATCTTACTGGTTCTGTTTCTCTGGAGAAATATGACTGATAAACTACCTATGGTGACAGAAAAAGAGGCTGCTTGAAGGTTCTACAAATGTATTTAAAGTAAATAATAGACAAATTCTAAAAGAATTTGGAAAGAGCACAAAGTATGTAATAGAGGGTTTCTGCATAATTATTATTTAAGGAACACATATTTAAAATACACTCTATTCTGATAAAAAGATTTATAATTATTAAATGAAATTTGGAAAATTAATAACAGTATAAACAAGGGGGAAATTTTATAATTTCCCAACACAATTACTGAAAATGCCACTTGGTAAATTTTCTTCCAGAGTCTTTTATATATAGTTTAATTTATATTTAATGTATTCACTTGGACAAAGTATTTGTCACAGTGATTCTAGATGCTTTACAATAATTTGACTTCACTTCTGGATCCAGAATAATAAACTAGCCACCACCAAATTGGCAGAGGAAAAGACACCTCAGGAGAGTCTCACACCAACATCTAAATGCTCTGGTTAAACATCTCGTGTGGCATTTTCATTCACAATCCATTTGCCAAAACTCATCACATAGCCCTACCCGAACAGAATGGTGCAGGAAAGTGAGTTAGTGTAAAAGAAATCCAGAAATGCTTATAGAATAGCACTAAAGGCTACCACAGTTCATAATACCTTAGAGATTAAAGATTACAAAACATTGGCTTGACAGAAATATTCAAGGAGAAGGAACCCAGAATATTTCTTGGTATTCTCTACCTTTCAGTGATTGAGAATTTGTGATTCATTCATGATTTTACTTATTTAGTCTCTCTGAGCAGTTGGAGTCACGGACCCAGATTTTTGTCTCGATTAGTCTAACAATGGTGTCATTTTTGTAAATTTATATAATGGATGATAGCTAGACCTTGCCTACAATTTTTATGGCTTATCACACTTTGTCTAAGAGAGTCAATTTGATAAGATATAGTTAAATGTTTTCACAATCAGACTGGAGAAATGAAAAAGAGAGAGAAGAGAAATAGATTTAAAAAAAAAAAAAGAGAAACAGGGATGGAAACAAGAGCACATATATTTTGTCATGCAATACATATAAGGTTTATACACATAAGGCTGAGTATAAAGCAATTGAAGATGTGTAGAGAAGAAAACTTAGGGATGCTCAAAATGACACTCTTATCTCTCTGAAGAAATCAAGCTTATATAATTTCTTTCTTAGTTCTCTAATTAGAAATGTTCTCCTCCTTGTGATATGGGTCAAAATAAAAAAGCTATAAACTTCCAGTATTGATTGAATTTCACTGTACCAGATCAATAACCTTTCAGAAATGTTTGTTTCTTAATTTCATTTCTGCCTATCATGGGTGAGTTAAAATTCTCACTGGACCATGCCTATTCTTCGAAGAGTTTCTAAATCTGTAGGGATTGTTTCAGAGCTTGGCAGAGAATTTTGGTTACTTTTGCTAATGATGAGCTGTGGAGGATGGTATTAGTTAATTGTTATTATTTTAAAAATCACCCCAAAAGTGAGTGGCTTAAAACAGTGATTTTTCATTGCTCATGAGTCAGTGTAGTTAGTAGTTGCTAGCTTATCAGATCAAGTTCACCTGGCCTGTCAGAAGACATGAATAATTTGTGTGTCCTGGATCAACTGGGGATCTATCTTTTCATGACAATGGTTGACACACAATAGCAAGCAATCCAAAGTGTACAAGTGTTTTCCAAGACACTCCTTGTGTTACATGGCAACCCCAGGGGAACAGGATGACCTCACAGCACAGGACTCAAAAGCAAGCACATGGGAGAGAAATTAAAAATAAATGGTTTACTTAAAGTGGGAGTTAGAAGAGGGAGAATGCCTCCCACCAACACATCACAGCACAGAGACCCAGGCATGTGTGCAGGTATAATCATAGGGAAGAGTGTTATTCTTAATGTTTAATCCAAGATCCTAAGAAAACTTATGTATGCAAATTACTCTATCAAGGTACAACAGTTCTCTATTTCAATATTTGTTGATATAGCAATATAGTCAAAGTATCACATAAGTAGGTAATTTCTTTGAGAAACACATTACCCAAATATATAAATAATATATATTTTTTGTCCAAAATTATCTATCTTAAATTTCAAAGGAAGTAGTTTTCAGTTTTGCTATATGTGAATATGATGAAATAGTTTTCTTGGTCTCAGAGAAACTTACACAAAATTAATACCTGCCTCTGTAGTATGACTGCTGTATTTAGGCAAACTTTAATGACCATCCTAAATCCTCTAAAAAAATTATTCTTAGGGCCTCCCCAGTGGCGCAGGGGTTAAAGACACAGACCTGTCAAGCTATTGCCAGCTACTACAGCACAAGTTTGCTCCCCAGCCAGCCAGGAAGCAACCCATATGGCCCAGCAGACCTCTCCTGTCTCCCCTGCTGCTCCCCTCAGTATTTCAGTAGATCTTCCTGTTCTGCTCCCCACTCTATCTCTGGTGAATCCTCTCACACACACCCCAACTCTGGTCTATACCCCGGTTCTTATATGTATAAATAAACAAATCTTTAAAAAATATCAATTCTGCTATATTACTAAACAGAGTAGAGAACATGGGTCCCCACCACTTTATCTTAGTTATCTAATATATATGAATTAATTCATTTAATTCTCAGTGCAATCTCAGGAAATGATTAATAACAATATTTACAATTAACAATATTTGTTAATATTTAAATATTAATAACAATATTTTATTTATGAGGAAATTGACTAATGAAGAAATTTTATTTTCCACTATCAAGGTTAGAAAGTGATGAAGCCTGATTTAAATCCAGTTCATTTGGTTAGAAAATCCAGATGCTTGACTACTAAGGAATTCTCTCTCTGGTAAATATCTATTACAACTTTAATAGGATAAGCTCAGAACTTTTATATTATATGACATTGCTGATCTTTTTGTTTTCCCAATGATTAAATTAGCACACAGATAAGTAAAGTAATATAACTGAGAGAATGTATTATATCTCATCTGAATCTCTTGTCCTTTTCTCAAATTGGTAATAATTAAAAACAACAACAAAAAAAACAAAAACAAAAAACAGGGCCTACCTGGTGGCATAAGGGTTAAGATACAACCTATGAAGCTGTACATAGCCTCTGCAGCACAAGTTCGATCCCCAGCCAGGGAGCAACCCAGATGGCGAAGCAGACCTCTCCTGTCTTGCCCGCTGTTTTCCTCAGCAGTGTATTTCAGTCAGTCTGCCTGTTCTGTTCTCTGCTCTGTCTCTGGTGAATCCTCTCACCCAACACACCTCTGGCCTGTACCCCAGCTCTTGTATTTTTAAATAAAGCTTTAAAAAAAAAAACAAGAAAGATGGAGATGAGATCAGTACCTCTTGAAAGCCAAATAAGCAAGTTTTTATATTTAAGCAAATATAAACAATCACAGGCAACATATATTACAAAGCAAATAATTAAACTAGAAAACATAGGTTGAAGAAGGTCTTACATTTGAGAGCAAAACTTAGTTCAGTGTTTCCCAGAAGTAAGGCTAAAATAAAAACAGAATGAATTACAGAAACTCAATTATAAATCAAAGATAACATTCTAATTTACAAAAAGAGACCTCATTTTTTTTTTTGCTTATCTCTGAATTCAGTAAGAATATACTGAAACACTCTGCAGAAATAAAAAGAACATTCAAATAGGTTGTAAAATACAGTACCTTTTTCTTCAAAACTGCAGAAAAGCTATTTATATATTCAATGTCTTTATCCATCTGAGGTAAAGTCAAGGGCAAGGTGTAAATTATGATTTGACTATAGCATTCTGAAAGAATGTATATTTTACAGAATATCTCTTTATCAATTCAACTGGTTAGCTGTTTAGTTTACCAAAATTAGACACTTCGGCAAATTAAAACGGGCACTATCAATGTTTAATCTTAATCAACAGAATTAAAGGAGGACCACTATTCAAGTCAGGACTTAATTTACCCTAGTTATCAAAGTGTGATATAAAGAGTGAATAAAATAACATTATTAGTAGCAGAACTAACTTTAACTTCACTGACTAAAACAGAAAAACAACAGGATTTTAGCAGGAACAAGCTTTTGCACTTAAATTAATCCTAGTCCCACCATTTATTTATGAACAACTCCATCTGCAAAGAGGGTACAGGAATTGCCAAATACAACTAGGTTCTATTTTTTTAAGGAGGGCTAGACTCTTTACCCATAGACAATGAATCAAGTAATTTTTATAGTATATCAAAATTATTTTGTTCTCTATCACATCTATTTTTCTAGCCTGATGAATCCGCAAGTCTGCAATTCTACCTGCATTGCATGAAATAAGCTATAGTCATGCATCACTAACTTCTTTTTTCATCCATCCACACTATATCACCAACATAAGAATAATTCTTCTTTTACAAATAATATTCAATGAAATTTTCTAATGGGAAAATACAAACTCAATTCTAAATAATACCATATGAAATAAGTCATTGAAAGTTACTGCTATTTTTTAAAGTAAGCTTTATTTTTTATAAAGGCTTAAATTTACAAAATAATTATGAAAATGGTAAAGTTCTCATATACCATAACATTGTTTCTCCTATAATTAAAATTTTACATGGATATGGTAGATTATAATTAATGAACAAATACCAATATTTCGTTAAATAAACTCAAGACTGAGATTTCCTAAGTATTTACCTAATGTCCCTTTTCTGTTCCATGACACTATTTAGGACAATACATTACAATTTGTTGTCATGTTCCTTTAATCCTCTGTGGTGTGACTTAACTTCTCAAATTTTCCTTATTTTTGATGACCCTGAAAGTTTTGAGGTATTTTGGAGATATTTCCTAACTTGAAACAATCCTGATGATTTATTTTTAAATATTAGAGGTGAGAAAACTACACCAGAGACAATAAGGGATGGCGAGGGTGTGGAGAAAAAGTATCACTCTGACGCTGTTGGGAACATGGACTGACACAGCCCTGTGGGAAGCAGTGTGGATGTTTCCAAAAGACTAAAAATGAATCTGCCATATGACTCAGCAGTCCCACTCCTAGGTGTCTATCTAAAAATCACAAAAACACTAAATCAAAAGGAAATTTTCACTCCCATGTTTAAGCTGTGCTATTTACAATAGCCAAAATATGGAAACAAACTAAATGCCCTAAAGCGTGGGAGGGTCAAGAAGAAGTGGTATATATACACAATGGAATACTATTCAGCAATCACAGTAGATAAACTCAAGCCATTCGAAGCAATATGGATGGAGCTGGAGGGATTACACTAAGTGAAATAAGTCAGGAGGAGAAAGATAAATACGGAATGATGTCACTTATACATGGAATATAGAAAAACCAAACAAAGGGTAAAAGACAAACTTTAAAACCAACCAGCCTTGAAAACTGACCATTGCTCTTAGTCTTTCAAAGGGGGAGGGAGAGGAATGGAAAGAGGGGGAAGGTGGGGAGAACACAATGGACTCTGAACTATGGTTGCTTTGGTGGAGAACTATGGAGAACTATGGTTGCTTTGGTGGAGAATGGGCTACAGTGACTACACCTGTCGGGGGTGGGGGATGGAATTCTATAGAGTCAAAACACTAGCAGGGATGTAAAGGAATGATACTTCAATAAGAGTAAACAATAAAAATAAATAGGTAGGGGCCTCCCTGGCAGCACATGGGGTTAAGTCTCAGCACTATGAAGCTATCAGGAGCCACTGCAGCTGGAGTTCTATCCCTGGCTGGGATAGAAATAACCCACATGGCGCAGCAGACCTCTCCTGTCTCACTGGCTGCTACCTTCAGCAGTGTATTTCAGTCAGTTCACCTGTTCTGCTCCCCACTCTGTCTCTGGTGAATCTGCTCACCTCCCACACCTCTGGTCTATACTCTAGTTCTTGTATGCATAAATAAATAAATATTATAATAAATATTAGAGATATGGGTTTTTGGAAAAAGATCACAGAGTTAAGTATCATTTTCATTATGTGATATCAATTATCAATGTAATTATCACTTGATATTTCCAACCTTTAATCTGAAAATAGTATTACAAACCAAGAAAAGGGTTTAATGAATCTAGGGTGCCATTCTACCTATAGACATCATTTTTTCTTTTACTTTAAGAATATTTAGCATAGGGCCTCCCCAGTGGCGCAGCGGTTGAGCGCTGGGTTGCGAAGCTGTCTGCGGCCTCTGTGGCGCCGGTTCGACCCCCGGCTGCTCCCCTGCCACCGGAGGAGGGACCCACATGGCGCGCAGACCTCTCCTGCCGCCCGCTGCTCCCCTCAGCAGTGTACTTCGGTCCTTCTGCCTGCTCTGCTCCCTGCTCTGGCTCTGGTGAATTCTCTCACCCTCCCGCGCTTCTGACTGTACCCAGTGCATGTATAAACAAAACAAACAAATAAATAAATATAAAAAATAAACATGCCTCTATAAAAAAAAAAGAAAAGAATATTTAGCATAATCATATATATTTTAGTATCATTTAAAATATATTTTACTTGAGCTAACAAGAAAAAAGAAAACACTTGAATAGTTTTCAACACTATGTCTCAAGTTCTACATTATTTGAATATAATCTAATTTTATTTCTCAATTTAAACATTGTTGGATTATTAGGTTACATCCAATGTTGTATTGTCAAAAGATGAGAGTATTGAACTTGCTTTTATTTCTCTCCGCCTCTTCCCAAAACTTCATATTTCTGTTAATATGTTATTTTTAGATAATAATTTTTATTATATAAATTTTAAAAGAAATATTATGGCATATTTCTCATATCAGGGATATTCCAGTATAAAAATACAGATGATAAACTTTCTGATCTCTGAAAATATGGAAATGTTATTTTATTGCCTTATATGAAGATGGATTTCTAGATATAGAAATTTGAGGTGATGACTTTTTCCATAAAATATCTGCAAATGTTGCTTTGTTGCCTGAACATTTTCAGTGTTGTCCAGAAGTTATGAGTAAACTTTTTCTCCTGGAATATGTTTTTATAGTTCAAATTTTCATATATATATATATGTATATATATTCTAATTCTAATTTATTTGTATATATAAACATAGATGTGTATTTCAACAGTTTGGTATTCACTGTGCTCTTTTAAGGTACAAACTCATTTTTTTTTTCTGTTCTAAAATTTTTCTCTTTTATCTTACTATTTCTAATATTATATTTTTCTTATTTGTTACATAATTATTAAACTTTCATTCTCTGTTTTGTATATCTACCATCTTTACAGTGTCTATTTCATCTTCTTTATATATTCCTCTATATTTAAGACTGATTTCTCAAAAGTGTTCTCTCAAAAGTGCTTTCTCAAAAGTGTAGATCTGAAGCAGTGCATTGTCAATTATGCTCATTATTGCTTTTTATTCAGAATAAATGACTGATATTAAATATCTCTTCAAGTCTGATTTTATCTTGATTTGTTTCATAATTTACTGTCTTTTAATTCCAATTGTTGATTTTCCATTTACTCTGATAATTCTTAGACTCAATTTTTTTTTTTAGAACTGTGTGTGTGTGTGTGTGTGTGCGCGTGCAGAAGAACTGGGGTATAGGCTGAAGGTGTGAGGAGTGAGAGGATTCACCAGAGACAAAGTGGGGAGTAAAATAGGTAGATCTACTGAAATACACTGCTGAGAGGAGTAGTGGGCAAAACAGGAGAGGTTTGCTGCACCATGTGGGTTAGCTTCAGGGTTCAGGATGGAACTCAGGCCATAAAGGTGATAGCCCTGAGACTTAACCCCTAAGCCACCAGGGAAGCTCCTTAGACTCTAATGTACTAACACAAAGAAGTAACTTTCAAAAATTCACCTTCTGAAAATATTTTTTCCCAAAATGTTTTCCTTTGCATATTGAGCACAGTTCCCACTTTATTACAACACAAAACTTGTTACTATTCACATGGCTGAAATTAGTATATAGCAGTACAGCATGAGAGGACTGCTAAAATGCAAATCATGGGCCCCACTTAACCTACTAAAAAATGTTTTCTAAGGTTATGAGCGATTATGGTATTTTTCACAACTGTTTCTTCTTGTAAAGAACTTCCTTGTATAGAAATAGCCTCATTCACTTCTATATGGTTAGTAGTACAATCCGATTGGTATCTTGTTTTGGACAATAGAATATAAGAGTAAACAATGCATGTTCTATCTAAAAGCACATTTCAAATAAAATTAGGTGGGCCAGATCTATCTCTTGAAGATGACCTCTTCCAGGAGATCATCTCTGTCAGGGAGTGACTGTTCCTTCAGGCAATGTCCAAGAATAAGAACACGTGTAAAGCAAAGGCCCCAGCCATCCTGAAAACTAAAAGGATGTTTGTTTTTGTAAATCTCTGAAGTTGTTGGGCTATTATCACAGTAAAACTGAGAAATGTGGGGAAAGGAGGCTAGGGAATTTGTACATTTAACAGGCTTCCTAAAGACGGATGCTTGTGGTACATGAAAAACAGAAGCATCAGCTTCCCAGCTATTAAAAGTCACATTCGTGTCACTGATATTTTGTTGGTTTATTTGTTGCTGTAGACCAAAGCCACACTCACAATATCTAGTAGTCATTCATCTAGTATGGCTCTGCTGGATGGAGGGGGTTTCCTGCTCACCATTCCTGATGATCCTCAGTTTGTGAGGAAGGCATATTTTCCACACAATTTGGTGCAGTCTGTAATTCTCTTCTTTCCTGAAAGCAATTCGATAAAACTGCACCCCCAGAGGGCTCTGTTCCACCCATTTTCTATCACTGATTCCACTTCCAGGATGCAGCACTCTGCTGCTTTTCCTCTCCTCCTTCCAGTAACACTGCTGAGAAATTTATTTGATAAGTGATGCAGACAAAAAGAAATACCAATTGGGGGAATGGGAAAATAAAGTTGTTCTTATTGCCTGCCTGCTTCATAAGGCAGATCCAATATGGTATAAGGTGTGGCTATCTTCCCTCAGGTCAGCAAATCAGCCATAACTCTCAATGCAGAAAAACACATTGGATGTAAATTCTAATTTACTGATTTCTTGATTGTCCTGACACTCCATACCAACATCTTTTGGTTGTTAGAAATCCTGTTAAATTCTCATAGATTTTCAAACAATTTTCTGATTTGCCATTTCTACTCTAACTTTCTGTCTCTGTTTTCAAAGGCAGCCTGGAGAAATACTAGCTGGCTAGCATCTTGACCTGAAAATCCAAAATGACCTTGTTTTGAAGATTTTAAAAAGTCACAGGAGCTAAATTACAACTAACATCTGGGGGGAAAGACATGAATCATCTTGAGTTGAGAATATGAAGTAAACAAGCAGTGGGTTGCAAGCAGTACTGTTATAATGTTGGTCATGTGAAGCTCGGCAGGGTATCCTAGACCCTGCAGGAAGCTGCAGTCAAGATTACTATATGCGCTGCAAGTAGAAACAAGTCTATTGTGACTAAGAAACTTGTCTTAAAAGATTCAAAGTCAGTTTTAAAAAGAAAACACAACTAATTCATTGTATTTATGACGCTTATCAAAGGCAACTGGAGCAAAGTTTTGACATAAGTAATCATTTTAAAACTCAAGGAGTAAAAATTTCTAAAATGCAGCCTGTCTGGAACATAAAGGCTGTCTTACAACGGAATTCTTATTACTATAGTCCTAGCAACTTGCATTTGAGGAGGAAAAAAGAATTCGGAAATTAATTCTTCACAATGCCCCTGGCCAAGAAATGAGATAAATATGCCCAGTCATTTCGTGCATATAGGGAAATTGAGGCATTTAAATTATGTGGAATAGACATATTATTAGCATTTTTATTATCATAATTTTAGGGGCGAAAGCATATGGCATTTTATAGGTTTTCTTGGCACATACATTTTTAGTCCTCTAAATTGATGACAATAATATTCTCCTCTTGAAACAAATTCAACCCCCTCCTTCTTCTAGAGAACAGCAAACAAACATGTATCTCTTTGTTAGAAATACCTCCAGGCTCAAATTGAGAAAATGCCTCTCCTTGACTGAGCTCATCCAAAAAGGCAAAGATTTCACATTCAATCTGATGTTGGCCTTCCAGAGGGATATATTAACTCAGGCAACAGAGATGTAGTTTAGATTTTACTTTAAGGAAAATTATAAAAAAATTGACTCACACTTAAATTATTGTTTTTATCTTCTGACCCATGGAAAATAAATTTAGGAGAAATCATTGAGTAGGAAGCCTTTTCCCAGTATTTTTCACAGCTTATGGATTCAACTTCAGCCTGTGTTCTACAGGGTGATGACAAAGTTTGTTACTTTTTCAAGAGCTTTGGGTGGGAAACTTGTTGCACTCTTTAGAACTCAGATCCATGAATGAGTCAATAAACATTCAAATGTTCATTAGAATCATTTAAATGTTCTGCAAAATGTAAATGTGAAGTATACCTAGCTGAGGTGGTTGAACACAATTTAGAAGGCATAAAATGTGTTGGGAACTGCTACTCAATTGCATATATTACTCACTAGGGAAACCAAGGCATGCTTTCTTCTTCCCATTGAGCTCTAAAAATTAAGAAATTAGATACATGAATAATTTATGTTTTATTAATTTCATAAATTTGCTTTTGATAGCAGAAGGTATCCAGATTTTCTGAAAAAATCAACTGAAATTTTATGTTCCCCATTTACAAACTGAACTATATTAACCAGTCAGTGATCCCTAAATATACCTATGACTTTATATTGGTTTGTTATGGCTTTTAATTTGTAATGTTAGCCTAGTTAATTTTTATCTCCATTTTTATATCAATGTTTATAGAAGATATCACTCTTATGGATAGTGCATATGCTATGGGTATAGGCAATTTGATTATTGGTTGTAAAATTGGAAATAATGAAATTATACCCATGTGATTTTATGAGCTTAGCAATTTGTCTAAAGAGATCATTATTATGTTATGGTTAACAACTCATACCATTAAAAAACGACCCAATTTTATAAAAAGGTAAATGAAATAAAGATCAAAAAAAATAATGAATAGGTCTGTGAAACTGTTTATTTATTTATTTTTTTGGAAAATTGACAAACTACACTAACCAAAACAAAAAAGATAAAACTCAAATAAATAAAAAATAAATTAAATTAGATATATTACAACTTCAAGTGATTATATGGAAATGCAATCCATCATAAGAGACTACTATGTATAATTATATACCAACAATTTGGTTAAACTGAAAATGAATAAATGTGTAAAAATCTACACTCTATCAAGACTGAGTCACAAAAAAATAGAAATCAAAATAGATCAATAATGAATAAAGACATTGAATTAGTAATTTAAATTCTTTTAACGAAGAAACATTCAGCATCAAGTGGTTTTAGTGGAGAATTGTATGAAACATTTAAAGAAAAATTAATGTCAATTTTCAAACTTTCTCAAAATGTTGACTATAGAAAGACACCTGTGGGAAATCTCTGCTCTGACTGATGTTCTGGTGCAAAACATCAAGATGTGTTTGGAAAAATTGCAGAAACTTGTACTTAATTCATTTTGTCTGGATCTGTAGATCTCATTTTCTTTAATCCTCTTGGCCTAAAAATATCCATCTTTTTATTTCACATTTATAAGTTTCCTTATTTTACTTTGATAAACTTGATTACATGTACGATCTATCCACATCAGCGCTTATAGTTACAGTTACAGGAATCCACTTTCCTCTCTGCAGACCACTTGTCCAAACATCACTACTCTGTGATTTGAGGGAGATTATCAATCTAGGGTGGGATATTATTTTAATGATGTTAAAGGAACACCTTTCTCCCAGGTAACATCTGAGAGTAGAATGCTGTCTGAGCATAAAAGTAATATGATATGGTTTATCCTCAGTTACTTTAAAGCAATCACTGAGAATAAAACTGGTCCAGAGATTTGGGTGCAAAGAAAGTCATGACTTTCAAAACACATGACTCATTTGTGTTTTGGTGACTATATTTAAAATATCACAATTCTCTAAGTTATGATTCATGAATATTTATTTCAGAGATGAAATTGCTGGCAACCTTATAACTTTCTGAGATGACATGACCATGCGTCATAATGCATAACCTACAAATTGTACTCTACATAGAGTGCCATGCATGACCCACATAATTACCTTCTAGTCCTTTGAAGAGTATAGCCTTAGAGTACCTCTGTTCTACTGCATTCTATTCGAAGGATTTTTCTATTTGAAGGAAAGAACCTGAAGCTTAGGACACCAGGATAGTTCAGAATAAACTCTGATATGTTAAATCTTAATTTTATGATCTGTTCACACTGATGTTGCTCTCAGTTTAATGGCAAAGAAAAGTACCACTGTCAGGGATATATTCTAATTCTTGATGGTACTGATTTCTATGCTAATAACCTAATTCTACAACTTCTTATCCACTTTTACATTATGCAATCCCTATCAGTAGTGTGAAGATAAAGAACATACCAGGGATAATTTTCTCATTCTTCCTTTTCTGCTAAACTATGTACATGAAGATCATTTCTTTGGGGCTTCAGTAAAGACATTACATTTCCACATATCTTTCTGGCAGCACTCTGAAACTCATGTAAGCACATAAAATCTTTCTAAATGGCCACTAGACTGTGTGAGGAAATTAAAGATATAATATAATCTAATCACATGTGTTTATCTGGAAAAGAATGTTTTAGCTTTGTTTTATAGATATAAATTTGAAACCCTGATGTGTGTTTTTTTTTTTTAATTTTTGTGTAGAGGAAGTGGGGTGTAGGCCAGAAGTACAGGGGGTGAGAAGATTCACCAGAGACAGAGTGGGGAGCAGAACAGGTGAGTCTACTGAAATACACTGCTAACGGGAGCAGCAGGCAAAACAGGAGAGATCTGCTGCACCATATGTTGGTCAGTTCCCTGGCCAGGGATAAAACTCAGGTTGTAGCAGTGATAGCACTGAGACTTAACCCCTTAGGCCACCAGGGAGGTCCCTGGAACCCTGCCATATTTAATTACATGTCCAAAGTAAAATTTAGGTAACAGAGGAGTTGAAAATAAGTCTTCACTATGCTGCATTGCTTTTAGTGCCATTCTATTTGTACATTTTTTTAAGCATCACAAAAAAAAATCATTACCAAATAGCCTTTGAAAGGAATTAATTTTGTATTTATTCAAGGCAAATTGTGACTATATATAACGAAGGAGTGAGGGCAGAGGAGCTACCAACTCCAATGTCAGAGTCAATTCCAAGATGAAAACATAACATAGTCCTCAGCAATGTGGGTGGTGCCTATGAGAACATATGGCAGTGGTGGGAATGCAATGGTCATGAGTGAAGGAGAATAGTATATATATGCAGAGACCTTTCCCAAGGGTCAAAGTAAACAATTTCTCGCCGTGACAACTATTGTGATGACTACAGGCAACCAAAGAAAGACTACTCCAATGACCACCAAAAATCTGTTGTAGCACTAAGCAAAGAAATAAACTGACAGCTATAACAAGAAGAGAATACATCAGCTTGAACCCCAGCAATGCAGTCAGAGTGCCAGGGGCTAGATGAAACAGCTGTTAGCCACTTTGTCAAGTGTATGGTAGCACAAATTTCTTTGTATTTATCAAAAAAGAATCTTAAACTTTAATTAGTAACCTAGTAAAGTTTTATTCAATTAATCTTGATTAACTCTGAGGCTAGTAGCTCCAGCCTCCTAGAAGTATTTGTTAAAATACGTAGCTAGAAAAATGATATTAATTTATGCAATGAAAGGACAATGATTTTGTCTGGAATACATCATAGGTCTGACAACAGGGAGTTTGAGGATAAAAGAGAAAATTTCTTTATTCTTATTGCTATTTTATTTTAGCAATTTAGGGAGATAACTGATCTTTAATTCAGAAAAGATAACTACAAGAAATACGGTCTTTTATTCATAAAAATATTTTATTCAGTTGTTAAAATGCCTTTAAAATATATCTTCAAAGATGTACTAACTTCTGTCTATTCTACAGCTTGTCTTCTGCCAGTTGAAGGTCTATGAATGTAACAGTTCAAATTAAAATTGCTAATCCTAGGCATAAAAAAAAGACAGTGGGAAATATGCATTCATATTTTAACTGGCACATTAAACTATGAACAACTAATTCTGTCAAGTAACACATCTCCCAGTGTATTTTCTCTTGTGGATGAATGAAAATGTTTCACAGAATGTTAAAAATCCTCTCATATACAACTAAAAGAAATGACTTAATAC
This sequence comes from Talpa europaea, assembly GCF_964194135.1. Taxonomy (NCBI): domain Eukaryota; kingdom Metazoa; phylum Chordata; class Mammalia; order Eulipotyphla; family Talpidae; genus Talpa; species Talpa europaea. The sequence continues at coordinate 51,539,133 of NC_140076.1, forward strand.
AGAACAAGTATACAAGTATCATGTTAAAGCAATGTTCATTGGAAAACTGGAACAATGGAAGAAGAGGAATGGATTTAATTAGGCCTTAAAGAAAAAGAGTATCAACCACAATAACTATTACATCTTGGTTCAAAGCTAAATTTGAACCAAGTCACATCTTGGTTCAAAGCTAAATTAGGAACTTAAGTGCACAGAATTTTAAATAAAGATCTTCTTAAATAAGTAATCTGCAGATCATCTGGATTGCACATGGGTGTGGATATAGGTGCTAACTGAAATGAACCTCACAAGAGACATTAATTTATGATACTTCTATAGCTACTTGCTACATATGTTATTCTATTGAAATGAAGGTCAATAGAAAGTAAATATTATGACTCTTTAGGCTGTGAGTACTGCTTTATGTTTATTTTATTCTTTAAATTTACTGAAAGTATTTTTTTTGGGGGGAAATGAATTATCCTTATGTTTCTCTTATGTCCTCTACTGCACATGGTAAAACTCTATAAGTAAATAGTCAGTTAAAATGAAAGCTCTCTATCAGTTAAAATGAAACTTTTAATAGTTAAAATGAAAGCTCTCCTATGGACTTCTGATCATTGACTTGATTCTTCTGATACCCATATTACTTTCCTTTATGTCACCCAGAACACTTTGCAATGGCCTTTGTTAGAGTTTATGTTGACATAATTTGTATCCTTCTATTCAACTAGACTGGAATAACTCAAGTGCTGAGTTAGCTTTAACTGTAAGGATTTTATCAGAACCTGGTGCATAGTAAGTGATGAATGAAAGTTTCTTAATGACAAAGTAAATGTAAAAATAAATAAATGAGGAAATAATAAATGGATAAATTACTTGAAAAGTGTTGATAGGTAAGGTAGTAACTCTGCTTACATTAATATTATATTCTATTGACCTTTACCTTTCTATAAATTTGTCACCTATCATCTCTTTACAAATATCTACTATTCCTTCAGTCTAATTTTACTTTCTTTCTCTGAATTTGGTTTTTCTTTACACCTAATCGTTCCATCTCCATGTGTTTTCAATATCCATTTAATTTCTGAACATTTAGCTCCTTGTCCTCATCATTTGTAGAAATCTCCATCTTTTCTATAAGTTTATCTCTTCTTGCTTTTAACCATTATGCAAAATTGTTTTTTCTTTGATATAACAACTTGAAACTTTTATTCTTTAATTTCACCATTATGTTGCTTTGACTGTCTACATTTCCAAATGTTTCTCTCTCTTCTTCCCACAAATCTTTTTTCACTTTCTTCACAATGGTTCATTGTTGCCAATACTCCATTAAAAACATTCTCAGGATTTGCCATAACTTTGTTTAGCTGGGTGCCACTACAAAAAGAAAATCTTGGAATTTCACAGATTTCTATAACTATAAAGTAATATTTTTCATCACAAACCTACCAGCTCTTATGTTCTTCCATAAATCTCCAAAGTGGCAAAACTGACTAACTCTTTGTGGCCTCTCTACCACTTTGATTCTCGGCACCTGTGTGTGTATGGCCTCTCTATGAACCTGTGTATGTGTGTGTGTGTGTGTGTGTGTGTGTGCTCGCGCGCGCACACGTGTGTGAAAGAATTGGATAATGTGTTCCTGTATGACTGCCTTAAGACAATGGCCCAAATCATTAGGCAGCTGGGGACGCCTAGGTAGCCGTTGATTGATTGTGTGGCCATGGTCTGAGGTAGTCTGGGAATCGCTCAGAAATTATACCAAAGACCTGCACAGGAAGTCCTCCCTGTATATATAGCCGATGTCCCCTCCTTTTCCCCATAAAGTTGACTACCCTTTGTTTTCCCCTGGACCCTACTCCTCCTGCCATTGTCACATAATCAATCATGCTTGTTTATTACTGCAAATAAAGAGCAATAAGGCTGTTCACTGAGCAGCAGAGTTTTGCTTTGCAAATCTGCTCCACGACTCATCCCTCAGTGTGTCCCCAGGAATGTGTTGGTGTGTTCCTGACCCAATATATCTTCTGTGACTTGTTTGTTCTAATCAAATCATAAATGCTTTTAATGAGCTCCAAAATGACTCCTTAAATAATGTCCTCTCTTTCTCTGTTTTAAGTAAGATATATTTATTGTTGATGTTTGAGCACTTCCTATGCAGCCTGTCACGATATTCTGTTTCAGTTTAGGGTTCAATCCACGTTGTTCTTCACTCTTTAAGGTATTTTCTTGCAGCATTTCAATTTCTGATTTAACTGCACATCTTCCTCCATATAATGCTCAGATAAAGGAATAATGTCTCTTTTTAAAACCCCCTTTTATTCCTCAAAATAAGAGGTGAAAATGCTTAAAATATATCATAATACAAATACATTCATGATATAATCATGCCCCCAAACTCTCAACATTCAATTTTGCTTCACAGAGGAAATTAAATTGAATATTTACACTGCTTATATCTTCTAGGAAGTAACTTCATAGCTGCATAGGATATACTTTTGTCATTTTTTTCTTGAGTTTTAAAAAAATTTTCTTAAAGTAATAGACAACATTTTACTTGTTCTAACCCAACTTTTCTCTCTTAATTTATATTTATATTAAAAATTATATTTATTATATAATATCTTTGCAAAGCTATCATATTATTATTTTATTATTAATATATTTATAAGATAATTTCATTATTTACAAAATATTATTTATAAAATATTATTTATAAAAATAAATTTTTGACAATATACACTTCAATTTATTTTTAAGTTTTTTGTATGTGATCCTAGATCAGTTAGAGCAAACTTTTGACTTTTCAATTTGTTATATAAATATGTGGAACTTGAACAAATCTTTCCCTATTCTCCTCCATTCTGCCTCCAAATTCCTGACAACTATTTTTAAATTTTGAAATAAATAACTCATCCATTTTCTTCATGTCCATAATTGGCATGTATTTGGAGCAATATAAGAGAGTGGCAACTATCAAGTACAGTATCATCTAAAAGGTGACCACATTTTTCTTCTTACTCTTATCCTATCACCTTACAACTAAGTAGAATTCTGATTTTACAGAAATGCTGCTGTTATATCATTCTATTGTGGAGTTCCAGGGTCTTTTAATCCTCAAATTGAGTGTGCAAACTCAGTGGAATGTCAGTAAACTGTGATATGTCTGTAAATTCTCTATCTCTCAAAAAAGAGAGACTTTTTATGTATTTCCAAATTTCTGTAGTATAAATACTTTTACAGTGACAGGGTTTTCAAGCTACTAACTTAATATCTCAGAATGTGTTGTTGGAAACAGATATACTGAATCTGCTCCTGTAGTCAATACAAGCTGGCTCTAGGACACCACTGAGTAGACTCAAAAAAAAAAAAAAAAAAAAAAACTTGGAAATTTGAGGAGCTTGAAAATAAGGGATGCTGGCCTTTTACTTTCCAGCTGCCTTCTTCACATCACATTGGGAGTCAAGTACATGAAAGCATTCTTAAAAGAATTTGATATGTATCATTTTTGAGTAGAGTGTTACCTGAATCATTGTGTCCAGAAGTTCAGGGCCAGGAGAGTGGACAGCAGTGTCTTTCCCTACAATCTATCTATATTGTTGTTATACAATTCCCTTGTGCAGTTATAGAGGATTCTATTTACCTTGATAGAATACTGGAATGCATCACCTATAGGTGGGATATAGCAAAATGAAACAAATGGCCAAAGACTTTAAAGCTAACATCTGAAATTTGACCAAAGTCTGTGGCTTTCAGAAGGATAGAGGGAGGGGTGATAATGGTGGGGGGATCAGGGGCGGAGTCCATTTGTTGGAGAACTAGCAATGCTTTGGTGGTAGAACTGCTATGGTGACTGTACCTGAGGGAGGAATTGTTATACTGTCAAAATGCTAGCAATGATGTAAAACAATATACTTAAATAACAAATAAATACATAAATAATAATAAAAAGATTTGTATAGGGAGGCATTGTGGGGCAAGAGTGACATTTCCTTGACCCTCATAGTGTTCTTGTTCTGGTCTGAAAATTAAGCTGACAAAGAGGAATTAGGAGAAAAGCATATACATTGATGTAATATGCTTCATATGACATGGAAGGCTTCATAAGGAAAGGAAGTGCCCTTACCACAAAATAGTTAAATCTGTGCTTTTGTGATGGTTTGAGGAAGACTGGAAAGTTATAGTAAGATATATCAGGCAGCATTGTAAAGTGCAGGGGGAAATTAGCAAGGCCTGTTGATGCCAATTCTATTCAATGTCACTGTGTCTTATAAATCAGTCTGTGTCTTTCTGCTAGATATAGAGTGGACATTTATCACATGAAGGTGTTATAATCTTCGGTTATAAATAGTGGGGGAATGATATAATTAGAAAGGGGAGTGATATGGATAAAATCAAGATTGTAAAGAATTCATGATGATATTCCAAGACTCATTTCACTCCAAGGATTACCAATGACTAATAAAAAAAAAAAAATCCTAACCATATTATTAGCTGTATTATTTAAAAGATGTTCCAAGTAGCTCAGATTTTAGAAAATTTGTGTTTCAAATGCTAAAAATAAACACAAATTATTTTTTTCACTCAAAAGAACTTGAAAAATGATATGACTTTACCAGGATTATCAGCATATGAAGAATATGGATTTCAGAAGTAGCTACATCTGATTTTTATAAAATTAGCTTTATGGTAGAATAAAGAATAGAACTATTATTCATAGACTTTCACATTACAAATCAACAGTTTTTGAAAAATGTTTATATTTCAGTAACTACCTTTGAGATAGAACATTTTGCAACAGTTTATTCATGTCACTTTGCAATCAATCCCTTTTCCCAAAGCTTGGTCCCAGGAAACCACACATTTGATTTCTGTCACACTTTATAAAATTTTATATAAAAGGAAACATTAAGTGTGAATTCTTTTATATCTGGATTCTTTCTCTTAACAAAATTCTTCAAGATTTATGCAGCTTTTTGCATGAATAACTAGTTTGTTCCTATTCATTACTGAGTAATAATGCTATATTCCATTAAAAATAATCCCTACTTTATTCATTCAGAAATGAGGTACATTTTAATTGTTCCCAGTGTTAACTATTATGAATGAAGTTGCTACCAACATTTGTGCCTAATTTTCTGAATGGATATATATTTACATTTTTTTATGTTTAAACTTATGAGGGAAATTTCTGGAATGTATAATAAGTGTGTGTTTAAATTTTTGTGAATCCACTAAGCTGTTTTCAAAAATGGGTGTACCATTTTGCATTTCCACCAGCAATATATGAAAATTGCAATTGTTCCATTTTCTTATCAACACATGTAATGACAATCTTTTTTTTTAATTTTAGCCTTTACACTCACATGTAGTTGTATCTCATTAATGTTTTTATTTGTATTTTCCCACAGCGATGCTGTTATACATCCTTTCATATGTTTATTCACCATACTTTGATTTTGTGGCTTTTTGATATTTTCCTCATTTTATAAGTATGGTTAATTGTCTTCCTGTTATTGAGTTGTGTGAGTTGATTTTTAACATTCTAGACAAGTCCTTCACAAGATATATGTTTTGCAATTATTTTCTCCCAGTCTGCAAATTGTCTTTTCATTTTCTTAACAATGTCATCTGATGAACAAATGCTTTAATTTTGACAAATTTCAGTTTATTTTGCTTTTTTTGTTAAAGAGTCATGCTTTCTATGTCCTAAAACATTTTTGTTCACCCAAGAATACATATATTTTTCTAGAAATTTCATAATATAGCTCTTAAGTTTGTTAAACTCAAAAAAGGCAACTAGTCAGTAAAGCCATGCTTTATTCTGAAACAAAACGACAGAAAAAATGGACAGAGTACACATACAGTGAAAATCATGTGTCCTATGGCACCTCTCTAAGGACACCACACGCTATGGACCATTCACTCAGTTTCACAGGAAGAGGAAACTGAAGGATAATGCAAATTATTATTGGTTCTATAGTTTGCTGATCTAAGAGTGTTGGAACTCTCTAGCCTCCCAACCTCATTTAAATAAGATTCTGTATATTATTGTTGACAGGTGTAGGTTTATTTTTCATTTTAAGATAATTTTTGTCTATGGTGTGAGGAAAAAGTCCAGGTATAGCTTTTTCAGAGTGTAATCACACAATTATATCACCTTTCATTGTATAAATTACTTTGTTTACTATTATTAAACTACTTTGCTAATTGTTAAAAATCAAGTGAGAGTGGGTCTATTTCTGGACTCCATATTCTAGTTTGCTGATCTATGGACTATATGTCATCACCACAATCTCTTGATGGCTGTAGTTTTCAAATTTGGGATTAAATAACAATAATAATAAAATCTTGACATCATCAGATACTTTAAGTCTTCTTTGTTTCTCTTTTTCAAAATAGTTTCCACTATTTAGGCAATTCATATTTCCAAATAAGTTATAGAATCAGTTGCTCAATTTTTATAGTTTTTAATTTCTAGAAAATTATCAAATTTTTATTTTTATTTATTTATTTATAAATAGAGAGGCATGCTTTATTTATTTGTTTGCTGGTTTGTTTGTTTGTTTTGTTTATACATGCACTGGGTATAGTCAGAAGCGCGGGAGGGTGAGAGAATTCACCAGATCCAGAGCGGGGAGCAGAGCAGGCAGAAGGACCGAAATACACTGCTGAGGGGAGCAGCGGGCGGCAGGAGAGGTCTGCGCGCCATGCGGGACCCTCCTCCGGTGGCCGGGGAGCAGCCGGGGATCGAACCGGCGCCGCAGAGGCCGCGGGCAGCTTCGCAACCCAGCGCTCAACCGCTGCGCCACCGGGAAGGCCCTCAAATTTTTAAATAAGCTCCAACATTTTTTATCTCTGGTGCCTTAGTTGTTAGGAAATCTTTCAAATCTGCTCATTTTCTATATATATATAAAACAGAAATATTATCAAATTCACAAATGACTCCTCTGAATGAATAAGTTAATGGTGATAAGTAACACTTCAGTTTATCTGGAACATAGTAGATATTTATAGATGTCAGTTCCCTTCACTGTAGTTTTCCATTCCTCAAACTATAAACAGCTTAAGTTCCTGTGCATTGATAATTACTGGATTTGAACTGTTTGGATCTCATATAATAAAAAAATTGAGATGCAAATCTAAATTTTTAAATTTCACTGAGTCCCATAAACTATTTCTCAACATATGTCTATAATTAAGATTGAGTGCTTGAAACACCAAAATCAGTAGATTCAAATATAAATGTCATAAGGATATTTTCTGTAACTCATGCAATTATTATGAAATGGCATTTCATAAAATATATTATTATTATTATTATTCATCTTCACATCCCTGAATAAAGGTAAATATTTATTGATGATTTTTCTCCCTCTACTGTGTATTTAGAAAATAAGAGTTTTTGTTTATTTTTCAAAGTGATACTAAAAATCTATATTTGAATTAATAACAGGTTAATAACATAAATGGAAATAATATGGATACTGTCTGAAACTCTGAGCACAAGAAGTTTTACTAGTAGCTCCTCAAAATCTGTAAATACTTGCTAAATTCTTTACAACTTTTCAGTACAATTGAATTTCTTATAATGAGAATTTGCTTCCTTTTTACTTCCTTGCTTTGAGAATTTAGATTTATAAGTTTCTATTTTATTTGAATAAAAAGTGTAATATGATGGTGTGAAAAACAAAAGTAGATAAGTTCTGGTAGTGAAATCTAATATTTGCTAATTTATTTTTTCTTATATGTTGGAATTCCCCAGGGTATATACAAAATCAACTTCTGTCCTTGCCTATAAACTTTCTCAGTATCATCACATTCTCTCTAAATGTTATACCACCACTGGTAGTGAATACTGAAAAATGGATCCGCCTAGATCTCCATGACACAGAATAACATTTCTAAATTCCAATTAAATACATTTCATGGATGTCTTTAGGCAATTCAAAATCAACATGTTCAAGGAAATTATTTTATCTTCTATCTCTCTTCTAATCTATGTTCCATAATCTTTTTTTTACTACATTGGACTTTGTCTCATTTAAAAATAACCTAATCTCAATGCAGATAATGAGAATAACAAAATTGTAATGTGAAATGTAAATCACCTTTACTTTAATCACCTAACATAAATCATTTTCTTATTCATCTTCTTAAATGCACATACATATCAATATCACATTTGTTACAATTTCTTAGAAAAGTACTATATAAGACTGAGATAAAAACAAGTACACTTTACCTAATTTTCATAAAATCAAAATTTTCATAAAATCAAAATTAGGTAAAGTGTACTTGTTTTTATCTCAGTCTTATATAGTTAACTCTTAACTATCATATAGTTAAGCTATATCTGGAAATATTGGTGTTTCCATTCTTTACCTCTTTTTAAATTATGCTGCAGTAAGCATTCAGAAAATTCTATTAATACAGTGATAACTAGCAGTGGATCAAACTTGCTTTTCTTGAATATTATTATTTTTAAGGTCTTTGTATCTGATTTAGTATCTATTTTGTTTAAAGTTCAAATTAATTGGTTTTTATAGTCATTATGCTATAACATTTTATTGTATTTCTGATTTTGAGAATTGCCCTTGTGTATTTTTCACTTGACTTTTCAACCAATATTCTTAACTGCTTATTGATATTCTTTATATGTTTTAAGATACTGATCTGCTGTTGTGTCACATTTTAATTTTTCTTTCATAATCATCTCACATTTAATCTCTTTATATTTTACTATAAATTTTTGTCACCTTTGAACTGATTTTATTTTTATATTTTGCAGTTATCTGCCTTCAATGATTAATTTATTTTGTTGTCATTATTTTTACTTATTTATTTTATTTTCTCTTTAAATCTCAGCACACTCATTACCCTTCATCTATTTCTTCATCTCAATTTGCAGTTACATCTTCTTATGCTTCTATTATATAGAATTTTGAAGTTTAATTTTTGTTATTTTTAAGTATATCCTGCCTTTTAACTTTCCTTTTCCTGGAGGAAATCCCTTTTATGCTTCTCTAACTATTCTTTTATTATTCCACTTTGCCCACTCTACTATTTACTTTTATCTAAACTGGGTTCCCTTTTTTAAACTATCATTTTTTACACTTTCAATATTGTCTAATCCTTTATCAGTGGCTAGTACATTCATCTCCCTAAAAATGTTTTGCAAATCTGTTTCACATTATGGGATTCTCTGTCCCATAGTTAGTATAGCTTACTTTCCCTTTTGGAGTTCTATTTTTCACTTGTTATGAGCGCCCATTTTCACCATCTCTTTCTAGAAATGTGCTAATGCTCAAAGCCAGGCTGCAGTCTGTATCAGTTCTTGGAAAAGAGCCCCATTTTTGATTGTGATAGATCACACAGAGGTATATTGATGACTCTCATTTTTTATCACTAAATAAGGCAGTATCTAGCCAGATATTGCTACTAAGTCTTTATATCATCTTAAATCAAGAAACCTTTCTACCTCCAGAGAATCTGGATCTGAAACACCATACCCATAGCTATAATTTCTGATCTTTGAGTTTCAAGCAATTTTCTTACCAATGAACATGAATCTTTATAATAAACTCCCTTTACTAAGCAAATGTGAAAAGGGTAGTTTGTGTGTGTGTGTGTTACCAATAGAACCAGGCTAAAGCTATATTTGTTATAATTCTAGGCAATGGTAGAGGCTTTATAGAGAAATAATTTATTCTTAGGAAACTTTAAATCATTAAGATTGTTCAGAGATTGCCCTAAACTGTTCAGGATACAAGCATAAACCACTAAAAAAGCTTGATATTAATAATGTAGTCCTATGAAAGGGACAATTTCTGTTTCTATTTAAACAAACAAACTATTAGTAATGATAAATTGAGACATTAAGTATTTTAGATTTGCTTTAAGTACTAAAATATAAAAATAGTGAACTCTTTTTCCTCAAATCATACTTTTCTACTAGTTTGTCTGAATAATTTGGTGGTTATTTTAATTGTAAATGTGTGTATTAAATTTTGTTTTTAAATATTTTCTTGAGAAAAAAAGGAAAGGTATTGATCATTATTCATTTCCCACTCATATGGAAACAAGAAAAACAGTAGCTTTCTCATGAGTGGGAGAAGATCCATCAGGCCACAAACAGTTTTCATGAACTAAAGGCTGCTGTCAATGATTATCAGACATAAGTGATTTTTTTCCCTTAAATCTCTTTTATTTGCAAAATAAAAGATGTCCTGAACAAACTCCACAAATAGGATTTATGGACTTTACCTCCACTCCAGACCAAAGAGATCCAAGACACCAAGAACTATAAATCCCATAATGTCATCACCACTGCAGGCAGGATTGCTGGGACCCAAGAGTGGAATTAAGCAGCCAGGTTTGGTATAAAACCAGACATGTGGGCCATGGGGATCTCTTTGTTTTTCCCCAGGTCTCATGCTACTGGGGGTTCCAGCTCTGTGTAACTGGTAGGACACATTCACAAATTTATCTCCCTCTCTTTCTCCCTGAGTTATTAATTTCCTCATTCCTCCCCACTTTTCTTAAATAAACCCTTTATTAACGTTTTTGTGTGTGCCTGCGGTTGAGTATTATTACAAGTCCCTCTTTAAGTATGCGGGTGAGGTCCTACAGTCAGGCAACTCATTTCATATCAAGAGTGTCCTGTAACAAGTCTTCAAGTTTACTGAGGTTCTCTCATAGAGCTACTTGAGCTTTCCTTCAGCTATCAGATTGTTGTTGTTGTTTTGAAGATGGGGAAAAAACTTTAAAGATTCAATATCAGTACTAATTGCCATTTTGTATGTATACATATGTGCAATCTGTGTATGAATATATATATATATGTGTGTGTTTAATAATATCGCAAGACTTTGCAACTACAGTTTAAAAGATGTTATGGTGGAATTTACTTTCTACCATGATGGGGCCAATTATGAAACTTTCACTTATTTCCTTTTTCACTTTGCAACAGCCATCACTTGCTTGACTGCCCTGGTTGTCTGTTGCCAGGGTCAAGCACCTTGAGGCAGACAGCTGGGCCTCCTTGATGGAAGATTCCCACCTCTATAATTCACCTAGACCTCTCTAATTCACTCCCACCCATCATCTGCCAGAGATACAGCTTTACGATTATTCGAACATATCACAAGATATATCTGTTTGCTTTGCCCTTTGGGTACACTAATCTTTTTTTCTGAGACTGTGTGCTTATTGGGGTGAGGTTATTGTTTCTAGTCAGGGGGTGTAAAGATGTAATGAGAATGTACTTAATTTATGGTGCTGTTTCTATTTGCCTTATCTGTGTTGTGTCTTTTCCAGATATTTCCCAAAGGAACACTTAATTCATCTAAAATATTTCACATATAAATCCACACTTATGTGATAACTTCACTGACACATGGTATAAACTCATTTCTTCCTATTTGCCAATTTGGCTCAATATGCTCTGGAAGGGAATGTTTCCCTGATCAAATGGAAGAAACAACGAACTCTAATAGAAGGAATATAGGTCCCCTTCCTGCTACAATTCCCACATTCTCTTCAAATGAAACCCATAAAACACTTCTAGTTTTATTTTTGCAAAATAATGGAGGGTTCCTCACTGTTAGAGAGAAGGAACGAGTTTAAAGGCTTGCTGATGTTGGAGATTTTAAGTTCTTTATTCTTGGAGTTAAAAGCCTTTGGAAGAGCAAAATATTTTATCTGCATTGGCATTTTACTATGTAGGGATCAAATGCCACTGATTTATGCTCATTAGGACTGCTTCTTCCTCACCTGGGACATTTAAAGATGTGAGAGGGTGAGATCATTTAGTTATTATGCTCTGGAAAGATTAAAAAAAATGTAAATGCACTGTAGTCAGAATATACATATTAAATCCTTTAAATTCTGTGAGAGATAGGTTACAAAAATGGTACATTTATTTTGACCAGAGTGAGAGAAAAGCTGATGTTAGTTTCCCTTGGTTGATTTTAGCATATCCAAGTAATTGCCTGGTTTACTTGGCATCATTATGAATATTTATTATAACCTATAATTTTAATTCAGGAGATATTAGTCATCTATCATATTTCTGTGATGTACATAGGATACATTATCAATATGTATAGAGTTATACTTTCTTATAATGACTTGTCTTGATCTAATTACCATTTACTTTCAAAATAATTGCGAATGAAATTAAAACTAATGGCTTTACTGTGGAAGAATTTGGGCCCAGAAACTAGGAGGGAATGTTTAGAGTTATGGGATCAGTCCACATGTTCTTTTAATGTCTAGATTTTATACTCTCCAGGACACCTTATAACTTCCTTTAAAGCCAGTCACTTTTCTGGAGATTTAATGTGACTAAATATGTATTCTAAGAATGTCATTGTGTTATGCCAATATTTGACATTAAACCAATACTGAAAAGTGAAAAAATCCTTAGAAAAAAATTTAAACCAAAATTTTTAACACTGTGACTACCTACTGCTTTGCCTTAATGACTTTTATTCCCTTCAATAAGTTCACAAATATTTGTTTAGGACCCAGTATATACTGACATGGTGCAAATATTAGAGCAAGAGAAAAAAATAAGATACGGTGATTGTAACCAAAGAAATTGTATTTTTTTACTTCTCTCATCATAATAAGTAGTGATTATATTAATTTCATCTACCCTCTCCCCAACAACATTCAGAAAAAAGGGAGCATATCTGCACTCTTTTTGCACCCTACCTGCAATGTTCCACCATGTACCTAGAAGACAATATATTGTATCCTGAATGCATTCAGAGGAATATGTGTTAATGAACGTCTCCAATGATTTTACACATGCCAGGAAAAAGGGAGGTGTTATGATTAGTAAGTGATGGAAAGGTGACTACAATCAGCTCCACAGTGCTACTTACAACTGAAATCCAGATCCTTCCACACCCTTCATGCTTTCTGCATCCTGAGTTTAATGATTTCAAACTTAAGTTTTTATTTATATATGTACTTATTTATTTATTTGAACATTTATGTCCATTCATTTGGGAAACTGCTTTGTCTGTAAACTCACAACTGATAAGGCACATTGTTACAAAATCAAGAGGGAAGAGAAGGACAAATTTCAGTTTCCTCCTGACAAGGGCAGAGTGTACACATTTGCAAGTGTGGGAAGCTTCTGGTTTCCCCCAACTCCAGAACACAGATGGGTTGCAAAGTCCAGTTGGCCACTCCCTTACCCCCACTCAGGTAATCAAGCTTCTTTTAAGCCAAACTGAAAGCTGTTATTCTCTCCCCAACTCCCAAGAACCCATTCTTCACATATAAAGCAAAGCAAAACAAAAAGAAGTATATATAACCTGTCTTTTACACAGAGAGAAATTATTTCAGCAGAGGGGTAATCGCTTTACAGATTGTGCTCAGCGTTACTATTGACTATCATTCCGTTTAAGGTCCTCATTTGTAAACCAGATTTGACTTGCTTTATGACACAAGAGACAATCAACTTCTGTAAATGCTTCATGTATGCTTGGAAGAATGTATATTGTGTCAACAGTGAATGCTATATTCTAGAAAAGTCAATTACGCCAATTTTGTTTTATTTGTTGCTCAGGTTTTCGATAGGCTTGATGATTTTGTTGTTGTTTTGCCTTTTCTATCAGTTGTTGAAAGAATTGCATTAAAATTCCCATTTGGGGGCCTTCCAGGTGGCACAGGGGTTGAGTGCTGGCTTGCGAAGCTGCCCGCAGCCTCTGCAGCGCGGGTTCCATCCCTGGCCGCCGGGCGAGGGTCCCGCATGGAGCGCAGACCTCTCCTACCACCGGCTGCTCCCCTCAGCAGTGTATTTCATCAGTCTGCCTGTTCTGTTCCATGCTCTGGCTCTGGTGAATTCTCTCACCCTCCCGCGCGTCTGTACCCAGTGCTTGCATAAATAAATAAATAAATAAATAAATAAATAAATAAATAAATAAATAAATAAATAAATCTTTAAAAAAAAAAAAAGAAAGAAAATAAGTGTGGCAAATTCCCACCAACATAACAACCTACCTACTGTTCTGAATCTGTTCTTTCTTGGTATCATAGATATATGACCTCTTTACTATTTGAGTCCATGTCAAATACACTAAATTCTATCCAGTCTTGCTTACTCATTAGTCCCACTACCGCATTGTCTGTTTTCCTGCAACTTCGTTATTTGTTTCTCGTTTGACCATTTTTATTAGAACACACAGTTGCTTTTACTTCTTCCTGCTTAATATATAACAACAAAAACTCTTGTGACTGACTTTAATTCATCAATTACTGGTTCTCTGCTTTGATCACAAAGAAACTTCCTAAAAGTAGAACCTTAATGTTGAGTTCAGTTTCACCTATTACTATTATAATTTGAGACTAATTTATATAAAATAAAATATTCATTTCTAAAGTAGTGTTTGTTGAGGTTAGCAATTGGATGCATCCATGGAACAAAAGGCCATTTACAAGATCTAGAAAATGACATCACCTTAGAACATTATCTCAAGTTCCAATCAGGTCAATCTCCTGTCACCAGCCAAAACATGTCATAAGATATGATTCATAGAAGAATAGCAATAATTCTTATACTGAAAGATGGAATCAAGGGTTGGTTACATGCTAAAAAGTCAAAAGTGCCTAGGCAGAGGAGCAGACTATGCTGCATTTAATAGAACTTAAAGAATGACTCTCTACATTTACTTTCTCGAGAGAAAAATAAGAGCTAATAGGAGGTAAGGAAAATATTGATCTAAAGAGAGATTTTTAAATTCAAGTCAAAACCTAACATTATGAGAAATTAGGGAGCAGAAATGAATCTGAGGTTAGGTTATAGTAAATCTTATTGGCAAGGATTTTGTCTTATTTTTATAAAAGGTCTAGGCTTTGTTTTCACATGTATTCTCACCTGTCCTAAAGGTATACTTTCCAGAATTTATTAAAGATACTTAAATGCGGTTTCTAGAGAAAAGATAAAAGAATTTGTGAAAGGGGGTTCTAATCAAAAGCAAACAACCTGTTCTTCAATTAAAATTAGAATATTTTCTAATTAAATTTCCCTTGCTGTAGGCATGCATGGATATTCATCAGTCATATGCAAAAATGTACTTTTAGATGACAGTATGTTCTCCTTACAAAGCAGAAAAAGGTTATAAATCTCTTCCACAAATCAAAATTCAGATGTCTTCTCTTTGACTGATTTATTACTGCATATTAACATCCTTGGGCACATTTGAAATTACACAAGCCATGTGATATATATATAAGACAGTTGTTTTTAACCTCTGCAGATGTACTTCTATATTTAAAATTGATGAACTATTGTCAAGCACTTGCCTTTCTGTTATATGGGCTGTTATGGATATCTCTAATTCTATTTGTTAAAACTGTAAGTGTTGGCTTTTCTTTGATCATTATTAGAACTATTGTGATATCTAGGAGCTGGTAAATATTAATACCCTATATGTGTATAGCTTTTAAATAATATTTTCAGGAAACATAAAAAATTTCCACATAGAGATATTAATGAAAATGAGTCATCAAAAACCATATGTGCCCAATAATAATAAATTTAGTTCTGTAGTGCAAGATGTTACAAAATTAAAAACTTAAGCTTTTAGAAGATCTCTACAAAATCATGACAATAAGCATAAATCAATGGAATATAAATTACTGACAGACTGTTACTATTTGAGAAACAGTTAAGAAAACACATCTTCTAAGAAGATAAATAGAATAATTAGAGATGGAATGTTTCAGTTATTTAAAATCAGAAAAAAATAAAATCAGTTGAAGCAATAATCTTGAAAAGAATAAAATGTCCAATAAAACTCTAAGTTATATGAATAATAGGAGAATATTTTTGATAAATTGGAAAAACATAACATACATCAATCAAGAATTGATGATTAGAAACAAAATATAGTTACACAGGTATTAATGAAAATGAGTCATCAAAAACCATATGCATCAACTAATAATAAATTTAGTGCTGCAGTGCAAAATGTAACAAAATTATTCCTGATTAACAAACATATATGTATTTATAAGTAAATATGTATCCATTTATAAATTAAATATTTAAAAATATTTGTGTGTATATACAACTTTCTATTATATTATTATTGTGAAAATGGATTTAAAAGTAAGAATGTCTAATTAGAAAAATTTCTTAGAGAAATATATGATGAAAAATTTTTTAAATGAATAAAAAGTTACCTCAAAGATACATCATCATGGATTACTGGCAAAATAATGAAATTGTCTTTAAAGCTCAGAAAAGTCAAGGTTGTCTGCTGTAATTAGGATTTCTTGTTGTTGGTGAGTAGTCACCATTTTATTTTAGAGTAATGCTCATCTGGAATGATTCTGCAAATGCTAGTATTGGGAATATTTAGCAACAAGAAGGGGAAAATTCAAGATTTTTACCTACATACCTCTTTCTATTGAAATTAATATAGCTAATATAAGAAATGGGAGACATTACTTAAGAAAGGAAAAATATCATTAGTAAGAGAAACCTTTATTGACTCTTTGAAATTTCAACAGAGGAAATTCACAATATTTTAGACTTAATTAGAAAATTGAGTTGTCAGTTAAAAATATATTAAAATCAACTACATTTCAATGAAAACTATGTAAAACTTTTTGGCAGATGATGTACTGAGCTGAAGAGGACAGGCTGTCATCCCTTCTTAAGCTTCAGAAATTCTGGATGAACTACATAGAAAATACTTTATAATTAATTGGTAAAGTTATCAAGACCGATATGAACCATAAGATGTTAGATTCAGAAATAAAGTGAAACAAGAATGGTAAGGGAAATTTTATGCTTGTTATCACAAATTAGACTCAAATCAGCCTATACCAGAGAGCCATGGACTGGGAGATGTTTAAACATTATAAAATAGCCAGGGACAAGAGCATTATATTTCTTTACTTTCTTAACAATTTATAACAAAACAAATCCCACCTGGCAGCCTTTAGAAACAGCAAAGAACCTTAACCTATATAATAGATTTGAGTAGAAGACAAAAAAATAAAATAAAAACCTTATCACACAAAGAAAATAACTGTATGCAAAATTCAAAACACCTGGATAAGATCTGTAAAATGGAAATTATATTTAAAATATCTAAAGTTATTAAAAACCTGGATAGTCATTGAAGTAATATGGGAGCAATGTTTCACTCTTGAATATATAGTACTCACACAGACTAATCATCTCTGCTTACAAGAAAAATGAAAATGCAGAAGTCAGTAGATCAAATGAAATAATCATTGCTCCCCAAAACATAGATTATTCAAATGTTATTAGAGATATTCAAAATAATCTTAAAATAACTAAAGTGAAAAAGAGACATAAGATGATAGTTTGATGTAATAAAAGGGGAAATTCTTACAAATCAAAAAAATTAGATTCTGAAATAAAATATGTAATGAGTGGATTAGAATTATATTTGACACATTAAAGGTCAACTAACTGATGTGATAAACAATGATGTGGAATGATACAGAAATCTCAAGAGAAAGATATTTTTATTATAAATAAATTCTAAAGAGATATAAAGAATAGAAAAAGAATTTCCAAAGGCATTCTAATAGGAGTTAAAGGATGACAGAATAAATGGTGTAATAATATTCCCAATATGAATTACTGAAGAATTTCCAGAACTGATTAATTATTTGAATCTTCAGATTCAGGAAAACAAAAAATATATTATGTATAGATATATGACTGCATGCTTGTATCACCCTGAAACTCTTATTGGAAACCCTAACATTCAACTGGATGGGAGGGCATCCTGAGATTAGGAGGTAAGACCTTAAAGAGGTAATTACATTATAAGGGCTAAGCCCTTTATAAGATGAAATATTTTCTTCCCTTTCCTCTGCTCTCCTACCTTCCCCTTCCCTCCTTAGCTCCTCTTTCTGCCATGTGAGAATAAAGAATGCATCTGCAACAGAAAAATGGTTTTTCACCAGTTGACAGATTTGCTGGAATCTTGATCTCAGACTCCATTGCCTCCAGAATTGTGAAAAATATGTGTTTGTTGTTTACTTCACCTAGTCTTTGGTAATTTTTTATAGTAGCTTGAACATGCATAGTGTAAAAGGAATATATGTTAAATTGACAAGATACTACCAATCATCCAAAATAAATAAGCAGAAACAGTTCAATCAATATGGAAAAATGATTCTCAATTTTGATGTTTACCCTCAACTCACTTATCATCCAAGAGCAAAAATAAAGTTAAAATATCCCTAAACACAGTTGATTTTACATCTCACAGACCTTCAATAAGAGATTTAAAATGCTTTCATGGAAAGAATAATAAAATCAAAAGAAAGGACAAAGTCCAAGGTGCAACAATGAAACAAGACAATCAGGTCAAATGTTGATCAAATACATATTTACAAAATATAGATACTAGAATATGAATTTGGGGATTTAAAGTCAAGTTTTGCCTATTATGAGCTGGTTCACTTTGTGAAGAAATCACAATTTTCTCATCTGTAAAATAGTAATAATAATATCTACCTCATTGGGTTATTATGGAATTGGGTGAGTTAATATATTTAAATGAGTTAACAAATTAAATGGTTAAGAACAGAGTCTGGTAAATGTTAACTTTTCAATAAGTATTAGTTGCTACATTTAACAATTTAGAGATTTGTTGAAATTTTTATGTATGAAAAATAAACATTTTCCATAAATATATCTATAAGATTTTAATTTCTATTATCTCAAATGAAGAAAATAAAGTATACAAAGTATTGAAGATATTGCTATACTAAGTTCAGTTTACCAGGGCATTAGTCATTACTATATTTATAATATACTAGGTTATTTTTGGGGGGTCTTTATTTATTTTTAATATTTTATTTTATATAATTCTTATATCATTTTTCATCTTTGTACAATGTATTCATTTTCATTTTGGTTATATACCACATACAATTGCACCCCCCCCCTTATTTTGACTCTAGTCCTTCCTTTCCCTGCCCCCCCGCAACCCTCCCTCCCCGCCCCATGTGTCTCTGGTTTATAGTTGCTTATTGATTTTGATTTTTACTTTGTATTAATTTAGTCTTTTTTCCTGGTCTCTTATTTAGGTTTTCTAAATTCCAGCTATGAGTGAGACCATCTTGTGTTTTTCTTTTTCTTTCTGACTTATTTCGCTGAGCATGATCCCTTCTAGCTCCATCCATGTTGCTGCAAACTGCATGTGTTTATCTTTTTTGATTGCTGAGTAATATTCCATTGTGTATATGTACCACATCTTCTATAATATACTAGTTTAAGTGAAATTACATACTAATCTAGATAGCAACTTGTATTTTACCTATATCCCAGGAAAAATGAATGTTTGTGTCAAAATGTTTGTGAAAAACTCCCAAGAATATAGGAATTCTTCTTCACCACTTCCCTATCTGAATCCACAATATATAATTCTATTTCTATGTGCTATGTGCTTTATTTAGCCTTTTCTCACAGACTTTTCTGGTGTTCTCTTAAATATATCCCCGACCCCCATCTCTTGAATTTATATCATTTTTGTTCTAGTTACAGAAGAAGACTAAGTATAACTTAGCTAAGATTTAAATTCTAGAAAACAGAATTTGATGGTCTGAACTCAGGATGGGAATCTGACCTACTGCAATGACCACCAGAAGACTGGGCCTGGAAATTGCAAACAACTAATTGACATTCTCAAAATAGGCATCACGTGGCCTAGAAGAACTCACAGTACTGTTATAATTACAGTATCTTGCCTACCAATCTTAAAAGAATTACTAAATTCTAGTTTGTAACACTAAATGATAATATTTAAAAACTTTCAGTTATTGAAAATCCATGCTTTTCTGGATAATTGCAAATATCAAAACAACTGAATTCAGTGCAACTATCTATCCTTGTCAATATGGTCACCATAATATTGAAGAATATTTTTATTTTAATTTTGGCCATCATTATTTATCATTTATACAGATAATATAATCTCAAATTTCATTATTAAGTAATTCCTGCAAGTTAAACTTGCCTCATTATTTTAGCTTGGCTATATAGATTGAAAGAAAACTGATTATAATATTTACAATTTGACCACATGCCAGACTATAACATGATAGCTTGCCAGACAATGAAGGTTCCAGCTACTCACTGCTACACATAAATATATCTTATCCAAAGTGTCAATCTTTGGCCAAGGAGAATATATGTTTACATTATTCAATTTTAATTTTATTCATATGCCGAAGTATTTGTTATGGATTTAAAAAAAAAAGCTTTTCAAAACTAGACTATAGAGTGTTTTAGGCATTGATCAAAGGGTTTTTACATTAACTTATCCCAACCACATTATAATTATGTGAGGTTTTAACATCATCTTTGTTTGAAAATGAGAAAACTGACAGAGACACTAAGTTATTTGCCCAATTTCATACATCTAGGAATAGCTAAATAAAGTGTTCAAAGTCAAAAAATGCTTCTTCAAATCTAACTTTTAACTTTTAACTTTTATACTGTGTGTACACAATAAAATGCTTGCATGTGCAAATCTGGAAGGAGAGGGAGTCTGGACAAGTACATAACATATGAGGAATATATATGAATATAATTTCAAAAAAGATATATATGTAAAATAATATATAGGTGAATATGCAAATATAAATGGTAGTATAAAAAAAGACACAGAGAAAGATGAGGGACTGTGGAAAGAAATTTTTTTTAAAGTTTTATTTATTTATGAATAAAAGAACTGGGGTACAGGCCAGAAGTGTGGGGGTGAGAGGATTCACCAGAGACAGAGCGGGGAACAGAACAGGCAGACTGACTGAAATACACTGCTGAGGGGAGCAGCGGGAGAGACAGGAGAGGTCTGCTGTGCCATGTGGGTTGGTCCCTGGCTGAGGATCAAACTCATGCTGTGTATAGCTTCATAGGTAGTGTCTTAACCCCTTGTGCCACCAGGAAGGCCCAAAAATATTTTTATGATTGGCACTTCAGAACCAGAAAGCTGGGCTTCACTGGTGGTGCAGCATGACTTGGATCCCTAGCCAGGGAGCTAACCCACATTGTGCAGCAGACCTCTCCTGTCTTGTCCACTTCTCCTTTTAGCAGTGTATTTCAATCTGCCTATTCTGTTTCCAATCTGTCTCTGGAGAATCCTCTCACCCCCTGCACCTCTGGCCTGTAACCCGGTTCTTGTATGAATAAATAAATAAATCTTTAAAAAAAAAGAAAACCAGAAATCTTGCTAGTTTGATAGGTACCATCTGATAGATAGCATGTAGATTTTTCAATGTTCCCATGAAATGCAATATACTATGACATATTATTTGACTCTTGAAATGCATTCTTTTAGAAGGTTCTTAAGTAATTTCATTAAGAGCAATTATACACATATTAATAAAGGTGTAACTATAAACAATGACATTAGCTTTTAAATACATGACAAGAAATATTGCTTCTTCTAATTTTCATTTTATGTTCTCTATTCCAGGTTTTATAACAATTATGTTTAATACATTTATGAAGTATTTATTTCTCCTTGGTTATTTTTGGAGACATGGTATTGAATTAATAAAAACAGAAAGGGTTATGACTACAATTTGAAAGTGACATTAAAAAATTCTGCTTGTCAACAGCTTAAAATTTTTCTTTCCAGTCTATTATAATGTTAATTAAATTTTAACTTAAACTAGAATTGGTATATGTGTCAGTATTAAATTAATTCTGATGTTTAGTACTCATTAAATCATCATGGCTGAATTATAACACTTTTGCAGTGAAAAAAAAAAAAAGACTCATTTTAGAATTTGCAATGTGGAGTAATGTACTGAACTCATTCCATTATTATATGGTAAAATTATAAATAAAACATTTTATTTATTGGATTATTCTTGGTAAATTAAATACAATATTTTCACATCAAAATACTATAGATAGACAGAATTTAGTAGAATTTATATGTAAGAATCAGTGGCTTTTTCTCCAATATAAAGCAAATTCAGCACCTGATATGTGCAAATGCAAAATAAATACAACAATTTTAATGTAACTTTGCACTAGACTATATATTATTCTTCTTGACTTTGCCCAAAGCCATGCACATTTGGCCACGCCAATATTTAGGTAGCAGTTTACAGAAGGAATTCAGAAAATACTACTGGCAGTATGGTTGTTTTCTACAAACAAAAAATGAAGTGTGAATTTGTAAAGAATTGTGTCTTCCAAAGGGAAAGTAAAACTGTAAATAATGCAAATTGGCAGGATTATAGAATATAATGATTCCAAAGAATATTCTGAGTTATAATTGGAAATCATATTGAAGGAAACAGGTTACTTTATTTTATGTGTTGCTGTGTTGAGTATGTAGCTTGCTAAGGAATTTATATCAAAAAAAATGAAAAATACACCAGAATATTATGTTCATTTAAAAACCTTTATTTTAATATCAATATATGATGTGGCAGTTGAGAATAACATTTTATGATGTTTGTAAATACTTAGCTAAATACAAAGTGATTCTAACACCAAGGGTTGTTCGACTTTCTGGTTGTGCTGGAGTTCAGAGCAAATTTGGCATGTTTCAAAATGGGAATAACCAAACAGAACTCACCGTTTAATAGTCTATCTACCTATAGAATGAATAGCAACTAAAATAAAACTTAAATAAAGGTAAGTCTTCAATTTGGGAATCAAAAGAAGTAGTTAAGGATGGCAATAACTCCCTTAAGAATGTAGAAGTTGAAGCTTTCCCTAACTAAATGTACTTATATAAAAAAAGATTATTCTTACTTCCAAAGGAAACTTGCTATACTGGGAAGCAGTCTAAATTCGCAAGAAGTGAATTTCAGTGTTCTTTTATAACTCAAGTCAGCAAAATGTAATTTGCAAAGCAAAATGGAGGCATTTGTGATGGATATGGAGAAAGGAGAATGAGTGAATTTAAATCTAATCAATTTAATGGATTAGTTTGAATATCAAGTTTTGAGAGGGAGGGAAAAAAGCAAAAAGGCATCAACCATCTGATAGGACACACATGGAATAAATTATCAGCAGGCAAAGTATTTTCCAAGGCTATTGAGATGGAAATTTGATTTAATGGTGACTTCCTACATGACCCCCTTAAACTTTCTTATCAGTTTTGGAATCTTTTTTCCTTTATTTACCAGGTATAGAGTACTCTACTGTTCTATGTCACAAGTCATAATAGATCTGAAATGAGCATGATGAAAACAACAGGAGCTAAAACACAATGTGCAATGAAGCAAAGGGGAACAGGAGTGCCATGTTCTATATTTTGAAACTCAAAACTAAACAAAAAGGTTTGAGGTCATATTTTCTACTTGTCTTTTTAATCACAGGTTCTCTTTGCTAAACTTTTTGAGTAATACTTTGTTATATGTAAAATATAGCAAATTCAAATTTTTGCATCAGCTCATAGTGAAATGATTTCAGGATATGGTGCTGGAATAGAAATACAATAATGCCAATTTCAATTTTGACCAAACTCACAACTATCTAGTCTCCATAACACCGATTATTTTGTTCTATTGATAGAATGACTGATACAGCTGAATGGCCTCAAGGCTGAACGAAAGGAAACTTTTGTAAAACAATGACTTTTGAATTAGGTTACTTCCATCAGTCTATATGGTAGATGGAGAAAAGTAACTGTAGGTAAACAGTTGGACTTAACAGAGTATGTGCATTTTTCCATTTTAAATAGTGTCCAAGTGGTCAGTTTATTTAAATGTAAGCTAATTTGAATATTTATAAAGCAAATCATGCAAATCTTCATATTTAATTTTGATGTAAATTAAAATCAAAACTGAGATATGTATCTTCATATTGATTTTGATTGATCTTTTATTTTTTATTTTTAAATTTATTTTATTTTATATAATTCTTACATCTTTTTTCATCTTTGCACAATGTATGCATTTTCATTTTGGTTATATTCCCCATACAATTGCACCTCCCCCCTTATTTTGACTCTAGTCCTTCCTTTCCCCGCCCTGCCCAACCCCCCCACAGTGTGTCTCTGGTTTATAGTTGCTTTTTGATTTTGATTTTTAATTTGTATTGATTAGTCTTTTTTCTTGGTCTCTTATTTAGGTTTTCTTAATTCCAGCTAGGAGTGACACCATCCAGTATTTTTCATTTTTTTTCTGACTTATTTCACTGAGCATGATCCCGTCTAGCTCCATCCATGTTTCTGCAAACTGCATATGTTAATCTTTTTTGATTGCTGAGTAATATTCCATTCTGTATATGTACCACATCTTCTTGATACAGTCATCTATTTTTGGGCATTTGGGTTGCTTCTATAGCTTAGTTATTATAAATAGTGCTGCTATAAACATAGGGGTGCAGGTGCCCTTTGGAATTACTGTTCCTGTGTCATTTGGGTAAATACCTAGGAGTGGAATTGCTGGATCATATGGAAGCTCTATGTTTAGTAGTTCAAGAAATCTCCACACAGTTCTCCATAATGGTTGGACCAGTTTGCACTCTCACCAGCAGTGCAGGAGAGTTCCTTTTTCTCCACAACCTCACCAACATTTGTTGTTGTTAGTTTTTTTAATATGTGTCATTCTCACTGGTGTGAGATGGTATCTCATTGTAGTTTTGATTTGCATTTCCCTGATTACAAGTGATGTTGAAAATTTTTTCATATGCCTGTTGGCCATTTGCATTTTTCTTCAGAGAAATTTCTTTTTAGCTCTTCTGTCCATTTTTTGACTGGATTATTTTCTTTGTTTGTGTTGAGTCTCATTAGCTCTTTTTAGATTTTTGTGATCAGTCCTTTATCGTTAGTGTTATGTGCAAAAATTTTCTCACAGTCGGTGGGGTTTCTCTTTGTTTTGGTTATTGTCTTTTTTGCTGTGCAGAAGCTCTTTGATGTAGTCCCAGCTGTTTATCTTTGCCTTCACTATCACTGCTTTGGGTGATGTGTCTGTAAAGATGTCTTTGAGGTGCATGTCATGTAGTGTTTTGCCTATATTTTCTTCTATGTATTTAATCATTTCAAGTCTTATGTTTAGTTCTTTAATCCATTTTGAGTTGGTTTTTGTGCATGGTGTGAGGTAGTGGTCATTGATTGATCTTTTAAAAGTCAAAGATCGATTTTACTGCAGCTTCAATTATCTCTATAGAAACTGATCATATAATCTTTTCATATAGATTAATAAGCATCAGAGACATAACTTTATCTGATTTTTTGCAGTAGTTAAAAGTTAGCATAATACCTATTTGTTTAGGGCCTCCCCTGGTGGCACAGCGGTTAGCACTAGGCAGCGAAGCTGCCCGCAGCTTCTGCAGTGCTGATTCAATCCCCGATCACCGGTAAAGGTCCCACATGGCAGGCAGACCTTTCCTGCCGGGCCCACTGCTCTCCTCAGCAGTGTATTTCGTCAGTCTGCCTGTTCTGTTCCCCGCTCTGGCCCTGGTGAATCCTCTCACCCTCCCGTGCTTCTGACTGTACCCAGTGCTTGTATAAATAAATTAAAAAAAAAACAAAACTATTTGTTTAAAAAGCAAAATAATATGTGTCTTTTGGGGCCTCCCTTGTGGCATATTGGGTTAAGATGCACCCTATGAAGCTAACTACAGCCACTGCAGCATCAACCTATGAACTAAATGGAGCCACTGCAGCATGAGTTCGATCCCCGACCAGGGAGCACCCACATGACGCAGCAGACCTCTCCTGTCTAGCCCACTGCTTCCCTCAGCAGTGTATTTCAGTTAATCTGCCTGTTCTGTTCCCCACTCTGTCTCTGGTGAATCCTCTCACCCCCACACCTCTGGCCTCTACCCTGGTTCTTGTATGCATAAATAAATAAGCCTTTTAAAAAATAATATGTGTCTTTCATCCAATAGAAACTGCCCTAAATCCCTTATGCATGTTGCATGACGATTCTTCCAAAAATCTCTGGAGGGTCTCTCTGGTGGCGCAGGGGTTAGGGACACAGTGCTATCAAGCTATTGCCAGCCACTGCAATATGAGTTTGATCCTTGGCCAGGAAGTTAACTACATAACTCAGCAGACCTTTCCTGTCTCGCCCGCAGTTCCCCTCAGCAGTGTATTTTGGTAGATCTGCCTGTTCTCCTCACTCTGTCTCTGGTGAATCTTCTCACCCTTACTCCCCCCCAAACACCTTTGGCCTACACCCCAGTTCTTGTATGCATAAATAAATAAATCTTTAAAAATCAATCAATCAATCAATCAATCAATCAATCCTTGGAGAGTGGTTGGCAGTGTCCAGATCTCATCCTACTTTATCTTGAAACCTTGATTTATTGTGTCATTAAAATTACTAGTGAAACTGCATACCTTGTAAAATCTCAAATTTCAAGTCTGACTTGAGAATCAGATTCTTATTGAGTGTACTACTATGTGCAATTCTTCTGTGAAACACTCTGCTATATTCTTACATCTGTGCAAGGTATGCTTTACTTACACTATAGCAGAAGTTTCCAGTGCATCCCCGTAAGCCTCAACTTTCAATTTCTAAATCTTTGGGGACTGAACTATCACATACAATATATGCATACTCTGAATGAGGACTTTCTTTGCTCATGAAGCATGCTCTGCCTCTCAGTAGGTCAGAAGTTCTGGACACTTAATTGATAACGGGGAAAATGCAATGAATGATGAATGAAAGTTGGTTCATAAATAACTCCCGTTGCTCCACCCTTACCCTTCCAAGCACTGGATAACTTGAGAATGTGTTTTGCAACCACATATACCTATAATGCTCCCATTGTCCATAGTGGTGACTTGCTTTAATTAACTTTCTTCCCTCCTCTGTCTTGCTTCCCACTTCATTGGTGTCTCCTGAAATCCTTGATTGAGTTTGCTTCTAGAGGAAACTAAATGAAGACATGATTCAGGGCTCTAAATTCAGTATTGTAGATTACACATATGTCTCATTTTACAAAATAGTCAGTTTGTGATTTTTTTGTAAAATTTATCCTCAATATCAATGCGTATTATTGTCTCATTGATTTACATCTCCAAGCAATTGTTTTTAATTTCAACATAATTTGTGAAAAATACTATCTCTTTCTGGAATTATCTAGCTTCCTTTTAGTACAAACAGGGCTATAAATATCTTTCCATGTTATTTTGATTTTTCATTAGAAAAATGTCTATTGATGCCTTTTGCCTAGTTTATGCTAAGATGCTTGTCTTACTCTCATGAACTTAAAAATTCTTTACATATCCGGTGTACTAATTTTAGGGTGTCTAAATGTGTTACGAATTTTTTTTTCTTTTTATTTCTTCAACTCATCCTTTTGCTGCAGTTTGATAAACTGAATTCTTAATTTTAATAAAATCGGTTCTATGAATAGTTTATTTTATGATTAGCACTTTTTGCTAACCATAACCTTTCCTAGTTCATTATTTAAAACACTGGAAGCTGGGCCTCCCCTGGTGGTGCAGCATTGAGCTCTAGGCTGCGAAGCTGCCTGCAGCCTCTGCAGTGCCAGTTAGATTCTCCAGCCACCAGAGAGGGTTCCACATGGTGCAACAGACCTCTCTTGCCGCGCCCACTGCTCCCCTCAGCAGTGTACTTCGGTCCTTCTGCCTGCTCTGCTCCCCACTCAGGCTCTGGTGAATTTTCTCACCCTCCCATGCTTCTGACTGTACCCAGTGCTTGTATAAATAAATAAATAAATATTTGAAAAAATAAAATGAAATAAAATAAAACACTGGAAGCTGAGCTGTCTATATAATGTGAGTTATAGATGTAATTGCATTATTTTCTCTTTAGATTATTTTCCTGGTACAAGTTAAGAATGATCTTTTCTTCATTTGACTTTACTCTGTAAAAGTGTTTTTCCTCTAGCGTGGAGTCAGAAAAGAATTTCTCTAAATAACCAGATGACGAATATTTTAAGATTTCCAGGCTATCTATGGACTCTATCACATATTCTTCTTTAGCAAACCTTAAAAAGTTGAAAAAACAAAACCAAAAAAAAAAAAAAATGCTTTGCTCTCAGGGCCTCCCTGGTGGTGCAAAGGGTTAAGATGTGACCTATGAAGCTATCCGCAGCCACTGCAGCATGAGTTTGATCCCCCCGCCAGGGAGCTACCTGGCACAGCAGACTTCTCCTGACTCACCGGCTGCTCCCCTCAGCAGTGTATTTCAGTTGACCTGCCTGTTCTGTTTCCCGCTCTGTCTCTGGTGAATCCTCTCACCCCCTACACCTCTGGCCTGTAATCTGGTTCTTGTATGCATAAATAAATAAATCTTTAAAAAAAAATGCTTAGCTCCCAACCATATAAAAGAACATTGCAGGCCCAACTTGTACCCCTGCAGACCCTGCTGTATGTGGTTAAATAACTAGCTTTCTTGCCTTTTTAACTCTTTCCAAATATTAATCAAATATTTTTGTTTTAAGTATTCTTATGAGCAATTATTTATAGTTGAATTAAGTGCTGCCTACTGTTTCTCTGATATTTCACCAAGGAAATGTTCATATATTATACATATATAAATATTATACGCAAACACATATATATAACTCTATAAATAACTATATCTATAACTTTGTTTGGTTTATCTTTGCTTACTTTTGTCCCCCTCCCAGACACATACATACATACAATAACGTATGTGCAAAAAATTAAATTTTTTTCTGTTATGTTCACAGTTGTCTTTACAACCTAGAAAAATGTATATATATATATTAAAACATATATATAAACCATATATATTATATATATTAAAACATGTATATATTAGTTTTTGAAATATTTTTATGAATGAATAAGTGATTATATTTACATTTTGGAAGCCTTGTTAATTTTTAAAATCCACTGAACCTGTTCTTTATCTTTTTTTATTTATCTTTACTATTCTTACTTCCTTCTTTATTTCTTGAATATATTTATTTTACTTTGTTTTTGCTAATTCCTATATTTCAAATTTTAGAAAAAAATGATCTTACTGGATATTTTTTGTTCCTGCTAATTGTCATTCATGACACAATAATTCTTGTTGGTTGCCTGAGGGGGTGTGTGTGTGTGTGTGTGTGCACTATGCAGGAACACACACGATTATGTGGAACACTTTGACCCAGACAACATTTTCTTTCAAATCTTTATCATATGGAATTCTGTAATTCTTTCAAAAGGAAAGTTCATTTGTATTGAGTATCTATGTTTTCATCTTTTAAGCTATGGGGGAATGCTAGTCAATAGTAAAATAAATTCTGATGTGAAATTTTCCAGGTAGCACATATAGTGGGAATTTGAACCACAAACCCATGTAAGGGATCTTTTTTTTTTTTTTTCCATTTGTAGTTATTTTGTGTTTGCAATGTTATTTTTTCAATGTTGAAGACTTTGGGGTTGTAAATCTCTTACCATTTTCATCTCCTGTAGCATACTACTTCTATATTTGACTCATATTTGAGAATACACAATTTGGAGGAATTTTAAGAGGTATGGAATGAGGATTCCTCACACCAGAAAGTATTTACATTGGCTTTTGCCAGCCTCCAGATTGGTGCTAACAATTCTGAACTACTTTAATTTTTCAACTTGATGTTTCTTGGGCTACATAAATAATGTGAATCAGAATCCTATTTCAGTGTGAGGAAAGGTTTAGTGTTTCAAAATCCCAAAGTAAACAATTATTTTTATTATCCCACCTAGGGATTGCACAGGACAGATTTCCTTAATGGCTAACTTTGTTTCCACACATATTCTTTGTTCTATTTCAAGTTATTATAAGAAAATAACTGCTTTCTTGTGCTCCTCATTTATGCTTTACATCACATTCACATCTCTCCCTTGGAATAGATTCAAGGTTTCTTCTGTTAGTGAGTGCACAAATGATATTCCTCAAGGTCCTATTTTCTAGGTATTGGCAACAATGTCTAGGGAAGGTTAAACATTTTTTAACCACTCTGGTGTTATTATGATACTTTTTTTAAATTATCTTTCACAGTAGGCACTTTCTTATTTTTCTTCCATGCTCAGCAATATCATTATTGTAATTTATTGTTCATCAAGATGTATAAAATTGAAAGGCAATTTCAGAGTACTTTGACAGTATTAGCAGAGCTGTTTTGCCAATCTTTAGTTTAATTATCAAGATACAAAATTTCTTGTTCAATATATGTATCATTCTTTTCAGTCTATCTTCTTTTTTTTTTTAAGATTTATTGATTAACGTATGCATAGAAGAACTAGGGTGTGGGACAAAGGTGTGGGCGGTAAAAGGACTCACCAGAGATAGAGTGGGGAGCTGAACAGGCAGATCTATTGAAATACACTGCTGAGGGGAGCAGCGGGCAAGACAGGAGAGGTCTGCTGAGCTATATGTGGATTAGCTCCCTGGCCAGGGTTTGAACTCAGGCCACAGAGATGATAGCATGATAGTGCTGAGACTTAACCCCTAGGTCACCAGGGCAGCCCTATCTTTAAATTCTTTATGTCTTATTTTTAATTTCTAAGATTTTGTAGTTGTTTATATTTTAATAATCTTTTGTTTCATGGCTTTACTATTCACCCAAATAGTAAGTAAGTTAATTGTACTAAATTTAATGAATTTTGTGTATTTACTGCATGTTATTATTATTGACATTAAGGTCATTTTATGTTCAAAGCAATATTGAGCAGAAGGAACAACAATTTCACTCTCCTTTAATTCACACACAGAGTTTCTCCCATTATCAACACTCCCCCCTCCACCAGAGTGGTAAATTTGCTACAATGGATGAAAATACATTGATGCATCATTATCACCCATTTACATTACATTGCACTTCACTTTTGGTATTGTACAGTCTATGGATTTGGACAAACGTAGAATGTCATGTAACTACCATTGTAGTAGAATGGAAACTAGTTTTACTGCCCTAAACATTCTCTGCTTTCCCTAATCGTTCTTCCCTACACCCAAATCTGATCCTTTTAGAATCACATGGCATATAGCTTTTTAAATTGGCTTTTTTTTTCCACTTAGTAATATGTTCTTCCATATCTTTCATGGCTTGATAGCTCATTTCTTTTGAATATTGCCTACTTTTTCATGTGTATATATTTAATTTATCCATTCACCTACTGAAGGAAATCTCAGTTGCTTCAGAATTTTGGCAAATATGTCTAAAGCTGCTGTAAACATCCTGTGCAGGTTTTTGTGTGGACATAAACTTACAACTCCTTTGGTAAATACCAAGAATCAAGATTGCTAGATAACAGGATAAGAGAATATTTAGCTTCTTAAGAAACTGTAAATTTTTTTTCTCAAAGTTGGCCTCCCTGGTGGCGCAAAGGGTTAAGACTCAACCTATGCAGCACAAGTCCGATTCCCTGCCCACCAGGGAGCAACCCACATGGTGCAGCAGACTTCTGACTTGCCTGCTGCTCCCATCAGCAGTGTACTTTGGTCAATCTGCCTGTTCTGTTCCCCACTGTGTCTCTGGTGAATCCTCTTACCCTCAGCACCTCTGGCCTGTACCCCAGCTCTTGTGTGCATAAATAAATAAATCTTTTTAAAAATATATTTTTTTTCTTAAAGTGGCTGTACCACACTGCTTTCTCACCAGCAATGTTTGTGTTTCTTCACGTGTTCACCAGCTTTGATGTTTTCAATGTTCTAGATTTGGAGCATTCTAATAGTATGTATAGTGATATATTTTATTGTTTTAATTTGCATTTCTCTGATGAACAAATGATGTGAAACATCTGTTCATATGCATATTTATCATTTGTCTTTTTTGGTGGTGTATCTGTTATAGCTTTGGCTAAAATTCAATTGGGTTGCTTATTTTGTTGAATTTCTAGCATTCTTTTTACATTTCAGATTATAATCCTTTATCAGTTATGTCTTTCACAAATTCTTTCAGGGTATGGTTTCTCTTCTCATTTTCTTGACAGTTTCCTTTGCAGAGAGAAGTTCTTAATTTTAATGAAGTTCACCTTATCAATTCTTTTCATGGTTTATGCTTTAGTGTTGTATCTAAAAAGTCATTACCAAACCCATCGTGGCATTCGAGAAATAAAGATTTCTATCTTAATTTTTCTTCGTGCCTTAAAATATTTCACAGAGACTCGTTAACTATTATTGATTAATCTAAATGACAGTTTGACTCAAGAAAAAAAAAAAAGAGAGAATCCCAGTTCTAATCTGGCTCTGCTTTTATCTAACTATGTCAAAGTTTACTAGGGCCTTTCTTAACTTTTCTTTGATTTAGTTTCTGCACCCTTAATTAAAAGGGATTATAAGCAGATGGTAGGTAAGTTCTTTTATATCTTTAAAACACTATGTTTCAGCTGATCACTGAAATAACATAGCGTGCTGAATAGAGAGAAGTTTGGAGTAGTTATGTAAAAAAGCAGACTGTAAGCCAAGTTTAAAGGAAAGGAAAGGGAATTTACCATCAACCTTTCTAACCCTTCCTTCAATTGCCATCCAAATAGCACACTTCCTTTACAATTGTCCCTTTGGATGAACCCAAACCTTGCAGAGCTTTAACCAGAGCTACTTAGTAGACCTTTCATTGGATGCTCTCATTTACATTTTCTAAAATAGCCCCAAAAGAATGTGTCAGAGAGTATATTTAATATTATCTAAAAGGCCTTATCAGGCACATTAAGAAATTGATACTAATGGCACTTCTTCTCCAGAGAGCTAGAACAATGTTAATGATCCAGTACTTGTCACCATTTTGGCAGTCTAAAATAGTTTCTAAAGGTCTTTTTAAAACAAAATACGTTCATAGAATTTTTCACAAAATCCTGCATTGCTTTAATGTGTCACCTCTTTTTATTTTACAAAATGTTCATCATGCAAAAGTTGTATAAAAATAAATGATTAATATTCTATTGAGTCTGTAAAAAAGCAAAAAGAATGACTGTGAGAAACTTAATTTATCTTAAGTGACAACACCTGAACTGATTTAAAAATACTGTGTCAGATCACATAATGAATCTTGAAAAGAGCTATTGAATTATAATGTCATATGAAGTCCCTATTCCCTAATAAAATGTGTATTTTATAAAATGATACATTGGTGAATTGGAGTCCTAATGTTTGGAAGTGAAAAAAAAAAAGTAGTCATTTGCAGCTTTCATTTGCCATCATTTATATTTGCATAAACATGATGACATTTCAGAATGTGCTGCATCCAGGTCAGCAGCTGTCAGTTAAGTAAAGTGCTCTGTGGGGCAAATCAGAGTTTTGGAAGCTGGTCTTCTCATTCAGTCCTTTGGGGCATCACTTAGCACATTCCTCCCAAATCTCATAGACTATTTTGTGGGATAGGAGGGATTATATCATAAGACATGGCTCATTCTGGTGACTTCCACTGACTAGATTGAGTTACTATATTGTCCATAAAAAGTAATGAATTATGTAGATGTTTGCATAGCAATTACTTTAAGATCCTTTATATAGTCTGCAGTTAATTAGTATAATTAGTCAACACTGAGTAATGAATCAGCTTTTAAAAAAGATGCCTCAGGAACTCATGAAATATTTGTATTTATATTGGATTATGGTGGCATTATACTTACTGAAAAACACTAAATCAGTTATCTATTTTCAATATAACACATTCAGTCCTCCTTAAGATATATACTTGGAAGGAGGTATCATAAATTTAAACAAATTATCTAATCACACAAGAAAATATTAACTTCCTGATGAAGTGTCCAGTGTCTAATATTTTACATAGAATAAGTGAAGCAATATTTTATTGACAAACATGGTATATCTTTATACTGGAAACATGTAGTAACTTATAAAAGTCAGAATCACATTATCTACCTTATATTACTTTATAACAGAGTATATTGTTGAATAGAGTTATTCAGAAAAAGAATAAAAAGCAGATTATCTTTTTTCTGATAGAAAAAGAACAATCTAATTATTATATTTCCCTCTAAAAAACTGTGCCGTGTTTTTTGCAAGTAAGTTTGACAATCTATAAATACCATATGATACAATCAACAATCTTGGGTACTATGGATATAGCTTTGATGTGTGTATGAATTTCACAGGGGAAAAACAGGGTGAAATTAATTAAATATAGATAATATACTTGATTCTACCACAAAACATAGTACTTTCTAAAGAATGAATAGTTTGACTTGAACCCAGATCTTGCTGGATTTCTCTTTAAGATAATGTGTTTTAGGGTCACCCTGGTGGCGCAGGAGATTGAGCGCAGTGCTGTGAAGCTGTCCGCAGCCTCTGCAGCGCCGGTTCAATCCTGGCCAGCCAGCGAGGGTCCCACATGGCGCAGCAGACCTCTCCTGTCTCGCCCACTGCTCCCCTCAGCAGTGTTATTTCGTCGGTCTGCCTGTTCTGTTCCGCAGTCTGTCTCTGGTGAATCCTCTCACCCTCCCGTGTGCATCTGGCCTATACCCTGTTTCTTGCATAAATAAATAAATCTTTTAAAAAAATGTGTTTTATATTTACTATTTGTTCTTGTTGATTTCAAGTTTTATGATTGCATTATGATGCAAAAATGTGATTTGTGAGGTATATTTATATATTTATTTTTTAGAACTCTTGTTTTTTTTTTGTTGTTGTTGTTTATTTATTTATTTATATAAGCACTGGGTACAGTCAGAAGCACGGGAGGGTGAGAGAATTCACCAGAGCCAGAGCAGGGAACAGAGCAGGCAGAAGGACCGAAGTACACTGCAGAGGGGAGGAGCGGGCGGCAGGAGAGGTCTGCGCGCCATGCGGAGCAGCCAGGGATCGAACCAGAGTTGCAGAGGCTGCAGGCAGCTTTGCAACCCAGCGTTCAACCGCTGCGCCACCAGAGGCCGGATTAGTGAGGTACAGATACTGAAATGTGTGGAGACTTTTGAGATTGAGCAAGTGAACTTGAAAAGAATATTAAATCATTATGATAAAACTATATGTTTACATGGAGGGTGGAGGGCTTTTTTTTACATAGAATCATGTGTTTACTGAATATTAGAGATAAAAGTGGCTTAGAGATCATTGGGTTCAATCTCTTTGTGTTTGAGATTAGATCACCACAAGAGAATGATTTAGTTGAGGATTTATGAGTTTTAGAGAGACTGATCTACAAGTCACCTGAAGTCCTATCTAGGGTCATATAACCCTGGGTCATAAAATCTAATTGCAGAAATTAGAGTTTTTACAGACCCAGAGTTCATAAAAATTCTTTATAAAAATTTTATCATGTATATACAATATAATTTAATTGGCTATTGATACTCATATAGCACATCCTGGGATTTTCATCATTTACAAAATAAGTGATTCAACTAATTATTTGCATAGTGAAATTGTAAAATTAATCAGAGATAATACATGATATAAATGTTCAGTCATGGTGCATGATACAATGAGTTATTTTTGTATTATTGATTTCAAAGAGTTTATCATCTCCTGGGGGAATTTAGGATTTTTTTTTAAAGATTTATTTATTTATTTATACAAGCACAGTCAGAAGCACGGAAGGGTGAGAGAATTCACCAGAGCCAGAGCGAAGAGCAGAACATGCAGACTGAGGAAGTACACTGCTGAGGGGAGCAGCGGGTGGCAGGAGAGGTCTGCACACCATGTGGGACCCTTGCCCTGTGGCCAGGGATTGAACCAGCACTGCAGAGGCTGTGGGCAGCTTCTCAACCCAGCGCTCAACTGCTGCGCCACCAGGGAGGCCCAAATTTAGGATTATTAAAAGAGGTCCTTAAATACATATATGCATACATATTTGCATATATGAAGAACTTCAAAATCACCAGACTCCATGAGGAAAGGCAATATAAGAATAGAAGTAGCAGCAAGTGAGAAAACTGAAGACTGAACAGAGCTTGCTTTAGAGAGGGAAAAGGAAAGGCACAGGAGATCAGCTTTACTCCTCAGCAAAATGAAGATCAAGTATTTAAGTTCCAGGCTTCCCCTTTGCCCGCATATATTCTAACAAAATTAAAGATTCAGTGCACCAACCACAAAAAAAAAAACAGAGACCAAGACACATGCCTAGGAAGCAAGGAACATCTGAACACAAGATGAAAAAGCAAAATGAGAAGAACAAGTGTTTTGGGCATATATAAAACACACAGAAATAGTGTACCTATCAGAATAAGACTTTAAATCAACAATATTAAAATGCTAAATGAACTACTGGAAGCCCACTCAAAGGCAGAGAGGCAAGTATAAATTTTTCAAAAGGATATGTAGGAAGAAAGAGAGTTCTTCACCAAAAAGGCTGAAAATATTAAAAGAAAACCAAAAGAGATTTAGAATGAAATGAAGTTAAATATAGGAAGCACTTTAAATAGCAATAAATTGGCAAGAAAAAGAATTTCAGAAGTAGAAGCCTCACATGTACAGTTTCCCAATTACAAAGAGAGAGAGAAACAAGATGGAAGAAAAATGAGGAAGCTTTATGAGAAGTAGCAGACTCAATTAGAAGAGAAAACATAAAGTTAATGGATATTCCGGAAGGTGAAGAGAGAAGGGAACAGAGACCATTTAAAGAAATAGTAGTTTAGTAATTCCCAAACCTAAGGAATGAATTATATATGGATGTCAAGGAAGGAGTAAATACCCAAATTTCTAAATTGCAAAACAACCTACACCAAGACACATCATTGTTAAACTATCAAAAATCAAAGATAAAAAGAAATATATAGGAAGCTAGGAAAAAGAAAATAAATTATAAAGGAACCAAGATTAGACTTTGCTCAGATTTCACCCATCATTCTTCAATCAAGAAAAGAGAGGTTCCTCCCCGGTGGCACAGCGGGTTGAGCACTGTGCTTTGAAGCTGTCCGCAGCCTCTGCAGTGTGGGTTCGATTCCCAGCTGGCCAGGGAGAAACCCACATAGCGTGACAAACCTCTCCTGCCTCGTCCACTGCTCCCCTCAGAGGTGTCTTCGGTCCGTCTGCCTGTTCTGCTCCCCGCTCTCTCTGGTGAATTCTCTCACCCTCCCGCGCTTCTGACTACCCAGTGCTTGTATAAATAAATAATAAATAAATCTTAAAAAAAAAAAGAAGAAGAAAAAAAGAGAGGATGGAAGAATGGCCAGGCCAGAATACTCTATCCTGCAAAATTATCACTCAAATATGAAGATGAAAAAAGATTTTCCCATACAGATGTTAGGATTTTATCACAATCAGAAATGCCCTACAAGAAATGTTGGTAGAGGGTGAGAACATATGTTCATGTGAAGGAATAAAAAATTAATCCCTAAATTAAATAAAAAGGTGAATACTTAAGAATACCACATATCATTTCTACATGAATATTCACTACAAAATACTCTCATTTTGCTCATGGCTGTCCCCCAAATGAAAGAATTGCAAGAATTACCTTGATGTTTTACTTTCAACTGGATTCTTAAAAGAGAAAAATATTTTTCAAAACTTCAAGGGAAGAATGATCTAGTGTGGATACTAAGCTATCTATCAGTTAATTGTGAACTTAAAAATATAATTTTGGGGGGCCTCCCTGATAGTGCAAGGGGTTAGGATACAACCTATGACGCCATCCTCAGCCACTTTGGCACAAGTTTGATCCTTGGCCAGGGAGCTACCCACATGGCACAGAAGACCTCTCCTGACTCGCCCACTGCTCTCCTCAGCAGTGTATTTCATTCAATCCTCCAGTTCTTGTATGCATAAATAAATAAATTAAAAAAAATAATTTTCAGAAAAAGCTGTTGCCCAGATAGAAAAATCAATTAAGCATTATCATGATCTGTAAACCTTCATAGTTAATTATTTTTACTTTTTGCATTAATTGTTAAACAAATTGACATAAGAGAACTTTTTTTTAAGAGTATCTTTTTTTTTTTAAGATTTTTTTGTTTATTTATTTATACAAGAACCGGGGTACAGGCCAGATGCGCGGGAGGGTGAGAGGATTCACCAGAGATAGAGCAGGGAACTGAACAGGCAGACTGACGAAATACATTGCAGAGGGGAGCAGCGGGCGAGACAGGAGAGGTCTCCCGTGCCATGTGGGACCCTCCCTGGCAGGGCGAGATCCAACCTGCACTGTAGAGGCTGTGGACAGCTTCACAGAGAGGCGCTCAACCGCCTGCACCACCAGGGGAGGCCCAAGAGAACATTTAGCATAATCACTTTAGCGTTTATCTATTGCCAAAAAATGTTATAAATAAAATATATCTTAGTTGTATCTTGATGAAAGCATAGTAAGAATCTCAGTTTTTACTTTTCCTTCTAATTTCTATTTTGTGTCTACAGCTGGATTCCAATTTCAAGATTCAAGAGATTCCCTGCTAGGCACATCCAGTTTAAATCTCACCAAATGCCTGTGTTGCACTCAAGTCAGCTCATAATATATCCTATTTTTATAATTTATACAACTTTTCAACAACTACCTTTGCTGTTAGGTTGAATGCATCCCTCTTTCCAAGTCATAATATTACTGAAGAAACTGAGGTATACATAATTATTATGTTAAAAATGCAAAATGTCACAAATTTTCAGTGGTAACAATATGCACAGCTGAAATGCACTTCCTAATATTTAAACTTAGGTGTATCTCCTCTTCACTGCTTACATAGTTCTAAAGACCATTCACACCTGTTTTATGTGAACAACACCTGCTAAAAATGTGCAGTATACCACGTAGGTAGTCATATATAGTGGTCCTGAATCTTTCCTACCATTTCATTTTCCATGACAACCTAAAAAAAAAAACCCTACATATTTTCAGAATTTAAAGTTTACCCAATAGTGTGAGCAGTAGAAAGTAAATTGTATAATTCAGAAAATTTACTTTGGCATTTTGGTTAACATATAACTGAGAATATACAAAAAAAAACAGCCCACTGGTGTTTTACAGAAGTTTTAAACACTGGTCAAGTGAAGAGGTTTAGAGAAGAGGTTTAGTGAAAAGGTTAAGGAAAAATAAACAAAGCATACCTAACCTATGTACCCACAAAAACAGGGTGCCCAATCAAATATTTCTCCTGCCACTTCTATAATGGCATCTGTCTTCAAAGGGAATTTTGTTCACTCCACAAAATGGCAGAGGGATTACAAAAAAAGACTTTTTAGTGAGTGGAATTAAGCACTGAGTTGAGTGATGCATCATGATCTTGATTAGATTTAATAGATTAGAACAGTACAGAAACATGAATGAAAAAAATCATTTCACAGTGTTAACAAAACTTTCTTTAAAATGTTACTAAATGTAGAAATAAAATATACAGAGAGCCTACCTTAGAACCCAACGTCTTCTTCTCTTATGCAATCAAAGAATGACCTTCAATTAAATCCCTTCTCCAGTATTTTTAACACAAGAAAGTACCAAAAGAATACAACAGATAGTACAACAGAAAGCATGTATAACACCTGTTTAAAACCCATTTGATATACTGTATGGATGAGACTTTTGCTATTCTAATCGAACACCTGTTAAGTGCTTCAAAGCCAGTGATTCCTGTTACCGATTTTTGTAAATTTGGCTAGCTATAGGTTAAACTAACCAACTTCATTTTAGTTGAAATATTCTTTGTGTATCAGAAATACACTATCTTCGCAGGTAGAAGTAGAAAACTTCCAGAAAGTTAGAAGAAAAAAAACAGTCACTCGGAAAACTTCGGAAAACCAAAACTTCTCCCTCTTTAATGTAGCAATAAACAATGTTGTCAAGATCTATTAAAAAATAAGTTCATTATTAGAAATTTTAATTTTGAAACTGAGGATCAAGTCATTTTCTTTCCACATATAACTGAACATGTGTCAAAACAATTTTTGCTTTAGTTTTCATGATTCTTGCTATTTGTCTCCCTCTGTTCCCAGGACACTTGTAAATTGATTTCACACACTACAAGTAGAAAATAAATTTTAGTACCCAATTGCTACCCTTTGTTTCAATTCAGTATTTCTACAGTTGAGTATTCAGGCAGCAGCTGTGTCCCTTGGTACTTCCAGGTACTAAATACAAAGAGAATAGACACAATTTTATATGATTGTTGTATTCAAGGATTCATGCCATTTACATATGTCACAAATATTGTATTTTAAAATCCCTATGCTAGTATAAGTCTCCTATTCTAATGCATTTGTTTTTTTTTTTTTATAGCTAAGTAATTTCAAATTCAGTTCTGACTCAAAAGGAGTATGGAAACTCATCTACCTCCCCAGCACCCCTCCTAAGCACATTTACTTTACTGAATATGCTAAACCGGACCTTAAATGTGCTGCCTATGTATATGAGAATGAAAACCAGATGTCCATTGATAATGGTATTGCTGATGCTGACACTTTGTTAAACGAAAATTCTTGCAGTGTTGCTGAAGAAGCAGAAATTTAATGTCTCTTATTTGAATGAGTTTTACCTTTTTGTCTGGAAATTCTGTATAGCTGAGCAGAGTGACAGAGATGTAAGCATTCCACAGCTCAGAAAAACTATAAATAGCTGCCTAATCACTTAAAATATTGTTATTCCCAGAAGGGGTTATATAAATTTTAATCCCCTAAGATGACCTAAAGCAAAGGCTATAATACAAGATAGAATGATTTTAGGAACAACATTAATCAGGGCTTGCTCTACATTTTTATGATTGCTTTAGATTTTACTTAAAAAAGACCGGGTATACATTCACAATGTTTTATAAACATTGTGAAATATATGGTGTGCTGAACAATTTTGACCTTTTAAAAATTCTTCATCTCAGTTGGCCAGTCATTTTAGTCTCTGCAACAGGTTATTGTACTTTTTAATAGGAAGAGAAAGGAATGGTCAACTTTTTCAAATGTTGTGTAGAATACAGAAAAGGTCAACAAACTACAGCAAAGGAATGTAAAAAATGAGACAATTGAAACCTGATGCCTCATTTTTGTGACAAAGAATTTTTTGCAAGACTTGAAAATGTCACAACATGAAGTCAATTTTCAGGAAGACACTGGGACACAACACAGACTGAATCTATCCTCACTACACCATCAGGCTGTGATCTCAACTTTCTGATTAAAGATCTTCCTGCTTAAAAAATAATAATAATAATAATAAAGCTGTTTTTGGTCTTTTGTTATTTTCATCAAAGATATCCTATGAGTACAGGAAAGAGAAAGGAGCAAGATTCAGTGGTTCTCAAGTGGCAGATTTTGCTCCCTTGGGAGACATTTGACAGCTGTTATTATCTGGAGACATTTTTGATTGTCACAATTGGGGTGGGGAGGGCTAGTAGCATCTAGTAGGTAGAGGCCAGGAATGCTGCTAACCATCTTACATTGCACAAGACAAATTCCTATGACAAAGAATTGCAGGGCCCAAAAAAATCAAAAGTGCTAAATCAAAAGTGCTAGTATTGAAAACCTGATAATAGAAAATGTATAGTTTAGCAATATTTTGATCAATTGCATTGCCTTTTCAACATGAGGAACTCCCATTATATTAAGTGTGTACTTAGAAGAGATTCTGATATACAGAGGAAGCGAAATAAATTTATTGTTGGTCCTGCCGGTTTTATATAAAAATAGAAATGTGTGTAACAAAGTACATTCAGGTTTTACAAACCAGGTGTTATGAATTACTTTTTGAAATTATTCTTGTAAAATTAATGTATCGCCCTATTTTTTGTAAAGTAAAATATTTAGTAATTAATGGGCAAGAGAACAAAGCATCATTGTAAATGGAACATAAGCTGAAATTAGAAAAGGAAAAGAATGAGAACTAGACACAACACTTATCACATGCCAGCAGGACACCTCCACACCAGTGCCCTATCGTGACTAAACCCTACTTCCTAGCAAAAAAAGAGAACCATCAAGTCATCCTTTGGCTCAAATGTTTTAACAGCTCAACATTGCCCAGAGAATACATTAGAAAACTTTTCCCTCTAAGACTTGGGTAGTTAATATAGTAAGCTTTGCAGGCTATGTGGTATCTGTGGCAACTACTGAATTGCACACAAATGGTATGGCTGTTTCCAATAAACCTTTCTTTGTAAAAAAGAGGCCAGACTGTATGTGGCAAAGAAGGTCACAGATTGGTGTAATCCTGAGTTTAAATCCAAAATCTTGCCTTTGACATACATTTTGCCCTTCTCAATTCTTTAGTTTCATTTCAACTCTCTTTTATTTTCCAACCTTCACTGTATCCTATAATCCAGAAATATAGAACGGTTAATAGTTCTTTGGACATACCACGCTGGTTCCTGACATCATAGCACTGCATTCCTGCTGAAAACCCAGGTGAAGCATCATCTAAAAAGTCTTCCCCATCCTTCCCTCCCGGCCTCTTGCTCAGTAAGCTTGATTTTTCTCTGCTATATCTCACTGTACCTCATGTGGATAGCTATTATCTAATGTCAAATACATAAGTGAATTTTTTAACCTATCTCCCCAAGACAAGATATGGACAAGAAATATATCTAACTAGAACATACACCTTGCCTGAATATCAAATTCATCTAATAATTGCTTTTTGAATGAAACACATTTTAGTCCAACTTAAATGTAAAAACGATTTTCTGACAACATAGGTTCTATTTACCTCGGCAATATGCAACCATATATAAAATATGGTACTGCTTAAGCTATATTGTAAAATTAATATGTGTAAATCATTTGTACTAATAGAAACATCTCAGATTTTAGATAAAATTATTTAAAAATAAAAATCATAGACACAGCAAACCAAGATCATAGAACATTCTTTAGAAAATCTCAAACAGATAAGGAAAAAATAAAACTAGGTAGAATTAGGATTTAAGGAAATGGAAAAAATAACAATCAGACTATAATATTCTTGAAGCACAAGGTCTATCATTTGAAAGAATAATCATAATTCAATATTTACCATTGCGGTCACAATCCTTTTGCTAGATACCAATTAACCAAAAGCTAGTCTTCTCATTTTAGCAGTAAACTAACACTTTTGTAGTCCCAAAAAATACCCTAATTTTCTCACCATAAAAGAATGAATCCTTATGAGTATATCTTACCCACATTCTAGGACTTTGAGATTTAATTTGTAACATATGACTTCTGCATCGGATTCTTGAAAAGTGATCTATCAAATCCCAAGTTAAAACAGCCCCAATGGTAAAAAGTATTATTCCTTCCTTCACTTTAATTGTTTGGGACATGCATGTTGGTTTCTTTTGCTTATTTACTTATGTTTGTTTTAATTGAAGGCATAAATATTGGTACTGTTTTAAATAGTATCTTTAGAACATAGCTTTGAGTGAAGACCTGTAATCTTCCATGCCTGACTTCAGACAATTTAGCACACAAATGTGAAGGCTGTTCAAGGAGAAGCTTAAATTTGATGAAGGCAGTAGAGGGATTGACTGAAGAAACAAGTTTGTTGGAGGTAAATGTGTAACTCCTGGGAAAGTGATAAATAAATGAAGAAAACATCAGGAGGCCAACTGCTTAAAAGCGTAACGCTCACTGGGAATGAAAAATTGTTTAGTGATATGCTCAGATTCAGTGTAACTATGAGAAATGGAATGAAGTTAGAGAAAAGACAATTTGGATAGAATACATGAAAAACTTCCTGACAGTGAAAACTGCTGGATTATGGAACTATCCCTCAAGGGAAGTGGTAGAAGTCACATCACTTGAATGGTTGAAAT
Source organism: Talpa europaea (assembly GCF_964194135.1). Classification (NCBI taxonomy): domain Eukaryota; kingdom Metazoa; phylum Chordata; class Mammalia; order Eulipotyphla; family Talpidae; genus Talpa; species Talpa europaea. The sequence continues at coordinate 51,582,674 of NC_140076.1, forward strand.
CAAGAGAGACAAAACACCACTGAAAGTTATTTATTTGTTGATTGTGCATAGCAATTGTTAAGGTCCCTAAGGGAAGTATTCTATCAAATAAATGAGATTTCTGAGGCTTTCTTCAGTTGTTCTGATTTTCTGTTTTCTAAACTTTATATACAAATAGCAAAAGAAAATGTTTCTATACCCTCTTTACAATGTAGTTATATTTTAAAAATAACATAAGATAATCCTAGACAAGGTATGTTTGAGTGTCCTATAAATTCTAAGCTCTTTCTTTTTGATTTTATGTAACAGCTTTATGGAGGTATAATTTGGGTACATTAATCTGTACCAATTTGTCCTCAATTTGATGAGTTCTGATACACACATACAGACTTATGAAACCATCACCACATTAAGTTCTTTCTTTTGTTTCACTTTAAGTGAAGAAAAAAAAGGGAATTTGGTATCATAGTACCTGGGGATTTTATCCTGGCTTCAACGCATGATTATTTATACCCAACTCATTAAATCTCCCTGAGGCTTACATTCTGCATTTGTAATATAGTGCTCAAAATTTTTTATAAGGATTTGATGAACTACAAAACAACATAAAAATATTATTTGGGAAAGGCTAATTACATATTACAGTTAACACTATTTTAGGTTTTCACAGTTGAGATTGCTATATCATTCTAAATTGATTATATGTTTAATCAATTCTTTTTTTTTTCTGGTAGTAGTAATAATTTGTGCTAATACAATACATTTTCATAGTTATTCTTGTGCCTTAGCCAAACTAAGAGAATAAGGTATTAGCAATAAAATGTGTTGAAACTTACCCAGAACCCAATAAGATCTTTAGTACTTGTAGTAGCAGAGCATTCTGATTGAGTTGGGTAATTGTTGATAGGTGTGCATATGTGTGTGAGTGTGCAAATATATGCAACACTGGTAACTTCACAAATCTCTAATCGCACAGGAAGTTTTGGATTGTCTTGCAAATCTTCTCAATTTAAAGATGGGGGAGAAATCTACTGGCTGTTGTAGTGAACATCTTATCATGTTTTACCTAGAGCATCAGTGAATCTTCAACAGAGATAGGACTGCTTTTTTCTCACACAAAATGTCAAGAAGAAAAATATGCCTAAGTTCATACATATTATTGAGTGCCTCATAATGCAACTATAAAACTCTGCAAACCTATTTGGGGTAATTCTAAAGCGAGAGCCAAGTGCAGACCAACAGGAACTGTGATAACAACATCATTTGGCTAATGTGCTGTTTATGTATACAAAATGCTTTGCAAATGGTAAGGGGAAAATCACCAGCAGAATAGTTTCTAAAAGCATCTTAGTTTTCTAAAGCCATACTTATCTAAAATTGTAACAAAGAACAGCAGGAGGTGTGTGACAATGAAGCCAGTACAAAATGAACGAAGTTTCAGCCAAATGTCAAAATATGAGGAAGGAATTTCTGAGGCAAAAGAAAAAAAAAATTGTATTGGGAAATGGGAATACAGTAGTTTTATAGAGATTTGGAACTTTAAATTATTCAGAACTGGTACAATCAAAACTAAAACACGTGCATGTGTACCATCTGCTTGCCTCCAAAGAGAAGTCTTTGGAGAATTAATTTCAACTGCCAGAGTAGCAGGAAGGGAAACTGGTCTCTGGTTTATCCGAATCATTACTTGAAAACAGGATCTCAAGAACAGAGAAGAGACTTGGGCCTTCTGGCTCTGTGTCCATGGAGAGATACTCCCTACGGGATTCAACAGCTGTAGAAAAATATGAAGATAGATACAGAGAAATGAGGTACAGGCTGCAAAGTCAAATTTAGGCTAAGTGAAGTGTTTTTGGTTCAAATATATTTTAGAGTGGTTATTAGTACTTTGAGATTTAAAGTGTCTCATGAAGATTTTTTTTCTAAAGGTAAACTAAGTTTTCTGGTAATGCTACATCATTGTTTGTTAGGTCGTGTCTTTTCTAAAGATTTATTGTTATCTATTCTCTACTAACAAGAAAATAGAACCTGGCATTTTCTGTCCAAATTGTAAAATGGAGAATCAAAGCACTTGGGAATTAATAAGTCCCAATTTTTTGTAGTCTTTATTTAGTAACATTAGTGTTTTCAGTTGTGATGCAAATGGGCGTGGCTACTTTTGTGGCCTTTGCTTTCAGAATACACTAGTCAACAAATAAATACTTGTTGTGTTTGTCAGGCAAAAGAATATAAGGAAGTATGATTTATAGCCCATGAATTAAAGGACTTTAAAATTTAAATAGTAAAAATTGAACATGCATGTTTAAAAACTTAAGCATGTAGAATATTTATGGCAGTTCAAAAGATATAAAAACATGAAATATAATTAAGTATCAAGTAAGTCTACATATTATAAGCATTGCCTGTTCAACAAAAGATACAATCATATATGGTCACAGTAGTCCAGAATATTCAAATTTTTGTAAGCCATATTATTGACAAAAAGCAATATTGAACACATACCCATAGAACACACACATAGGAAAACATTTTTAAGATTAGAACTGAAAAGTAAGTTACAAGATAACACATTAACAACATTAAAGTAAACTGAGATGTGAAATATTATTTGTAAAATAATATCCAACTTAAATAATACTCAAGGAATATAGATTGGATATACGAAAGCCAATTACCCAGTCTCCAGTTAATATATTACTCATCTGAAGTGGTTTTTTTTTTATTCCCTTCCAATTGGGAAATTTGTATATGTGAAAATAGATTAAAATGATATGCTTGATAGTGAAAGTGATGCTTACATATTAATGTTCATGCATAATGCTTAGAAGCACTATATAAGATCTCTGGTCAAAATTATATAATTTCACAACTGCAGTCTGAGTTACATATATTTATCTCATTTTACATGAGGAAATGAGGTTTAAGGAAGTATAAGTAAATAAAGATGAAATATCAATGCCAAGTTTTTATGATGCACTTGAATAAATGAGATGAAAGTAAATGCAAATTTTTCCAGTCATATGACACTGCTAACTCACAAATCCTTCAAAAATTTTCAACTGGAGAGGCTCTTCTTTGAAATTCAACAATCGATTAATTAGTATTAAAACTGTAAATGTGATGGGCTGATAGCAGAAGTAAATTTATTTTAGCCTCTGACACAGAAAAATTGAGAAATCTATTGGGATGAGAGAAACCAAAATCATAGTATTCATTGATTTCATGGAGTAGATGTGCTCTGGGATCATTTTGTGTATGGTAATTTAAAAACCATCTAATGCAGTTCATTCACTTGTAGATGATAAAACTTAAGGTTTAAGAATTATCTACATATAGAACATCCACATGCATAAATGTGATCATTCTTAAAATATATCTAGACTGTAGAGTTCAAATGATTCTCCATTTTACAAAAATGATTTGGGAGGTTAGTTTCAGGCAAAATTAGGAGAAAAATAAATTTAGAAAAATCATTTATGAAGCGGAATTTGCCTCACATATAGTTTTCATATAAAGTTAAAGAATTTGAATGAGTTTTTTAAATGATTTTTTTTATTTCACTAATATATTACGAAAACTAATATACTAGAATTTCAAGTGTTCCTCCATACATTCACAGGTGGATTTTTTTTCCATCTTTATTTATTTATTTATTTATTTACTTATTTATTTTTTAAATAATAAATTTTATTTTTATATTCCCCATACAATTGCAACCCCCCCATTCTGACCCCATTCCCTCCCATCCCGCCCCTCACCCCCCAAAAAGTGTCTCTGGTTCATAGTTTTTTGTTGATTTTGATTTTCACTTTCTTATAGTTATTCATTTTCCTGGTCCCTTATTTAAGTTTTCTAGATTCCTGCTATGAGTGAGACCATCCGGTATTTTCCTTTTTCTTTTTGGCTTATTTCGCTGAGCATGATCCGTTCCAGCGCCATCCATGTTGCTGCAAATTGCATGTGTTTATCTTTTTTGAATGCTGAGTAATATTCCATGGTATATATGTACCACATCTTCTTGATCCAGTCATCTATTTTTGGGCATTTGGGCTGTTTCCAAAGCTTAGCTATTGTAAATAGTGCTGCTATAAACATAAGGGTGCAGGTGTTCTTTGGAATTGATATTTCTGTGTCCTTTGGGTAAAGACCTAGGAGTGGAATTGCTGGATCATATGGAAGCTCTATGTTTAGTAGGTCCAGAAATCTCCACATAGCTCTCCATAGTGGTTGGACCAGTTTGCACTCCCACCAGCAGTGCAGAAGAGTTCCTTTTTCTCCACACCCTCGCCAACATTTGTTGTTGCTAGCTTTTTTAATATGTGCCATTCTCACTGGTGTAAGATGGTATCTCATGGTAGTTTTGATTTGCATTTCCCTGATTACAAGTGATGTTGAACATTTTTTCATATGCCTGTTGGCCATTTGCATTTCCTCTTCAGAGAAGTTTCTTTTTAGCTCTTCTCCCCATTTTTTGACTGGATTATTTTCTTTGTTGTTGTTGAGTCTCATTAGCTCTTTTTAGATTTTTGTGATCAGTCCTTTATCATTAGTGTTGTGTGCAAAAATGCTCTCCCAGTTGGTGGGGTTTCTCTTTGTTTTTGTTATTGTCTCTTTTGCTGTGCAGAAACTCTTTAATTTGATGTAGTCCCACTGTTTATCTTTGCCTTCACTATCACTGCTTTGGGTGATATGCCTGTAAAGATGTCTTTGATGTGCATCTTCTATTTCTTTTAACAGTGTTTTATAGTTTTCTTTGTATAGGTCCTTTACCTCTTTTGTTAGATTTATTACCAAATATTTGATTTTTTTTGTTTCAATAATAAAAGGGATTTTTTTTTGATTTCTTCTTCTTCAGATTTATTGTTTGTGTATAGGAAGGCTACTGACTTTTGCGTGTTGATTTTGTATCCTGCCACTTTACTGAACTGATTGATGAGTTGAATTAGTTTTTCTGTGGAGTTTTTGGGGTTCTCTATGTATATTATCATATCATCTGCAAATAGTGATAGTTTGACTTCTTCTTTTCCTATTTGGATTCCTTGGATGTCTTTCTCTTGTCTTATTGCTCTGGTTAGGACTTCCAGTATTATATTGAAGAACAGTGGTGAGAGTGGACATCCTTGTCTTGTTCCAGATCTTAATGGAATTGCTTTCAGCTTTTCACCATTGAGAATGATACTGGCTGTTGGCTTGTCATAGATGGCCTTTATGATGTTGAGGTATGTTCCTTGTATCCCAAGAATTTCAAGGGCTTTTATCATGAATGCATGTTGCACTTTGTCGAAAGCTTTCTCAGCATCTATTGATATTATCATATGGTTTTTATATTTCTTTTTGTTGATGTGTTGGATAACGTTGATTGATTTTCGGATGTTGAACCATCCTTGTGTCCCTGGAATAAATCCTACTTGGTCGTGGTGAATTATCTTATGGATACATAGTTGGATTCTGATAGCTAAAATTTTATTGAGGATTTTTGCATCAGTGTTCATTAGGGAGATTGGCCTGTAGTTTTCCTTTTTTGTGTTGTCCATAGGTGGATTCTATATCATCATGTGGTACTGCATTTTATAAGCAAATACTATTGTTTGGTCATTAGATGACCAAAAGACATTTCTCATATATAGTTGATCTTCCTCTATAGTTCCCCAAATGCTAGGAATATCCTATGTGTTGAGCATAATAAAAGTACCTTTTGTTATGTGGATGTGGGGATTTTTAGAAAGTACTTAAGAGGGTTGAAACTGTCAATCCCTCCTGACCTCCTTAGCTGGGTAAGGAGCTGGAGAATGAACCACTCACTAATGGCTAATGTTTTGCTCAAAGGACAAGATTTCACAGTGTTTTCATGTTGGAGAAACAGCATGCTTCTACAAGCTACCCTGCTGGGTCCCAATCTCCAGGAGGACAGAAGCTTCTTTGCTTGGACCTTGCCCTATGTATCTCTTCATATGGTTGTTGATTTGACTCATAGCATTTAATTTCCTTTGTAATAAATCAGTAATCTAGAAGCAAATGGGTTTCCTAAATTTATGAGTCCTTCTAGCATGTTAATCAAATCCAACCAGGGGGTTATGGGAACTTTTGCTATATTCAGGTAACAACCTGACTTGCATGGCATCCTGATTTCAGGGGTTGCTGGAACCTCCGATTTGTAGCCAGCCAGTCAGAAGCACAAATTGCAACATGAGCACATGACTATGGTCTGAAGTGGAGGGCAGCGTCATGGGACTGAACATTTTATTTGCGAAATCTCATGCTGTCTCCAGTTAGACAGTGAGTTGAACTGAGTTGGGACACCCTGCTGGTGTCTGAGAATTGTTAGTGTGGAGAATTCCCATATACACATATCCATTGGTATTGGTCCAGGAACCCATTACAATGTCAGTGTGAACATGCAATGTTTACATAACTTAGCTCTAGTCTTAAGTATTTTGAAAACAATCACAGCCTTGAATATGATCCTGAAAAGACATCAGTCTTTGAATATTGTTTTTACATATCTTCAAAACTCTAAATCATGTAAATAATATAAAAAGATTGCATAAACTAATTATACATGAATGGAATCTGATTTTGTTCCCATGTAGCACCATCTACCTCTTTTATATTCCTGCACTACTAAACAAAATTTTTATTTCTGGTGGCACAAACCAGTTTTTCCACTGGTGAATGTCCAAATCCTACCACCACCTGTGTGTGAAAATTATATCATAGGGACTTTGAATCTGACAAAAGTTATGGGATTGTAATACAGGCTTGATGTAAAAGAAAATTAGTTGGCTACAGGCAGGAAGTCAGACCAGATGGGACAATGGCCTCTTACAATATGGCAACTCCCTTCTGCCTTTGTTCTATCAAGAGGACAGTTACTTCTACACAACTACCATGATGGTAAAACAGAAACAGTAGATTTGGATCATCTTAAAACTCTGTGGAAGCCTTCAGACTCATTCCATTTCCTCAAAGTAAAATAAAAAGTGCTTTTGATTTTCTTAAGTTTCTTCCAGTTTTCAGAAATATTAACATGTAACATTTGCCTTCATTACAGTCATTAGATAAATGCCAACTTAGTGTTAGAAGAAATGCATTTTCAGCTGAAATGAAGCCAAGTTGTCCTAGTTCGTTATGTTAAAGAGAATCAGAAATTAATCAGTCTACTATTAGGGCACAGCTGTTTTTTGAAATGTTTCTTTGATTTTCAAGAGTTTATGTTTTAAAGAGTTATTACTAAACATAATGATGAACCCAGAAGTTGAAAGTAAAGCACACTTTGAGCAAGCTGGCATTCACAGGAGAACAAAAGCAGCTTCTTCCTACTGGTTACGACCTTTGAGCAAGTCTTTTCTCATCCCAAATCTGTCAAATGGAGAAATTATATCAGGACAAAGTATAAACCTAGAGGAGTCAGGATATACTGAAGTCAAAACCTAGAGGTATCGGGATATACTGAAGTCAAAAATTTGATATGTTGTTTTTCTGAAGTTCAGAACCTGCAGGAAAGATAACTCCCAAGTTATTATTACAATAACAAAATTCATTAACTGAATGTAATGACACAGTAATAGTCTCCAAACCAACAATAAATACCTTTTTATAAGCACTGTGTTTAACTTAATAGCCCTTTTAGCTCAAAGGCAAAGGTTTGTGTCATCCTTAACTGAAGCACATTTATATTGTCTCTTGCTGAGTAGCTGAGAGCAGGTTAATGCACTTCCACAATAGTATACTTAAAAGAAAAAAAAAAAAACACAACTTTTCTCTCTCAAATGGTTGAGGATAGCATTTGCATCAATGTCATGACACATGGTATAATTGGAGGGTTCTGGGCCATGAATGCATATCAAGCTGTTAGACCCTTGATATTTGCTTAAACAGTATGGGTACTAGAAACAGAACAGATGCCCTTGTTTCAATGCCAGTGCATCACTCCATCCCCTCAAGCTGCCTTTTGAACTGTCAGTTCAATATCTGATTCAGGGTCAGAAACTGTGAAGTTTATTATAGATTCCCTTCCTTCTAATACAAGTGCAAAACGGCATGCCTGAAATTTATTAATTGTTCCACTGTTTAATCACCCATTTTAAATTAAATCACTCAGTTTTTAAAAATTACACCTATGTCTTTAATATTTATTCAGGATTCAAGACTACTTACACATTCCTGGAATGAAGAGTTTTAGAAAAGTTCTTAGCAAGTGACAAAGATATAAACAGTATAAGGTGCTGCTTAAAGGAAATGCAAACTGCTCTTTTAAGCCACAAGCAGATGGCTTAAAATAAAAATAAAATAATGATGCTTATGTTTTGAAATTATACACGTAAATAACTAAGCACTTTTTTCTTCTTAATTAAACCCACCTTTTTGCCCTTAATAATTCTGGATATAGACATTGACAACTAAAATGAGATAAAAATAATTATTGATCAAATAGAACTCATAAAGTTCACTGAAATCAAACATTCCCTGAGTGTTTGCCATGTTCCCCTCACTGTGTCAAATATATATGCATATTTTATTTGTATCTCCCAAAAGGCCAGTAGTTTTTTTTTTTTTTAAGATTTATTTATTTATGCATACAAGAACTGGGGTACAGGCCAGAGATGTCGGGGGGTGAGAGGATTCACCAGAGACAGAGTAGAGACTAACAAATACACTGCTGAGGGGAGCAGCGGGCGAGTCAGGAGAGGTCTGCTGTGCCATGTGGATCACCTCCCCAGCCGGCGGGCCAACATGAATCAAACTCATGCTGCGGTGGCTGCGCACAGCTTCATAGGTTGCTGTGAAGGGAGGCTCCAGGCCAGTAGAGTTTAGCACACATTTTGTAAATGGATAAACTGAAGCTTAGAAGTTAGGTTCCTGATTTCCAGATGTGCCAGAGACTGAATGTGAATCCAATTCAGCTTCACGTATTGTCCATATTAATTAACCAATACTGTTCCTGACAAGGACATCCGCCTAGATTAGGCATCATGTCATATAGATTCTTAGACTAAACTCAAACTAGCCATGGGTGTTTTCCCCTTAGGGTTTTACAGAATCCACATCTATAATACAATGAGGTTTGGCTGGATGATCCCTTGGGCACCCTCAATTCTGAAATTCCATGATACTTTTATAAACTAATCTTCTAAGATCAATTAACTTATTTTTCTTTCATTCAAAACTATGATTTACCTAAAGTCCCTATTTAATACTTTTTTAAATTAAGGTAATATTGGCTTATAAGACTGCATATGGCTCAGAAATATAAGATCTCACTCCCACAGGTATATACTACCTAAAGTCCTGTATTCAATCATTCAATGCTATACTCCAAAGTAATGTATTTCCAGGGTCTACTCAGTGCAATTCAAACACTTCATGGAAGTCACATAAGCAAACATTTCTGGGTCAGCAGCAGTGGTTGCAAAATCAAATAAGGTGCTGAAGTCCATAGAATTCTAAGTGAAGCTTCCAAATGTCAGTTAACAGCTGACTGAGCAGAATTTCTGAGATTGTACAGAAGAATTTATATGAATAATTTTCTTATGTGAAACTAGTTTTGTCTATTCTTTCCCATCATAAAAAGATTACTTATACACATACCTAGCTAATACTATTCACATAAAGTGAGATACATTTATTTGTGTTTGTGTATACCTCATTCAAATATATGTATATAATATTTTGGCTCTGTTTCCTTGAGAGAAAGGGAATAAAAAGCTGGGGCATTGTGAATATTAAATTCACTATTTGTTCTCATTTTATATTTATGCTTCATAAATTTTCTAAATAATAATATAGATTAGAGCATACATTTAGAACTCAGCATTCTATGTAGTATTTTAAAACAGGAAGTCACAAATTCTGCAGTGTGTAAGAAGAAACGGAAGGTCTAAGAATTACAAATTTGCGGAAGCAATTTCAAATTTCTGCTGATATTTCTTTCTAAAATTATATGATTATTAATGAATGTTATTCTTTTTATACCCTTCTTCATTTTTAGCAAAATTTTATCCATACCCCCCATTTCCTATCCTATGAACAGAACTCAAAAGAGTGAAATAGTATTTTCACCTACTGAATACAATAGTATTATATAGTACAGTATCATCCTGCAAATTTTCTTTTTCAGAAATAAGTAGCCCTGAGGGAAAAAAGATGAGGGGAAGAGTGGGAGAAAAACATTTCCTCAAAATTTGTCAGCGTATTTGTCCACTTCTTATTTTCTGTACTGTAACCATGGGGGTCTAACACAGTTGTTTTATATATATATATATATATATATATAGAGAGAGAGAGAGAGAGAGAGAATTATTTACAAACCTTCTAAAATTGATCATTCTACCGATGCATTTAGAGTCTAACTTGGAACAGACTCTGCAATACTTTTAAAATGTAACAACACTTTTCATGCCTATGCTTAAAAACCATGGCTTTCCAGCAAAAGTAATGCAAAAGCCCTTTGATATCTTTTAAAGATTCTACAGTTTCTAGCCCTCTTGTTATCAACTGCTTTTTCCCTTTGCTCACTTGGCCTCAACATCATTGGCTATCTTTCTTCCCTTGAAACACATAAGATTTGTACTTGCCTGAGGGATTTGCAGAAGGTCATCACTCTGCCTGAGATGTGTTCTTTTTATATATCTTCATGACTCTCCCTAGCTTTCTCTGATTTTTACTCAAGTTTAAAATTGCACTATTTTCTGGTGTATCTGCACACTTCCCTGCTTTAGTTTTCTTCTTAGTAGTTATCGCTCTATATTACTTTCTGACCTACTGCTTTACAATAAAGCATTTTAAATTAAGTAGAACACAATGTTATGAAATCAGGAAATTTTGTGTATTTTCAATATCATGTCCTTGTTAACTGTTAGCTATAGTGGTTTCTGAAAAATAATAAGCCATATGTATACATGTTTACATATATATAATTAATATATAGATGAAAATAAGATGGATTATAAATAAATCAAGGCTCCTAACATAAAATAAATAGATAAAAAATGTATTGTTTATTTTTTTAACTGGGACAGTGACCTTAGCAAGACAGAGGACTAGGAAACTATGGGAACTTATTTTTTCATGTAAATGTTAAATAACCAGAGACTGACTAAAATAATCTTAAGGGGCTCTACAAATCCTATACTCAAATATCTTACACAACCAAGAAAAAGAAGACATACAAAAGGAAATTTGGGGTTATTTGTCCTCATATTGCCTCACCTCCTCCTTGGTGCAGTACAATTGTGGCATGATCTGGAAGAAGTCCTGGCTTCATACCCATTTCCTTTCTGTAAACTGGAGAGAGCAGAACAGACCTAATTTCTCTGCCAGGGGGATGGATCTATGTGTCATCTAACTAGAAGCTCAGACAGTCAAAAGCAGCATAGCTAGCATCATAGTCTCGTAAAATACTCAAGAAATCTATAAGTGGACCACAGACTAGCAGATACCTGGCTCACAGGATTACTGGTTGAGAAACATATATCAGCCTAAGCTACAAGAGGAGGCAGGGATGAGTCTCTTAGGGAAATTAACACATTGGAAAGTAACCAACTATTCAGGGGAATAAGAAATAGGGAGCCATGCATGTCTAGGGAAGACACGTGAGCAGAAAGTCCTGAAAGTACTATATCCTATTAGTAAGTTGATTCCAAGTCTCAGGCACAATCTGCTAACTAGTGAAAGTCTTCTCTTTGTAGAGACAGTCTTCAAAGACTGGAAATTATGGCTAATTTTCTCAAATTCCCTTTTTTCAACAAGAGATCACAAGGTATACAAAGAAATAGGAATATGGATATTCAAAGGAACAAATAGATTCCGGAAACCATTTCTGAAAAATACAGGTATTGAACTAGACAAAGAGTTTAAAGCATGTCTTGAATTAGCTCAGAGAGCTAAAGGAAAATACTGACAATGAACTAGGACTACTGAAAAACTGAGTTAACGTAGTAAGCAGTTATGTACACTTACAGTTAATATTATACTCAATGGTAAGACTGGAGTTTTTCCCTTTAAGATCAGAAGTGAAGAAATGATGTCCTCTTTTTATCACTGTTATTCACCATAGTACTAAAAGTGCTAGCTAGAGCAATTAAGGCAGAAAAAGAAATAAAGGAATCCAAATTGAAAAGAAATAAGCAAACCTATCTTATTCACAGAAATTATTCATATATAGAAAATCCTAAAGATTCTATTAAAAATAAAAACATGGTTAGAACTAATAAAGTTAATCAGTGAATTTTTTTAAGTTACTATGTAACTTACTCTATGTAAGTATCCAATTTTTGTCTTTGTAATTCTAACTTGCTTTACTATACATAATTCCCTCAAATGCCTTCCATTTTGCTGTAAATGGAAACTTTTTTTTATGGCTGAATCGTATCCCATTGTGTGAATATAACACATCATCATGATTCAATCATCTGGTAGAAGTTACTTAGGTTATTTTCATCTTCTAGATACTGTAAATAATGCTGCAATAAACATTGTAGATCATCTAATTATTTGAGTTGATGATTTCATGTTCTTGAATAGATGTCGAAAAGTGGGATTACTAGATCAATATTAGGTTTTTAAAATAGAACTTGCTTTCCAGAACATTTTGTCAGTTTACAGTGATGTATTAAGGGTCAACTTTCTCCATATCATTTCTAGAATTTGTCATTGTAGGCCTTTTTAATATGTGACATTCTCACAGGTTTCAGATAACATATCATTGTCATTATTTCAACTTGTATATCTCTCTTATTAAAAGTAGTGATGGACATTTTTCCATGTATTAATTGGACTTCTGGATATCCGCTTTGGTCAATTTGTGTTCAAATCTGCTGCCCATTTATTAATTTTTTGTTGTTGTTAAATTCAGCAAATTGCTGTGTAAGTCTTAGGTATCAACCCTTTGTCAGTTGTGTAATGTGTTAATATTTTTTCCCATTCAAAGCTCTCTTTTCGATCTTACCATATTTTCTCTAGCTGTGTAAAAACTTTTTATTTTAACAAAATTCAAATTGTGTTTGCTTTTTTTTTAATTGCTTTTACTTCCATTCTTGTGGGGGCTAAGTCCCCAAAGACATCTTTTTTTGAAAGATTTATTTATTTATGCATATAAGAACTGGGGTACAGGCCAGAGGTATGGGGGGGTGAAAGGATTCACCAGAGACAAATTGGGGAACAGAACATGCAGACTGACTGAAATACACTGCTGAGGGAGTAGTGGGCGAGTCATGAGAGGTCTGCTGTGCCATATGGGTAGCTCCCTGGGTGGGGATCCAACTCATGCTGCAGTGGCTGAGGACACTTCATAGGTTGCATCTTAACCCCTTGCACCACCAGGGAGACCCCCCAAAGAAATTGTTATCTTTGACAACATTGAATATATCACCAATGTTTTATTTTATGTTTTATCATCACAGATCTTATGTTTAAGTTTTTAATGCATTTTAGAATTTTTTTTTTTTGCATGAAGAGAATGATCAAACTATATGTGACTGTTGAGTGTTCCCAGCACAATTTGTTAAAGAGACTCCCCTTTCAGCATATTATCATTGTGGCTCCTTCATCATAAATTATGTATGGAAATATGTTTGCATTTATTTCTGCACCTTGATTCTCTCCCATTAATCTGTCTATTTTTAAGCCAATACCATGTTGTTATAAGTACTACTCTTTAGAGAATAAAATCAGGTAACATAACACCTCCATTTCTTTTCACTTCAGGATCACATTAGCTATCTAAGGTGTTTATTGTTCTATATAAATTTTAATATATTTATTAAATTTTTTGAAGAATATTCTTCACATTTGATGGAAATTCTATTAAATGTATATATTGCTTTCGGTAGAATAGTCATTTTGACTATATTGATTCTCCCTATCCATGATACCTTTTTATGTCATGATTTATTTCCATTAATAACACCTTATAGTTTTCAGGGTGTAAGTTCTTCAACTCCATCATTAGGTTAATTCCTAGGCATTTCAATCTTTCTTTTAATGCTTGTGAATGGAATCATTAATTCATTTTTCTTCTTGTTCAGTTTATATTAAAAAATGCAATAAACATTTGAAGAGGTTTGAACCTATATCTCTGAATGATATAGTGTTGGACAACAGTGCTACTTCAATAAAATTATTTTAATTAAAAATAAATAAAAATAATGCAACAAAAAACAAAAGATTTTTGTATGTTGATTTTTCAACCTGCCCCATTTTTGTAATTATTTATTATGTCATTAGCTTTTTAGTGGAATCTTTAGGGTGTTCAGTATATAGTATATCAGTTATGAAAAAGAGCTTCGCTTCTCTTTTCCCAAAACGGATGTCTTCTATTTCCTTTTGTTGTTATCCAAAAGAACTCTTACACTGCTTTCATTTTTTAAATTCTTTTTTTTCTCTTTGTTATTCTGTTTGTGTGCTCTCAGTCACTGTGCCTTCAAGATTGCTGATTCTATTATTTGAATTTGTCTACTGTTGAGGACTTGATCATATTTTAAATCCAGTTATAGTATTTTTTTAGAGTCATTAATTCTATTTGTATAAGTCTCATATTTTCTATAACTTTATTATGTTGCTGTTTTTGATCATCCATTGTTTTTCTTAATTTAACAAGTATTGTTGTTAACTATTACCTTGAACTCTCCATCAGGCATATTCTGCAGTTCTGCAGGATTGAGACTTCTCTCAGGTTTTGTTTTGTTTTCTTTGCTTGTTTGCTTCAGCATTTGTGGTATATTATACTGTCTCTTCATTTTTAGTTTTTATTAGTAATAATATTGAGATTCATTTTCTTTTTGTTGTTGTTAAATTGGCTTTATATCCTACAAGTAGTTGGACATAATCCTAGAATTTTCAGGTGTCTGTTATTTCATAGACTGCTGTTTCCACACCTGTTTAAATGACTGGGGCATAAGTACCCAAAAGAAACAGGGGAATAGGTAGGAACTAGGGCAATAGAACAGCAAAATGTCACCTCTAGTGATCACAAAGTGTTCAAGCTTCCTACTGTGCTACAGGTACCAAAACTGTTGTGGTGATCCACAATGACCCCCTTCTCTAGGTCAACTCTTCAGAAAAAAATCTCAATAATCTCATGCCAGTCTTAACCTCTAAACTCTGGTGGAAGAGCAGATAATGTCCTGGATAGAGATAATAGCTATAAAAGAGCCACACGCAGGAACTGTTCTCTATACCTTTCTATTATAGACCCTTACCCTGGGGCACTTGTGCTTATTGTTCCAATCCAGATGGTTTAAACTTTGTTTAATGAGTCTTTGATTGTTAGCCTCACTTTGACACTGATTGGGGAAAGGCAGATTTTTCACTTATCACAGTAAATAGCTATTTATTTATTTGTTTATTTAAAATCATTACAATGATTTAGTGGGAGCAGAAGTCAGATTGCAAAGGATCTAAAGGATCTCAGAAAGAAGAATCAGACAGAGTGAGTACAGCCAACTCTTCAGAAGTTTGTTTTTAAGAATGAAAATCTGACATCTATTCTTTAGCTTCAGACATTTTGACTAAGACAGCATGCCATATATCACATAAATGTAGCACATTCTTAGAAACTTTGCATGCCAAGAGAGCTATGAATAACAGGGGCATCTGAAATTCTTTCCTAATGACATAAGCCATGAGGAAATAGAAACAACTCCTTTTTTTGTCTTATTAAAAGAAAAATATGCTTTTAAAATCAAAACTGACCCAATTATCCAAATATTATTATCATACAAATTTTGAAATTTCACTTTGCCCTTTTTTGTCTCTGCTGTAGTTTCTCCTGAAAAGTTAGATTCTTTACACATGCTTGGCTCTGAGTTTTCTCTGAATTTCTATTTTATTTTTCTTCCATGAATCCAAAGTACAGTAGGAAGAGGGGGGGATTAGAGAGGTGGGGGGGGGGAGAGAGGGAGAGAGAGAGAGAGAGAGAGAGAGAGAGAGAGGAAACTGAAGTCAAAAGATTTTTCCTAAAAAAAAAAAAAAAGATTATTCCTTTGTTTTTAAATGGGAAAATGGGAGATATAAGTGCATGTTGTGAAAATAGATGATTATGGGAAATATACAGGAAAATCAAATTAACTCTTGGAGACATATCCTTAACTAAATATAATGAATGAATGAACAAAGGGAGGAAATGGTCTTAGATGGGACCATAAAACTTCATCTATGATAGTGATTCCCCAAAATATAATTACATGCTTGTCCACTTATACTTACCAGAAAACATTTGGCAATACTTGGAAACATTTTTGATGGTCACTACTGAGAGCAGTGTTTCTACTAGCATGTAATGGGCTGCGGCCAGCAATATTGCTACATATCCAACAATGCACAGAATAGTTCCCACAAAAAAAGTATTATTCAGGGGCTTCCCTGGTGGCACAGGGGATAAAGACAGCACTATCAAGCTATAGCCAGCCACTGCTGCACTAGTTCAGTTCACCATCTGGCCAAGATGGTGATCCACATGGTGCAGCAGTCCTCTCTTGCCTCACTGGCTGCTCCCCTCAGCAGTGTGTTTCAGTAGATCTGCCTGTTCGGCTCCCTACTCTGTGTCTGGTGAAACCTCTCACCCCCTGCAACCTCTGGCCTGTACCCCAGCTCTTGTATGCATAAATAAATAAATGTTTTTAAAAAGGTATTATCCAATCCAAAATATCAACAGTAATAAGACTGAGAATTCCTGTCCTATGTAAGAGAGGGTACACGGAGATGGATATGTGACTGCAAAGGCAGTGTCCTTTATTTGTGAGAATGTGACTCATATGAACTAAATGTTTTCTGCAATAAAAAAAAACAATTAACAAAAGACAAAGTCTATGGAGGTAGAGAGTTGAATTTAATTAGGTTCATGAGTTTTCTTTATCAAGCAAATTCAACAAAATGAAAGGTATAAGAGGATTGGGAAACTATGCAAATAAGTGATTATAAGGATTGATCATGGAATTTTATGCATTCCCTTCCTTACTCAGATTAAATTCCGTGGTAGTGGAATAAGGGATAATGAAAATTTGCTATGACATATGGATTGGGTTAGCAGGTTTGATCAGATGAGTTGAAAGAAGTTGATGTGAAGGAAGTAGCATCAGAAAGGAATTTTTAAAATATTTTTATGGAAATAAAGTTGGTTTACCTCACAATTTGTATTTGTATTTTTATTTTTTAAATATTTATTTATTTATGCATACAAGAGCTGGGGTACAGGCCAGAGGTGTGGGGGGTGAGAAGATTGTCCAGAGACAGAGTAGGGAACAGAACAGACAGACTGACTGAAATACACTGCTGAGGGGAGCAGCGGGCGAAACAGGAGAGGTCTGCTGTGCCATGCGGGTAGCTCCCTGGCTGGCTGGGGATCTAACTCATGTTTCAGAGACTGCAAATTTCTTCATAGTGTGGTGCTTAACCACTTAAGATACCAGAGAGGCCCTATTTGTATTTTTAAATTACAGGATCCCCCCTCTTCTAGTGATGTCACCATAGTGCTCCCACCAACAAGACCCATAGTACCCTGTGCTCATTCCCAACTCTGTGTTCACGACTCCCTCTACCCCTTCCCCTCTGATTGATTCAGCTCTGTAGTTAACTTTAAAGGGGTAGCTTTTGGGCCTCCCTGGTGGCACAGCGGGTGAGCGCTCATTGTGAAGCTGCCCACAGCCTCTACAGCGCCGGTTCGATCCCCGGCTTCTCCCCGGCCACCGGAGGAGGGTCCCACATGACACGCAGACCTCTCCTGCCGCCTACTGCAGCCCTCAGAAGTGTACTTCGGTCCTTCTGCTTGCTCTGCTCCCTGCTCTGACTCCGGTGAATTCTCTCACTCTCCCGCGCTTCTGACTGTACCCAGTGCTTGTATAAATAAATAAATAAATCTTTAAAAATAAATAAATAGAGGGGTAGCTTTTGAATTTGGTTTTATCTAACCCTTTGCCTGGTTTCTCTTTATCCCACATATAAGTGACACTATCTGATATTTATTTTTCTCCTTCTGATTTATTTCACTATGCAGAATCCCTTCCAGCTCCATCTGTGTTGCTGTAAATGGCAATAGTTTATCATTTTTGATCACAGAATAGTATTCTATTCAGTGATGTCTTCACAGATACTTCTTCAAAAGCAATAAAATAAAATAGGACATAAACGATTGGGACTACATCAAACTAAAAATCTTCTTCACAGTGAAAGGGATTATTAAATTAAGATTATGGAAGTGATGGACTCTAGCTGAGATATGGTAGAAGGTGAGTTTGCTCATGGGAAAAGGATTTCCAAGGTCTTATAGGCTAAGATAGGCTAAGATGTTGAAGTTTTTTTTTTTTTGTATAAATGATGAAATAGCTAAGAATTCTGATATGGTAATACCAGACAAAGTGTTTATGAATAAGCAGATAAAACTATTGAGAAAAAAGATAGAATGGATCTGGGGTCAACTGATAAAAAATAATATGAGGCACAATGGGTGATATTGTATGATGATGTGAGATGCAAAGCTAGAGGATATTAGGGAAGGAAAATCTGAAGGAAGAAATGGAGATTAAAGATATCTACCTCCTTTTAGCCTAGAAGTAAATGGCCGAGCAGAGAAAAACGTTACCTCATGAGAGAGTGCAGGGAATGATTTGTTTTTATTGCATTGCCATTTTTCCTTAAAAGCAGAACAGTGATGGGGATTTTCATGCTTAGGAAAGAGTGGAGAATTGGGAATAAGTGGTGGGTGGGTGACCTGGAAATCTGGGTGTTGTTGTAGCAGATAGATATAAGTGGTAATAAAGCACATAATGCACATGATCCTAGAAAATCCAAAGGGAATAGACATGACTAGACTGTAAACATTGCTATTTAGGCAGCGGTGGGTTTCTGGGCTATTCCTTTATTCCTGATACAGAAAAGAAGTGCTGGGAAAGTGTGGTCATCACTCTCATGCTTTGGTTTTTTTATTGAACCATGTAAAGAGTGAAGGTTTTATTCTCAATATAGTGATTCTTGCTGGTCCCAGTTGACAAACTTAAGAATAGCTAGCAAAACTCTTACTTATTAATACCCTGTGTCAACTCTCTCGTATTGAATAAACAAAGTCCTTACATACTATAAAATAAAGGGCAAACCAATAGGATGAAATTTACTTTGTTTTAAGGTGAAAAGAGCAGTGTATTTCCTCATAGCAGCTAAAGGCTGGAAGCAGCAGGGAAGAGGACCATTAGCTTGTTAGCAAGAGTGGCAGAGAAGGGCCTCCCTGGTGGCACAAGGGGTTAAGACTCAGCACTATGAAGCTGTCTGCAGCCACTGCACCACAAGGTCCATCCCTGGCCGGGGAGGTGACCCACATGGAACAGCAGCAGACCTCTCCTGACTTGCCCGCTGTGCCCCTCTGCAGTGAATCTCAGTCAATCTGCCTGTTTTGTTCCCCACTCTGTCTCTGATGAATCCTCTCACCCTCACACCTGTGGCCTGTATCCCAGCTCTTGTATGCATACATCAATAAATCTTTTAAAAGAAAAAAAAAAAAAAGAGAGTGGCAGTGAATGGGAGCAAACGCTAGGGGGACAGCAGGTCAGGAGCTGGCAATACCATAGGTAATTCTGGAGGGAAGTGGGCCTCTTTAAATCCTGATGCTGGAAAGCTGTGGATGCTGGAGAGAATCAGATCTTTAGTTTTTAAAACCAAGGGTTGACTGTATCAAAAATCCATGTTCTGCCACCTCCGCTACAAACTGACCTGAGGCAAGTTGTGTAGCTTCTCTGTGCCAAAGATGTGTCACTTACAACAAAGGCAAAAGCAGAGAGCTCACCTCCTCCGGGGGTCTTTATGAGAATTAGAAGAGATAGATTTAAGTGCCTATATGACACCTGGGACATACTAAACATATTATAACTTTTTGTTAATAAAAAATAAAGCAAATTTCAGAATACTAGTGGGAGATGATGTTTTTCATTCTTTCCTTTCGGTTGACTGCATTATCTCAGAATGAAAAGGTCGTACTTGAGAATTTACCACTGGCAGAAGAAGCACAGTTGAAATTAGGGCAAATAAACTATAGTCTAATAGATTGCAATGTGGGTCCTCAAGTGGCCTGATGTCATTGTTCCTATTATTAACCAAAAAATACATTATGAACTGAAATAATAATTTCTACTATCTGTAGAGTACTGGACAAATATTTTACTTGTATTGTATAATCTATACAGCAAGTATAAGAGGTAGTTACTTTTAGCCATAATTGATAAATGGGAAAGACTGAAAATAAGCAAGATGCATCAGTGAGAATTCTAAAGTCAATCACTTAATAAGCTAATAATGTGTCAAACTACATTCAGTCTAATTCCAAAATTTAACCTTCACTTCTCGGTACATTCTCCATCATATGGCTCAGCCTAAGAACATTGAGTTTTTATAGGTCCATTCTGTTATTGGGCAATATAGCTAGTAGTCCATTGGTATTTTGTAGACAGAAAACAAAAAGATGGTTATGTCATGAATATTTTTACTATAGAAGAAGCAGGCTAGATTTCAAAAGTAACACATGCAAAATTAGGCAAACCAAAAAAAAAAAAAAAAGAAATAAAAAGCATCTGTCACATGGGAAGAAGTGATCTTTTGGAAAACAACCTTATTAACAAGATTCTGGACACCAATTTAATGGTCAAGATTCAGAATTACAGGAGGACTAAGGTGACCCTGATTTCATGGATCACTAATCCATATCAGACAGGTTTAATTAGAGAGCAAAAGTCAACTGATTTTTCCACTTGCCTTTCTACAACATTTTAACTACTTTAAATTGTCCAGATTATAATAAACTCAAGTTTGAGCCAATGTTATATCCATTCACATGTGCCCTCTGCTTATTTCCCAGGGAAGTATGAGTGATCTCCTAAGTTTTTCTTAAGGTGACAGGTCAATATTACACACAAACATTCAAGCCTGTACTTTTTAAAATTCTCAGTGTAATTAGCTACATAGATTATACATTATTAAACTTCATTTTCACTGATACTTTTTTTAAGATTAAGGTGTTAAATATCATATTTTAATATAATACTTCAATACCACTAGGTGGCTAACATTTCAAAAGCTATTTAACAACTTTTTATTGACCCAAGGAAAACAACTAAATTAACAAGAATAATCTCTAGATACAAGAAGCAAATTGTGTTACCATTTGATCCTCAAAAGAAGTGGTGTAATATCATTAAAAATGCTAATGTTATTCCACTAAAAAATAGAATTTAAAATCCACTATCATTTTCTTTATCTTACTCTTTATTCTACATTTATTAAACATCAAGTATACTATTAAGATTTTTATGACAATTTTACTAACCCTTGACTGGGAAACATACATGTTTGCTTTTAATCCAGTTTATAATTTATAATTCAGTATTTACACTAAGCCATCAGGTTAAGGCAACTGAAAGACATGCTTTTTAGATTTCTTTATGCAATTATAACCCCAAATACTAATTTTAGCATTGCACCATGCCTTATATTATACCTAGTACTTTTGACTGAAATTCATCTTCTCGTAATATTTATCTATGTATATAGTTTGACCAATATTTAGTGGATTGTCATATCTTTCTTTCATTTCAGGTATATCAAAAAACAGTTTGTTGGTCCTGGTCTGAAGACAAAATTATACGTTATCTTCCATATTTCATAGAGGGCAAGAAGGCAAGTAGGGAACAAAGTATAATTTCTTTTTTTTTTTTTTTTATAGAGGCATGTTTTTCTTTCTTTCTTTATTTGTTTGTTTGTTTTGTTTATACATGCACTGGGTACAGTCAGAAGCGCGGGAGGGTGAGAGAATTCACCAGAGCGGGGAGCAGAGCAGGCAGAAGGACTGAAGTACACTGCTGAGGGGAGCAGCGGGCGGCAGGAGAGGTCTGCGCGCCATGTGGGACCCTCCTCTGGTGGCCGGGGAGCAGCCGGGCATTGAACCGGCGCTGCAGAGGCCGCAGGCAGCTTCACAACCCAGCGCTCAACCGCTGCGCCACCGGGGAGGCCCGAACAAAGTATAATTTCAACAAGAACATAAGTTCTTATTTTGGGTTACTCAATCATATATATTATGTTATATGTTAAATGTTGAAGAATAAAAGAAATAGAATGACATTCCCTTTTTTAAAGGAATTTTAATTGTGAAGAAAGAATAATGTAAATTATATGAATAAAAGTTAAAAGTCTATATATGGAAGAATATATTTCTATCTGGATTATTGTGGTTGTCTATTTTTGCCGTAATTTTAATAACAGAAATACTTTTAATATAGCTTTGTGTATATTAATAATGGAAATTGAGAAAACATACATATTTTGGGGGGATGAATGGAAAATAAAAATGAACATAGCATGTGGGTTTATATAATTCTATAAAGAGGCATGCCCAGAGACTATTAAATTGAACTTGCATAATCTAACTATTTAGAATATACTGGAAATTTTTTTAATGAGATTTCTGAGGAAAAAAAGTATCTACTTCCTCTTTTATTACACTCGAATTGTTTTCACATTCCTAAATATCTTGAGATATTTATGACAGTCTTCCCTTGTTAAAATGAAAATTAATATTTGTTTCTCCATTAACATGTTGAAGATTAAATTATAGCTTTGTAATTTATTTCCATTTGTGTTTGAAAAGAAAATTATTTTCAGGTCACCCCACCCATATTGTATTTGAAATCTGTAAGAGCAGAAATCCAGTGAAATGCTTTAACCAATCAAGCTAAATATTCCAGGGGACATTTCTTAATATGCTGCATTGATGAAGCAAGAATATTACATTTATTCAACCATGAAAAATTCTTTGACTGTCATATGCCTCAACTGGTCCATTATGTGTTGATCATAAGAAGAATAAAAAAAATAGAAAATTAAATGTGATTAGTTCTTGATGAGTTGAAATTCCTTTAACAGACATTGAATGAAAAAAAAAATCATACTAATAGTTACAATCAAGCTTTCTCACTAAGAGCGGTATTCAATAAATACCTGAAGTATGCTCACATTCTTAAAGAAGTAAGAACAGGAGCATATAGCAGCAGAAAGTGGAATTATTCCTCTGTATCATATGTTCCATTAAAGGGAGTGTGAATTTTTTAACAGGAAAACTCCTAAGTAACCATGCCAATTATACTTCTTTTGAATACTGTCTACAGTCACATACCTAGAATTTGTCAATAAGTTCGGTGTAAAGATGTAGAAAGTGATAAATTATAAGATTTTAAAATCATTTTATAGCTGAAGCTTAACAAAGGATGGTTAAAAAAAGCTGAAATAAAAGGGGGAAAACACACAATTCATCTGGGTAAGACATGATTACACTATGCTTAAGCCATTGTCAGAATCTGGGAAAACATGGGGGAATTTTAAAAGGCCTGATAATTACAGTCTCACCTCATTTTGGCAGCCCTATAATATTCATTTTCCTGTTTCTTAGACAGATGCATAATTCTATAGTGTTGGAATTGAATGTCAAATGAAAAAAATTCTGTCAGTGCTCATATACCATATACAGATTTTTTTTTTACAGATGAATTATTACAACTTCATGTTTTGCTTCTCTGCCTTCACAGTTATTTCACACATACTTTTTGTGAGTAGCTGTAAATGATGAAGCATGGAAATTTCACAGAACTTACTAAGAAGTGTGAAATCAAGTTTGAGATGTTGAACACAGTTAATTTATTTGTATCATTGGTAAAGGTGGGACGACACAATTAGGATAAAGACATGTGTCAGACAAGGGGAGAGGGAATAGGTAAATATCAAACATTATTGGGACCCACCTATTTCCTCCACTCAAATCTGTGTCACTTGTCTGTAATAAAGCAAACCATAAAAAACGACAACACAACTATATATATTTTTTCAGGGAGTTTACAGTCCAATTAAAATATAATATTCTTAAGCACATTTACAGAGGCAGCAATGTAGAGTACTAGTGCAAGACTTCTCTGAGCACAGAGTAAAATTTTAAGTCATCCATCATTTAGTGCTAGCTAAGTCATTTAAATTTCTCTGTGTGAATCAGTTGATACTTCTGCAAAATTATTCTTTCTATGTACTCTGTATGTATGTATGTATATATCTATGACAGTTAAATACTATTGTATTAATATATACTATTTGCATAAGTAAAATAATATATGACATCATATATATTCTCTGGAGATTCAGAGATAGTCTTATTATTTTTCTATTTTTTTAAAAACAGGCTTAAAATAACACTACAAAATATCATTCTTTAGATGCACATACTTTATATTTTGTCATCACAGTATCTTTTGTATAAAAATAATATCTCACAGAGGGCCTAGACTACAATGAATGTATGATATTAGCTATCTTGCTTACTCTTTTGATTACATTTATTTCCTTAAACATCTCTCCTGATACAATGATGTTTTTTATTTTATTTTATATATGTAATTTAGTGTTAACATTTCTGTAGTTTATATTGAGAGTTGAAGAATGGACAAATTGGCATAATGATCACTTTGTTTAATTTATTTGGAATACATGCATATATAAATATAAATGTATGTGTGTGTGATGTTGGTTTACAACACCGTACATGATTCTGAGGTATAGGATCATACCATTCAGGTGTATATTACCACACCCCACCTTTCAACAAGACACCCCAGTCTTCCACCACAGTCCACCTGCTTGCTCCCCACTTTCCTCTCCTTTTTCCTCTCTCCATCATGTATGCTCAATTCTAGTTTTCTATTTGCTTTTCAAAAAGGTGCATTTTTAAAGAAAAAGCTTAGTACAGAGCATGAAGATAGAAAAGTAGTAGAAAAATGAAGTGCCTGAAAGCATGTCAAAAGTTAGAATATAAAGTAGGAAATCAAGGACTTGTAATAATACAGGGAATTTTATGATGCTGTCACTTAATTCTCCAGCTTCTCTTTATGACAGTTGTTCAGGTTCAGATCCAAATATCAGAAAATCATAGTTTGTTGTCTTTGAGAAAAACATAAAAGTTATCTAGTCTAAAACTTCTCTTCACAAATAAAACAAAGGAAGTATCAATCAAGCCAATGACTTACCCAAAATCACCTAATGAGTTCAAAATATATAATGAACTTATTACATATAATAAAGGGGACTGAAACAAGATTCATATTTTTAAATCTTTTGTATCTGAAAATATAACCTCCTGATTTTTTTTAACACTTATGAAAACAGGTCTGGTGAACTTTATTTTAAATTTTCTTCATATGCAGACTATATACTGTAATATTGATGTATATGTAAGGTACAAAAAGTCAAAAGACATATATTTACTCTTTTTATATTATTTCATGGTAGCATTGGTTTACCACACTTTAGTTATTAAGAGGCATAGGATCACAACTCCTCATATTTATCAACACATCATACTCCCAAAGCACCCTTAGTCTTCCACTCCACTGGGTCCATTGTGCCCCCTCCGCACACTGTTATCCACCTCGCTCTTACTATCTTTAGCCTTAATTCCACAGTCAAATTTCTAGGGTTTATTATTGATTTGGTTTTATCTGACCCTTTGTTATGTTTCTCTATATTCTACATATGAGTGAAACCATTCGGTATTTGTCTTTCCCCTTCTGATTTCTCTTACCAGTATCACCACCAGTTCCATCCATGTTCTGACAAATGGCAAGAGGTCTTTTTTTTTCAATAGCTGAGTAATATTTCATTGCTTATATATACCACTTTTTTAATTACCTTATCTGTCACTGGGCACTTTGGTTGTTTCTATAATATGGCTATTGAAAATAACAAGAGTGCATATAGCTTTCAATTTAGCCTTTTTATTTTTAATAAATATAAAAGTTTTAAAAATAAAATGCATTTTGCATTTTCTATTCTTAATATTTTGAAAAACCTACATACTCTTTTCCATAGGTGCTGGATCAGCCTGCATTCTCACCATCAGTGTATTAATTCCTCTTTCTCCACATACTTGACAAAAGTTGCTATTTCTGGTTCTTTTTAATGTGGTATCTCATTGTGGTTTTGAATTGTATTTCCCTGATGATAATTGATGATGAACATTTTCTCATGTACCTTTTGACTATCATTTATGTTCATTGGAGAAATGCCTACTTAGCTCTTCTGATCACTGGTTTTTATTAGGTTGTTTTCTTACTGAGTTGTATGAGCTCTTATATATCTTGGATATTAACCCTCTGTCAGATGTATGATATGCAAACATTTTCTCCCATTGAGTAGGGTGTCTTTTTGCTTTAATGATTGCTTCTTTTGCTATGAAGATTTTTTTACTGATATAGCCTCATTTGTTTATAATTGCTCTTGTTTCTCTTACCAATTGGAGATGAATCCACAAAGAATCACTGAAGTCACTGTGATATATATTTTATGTTTATGATATATATGTTTTCCTATATATTTTTCAACATATTTTATGAGTTTGGGTCTTACATCCATGTTTTTTTTTAATTCATGTGTAAGTTCATTTGTGTGTAAGGTGTAAAATGGGGACTTAGTTTCATTTTTTGCATGTGGCTATACAATTTTCTCAACACCATTTGTTAATGTGACTCTCCATTCTCTAATGATTACTCTTGACTCCTTTGTTGTAGCTCAATTGTTCATAGATATGTAGGTTTATTTTAGGGATCTCAATTCTATTCCACAGTTTATCTATGTTTGTTCCAGTGCCATACTGTTTTGATTACTACAACTTTTTACTACAGTTTGAAGTCTTGTTATATGATATAGCAACTATTTCTCTTGTTAGGCAGGATTATTTTGGCTATTTGGGGTCTTTTATGGTTCATATGAATTTCAGAAATGCTTATTCTATTTCTTTGAACAATACCATTGGAGCATTTATAGTGTTTAAACTGAGTCTGTATAATGCTTTGGGTAAGATAGCCATTTTAACAATGTTATTTTTTTTGAATTCATGAGCAGGGAATATCTTTCCTTTTTTTAAAAGATTTATTTATTTTTATACAAGCACTGGGGCACAGGCCTGAGGCATGCAGGGTGAGAGGATTCACCTGAGACAGAGCAGGGAGCAGAACAGGCAGATGGACAGAAACACACTGCTGAGAGGAGCAGTGGGAAAGGCAGGAGAGGTCTGCTGTGCCATGTGGGAATCTCCCTGGCTGGCTGGGAATCTCCCTGGCTGGCTGGGAATTTATCATGATGATAATTGTCCTTTCCTCCTTTTTTTGTTTACAGTTGAACTGAATTATACTAACTGTAATTTTACCAAGTGTAGTGGAAAAGATGTTTCCTTTTATAACAGCATCTTTGACTATATAGAAAGTGCGGGTTCAATGTGAAAGAGCTTAATAAAAATAAACATCACAATAACTTATTTTGCCTATGAAATATGATTTAAAAACTGACAATTGTCAAAGGCCATCAATCTAACATACTTTTGCAGATGTTTGAAACTACAACTTCAAAAATGCAGATATCCTTGTAAGTGGTAGTTTATTTTTACTCAGGTCTGCTCTTATACTATTCCCATTCACACTAGTCTCTGGAAGACAGTAATGATCAATTAATCACCAGATTCAGAGATTTACCTAGTGTCATACTCTTTTACCTGTCAGCACAATCTCTTTGACATCATGCACTATAAAATGCTATCATTCATTTTTAATTTTTGTCTGTAATCATTTTTAAGCATTCTTTCAACTTAACTCAGCAGCATTACTCTGTACTGGTTTCTTCCTGCCTACTTAAACACTCATGGTTTTCTCTACCTTATGAAAATGTATTTTTCTGAATTTTATTCTTTATCTCTCCTTTTATTGCCTCAGCTAACACAAACACACTCTCGTCTCTATATATTTATTCTGTAGATATAAATAAATAAATATATACATGTATATGGTTCCATATAATACCATATTTTGAGCCATAACCCAGGGTTCTTGGTTTTCTGTTAAAGACTGAAAAGTCACATTGGGAATAGGTAAAAAAAATTCTTAAGTTGTATATCATCAAATGTATTTACCATGATTTTATGTGGTTTATAAATAAACTGAAGCTTTGAATTTCTAAATTTTGTTTGACATGAATAAGAAGATAATAGTCAATTATGAATTGGAATAAAGAACTTGTAGTCTGAGAAGGAAATTCTATAAGGAGGATGTTGGAAAGCAATTGCTTATAGGAAAAAAATTGCTTGACTGATTAGCTTGACCTTTTTCCCCACTGAGTTCTTTGAATATATGTCTTTTTTCCCACTGAATGTATTATACCTTTTAGTATTATCTTTGATAACCTACAAATTCCAATCACATGTAAACATGTTTTGATATTTAATTTTATTGTGAGCTATAAAAAAGATGAAATTTTGATATTTGTGACAATATAGATACAACTGGAAGACATTATATTCAGCAAAATAACTCAGGAGAAATGCGAATACCACATGATTTAATTGATATGTGGAATATAGAGATATAAAAAAGGAACAAGAAAAAATAACACCAAAACAAATCCTAGAAATCTGACTCCAAAACTAAGGATGCCAGAGGAGGTAGCTGGGGTGTGGGGAGCATAGCTGAGTGGGAGCACAGTGGACTACAGGGCATCATCATGGGTACTCTGGTAACTCTAGTAAGTTGGTGTGGTGTGGTAACATACATCTAAAGTGTATATTATACCCTAATCATATACAGTTCGTAAACCAATGTTACATCAATAAAAGTGATATGATTAAAAATAAATAAAATTTAAAATAACAAATGTTTATAAATTGTTTGATTAAATTCTTACCACTGGGCATCTACTTTAAAATCAGGTTTGACAGGATCATGGTGAAAAAAAAAATTAAAACACATGTTTGCTGGTCAAAAATAGAGAGGGCACAGCAAAAGAGATTCTTATTGAAATGGAATGAAAGTCTGGATATCTGTTATGAGGCTGAACAAGAGAAAAATAAGATGGTAAATGGGGACAGAAGTCAGTTGACTTATTTTTATGCATCTTACAGAAAAAAGGCTTATAGCTTATTAAAAAGGCATGTTATGTGTGATGATGATGACAGACAGACACACAGATACATACACACATACACTCACTCAACTTATAATGACAAAATATTTCAAGTTCAGTACAGTAAAGTGTGTATTCAGAGCCAAGATTCCTTCCTTAAGGCTGAATTCTTTTTATTATCCCAGTGATCACTAAATTCTATCCATGGCTGAGCATGGCAGGCCCTCAGGACTGTCACAACAGTCAGTCAAAATCACTACCCTAAGCAGGAAGACAGGAGTGATCACATGCATCAAGCACTTTCATTCCAGATAGAAAAAGACAGTTAGGTGTGTAGATGACCAGAACACGAATCACTGGCAAGAGCAACTTGGTAACAGAGAAAATAAATAAAATAAGTTATCTAAGCTGCTGAGTGGAATACCAGGTTAAAGAGTCACCATCCCAATGACAGAATGGTGGGGGAGAGATGGAACTCAAGGTACCTAGCAGGGACCTTTTTCAACTGGTGTGTAAATAAAGGTGCTAAAATAGCCTCTGATGAATCCAATTGCTTCTTTTCTGACTCAGTACCACAGTTACAACTCTCTCTGAATTGGTAAGACAGAATCTATTAGAGTTTCAAGTATTTCCGTGAAAGAAAGAAATAAAAAGAATAATTAAGTTGTTACTTGATAAATGAAAGGAAAGATTTCAAGTGGCATCAGATTGCAGAATGTCTCCCAAGAGCTATTTACTTTTGCTGCAAGTTCAAATATATATGTACACAGTAAGGAGACCCACTATCATGGAGGCCCACTATCATAGAGGCCTAAAGTAATAGTGAGTATAACAGATATTCAAATGTAATGGAAATAAATTAAGATAGATATTAAATTTTGGATTTCTTATAGCTCATCCCTCATAGAAACTTGACATTATTGTCTCAAAGCAACTCTAAAATAGGCATCCTTTTATTTTCTGTTGTATATAAGATGATGCTGTATATTTCTAGTCCCAAATATCCTAATATTCAAATTTCCAATTCCCTTATTACACGTCTGCTTATGTTTGTCAGAATTTTTGCTGAGGGCTAATTAAACAAGCATACAATTTTTTACAGGTTTCTTATATTACATAAAACCACATAACGGGAAATAAATGGTGTGTGGTATGATGTCCTCCGTCCCTAACTGTGACATATTTTGTGTTATTATAAATCTTAGAGTATCTAAGGATGAGATGTTATCTGGACAAGATAATATCAAGAACAACTTCCCCTAACTTGTGTGTTATATGGTGATAGCAGTAAGTGGTACTGAAAATGAATAGAGAACACACTGTGGTATCATTGAGGTTCAGTTTCTGTATTTGTTAGGTCAGGTCACTGCCTGACTTTCATGGCTGGTGAATGTCAAGTGGTCAATAAAACCTTCTAAGTTTCTGGGAATCATATTATTCTCTGTGTTCCAGAAAATTACTTTAGGAATTTAAGGGGTCAGGTAAAAGAGAATCATAAATCTTGTCTTGATCACTAGTATCTTTACACAAATATGTGAAACTTAGAGACAAAATCAGGGACTACTTATCCATCTAGTGTACACCCACCTGAGCCATTCAGCATCTCTTTCCTGTTGTATGTCAGTCAATAGGCAGGTTGATGCCTCAAAATAACTTAGCAATTGTGATAAATTAGGTTTCCTAGATACGGGACCTAGTCTGGGCTCCTGTAACATTGCTACAACTGCATCTAACAAAGAAGTGAAACAGATTTCTTCTTAACATTTCTTTTCATTCAAAAATATTTTTCATATATTGTCATTGACAAGTGAAGGCATTGCTTTTGTAAAATGCAATCTAGTCCAGAGCATTTTAATAGTTTGTATGCTTCAAGTATACTTTATACTAGTAGGAGTCTACTCTTCCTGCTCAAGTAGGAAGTTAATTTGTGGAGGTAGTCTCATGCATCCTAAAGGGATTTTTATCTTTTGTATCCCTTCTATCACAAAGAAAATTAAGCTTTGAGGAAATATTATTTGTCCATTTATATAAATATATCTATCCATGTGCTCCTGTATCACCCCTGCCACACACACACACACACACACACACACACACACACACACACACACAAGGGGCAACTTGTGCATTGAAAGATGGCTAAACTCTATATACTCTGTTCATATAAATGTATTCTATTACACAATGGTATTTTTAACTGGACAGTTATGCAAAAGGCAATTGCAGACTAAAGAAATTCTACTTGTTTTAACTCAGGACCCAAAAAGAGCTATACTAGCAGCCAACTTAAAGAAAAAAAATCAGTATAAGCATTTTCAGCCCATTACAAACAGAAACAGCTGCATTACCAACTCCTCAGAGATAGAGCTGATAATGAAAATGTTACAGACCTATAAGTGGAGCATCTCTGCCAGACAAGGTTATAATAGTGAACTTACATTAGGGGAGAAAGCATTCAGTATTTATGATTTGCAATTTTAACTTGTGTTTAAAATGGTACAAGAGGATTCATGGGGGATTTAATGTTCTAGGAAATCTATTTGGTCAGTACTGTAAGATTTTATGACCTTTCATTAAGACTTGAAAGTTTAACTGTACAGATTCTGCAATGAATGCAAATCATACTATTTTGTGCCGCCTGTCCTCTGAACATCTCTAATGCCACCGATGAAAGAGGTAGTTACGAAAGTCTTATATTTTAAAGAGGCTGGCTTCAGAGGCTATAAATACAATATTCATCAAAGGGCTTTAGAGGACAAAGCTTTAAATGAAAAACCCAACGAATTGTTTATTCTTTTAAAATTTATACTCTGTAGAAACCAAGAGAATCACACTTAAAAAAAAAAAGTCTACTATGGAGTGTAACATCAAGTCTTTCTGCAGTGAGATATACTTAAAATTTTAGGGAAAAAAGGTTAAATTGACCCAAATTCAAACATGAGCTTACTTTACAACCATGCTCTTAATATGTATGACAAAGTTTATGGGAACTATCAGCACCATTTAAATAACATTTAGTTTCAAATAAATCTCCCTGAATAAATCAAGTAATCAAGGAGCTTTCACAAGGGTTTTGTATTTAATTCTAATAATAATCCTGTATTTTGTGTATCATTAAATCATTGTGCAGATGGAAAACTGAAGTTCAAATTTGAAATAATTTGACCAACACCTCAGTCTTCATGTGGACTACAAGAGTAGAGTTTTTTTCCCCTATAATATTATGCTGTCTTTTTAAAGCAGATATGCCCCAAAATGGTTTTCTTGGTATTTGAAGACACTGTTCTAATATTATTCAAATATTTTTCCTTGATTTTAGAGAGACCTGAATAGGCCTTGCAAACCAAAACACCCAAGTATGTTGACTATGTGCATGAAACTGAGTCAGTATAAGTGATTATATCTGGGGAAAGGAAAGTATAGGAAGAGTTTCTGGGGTTGTTGAAACATTTTGTTTCTGAATTTAGGTGTGTTTTCCACAAGAGCGTTAATGAACATGGAGCTGTGACAGCGGCATTAAATGGTCTCGCTTGCATTGGCATATATCTGGCTTCTGTGACTTGGCATTTTATCTTGAATTTAAATTTCTTCATGGTTATGATTTTTCACCTTGTATACCTAGTAACTGGAATTTTTTTATTTAGAATATCAGTAACCAAAAATAGCTCCAGTTCATATTCCTGATTTACGCTTCTTGAACTATGTTGAGTAAGAAGATACATAATAGAAGTCAGATAAGAATTTAAATATTATTTTACCAAAACTAATACAATGTTACATGTCAATTTTAACTCAGTGAAACTGGAAAAATTGTGTTTCACTTAATATATTGTCAGTAGAATTGGAATTGGGAAATCAGTATAGACCATAAACAAAACAAAATGTCTACTCCTTTCCTAGCTACTTTTGCAATTTCCATACTAAAGAGGCTTTCATTCCCATGGATGAGAAAGTGGATCTGCAGAATCTTTTGGATAGAGTACTCACTGCCAGTCCTTATCAAGTCTGAATAAAATATTATAAAAAGGAAATAGCTTTTTAGAATTGTCTTGAGAGGCAGACGCTGGCTGGGTTCAGCTGTAACTATATATCCCACACTAGGGTAAGGAGCTCAAGGTCCATCTACTGGCAAATGTGGCAGGCAAGTCATGCAAGATTGAGTCAATTTTTGAGCTGAATTTATACTATTTTTAGTAAAAGTGTTAGCAATTTGATAACTCACCATTTTTTTTCTCTCTGGCAAAGATTGTATAAGAGAATAAAAAGATTTACTGAGTAAAGTAGACTAGCCATCCCTCAAAAGAAATATAAGAAATAATGTAGTAACTGTCACTCTTGTCCTAAAATCTTGTTTGATATTTGCCAATTACTATATGATTGGAGCTTTCTCGTCATTCTGTAGGGATTTCTATGTTCTGTATTTTTTTAGCTAGTAAATGTCAGATGAATTAGTACTTATTTGTATATTCTTATCATTGATCCTATTATATTGCCAAATACCTATTTAGCTATGGGTACACTATCAATGAGCATTACATGAAAGTTAATTCTCTGTGTTGGAAGGATAGTCCAACCCACTGCACAACTTTATTTTTTGTTTTTATATTACAGAATTTATTAGTATATTGTGTTCCCCAAAGTATACTAATGCACTTTACCTCATTCATCAGCATTTAGAAATTAGCATTTAGAAATGATAAGGACATCCCTATCACCACAGAGTACAGGGTAAGTTTGTTGGAATCCCAAATCCTTGTTTCTGAGCAAAATAATACATGACCATTGGAGCCTACAGATATGATTTAAATAAATTTTTGGAAATAAAATCTATATGGAAAGACTTTCAAATATTCCCTCTGATAAATTTTAACATAAAACACTGTGCCTCTCAATTGCTCATCACATATAGCCATCAGTGTTCTTTGTGCTCCGAAGATAGAAAAGAAAACCAGATTTACACTGGAAGAACATACAAGTTAGAGGTGAAAAAAGTGAAATAAAATCACAATGCATGCAAATGTGACTGTCTGAAAGACTCTTACAGGGCACTAGAAATCTAGCAGGGTAGGCACTTAAAACTTTCTAGGGAAATCAAGAAAATTTTAGAAGATTTATTTACAAAGGAAGAAGTAATATGTTACCGCTTACAGGTTAGAAGAAGGTAAGACAGGTAGGAGAATACTAGATAGCATTGTCATTTATATGCTTATATCCAAGTCCATCATACATATATACATTCATTTAATGAATATTTATTCAGTGCCCATAATGTGCCAGAACTATGGGTTCTGAGAATACATTTAGCCCTGACAATGTACATTGTACCTGCCCTCATGGCGCTTATCTTATCAACCTAGCAGTGGAGACAGAAAATAAATAAGCAAGCTGTTAAATGCAAAATATCATTTCAGATAATTGCAGTGTAATCATAAATCCAAATTAGTGAGAAGAGTGAAGCAAAAGATGGGGAGAGAGGTGACTTCAGGCAACCCTAAAGAGAAATCAATGAGAAAAAAGGAAGCAACAATGTTCACTAGGGTTTAGTTTAAGTGGGGGGGTGCAGAATCTCTTATGCTTATAGAGACACATTATTAAAAAGGATCAGGTGTGTGTGAGTGTCTGTGTGTGTGTGTGTGTGTACTTGTATGTTTTGTTTGCTTATGATTAAATGACAGGTTTATCAGGAATCAGAAAGGATAAAAGAGAGATAGCAGAATAGTCACAGGCAGGCAAGAGGAGAGCTGCTGTGTGTTTGTTTATTTGTGTGTTGTGACTGAGAGAATAAAGTTTTGTCTTGGACGTGGTAAGTTTTAGATGCCAGTTTGTGATGTCCAGCAGATAGTTCCATATATCAGTCTGCTTTCCAGGGGGAAAGTCACAGTAGGGGGTGTCAATTTGTAGTAATCAATGTAAAAATGATATCAAATCCATGGGAATGGAGAAGGTCACTAAAACATGTGTGCAGGTAGAACTTGGAATAGGAACAGGATTAAGCACTGTGATTCTCCAGTTCTGCAATGCTGATTATCCATCCTGGAAAAGGCCTTGAACGTGGATAATAGGGTAGGTAAAAATTTGAAGATGTCACTCTCTTAAAGTAAAATTGAAGAAAGTGTCTGAAGCAAAAGGAGTGATAAACAGTGAAAATGCTGCAGAGAGGTTAACTAATAAAAGAAATTATTAACTCCAGGTTTAATCAAGATGGAATTGGTAAATCTGACAAAAATGATTTAGGGACATTTGAGTGGAGTAGGCTGAGAAAACAAAGGAAAACAAGGAAGTTGAACCAGAGAGTTTTGACAAGTTAAAAAAATAATAATGGGTGTTGGGGGCAGAGGGAGATTACTAGAGGGGGACAGTGTAAACCTGGATTAGTTAAAGCACCTTAAAAAGTAGGATAGTAATAAGATTCTGTGTGCCTAGGTCACTCAAAAATCTTTATCACAGTCAATGAGAAAGGTGAAGTGAGAGGGTTGAGGTAAAAAGGGAAAACAAAAATAAAAACAATAAGCCAAAAAAAATGAGGTACAGAGTCATATTCAGTTATGACCAGAGGCAAAGTTAAAAGTTTCAGTATATAAAAATAAATGTTTGTAACCAGGAAGAAAGTTGAAAGTCAGGGAGGGTGGATTTCTCCAAGTCACTATCTGTACCTGCCATACAGTAGGATAAAGGACTTTTTTTTCTTTTTTTTAATGAATGAATGCTGAAATGTATATGTTCTGGGCTTTGGAGACAGATTCTTCAGTAATTTGGGGAAGGTAAAGCAGGATTCCAAGTATTGGGATTCAAGTGGGACTTGCACATGAAACAGAAACAGTATATTGAATACAAATTGTCAATTTTCTGCATATCTAAAACATGCTGTACAAATCTCCTTCTAAAGGCAAATTAGTGGAGTTCTGTGGCTTTCTTTTCTTTTCTTTTTGGAGTGGGATCCTTTGTCCAAATGAAAAAGAAATCTTATGGAAAGCTATTGAAAATGTAAAAGAGGTGAAAATTGAATTGTTCTGTTGTACATAGGGAGCAACCTGGAGCCCAGCTCATGCAATACTTCCCTCTTACCTAGTGAAAAGATCCCTGTGGGTGTGTCAAAGGATCCTAAAACATTGAGGATATTCTTAAACATTTAAATTATAATATAATGGAACTATACTTTTATAACTATTTTTATTGAAGTAGCTTTTTTATGATTTATTTATTTATTTATACAAGCACTAGGTACAGTCAGAAGCATGGGAGGGTGAGAGAATTCACCAGTTGGGGAACAGAACAGGCAGACTGATGAAGTACACTGCTGAGGGGAGCAGTGGGAGCAGCAGGAGAGGTCTATCGCAACATATGGGACCCTCGCCAGCCACTGGGGATTGAAGGGGCGCTGTAGAGGCTGAGGACAGCTTCGCAGCCCAGCGCTCAACTGCTGTGTCACCAGGGGAGGCCCATTGAAGTAGCTTTAATTTACATTGTATAACTCATATATGAATGAGGGGACTAGTTTCACACTTCTTTAGATGTATGTCACCACACCAAACCCACCACCAAAGCACCCAAAATCCTCCACCATAGTGCACTGGACCCTTTCCCCACTTCACTCCACCCCCTCACTATTCACTCTATTAGCCTCAATTCTGTAGTCAGATTTCTAGTCTTTGGTTTAATTATATCTTTTCCTTTGTTTGGTTCTTTGTATTCCACATATGAGTGAATCATCATTTGTCTTTCTCCTTTTGACTTTCTGAAACACAATGAGTCTACTGAACAAACTTTATGAGAGAAAATAAATCATTAGGTAGAGTAGATCAAGGAAAAATATATGAATTTACAAGAATAGGTGAAGACAATGTTGTCTCTGCTTCCACTGAGCAGAATAAAATTTATAAAAAAGATATTAAATGGACATCAGATGTGGTGTCAACTAACAAACTCTAATTTACCCCTTTACTAGAAGATATATCTCTTTTCTGAACATGATTCTTCCTTTCCCTGTCTTTATTTAATTGTACTTCTCATCTTCTATTATCTATTAGTGTTACTTTTATATTTTTTACATTTCCTGCTAAGACCAGTGTCTTTTCAGGAGAAAAGGCCATGATCAACAGGGTACACCATATTATTATTTGCAATTAAATAGACACAGGTGATAAGCCTAAGTGGGAAATGTGGGTATAGAGAAACTCCTGATTATGTTATGAATGGAAAATTTCCATATCCCAGGTGGAAAGAAGATGGACTTTTGGTAAATTAAATATCTTTTATATTGAATAATTTTATGCAAAACTTGGGGTATAATTGAACTCCCTTGATAATTTCAAATATTAGAAAATTTAATAGTATAATTTGGGGAGCAAAATAAAAGAGAATTAATGGTATGTAAGAATAAGTCTAAGAAAGGCAGCATCTTAGCTTTAAATCATCTTAGTCCCTAATATTGGACTGTGGTATCCTGATTCCAGATACCTACAAACAACAAATACATATCCTCTTTGGAGAGAGATATTATCCTTGACAGCACTTATTTTCCTTCAATTACAATTTTGCATTTTTAATGTCTAGAAAATAAGCGAACAAACAACAAAAAGTCAGTCACATGAAGAGTAAAGAAAATATAAATGAATAATTAAACAAATTCAGCAGAAACAGAAATGAAAGGGTCGTTTGTTCCCCAATACCTCTAAAACAGATAAACCTTTATATATATATATATACTTAGCCTTTTCAATTTTTCTTAGTGGATCTTGGGTATCCTGATATTTAAAGAAAACTACTCTAATTCATAATTTATTATCCAAAGATGGAAAAAAAATAAACCCCACTAATTTGCAGGGATATTTGTACCCTTATATTCATTGCAGTATTATTTACAATAACTCAGATATGGTAAGGACTGAAGTGTCCAAAGATAGATGAATTTGTATAAAGAAGATGTGGTATAAACACACAATGGAAACCTATTCGTGTGTGTGTGTTTGTGTGTGTGTATGTCTGTATTTAAAATTAAGATAAAATCTTGCCTTTGCCTTTTGCAGTACCTTGAATGGAATTGGAGGAAAATATGCTAAATGAAATAAGTCCAAAGGAGAAAGACAAATGCTGGATGGCTTCACTCATAGGTGTAATAAAAACAAAACAAAACAAAGGAAAAAGAAAATTAAACCAACAAAGGAACAAACAAAATTATACCAACTGGTATATTCTAGAAGCTTCTAATGTCTTCTTATAAAATGGAACATCCATCATCATTTAGTTATGGCTGACTCCTTTCAAAAAAGATTGATGGACTTTCCAAGCCACCTGAGGACATTAAGTTTTTGTTTTTACTATATATTTTTTTTATTTATAATGTGTGTATTTTCAGAGAAGCTATCAAGATCAAAACACTAGTTTTTTTCAATATCAAACTATCTAATTTTTATTCTGTACAGTTGGAACTCAATTGTTATGTTATATCACCTTCTAAATATTCATTTAAATAAGATTTCCATGGCAAGACAAAGAATAAAAATACTTTGTACTAAAAAAGGACAATTTGTGCTTTTATACAATAGGATACATTTATTCTAATTTCTTTAAAGTTCTTCAATTGATATTAAACTAATTTTAACCTAAATTGAGAACTTTTGACAAGCTGTATATCATTGAGTTAGTGAATGGTATGAAAATAATGATGGCAATTTTCAATAATGTCAGTTTTAGAATTATTCATACTTTATTAAAAATTACCATGTTTCTAATAGCTTACCACATAACTACCCCCAACAGAATGTCCTATATTACATTTGTATTGCTTACTAGACAAATTTTACATATTTCCTCTAAAATTATTTCCATTTTGAGACATGTTAATAAATAATACCTGCTTGAAAAATTGGAGTCACACTTATCAAAAAATATTGACTACAATGAAATGTAAGTAACATTAAGAACATTGTTTTTACCTCATAAAGTGAAAATCCTGGAACTTTTTAAAAGTTTTTATATCTTTATACATTACCTAAAATATCACATATATACAGGACTGTGAAAAGAAGAAAATTACTCTAGAAGAAACCAGCACAATGAAAAAATACAGTCTTGCAAATTTTATCTTAACTATAGCTAAGGTTGTATATGCTGAGAAATTTGATTTACAGTATTTTAAAAATGGGAAATATTTTCCTCTCAGAAATAGGATCTTCTTTATGATGAATTTCCCAGTGACAGAGACATTTTACAACATAACTTCACTAAAAGGTAGTAAGGCAAAGTAGATAGTAGAGGGATATGGATCTTCAAATAAGATACTACTGGCAAACTACCAGAGTATTAACATCTGAAATCAATGTGGCAGCTTGTATTAGTGCACAGAAGAACTAAAAAAACTAAAATGTATGACAAGTCTACTGACTTCAAATTGGAAACATGCTGTTGATGTTATTGTTTTTAATGAGTTTTAGACATTTCATGACCATGTAGACAAATCATTACTCTAAGATTAATAAGGTACATGCAGATGGGACAAAGCATAAGCACAACATTTTCCAATTATTTTACGGAATTTTGAGTTACTAATTTGCACTAATAATATGGTCTATTAGAAGTTATTACTAGTAAAATTAGCAGGGAGTAATTCAACCAAAAAAGTTTGGGAAGTGTTGATAAAGGGATTTCTTTACAACAGAATTTCTAAAACTCATAAAATGCTAATCTATAAACTGAATATCCAAGGAATATAATATTTCACTTCCCTCAAGTGCTTATTCTTTGCTCCCTTTAATTGAATTCCTTAAAAATGTCAATTAGCAAGACCTGTTTGGAAAGTATTGGAAAGAACTAGGTCTGCTTCTTCAGTATCAGAAGCCATGATTGGTGTTTGTATGGAAGGAGGCTTGAATTCTATGTTTATAGGAAGGAGGGTACTTATTTTTCTTTTGTATATTTGTTGACAGTAAAACTTGGACTGTCTGTAAAATATCCTGGTAGCATTGACTGAGCATTTTATTTTCCTAAGAAGGTAAATTCATTCTGAGACATTAAATTTAATTCTGTTGGGAATCTTTTGAAATAGATTTGACAAGTCAGTTCATAGGAAGCTGTTTTCCTTTTTGCAGATTTGAGATTATTTACCTTGTGTTAATATTTTTTTCCCTTAGTGATTATGAATAGATTTAGAGACTTTTCTAGAAACATATCTTGGGGAGCTATGGTGAGAGGTTGAAATATATGAGAGGAGAGGAAAGAAAGTATGGCCTTAGCATATAATGGTAAGAAAAACTGTAGCTCATTCAAACAAGTACACACATGCACAGACATATATACTATAGAAGGGAAGGGAAGTAAGATTTTCTGTTCAATAACATCACTATCTTTCAATTTTCAAATAACCCTTCAATAGATGTTACTTATTTTTTTAAAATTTTGGTCATTTTTCCATATATTTAGTTTTCATATACTTAACAAATGTGTTTCAGGAACGTGCTAGTAGACACTTTGCTCAGTGTCAAATATAATGGAGAACTATTAAGCATATGTTTTTTGGGGGGAGTCAAACATAAAGCAAATAACTAAATAATAAGCACATGGTTGAAAAATA
The DNA here is from genome assembly GCF_964194135.1 of Talpa europaea. Lineage (NCBI taxonomy): Eukaryota > Metazoa > Chordata > Mammalia > Eulipotyphla > Talpidae > Talpa > Talpa europaea. Next base: position 51,623,175 of record NC_140076.1, read on the forward strand.
ACAGGATACCCTGAGGTAGAATAATAGGCTGTGTCCAGTTTAGGCTCAGGACTCAGAAATGAAATTTGAGCTGACATTTGAAGGATAAGTAGGAATTTTATGCCTAAAGGAGAGAAGAACATGAGTTTTCCAGCCAGAGAGACTAGCATGTGGAGAAATATCTGCTTGAAAAAATTGTTCTAGAAAACCAGAAATAATGTTTAGTTATATATTGTTAATCATACAATGTGAAGAATTTAAAACGAAGTCACACCCTTTAGTTAATACTAAGCATGATGAGGATTTAGTGTACTTACAATTTGCAACTTATTTTAAAATCCATCAAAGTAAAAGGCAGGATCAAAGAATGAATAGAGGAGGGAATAGAAGAATACATATGTTACAAAATAACTACTAAATATTAATTGAAAAATACAGACAGTGGTGCATAGTAAAATTCTATTTTTTTTCCTACATGATTGAAAATTGTCTAAGATGCTGATTAAAAAAAAACTTGTATTAATACATGCGGTTGAGGGAATTTAAGGCAAGAATGTGTTAGGTTAGAACATACTAGATGATCTCCTAGGGATTTTTAATATCTCATTATTCTATGAATAGAAATATAAAGAATTTTTTAGTCTTATTTAAAAATATAGTTATCTCCATCAATGCAGCAACCGAACTACTGGACACAGAGCTTTTAAGTTTGAAAGAACTATATAAATTGGCAATGCACATTCCATTTTCTCAGGAACTTATGAATTAGTCATTTCAGCTACCCATTAGTCCCAGAGCCGTTTAAGAATTGTTCCGTGATTATATTCAATAGTTGGGGGAGAAAAATCAGTGAAATTGAAGAATTTTGTACAATCTAGATAATTTTACTCTAGTTCATTTTAAAAGAAATAATTCAGACAATAAAATATTTCTACATGCCCTTGCTAAGTGTGGTTTCCAAGGCAGTCAGTGCAATTTTAAAGAAGTGAAAAATGGGGATAGTGTTTTTATTATTTTTACTTTTAGTTGCTGGGCTAGCAACATTACCTTCATTATTGCATTTAATTTGCAAATAATTGAATACAATTAATATCATTATTTCTCCTGTCTAACTTGTATTGTAAACCCAGATTGACTTTTTTTTTTTTTAAGATTTGTTTTATTTATTTAGTTATACAAGCACTGGGTACAGTCAGAAGCATGGGAGGGTGAAAGGATTCACCAGAGCCAGAGCAGGGAGCAGAACAGACAGACCGACGAAGTACACTGCTGAGGGGAGCAGCGGTCGGCAGGAGGGGTCTGCCCGCCATGTGGGACCCTCAGCCAGCGGCCGGGGATCGAACCGGCGCTGCAGAGGCTGCGGGCAGCTTTACAACCCAGCACTCAACCGCTGCGCCACGAGGGAGGCCTTGGCTTTTTTTTTTTTTTAAGATTTATTTATTTATTTGTACAAGAACTGCGGTACAGGCGTGAGAGGATTCACCAGAGACAGAGCAGGAAACAGAACAGGCAGATTGACGAAATACACTGCTGAGGGAAGCATCAGGCGAGAAAGGAGAGGTCTGCCGCTCAGTGTGGTACCCTCGCTGGCCAGCGGGGATCGAACCAGCGCTGCAGAGACTGCAGACAGCTTCACATTTCTGCGCTCAACTGCCTGCGCCACCAGGAGAGGCCCAAAACCAGGTTGGCTTTTATGGTTTCTTAAAAATGAAGACAGAGAGGGTTCTAGGAGTTATACAATATTCATCCGTGGAGATCTCTGACAATCATATAGCCAGGCACCTTGAATGTGGAACATTCTTCTCATGCCATTTTGTATATGCAGTGAATATGTGGGGTGTGCTTAAAAAATATTACTCATTCTAAGATAAACAGCTGAAACCTATGTTGTTATAATGCACTGCTATTTTGAAGATATAATGTATACAAAGTTCATGGCATATTAACTTACTTATTAGTTTTGCAAATACCTGATTCCCTAAATGTGTTAATCATTGTGCTAATTTCTGAGGCTACAAAAATGGAGAAAACATTGTCCCTCTCTGAAAAGAGTAAATAGTTTTGTGTGAAGACAGATAAGAGATGTTTATTATTCTAATAGGTGATACACTAAAAAAAAAAAAAAAAACCAAAAACAAAAAAAAAACACAGGCTGAATACATGCACATACGAAATGAGGAGACATAGATTGTCGAGGCTACTGTTTTACCAGCTTAGACTATCTTCAATCAACCATTCTTTAGAAAGATTACTTCATTTAATCTTTCAGAAGATTACTCCATGCTTCATTTAAAAAATGGTCTGCACTCTATTCCCTGTGGTTTTGGTTGGCCTGTCAATCATTGTACACCACCACCCTTTGCTGCATAGATGGAGCCACATGACATAAGCCTCATGGATCAGGAGGTCATTGCTACACATACAGCTTAGACAAATAGTTCAAAACAGAAAAAAGAAATCTGAAAGTTTTAATGGGGAAATAGTCTAACTGAATCATACTTGGTGCTGAATTCTGAAGGTTAAATGAATTCTGAAAGGAAGAGAGGACATCAAGAGGAGTGATTTAGGAAAAGAAAAAAATTCTACTGCAGTTGGTATTTGCCATCTAACAAGCCACCTCAAAATTTAGTAACTTAATAAAATGAACATCTAGCTATAATTCTGTAGTGAACAATTTTTTGCTGGGTTAAACTGAGAAGTTCTGTTTTCAGCTTGTCTCAGCTGATATTTGCTAGTTTTACTCATACATCTATGGTAGCTGTAGACTGGCTTGGGTTGACTGGTGTATGATACCCTCCTCAGAGAGAATTGGAGCAAATGGGGCTAAGAAGATGTGCTCACTTATAACCCAGAAGGCTAGTTCATAATTATGCACATGATGATAGCAGAGTTCTAAGAGCAAGAACAGAACACAAAATCTTATAGCACAGATTCAGAATTCACACACAAAATATTACTTTTGTTGCATTCTACTGACCAAAGCAAATCAGAAGATCAAACCAGATTCAAGGAAAGAGGAAATAGACTATGACTCGTAATGAGCAGAGCTAAAAGGATTTGTGCTCACATTGCAATCTTTTATACTCATAGTATAGAAAGGGAAAAATGATCAGAGATGAAACTGGTAGTTATATGCAGGTGTTGGTTTGCCTTTAAGAAAGTATGACTTTATGGTAAAGAACAAATCATAATTTTAAAAATTCAGGTTAAATATGAGGCTTAGCTAAACCCAGGATGGGACAAAGAGATTAATAAAATACTAAGTATGACTTCACTAAATTATAAATATTATTATTTTGGTTTTCTGAACTTATGGCCAGATGATCATTATATATTAAAATTTGCTGTTTAATTCAGGTGCTGATGATGAAGTTTTTCACATGTATTTGACAGGGAAACTGTCTATATTAGGTGTCAGAAATGCTAGAGTTGGTAATAAATTATAGAGATGTATGACAATAATCAAAACAACTATAAAGCTATCATCCTGGTGGGAGGCCTAAGATACAAGTCTAATAGAAGGTGCTTAAACATCACCGATAGAATATTGAAAAAACTGTATACAAGGACAACCATATATAGTTGTAAGATCTGTAATGTGGGATATCTTTATTATACTATATTCTCATGTTACAACAAACACTCCAGAACTATCTTTCTGAAGATAAATATAGTCCATTTTATTAAGTTTATTTGAACTTAATTATTCAGCCCAAGATGAGTCAGCTTGAACTAGCCTAATAATATACCATAGATTGAGTGGCTTGAACATGAGAAATTTATGTTTTTACAGTTTTGGACACTAGAAGCTCAAGATCATAGTGCCAACATGCTACATAGTTGGTTTCTGGTGAGAGCTGTCTTATTGGCTTGCAGATGGCTATCTTCTCACTCTGTGTGTGTGTGTGTGTGTGTGTGTGTGTGAGAGAGAGAGAGGGGGGGGGGGGAGAGAGAGAGAGAGAGAGAGAGAGACTGTTAGATCAGGTCCCCATCCTAACAGCTTTATCTAAACTTTATTACTTCCTTAGAAGTCCTATCTCTTACTATATTGACATCGAGGGTTAGAATTTAAATATGAATTGTGGAGAAGGCATTTCAGTCCACTGCAAGTCTGGAAGAAAAAAAAAATCATATGTGCAAGAAGAAATTCTCCTCCACTAGTCCTTCTTTGCTCTTTCTTATACCAATAGACTTATATAGATATAGGTTGGACAGAGCCTCCCTGGTGGCACAAGGGGCTAAGCAGAGCACTGGAAGCTGTCTGCAGTCTCTCCAGCACGAGTTCAATCCCTGGCCAGCCAGTGAGCTATCCACATGGTGCATAAGAGCTTATGTCTTGCCCGCTGCTCCCATCAGCAGTGTATTTCAGTACATCTGCCTGTTCCTCTCCCCACTCTGTGTCCCCCTGCACCTCTGGCCTGTATCCCAGTTCTTATATGCATAAATAAATAAATCTTTAAAAAATAAATAAATATAGGTTGGACAAATAATTCTGCATGAGGTCCTACATTGCATTCCTAGTTTAGTCTTATACTAATAATTTATTCCTTGAGATGCTAATTTATAATTAGAGATGGTATGTATGTTTCTTAAATTCAGCAAACAATTTTTTATTGCTTTTAATCACTCTGAGAAACACAGCAGTTTATCAGAAGTAGAAATATATTCGACTGTAATGACTCATATATATATATTTGAAATCATTAAAGCATTTATTTTGACTTATCCCATTTATCAAGTAAAACAGAATAGTGATTACATGTTTAGATTTTTTTAAGAAAATAAAAGCATAAGAGTGACATTGAAAATTTAAATTTGTTTTTGTGCATTAGTCATTTATGAAGATTGATGCACTATATGGAACACACATCAACTTAAAATCAACTAAAATATAATTTTATATTGCCACTGGAACCATGAGAATTGAAAACATCTTAATGAAAAAGGCTTTACATAGCCCCTGTAATAAATAAATGACACATTGGATTGATTATTGTTTACTGCCTAAGGGAGTATCTTCAAGACAGAAAAATGCAATATTTTTACAACAAATTTATCAGATCATAATCCAATTGCATTCAATTTTGAATTGAAGAATAAACCTTCACCAACTGATGGGTCAATAAATAATACTTTAATTGTCTAGAAGTATTTCAAGCAATTAAAAGTAATATTATTGTTTCTAAGAAAATGCTATAAAATGTCTACAAAATACTTGATATGAAAGCAAATAATACAGGTACTAAATATATGATGTATAATAATGTGGTTTATAGATAAAACTTGAGATGGAAAAAATGGGACTAACCTTACAGGAAAAGAGCATAGAAATGCAATTTATATGTGTGGAATAAACACTGAATTTACTATAGACAGATATAAAACAAACATTTGGTTTCAAACACAGAATTTTTTGTAAAGGTTTACAGTGCAGTTAGCATAACAGTTTCCAGCTTTAAGAGCAGGAAAAAGAAGCAAATCATGAGAAAGATATGAAAAAATATCAGGTGTATAACTCCATAAATCTATTGTGGTTGTGCATAAGCCTTTACAAAGAAAGGTTAAAACTTCAGCATCTGATGAAATGAACCATAATGTTCAAATTTCACTACAATCAAAAATTTCACTACAAATCAAAATAAGGGCATCTATTCATAACAAAAAAAAGGTATTTTATTTTTTATATCTATAAAAATAAACAGGGTATGGGTTCTAATTGATTTAATGTCCATTTTCATTTAACCCTATGAATAAAATGATATTATGGAATTCAGTTTTGTCAAGATACTACATACCCTCCCAGTTGTGTATATACATACATTTTTAAAAATGCCTGTTTGCTCCCCTATCTCCTTCCCTCATCCCACCTCTCTCTCTCTCTCTCTCTCTCTCTCTCTCTCTCTCTCTCTCTCTCACACACACACACACACACAGACACACATACACACTGAAACAAAATGGAACCAAAAAAGAGGAAAACCTCTACTTCTGAAATCTGAGTAGTTATACACATTCTACTTGGCTATTTCTATGTTTATGTATTCAGTTGACTGTCTTAACAGAAAGTACAAAACCATTCCTTCAACCCTCATTGCTCATACAATGAAAAAAAAAAAAACAAAATTGTAGACCCTTTGATGACCTTCAGTTAAATAAGCAGTTTTAATTGTAAATGAAATAGGCAGAATATTCTTTCTTAGCTCAGGAGTGCTATATATTCGCATGTTAAGATTTTACTAGTTTAGATCTGCCATTCATATGATAACAGATGGAGAGGGGATGGGGATGGATTAAAACAAATTTAAAATACAAAATAAATATGTAAAAAAGTGCTGCCAAGAACATATATTTTTATATGAAATTACTACTTGCTTATTGAAGACCGGAATAGAATTAAAGATTGAGTTCAACATTATGCATGTTCAGAATCTGAAGATATTTTTCTGAGTTATTTGAAGATCGGAAAGATCACATAACATCAAAATAAGACACTATGTATTAAGCTGGGCTCAAAAACAGACCTTCTTCATTGTCCACATCCGATGTGCCTTATTCAAGCTGTATAGAACATCCAACATACTCCCTGACACAGCATGAATTCTTTTGTAAATAATATATGGAAGTGACATTCCATCAAATCTTCTTCCTTTTTTGTAAAGATTTATTTATTTATTTATTTATATAAGAACTGGGGTAAAGGCCAGATGCGCGGGAGCGTGAGAGAATTCACCAGAGACAGAGCGGGGAACAGAACAGGCAGACTGAGGAAATACACTGTTGAGGGGGGGCAAAGGGCGTGACAGGAGAGGTCTGCTGCACCATGGGGGACCCTCATGATGGCAGGCCGGGATCGAACCAACGCTGCAAAGACTGCAGACAGCTTCACAGCGCTGCGCTCAACTGCCTGTGCCACCAGGGGAGGCCCACTTCTATTGGCCACTACACTAACTCAGATACAACATGAGAGGAAACTACACAAGACTAAATATGAGGCGAGGGGGATGGATTGGGAGTTATCTTAAAGGTTAGCTATTAAATACTACCTCCCCTTTATTTCATCTGCCCAAGCCCTACCAATTGGGCTGTAAAATAACTCAGAAATATGTATATTTTTGCTCCAGTTCCCTCTACTGCTACTTTAGTTGAGACCTTAACTTCTTGGGCTGTATTATTTCTAGGGCAATTGATTCCTATATACTTCAGGCCTTTTCCTTTGTCAATCAGATCTTCATTTTCTACTGTGAACTTTCAAACAATATTTCTAGTCATTCAAACCTCCTGCTTCAACTACTTAATGCTGTCCATTAACTACAAAAGATATCCAAAGTGCTTAGTAAGGCATAGAAAGGTCCTCAATGATTTTGATTCTGCTTGATTTCTGGCCTTATTTCTAGTCAGAGTTAACTTTTATCTCAAGTTTCTTTCAACTTAGCTATAACATAAAACTATTTGTAGTTCCCTTAGCACAAGATGATTTCTCAGAGTTCTGAGTCATTACAAGTGTCACTCTCATTACAACATCCTTCCCAATTTATCTTTTCTTCTGCTTGGAAGCCTCTTAGCCATTCTTCATTTATGTGAAAACTTCCCTATGCCCCAAAGACAATTTAGTCAGTCTCTCTTCTTAGCCATGGCTGTTCCAAAACTCACGATATTGTATTGAGAATCTTCCCCACTGTTCTAGCACATCTCTGAGACCAGAATGAATTTCTAGTTCTGAGTGGTCAGGTTTTGTTTTGTTTTGTTTTTTTAAGATTTATTTATTTATACAAGAACTGGGGTACAGTCAGAGGCATGGGAGGGTGAGAGGATTCACCAGAGACAGAGCGGGGAGCAGAACAGACAGAGTAATGAAATACACTGCTGAGGGGAGCAGCAGGTGAGAAAGGAGAGGTCTGCCAAGGCATGTGGGATTCTCCCTGGCCGTACAGGAATCGAACCGGTGCTGCAGAGGCTGTGGACAGCTTCACAGCATGGCGCTCAACCCGCTGCACCATCTGGGAGGCCCAGTGGTCAGGTTTTGATGTCCTCAGTTTGCTTACTCCTGAGTGGTTAGCAGCCTTGTCTATGCTAAGTACAATCACAAAATTAAAATCATTGGTTCTCACTGAAAAAATATAAAATGACCCAGGAATATGGGTCATTTAAAAATGCAGTTGAATACACTGTGATTTGTGTTGCAATGATTTGCACTATTAAATGATTCTGACTGAGGTTCCAACAAAATTTAGTATCTTTAAAAACTATTTAATTTCATGATTTTATTTCCTTTAAAAACTATTTAATTTCATGATTTTATTTCCTTTTAAAATCACTCAATTTTAAATGGTAAAATTTTTGAAAACAAAATCATAAATAGTGTTAAGATACTATTGTCTCTAAAATTAATTATTATTTTTAAAAGGCACTTAAGCTGGGGCCTAGAATCAAAACACTTTAGCATGAAACCTGTTTCTAAGAAAATTTTTTTTAGCTTTTAAAAATCTTTTTTTTTTTTAGTTTACTAAGCTCTACACATATTTTCATTGTGTCTTAAAAATTCACCTTTCTTTTCCTTAGCAAATGAATCTTAATTTTCCTCAAAGCACACTAGGTTCTACTATGTTGAAATTATATTTATATGCAGATAAATTGTTCTTGATATTTTCATTATAGTAAGAAATACTATTTATTTTTTATATTATGGTGAACAAGAATGTATGTCATATGATACATTATATTTTCAGTAATGAATTGAAAGAAAACATTGCATACGGCTTACATAATCTCTAATTTTCACTAATTTTTCAAAGGGTATTTTCTTTATTGACTGTCAGAATTAATTACTTAATTATATGCTAGACCAGAATGACTTTGAAGAAGCTACCCCACTAAATGAAGTGCATCATATGTTACCAAAAATGCCCTACTTACTTAATAAACTGACAAAATGCATTGTCTCCAAAGGACAAACATAATACAATATTTTAAAAGTGTAATCACAGAACTGCATTTTTATCCATATTGACCAATGGTGCTACATAATCAAGAGTTTAATTTTATCTGTAAATTTAGCTGAAAAAGACTGGAAATAGGATATAGAGAGCTAAGGAAAAATTTTAAAGGACACATATAAAGGTCTTGGGATAATTAAAATTATGAGACAAAGATCGACATGAATGCTGATCTTAGATGAATTGGCACTTAGAGTGTGTACCTCTTAGAAATAATTGTAATTAAGCTCAGCAAATATTTACTGAGTTCCCACAGAGTATATGACACCACAAAGGGTTATAAGGCTTTGGTTGCCTGGAATTTTTACTCTCACAAGCGGTGAGTTGATTTAACATAGGTCAGGGATTCTCAGGGAGATGTTTGAAATCATGTCATCGAGCAAGGTCTCAGCTTCTTCTTGTGAAAAGTGAAATAGCCAGTTTGGATGACTTTTGGGATTTCCTGTGTGTGTATCTATAGTCTTTGTTTTCCTTTACTTAATAGAGAAATCAGATTGTGATAGAAAGAACAGTAGCTTAACAAGTGTGTTAAAAGCAGCTAGGAAACTTTACTCTTTGGGAGATTATATATATATATATATATATATATATATATATAATTTCATTTACATAACAGTTGTTCAAATATCTGATGAAACATGCAGATGTGACAAAAAAGCAGGAAATGAAACGATATTGAGACTAGAACTTAAAACAGTGGGAGCAATTTTAGAAAAATAGGGAAATAATACAAAGGTAAAATGCCAAATATTTATTTCTTATAAAATTGTAAAGGGCCTCCCCGGTGGCGCAGCGGTTGAGCGCTGGGTTGCGAAGCTGCCTGCAGCCTCTGAAGCCGGTTCGATCCCCGGCTGCTCCCCGGCCACCGGAGGAGGGTCCCACATGGTGAGCAGACCTCTCCTGCCGCCCGCTGCTCCCCTCAGCAGTGTACTTCGGTCCTTCTGCCTGCTCTGCTCCCTGCTCTGGCTCTGGTGAATTCTCTCACCCTCCCGCGCTTCTGACTGTACCCAGTGCATGTATAAACCAAACAAACAAATAATAAATAAATAAGACATGCCTCTAGAAAATTAAAAAAAAAAATAAAATAAAATAAAATCGTAAAATGCTTTTCTAAGTTAGTTTCTCTTCCTGTGTATAACCAACAATAATGTTTTACTTTTTATCATAATAAATTATGATGTTGAAAATTCCACAGCTGACAAATATGGTTCAAAAGTTGTATTTAAATGTACTTGTATCTAGGAGTTTCTAAAAATGGCTCAAAAATAGACATTTAAGGAATCATAAGGGAGTGTATCATGGCAGTATGCTTGATTAGGCAATCCTTTCAGTGTCTTTCAAATTATACCACATTGATAGGTAGTAGTGCTCACTGAGATCTTTCTATTTTTAGAAATGCCTAAGACCAACCAAGCTGGTAGAGACTAGAAGAATGATATTCTAATCATCTGTCCTGTGTGATCATGGTCATGCAGACAAATTGATTTGGAGAGTAGAGGATATTTTTGAATTATTTAAAAAAGAGTAAGACAGGCCAATAGTCTTCTAGGGGAAAAAAAAAGAGATTTGTATGAGGAAGAATCTGACTAGGTCTGATTCTGTGTTGAATCTTTTAGGTTGTAAGCAACAGATTTCACAAACTACACTAAATAATGAAGGTGTAATGCAAAAATGCACATCACGCAAGGAACAAAAAGTCACAATTCCAGAGATGAACAGGGTCCATTGTATTTTTGGATCTCATGGGAACTAGAACTGAAAGTAATTCAGTATCCTAAGAAATTCTAGGGGTAAAGTCTTTCTATTTCAGTAGCTGCAGTTAGTTCATTGTTTCTTAAGCTGGTCTGCAAAATAAAATTTTCTTCTTTTTAGTGTCAGCTTTCTATATTTAGATTCTCTCCACTTCCTGAAAGAAACTTACCTATCTGAGCAATTGACAACATTCTGCTTTTGTCAGAATTTTGTATCAACTATCTCTTAGATTACTACCATAATCTGTAATTTCTTGCCCTGCCTCTCATCAGATATTAAACTCTTACATTACTGGGTATTTACAAGTATTGGGAGAAAAGCTATGAGTTAGAAAAAGAAGCTCTTTTCTGTCATTGGTCTTATTCCTTAGAAATGGAAGGCCAACAACTCCGGAATGAATAAATTTTTCAAAATAATTAACAGGCAATGGCAAGTGGTAGGAAACATTAGAGGAATGACTTTGCTGCCTCCAATCGGGCTAATAGGGAAGGGTAGGGGAGCAGAAACATAGTGAGGAAGCAGGAGGTAATGTCCTAGCCATAAACAGCATCTAAATCATTCTTCCCTGTGGACTTCTAGTGAGTCCGAACCTGGGACGCGAAGGTGAAGGAAATCAGACATGGGGGACTGTCATGTCCAGCATGCAGTAAATCTTTATTGTCTTAGTGTTCATTATATACTATTTTAATTGTAGCAGGTATAACATCAAAGCATACCACATAATGATAACATGTATGAGTGATTAGTCTATTTTCTTACTATTATCTATTTACTTCAAACAGTAGGGTACCGGGCGGTTAGTTCTCACACACATAATCTTATCACCTCCTAGCCAAAGCCTGGGAAGTTCGCTCATTATTTTGTTGTTGTCAAACTGTGGAGATGTACGCAGTTCACTTCCAGGCTCTCAACACCAAGTCCTGTCACCCAGAGGTTTTCCTCTGAGACACATGTGTTTTCACATGCCTTAGGGACTCAGGTCAAGGCCCTTCTGCTCACTGCGCAGGGTCTCTCCATTTTGTTATTCTCAGACTGTGGAGATGTAGAAGCCCGATTCCACGCAGGTCACTTTCCAGGCTCTCAACACCAAGTCCTGTCACTCAAAGGTTTTCCTCTGAGACACATGTGTTTTCACATGCCTTAGAGACTCGGGTCAAGGCCCTTCTGCTCACTACGCAGGTGGCCGCCTCCACCACTTCCCTAACTACTAGTGAGAATAGTGGGAAAGTATTGGGGGCCTCCCAGGTGGCCCAGCAGTTGAGCGCTGGGTTGCGAAGCTGCCCGCGGCCTCTGCGGCGCCGGTTCGATCGCCGGCTGCTCCCCGGCCACCGGAGGAGGGTCCCACATGGTGCGCAGACCTCTCCTGCCGCCCGCTGCTCCCCTCAGCAGTGTACTTCGGTCCTTCTGCCTGCTCTGCTCCCCGCTCTGGCTCTGGTGAATTCTCTCACCCTCCCGGCTTCTGACTGTACCCAGTGCATGTATAAACCAAACAAACAAACAAACAAATAGATAAATAAATAAGACATGCCTCTAGAAAATTAAAAAAAAAATAGTGGGAAAGTATTTCCCCATTTCAATATGTGATTATCTCATGATTGATATTTCCAATCTTGACTTCATTCATTCATTCAAAAGTATTTGTTGAACAATTATCAAGCCTTGAGCTAGGCTCATGGTGGCAGTATTGGGAGGAAAAGAAGAGATAAATTGTCTGTGATCATGGAGTTTGAATTCTAGCAGTTCAAAAGAGATAATAACCAATAAATAAGGAAAATTAATTACCCAATTTTCAACTAGATTCTATCTCTTAGGCTACTTATCTTTTATATTCTTTGACCTGTGAACTTCCCAAGGGTATGGGCCACATCTTGGTTTCATATGTACTGCTACACATGTCTTGTATAAGGTGAAAGATAGAATAATGGGAGAAACACCATATTGGGATATATAATGTCATCCATTTCATCATAATTCTGCTTCAGCTATCTGTTTGGCCTAGGACCAGCTTCTTCATATCTCTGAGCTTTGGATTTTTATGCTAAAAAGCAAGGACATTAGTCTATTAGTATCTAAATTATGTATATTTTTAATTAAGTAGTGTTCAATATTCTTCCTAAGCTAAAAAATAAATGTTTCATTACAATAAATGCTTACTGAAATGTGTTGATAATGCATTTAAATATGGTAAAGTGCATTTCAATATGGTAAAGTCTTTTTTTTTTTCCTAGAAACATTCTGAATATGATCTTAGTTTCATTTTGGTGCTTATTAAATGAAAGAGAGATCTAATTGTTCTCAACACTTTCTATTCCACATAACCCTAGTGAAATCTGCTTGTATCATGTTTCATAAGATCAGACAAAATAAAATGTTAAGCACAGAAGTTTCAAGAGTAGAAAATTACTTTTTATGCCTTTTGGGAGGATGTCTAAATGAGAAAATGTACTTCCATTTAAAAATGGATGGATTTTTTTCTGTAAGATGATGATAACTCCAAACTGAGTGAAGTCAGGGTCAGAGTTTTTTGGAAATTGAAAACTGCTGGCTGATAGTGAATTGTCTGAATGAAGGACATAGACATTCCCTCTTGGTGGTGTTCTATTGTGGACTGGCTATTGGAAATTATATCTAAGTTCCTCAGAAGCAATATTATAGTGATTGTTAATAAAGCTGGGCAGAGAAGTCAAGCAATATCATACATGTGAATACCAGTTAATATTTAAATGGCAATCGTTCAGCAGCAAAACTTGAAAAATAAGACAGTAACTTTAATCAGAAAATAGAACATACAATTTGACAACTAAAGAAATGATACTTTTAAAATAAAAGGCACCAGGAAAAAAGCACAAAACATTATTTTGAGTGAAACCTCCTTTTGAAAGCCAGAGTTTTAAGAATTTAAGAAAACTTGTGATATATATTATCAAGATATTCATACTGGTTCATCAAAAAGGTATTTTTTCTATCCTTTGTGTAATATTTTCTTTCAGACACTTTCTTGCATGAGAAAAATATTTCTTACAGACAATTGACAAGATTTTAATATCATCATGCAAATATAATAGGAAAAACGCGCAAGTAAATTACATATTTGGCGGCTGAGAGTAAGAATAAAGGTATATTCAAACTTGCCTTAAATACCACAATAAGGTTTTGGAATAGTTAAATGCATGTGCTTCCTAAACTCCTGGGAATAGAATACCATGCCTTAGAAGTTATCATTAAATAATTATCATGCTGAATCATTTTACATTTTCCCCTAAAATGGAAATCATGCAATAAAATGGAAGAAGATGAAAGAGGGATAAAATAATTTATAAATGTAGTTCGCATACTCTTTGGTGTTTTATATATTTGGTTTTTTATTTTTTTTATACTTTTATTTTATTTATTTATTTTTTATATATATATATTTTTTACATCATTTGCTTCCCCCACCCCCTCAGGTGTAGTCCCCATAGAGTTTCCTTCACGAATGCATCCATGCACCATCACCTCAGCCCCCTGTGCTCCTCCCTCCCTCCCTCTGATCCCTCCCCCACCTCCTCCCCTGATAATTGTCCGTTTTTGCTTTGTTGTGTTTTGTACTGTCATTATTTTTTTACACTGAAGTCTTATTTGGTTCCCCTATATTCCTGCTATAAGTGAAACCATCTGATATTTTTCTTTTTCCTTCTGGCTTATTTCACTGAGCATAACTCCTCCTAGTTCCATCCACATTGCTGCGAATGGCATGAGTTTATCTTTTTGATTGCTGAATAATATTCCATTGTGTATATATGCCATATCTTCTTGATCCAGTCATCTATTTTGTTTATATATCTTTGTAATGTTACAGAATTCTGATGCTTCTTTTTTTTAAATTAAAACAAGCACTTATCTATACATGCATACATACACACACATACACACATATATTTAATAAGTATAAAATTTATCTCCATCCTCTACTATATGTCAAATTCCAAATGTACTTAAACTTATACCACAACCATCTTTTAAAGCTTATACAGTGGTTCTATAATTACACTTGTTTTTTATATTTTCTTTACTATGATTTCCAAGAAGATATTACTTTTAATATTTCTTGTTCTCTTCCTCTCTCCCTCCCCTTCTCTCTCCCTTTCTCTATCTCTTTATACACACACACACACACACACACACACGCAACTAAGTATCTATCATCTTCTTAAAAGGCACACACTCACTAATATATTCATTGTCTGATGAAAGTCAAACAACTTTGGTGGCATTAATTATTTAATTAAATATTTTTTTTTACATTATACATATTTTGCTAATCACTATATTTCATACTGGGCAAATATTAGCATGAAACAGAAGACTTTATAGCATAGATATTAGAAGTTATGTATTTAGACTACAAGTTGAATTTGAATTCCAAAATATATAATATGTGGCCACCTGGGACAAATTACATAAATTGGGATAATAACATCTAACTTATGATACTGATGTAATGATTAAAGGAGATGTCATTTAGAAAGAAGTCGTCACACTGCCCAGTACATAAGCCCTCAATAAACAATGTTAATTTAGGCATTCTTATTGAGGAATGGAATTTGCTTTCCAGAAGCTTACAGCTTGAACCATCAACCGCATAGGCACTGTGTTATAGACCTAAGAGAGAAGAGAATGAAGTTCCCAAGAAAGTCTATAAAAGAGGAATAAAGTCCATAACAGCACAGTCTATGTGACAGTGGACACACGATAAAAGGAATAAGCAAGCCCACAGTTTTTCAACATTGTGGTCCTGATCACCATAGGATGATTTGCCTTAAACTTATCTAGTCCACTTTGGTGATATGGAATTCAGAATGGTCATTTTAAAAATATAATTCACATTTTTTGAAACTAAACAGATAACATCCAAAATGAAACTAGGTAAATATTTACAGTATCACTGCTTTAAAGACATGTCTATTCTCAGCAATTACTTTACTTTTTTTTAAGATTTATTTATTTATGCATATAAGAGCTGGATTACAGGCCAGAGGTGCAGCTGGGAGAGGGGGGAAGAATTTACCAGAGACAGAATCAGAAACAGAATGGGCAGATCCACTGAAATACACTGCTGAGGGGAGCAGCGGGTGAGACAGGAGAGGTCTGCTGCACCATGTGGGTAGCTCTCTGGCCTACCGGGGACCAACTCATGCTGCAGTGGCTGCAGACAGCTTCACAGTGCTGTGCTTAACTGCTTGCACCACCAAGGAGGTCCTCAGAAATTATTTTACCTTATAATAATAAAGTAAGAAACTACCTTAACATTGTAATGCAGATTAGAACACAGATCTCCTGTTTCATAGTTGGCTCATGGTCCTGAGCCGTCTGCTATACTGGTTTGTCTGTGGTTTAGTCTTTTTAAATGTAAATCACAGAGCCACTGATCTTGTAATATATAACCAACATGTGAAATCTTTTCTTTTCATCAGTTCCAGACAAGACTCTATTATATGTTACTTGTAAAGCAAGACTTGCTATTTTCGAATTGGTTTTGACACAAAAGTTGAGAAATAAGAGAAAGTGCCATATCGAGAATAGTGGCAATGCCTTTCTCAGGTTGGCAGTCACCCCTGACCCCCTACTGCTGACAGGAGAGCACTTTCAGATAGATGGGTCCCCAGGGACACTCAGCAAAGTGGTAATAAGGAATGCATTATGGACATCTTCCACTTTGTGAAGAGGGTGAAATGCTGAAGAGCTCAAGGAGAGAAAAGAGTATGCAGAGAAATGGAATTAAAATGACTGATATTATCTAGCCAACTGAAGAAAATTACAGGTTAGTCAAATAGATAACGATTTGCTGCCCAAGTTTCTGATTCTTTGTGATTGAGAATCAGAAAATGCCTTCTGAGGCTGCCTACAGTGAGGCTCATCCTGTTATCTTTTTGAGAGAGGGGTTCATCTAGTCTGTGGGTTCAACCCTCATGAACATTTTTATTTCAAGTAGGAAATCAGTTTAATATGAATATTCACTATTGCCATTAAGAGGAGAAACAAAACCAAGAGACCCAGTTATAGTTGAATTTTAGATAACCAACCAATACTTTTTACTACAACTGTATTCCACATATTACACAGATTATATGTCTTTTAAAGTATGCATACTATATATTAATTCTAAAACAATAAAATGAGTATTGCCTATCTGAAACTTACATTCAATGTAATGTCTTATATTTTCATTTTAATGCTAGATTCCCTACTTAGGAGACATTGTCTTAAAGGACCTCTGTTTAATATGTGTGGAAAAGAAGAGGTATATTCTCTCTGGCTGATGATGATGGTAATGTGGATGGATGGGAGGGGAACAGATAGCAACTGTGTTTGCCTGTTTTCTTTTAAAATATCAGCTGGAAAAACACGCCTCCCTGGTAGTGCAGGGGTTAAGTCTCAGTGCTATCAAGCTATTGCCAGGCACTGCAGCACTAGTTCAATCCCCAGCCAGGCAGCTAAGCCACATATGGTTTAGCAGACATCTTCTGACCTGCCAGCTGCTCCCCTGAGCAGTGTATTTCAGTCAACCCTCTTGTTCTGCTCCCCACTCTGTCCCTGGTGAATCCTCTCAACCCTTGCACCTCTGGCCTACACCTGAGTTCTTGTGTGCATAAATAAAAATAAAACTTTAAAAATTAAAATAAAATATCAATTGGAAGAGTCACACTCCATTTTCTTAATAATGGCCTTACTTAGTTACCCGTCTCCAATATTTTAGTGAAATAATAATTCTTTTCATTCACTAAAGTTGAAGGTAATTATATTACAATTTTGAACATTAACTTCATAGCAAATAATGTGCTGGGTGCTTTAAAGCCTTCATAATTTTATATATTTGCCCCATCTATGTATGATATCATTTATAAGTAAAGAAGCTGAGACTCAGAAAATTCCGGAAATTTGTTCAAATCAACGCAGTTAGTGAACACTTGTTAGGATGATATTAACACTTATTAAGGATAAAGTTTTAGGAAGCATTTACAGTATTAGGCCCTGAGTTTAACTATTTCACATTCATTATTTTAATTAATCTTTACAGTAGTCAAATGAATTGACCATTAGCATTATTATATCAGTTTTATAAATGAGAAAACTGAGTTTTGAATGGTTAAGTGCTTTGTTTTGCCTCTGGTCAGACAACTAGTAAATTTTGGAATCAATATTAGACATCAAGCCAGCTTTAATCTAAATCTCAATCACAACTATGTGGGTTTTGGTAATTGGTGTGATGTTTAAAAATATAAATTTTTTTCTGAATCAAAATCTCTGAGGTTATAACCTAAATGTCTTCACAGTAAGTTTGCCTGTTATTTTCCCTCTTGATTTTGATATTGATAAATCATACATATGCAAAATATTATGTTTCAGACTCAGTGATAGCTTTGCCTCTGATTCTGGTGGGTAACTTCGATGAAACTCATTATGTGTTTGACAACACCACAAATGATACTGTCTTTTATTCTTTAAGTAAAATAGCAAGGAGCTAACTCTCAGTCTTATAGACTACGTCACTATTCTAGAACAACAGATTAATGATGAACTTCTCTTATTCATATGCATTAGTTCATTTTAGAGAATAACAGGCTCTATAGGAACTGTACTCATGATCCAATTATTAGTTTATGTGATTTCCCAGTGATGTTCTTTCCTAATAAGAACAGAATAATGCTTCAAAATCTCTACATTATTGTCTTGACTATCACTGCTTATGTGATACACATGTGGAACAAGGGTAAATCACATAGATGTAAACATAAACAGCAAAATTCTCAGAGAGGCAATAAATTGAGATGCCTATAAGTTTGGTGATGGTGGAAGACAGAAATTATGGAATTATCCACTTCTGAATAAAGATAGAATGATTTAACAGGGTCACTTAACCTAATGAAGACTATAAAAAATATTAAACCATACCTGTAAAGTTATAGATATGGTCATGTCTAGAAAGCATTTTATAGAATCCTTGACAACACTAAAAGAAAAGCACCTCCAGCATGAGTTTCTAAAATAAAAACCAAGAATATTGATTGTTAGAAGTATTACAAGAGCTACTGATGCATTTTAAAGATTGAGTTCTTGCTAATTTAAAACAGAAAGACTGAGAAGTCTTTGCACTTTCATTCTGATACAAGGATGTGAATTGTGCAACATGTGATAAGAAATACAGTCAAGAATAGATTAACTGCCTTATGGATTATGCAAAAACATGGTTGGAAAGGAATTGGTAAGTCAACTGTCTCCATTTTAACTCTGTATGTTCTGCCCTTGGACATAGTCAACTGTATATATCAAGCGATCCTGTAATGCCAACTATAGATGATTTGATTTCCAATACTTTTGCCATAAATAGATTGTTCTTTTTCTGTATTTTGAATGAAGTCTTACACAAACAGTTATTCTTCCCAAAAATGTCAATATTTTTTTTCCCTTTGTATTGTTAGAATGTTCAGAATATTGTGAATTTCCATGAGGTCGATTTCTGTATCTTCATCCTTAAAACTGTGCCCTCTTTGATTTCTGCTATTTGAAAGGATTTCTCTTTCTCGAGATATAATAAATTATAATTTAAAGTAATCTACTAGCACTTCCCTCTCTTGCTCTTTCATACCATCTATGAATAGAAAAACAAAAAGAAAATAAAGTTTTTACTTACTGGCAAATTGCAAGGAGTGTTGAATGCATGTTTGATCTTTGAGAAGAAAAAGAAAATCAGGAATATTCACTATTTTCCCTACCTATAGGTCTCTCTTGTTAATTGCACTTAGAAAAATCTTCAGTGCTATGATCTAAGTTACCTGCAACAAGAGAGTTGAAATCTTTTTGAATGTTTATAATTCCCCTGCACAAACTTTCATCATGACTACCATGTGAACTTTAAACGTTTTGTGTATAAGATTATAACTACACTCTTTTAAGAGCCTGCATTATTTTGTAATTCTTTTCCTTTGTCTAGACCTTGCCTGTTGTCAGAATGGAATTTGAAGTATCCAGTGAAATGGAATTGAATGCATATCAAGCAATTGTGAGCTTGCACATAAACCATTGTAGCTCACATTGCACCTTGATATCAAGACGGAAATAAAACTGCTTTGCTTGTGGTTGTTTCCAATTCAGGAAATGGCATTTATAGAAACTTAGAAGAAACAGCTGTGATTTACAAAAAATGACTCATTTGTTAATGCTGTAATAAATTACATTCACTGCCTTCATTGAACAGCCTCATATAATACAAAATGAGATGGTATTCTGGATCTCAAAATATAAAGTCAAGTCTGAAGTCAGCTGTAATTTATGATTGCCCCTGTATATGTATAAGCAGTTCAATTAAACACATGGTATTAGAAGTTGAGTATTATGTTTTTCTTAGTAGAGACTCATGGGTGAATAAGCAATTATTCTAATATAGAGAGAGCATTTTGAAGGCTTGAAAGCAAAGACTTCAGGGGACTGACCTCCCTCTAACTAACTAATGACTCCCAAGTTTCCTGACTTTAAAATTAAGATAATCATAGAAGTCATCCTATAGAATTATTGTAAATATTAAACAAATAGACATTTAATATATTGCCTGATACTAAAATGACTTAAAAGGCAAATATGCTGTGGATAATGCAGGAAGACAGAGGATGGGCAGGATCCTTTTTTTCAGGAACACCAAAGATAGGTGTCTGGAGGGAGAAGACACAGCGGGCATTAATGATCTGGGGACATGAGGACCAGTATTTCAGCAAGGAAGAGAGAAAGATGCCATCAAAAGGGTAGGAAAGACTGATAAATGGTAAGAAATAGTCCCAGTTTACCAGCAGGGATACCTGCCCTTCCCCTGCAAAGTCCCCCCAGGCTTACCCAAGGCCCCAGTCTGGAAAGAGACTGTCCATTTCTCAGGCAGAGCATAGCCTATTTAACTGTTCAGTGAGAGACACCAAGGAGGACAGTGACTAGTGGGGAAAATCACTCATCTGTCCCCTGCACAGTTTCTGGGTTCCCAGGATTGTCTGTGCCTACTATTGAGAGCTGGGGAAGGTCACATCCCTCCCATGTGACTTTACAGGGTGTAAGAAACTGTAAGTAGCCATAGTGAACTCAGTCTGCCCAAGAGTTTTTGTGCATGCCTTGGAACCAGCATACTTCTGGTGCTTGGTCTCTTATACACTGGAAGAGCACAGATTTTTGGGCATAACACCCCTAGTTCTATTGACAGGGCACAAGGGAATATAGTGGAGGACTATGTATGCCTTGGTGGTGGGTGTGGTGCCTGAACATGCATCTAAGTTGGTGTGATCCTATGAATCACATACAGTATTATAAATGCACATTACCTCAATTGCAAAAAAAAAAAAAAAAAAACAACATGCTTCTGTTTATAATGCAAGAGAAATTAAAGTACAGGATACTGCACACTAAGTTTGTTAATATTCTAGATCAAGGAAAGACTAGATATAGTGAGGTTAGAGTGGAATTATAGAATCCCGCATATTCTAAGAATTTTATACGATTTAGATTTTGCTCTACTGAAAAAAAAAAAGAGAAATGAATGGAGGCATCACACTCCCAGACTTCAAACTATACTACAAAGCCATAATCATCAAAACTGCATGGTATTAGAACAAGAACAGACACACAGACCAATGGAAATGAATAGAAAATCCAGAAACAAACCCACAAATTTATGGTCAACTAATCTTTGACAAAGGAGCAAAGACTATGCATTGGAGCAAAGAAAGTCTGTTCAATAAATGGTGCTGGGAAAACTGGGTCACTACATGCAAAAGAATGAGGCTTGACCACTACCTCACACCATACACAAAAATCAACTCAAAATGGATTAAAAAACTAGACATAAGACCAGAAACCATAAAATACATAGAAGGAAATATAGGCAAAACACCATGTGATATGCACATCAAAGACATCTTTACAGACACATCACCCAAAGCAGTGATAGTGAAGGCAAAGATAAACAGCTGGGACTACATCAAATTAAAGAGCTTCTGCACAGCAAAAGAGACAACCAAAACAAAGAGAAATCCCACCAACTGGGACAACATTTTTGCACACAACACTAATGATAAAGGACTGACCACAAAAATCTGCATAGAGCTGATGAGACTCAACACAAACAAAGAAAATAATCTAGGCATTCTTTTTAAACTTAACTATAATGCCTCCCTGGCGGGGCAGGGAGTTAAAGTCTCAGCACTACCAAGCTATCACCAACCACTGCAGCATGAGTTCAAGTTCGATTCCTGCCTGGACAGGGAGCTGACCCACATGGCACAATAGACTTCTCCTATCTTGCCCACTGCTCCCCTCAGCTGTGTATCTCACTAGATCTGCCTGTTCTACTCTCCACTCTGTATCTGGTGAATCCTCTCAACCCCCACACCTCTGGCCTGTACCCCAGCTCTTCTATGCACACATAAATAAAAATAAAATCTTTGAATAAAAAAAAAAGCAGGGCCTCCCCAGTGGCGCAGCGGTTGAGCGCATGGCTGCGAAGCTGCCTGCAGCCTCTGCAGGGCCGGTTCGATCCCCTGCTGCCAGGAGAGGGTCCCATATGGCTCGCAGACCTCTCCTGATGTGCCCACTGCTCCCCCCAGCAGTGTATTTCATCTGTGTACTTGTTCTATTCCCTGCTCTGGCTCTGGTGAATTCTCTCACCCTCCCATGCTTCTGACTGTAGCCAGTGCTTGCATAAATAAATAAAAAAATCTTAAAAAAAAAAATTTTTAAAAATTAAAAAAAAAGTAAACTTAATTAGAGGTAATAGTCTATTTATATGATCCTCGAAATATATACCTCTGCATAACCTTCATTAATGATAAAAGTAAGACTTTCCTTGAGGCCTTATACAAGTTAGGCATTTTATATACTGGACTGATACAATATGGGTTTGGCCAGGTTCCATAGGACACGTGCATATGCCTAATCAGGCTAAGGAGTATATGTAAGTCTGAAAGAAGATATTCCCACAAGGAAATAGGCCAGGACAGAATTTGAGGGTTCCTTAACTCTTGGTAAGGAAGCATTCCAGACACAAGGCTCTGATTGGACATGCCCCAAAGGGACACGTACTGCAGCAGGCTGTACAGTGGCTGCTTCCCCAGTGCTCTAGTTTCCATTCCCTGGAAAAACAGGCTTTAATAAAGACCTAAATCTATCACTCAAAGAGGTGGCATGATATACTGTGCAATCAAACAAGGATTTAGTGTGCGTGTAAAAGAGATATTAGGAAATATGTGCTAACCTTTTCAAGATCATCAGATAAGAGGAAATGGGGAGGGAATTCTAGATTCAGATTTAGAAATATAGTTCGAAATCTGGAAAAAAAAATTATCACTTTTTTTGGGTAAACTTGCATTAAATTCTTAAACTATCTTTAATATATGAATCAGACTGTGTTATTCTAATCAATGTTATATCAATAAATAATGAAAAAATCAGAAATAAGGTTCATGATACCTATTAGAAATTATTGAGGGAATATGAAATAAACATCTGTATCTGATTATGGTAAGGTGTAGATCATTATCAAATATTGTTGTGTGTGATCATAAGTGTTATGAACAAGTAATAAGAATATCTATTAGAAAGAATATGAGATTGAAATAAATACTGAAATCTGTCAGAACTCATAATCCATGAGTAGTTGTCATTTTTATATAACCACAGGTCCCTATTTGCCTGAAAGAATCCTTGTTTGAGTCAGGTGTCTGATTATAATTATTAACAGTACTATCTTTCACCACTAATCACCTGGGACCCATTACTTGGGATTCAGGAAAAGTCAAATTAGCTTCAAAATCAGTAGATTGTCCCATTCCCATTCCAGTCCCCACCTAAGGGAAATGCTGAAGATAAACTGGTCTAAAAGACATGAGTCCTTGCTTCCAGGTGTTGTTTTCCAACTATTTTGTTTTAAATGACTCACATGTGCTGACTTGGGTGCAGGCATGGAAGGGATCCTATAGCTGTCACCATGTAGCAAGTCCACATGGGTTTTACTTCCTAATCCTTAGCACTAGTATGTTGCAAAGAGAACTTTGGGAACTTGCCTTGTTTGTATTTATCGAGCATTTTAAAAAATGAGTTATTGTTTAGAAAGCAAAACTTGTTACTTTTTTATTGTTAGAGAGTTCCAGAATGCTTTTAAACCACTTTTTGAAGAGTAAAGGAACATTCAGGTCATTGGTCATAAATTCAACAGACAGGCAATGTACTGAGAAGGTAAAGAAAGAAAGTTTCAACAGGAAATGAAAATGTGCATTTAAGCTGTAGGTAACATCTCGATACATTCTCCAGAATATTCTTTCAATCTCTCTCTCTCTTGTTCTCTTTCCCTCTCTTTTCCTACTTTCTACAACATAGACCAAGATGATAGAAAATTAACTTAAATTTTTATCTCTCACAACAATAAAGCTTTTCTAGAAGAACAAATCTATCCCTCAGGAATAACATCTTTTACCAATAAATGGACATAGTGCATTCAATTCATCCTTCTGAATTCAACTAGACAAATGCAACATGCAAGATACCAGAAAAAAAAAGAACAGTACTTCTAGTGTTAGTCCTTTTTGATACAGAAGGTAAGGGGAATACAGTACATTTGCACTCAAAGTTTGCTGATTCTTTAGAATTATCAACACAATGATGAATTTTGGAGCTGCTAGGACTAGAGAATTAATTACATTAATTTCTAATTACATAACTCTAAACCAGGATATTTGATCAATTAGAACCCAGAATCTTCATATAAAAATGGGGATTTGTTTATCTGTCAATTTTTTATTATTTGTCAATAATGAGTATTGACTTCTACTATGTCCCAACCACCACTGTGTTTAATAAAAATTGATGAACTGGGCTTCTGCCCTCATGAATGTTACAATATAGTGGATATTCGTTTCAACTATCAAGAAAATGATAGTATCTAATCATTGCTTTATTTTAAAATGAAAAGATAATTTATGTGTAATTCTTAACCTAGTTCCTATAAAGTTATTTTTTGTCATAATCACTAAAAATATTAGTAAGGATATTGAGTTAAAAACTGCTATGGAGAACAGAAATATCATTTATATACATCCTATCTTTCTCCATCGGTAGTATTATTCTGATGCAGGATTAATTTCCTTGAATTTGGTTTACAGTGACTTACTGCATTATTATCTTCCATGAATTAAAACAGGAATATAAATTCCATTAAAGACAACCATCTATTGTCTAATCCGGTACCTTGTTTTTTGGGTATGTGATTTGTATTTACCCTTTTACCAGCTTTAAGAGAAATAATCTTTTGAGTTGCTTGTCCTTAAATATAGAAAATTAACATGTGACCTGCAGGTAATCACATTAGATAAAAACAATGTTGTAACAAAAACATAAGGACACATAGTTCAAAAGGTCCTTTTATCATAGTCATTTATCTATCCCTTAAATGGCATTCGTGCATTTGAGTTGTATAAGTTGTAGGCAGAAATACATCATGGCAAAACTGTACAGATATCATATTTATAATGTTATAAATAATGTTTTAAATGATATCACTAGTCTAATATATAGACTTAAATCATTTAAAAATTAATAAACATTTAAATTAAAAAAAATTAAAACCATGTTAAATTTCAACATGATTTTATATCCATAGAATGAGATACTCTTCTGAAGATGTATTTTTGAAAAATGTAATAAAAACGTAAATGTGAAGTTCATTCTCCTGGAAAGCAGGTAATTTGAAAATACTTCTATTCACCAATAACATCTTCACTCTGAGGCAGCAAAAGATGGATGGTTCATACAAAATGTTTGGAAGTCTCTTGGGTACACTACACTGATTTTAAAAAACAGTCCACGTCTGAACATTAATTTTAAAAATAATATTTTGTAATAATACAAAATCTGTAAATAAGACAACAGAAATATTCATTCAGGAGAAAAAATTAAATATTAGGCAACCAATTATTGAGTATCATACTGTACTCATATGTGAAAATATATACTTTGATGGTTACATTCCTCAAATTTATTTTGACTCTTGAATCTTACCTTTCTTATTATAAAACAATCAAGTTGGGACATTAACATGTGTTAGAGTGGGTAGTATACACAGCCAGTATATGTTGGGAGATAATTCTTCAGAAGTCTGGTGTTTTCCTCATCTTCAGAACAGGAGTATTGACAGTTTTGTTCAGAGATGTTTGCCTAACAGCTCTGGAAATACAAAGATATTGATTCCTGAAGATATTTATAACTGTCTCTCTCTAGATACAGTCTAAGGTAATAAAGCTGGAGGCATCTCCCTCTCCAGAGACATTCCAGGAAAGATATTTCTCTCTCCAGGAGAAGAGAGAGGAGAGGAGGGGGGAGTGAAGGAAAGGGAGGGAAATGGAGAGTAAGTTTATTGGAAGTACCAATATAAGAGCAAGATCTCTAAATCTTGAAGCCCCTAAGATGGAAAGGATCCACTGTGTGCACAACATCAACCCGGGCCTGCCTGTGCATTCACCCTGCTAGCCTGAGGGGCACAGGAAACTAACAGAACCATGAAGTCCATGCTCCCTTCTACGCAATGAGTAATAAAGCTCCTAAAATCATTTGGTCTAATTGTCTTCTTACTGACTAAACTTAGGCATGCGGGGCAAACCTGTCTAGCAGCTGCACTTGTTACTGGTCTCTAGGAACTGCTGGCCACTTGACACTCCTGAGATCACACTGAAATCGCATGAGGTAATTTTCCAAGACATGTACATTCCCCTGGATTTTTATATCTCCCATATGTGTTTGAAGACTGACTTAAGAAGCACTGTGTCTGATGAGAGATGTCTTATTTTCCAGGTGTGTTAGAGGAGGAGGGAAGAAAGTAAAGAGGGAAGGAGGGAGAAGGAAATTGAGGTTTAGAGCAAAAGCAATTTGCCAAAGTAATTTAACTAGAAAGTGTCAAAGCTGGCATCCACATCTACATTGTGTACCTCCAGAAAAGATATACTTTGGCAGGAGATGATATTGCCTCAAAAGATCATCAAACAAATCAAAGAAAAAGTAAATTGTGGATTATCAAGATTTTCTATTTTATAAAAATATGCCAGTTCCTAGCTATGTTTTTAGGCCTAGGATATCAAAATAGGTCAGTCTCAGAGAATGAAATGTTACAAGTTCACAATGGCAATGAAGGAAGTTTCTTTTAGGCACAAACCAGCAGCAGCTAATGAAATATAGATATTCCTATATGACCATAATAAAAGTACTTCTGGGTCATACTTGTGTTCTAGTTGGTCTACTACTTGAATTATATATATAACCTACAGTCACAAGGAGAATGTTCAAAATAGCATGTTGTAATAGTTTCTTATTTTGAAAGGTTTAAAAAAGTTAAGAAGAGGGGCCTCCCTGGTTAAGCACAGCACTACGAAGCTATCCACAGCCTCTGCAGCTTGAGTTCAATCCCTGGCCAGCCAGGGAGCTACCCACATGGCGCAGCAGACCTCTCCTGTCTCACCCACTGCTCCCCTCAGCAGTGTATTTTAGTCAATCTGCCTGTTCTGTTCCCTACTCTGTCTCTGGTGAATCTTCTCATCCCCTGCACCTCTGGCCTGTACCCTGGTTCTTGTATGTGTAAATAAATAAATCTAAAAAAAAAAAATAAAGCCAATAAGAATAAATGGATAAAGCATAGATAACCTCCATGTAAAAGAAATCCATAAATCTCATCAGACTGGAAAAATACTTTCAAAGTAATCCTAACTAAATAACATATGAATATTATAACTAGCTCAAATGCAACAGCTTATTTTCCAGTTATGGAAAATCATCAGGTTCATTTCACTGGGTAGCTTGTGTTTCTTCTCTAGAAATAAGCATGAACCAGATGGAATGTAACTATCACTTAGGCCCTTAGGGTTTATACCCTGCTGAACTACTATTGAATTTTTCTCTTCTTTCTTTTTGTGGATTGCCAATATTTGAAATTTCTTCAAGTACTCCAATTTCTTAAAACAGCATAGTATTTTAAATTCAAAACTAAAATAAAACTAAAAAAAAAAAACTATGCCAATGATATTTTAGTTTTATTATATGAAATTATCATTTATTTACCAATGGAAATGAATAAGATACTTGTTAAACAAAAAGATCACTTCTACTTTTTAAGATAACAAGTATTGTGGCCTTAAAATAAATGAATATATTTCACATACTTTAAAATATATGAATTATGTTTTATATATATGAACACATAATAAATTTCATACTTACAGTAAATAAAAAGAATGAAAAGTATTTCTATTGAGGGGCCTCCCTGGAAGTGCAGGGATTAATGACAGCACTATCAAGCTATCAACAGCCACTACAGCACAAGGTCAATCCCTGGCCAGCCAGAGAGCAACCCACAGGGTGCAGCAGACATCTCCTGTCTCGCCCACTGGTCCCCTCAGCAGTGTACTTCAGTAGATCTGCCTGTTCTGCTCCCCACTCTCTCTGGTGAATCCTCTCACCCCCCCACACATCTAGCCTGTACCCCAGTTCTTGTATGAGTAAATAAATAAACCTTTAAAAATTATTTCTATTGAACATGACTTCAAAGTTAATTATCTCTAACTCTGAGCAACCATGGGATGTTAGATCGCTATAGGGATTTTATAATATCAGAACTAACAAATATATGGAGGACCAAATCATCATAGTATCTAATAATTCCTTAAGTCTTATATAAGAGATGAAAAATTAAAACAGGGAAACAGAAGAATAAAGCGATGGTCCCAGTGGAATCCTGTACCTGTCGGAAGCCAAGCCAATGACATTTCCCCACCAGAAAAGCTTGAGCATTATTATAATCAAAGGTAGAGAAAGGAATGCCCGTTGAGACAATAGAAAAGTAGGATCAATAATTTCTCCACAGGATTTTTCTTAATGACAACAGAAAGATTCAGAGAATGCAGTGCTTCCTCACCTCTTAAAAAAAAGAAGTTAAAAGTTTATTGCAAACCCCACTTTGTCTATAATATCTACTTATAGAACCCAGCTGTGCTTCACTTTTCATGAGCAATGAATATTCCAACTCTGCAAGACAATATTGATGAACACTGTAAGGAAGATAACCCCTGCTTGCAACATGTACTTTACCAAAGAGAAGGTAAATATACCTGCAGTTCTGCAAATTTATGCTATTGTCATGTATAAGTTATATGTTCTTAAAAATGTGATATTTTCATCAAACATTCTGGGTTTTATCCTAGAAATTTGTGTGACAGTCAGCATACATTATTGTGTCATAAATCCCTAAAAATTACCCTCAAGGTCAATGATAAGCCAGAAGCGTTTAGAAACTCTTCTTCTGGTTATAGTTTATTACAGCAGAAAGACATCAATTAAAATCAATAGAGGAGAAAACCACATGAGCAAAATGCAGGAGGAATCAGGTACAATTTTCCAAGTGTCTCTCCATGAGGATGCACTTAGTTCTCCTGGTAATGATGTATGGAAACCTCTGTAAACTGTTGCTAACTCAGGAAACTCGCCCATGTTCCATTGTGTAGTCACTGGTCTCAGTGACTCAGATTTTAGTCCTCCCCACCCCGACCAAGCAAAAACCAGCTTTCACCATAAATCACATTAGGCCAAATGACGCAGCAGAATCCCCCAGGGCCTTGAACATACCAAAACAATTTAGTTAGGCAGAATAAACCATTGAGCAGTCCAGAAGAAAAGCCTTTCTCTGAATTATTTAAACAACCCTGGAATAAATTCTTGCCCATTTACACTCTACTGGTCTTAACTCCTTTGCAGTAAATAGATATGGCAATAACAAAAATAATGTTATCAGTTCCATACATTATTCTGAGAATTAATTTTGATGAGCCATGTGCATATCCCAAACACATTTCAGTTATAATTGTTACCATACTGATTAGAATTGAATAGCCAATAAAATCCAAATGGATAATAAAACTTCTTTAAACCACATAGAAAATATTATGCTGACAATTAACATGCTGAAATCCACTCCATTTTTTTACATGAAAATAAAATTCTGCTAAGAATGGCATTGCTTGCATTTGCACTATATATTTTCTAATTACATAAGTTACTTTTTAGAAATAGTATCATTTTTATTGAGGTAACAACATTTACCACTGAAAGTCCAACTCAACCCTTTACCATAAATGTGAACACACACACACACACATATATATATATATATTAGTGAAATAAGTCAGAGACTTATATAAGTAAAAGATAAGATAAAAATGAGACAAACACCATGTAATTTCCACACATATGGTATATGGAAAAGCCAGACAAATTAATGAACTAAATATAGCAAAAGTAAATCTTTAGGCTACAAGATCAAGACCAAATTAGTGGTTACCAGAAGTGAAAGGAGCAAGTGGGGTGGGTAAATCAGGTAAAAGAGGTCACTTGTGTGGTAAAGTATAGAACTGGACTTTGAATGGTGAATTGAATGTAGTATATACAGATACTGATTTATAATGAGGTGCATCTGAAGGTAATATAATATAATGCTACTTCTGTAAAATTATATTAAACAACAGATAATGATTTAAGCCAGGTTATGAGCTCGATTGATCACAGTGAAATACTACTGTAGAAAAGGGATCTATCTTAGTGTGTTCTTCTATCCTCAGACTCCCAAATAGTCCTATCCAAAATAGGACATATCCGGTAAAGGGTTTTATTTTTTATCTCCAGGCATGACCTTTTACATTAGGTGATTTGTATATATTAAGTACTGAATAAGTATTTGGACACTATAGTGAATAGCTGTCAATAAAGGCATGTTTACAAGGCTGTATTCATATTTTGCTGGTTTATTCATGGTGAAATTAATAGCACTAAACATTATCCAGTCACCATTGCCTCAATGGCTACAGAGTAACAATGTAGTTTCTGCTAGCCAGGTATTCCTACATGAAGCTTAAGTATGAAGTTAAATTATTGAGATAAAGAGACAGAATATGAAACATTCATTTTGATAGTGTGAATATAATAAAAACAGTGGGATTCTAGAATTTTCAAGTAGGTGAGGGACTTCTGAATTCAGTAGTTTATTGATATAGGGGAGGTAGACTGATTCTAAAGCTGTCAGTTCTCATGATTCTTTCCTGATTTGAAGGTTTCTGAATAGAAGCAACCTTGGCTGCTGCTTTGGAATTATCATTCTGGTAGTCAATCCTTAAAATGCTCCTACATTCTTTTTCTGTAGTCTTACCAAAAATTCTATGAATGAGGTCCCTTAATAAATCATTTCCTAATTAAACTGTATGACAAGCAAAGGGAGAAGATCATGGCATCACTGAACTAGTCTGTCATATTTCAGTTCTGTCGTCATTCTCATTTCTTAGGCAAGATTTCCCCCTAAGATTCAACTTTCGGGCCTCCCTGGTTGAGCGCAGCGCTGTGAGGCAGTATGCAGCCACCCATTAGATCCCTGCCAGCCTCGGAGCAGCCCACATGGCGAGCAGACCTCTCCTGTCTCACCCGCTGCTCCCCTCAGCAGTGTACTTTGTCAGTCTTCCTGTTCTGTTCCCTGCTCTGTCTCTGGTGAGTCCTCTCACCCTCCCACGCATCTGGCCTGTACCCTGGTCTTTGTATAAATAAAATAAATATTTTTTAAAAAATGATTTAACATCCCCATCTCTAATAAACAGTGTTTACTATGAAACGTTTACTCTGAAGATAATGCAAGTTGAGCTGTTACTACATTGCCCTACAATAACCAAAGTTGTTGGTGCTGTTGCTAAACCCACATCAGCCAATTATCCAATTACTGAATTATATATCCTAGGCAAGAGGTAATCATCTAGGTTTACAAAGTAAAATTGTTCTTCAAGAGTTATTAGTTAACCAATATCTAAGTAGAAGGTAAACTTGGAATTATTAGAATAT
Source organism: Talpa europaea (assembly GCF_964194135.1). Taxonomy (NCBI): domain Eukaryota; kingdom Metazoa; phylum Chordata; class Mammalia; order Eulipotyphla; family Talpidae; genus Talpa; species Talpa europaea. Next base: position 51,654,818 of record NC_140076.1, read on the forward strand.
TGAAAGAAATATATGAAAATTTGTTTTTTCTTCCTACCGTTTTCTCTACTATTCCTCCCTCTTTTGAGCTTGCCTGTTAGTTACATTAAAATATTGGTTGCAAAAGATAAAATTGCTGGACCTTTGCAGCATCCACCTTAACAATTCCAGGATGAGATATGTTCAACATCATCAGCCAAATAACTCAAGAGAAAATTAAAAACTTTATCACTATTTCTTCAAATTATTTTTTGTAAGGTTTTCTCAAGTATCCTAAGATGCTAAGAAAATATATAACTAAATAAGTGTTTTCAAAAATAGCTTAAAATATAATGTTGATTAAAAGAGTATTAACTGGGCCTCCTCGGAGGCACAGCAGTTGAGTGCTGGGTTGCAAAGCTGCCCTCAGCCTCTGCAGCACCAGTTCAATCCCTGGCAGCCTGGTGAGGGTCCCACATGGCACACAGATCTCTCCTGCCACCCGCTGCTCCCCTCAGCAGTGTACTTCGTCAGTCTGCCTGCTCTGCTCCCCACTCTGGCTCTGGTGAATTCTCTCACCCTCCCACCTTCTGACTGTACCCAGTGCTTGTATAAATAAATAAATTATAATATTTTTCAAAAATAGTATTAACACATAAGAACACATAAGACAGAAACATACATTCACATGTGCATACACACATTACACATAGACATTTACGTGATATGAGGGGGACAAATGAGGTTGAACGAATGTATTTACAAAGTTTGTCCCAATGCTGATAGTCCAAAAGTTTATACACCTATTAAATATGAAAAAAAAAGGATAAAATTAATTAGGAACAGTTTCCTCATAAGTTTCGGTCAGATATAAAGAAAAGGGCCAAGGCAATAGTCCAGCCAGCTGGAAAGAAGTCATATTATTCAAAGGTTCAAAGGCACAGGTATCCCTTTCTTAATTTTATGCATATATATGTGTGTGTGTATATATATATATATATATATATATATATATATATATAACAAGTTATTTTTACTGCTCTAGTAAGTACTTTCAACATGATCAGAAAAAGTTGCTTACTACTCATCACTTTTTGCTTTGCTGACATTTCAGGGTGAATGCAATCATTTTGTGACTCACTCCTAGTGTCTTCACCCTGGCAGCAAACATTTGCACATTAACCAATAACAACACATGCTGTCTCTATCTGACTTTGTATATTTCACACCATGAAATGATATTGTATTATCATTTTCTTCCATGCTACACCAATAATCATGTGAAGCATAAGCCTTTGAAGACATTTGTTGTTTGTTTGTTTGCTCTAGGAGTCTATTTCAGACTACTTAAGGCAATATGTACAGAAGTGGTAAGTTTTCTGATGATAAGGAAAGTTGGATGAGGCCTGCCCTTTTATGCTTAACATAAGTGATTTCCTAATTGTAAAGGACTGGTTTAGAGCATTTCTGTATAAATGTTTGAATAACATCTGGCAGAGGCAGTGGTAATTTACCAAAAAAGATACCAAAAAGGCAAAATAGCTGTTTTAAGTGAATTTCAATAAGTAGACCAATAAAAATAAAAGCAGATTTCTTCCCCCATGTCTTTGGATAAATCAGCTTGAATTTACGCAGGTATTGTAATTGTATTTATTTAATTAAATAGAAATAAATAGTATTAAAATTGTTCACTCAGAATCCACAAGTAAGCGGTAAAAAACCTATTTTGAATGATAAAATTAATAAAAATCCTAAATATAATGGTAATCTTGTTCAGTTCATACTTTCTCCAAACAAACTATAAATTCTAGCCATTCTACAACTATACAAGTGCTATAACTTCTCTGAAAAATGTGAAATTTAGCTACATATGAGTGAAAATATTTATGGATGGCTGATGCAAATACTGATAGTGAGGGGCTATTATCACCCCAGAAGTCTGTTTCTTGTTCTGACAATGCTGTGCCCACTGCACAGAATCTAAATGAAAATTCAGCACTAGATGATGTCTTATAGTTACTATATAGATTGAAAAACAGAATTTAAGTGATTTTTTTTCAAAATTATAACTAAAAATCATAAATAGAATTAAGAGCAAGATTTCATATTTGTTGAGGTACCATTTTGAATGATACAACTTGACACTCAAGATGAACTTTCAAATTGATGTATTATCACAGGAAAATTTTTCTTAACCAAACTTTTCTCTCTCTTATATAATAAACATTTTCACTGCTTACAAGTGAAAGACACTATAGTTCTTTGTTACTGAAATGTTGAGTTTTGTTTCCTATAATTACAGGCTGTATTAAATCAAGGTAGCATTTTGCCAAAGAAGATTTTTCTCATTGCCAAGGATAATAGGTAAACACTACTACTATGGACATATTATTCCTTTCAGCAAAGAACAGTGGATCCTATTTGAAAACAAATGTAGGTTGACAGCCTAAAAACTGAAAGACAAATTAAACAATTTGCCCTAACCTTTTTTTGAGTTGGTAGCTATAGTATTTATTACAGTGTAAAAATATTACCATAAACTCAGAGACTTAAAACCACATCTGTATATTATCTCACAGGTTCTATATATGAGGACACTGAGCATCCACTGCTTCAGGATCTCACAAAACTGAAATCAAAAAGTATCGACTTGGACTGTGGTCTCTCCTGCGGCTCAACAATGGAAGGATTTGCTTTCATGCTTATGTAGTTGTTGGTAGACTTTATGTCTATGTGGGTTGTTGACAGAGGAGCTCAGGAGCTCAGGTTTGCTGACTATAAGCAAATCTGGAGGCTACATAATTTCCTTGCTACATGGACTTTAACTGTATGGCTGCTTACTTCTTAAAACCTTAAGGGATAGCATCTCCTTATATTACAGTGTAAGGTAACCTCATGCTGCACACGTAAATATACACATAAGCTATCTTTGTCACATTCTATTCATAAGAGTAAGTCACTGATCCTGCCTACTCTAAAGAACTGGAAGTCACACAAAGTTACAAATTCTAGAAGTCATGAATCATAGGCCACTTTCGAGTTTGCCTGTCACACTGGCATACTATATGAAAGTAACTATTTCAAGAGCTTATATAATCAGGTGGGTCAAGAGGATTTCTGGTCTCTGATCCATCATGTAGGTAAATTAGAAATGTTCACTCTGCCCTAACAATAAGCAGAAAGCTGAAAATGGAAGACTTGACACCCTTTTTTTGAAGCTATCAGAAAAATGAGGTCAGAGGGGAAACCACTGTCCCAAAAGTTGGACAGAAAATTGGACACAGAGAATCACAACCTATTGGAAAAGAAACCAATTAGCATAAAACTACCATAAAACCAGTACAGGGGAAGGGAAAAATGAACTGTAATCAATTAATAGTTGAATCTCAGTGTGGATAACCCTGAGAATAAAAATAACCAAAAGGGCCAAGTCAGACACTTTTAATAATAAGTTTTACCTCCTGGAAATCTACAAGCTACCCATAGTGAAAATCAGTAAAAAATCCTCTCATGTTTCCAGGAGGGGAAGAAGGATAATGAACTTTTTAAAACAAGCTAGATCATCCTGTTTTGTTTAATCAGGTCTCTCCTCAGTTGAAACTATTTTACTTGCTAGGAACTTATCATCTGTTCCCAATTACAACCCCCACTAGCTAGACCATCCCAACTGAAAAGGGTATGAGAGACTGAGAGAATCATGACTATTGAATACTTCCTATTTCTCTTTACCTTTAGACTGCATTATTTAAGGTCTATTTTTTCAGGTTCTTTTACCTAGCATATCATTAAAAGGCAAAAGTTTAAAAACATAAACTGTCACAGGAATCAGAGTAGTTATGTCAAGAAGTTAGAATTCTCAGACCAGGAATTTAGAGAAATAGCTATAAATAACAAACTAAAAACACTTACATGCATAGGGTAGAGCACATTCAAGAATGGATGATAATGTAAGCTGAGAAATGGAAATTCTAAGGAAGATTTTTTTTTTTAATTCTGGAAATCAAAAGTGTGATGACAGAAATGAATAATTCTCAACATGGCTGAGGAAAAAAGTATCTCTGAACTTTAGAATATGAAAATAGGAAATTCCAAAGCTGAAAAGAAAAGTGTAAAAGGACTAAAACCACCAGAATAGGGCCTCCCTGGTGGTACAAGGGGTTGAGCTCAGCACTATGAAGCTATCTGCAGCCTCTGCATCATGAGTTCAATCCTGGCCAGCCAGGGAGATACCCACACGGTACAGCAGACCACTCCTGTCTCTCCTGCTTCTCCCCTCAGCAGTGTATTTCATTCAATCTGACTGTTCTGCTCCCCACTCTGCTCTGGTGAATCCTCTCAACCCTCACACCTCTGGCCTATACCCGAGTCTTGTATGCATAAATAAATAAATCTTAAAAAAAAAAAACACGGGAATAGACTGTCTATAAGCTATGGAACATCTAAAAAAGGGATAATGTACATCTAATGGGAATTCAAGAAGATAAAGAAATGGAGAGAAACAATATCCATTTGAGGATATTCAAAGAAATAATGATTGAGAATTTCTACAAATTGATGCAAGGCAACACTATGTGGAAATGACACAATAGATCTATGGAACAGAATAGGGACACCAAAATAGAACCACATAAATTACTATAACCCAAAATATACAGAGAACTCTTAAAATTCATAAATTAACAAACAACCTGATATAAAAAAAAAAAAATAAGTCAAATACCTCAACAGACACCTCACCAAAGAATATGTACAAATATGTCAAATAAGCATATGGAAAGATGTTCATCATCAAATGACATCAGGGAAATACAAAATAAACAATGAGATACCACTACGTACTGACCAAAATTGTGAACACTGACAGAGCAAGTGCTGGCAAGGATGTAGAGCAAGAGGAAGTCTCATACATTGCTGGTGGGGATGGATAATGGCTTAGTCACCTTGGACGGAAGTTTGGAATTTTCTTAAAAAGTAAACATACTCTTAGCAAAAGATAAGGTCCAACAATCATCCTCTTATATATGACTAAAACATGTTCACACAAAACCTGCACATGGGTGTTTCCATCAGCTTTATTCATAATTTCCAAAACTTGCAAACCAAATTGTTCTTTAGTAGGTGAATGTATAATGAACTGTGTTACATCTAAACAATGAAATATTTCTCAGCACTAAAAAGCAATGAGGAAACTTGAATGTATATTACCAGGAAGGGGAAGTCAATTTGAAAGGTTACATGTTATATGACTTCAATTATGTGACGACCTTCTAAAAAATTCAAAACTATAGCGATAGTAAAAATTTCAATGTTTGCCAGGGTGAAAAGGATAGGATAGATTTTTTAAGGTCCTTACACAATTCTGTATATTACACTGCAGGACACATATCATTCCACATCTGTCTAAATACATATAACAAAAAAAAATCTAATATAATCTATGTACTTTATGTTATAATGATGTGTTAATGGACATTAGACAATTATAAACAACGTACTATTGCAGGGTGGGATGTTGATATTTGGGGAGATTATGGGTGTGGAGATATAGGACATATGGGAATACTGTGCTTTCCACTCAAATTGCCTGTGAATCTAAAATTACTCAAAAATATAAAGCTTATTATATTTTAAAAGAGTGATTTGATTACACTTCCAAAATGAGATATAGTCCAAGGACTAAAGAGCTGCAAACATTGAAAGAGTTATCCTATTCTTGGTGGTAGTGTTGGTTGACTTTCAGACTCAGTTTGTATTTTAGGATATGGGAAGTGAATATTTGTATTGATTATTCATAGGGAATATCAGTATTAGATAGAAGATAAAAATATAATGAGATTTTTTAAATTAAATAGAAAACTCGGAATCCTGAATTTGAATATAAAGGACCAGTTTCAATACAAACTAGTTTATCATTTAATACTATGTGTATCTTCTAAATCTGCTAAAAGTACTAAGAAACAATATCAATCAAAGAGCAATGAGCACCTCTAGAACATAAATTTCTGTCTACGGTTACCACTTCCCTATAAATAGTTCCTCAGTATGATAATAAGCTTTATGTGTTGACTTGACTGTAGTGTCCAGTTAGTTATTTAATCAAGCACTAATCTAAGTGTTGCTGTTAGGTGTTTTGCATGGGATTAATATTTACAACCACTTGATTTAAAGGAAATTGCCCTCTCCATGGTCACTTGTATAGGCTATATCCAATCAGCCATGTATGTAAACTGAGGTTTCCCTGAAAAAGCAGAGGTCCTACAGCATCAGTCTCTCTCCACGTATTTCCAGTGTGCAATCCTGAGCTATGAATTTCAGATTTCTCCAGCAACAAATATCTCTAATCACAATCCTATAAGCCATTTCTTTATGGTAAGTTTCTTTGTATGTGTATGAGTATACACAGATGCACATGTATATTTATATGTATATGTGAATGTGCATGTATAGGTATGCTTGTTCAATTAAAATGTTAACATTTGGGCCTCCCCTGGTGGCGCAGCAGTTGAGCGCTGGGCTGTAAATCTGCCCGCAGCTTCTGTAGTGCCAGTTCAATCCCCGGCCACCGGTGAGGGTCCCACGGGGCGAGCAGACTTCTCCTATTGCGCCCACTGCTCCCCTCAGCAGTGTATTTCATCACTCTGCCTGTTCTGTTCCCCTCTCTGGCTCTGGTGAATCCTCTCACCCTCCCGCACTTCTGACTGTACCCAGTGCTTGTATAAATAAATAAATAAACAAATAAATAAATAAATCTTTAAAAATAAATAAATAAAATGTTAACATTAATTTCACTTTTTAAAAATCTTATTTTCATGTGCCTAACACAAAATCTAATATTAAACAGGTAGCTTGCATTTGATATAGTTTATTTCTAATGCAATGTTGATCATTAGGCTCCCGATCCATCTTAGTATTTTTCTGCAAGTTATTTGCTGGAGAAATTTGGTCATTATTTTTCTTTTCACACATAAGTAAAGATTCACAGAATCTAGACTTTTCTTTTTTTTAAAGACTTATTTATTTATTATACAAGCACTGGGTACAGTCAGAAGTGCGGGAGGGTGAGAGAATTCACCAGAGCCAGAGCAGGGAACAGAAGACGCAGACTGATGAAACACACTGCTGAGGGGAGCAGCAGGGGCAGCAGGAGAGGTCTGCGTGCCATGTGGGATCCTCACCAGCTGCGCGGGATTCAACTAGCACTGCAGAGGCTGCGGGCAGCTTCGCAGCCCAGCGCTCAACCGCTGTGCCACCAGGGAGGCCCAGAATCTAGATTTTATTGACTGTCTCCCAAGGTACAATTAGAATTTATTTCTCATATATTTCATCTTTAATAGTGGTTAGAGGTTAAAACCTGATCAGCTACAGGTTTGATTTTGTTTCAGCATGGAAACTTCATAGTTGTACTTCCATCATATGTCACGTGAAATATTGTTCATCATTGTGATTTTAGAAACCTCTACACATTATTGTTTAGATAGATTATTTAATTAGTGTTTGAAAATTGTGATAATATAAAATCATATCCCCTTTTCTATATACTTGCATTAATACTTTAAAATGAATAACAACAACCAATAAATTATATGGAAAATACAATTTTTCCAGTTTGTGGAAATCATATCTAAATGATATATTTCGTGTAAATTGGATTGATTTTCATAATGGCTAGGTAAAAGCATACTATCAATGAAACTTCTTCAGTACATGTCACAAAAATATCAGATTTCAAATGTCACTGACAAAGAATTCCTGGCAATAGATTACAGTGCATATGAAAACACCCACTGAATCTTGATGGCTTGATTTAGTCATACCAAGAACACTCACAGATTCAATTATGTAGCATGCAGATACAGTATAAGGAAGAACAGTCCTGAGAGATAATCCCATTCATATCCCATTAAAGCAATGAAGAAGACTCTTGAGGAACAACAAGGATTTCAAGAGCTCCTGTTTGAGGTCCAAGGTATGCATATGATTAGACCAACCCAGCTAGAAGCAATTATCTACAGATTATCTCAGCCATCCTCAGAGGAGGAATTGCTTATGAGAGGACACAGTGTCACTCATTCTGAATTCAATAATTATAACAATTCATTAGTCAGATAGAAATGTATCCTGTGCATGATGGATAAAGAAAATGATGAGCTTGAAAATTCACCACCACCTTCAAAAATATTCCAAGTCACTTATCATTCCAACATTATTGTCTTTCTTTGCAGTCTTTACAAATTTCTATTTTGGAAAATAATTCTATTTTCAAATATGAAAACTTTTATATTCAGGGGATTTTCCCTTTTATAAAATAAAATTTTATTGTTTTGCCATTACTACATAATGTACTATTGGCACATATTTATGTACTATTGGTTTATAAGAACATGTAAATTTCAGGAGTACAGCGTCACTCCTTGATATGTGTGTATATCTCACTACACTTGCATGAACTTAATACAGACTGGGTGATTGGCACAAAAGATGAAAGAGGGGGATCCTTTCATTTATTAGATAAGCACTTGATCTTTTGTATCAATCAGATATTGCACTGTGAAATAAGAACAGAAAAATAAGAGAAAAAAGCTTCAAGAGTTTGTAGTTCAGAGTCAGGCAGATAATAATAATAGTGTGATAAGTCTAATACTAGAGATAGGGACTCTAATTCAAATTGACAGCCTGCCTTTGAATATAATCCCAGAAGCAGTATCAGTTGGATTGAATATTAAAAGATGAATTAGAATTAGTCCAAAAACAGTTATTTAAGGTAAGAATGAAAAATACTTTTAGGAAATAAAAGATGTAATAATATAGAAGCAAAGATTGATGTCATCTTACTGTTAGCATGCACCTGAGGGTTACCCAAGTATCCTAAACTCACAAGGGTGTATGCTATAAAAGGGATTTGGCCATCTGTGTGGACAAAAATCAATGAAGCATACTCATAGTGTGAAAGATTTTTAATAGAATTGGTGCACATAGAGGAGAAAGGGTTTCAAATAATAGTTTCCCAATAAAATTTCCTGTCCTCTCATGGTTAAATTCCCAGACCAGGATAGCCTGAGGCAGGGCTGCTGAGGTCTGAAAACTTGCAAAAAACTTAAGTTTTTGCAGAAAAACTTAAGTCTAAGGGAACTGCTGGCAGGAAACCACAAGAAAAAAGGTTAGGTAGGTCCTGGAGAGTTGGGACAGAAAGGGAGACTCAAAATTTAAAATATACCACATCAAGTTAACTGCTGCCATAGTCAATGCGAAGGGCCAGCCTCCTCACATGGCCCTCAGCCACGTGTCTCTTCCAGTAAGTCTCCAAGTGTCTCTACATGTTTTATATTCGGGTGTCTCCTCCAAGTTCTCTTCACACATGTGTCCCATCTCCCTTTAAATATCCACATCCATCCTGCTCAGCTGCCCCATCCCCCACTCAGGAAATCTGGTTCATGGCATGCTGGGAATTGTAATCCAAAGCATGTAAGTAGAACCAGAGGAAAATGGCACCCATTCTACATCCCTCCTCCTTTCATGGAGCTGCTTCTGAAACATTATTTTCTTATTTTTGGACAGGCATTTTGGGTTATATCTATATATCTGGCATACACGTATAAGTTTTTAAGAAATTACATTGACAAAGGCAAGAATACAAAAGAATTTAGCCATCAAACTTTGAATGGCAAGTAAAAGGATATAAAAAGTTAAATGAAAACTTATTTACTTACAATTAGCAGCAAAATTAGTGCATCACCACTTTATTCTCTACACTGTTCTTCTCTTACTTTATAGTCATCTTTCCACAGTCACACAGATGAAACTTACATAGCTAAAGAACAGAAAAGCTTGTTTCAATTTTGGTGACCTGATTGTATTCCAGTCCTCTATTGTATGTGATTTTGTCTTTTTACTTGATGTTAATTACAGTTTGTAGCCCATGCAAATGAAACATGAGATGAAACATGTGATTTCAGTTGCTGGACCAAATTTCACAATTTGAAGCTGTCACTGCTACCACTTCTCCATGAAGTATGAGCTTTACCTCTATATGAACTTTAAAGCTACCTTTAATGCTGATCACAACAAAGAGCATTGTAGTTTGGCATATTTAATAGTCATGCTAGTGGGTTTTTTTTTTAAATTTATTTTATTTATACAAGAACCAGGGTACAGGCCAGATGTGTGGGAGGGTGAGAGGATTCACCAGAGACAGAGCGGGGAACAGAACAAGCAGACTGACGAAATACACTGCTGAGGGGAGCAGCAGGTGAGACAGGAGAGGTCTGCTACGCCATGTGGGCTGCTCCAAGGCCGGTGGGGATCGAACCCACACTGCAGAGGCTGTGAACAGCTTCAGAGGCTGTGGACAGCTTCACAGTACTGAGCTCAACCACCTGCACGACCAGGGAGGCCCTTCATGCTAGTGTTTGAGCTTCATCTTCTTTAAGCAAATCATAGCAAGAGGGTGGGAGGGAGGGAGGGAGGGAGGGTGGGAGGGAGGGAGGGAGGGAGGGAGGAAAGGCTTAAATTAGTACACATGTCATCATATCAAGTTGTCTTTATTCCCAGAGCAATTGCTGCCATTGACTCTGATCCCTTTGATCTGCAAATCAAAGATTAAGATAAATTGCAGAGAGCTATATAAGTAGCAGTTACTTAAAATAACAAAATCTAGAAATTTTACTATTCTGCATAAAGGTCAAACTTCCAACTTAAATATCTGGGAAAACATATATTGCCACTTGACAATTTTCTATGGAATGACAATTTTTTATAGAGACTGATAAATACCCAAAACTGAAATAGAGAACAGATTGTGATAAATGAAATCACAAGTTTCCACAATATATGGATACTTAAAAAAAAAAGTCTGTTTACTTATCCATGTGTCAGTACACACCTGAGAATTTTGTTGTGCATGTTGTGACTTTTTTTTTGATGGTGACTAATATACCAAAAGACTGTCTCAGAAATTAATGAAGATGGTAACTTTTTGGATTCATTTCAAGTAGGTTAAAAAAAGAAGCAAATTCTCATGGAATAAGCAAGTATAGCCTCTTTGAGAAAGCTGGATACAAGGTTACCTAAATAAGTAAGGATACTATCACTTAGAGGAGTAGCTGTAGAGCAAGATGTGATTTGGTATATTTAAAAGTTATACTGGGGCCTCCCCAGTGGCACAGCGGTTGAACGCTGGGTTGTGAAGCTGCCTGAGTTGTGAAGCTGCCCGTAGCCTCTGCAGCGCCGGTTCAATCCCAGGCTCCTCCCCGGCCACCGGAGGAGGGTCCCACATGGCGCACAGACCTCTCCTGCTGCCCGCTGCTCCCCTCAGCAGTGTACTTCAGTCCTTCTGCCTCTGCTCCCTGCTTTGGCTCTGGTGAATTCCCTCACCCTCCCTCACTTCTGGCTGTACCCAGTGCTTGTATAAATAAATAAATAAATAAATAAATAAACAAATAAATAAATAAATAAATAAATAAATAAATAAATAAATGAAAAAGTTATACTGGAGGTCTGTGCTTAACTTCATTTAGCAAACCACAGTGAACAGAGAAAATGGAGGAAAGGGTGGTTACATGCTTTTTAGATCAGCACCTAGTGTGAGGTCTCAGATACAAGCAGATTCCTGGATTTTATATCTATGAGCCTGCAAATAAGATATAACTCCAAATTCAAATTTCACCTGGCTGCCTACATCTGGAAAATAGCTTTGAAGAGATCTGTAGAAGCTGAACTAAAAACTTGATACTGACGTAGCATGCGTTAGGCATAGTTATTAGTGAAGTAGTGATCTCACCCTCTATTTACTTACCCTGTTCACCTATTTAACCTACCCACATATTTACCTTACCCACAGAAAATAGTAGAAGTGACTGTCCTAGCAGTGATCCAGCAATTCCACAGTAATACCACATGGTATTTAGGTAGGGTAGCCACAGGGCACATATCTCCCAGATTTGGGTTCATATGTATGCATGTTATCCACAGAAATAGTATTAGCAAAACTTTTATCTGCCAAAGTGTATACTGACTTGGATAATGAATTACATGATCCCTCTCTGCATTTCGAATAAAAGGGAGAAATAAACCAATCTGACACTAGATTTCTCTCAAGTTTGATTAGGAAACTTAACTTCTATATCTGTCTGTGTTTCTCAGAACATTCAGGGTTGGAAGATATGATAATTGTATAAGTGGGATAAGGCATTTGTATAAGACACTGAATCTTTAAGAGTATCATTACTCTTTCTCACTTGGTCTAAGCATGTTCCTATTTGCAAAATTCTTGAAGATAAAATTCAGGATTTTTTTCCTTAATCAATCACCTACTCCTGTGGAACTCTGCAGCCTCCATTCCTTATAATTACAAGCTCGACCCCAAACAACATGGATTTGAAGTATAAATTCATCACCACTTATTAGTAATATGCTGAAAACATTCTAGAATCTTTCTAAAATTTGCATCCAGCATGAGGAAAATGATAGTATTGTATATATGGCCCTCTTTGAGGGCTCAGGCATAACAGGATAGAAAGCTATTTTGAGATTCAGAATGTTTAGCTCCACTGAGTCATTATCCAGAAACTCACTTAATTATGTCAGGTTATCTTTTTTTGGTGACAATAAGGTTATAAAAAAGTGTTTACAGATTTATTTTTATGTCAAGAATATGATGTGACTCTAGGACAACATCACCCAAATTTAATCCTCTAATTCCATTTCATTAAGTGGATATAAACAACTCTCTAGAAAGGATTTCCTTATACAAGCAGACATATAAATGAGTCCAAACCCAATACTACCATGGACATGTATATTGCTGGATATTTAAAAGTCTCTGAGCCTCGATTTTGCATCATCAAAATGAAAGAGCTAGAAAGGTGACTCTATAGTTCTCTAAAAATGAAGAATCTATTCCTCAGTGGAACTGTTTTTGTGTTTTTTTTTTTAAGAATTTTGTCTTTTTTTTCCCCATCCTCTGTGAATAACACTTCTCTTATGTGTTCTTCTGTCAGGTTAAAAGCCTTTTGCCCTAACTATGATAGGTTAAGGCTTTTAAGAAAGTATAGACAAGAGAAGTCAATTATGGGTTTAAGGTCTGATAATATACTCCAAGTTTTTACAGACAACTGGGTGATTTCTCTCCTTTTCCACTCCACTTGCTATGTTTGGATGCAGCCTAGAAGAGAAAATTCACTTTTCAGCCAGTTGCACTTATGAAAAGTGTCTGGGAAAAATCCCACATGCTCAGAGCCAGCTGCAGAGAGAGAGCTGCAGAGAGGCCTGAGTGGTTCCTTAATGACTGAAGCCTGGGGACCAGGCAGTGTGGCAGGAGTCTTCAGAGAGCACAGCATTCGTATGAGATCGTCAAAATAGTGGGGCAGATTATACTTAGGACATTCAGCTTCTGGCCTGGGGGCTAACCTGGCCAACCTGTGGCCCTGTGGCTAATCTGTGGTGTTCTCAAGTTGGAACCCCAGAGGTCTGCCATTCCTGTAAAGTGCTTCAAGCTTCTCCTACCATGAAGATTGGTTCTGAGTGCATTATGGAGCTCATCCTAACCTATAAATCTCTTTGAAAGAAAAGGATATTTTTCCAACCCACTGCAAAGTTATATTGTCAACTTAAACATTTGCCAGCTTTTATAAAAAACATCATCTTACCATAAAACAACCTATAAACGAATATTGTTCTTTGTAATGTGGTGATTAGAAATAATTATTTCACACATATGCTATCTTTATAGGCTATTAAATACAGCTTATAAGTCATATTGACCTCATTTTCCCTCCTATCTTAATTTATATTTTCCTAAATCTATAGCATAGTTTTATTGTTCAGAAATAAACTAATCTTCTAAAGAACACTGGAGTGTTCTATACCTATGTGAATGGCTGTTTCTCTCCTTCACACCCTAACTGGATAGCTGCCACTTCGTTAGCCAGCTCTCAATCAAGCAAGGCAAGCACATGAATTGAGAGATTGCTGCATATGGCAGACAGTACTGAGTAACTCTGCAGGGAATACTTGCTGCCAATTTGGGGTTCTAAATCTGTTTTATGTTCACATTAGTCTCCTCAACTGAGAAGAGAATTCCAGCTTCATTCAAGCCATAGTAAGTCTCGTTTTCCTGTTGGAATCGGGATGTATTCCTGAAACAGCACACACAGAACCAATCGTTGTGGAATGAACTATCATTCCGAAACGCCTAACACGATTACGATTGTTTAGTCAGTAATAAGAAACAGTTTTGCTTTACATTTGAAAGTCTGGCATTTAACTTATGATTTTGTCAATATACACTAAAGGCCACAGAAAAAGAGCTATGATGAATCTGCTATCAACCTAACTCTGGGCACTTGTGTTTTGTTCTGGTGAGTTGCTGATATGCATAACAATAATATTGCCTAGATTCAAAAGAAAAGAAGAAGTCCATTTCCCAAATAAAGTACTTGCACCTGGCAGGAAAATCATGTGAGAAAGGTTTGAATGCAAAGGTTATCAGTTTATTACAGCAACCAAAAGCAGAGCTTGTATTTAAGAACCGTTTACTTCTTTACTGGCTTGTCCTTTCAACAAATATTCATTGTATATCTTTCTGGGCAGCACAATATGCCACTTGCTAAAGAAGTCACGGGTGAGCATAACATAGGTTTTGCCCCAAGGAGATTAAAATCTATTGGGATGAGTAAACACTTACGTGCAATAAAAGGAACTAAAAATTATCCTCATTCCTCAAGAAGATTATATAAACACCTTTGGGTTAGTGTTATGTCATCACTCTCCTACCTCATTTGAGGTTAACCTCAAATAAGGATTTGAGTAAAAGTAGCTATTATATTTGAGCAGTAATCTAAGAAAACACCGGTAGGAGAATAAGGAAGTGAGGCAGGCACTGAAGTTACCCACTACTGGCTAAATGAAATGAATAGCTTACTGCCATGGAAACGTGGGTACAATCCCACTGGAAATGCCTATATACTCAAATGCCTGTAACTCAAAAGGGAAATGCCCTTTTGAGTTATCTTTCTGAAAGGGTAAGGAGGACCAGCTCTTTTTCCACCGGTTCCTCCCTGACATTAACTGAGGACTACTGCAGGCAGCATTACCTTTTAGACATTCCCAGCCTACCCTGAGCATGGACAGAACACATTCTTATGGTCAGATCTTGAGTAGAGATTCACAGATGCCGACCACAGTTGTTAGTAAGAAGTATAAATACCTCTGGGAATGGTGAGTGTCATGGACTATGTCTACTAATCACTTTGCTGTAGTTCATACATAGTTTTAAAAATATTGTGAGTATTTCAGCAGTAACTACTTAGGTAAGTAATATATGCATTTTGTCTTCTATAGTATTTTCAGTTTCTGCAATAAATGAAATATTTTCATTCTCTCTTATCCCTATTTCTTTTTATATATCACTTGCTATGCAGATGAAATATTATGATGACCCCATAACTAATTTATCCTTGGCCAGTCACAATTATTCTAACTCATCATGTATGCTATATTATAGTAATATTTTAGGTCTTCCTTTACTAGGCATCTTCCATACCTAAGACTGCATCCCAGGTTTCTTAATCTACCCCTCATACAGGTTGCATTTTGAAATCTACAGAATGCTTGTCCTTATTTTGTTTAATCTTCACAATAAACCTATAAATAGATGACACATAGTGCAATAGATTATTACCCCATTTTAGAGATAATCCCTAAAAATTTTCCCTAGAGAATTTGAGATCCTTCTGTCTTTTACTAATACAAGTACTTGGCATTTGAACCCAGTGTTCCATTATTTTCCTTTTGCATTCCATTTCTCAGTGTCTTTCTGGCCTGCCATTTTCCCAACAAGCTCATGCTAGAAGGTCTCAGGTACCATGAGTTTACAGGGTACCACTGCAAACAACAGACTGGTTCAGGACTGGATGTTCCCAAGTGTGATTTGACATTTACTATGTGTCATCCTAATACTTCATGACATGCAGGGAACATAAAAACAATTTTTCATATTTTACAAACACACCAAAAATATATTAAATGTAACTCTGTCTCAATATTAGCTTGTATCTATCTCAAAATAAAACACATACTTTTAATGTAAGGTTCAATAGCACATTATACTTTGCCAAGGAGATATAGGCAAGAAGTTGTCTGTTTTATAGCTATTATCTGATCAACCATCTCCAGCCTGTCAAAGAAGTTGGAAACGCCAAGAGATAAGTTGGGAGTTAAAGTATTTCTTTGACAAGAGCTGTGCTGTGAATCCCAACTCCCAAGAGGGTTGGGGTGGAGGTCTGTCTTCTGACCTTAATCTTAGTGAGAAGAGCTTCAAAGAGATATCTCAGCAAGCTTGATTGTATTCCCAGCAGTCTGGTGACACACTGAATGAGGGTCAGACTCACAAGTGAGAATTTTAAAGGGCAAAAGGATGTAGGTGAAGCTGCCTGCTGGGCAACTAAATGAAAAGCAGGGTATAATTGAACATAACTGCACTCCCACTGATGGTAGATCAAAGGGGCATATTTCCTGTACTATATATATAAGAGAAATTTGGCCAGAGTTGGTTTAGACCCTCCAAAGTGGGACAAATGGCGGGGTAAGTAAACCTCCAAGGAAAGAGGTTGGGAGAGTACTGCCAAATGCCTAGCAAATTAGGAAAGGATCTTGAATGACTATTGCGGCGTCAGTGTTCCCAAAAGGGTCAAATAGACTTTTGTTAATATGCCTAGAGCAGGCTCTTGTCACATGGGAAGTAGAGATAAATCAAGGTCCTGGGTTCCTCAGGGGGGTCTGTTTCTACTACTTAAAGAATCCAGATTGTTTTTCCTGAGAGTGGTGAGCAACTGAAGGCTTAGAGAAGCTTCTGTTTTGGCCTACATTCTTCATTCCTCCTAAATCAAAGAAGATATAATATGTCCTCAGCTTCTGCCCTTTTCCTAATATAAGTAATCGCAACTCCCTCTGTTATGACCTAGCAGAATATAGACTGGGGAACTCATGAAGTTTCAGGTTTCTCACCAAACATATTCTATCTAAGAATCTCATCTTTTCTCTCAGAGTAAGGATGAGATCACCCCATCTTTTTTTTAAGAACCGGGGTACAGGCCAGATGCATGGGAGGGTGAGAGGATTCACCAGAGACAGAGCAGGGAACAGAACAGGGAGACTGACGAAATACACTGCTGAGGGGAGCAGCAGGTAAGACAGGAGAGGTCTGCTTTACCATGTGAGATTCTTGCCAGCCGGCCAGGATCAAACCAGCACTGCAGAGGCTGTGGACAGCTTCTGAGAGCGGCACTCAACTGCCTGCACCACCAGGGAGGCCCAAGAGATCACCCCATCTTTGTCTGTCAAGTGACATCCTCCCTCTCTGTCATTGATGCCTCAGGTTACAAAACACATGATAAATATTTATAGTCTGTACCATTATTTTTTAGGATTTACAATCATGCAACTTCCACATACATATGTTGTTAATATATCTTTTGTTAACCCATCTGATGCAGTTTTGATTACCAATTTAGACTGAGAAGAACCCACAGAGATGGGGGATGATTTCTTTTGTGACTCCACACCAGCTAGAGGATATACAGTTGCATGTGTCAAGAAAAGATGAGTGAAACAGGATCATGATGAGAGAATTTCCAAAGTAACACATGAAAGCATTTCAGAGAGAGAGGGAGAGTATAAACTTTTGTACAATCAGAAGACACCCTAAAAGGGAGAAGAGAAGCTTTAATTTTAAATAAAATTAAAAGGTTTTATCATTGATGTTGCTTTAATAGTCTAGACAAACTGATTATTAAACTTGTATTCTATTTTGATAAAAATGAGTTGGAGAAACATTTTCTAAGAGGGATCAACAAAAATCAGAGATCTTGGGCCTCCCCGGTGGCGCAGCGGTTGAGCGCTGGGTTGCGAAGCTGCTCCGCGGCCTCTGCGGCGCCGGTTCGATCCCCGGCTGCTCCCCGGCCACCGGAGGAGGGTTCCACATGGCGCGCAGACCTCTCCTGCCGCCCGCTGCTCCCCTCAGCAGTGTACTTCAGTCCTTCTGCCTGCTATGCTCCCCGCTCTGGCTCTGGTGAATTCTCTCACCCTCCCGCGCTTCTGACTGTACCCAGTGCATGTATAAACAAAAAAACAAAGAAGCAAACCAGCAAACAAATAAATAAAGCATGCCTCTATAAAAAAAAAAAAATCAGAGATCAAGTTATAGTGGCAATTTGAAGACAGTTATTCTCTTCTATCTATGAAACATATGCACATTTAACATCAGAAGATTCTTGGGAAAAATGGCCCATGTGTATTGAGATGAATTTCTTAAATACATTTGCTCTTTAAACAAGACAACTAAACTAGCCTGAAAGATTTAATTTAATTTCTTAACATTTAATTGTATGTAAAAATAAATAATTTCTAGTTTCTCTCTTCTTCTAAGTGTTTCAAGAATGTTAAATTCCATTAAAATTAATAACATTAATTTAAATACATTTATCAGACAAATGCATATTAGCTATTTTACTATTAACACCTAAATTAAAAGTTTATATTAAATAAAAATATTAAGGATAAATGTGGTTTCAGAATGATGGAGTAAAACCCCTTCCAATAGTTTCCTGTTTAAAAAATTATTCATAGTATACATATAACATTATAAATTAGAGACATAATCAGATGATTATTTCAAAGACTGAAAACCCGATCTTAAATATGAAAACAATAAAGGCCAAGACAAAAGCAAAAGAAATGAACAAATGAATGAATGAGTAAACAAGGGACCTGAGCAAAGGATATTACCCCAAGAAAAGTAATATCAATTATTGTTTATAAAAAAAGACTTCTCTAAATTAGAACTGTATGAGGAAGTTAAAATGAAGAAAAGTATAATCATGAATCAAGACAGTGTAAAAGTTAAGAAATACAGTATAGTTAATTATGGCTTCAAGTTTCACCTAAAAGAAAACCTGATATTACAATGCATTTTTTTTTTAATTTTTATACAGGAACCAGGGTACAGGCCAGATGCGCGGGAGGGTGAGAAGATTCACCAGAGACAGAGCGGGGAGCAGAACAGGCAGACTGATGAAATATACTACAGAGGGAAACAGCAGGCGAGACAGGAGGAGAGATCTGTTTCGCCATGTGGGATTCTCTCCAGCCAGCCGGGATCGAACATGCACTGCAGAGGCCCCAGAGAGCATCACAGTGCGGCACTCACCACCTGCGCCACCAGGGAGTCTCTACGATGCATTTTAATATGACTTTCTTAAGCCAGAATTTTGTACATAGGAAAAAAATCACATACGTTGAACCCTGCACAAAACCAAGAAGTGCTTACAACCTTCAGCAACAAGACTAAAAAACTACCTTTCTACTTTTCCTGCCCTCAGAATCATATCAATAGAGTACATTTTCCAGGGCAGGTCTTGCAATCAGCCTTAAATATTATATTATCCTTGCGTTTATCAGCGCCTGCTTACTATTTTAATTTTTACCTCCTTTGAATATGCAATTTGTAGGTATTCCTTCTAAATATTTTTAAATATCTGGAGCAACAGTACACAGAGGAACTGTTTAAGAGCTCATTACAAGAGGAATTGAGGCATATTCAAAAATACAGTAAAAGCAGATGAGATAGGAGGATTCACGCGATCATAACTTGTTTTTGTCACTAACAAGATATTTTTCATGTGACTGAAGTATCTGTTATAAATCGGGATATTAAAAGAAATATGCCATACAGTGAGAAGCATTGAATGTACAGTAAACTATTCCCATCACTTTCTAATGACAAGGGGGATATCATTAATGGTGAATTATCTGGGTCACTTTCTAATATAATCCAATATAGAGGAGAGTGAGTTAAGAAAAGCTTAAATCATTGTACTTACCTCTTGCTACAGCTACTCTAACAATCTCCTAAAGGTTTTCTCAAACTCTTTCCTCCTTGAAATCATTTTTCACATTATAGCCAGAATGATTTTATGAAAGCACAACTCTTAATAGGATACCCTTTTGCTAAAATGCCTTCAATGACATTTTTTAATTATTTTTAGAATACAAAGAACTTTTGATTGAGGAAAATAAAAAGATAAAATATCTTACAATGTACAGAAGAACTACGTAGTCTATGTCCCGGGTCTAACCTTGCATCACATGTTCCCTGCTGTGTTCATTCTGATCCACCCACAAAGGATTATCTCAGCTCCCTATTCTTTTTTTTAGGCTGACCACAGATTTTTACAGATTCCCTCCCCTGTGAAATCTTTCACTTGTTTTGCTAGGTAAGACCACTGCTCCTTAATATTTATATTTGTTTGTCTTTCCCACAGGAACGTTTTTGCATAACTCAGTTAAAATCCGCCATCCAGGGCCTCCCCGGTGGTGCAGCGATTGAGCGCTGGGTTGCAAAGCTGCCCACAGTCTCTGCAGCACCGGTACCATCCCCGGCCACCGGACGAGGGTCCCGCATCGCATGTCACGCAGACCTCTCCTGCAGCGCCTGCTGCTCCCATCAGCAGTGTTATTTCATCAGTCTGCCTGTTCTGCTCCCGGCTCTGGCTCTGGTGAATCTCTCATGCTCCCACATTTCTGACTGTACCCAGTGCTTGTATAAATAAATAAATCTTTAAAAAAAAAAATCCGCCATCCACAAAACTCCTTAGCCGCTCTCACCTTTCCTCCTAGTCCTCACAGCTTGTTTTCAACGCACAGGTGTTTTTACTTCAAGTCTGACTCCTGTCCTTCACAGGAGGGTAAGCTCCATGAAAAGTGGTCGGGGAAGATTTGCACTTGTTAGACTTGGTGTCACCAGTGCCCAAGTGGCTAAAATAACGAATTCGAAAGACTGTGATTATGGTGATGATGCACTGGTGAATGGGTGGTGGGACTTTCATGGGGACTATACCCGAGATGATAAAGCATACACTGTATAAAAATGAAGAATGAGGACCTCCCCTGGTGGCACAGCAGTTGACCGCTGGGCTGCAAAGTAGCCCACAGCCTCTGCAGCACCGGTTCGATCCCCAGCCGCTGGCGAGGTCCCCACTGCTGCTCCCCTCAGCAGTGTATTTCATCAGTCTGCCTGTTCTGCTCCCTGCTCTGGCTCTGGTGAATTCTTTCACCCTCCCGTGCTTCTGACTGTACCTAGTGCTTGTATAAATAAATCTTACAAAAAATAAATCTTAAAAAAATAAAATAAATCTTTAAAAAATGAACAATGATGTAAAAATATATAAAATTTAAAAAATAAAATAAAGTAAATAATAAAAAAAAGGTTGTGATTGTGACTTCAGAATTAGAAAATCTTAGGGGACTATTTGTGGTGGAGAACAAGTTAAATTATGTCAATATGATCTGTAATTCCTACCTCTAGTTGAGCCTAAAAACATGTTTGAGAAGCAAGACATACATGAAAGATTAATTAATCATAAAGACTATCTTACAGAAGTTAATAGTTAAACATACAATATTAATTGTATTAAGTTTATGTTTAAATATATCCTAATTTATTTGAATAGTAAATAATACTTGAATTATATAAATCATTTTATAAAATTTGCATTTTAAAATACTTTAGGAAATGTACAGGAGACAATATGAAAGAAGATAAGATGAGAGTAGAGAAGCTCTTTTTTATTTATAGACTTAAATGTTAGAATAGTTTTTGAACTGAAAGTACAGAATTCACATGTTATCCCCTCTCAATTCCCTCTGTTATTAAAATCTTGCATAACAGTGGTACATTTGTTATAATTGATTAGCCAATACAAATTTATTATTATCAACTTAAATCAGTAGTTTTGATTAGAGTTCACTCTATGTGTTTAATCATTCACAACATGCCAACTAGCCTTCACTGGAGTATCAACATGAGAGTTTCCCTGACTTCAAAACAAAACAAAACAAAACAAAGCAAAACACCTATTCATTCCTCTCCCTCTATCCCCACTCAAACTCCTGGCAACCACTGGTCCTATTACTACCCCATTCATTCATTTAATAACAATAGTATATTATATTCAGGTATTAAAGGTGCTGATGATGAACAAAGCAAACTGCCTCCTATTCCTCAGCGACTCTATTCTATTCTACTGGAGGAAGACAAGAGTAAAAACAAAAACCTGATAAATACAATACTTAAAAGAATTTAAAAATAAAATCTGGATATGGGATAAAAATAAATGAAGGAAGAGATACTCATCTTTGAGGTGTATGACGAGCTAATTCTGAATGATAAGGTGGAGTTTATTCTACATTCTTGGGGTAGCACATTCTAGACAAAGAAAATGTATACAGAAGCTTGGTCTGTTTTTAGTGCCAGAAAATGCCATTATGAAAAGACAAAGAAACATTTACCACTCCAGTAGCAACAAGTACTTTTCACACACAGATGTAGTCTATAAATACCATTTTTCTTTTCTGTTAGAAAGGAAACAGGAATCTCCGAATGAATGAATACCATGCCTGAAACTGGGCACATTTGGAATATCATATCAGCCACAAAGATATACTAAGGACATCTCAGGAGAATTCGGGGGTGTGGACAAGCACAAACTGAACAAAGATAGGATGACTGATCATCAATAAAAATATTTACTCAGGGCCTCCTCTGTGGCTCAGGGGTTGAGCACTGGGTTGCCAAGCTGCCCTCAGCCTCTGCAGCGCCAATTCAATCCCTGGCCACCAGCGAGGGTCCCGCATGGCGCGCAGACCTCTCCTGCCGCCCTCTGCTCCCCTCAGCAGTGTACTTCAGTCCTTCTGCCTGCTCTGCTCCCTGCTCTGACTCTGGTGAATTCTCTCACCCTCCCGCGCTTCTGACTGTACCCAGTGCTTGTATAAATAAATAAATAAATAAATCTAAAAAAAAATTTACTCAGTGAATTAAAAATATCCAAGATTGTCGAGTGCATGAGTTTAGATGATACTGGGAGAAATGAATCCTTGGGAAGACTTTTGGAAATCAATTCATTGTTTTGACAATTGAAGAATTGGGCGAAAGATGTAAGCAAGAAATATAAAAGCAATGCATGTGTAACTAGAGTAGTAAATGTTGGAGACATTAAAAGAAATGGGTCAGAAGGGAAACAGGAGCTAAGTCATAAAAGGTACTATAAGGCATGGTAAGCAGCTTGTATTTTAATTACAATAGAAAGTCACTGAATGTGTCAAATTGTTAGATGATACAATTAGGGAGAAAGCAAAAAATGGAGACAATAATAACGTTAAATTAAAAGAAGTAAACTTGTAGGTAAAGATGATTTCATTATCTCAAGAGGGAGACAGGTGTAAGTATTTTGACAAGAGAAGAGTGAATATATTGTCTCTGTCATTTTTAAAATAGTTTAATAAAGTGGCATAATGCTATGCAATATCAAATTCTCATTTATGACTTTGTATTACCCATTTTTTTTAAGATTTATTTATTTATGCATACAAGAACTGGGGCACAGGCCAGAGTGTGGGGTGGGGAGGGGGTGAGAGGATTCACCAGAGACAGAGTGGGGAACAGAACAGGCAATTTGACAGAAATACACTGCTGAGGGGAGCAGCGGGAAAGAAAGGAGAGGTCTGCTGCACCATGCGGGTCACCTCCCTGGCCAGAGATTGAACTTGATGCTGCAGTGGCTGCAGGTAGCTTCATGGTGCTGAATCTTAACCCCTTGCACCCTCAGGGAGGCCCTTATATCATCATTTTAGGTGATATAAGTCAGCATGATTGTGTTGTCCATTTGGTATGTCAGATGGAGGTACAGATGAAGCTGAAACTTAGAGTGAATTCAGACTTGCTGATTCCAAATGAGTATGGTAAGAGAAAAAAAGATATGAAGTTAAGAGGAGTTTTGGTGCTGAACCATGAGTTCTAAATGGATTAAAAGGAGGTGAGGCCATGAATGAAAAACCTACATAGACAATAGGTTTTGATAAGAAATGTTGGAGTGAGACTATTTGAGTCAATAAATGAAAAAATAATATGGTTATTGAAAGTAGAGTAGAACACTAAAACAGATACTACATTTTTGATGATAAAAAGTGGAATATGAACATCAGAGTGTCTGGGGTATAGTAGAGGAGAAGGTCACTGATATTATTTCAGGTTTGTGGGACCTGAGCTAGACTAAGTTAACTACTAAGATCTACCAAGTCAACATTTATTTGTCCAAAGATGATAATAGTAAGAACAGATGAAGGACACTTGGGTTTATTACAGAGGGTGCACGTGAAGTTAATAGAAGCAAGCAGAATAAAGTTCCAGATAGGCATTTAGGTGAATTGATTAGAAGATGATTTCTAAACAAATGGGGAAAATTGTAATCTGAAAATAAATCAGTTCAATCTCAACTCTCTCACTTGAGGGAACAAGAGCACTGAAAAAAAAAAAAGTGTTAATAAGGATTTTTCAAATATAATGGTTTTTGTCCCTAGTAAGTTTCAAGAAGAGTTTTGCTACGTATCTTAGACTGTTGTATGTTTAGTCAACTACTTTGCATTGTCTTTTAGTTGGAAATGATTGCATCAACTTGGCTAGAAATTTGCCAAATTTATTGAGTTCTCAAAGACCAAAAGTGTCTGTTTCTTTACCCAAATTCTAAAAACAATGTGCAAGGAACTTGGCTCGTGACCACTTTCCTTCATTTTCAAAATCAGCAACATTTCATTTATCTTGCTATTCTTCCTTGGTTACTTCTTCCTCTGATTAGAGCCAAGTAATGCTTTCTGCTTTAAAAAAAAAAAAAAGATTGATTTATTTATACAAGAACTGGGGTACAGGCCAGATGTGTGGGAGGGAGAGAGGATTCACCAGAGACGGAGTGGGGAACAGAATACGCAGACTGACTGAAATACACTGCTGAGGGGAGCAGCGGGTGAGACAGGAGAGGTCTGCGGTGCCATGTGGGTATCTCCCAGGTTGGCAGGGATCAAACCCTCACTGCAGAGGCTGCGGACAGCTTCACAGTGCTGCACCACCAAGGAGGCCCTGCTCTCTGCTTTTAAGGACCCATGTGATTAGATTATGCACAACTAGATGATGGAGAATAATCTACCCATCTCAGAGCTCTTAACCTTATCACATTGACAAAATCCCTTTACCATAGAGGGTAGTATTTGTACAATGTTCCTGGATTAGACTGCTACATATGTAAGGAGGTGATGGGGTATTCTCTCTATTACTCCCATGGCAATACATATTACTCTGAAATCTATTTTGCCTAATATTTGCATAGGCACCCCAGGTTTCCTTTGGCATAGTATCAAAGTTGTCTTCCATCCTTTCATTTTTAATTTATTTTTGTACTGATAAAGTTTGTTTCTTATAAGCAGCACATAGTTGGTTCTTGCTCTTCTACATAAATTGACAATCCTTGTCTTTTAATTAGGCTGTACATTTAAATATGATTAATTTTATATGGTTAGATTTAAATGTATTACTATTTGACCCTTTTGATATTTGCTTTTTACTGTTTCTGCCTTCTTTTGAATTGAGTATTTTACTACTTTCATTTCAATTTTTATTACCTAAGTGAAATTAATAGTTTTTATTCTTTAACCATTCCTTCAGGATTTCTAGCATACATCTTTAACTCACACCTTTACTATTATACCACTTCACATAAAATATAAGAATACAACATTATGCTTTCTTTTCCTCTAGCCTTTTTGAATTATACATAAAATTCCACATGTTTCATAACCCTTGCTAAACTATTATCATCCTTTTAAACTGTCAGTGTTTTACTAAAATAATTATATATTAAGAAAAATATTTTGTATATTTACACATACAGTTGTTATTTCTGTTACTCTTCATTCTTTTTTGCAGATTTATATTTCCATCTGGTGTCATTTTCCTTCTACTTGAAGGATTTTCTGTAATATTTCTTGTCATATAGGTCTGTCTGCTAGTGATGAATTCTCTTAGCGTCTAGATGTCAAAAAGACTTTATTTTGCCTTCAGATTCATAAGATATTTTCCTCAGCTTATATTCTAGTCTGATAATTTTTATCTTGCAGTACCTAAAATTGTTACTCCAGTGTGTTGTCACTTATTTTGTTTCTGATAAAAAATGTGCTGATATTTGACCTGACTCTTTTTCTTCTGCTCATAATGTATTTTTTTCCTCTGAATGCTCTTATGATATTTTTCTTTATCCCACTTTTGAGTATTTAATTATGAAATCCCTTGCTGTATTTTACAATTTGTGTCTAGACTTAACTTTTGAATAGATGAGACTTATATTAACTTCTTTAAATATTTTACTAATTCTAATAAACATATAAGTTTTAGGTCTGTTTCAAATGATAGACTAGCCCCTTCATACTATGTTCTATTTCCTGCTTCTTTGCATGCCTGATGGCTTTAATTGGATGCCAGGTATTGTGAATTTTACATTTTCTTGTGCTTGATATTTTTGAATTTCTATAAAAAAATATTATGGAAATAGTTAATTTATTTGCAAGTGGTCTTATTTTTTCAAATATTACTTTTAGGGCCTCCCTTGTGGTGTAGGGGTTAAAATAGCAGTGCTATCAAGCTATCGCCAGCCACTGTAGCATAAGTTTGATCCCCAATCAGGGAGATGACCCACGTGGCACAGTAAACTTCTCCTGTCTCACCCACTGCTCCCCTTAGCAGTGTTATTTCAGTCAATCTGCCTGTTCTTCTCCCCACTCTGTTTCTGGTAAATCCTTTCACCCCACCCCTGACTACACCCCAGGTCTTCTATGCATAAAAAAATAAAATGAATCTTTGAAAAACCCCAAATATTACTTTTAAACTCTGCTAGGCAGGAGCAAAGGAATGTTACAACTGGAGTAATTAATCCCCACCACTGAAGAAGGACACTTCTGTGTTATCTATCCAATGTTCCATGCATTGAAAGTTTGTTCAGTCACTGGTGGGAAAACCATGACTCCAGATACGATGTGAATAGACAATATGTTTCCACTAATCCGTTGGGTCTTTCCCCAAGTAATTGAAAAGTTTCCCAGCACACACACAGTACGCAGGACTCTATTGAACACCCAAGGAAAGAGGGGATGTGAGGGTAGAAAGCAGTGGGGGAGGGGTCCAGTGGACTATGATGGACTGTTACTGGTATTCCTTTGATGGGTCTGGTATAGTAACATACATCTGATGAAGTGTAAATCTGCACTATGAATCATATACATTGCTATAAACCAGTTACCTCAGTAAAATAAAAAAAAAAAAAAGAAAGGAAAATAATACACAAGAAAGACCCTCTGCAGATGTCTGGCGTTCTTTCTCTGTGTATCCTTTTCTTTCCATACCTGTCTTGCTTACTCTAGTCATCTTGGTGTCCCCAGAGTCTCAATGATATCTTCTCAACTCAGGGAGTATTCTGAATTCTGTTTTTTCTGCCCCTGCAATGTGTCTGAAAATTCTCTTTGCTGGAAGGTTGGGTGGCTAACCACTACTATTTTTTAGGATAACAATCATTCATTATTTCATATGTGAAATTGCAGCTTTTCAGGTAGGAGTACAATAAATCCTATGCAATTATTTCATCTTACCCAGAAGTGGAAGTCCCATTAATTTGATTTTGTTTTTAATAAATATTCTCAAGTTGACTCCCTTCCATTGCTTCCTCACATTTGGGAAATATGTGCTAAAAAGAGACTTGAAGGAAACTTAAATTCATATATCTAAGTGAAAGAAGCCTATCTGAAAAGCTAAATATTGTGTGGTACCAACAATATCAAATTCTGGAAAAGACAAAACTCTGGAGACAATAAAATGATCAATGTTTTCTAGCAGTTGAAGCACTGAAGAAATGAACAGGCTGAACACAATTTTTAGCACAGTGAAAATGCTTGATATCATACCATAATGATGGATACTTGTGGTTACACATTTGTTCAAATGCATAGAGTGCAGAACACCCAGAGGAAGAAAGGAAACAGACATAACAGTCCTTTTTTTTATACTTTTTGAGAAATCTATTGCATATCAGACAAAAAATAAATTATAAAAGGATGTAATTTTAATTCAAAATAGCTACATAACAAGAATGTTGCTTTACCTATAGAATGCCCAAATGGAGACTTTTTTTTTTTTTAGCTAAATCTCAGTCATTAGGGCTAGTGGGTTTATCCAGTGCATCCTATTATACATTGTCATTTTAAGAAAATCATCCTCTCTTCCTTTTTAAAATAAAACTTGTTAAATATAATAAGTTGATAGAAAATTTGAGGTTTATATCAGAAGTCTTTTTCTTTCTCCCTACATTTATTACTAAAATTTAATTCAAAATGGATCATAAACAGAAAACAGAAAATTGTAAAATGACCAAGGATACATAGTATAAAACCTAGATTACCTTGCATATGACAATGACTTTTGAGATAACACACGAAAGACACATCCCACAAAAGAAAATAATTGATAAGCTGACTTCATTAATCTTAAAATTTCTGTTATCTGAAACACGGTGTCAATAGAATGAAAGGGCAGGTAACAGACAGGAAGAGAATGTTTGCAAAAAAAAATCTGATAGTAGAAAAAAAAATAAAATCTTTACTCAAAAAACACAAATAAGTTTTAAAACTCAACAATAACAAAACAAACCGACTAAAAATGAGCCAAAGACCTTAACAGACAACTCACTAAAAACAAACAAATAAACCCCTAAAGATGTCAAATAAGCTTTTCCATGGCATATGCCATTATAGAAAGTACATTATAAACAACTGAATGCTGGTTAGAATGGCCTAAATTAGCAAGAGCACCAAATGCTCATGAGCATGTGGAGCAACAGGAACTCTCATACGTTACTCGTGGGATGCAAGGTGCTTCATGTACTTTGGAAGGCAGTTTGGCAGTTCTTACAACACTAAACATAATCTTACCATACAACCCAGCAATGGTGTAAAAACTTCTGTCTACATAATAATGAGCATACAGTTGTTTATAGCAGTTTCATTCATAATTACAAATTTTGAAAGCAACAAAGATGTCCTTCAGTAAGTAAGTAAGTAAAGGAACTATAATAAACTCACAAAATAGAATATGAGTAAACCTGAAAAGAAATGAGAGACTTGGAGGAAACTTAAATTCATGTATATAAGTGAAAGAAGCCCATCTAGAAAGCTAAATATTATATGGTACCAACAACATAAAATTTGGGGGCCTCCCTGGTGGCTCACAGGTTAAGCACAGCTCTGTGAAGCTGTCCGCAGCCTCTACAGCACGAGTTCCATCCCTGGCTGGCCAGGGAGCTACCCACATGGTGTGGCAGACCTCTCCTGTCTCACCCATTGCTCCCCTCAGCAGTGTATTTCAGTCAGTCTGCCAGTTTTGTTCCCTACTCTGTCTCTGGTGATCCTCTCACCCCCCACACCTCTGGCTTGTACGCCAGTTCTTGCATGCATAAATAAATCTTTAAAAAAACAATATAACATTTTGGAAAAGGCAAAATTCTGGAGATAATAAAAGACCTCTGTTTTCTAGCAGTTGAAGGGTTAAAGAAATAAACAGATTGAATACAAAATTTTTAGCACAGTAAAAGTGCTGGAAATCATACCATTATGATGGATACTTGTTATACATTTGTTAAAGTGCACAGAGAGCAAAACACCAAAAGCAGAACACTTAGGTAAGTTATGGACTTTGAGTAATTATGGTTTAATATTGCTTCATCCTTGGTTAAAAAAGAAAGTACCATTCTTCCTAGTGATGCTGTTAATTGGGGAGACCATCTATGGGGATCAGGGGTTATATGGGGGTTATCTATACCTTCCTCTTAATTTTGATGTAAACCTAATGCTGTGAAAAAATCAAGTCTTACAAAATAAATTACAGAGAAAAACAAATGCTTAGTGTGATATGTGGCACATTAAAGCTCTCAGTAAAGGTTAGCTATTATAATTATCTGCATTGTTGTCACTGCAATGCTCTAACACAGTCATTACGGGTTCTTGCCTCATCCGCTAGTGGCAGCTGCTTTTTTCTCCCTCTACATTTCCCCTTTCTTGCACATATGTAGACACCAGATGAAATGATCTTTGAAAATATAAATTAGAATCATATAATTTTTCTAATTCAAAATCGTCCATGCTATCCCATTACATGTAGAGTGAATTTGAAAATACTTACATTCTGTGATACCAACTATAATCTGATCCCTGCTCATCTTTCTAAGTTCAATGCTTGTTGCTCTTTGTATTGCTTTATCTCCCTTATTTTTTTTTAAGATATATTTATTTATCAAGCACTGGGGTACAGGCCAGAGGCACAGGAGGGTGAGAAAATTCACCAGAGACAGAGCAAGGAGCAGAACAGGAAGAAGGACCGAATGGCTCAGCTGAGGGGAGCAGCGGGTGAGACAGGAGAGGTCTGCCTCACCATGTGGGAATCTTCCTGGACAGCCAGGAATCAGACCGGTGCAGCAGAGGCTGCAGACAGCTTCACAGCCCTGAGCTCAACCCACTGCACCACCGGGGAGCCCCTCTGTCTCCCTTGGTTAAAAGAAGTTTTTTATTTCCTAAATCATGCCACACTATTTCTCCTGGCTACCCTCCTCTTCTTCTGTCCTCCCCCACTCCACCCATGCCATTTTCCTTCTTTCTAGAGGACCCATGCATTCTCTCTTCACTTCAGTTGTTTTCTTACAAACTTTAGGGTATAGCATAAATGACATTTCCCCATAGAACTATTCCCCGACCACTCACAATTGAAAATATCTTCCCCAACTTTTACTCATGAAAATGTATTTCATCACTTCCATGAAGGCAGGGTTCAGAACTACTTTGTCAATCACAGCATACTCAGAGACTTGAACAACTAAATAATTTTATAGCACATTGCAAATAATCCAAGTCTAATAACATATGTTGTTAAATAAATAAATGAAAGTACTCAAAATTAACTGTAAGGGTATGGATTTTGATTAAATATTAATGAGGGAAATTAGATGATTCATATTTTCAAAATTTCTATAAAATATTAACTAACATTTATTGAATACCCACTATTTTCCAGGCCAACGGCATAGGTTAATGTTTATTCCTTACAACAAACATGTAAAGTAAACCGTTTATCCATTTTTTTTTTTTTTAAAGGAGACTCGGGCCTTCTTGGTGGTGCAGCGGTTGGAGACCTCTCCTGCCACCTGCTGCTCCCCTCAGCAGTGTGTTTCATCAGTCTGCCTCTTCTGTTCCCTGCTCTGGCTCTGGCGAATTCTCTCACCCTCCTGTGCTTCTGACTGTACCCAGTGCTTGTATAAATAAATAAATAAATCTTTAAAAAATAAATAAATAAATAAGGAGACTCAATCAAATTAAGCAATGTACCAAATTACCCAACTTGTAAATAGCAGTCTTTAAATCCATGAGATTCTAGGATCGGCTCATTATATCACAGTGTAGATATTAATCTACTTTATGATTAGACATCATGTATTTGAAATTGCTAAGTCCTCTAATGAGAAACTGAAGTACAGAGAGAAAAAGTGTCTCACTGAATGTCCTGTAATAAATAAATAAGAAACAAGGCTTCTGGACTTCCAATCTAAATTGTTTCATCTCACTGGTGTTGAAATACAAATAGCAGTTAAAACAATAGTCAATCATTTCAGAAAATCTTAATACCTTATCTTACTCAAGCAAGAGGTCTACAAATACTTTACACTATTGTTAAAGAGTTTTTCTGCATTCCTTAAGGAATTATCCCTGTTCCATGTTTTAGGTTTTCAAAGGTGTTATATTAGATTTTGTAATTTGACACTTTTGAAGTAAAATAAAAAAAAATTCAGGCATATTGCAAGGAATATATCTTCCAATTAATCATTAATTTTTGTTTTTCAAGTTGTTGTCATCAAATTCTTTATCATACAGAAACATATAAGACTGTTGAATAGATATTTTTAGGTATTCAAACTTTGCTTCATTTGTAAACCTAAAAGCTTTTCTGAAGCAGGATGAGAAGCAGCAGCAACACTACATAATTACTAATTCATAAAGATATCCAACCAGTTTTTACATGATATCAATATTATGTCTCTCTCCCTAGCATATTTACATTGTTCTAAAAAAGATTAGCACCATCATTTGTATTATAGGTAGCACAGTGTATGTTTTAATAAAGGGAGTTTGAAAGTAAAAGTTTCAGAAAACCTGATACCAACAAAGCAATGTCAAAAATGTGAAATATTTATTAATGAAATAATATGTTGCAAGCACTGTGTTCTGATCATCTATTTCATGCTCCATCTCATTAAATATTCACAGGAACCTAACATTAAAAAGAAAATACATTTATCTTCCCATTTCACTCAAAAGAAAATTGCACTTTAATTAATACCCAGGGCTTCCTAGCTCTTAATGAAAGAGCTGTCATTCTGACCTAGATCTTCTGGATTCCACGTCCATAAACTTACCTAACATAATAAAATTGAACATTAAAATTATTCCCATGGAAAGAGCTATATTTCTCAAACTGCTGAA
The DNA here is from genome assembly GCF_964194135.1 of Talpa europaea. Taxonomy (NCBI): domain Eukaryota; kingdom Metazoa; phylum Chordata; class Mammalia; order Eulipotyphla; family Talpidae; genus Talpa; species Talpa europaea. The sequence goes on from NC_140076.1 coordinate 51,687,221, forward strand.
ATATGGTTCAGTTTTTAATGGCTGAAAGCCATTAAAACACATGTGTATTTTCTTAAGCACTTGAAATAGATCGATGTAAACTATACGGTTTCTTGCAAACCGAATAAACACCATTTTGTATACAGTGGATCAAAAATTCATCTCAACTTGATTGAGCTATGTATGCATGGTTACTGAAGTAGATCAGAAGGAAGGAGTGTTTCAGACAGAAAAGGCACCATGGGGAGGGAAAAGAAAGATAGGAGCTTTTGATAAAATAGAAGTAACTCAGTGTGATCCAAGCTTTATGTATGAAGGCATGGTTAGTCAAACTCTCCCTCACCTGATAACCTTTGCAAAAGCATTACCATTCCTTCTCAGGGATCCCTATTATTTAATTTCCCTATCTGTAGAGTAATTCTTACCTTGAAATAATAAATCTTAATATACTATAGGACTGCTGTGAGAATTAGGTGTATCAAATGTACTTTTATTTAAACAGGAATTTAATACATCACAGTTAAATGACTGGAAGAAAGGGTAAATGGGAGGATATGGTTAAAATATGAACTACAGAGGAAATAGTGAGGGGATAAGGGAATTTCTGTCATAATAGGAGTTTTGACTTAATTTTCAGATTATTTGTTATTTAAAAAACAAGATTGTAATCACATGAAAGAATTTACAATGAAAAATAAAATGTCTCACCTCCCGGTGGTGCAGTGGGTTGAACACAGTGCTATGAATCTGTCTGCATCCTCTGCAGTGCAGGTTCGATTCCCGGGGCCAGCCAGGGAGATTCCCACATGGCACGGCAGACCTCTCCTGGTGCGCCCGCTGTGCCCCTCAGCCGTGCTTTCAGTCAGTCTGCCTGTTCTGCTCCCCACTCTGTCTCTGGTGAATCCCTCACCCTCCCATGCCTCTGGCCTATACCCCAGTTATTGTATAAATTAAAAAAAAAAAAAAAGCTTAAAAAAATATGTTTAAAAAAAATAAAAAATAAATGTCTCATGAGATTTGTGCTGTACATAAATCATTATTCTGTCCCTATGGTGCCCTTATTTATGATAGATTCATTCAGGAAGACAGTAGAAACATGGAAACAATGTATACAAAGTACTTCAGTAATTCAAATATGAAACTATTAGGGCCCCAAACAGGCTATATTTTAGGGATGGAAAGAATAGAAAACTGCAGTCCATATTTAGGAGGTAAAAGTGATGTTCTGTGAACTGCATATCTTTATAAAAAGAAAATAGCATCATATTTGCAGCTACTGCAGCACGAGTTCAATCCCTAGCCAGGGAGCTACCCATATGGTGCAGCAGACCTCTCCTGTCTCACCCATTGCTTCCCTCAGCAGTGTATTTCAGTCAATCTGCCTGTTCTGTTCCCCACTCTGTCTCTGGTGAATCCTCTCATGCCCCACACCTCTGGCCTAAACCCCAGTTCTTGTATGCATAAATAAATAAATCTTTTTAAAAAAATAGCATCAGACAAATCCGGGCTTCTGACTTGGGCATTACTTAACTAGACAATGTGGTTGGGGAGAAAAAAAAAATAAATGTTATCCTTGTTGAGATTATAAAATAGAAAAGGAACAGATAGCAAGAATAGGAAGTTGTTGCTACTAAGAGTAAGCATGTCAAACACTTTAATTTTGAAAAAATACTTATAATCAAATATCACATTTCTCATTGTTTCTCAATATGATAAATCAAAGAAAAGTTTCACCAATAATATAATTCCATGTGGAATAAGAAATGAACTCATACTGATTGTGTTTATTTTTACCTTGTTTACCTAAATCCTATATTATTCAACTAAGAGCTTAGGAAGTTGGAGTTAAGAAAAAGAATTTAGTAAAGTGATTAAAAAGGTGTATGCTTTTGCTTTGCCCTTATGATATGAAATACACCTGTAAACTCTGTCCATAATGAAAGTTTTCAAAACAAAGAAATACACTAAATTCTAAAAATTTAAATGACAAATTCTGGGAGACATCAATATATTTATATTGGAGGAAATAACCTCAATACCCAGGGTTCCTAGAGATTCTGATAGTTAAGGCATTTGAGAATTTATGTTATCTCAAGCTAAATAAACAATTGATTAGAGTTGCCATCAAAAAGTTGTGGGAAGGCTTGTAAGTTTTTAAAGATTATCAATTAAAATGAAACAATATCAGACTGGATGTGTCTTTGGAAGTACCTTAGATCAGAATTGTCTTGGTGAGCTAGTGCTAAGTTGCTGACATGCTGCTAGGCTGCCTCAGGTTTACATTATCAAGAAACCAAGTGGATAAAAAGTCTGATTTCCTTTTATAAATTTGGTTTCATTAGCTTTAATTGACTTACTTGTGTTGGTGTCTTTCCCTGAAGAAATGATCATAGCAAGAAATTGGAATATGCTGATGGATTTCACCCAGGTCTCATGCTTCATTCAACATTGTTTACCAGAAATGAGGCAAATTCCATTGAAAACATACAACATGAGATTAGGGTAATCATAATATTCCACGAAGTAAAATCGAGGACTATTGAGAGAAAAGAGGATTTTAATGCTGGACTCAAAAATTATTAACTGCCCACTGCAGTATAAATACTCGGAAATGTTCCTAGCAGGTATCAAGGACAGAAAAAAGTTTATTCAATCAATAAATCTTAAGGGATTCTCTAGAATTCCATGCTCACTGAATTCATCAAAACATGACAGTGTACGACCAATGCCAATATAAACATAATGTAATTATCTTTATGTGAATAGATAATTCATTCAAATTGATATATGTAGCAAATAAACTGGGAAAAATTCATCTGTATGAATTATAAATAACAAGATACTATTTTCATCTATTAAATTGGTAATTTTTAAAATATACTGCTAATTGGTGAGGATAGAATGACAGGGACCTCATATATAGTTTGAAAGAATTAAAATCATTATAATACTGCTGAGCAACTGTCAGTGTAAATCAAGATTCTCAATATCGTATAATGATTAAAATTGGAAATAATCTAAATTTTACACATTCCATTGATGCTTAATACTATCGAAACATGTCAAATATTTTGAAGACTGCTGATATATGGGAAAATATTCATGATATAATGTGATGCTAAATGCCAGAGACAATTTTGCATATGTATATATATATATATGTGTGTGTGTACACACACACACACACATATATATATACATGCTGATGCATGCATATTTGTATAAGTTATACATTAGATAATAAATTTTATAGGTTATATATTACAGACATATATATATATATATATTACACACATGTGTGTGTACACACATAAATACAACCAGCAAGAAATTAATTACAGTTTTCTTTAGGCCACCAAAAAACTGACAAATCTCCATATCAAATATTATATTTAAAATGTCCTTCAAGATATGTAATTTACTTTTATAATTAGAAAAAATATAATCATTACTTCTTCCTATACTAGTATTAGCTACTTAATTCAGATGATCACTATCTTTTTGCTATATTTCAACAACCTTCAAACTATTTTCCTTACTGCCTCATATACATTCTTCTAAGTTTTGCCAATTATCTTGGTAAAACATATATCTGATTGCAATCCTCACATATTTTAAATCCTTAGGATTTTCTGGTACTGCCTATATAAGTAATGTCTATAATATTATGTCTATGTGACATGATGTCTATAAAAGATCCTCCATGATCTCCAGTGACCTATCCATTTCAAATCCTGCTCCTACCCATGTATATATCTACAGTTATGCTCCAGTGTTCTCCAAGTCCAACGTGCTTGGAAAATTATATACACTTTCGTGACTTTTGATATCATTTTATGGCATTCTAGATCCTAATTGTATTTCTTCCACTCCCAACAGATAGAGTCTCACTAGAATATTTCCTACTCTATTAAACTTTCCCCAATTCTATGTTCCAGGCAGACTTGATCTAACTTCTGTAATACCATAGAACTGCAGGTGTTGTAATCCTCTTCCTGCATCCTATATGCACAAAAGAGCAAAACACTTATAAATATTTTTTGAATGAATGAATAAATAAGTACCTATAGTCTGAATGGAGTCACAAAATGTTTTGAGATCCCAGAGCAATACTATTCTTTTTTTTTTAAGATTTATTGATTTATGCATACAAGAGCTAGGGTACAGGCCAGAAGTGTGGGGGGGGTGAGAGATTCACCAGAGACAGAGTGGGGAACAGAACAGGCAGAAGGATCGAAGTACACTGCCAAGGGGAGCAGCAGGAGAGTCAGGAGAGGTCTGCTGCATCATGTGGGTAGCTCCCTGTCCAGGGATCGAACACATGCTGCAGAGGCTGTGGACAGCTTCATAGGTGGCATCTTAACCCCTTGCACCAAGGGAGGCCCAGGAAAACTATTCTTAATTCCTTCTGAGAACTTAATTAAACCGCCATCAGAATACAATTCCTCTTAGGCACATCAACACTGTTTTTTATTTATTTTTCACCTTGATTACCCCAGCATATACTCTCCCAGGTCTTTAACTTTCTCTGTGTTGATTCCTACTCAATATTCTTCTTTGTATCCCATATCTCTATTCACAAATATTCCTCACATTCTCATACATACAAAACATACATTCTCATACATACAAAACATACTCATATTCTTCTTTACCTACATTTTCTTTTAAATATATATATATATATATATATATATATATATATATAAGCTTGGAAATATTTGTTTGCTTACATTTTTTTTTTATTGAAGTACCATTCATTTATACTCTTGCTAGTCTTTTGGAAGTATAGGATCTGTCCCTCCAAGGGTAGTAACTAAATTATACCCACCACCAAAGCACCCACAGTCCACTACCATAGGTCATTGTGCCCTCTCCCTAACTTTTTTTCTCCATCCTTCTCTTCCTCTGGATACCTCAGTTCTGTGTTCAGTTTTCAGGGGTTAGTTTTTATGTTTGACTTTATCTGACTCTTTATTTGGTGTCTCTATATTCCACATATAAATGACACCCTGTATTTGTCTTCCTCCTTCTGACTTATTTTTCTGAGCATAATCCCTTCCAGCTCTATCCATGTTTCCACAATTGGCACGAGTTAATCTTTTTTGATCACTGTTGAACCTATATTGTCATGGTTATAAATCCTATTTCAACTCTAGATCCACATTTAAACATTTTTTGACAAACATATTAGATTGCTACCTAAAGTTTACTATTCAGACAGTTGAACTCATTATTCTTTTTGTTACAGACATCAACTACTTTAGTAATAAAGGCTATCAGTCTCAGAAATCTTTCTTTCCTGGTTCTCCATTCCATACCAGTAATTCTCAATTTCATCATATCACCCCTATTTTTTCATTTTCTGCTAACCCTTTCAAATCCTTTTTAGTACCTACTTCAAATCCCTGTTTCTCTAGTTTTTATCATTAAAATATAACTTGTTTACCAAATTATTTTAAAAACATAAGTACATGCATTATCTAACATAAACATATATGTATAGAGAGAGGATTTCATGCTAATGATTAAGAACATGAGTTTTCAGTCACAAGTCTTAATATGGGTCTTTTATTTTCAATCACTCAGGGTGATCTTTAGCATATCAACTACTCTTAGTTTCAATATTGTCAGCACTTAAATTCATATAATAAAACTTACCTCTCAGCCAGTAGGGATGATTTAATTGTATGATATCTCAGATGAGAGAGCCCAATACTTTGCATAAAATATGCAGAGGCGTCTATGTATTTATTGAGAAATTAGTATGTGTTAAGGCAATAGAAGGGGAATGCCCCCATTTTCAGGATCTGTTTTGAAATTACAAAAGCTTTAGTAGATATAGAACAGAAATATTATGTTTATATTAACTGTTGATATTGTAAAGTGTGGTTTATATCTCTGAGCATCTAGGCTTCCTAGTTTTGAATCTCAGAATTAAACAGACTCAGTCTCCAATTACAGGTTATGCTGAGTAAGAAAGCCTGCCCCATTGGGGCATAGCACAAAAAGTTACAGCTTGGAAGAATAAGAACTCCCCTGAGCAGCTCAATTTAATGAGAAGATAGAGAAGAGGGGAGAAGGGAAACAGGAGAGGGAAGGGGAGTGAGGTGAAGTCAGGCTACAGTTGCCTAGATTCTTCTATTGAATTTTACTAATTGTGTAGGAGAATCTCCTCTTTACCTTGAGATAGGTAGAGCCAGTGGAGAAAGACTGTGGGAAAAACACATGTTGGGAAACATGGAGTGGGGAAGAGCAATTTCTCCATATGAATGAGAAAGACCTTTGTACATGGTGTCTCATAGATGACCTATAAATGGCAAATACTTTTGTTACTTTAGATTTGTCTCCCCAAAATATTTTAGTTTGTTACCAAAAAGTTTTAATTGTCCCTAGCAACCTTAGTGGGGGAATGGGGAAACTTTTCATTAATCTGTTACCCCATGACTTCTCTGCATTCTACCCACAAATTCTTTCCAGTTTCTTCTCACACTCTTTCAAGCAGTTTATCATTTTAAAGCATAATACACAAATCCATATTTTAAACCTCATCTTGCATTATTTCCTTAGCCTAAAATGTTCCTTTATGTTTCAGACCTTAAGATGAATGCTAATTCTTCTTTCTTTTTGTTCACATTACCAAACTTTATTTAGCACTTACTCTACTCTTGAGAGTATTAATTATTCAGCAACTCTCCATTACTTCTAATTTTTAAATTCCTTAAAGATTGAAGCCAAAGTGCCAGGTGTAGCACCAATTCTACTCCATCAACCGAGTCACACCATAATATACAACATAAAGGAAGTACTTAATATCTGTTGTAGGAAATGAGGTAGTAATCATGAATAAGTTCACCTGTATTTCTATCTCCAGACCATGTGTTAAAAATTATTAAATATCACTGGCCCTACTGCTCGCTACACCATATATTGGTAATTCATCTGGGTTTTACAAAAGGAAAAGATTGGCAACTCGATTGCTCTCTAAAAATATGGCATTAGGGCTTTAAAATCAGCTATTTCTGCTCTATTCTGACAATTCCCATGACTTTGACCTATAAAAGGAGTGTTGAAACAAATGCCATTTAGAAAGTCAAAAGGCAGATTTTATGAATTTGTATCTCCTTCCCCAGGGAGATGCTGTAGAACTTTTATTAACTCTATTCCCTCAAGCCACAAAGAGTTAGTAAAAATCTAAGTTTTTTATTCTCTCTATGGAGTAATATCATCATAGAGTTACAGCCACTATAAATGAGGTCTATGTAATGTACTTTATTTAGAAGTTATTCCTAAAAGTAATAGAAACCATCTGGCTCTTCCCTCCCTCATTTACTCACGGTAGTGAGATTTATGAGCTTGTAGTCTCAGGATTGCCTACATCTTCTGACTAATTAGGGTCGGTATAGGATGAGACATGAGAAAATGCACTTTACTGATTGACTATTTTGATCAGACACTGCTTCTTTAATCTTCACAGCAGTCTTAACAGATACATACCCTAAAATAATGCAAATATACTCATTGGCTTCTATTGGCTTCTATCTGTGGCCCAGCTCATGTTTTCAAAAAGAGAGGGATAATGCTCTTGTCTTCTTTTGGAAAGACAAATAAGAGTTTAGAATGGGCTTCAAAATCATTTGAAACTTTCTTGGTATATAAATCTATCAACAATGGCATGTATTTAATTTTCACTATTTTTGCTTCATGCCTTATACTACAGTATACAGATTGAATAAAAACATATTGTCATTAACTTTGCAGTAATAAAACTCAGTATTTTACATGATTCATTTTTTGTATCTCAGCTACTGCAATGTAGTAGGGTTTTATAGACTTAACCTGTTGGGATCAAGCCTACAGAAGTGGAATTATTCCCCCAATCCAAAATTTGGTTCAGATATCAAGACTGATGATAACACACACACACAGAGCAAGGGGATCTAAAAAGTTTGTTTTTCTTTTTTTACATAATGAGTCTTTCTGAGGACAGAATGGATATCAGCTGGAGTGGTTAGGGTGTTTGGCTGCATTTATTGAATTTCCTGCCCAAAACAAAGACTAAAGCAAGTAGGTTTTTCTTATCAGCTTGCTCAGAAGGGAAGCAGAAGGTGAAGAGGGAGAGATACACTTTAATTCTGAAGCAGTTAAACATACACAAAAATTGTTGTCAGATGATAACATAGTCCCATTTCACACATTAGAAAATTTTACATGAAGCTCAGAGAGGTAACAAGATCGAGATCACAAAATTATGAATTATCAGGGCCAAAATGATGGTCTATCAGATACCTGGGTTCCATTATCTGTCAGAGGGTTATTTCAAAGGACTTGTTTTTTTTTTCCATCATATCCACACTGCCTTCCTCAGACAGAAGTAACTTGATTAAAAATTAATCTGAGTTGCTTATATAGTTCCATTTGAAAATGTTTCCTAAGAGCTACTGTGATTAGAATGGAAGTAACTGCAATGGGAATTACCTTATATTGAAACAGTATATCAGATCAGAATCTGTTTTTGGAACTCACTGTCGTCTAAATAATAGTATATTTCAAGATGTGATTGTAAAATTCTAGTACTCAAGTTCTTTCATCTGTTCAATAAATCAAAGACTTCCTACTAACTGTGTTATATTTTACTACACAGGCCAAAACACCTCTCTTAGGTCAATTTCACTTGATCAGAAACAGCAGAGCTTCAGGATAGAATCAAGCTGGGTTCCAGCACCTACTATTAATTTAATGATCTAGCTTTTGACTCTTACTGCTTAGGTCCTTCTTCTGGTTCATGCCTGACTAAAACATTCATCTCTTACCTCCTCTGAAACCTGATATAACCGACCTGTACCTACTTAGTTCTCTGAGATGGTGCTGCAGCATTGAATGTTTCTAGGACTTAGCTCGTTATCAATATCTTCACTTATGGTATGGTAAATCTAACCTTTACCTTACACTCTACTGGGAACATCAGAGACTTATTATAGAGATTTTCTTGCTTGGGTTATAGTAATGTGGGACTTTAAAAAAGAGAGAAAACTTGGCTTTGATGCTATTATAGTTTCTCTCCAACATTGACCTGTCTACTTTTCAGGTTGTCTCATTTGATCTAAAAACTCAGAAGTCATTTATTTTTTTCTTTTTAATTTTTTGTTAGACTATTACCTTTCTTATCTCCTAAGGTAATCTCCTCCTGTCCTAAAGACTTGGAGATATTGCCTTATTTGGCTTTTAAGAGTTTGATCCACCACTTAGAATGGGTCTACAAATCTGAGAAATGGCTAGGAATAAATTTTCTCACTATTTAAAATATCTTGTCACTTAGGTTGATTGTATCTGTTTCATAGTCAATGTAGCCAGTCATGTCTGATAGATATATTCTATTCTCATTGTCTGTATGATGAGTAATAAAAAATAAATTGCATATACTCAGTTTTCAAAATCTTCTCACTTGATGGAAACACTGTCTATCTTCAGTCCAATAATGGACTGATGGGATTCTCCAATTCACTTTCTTCACAATGGTAAGGTAGAGTCTGCCATCTACATTTGGTTTAGAGGCCTAAAAATGAAACCATACCTTCTAATCAAGTAGACAACCAAATGAATTCTGTTTTTGAGATAAGTAGTTGGAGTTCTTGTAAGGTCAGTCCAGGTATCTCTTAAAAGTTAAATGCCAAAGGTCATCCATGTCAGAGAGTAGGTTGCTATTTTATTGATCTTTCTAAAAGGTCACAGTTGGATTAATGGTGCCTAAGGGAAGTCTGTTTTACTCTCTGTAAAGTTACCAAAATTATTGTTGAATTTTGAAATATCAGATACACTAAAGAGTCAGCATTACTGCTAGAAGAAAATGTTCTTTCCCCCAACCTCCACCTCCATGATCCAAAATAACAAAAAAACACAAAATCAAAAACAAACAAACAAACAAAAAAAGGTTTGTGTTTACATGCGTCCATTAATCTTAGGTAGTTCTATAGTAATCAATACGGAAAGCAAAGTCTGCTTACCCAACTGATGAATTTCTATTATAACTACTGCCAGGATCCTTGAGTCAGCATTATTGGTCTTAAAAGCTATGTTTCTGTAGGTGACACAGTGCTGCATAATGAGAAGAATACAAGATTTGTAGTCAGATATCTTTACGTTCAAATTCTGATTCTGGCATCTGATGCTTATAAGACACTGCATGTTATTTTCATCTATATTTATCATCTATAGAAAAAGGAATGATAACTTCTACTTCATAGAAATAGTATAAATATTTGAGTGACTAGAAATGCTTTATTTATAGTGGCACCAATAACTTACAGCTACTATTACTAAAAATCAATTATTTGGCCACATGACCCATTATGGGAGAGCATATTCTGTTTCAATCAATTCTTTCCCCAGAAAGAAGCTGGTATAAGACATCTATATATTTTGTTGAAAAGTTAAATATCAATGACACTGACTACCAGTTAACATACAATATTACTTAGCAGCAGTTTTAACATTCCTAGTTGATTACCCTATTCGTTTATTCTATAATACCTAAATATCCCCGCCTCTATAGATAGCTCAGTGTTTTAATTCTAAGTATATATATTTTTTCATTATATGTGTTCTCAATTTTTTCTTTTTTTTAAAGCTGAATTTGTATTTTTGCCTTTATTTATCCTTTCCTATTATTGTTATTAAGGAAGGGCATCCTCACTAGCTCTTTTTGAGTCCATATCTTCCCTTCATTATCGACTCCATCAAGTGTTCTTTGGCTGCATCTTCCCTTTTCTCATTCTGTTCTTTTTTTTTTTTTTAAGATTTATTTATTTGTGCATAGAAGAAGCAGGGTACAGACCAGAGGTTGAGGGGGGGTGGTGAGAGAATTCACCAGAGACAGAAACAGAGTGGGGAACAGAACAGGCAGATTGACTGAAATGCACTGCTGAGGGGAGCAGTGGGTGAGCCAGAAAAGGTCTGCTGTGCCAGGTGAGTTGCTACCTGGCAGGGGATCAAACTCATGCTGCAGTGGCTGCAGTTAGCATCATGGGTTGCATCTCAACCCCGTGAGCCACCAGGGAGGCCCTCATTCTGTTATTTCTTATTCTTAGCTCAGTAAAAAGTTTTCAAAACTTCATCCTAAAACATCATTCCTTTAATTGTGTGCTGCAAGAAACCTTTTGTGAAAAGAAGATGGGGTATGACAATCTTTCTATATGATTATTAAATAACTCTTTCAATCTTTTTAAATCAATTTCTTCTCCCAGAGATATGAAAAATAGTTTTTTTTTTTTTTAAAACTGAAAGATTTTTAAAACATATATGGGCCTCCCTGGTGGCACAGCGGTTGAACGCTGGGTTGCGAAGCTTCCCGCAGACTCTGCAGAGCAGGTTTGATCCCCGGATGCTCCGCGGCCACTAGAGGAGGGTCCCACATGGCTCACAGACCTCTCCTGCTGCCCGCTGCTCCCCTCAGCAGTGTACTTCGGTCCTTCTTCCTGCTCTGCTCCCCGCTCTGGCTCTGGTGAATTCTCTCACCCTCCCGTGCTTCTGACTGTACCCCGTGCTTGTATAAATAGATAGATAGATAGATAGATAGATAGATAGATAGATAGATAGATAGATAGATAGATCTTTAAAAAAAAGAAGAAATATTTAAAATATTCAAAACAAATACAAGAAAAATAAGCATGATCAAGAATATAGGAGAAATTAAGTTTTGCTTTTTTTACATGACTTCTTTTTCTTTATTGAAGGATTCTAAAAGGGGCAATTTTGTTGCCAAAAGCTATAGAATGTAAATGTGGTTAAAATGTCTGAGGAATAGAAATTGAATAAACCTCATTCCTTGGCACACACTAGTCATTTAATCAACACTTTAAAGAAATTTCTCTAAAGTCTTTCATAGTGTGTCTTATATTTTATGATAAAAAGTGGGTGAGAATTAGCCTGACTACCACATATTCATTACTGTGCAATTTTACATTTTCAGCTGCCTGCCACTTACAAATATTCAAGAAAATATTCAAGTTTTTCCCCTAAAGAATGGATTCTGTTCTCCTAAAATTTAATTTGTACTTCAAAGTATCTTGGCTTGTTTTCATGAGTGTTTTAGAATGTACTTTTGGTCACCATTTTTATCTTGGTCATATTTATAACATAAAGTGATGACTATTTTAAAGTAACATTCAATGTCACCTTTCAAAAATCTATGCCTTCCAGAATCATGAAATAAGATCAACATCTGATCCTGTAGAAGATGAACTATAGTGTTCATATTGCACAAAGTCTGACTCTAGCCATATCTCTCTCCTATGTGGTTTAGACGATGAAAATAATGTTGCATTTATTTATATAAATGCATCCCAGGATCTACATAGGAAACTTGAATAGGTAATTTTTTTATTGAAATAAGAAAGGTTACAATTAGCTAACATTATTTAAAAACCATTCATTATCTTAGTCATTAGGGTTGTTTGGAAATTATTCATTAAATACTTCAAGTATTTACCAGGAAATTCATTATATAGGTACCAACTCAGCGCACAATATAGTAAAAACCTGTTTTCTTGGGCCTCCCCGGTGGCGCAGCGGTTGAGCGCTGGGGTGCGAAGCTGCCCGCGGCCTCTGCAGTGAGGGTTCGATCCCCGGTTGCTCCCTGGCCACTGGAGGAGGGTCCCACATGGCGCGCAGACCTCTCCTGCCGCCCGCTGCTCCCCTCAGCAGTGTACTTAGGTCCTTCTGCCTGCTCTGCTCCCCGCTCTGGCTCTGGTGAATTCTCTCACCCTCCCGCGCTTCTGACTGTACCCAGTGCATGTATAAACAAAACAAACAAACAAACAAATAAATAAATAAAACATGCCTCTATAAAAAAAAAAAAAACCTGTTTTCTTGAGGTCAGCAATAAACGGTTATGAAGTACTGTATTGACATATAAAACAGGTTAAAGTAGATGAATGTGAATACCAGTGTGAATGAGAAAAAATTTGATTAAAAATGATGTTAACAATATTTTACTTTGACATATTAGCCATCAAAATTACAGTTTATAAATACATGTTAATAATTATTTAAATTATCTTATACATTTTTTGGGAAACAATCAGGAAAATGTTAATGTTATCTTAATTTCACACACTAAACTTACAGAGTTCATGTGTGTACATGATTTTTACAAAGGATCTTTAATTTTTAATATATGTATGGAGAACCTCGTTTATTTTAGAAAAATGTATCAGATGTAATTCTTATTAGAACTCTTGCTATTAGAGTATTATTGTGAAGAAATTCTAAAATCATTTTTTATATAAATGCAATAGATTGCCTTTTTGTGCCCTTTTATTTTTGACAGTTTACACAAATATAATTGAAAGGGTAATCATAAGTATTTTGATATCATAAAGAATCAGTAACTAAGCTATTAAATTATAAGTAAAAATCACTTATTTTGTTTTAACCTTTATAATGAAAATTGTTTTCTCATAAAAGGATCAAAGTGTGCTTACTACTGCCTTGGATTTTTAAAGAGGTAATGAGCAGTAAACTCAGCAATTACTCATACATATTACTAAATGTCATTCATTGAAGAGCAGCAAACTATGAAGAAGGCAAGATATCATCTATTAAGGGGAGAAACTTTGGACCGATTTCATACTCCATGAATTCTCATTCTTCAATGTAATGCTTGAATAATTTTATGCACAGTATTGCAAATAAAGGTAGAAATTCTTGAAGTCTGTTTGACTTTGGCTTAATTGAAATGCCTCTTCCACAATCGTGTGTGCTACTTCAACCAGCAAACTGGATGTGCTTTTAAATGATACAAAGCTAGATAGTATATCACAATTTGCAATGATACATCATGATGCTAAGAAAAATCTGTGTTGCTCTTACCAATCCAGTAACTTGGGTTTCTGTAAATCTCTTTTATCTGCACCAATAATTACTGTACTTCAGCAAGGCAGTTTTAATTAAATGTCATCCTTTAAAATCAAGAAACACTTACAAGGTCAAGTAGGTCTAGGATAAAACTAAAGTTTGCTCTCAAATCATGGATTACTTGATATTCTGCTATAAAGAAAAATTGTAAATGGAGCATACATAATTCTCCTCATACAAGTTTAATGAGATTTTGGCCAGTTCAGAATTGTATTCTCCATATAATTGTGTAACTATTAGTTGGAGAATAATGTTTTCTTACCTTTGTCTATGGAAAATACTTCCACAGAAAATCTTTCATGCAATAAATCTTATATATTTTATTTTTATGAAATGTATTTTATGAGTCTTACCTTGCTATAATTCTTTAGCTGCTTTCTATAAGCTATGTTTGTACAATTTCTAAGACATTAAACAGATAACCCAGATTACATACTGATTTCATTATTAGAGAAAAATATGAAATCTTGAAATATTCAGTGCTCACAGATCAGAAAGATTACTGCTCTATTATTTATTTTGATTATTTTTACTTATTACTTACTACTTGCATGTTGAAGGGGAGACACAAAGAAGTGAAAACTTCATTATACAGATTGTTAGAAAAACTAATGCAGGAGTTGAAGTTAAAAGACATGTAATTAAAAAACATTTATTAATTACTTTAATGCAAAAATGATACCAAATTATAGATCAACACATTTATTTAATGACTCTAGATTACACCACTAGTTTAGTGGCAATATTTGGATTTGACCCCATAAGATTCTAGATTGTATAATTTTATTTTTTTTAAGATTTATTTATTTATGCATACAAGAACTGGGATACAGGCCAGAGTGTGGGGGGTGAGAGGATTAGCCAGAGACAGAGCAGGGAGCAAAACAGGCAGATGTACTGAAATACACTGCTGTGGGGAACAGCAGTCGAGTCAGGAGAGGTCTGCTGTGCCATGTCAGTCACCATCTTGGCTGGGAATTGAACTCATGCTGCAGTGGCTGCAGATTGCTTCATAGTGCTGCATCTTAACCCCTTGTGTCACCAGGGAGGCCCTAGTTTGTATAATTTTAAACTTTAGGCTTTTCAGACTCTCATTGGCGAAAACCTGCAGTTTAGACAAGATAGGATTTGAGAGATAGTAGACATGAAGAGAAAACCTAAGCAAAAACAGAAGTAGTTGATAGCATTATAAGCTTGGGAAGACTTGGAGATAACCTTCTCTAATGTGCAGTCCAGTCTACTTCTCCAGCTTCATCACAAATCCTAGATTAAGTAACACGAAGTGCTTTTATGCATATATTCTCATCTCTATCTTTGCACATGTTGTCACTATTTGGAAACCCCACCCACCCTCTGCTATCCCAGAATCATTTAAAATCCAAATCATTATCCATAACTTTTGTTCAGTCCATCTCCTGTCTCTCATCTGGCCTCTTCTAGATTCCAAGTTTATTACACTATTGAATTTAAAGACTTTTCTCATTATTTATTTAAATTTTATCACTAGTTTCTCACATAATAACTAGACTAGAGTAAATAAAGATAGTGTCTGTTAAACTAAAAAGGACTTAAACACAAGCCTTGTATTTTTATTGCTTTTCTATCAAATTGATACATATCAGAAATTCAGACAGGCAGACTGACTGAAATACACTGCTGACGGGAGCCCCAGGCAAGACAGGAGAGGTCTGTTGCACCATGTGGGTTAGCTCCCTGGCCAGGGATAGAACTCGTGCTGCAATGGCTTCAGATAGCATCACAGTGCTGAGACTTAACCCCTTGCACAATCAGGGAGGTCCCAGAAATTCAGACATTTAAGGACTGTCTGGATAAATGAATGGTTTATATAATATGTGTGCTAAACTTTTGCAGATAACTTAGAGTTGACTAGGCTTGAGTTTGAATTCCATTTCTGGCATTTATTGGTATTTAATTAGTCCAGATGCTCAACTTCCTTGAGTCCCCAGCTTCTTCAACTATAGAAAAGGGAATTTAAAAGACACCTTCTCATGTGATACCAATACAAAATTAGATAATATATGTGAAGAGACCACTACAGCACTTAAGAGAGTCAATGTTTACCGCATGATAGCTATTAATTATTAACTAATTAGCCATTAACCTAAGTAGGTATTGTCGTTATCATGAATATTCTTACTTTTATTCCTCAAACATAACCCAAATTTGATCCTTAAACAATATTCTAGATGATAGTAAATTATGAGCATCTGTAGACAAATCAACAGGAAATTAAAAATGGGTAATATAGAGTTGAGAATTTTCAGTATTTAAAAGGAAAAAGAAACTATATGAGTCTTTTACATGGGGGCCTACAGGGAATTATAAGTTGACCAAATTTTAATGTTTCCTATGGCTACCAAGCTGTCTACTGATATTCATTTTGTAGAGACTACAAAATTGCTCCACAGTCCTGGAAAAAGGCATTGAAATTTCCATTTCATTATGTATACTGCCTTTGAGAGACCAGGGGTCTTCCTGAAGAGACATTCAATATGGGACTAAAAGCATTTGAACCATTTACAGACTGAAAATGGGTTATATTAGTGCAAAGTGAGACATTCCTGTAAATGTTAAAGACTTAAAAGACTTTTAATAATATCTAAAAGTTACTCATTTCTGCTCAAGCCATGCAAAAACTTCAAATTTTGTCCTTTCTTAAGTCAAGGCAGTCAGTAATATACTTTTAGTAAGTCATAAGTGAATTAGTAACTAGTGTTACTAGAACTGAAAATCAATGCAAATTAACCTTTTGGTAAAATTTAAAAACAATGCATGTAGAAGGTTTGAGCAACTTATTCTCTAGTTGCCTTTAGTGTCTTTTGTTCAAAAGATGGATTAGGGAAAGTATCAGGGGAACATCATTCCCACCCCTTACAAGATAAAAGTTGCATCTAATCTTTTCATTAGGGAGTAAGTCTCCCATGTAATGCTAATACTACCTTTGCCTTTATTATCTACAATTGTAAATTTGAAACAGGTTTTCAGGGGAAATAGTCATAAAAGTAAATTTATGCTGATAGACACATCTTCCTTAAGTATATCCTCCCGTTCCACCTCTTGTAGTAACTCAGGGAAAATTTACCAAGAATCTGCATATGCTTCTTGCCAAGGTCATTTTGTCCACCTCAGGACAAGTCATAATATTAGAAGAGCATGTCTGCAAAATATTATCTTTCATTTTCCTTCACTAGTCATGTAAAAGAGAATGTCTTTGTATTGGAAATTATTCTCTGAACCTCAACTACCTATACTTTTGAGAACTAAAGTCAGTCATATATTTTTGATAAGGCACATTCTGTTTGTTTCTAGGCCATCTCTTCCATTGCTTAGGGGTGGGAATAGACTCAAATTTCTCCATGTTTCTGTGAACACATGGTGGTAAGGGTGAAGAAATTTCCCCTGTTGACTCAAGTTAGTTTCTTGACCATAAATGAAACCTAGATGAGATAAGAATCATGTATTTGAAAAATTTTCGTATTTTCCTGAGATATGCTTTCCACAGATCTGGCAGGCTGAAGGTAAGGACCAGAAGTTGCCTGTACTTGGAATAATCCTTTCACTAAACAATATCCAATATTACTTTCTATGAAAAGGTAATATTATATCATGCTAGTTTCCCTGTCGCCTTTCCTTGTCACAAGGAAATAAATTCTTGCCCTTGGTGAACTCCATCTTGGTAGTGTCCTTCATTCAGTCCACGTTCCCAGAAAGAGAATGAATCACTGAGTTCAGTGATACTTGATTATATTCTGAAATTATTTCATTTCCAGCAGATTCAACTGATCTTAGGAGTTCTAGAGTTGTTCAATGTGCTCAGTCATCCTGGGATAGTAATTATTACTTTTGTAAGAATTGCAAGACTTCATAGAGGAGGAACAGACTTCATAGAGGAGGCAAAATTAAAGTTGAGCTTGAAGATAAATAAAAGATTGCTGGGGAAAGGAAGCGGAAAAGGATCACCAGCTGAGGAAAGAGCCTAAGGAAAGAAACCAAGTTTCACAATAACACAAAACATTGGTGAGGACATTTAGAGTGCCCTGGGGAAAGAATGAGACTTGAGAGTGAGATTGGAGCACAGCAGGAGGAATCCTAAAGAATATGCTAAGGTTATGTTCCTTTATGCAAGCAGCAGAAAAGAAGGCACATGACAGATTTTTCTCCCACTGTTCTAGATTACTCAAGGTCTCCATTTGTGAAAGTGTGTGAGACAATTATCATGTTGACAATAAAAAGCATACCGAAGAGGGCCTCCCCGGTGGCGCAGCAGTTGAGCGCTGGGTTGCGAAGCTGCCTACAACCTCTGCAGCACCGGTTTGATCCCCGGCTGCTCCCGGCCACTGGAGGAGGGTCCCAAAAATGGCGCGCAGACCTCTCCTGCCGCCCGCTGCTCCCCTCAGCAGTGTACTTCTGTCCTTCTGCCTGCTCTGCTCCTTGCTCTGGCTCTGATGGACTCTCTCACCCTCCAGCGCTTCTGACTGTACCCAGTGCTTGTATAAATAAATCATTAAAAAAAAAAAAACCTAAAAAAAAAAAGCATACCGAAGAAATAAAAGAACTCATCTTGGGAAGGATGACAACAGGGGGCTTAGGGGGAGCTATTACTATATATCAGCAGAGATACACAGGGGGCGGGGCACCTGTAAATTAAAAATTCTGCATTTGAATTGCAATGGTAGCAATTGGAAGTTTGGGAAACTGACTTATGTAAGAGCCAAGGCTGTTACATATTTCTTAGATCAAAGCAACTGGCTTTGAAACAGTGAAAGTGGGCACAGTTAACATCTTGGAGGGAATAGGTGTAGTGGGATGGGAATGTTGAATAGGAACAAGATTGTGGCATGGAAAGGGGGTTGCTGAGGACAAATTTTGCGTATCATTATGTAAACAACTAGACAAAGAACAACAGTATGAATGACTAAGCACTCAAAACCCCCATCTTGATGCCTAGAATATTTGTTTTTGTTTAACCAAATTCATGTCACAATTGGCTAGCTTAAATAAACTTGAAAATATAATAAAAAGATAGAAAACCTTCTTTCAGAATTGGGCCCTAAATTCATTTTTGTAGGGATGCATTTTGTTATAAAATAGTTAAGATACATTTCTCAGAATCTTATGCCACTGACTTTTATTTTACTATATATTCAGATACTCTATCATTAAATTCTGACAGATTAACTATCTTGGGGCAAAAATATGTTATAGTTTCCTCTTGCATACTGTTTAACTAAAATGCAATCCATAGTCTCTGCAGCACGAGTTCTATCCCCGGCCGGCCAGAGAGCAATGCACATGGTGAAGCAGACCTCTCCTGTCGCTCCTGCTGCTCCCCTCAGCAGTGTATTTCAGTCAGTCTGCCTGTTCTGTTTCCCACTCTGTCTGTGGTGAATCATTTCACCCCCTGCATCTCTGGCCTGTACCCCAGCTCTTGTATGCATAAATAAATCTTTAAAAATAAATAAATAAAGTGGATATTAGACTTAGTTGTTACTCATACACAGTTTGAATCTATCTTAAGGATTTCATAAGGATTTTCTTTTCTATCCTGTGTTAAATCTAAGGAATGTATCTTATAGCAAAGACATACAAAACCTTGCATAAAATAATGTCCACTCCAGCAGGGCAAATCAAGGGGGTACCCGGGGGAGGAAGCAGGGGCTTGGTATGGGACAGGGGTACGCGAGGAGTGGAGACAAAGCCAGGATCATCGCCAGTCTCATTTATTCAGGAATGTGTACAATGTTATATAGGGTTCAGAGGAGGAGGTCTCTCGTTATCTCTAGCAAGGAGAGACCACCAATGCAAACAAGCCACAGTAGCAAGCAGGGGGAAAGTTTCAGTCATCACAATAGGAAACTTGAAACCTTCCCTAGAGCTAACATTCAGTACCTGCTTCAGGCAAGAACCCGGATGTTCAGGTCTGGGCCTCAGGTCTGGGCCCCGACAAAATAAAACAAATATAGTAATAATTTCAATCACCCCACCACAAGTCATATACTCTTTACCCTAATAGGCTTCCATCAATAAAACTGACATTTCAAAACCCAGAAACTCTTCTTACAGTTTAAGTAGCATTGCCAAATATTTCTTAAAGACCAAATCCTACCAAATGGATGGAAGGTAATTTTCAAAAGAAATAATTTGTTTTTCCTATCTCTGCTAATGAAGATGTTCTTAAGCAAAGATATAACATGATTTTCGAGGTGGTAAAAATCTAATGTGTTTCTCTGCTTTTAAATTAAGGTAGCAATTTGGCACTCACAAAGTAATCTTGGCCATGTATCTGAAAACATAAAACCCAAACACTTGTAGCTGCCAGGTGTCTCATTTTCTGCTTGTCACACTCATGTGTATGAACTGGAAAGCCAGGCTGTTTTGAACAACCTCTGCAAGCCCACTTCATACTTTAGCTGAGGTGGAATTTTAAATGGTTCTCTCAGCCCTCTAGATTCCTAGCTGTTTTCAGATTCAGCCAACACACTATGAAAAAATGAAGTATCCTAACCCAGCAGCATATAAAGATTCTCAGCTTTTAACTGGAAAATGTAATTTATTTTAATGCACACTTTCCTTATAGGTTCTGCCTACATAAGATGAACAGATCAGGTAATTAGTGCAATTGTAATTTTAATAAAACAACTTGTATGTGAATGAATTTGAGTCTCCACCAATTTGGTTAATAATTTGACTAAACCCCTACTAAATAGATCAAAATATCTTACTTGCTGGTGTAAATGGGAAATCATGCCCATAATAATCTCTAAATGAAAATAACTTGATTCAAAGGGCATACATTCTGTCTGCCATTCTAACCATTATAGGTACAATGACAGAGCAATTGGCAGTGTTTGGAAACAAAATTCAACTAAGTAAATGTTAAGAATATTATTGGCTTTATTCAATGATTCATGAATCAGCCTGTATCCAATCTAGCATATAGAAAGGAGCTTTATCAAATGAAAGACTTATATGGGCTGAAGGAGCAGGAATAAGGAAGTTACACTAGGCAAAACAAGCAGATTGCTTATGGCAAGATTACTTTAGGGGATGATAGTGGTCTATCAGGAAGATTCCATAACTAGTGTTGTGCAGGTGATTCCCGATTGACTGGTTTATGATTCTGTTTCTAGGAGAGTGGAAACTATAATTAAGTATTTAATGATGTGGGCTTAGCATAAATGATTCTATTTGGGGCCTGTTGTCTTTTTTTTTGTTGTTGTTCTAAAGAAACTAAGATTTTCGAAACACATTATCTTGATAAATGCTCCCTATTAGCCTACAAAGCAGATATATTTAATTCAGTAACACAGATTAGGGTCTTCATGCTATTTATAAGCTTTTGCCTAACTTTTAAAGTGTTAATTGAGGAGGTTCAACTGCCAAAGTCCCCTCCTTAGGTTTATCATGATTTGGTGAACTCAGAATAAAATGAAAACTTCATAATTGTTAGAGGAAGAATACCGTAGGTTAAACAGGCTGGATTTTAAGCACAATGTGTTTGTGTGGCTCAGGTAGGGCCCACACTGTACTCCACCTCCCTTCCTGCTCCGTGGATCTCTCCAGTCTAGTGAGTAATTTGGCTTAGGAAGCTCCACCTGCACTCTGGGGCCAACAGATGCTGCTGTGAGCAGACCCCATCTGATGGCCTTCATTATGTAGAGCTAGCTGCCTTTCCCGCCTCTCCCTCCATGTGAAAAATTAAGTTTGCAGAAGGGGAAGAAGAGATTCATGGACAAGAAGAGGAAGATCCACCAGGAGCTTGGCAATCGGAGCCCTTCCCTGTTTAATAATTTGTTCTGGACAATTGGAAATCAAATGACAAAGGAGAAAGCTTAAGCTCAGTGACTATAGAATCTTTGAAGTTCTAGACATGCTATCAGAAAAACTTCCAAATTTCACATATCTAAACTTTAGTGGAAATAAACTGAAAGATAGCAGCACCGTGGAATCTTTGACACTTCTGAAAAGACTGCATCTGTTTAACTGTGAGATTAGTGGCCTGGATGACTGAGAGAGAGGACATCCAACCTCCTGTCTCAGCTGACCTACCTGGATGGCTACACTAAGAGGGAATTGGGAAGCCACTGACTCATGTACCAAGGTGAATGGTGTAGATGATGCGGAGGAGGATGAAGTGGAGAAAATAAAGAGGATGAAGAAAATGAAAATGGTGAGGAACAAGAGTTTGATCATGAAGAGGATGGAGATGAAGAAGATGAGGAAGACAGTGGGGAAGGAAGAAGAATTTGGACAAGACAGATATGTTAATCAAGAAGAGGACTACCAGGATGAGGATGAAAAGAGGAAAACAGAAGCAAATGATAAAGGAGAAGATGCACAAGATCCAAATAAACATCAAAAAAAAAAAAAGTGTGGTATTGGTTGGATCCTTTTATATGGATTTGATAGCCTTTTACAAAAAAAGTAGCTATGATACAAATGCCAAGAACCCCACTTACCCATCTAAAGAGGCAAAGTACAGTTACTGTGATATTCTGCCTTCTTCCATTTAATACCTTTAGGAAATCCACCATCATGCTTGGGGACTTCACCCCAATCTAACTGTAAGCGTTGTTAGATTTACAGTAAGACTCTTGCTGTAGTGTGGATAGCTGTGCTTGGATATTCAACCCTCTGTTGCTACCAGTTATATTGATATTGTAAAAACATTTTTACTTTCTGATCAACAGAGAAGCTTTATAAATAAAACCTTAACATTTAAGAAAAATAAGTGTCAAAGTGTAAAATATGAAAATCACTAAGCAATTTATTTTGAGTAAATCATTGTAAAATTGAGAAAATGGTAACCCCAAGGCTATATAAGTACCTGAATGGTTTATTTAATCAGACTAGAAGTAAGTTAGTGGCCCAAAAATGTCTGCATATTGTTGGAAGGGACCCCGCGCAGTGAGCAGAAGGGCCTTGACCTGAGTCCCTAAGGCATGTGAAAACACATGCGTCTCGGAGGAAAACCTCTGAGTGACAGGACCTGGTGTTGAGAGCCCGGAAAGTGACTTGCATGGAGTCAGGCCTCTACATTTCCACAGTCTGAGAATAACAAAAATAATGAGCGGACTTCCCAAGCTCTAGCTAGGGGGCGATACGTTTATGTGCGTGAGAACTAACCACCTGGTACCCTACTGTCAGAAGTAAATAGATAATAGTAAGAAAATAGACTATTCATATGTGTCATCATTATATGGTATGCTTTGATGTTACACCTGCTGCAATTAAAATAGTATATAATGAGTACTAAGACAATAAAGATTTACTGCATGCTGGACATGACAGTCCCCATGTCTGATTTCCCTCACCGTCGCGTCCCAGGTCCAGGACTCACTAGAAGTCCACAGCATGTTATCAAGCCAATTCTAAAAGTTTGAGCAGACCCTGATTTACTAACATTTGAAGAGATTTGAACAAAGAAGGACAAATCAGATTAATAATTAATTCACAATTGACAAAAATCATTAGGCTGCAGAGCCGTTCCCATGAATTGAAGATCCCCTCTGACATTCACCATATTACAGCTCATACCAATGTAGATATGGGCAAATTAACTGTGAGCTGCTGACAGCGGGTAAGTTGAAATACAGATCAATGCTGTTATTATGAAGACAAAACCAGCACACAAAAACGCTTTCCTCCCACTGTCTAACATCATCCATATTGATGTTTTCTGTCAATATATAATAATACACTGTCACACTTGATGGGACAGGAGGAACAGATTACAGAGAAATTGCACAGGAATATGTTTTTATACATTGTGTTTCTGGATCGGTATAATCAAAACAATTATTGATTCAGGAACTTTGACTGTTAGTCCCAACAAGATGCATGAAGCATGGAAGGAGAAGCACAATTTTTTATTCAATTTAGCATTGTTTTTGTAAAGTGTTGGTTAAAAGATATATCTGAAACTTATTCTTCTCATACTCTCCCCTTGCTTCCTTCCACTTGTACAGGGCAAAACCTGTGGAGCAGTTCTTGACTTTTTCTCTCAACACATACAAAGTCTTCATCTCTGTGGATATTAACATATAGAAACCTAATCTAAATGAGGTCAGGAGACTAGAAGAGAGTTCCCAATCATGAACAATGAACAAACTTCAGGATCCAAATGCTTTGTCTCTCTAGCAGGGAAATATATTTCTTCTTCCCTTCCACATCTGCCTCCCAACTGAAGGGTGGAGGTGTCTGTCTAGAGTAGTGGTTCCTCTAAGCATTATACAAAGGCATAATGCCTTTGATTCAGAGGAAGTACACATGTCTTCTAGTAAGACTGTACTTTCCAAATTATGTTTTTGTTGTTTTCTAATTAATTCATTTTGTTGGTGAAATAATAGATTGCTTTGTTTTTGAGGTTAATACTCGACACCCAAACAGTCCATTGAGCTCATTACTTTCTCAGTGACCTTGGAGTCTTAGGGTGAGTCATCTCCTGGATTTGAGATCCCCCTTGTGGTGTCTGAATTTTCCAAGACTTACTTAGAAAATTTTTCTTTTGTCTAAGGCGTGTTTTCTATGGAGGTAACTGGGCCTTTCGTTTATTCCAATCTGAAAATCAGGCTAGTCAGCTTGAATACATACTGTTTCCTGTTTGGAAAATCATGGTATTTGGGTGTAAAGGCTCCAGGAATTGACTCTAATTCCTGTCTGGAGATGTGGAGCTTGCTAAAAGGAACTGGCTGTTTAGGAATTTATAGCTTTAATAATATAATAAAAATGGTATTTCTCCTTCTACCCTTATTGGCTTATTGTATCAGAACCACAATCTTCCCCCATGTGAGTTTCTATCTAAAGGGGTCGAATTTAATCATAGGTAATTAAGAACATAAGTGGCCTTTACAGGAGACTGTAGACCTTTACAAACTTATTTATTTTAAAATCAAATTGGACAGGGGACCTCCCTGGTGGCCTAGATATTAAGTCTCAGTGAGACTGAGACTGAGTTTGATCCCCAGAAAGGGAGCTAACTCACATATGGCGCAGCAGACCTCTCCTGTCTTGCCCACTGCTACTCTCAGCACTGTATTTCTGTAGGTCTTCCTGTTCTGTTCCCCACTCTGTCTCTGGTGAATGCTCTCACTCTCCACACCTCTGGCCTATACCCCAGTTCTTCAATGTGTAAGTAAATAAGTAAATAAATCTTTTTAAAAAATCAAATTGGACAGTCATGGCTCTGAAATTGCTGAATGAATGGAAAGCCTTTCTTGATTGATACATGCCGCCAAACATTACCAAAAGGCTAAAGTTGCTTTTTCTGCAAAATGAAGCTATAAAACTTAGATCAACAAACATTTGAGAGGGAAATTAACTTCTGAAGCCTCTCTCCACTCCCTCACCTCTTTTGCCTACAGAGGTGATAAAGATGTTGGCAAACCCCTAACTTTTAACAGGAGGCTTGGAAACTCACTGATAAATTTTATTAAACTTGTCCAGCAGCTTTTCCTGTTCTTGATTATTGATAAGTAAAAAATTCACACTTGTACCAAAAAGCTGGATGAAACTGTTCATGATTATTATAATTGACTTCAAATTAATTGACTTCAAAAAAAAACCAGATCTGCCTTCTGATGCTAGCTCTACTCAGCCTTCAAGTCTTTTTGTTACAAGCTGAACCAAGACATTTTTTCTGTTAGTCAAAAATAACCAGAGTGGAATGAAACTATGCCCAATACAAATAGAGTTAATGTGGCAAATTGGCTAGCTTTCACCTTAGATGAAGTACCTAAAAGGTTTGTAAAAGCCCTTAATTGTCAACTCCACCAAACAAAGCTTAAACAGACGAGAAACCACATCATTTCTGTTATTACTATAAAGAGCCTGGGTACCGGAAAAAAGATTGTCACAAACTTAAGCATTTCTGATGTCTTCCTGATTTCCAATGATATAACTACAAGAAATTACAGGATTTTTTCCCAATCATTCCTTTTAATTGGTTTAGACACACAACTTTCCAGATGGGAATGAATCTCTCTGTGTCCTTACTGGCACTGGAGCCACACTCAGAGTTCAGCTCCAGTGCTATAAAACAGCCCTTGCCTGGGGAGATCAAAACAGTTCAGATAGTGGGGGTTTCTAATAAACCTCAAAAGGTTGCTGATGCTGAACCTATTCCTTTTTGTTTAAGCCCTGTGAGAGATACCTATTGTTTTGCACTTAGTTCTTCCACCCCTAACCTTATTCATTCATCAGGGTAAGATTTCTTAGAAAACTATCATGTAGCGATCAACCTCTTTCCAAAGGGGGAAATAATTGTAGAATTTGACAGTAACAATCAAAATAGCCAGCCAACTGAATTAAATAAATCTTTATTTTTTTTTCCCTTTCTATGTCTTTGACAGTACTGGAGGTGATTCAGGAGACACTGATCATTAATCACAATTGAATCAGCTACCTCTCTACAGATGATGGGAAAACCCTTTATTAAAAAACAACTATCCTGAAAAAATTCCATAGGAAGGATAGGCTCACATGGGCTTTGGGATCTTAAAAAGAGTTTAATAAGTCCATTTATCCTTGAATATCCTAATTATTAGTTCTCCTTCCTGTTTTGAATTATTTACCCAGAAACATGAGGATCAACACAGTCTACATGGTATTATAGCCAGCAATTGACTCCCTGGCAAAGGATACCTTCCTTGCTTTAGAATCAATGCTGCCACTGCCCTTTCAGGTAAAAGCTCTGAGGATATACTTTTTCTAACTACCCTCCATATAAGCCTTTCATGCTGCAATCACCTTAACATTACTTCCCTCCTCCCCAATATTACAAACATGATTGTTCATAAGTGCTTGACATTGATGGATCACCTCTTAAACCCTCATGACAATCTTCAACAAACTCATTTGGTTCATGATAACTTCCCAGGGTTCAATAATGGTTTGTATTGAAAGCTGAAAGTGGCAAATAGCTGGATATGCATTGTCAACACCCTTTGAGGTAGTTGAAGCAACGTCTTTGTTTTTGACTATTGTGGTCCGGCAAACCAAATTATCATGATCACATGGGCCTGTACCCTTCCCAAGGACAAAACTGCTAATATTCATGCAGAAAATAATTGTTTTCCATGTGTCTCATGATTTTAGAATTTAGATTTTAGTTTCCATACTTCCAGTGAAGATAAAATTAAAAATGATTGTGTTCAGGAATTGGCAGGTGCGGTAATTTTTCCTGCTGCCTTAGCTATCATTAAGATTGCAAGGCATTCTAGGGCCTCCCTGCTAGTGCAAGGGGTTAAGACGCAACCTATGAAGCTGTCCACAGCCACTGCACCACGAGTTGGATCCCTGGCCAGGGAGCTACCCACATGGTGCAGCAGACCTCTCCTGACTCACTCACTGCTCCCCTCAGCAGTGTATTTCAGTCAGTCTGCCTGTTCTGTTCCCCACCCTGTCTCTGGTGAATCCTCTCACCCCCTCACCTCTGGTCTGTACCCCAGTTCCTGTATATATAAGTAAATAAAAATCTTAAAAAAAAAAAAAAGATGGCAAGCACTCAAAAATGGACTCTCTGGGGGTCTCCCCAGTGGTGCAGCGGTTGAGCGCTGGGTTGTGAAGCTGCCCGCGGCCTCTGCGGCACCGGTTCAATCCCCGGCTGCTCCCCGGCCACCTGAGGAGGGTCCCAAATGGTGCACAGACCTCTCCTGCCGCCCGCTGGTCCCCTCAGCAGTGTACTTCGGTCCTTCTTCCTGCTCTGCTCCCAGCTCTGGCTCTGGTGAATTCTCTCACCCTCCCGAGCTTCTGACTGTACTCAGTGCATGTATAAACAAACAAACAAACAAATAAATAAATAAATAACATGCCTCTATTAAAAAAAAAAGTTTAAAAAAATGAAAAAAAAATGGACTCTCTGGAAGATAAAAAAAAATCACCTTGTTCTATGAGGAAACCTGGTCTGAAAGGAACCAACAGCATGCAAACTTCGCCCATGGTCCTAAGGGTCATTTCTCCAAATGATAACTTAGGAGAACAGATGAGAGAAGCCCAACAATTGGACCCAGAGAAAATGAGATTCTAAATGCAACAATTGTTGGTATGACAAGAAGATAAAGTTCTAGTTTGGATCAAATACAACCCAGTCCTACCAGAGTCTCTAATATGTCCACTCTTCACCATTGTATTTGCATTCAACTATTCATCCATTGACAAAATAATAGCATTTGGGATCAACATTGGCGGGGAAACATTAACAGGACCACAAGAAATGACTATCTTATTTGTTCCACATGTCCAAAATATAAGCATTTTCAATCAGGTACCAATGTGTACATTTTCTCCCCAACATGGGACATGGCACCAAGGAAAGATCTTTCCTGGCACATTCCTGGCACCAAGAGACATAAAAACTATTTGATCCATAATGAACCTAATTCTTGATCAGCAATGCTTTCAAAGAAAGATCTTGATAAAAGGAGAGAACTGTGAAAATTAATACACAGAGGGCCTCCCTGGTGGCACAAAGGGTTAAGATACAACCTATGAAGCTATACACAGCCACTGCAGCATGAGTTTGATCCCCAGACATGGAGGTGATCCACATGGCATAGCAGACCCCTCCTGACTCGCCTACTGCTCCCCTCAGCAGTGTATTTCAGTCTGTCTGCCTGCTCTGTTCTCCACTCTGTCTCTGGTAATCTTCTCACCCACCACACCTTTGGCCTGTACCCCAGTTCTTGTATGCATAAATAAATAAATCTTAAAAAAAATGTATACACAGAAACCCTATTTAAGTGAGGTCAGAAGACTGGAAGATAGTTCCCATACATGTGCAATAAGTGAATTAGAGGATCCCCATGCCTTGCATCTTCAGTGGGGAAGTGATATGGCTTCTTGACTTAGCAGAAGGACAAGGAGGTGTCTCCTTGTGCAGTAATAATCCCTCTAATGGTTATATAGGGGGGTGCTAGTTTGGATCCCAGGAAGTGCATGTATTTTCCTGTGGGACAGCAGTTTCCCAATTGTCATTTTGTTTCCTTATAAACCCATTTTGTTGGTGAAATAACTTTTTTATTTGAGATGAATACTTCAAAATACAGTTCCAAATCAACCTATTTTCTTCATCCACCTTTACATCCTAGTCTAAGTCACCATTATTTTTCACCTGGTCCTGATTTACTGTAGTATTCTCCTAATGGGTTCCCTGTGGCACAAGTTAGTTGGTTAAAATTATAGTCAGTTAATATCACTCTTCTGTTTAAAACTTGCCAGTAGTTCCCATATCATTCAGACTATAAAGCAACATCTCTAGCAAGACTCTACAATTTTCTCCCAAAGCTCAATACTTCATTACCCTTCTGACCTTATCTCCTGTTACTACTCATAATGCTCAATAGATACATGAACAAAGCTGAGTTTTTTAAGAAACTGCAGGGGACACTTCTGCCTTGGGACCTTATTTTCTGTAACTTCTACCACTTGGAAAGGTCGTTTATTTAATGAGGCTTTATTTGATAGTACTCTATACTATATAATTATAATTATACTTCCACTTCTTTTTCTAGATTCTGCTTTACTTTTCCACAACAATCATTAAAACTATGCTCAATGGTTTACATATATATATATAGAGAGAGAGAGAGATTTTTTTCTTTGACTATTTATTTATTATTTTATTTGAAGATTTATTTATTTATTTATTTATACAAGCACTGGGTACATTCAGAAGTGTGGGAGGGTGAGAGAATTCACCAGAGCCAGAGCGGGGAGCAGAGCAGGCAGAAGGACCGAAGTACATTGCTGAGGGGAGCAGCGGGTGGCAGGAGAAGTCTGCGTGCCATGCGGGACCCTCCTCAGGTGGCCAGGGAGCAGCCAGGGATGGAACCGGCGCTTTGCAACCCAGTGCTCAACCCCTGCGCCACTGGGGAGGCCCTTCGTTGACTATTTAAATAAAAGCTTGGTCAAAGCACTGAATTTTGGGAGAGAGTAAGGAATAAGGGAGTAGTTTTTTTTCACTTTTGTATCTTCAGCATCTCAAACAGTTTTTAGATGTGGTAGTCCCTCTATCAATAGTTCTCTCAATGGGTAACTTAATCAATCAAGGAAAACTTATTTCAGAACAGTAATAATTTAAAGTATTAAATATTTTATGAAAGCATAAGTTAAAGACAAGAATTTTAACTTTTATCTCACTTGTTACAGTAAACTCCTTCTTATATCAGTCATTTAAATAAATAATGTTGTACACACACAGAGAGATGCACGTTGTTTTAAAAAGAGCTTGACACTACATGACTCTTAGCTATTTCAAGAATAACATTTTGTTAGGGAGGAAAAATCAATCAGTATACAAGTAAAGGAAAATATGCCCAAAACCTTATGCTCAGGATAAAACAGCTGAATAATGCTTTGATTAAGACCAAAACCCAGGCCAACTTATTTGAGTCTTTGCCTTAACAATACTTAAACATTATTCAATAAGATAAGGATATGAGGAGATAGGATATAAGGAATATATGACTTTTTCCCTTGAAAACTACTTAAATTGTAAAACTACTTATCAATTACTGAAAATTTGGAAATAAAAAAGTGTAAGTATTAACCATAAAAATACTCCTCCTAGTTTAATAGTCTTTATTATACAAATTTTGGTTTTCTATATTCTTTTAATTTAATAATATGTTTGAAAAGTTTCAACTGTTTTTATTATGATTTTGCAATTTCACAAAAAACTTTGTTACCTTTTGATGAAATATTTTCTACAATCTGCATTCTCCTTTTGCAGGGGTTTCTAATTTTAGACACTAAAATCATGATTCACATGGGTCATTAGAAATGGGAGCTTTGCCACATTGTCTTTGTACCTATAATGACAACCTAATGGTCAGGTACATACCTGAACAAAAAAATAATGGTTGTTAAATGAACAAATGGTCTTTGTCTTCATTGAATAAGAATTCATCACAATCACATTATTATAGATTTTAATTAGTGAATAGAATAAATGATCTTAATTTCTAAATAAAGAAGAATAATTGAAGTCAATTTTCAAACAGATTTTCTTCACTTTAATACTAATTTATATGTAATGATTGAGATCATAATGTTTGGGCACATGTTCTTTTATTAATCCTTCAATTTTGTCTTTGTCATATGCCAGAATTGTTTTTTTGAAAGTTACTTTCTTAATGACTTCTAACTAATTCCTTAACAATAGTTACATTTAAATGATTGAAATATGAAATGAGCGGGTTTAAGCTTAGCCACTTGTTTTACTGCAGATGTTTTAAAAGTTCCAATCATAGATAATTACTATAATTAATGGAATTATTTGATGCAACAATGATTTTTTTTAGGCTTCATATGTATTATTTTATCTCTGGTTTTCTCTCTGTAGAGGGCTGGAATTTAACTGTATAATTTTGACTCAAGGTTTGTTTTTTTTTTTTTTTTTTTTAATCAAAATACAGCAAGGGTCCAGATGGTTGGACTAAAGAAAAGTCTCTATGAAAGTCTCATTTATGGTAGATTTAACAAAAATTCAGCAGCCAAGCTTTCTGGGTGGTGACATTAATATACTTTCTTTTTTGAAAATAAACTAATCACAACCACTATCAAGATGTTCCTAATTTAAGATACTAAATTGTTTATACTTTTTGTTCTAAAATCTGCTTTTTAGAACTATATAAAAAGGAAAATACATTAACAATTATTTGTTCTGTTTGATGAAGTTGTATTTTATTTAATTTCTACTTTTTGTTTTCGCATTTTAAATTTCTTTTTTAAGGTTTACAACTTATATGGAAACTAAAATATTTTTACTTGTACTCCTTTATATGAAGTGTAAGAGTTCTAATGCAGTTACCAAATTTTTAAGAATTCTCAGAGGAAAAAAATCAATTGATTTTAACATGCCAGGTGCTAAATAAAAAATTTATGATTAATACCATTATTTTACTTTTATTCATCACAATATGCATATTACGGTTGTCATCGTGCTTTTACAAACAGAAGACCTAGGTTTTATCTTCAAGTTCTCCTGATTCCAAAACCTGTGCTCCTTCAAATTCAACACAATAACTTCCCAGCAGCTTTTAAATCATGATTTTTTGTTTGTTTGTTTGTTTTAAGATAGCCTAGGAAGATATATCTTAGAGGATCCCAAGGAGAATTAGTCTTACTCTGGGTTTTGTAACTGTGAAGGGGCTGATATTTTGTACTAATACTTAAAAGTTAACAAATTAGCCTATCACATATTCATAAATCCTAGTAGAAGACACAAGATTTCTGGGTGAGAGACAAAGGCTTTCATTATTCATGGGCTAAAAGATAACATCAGCATATTTGCTTCATTTTTTCTTCCACCACATGAATGACATTGATAGGTACAGAAAGACACCTGTCTATGTTCTTAGGAGCTTTGGAAACATATGAAGATTTTAAATGGTGAACAAGCTTGACTTCATTTCACTCTAATAAGAAACATTATATCTTTATCACCATTAAACAAACATACAGAATAAAGAGCAACTAGGACTTTACTTGCACAGAAAATCAGCAACCATGGAGAATTGTCTCTTACTAACAATCATCTCTTGCTTGCTTCCACTTGATAAATGCAGTTTTTCATCATTGTATCTTTTTGTTCTCATTGATTAAACAACAAAGACTGGGGTCATATCTGTGATTTTTTTTTTCCCTCATATAGCAGTTAAGTTTACATACCAGGGCCACCCTGGTGGCGCAAGGGGTTGAGCGTGCACCATGAAGAAATCCACGGCCTCTGCACCATGAGTTCAACCCCCAGCTGGCCAGGTAGCAACCCACATGGCACAGCAGATCTCTCCTGACTCACCCGCTCAGCAGTGTACTTCACTTCGGTCAATCTGCCTGTTCTGTTCCCCACTCTGTCTCTGGTGAATCTTCTCACACACCGACCTCCCCCATCTCTGGCCTGTACCCCAGCATAAATAAATAAATCTTTAAAAAAAAAAAAAGAAGTTTACATACCAATAGGATTCTACTCAGTAGGGTGGGGCTAAACTGGGATGTTGACCTCTTCCATGGCCTAGGGACCCAGGATAAACCAGCTAAACAGTTTCCTTCAATAATCCTGGTCTACCTTAAAAAAAAAAAACACATATCCCCTCCTTAAGTTTCTACATTGATAATGCCACTCAGTCCAAAAATTAATCCAGATACAATAAGAAGCATTTAATGAATGTGCATACTATGCTTTCTCTTGAGGGAGGAAGTCTAGAACAATTCTGTCATATGTAAAAGCCCTGTTCAGTGAGTTGAGTCAGATCGGAACACTTCCTGAACTGATTAGGCATCATTTTTCACTTCAGTTAAAGACAAGAACACAAGACTTCCATAAGTTTGGCATTCTGTCTTGATCACAACCCAGTAGGGAGAAAATATACTTTTTAAAAGGTGTGCATCTAGAAGCCATGTTCTTCAAACATGAAGACTTTCCATAAATTATATTTGCTCAATTTATGGAGCAGGGAAATAGCCATTTTTGTCGGTTTTATTCATATTTATAGTTGCTTTTCTGGGAACCTCCTTACTTGGCCATACACAGAAGTTCTACCAATTTCCTCTTTTTTAACACTGCTAAAATAAACTATTTGAAAAAATATCATTTATGCTGGATTAGGCTGAAAGTAATTGCATATTTTGTTTGCTGAATAAGGAAGTGTTCTTTCTTCTTTCTTGTACTGATCAGAGCACCACCTTTTATAATGAAGGAAAGTTTATCATTTTTTCTTTGTAAAACAGTTCTAGATTTACACTTGATTTTCTCCAAGTCTGTTTCCAACAATATGGTAACATCTATGGCTAAAGAGAAAATATTCTCTACTAGAGAGGATTTTTTTTAGGAATTCTTTGTGGTATTTTATTTCTTTTTTGTTTCTGGCAACATAGACAGTTATTTGATAAAAATGAATCAAATTTTATCATAAAGGATCCTTATCCTTTGAAGAAACAATGCAAATTAATCTCTTTTAAATGTTATTAGATGGGGGAAGAGAAGACATGCTGTTTTCTACGGTATTCATTCTAAGAACAAAGATTTTAAAAATTGAGTTGCTAAATCACATATACTCCTTGAAAGGGGTCAATAATATGATAATGGCTTCATTCAGCAGAAATATGACAAATTCAGTATGGGTACCAAGTACCGTTTTAAAAAAATGATAATGATATTAAAAAGTACAATAAATTAAGAATCTTCACTATCATCTGTGGGAATGATTTGTCCATCAGAATAATTTATGAAGCATTCTTTTCAAAACAGAATATGAAAACTCAGGATAAAAATGCTCATGTATCACAGTAATTCTTATTGACTTGACAGTGTAAGATCTGTAGTTAAGTTCAAGTTATCTGATTTAGATCTAGAAATTAAATTTATCTTAGTTTAATTTTACATAAAATGAGAAGATGTATATAATGATTGATACAAAAAAATGAGATGGTTTGGCACAAAATGCAAAAGTAAAAAAAAAATAGGTGATTAGTTGCGGAGTTTTTTGTTTGTTTGTTTGTATTTTTCAGAGAAATGAACAAGGAAGAAGCCTTGGGAGTCTTGAAACCACGGAAAGGAGCCCTCCATGTCCACAACCAAAATAACTATACTCTGAAGTTATGAGGGTGCTGAGGTTCGAAGAAAAGGTAGTAAAAATATTATGTGGGTATGAGAACGTAAGTTTGGAGAAACAGAAAGAATGGTAGGTAGAGTCAGGAAAGCAGGTTATGCTGACCACATAAAATAGAAGCAGAGAGTCTAGATGCTAAAGAGGTTTTCAGCTTAGAATGGGAGGTGAGTCAGACACAGAAAGATCGTGATGTCCAGGATTGAGGCAGCAGCTGGAAAGGTATGTCCAGAGGTAAAGAACTGAGACTTGACCTTACCTTGCAAAGTGATACTCTATATAACTAGCTCTCATCCTCAGAGTTTCTACAAGAGTCAGAGACAGACAGTAACTTCATTCAGAGTAAGGATGCACTAGAACATGTTGTACCATGAGTTCCCTCAGCCTGTTTCACTGGCGTTTTCAATACTTTCTTCATAATCTTGACTTTGAAAAAAAAAATTTTCATCAGTGACTACATATTTTGGGTAATGGATAAAACATTTCTAAGAAAAAAGTTGCATTAACTTTGAACAAGACTGTTCTCATTATCAACCAGACTATCAAAAGGAAACGCAGATCAATATTCTGCCTCAAGGCAGTTTTCTGTCCAGGAAATCAGCTACTGTCCTTGTAATAAGAAGTTATAATATTGTTTCTCTTATTTTCACATGTCTGTACAATTGGATATCCATATAATAATGTTTATATAGTACTTTGTGATTTTTGTCTGGGAACCCCAATTGGGCTTTATGTGATGTTAAAATAGCACCTCAGAAAAATCTGTCTACCTTGATATCTAAAATTTTATGAAGGATGTTTCCAGACAATATTCTTCTTTTTTTTTTTAAGATTTATTTATTTATACAAGCACTGGGTACAGTCAGAAGCGTGGGAGGGTGAGAAAATTCACCAGAGCCAGAGGAGGGAGCAGAACAGGCAGACTGACAAAGTACACTGCTGAGGGGAGCAGTGGACAGCAGGAGAGGTCTGCACGCCATGTGGGACCTTCACCCTGTAGCTGGGGATGGAACCGGAGCTGCAGAGGCTGCGGGCAGCTTCGCAGCCCAGCGTTCAAACGCTGCGCCTCCAGGGAGGCCCCCAGACAATGTTCTTATAGTACACATATACCATCAATTCCTACTGAGAAACAGAATTTTGTATAACATAATAATTAGGATTATTTCATTTTTATAACTGCCTTATGAGGTTGGTGGTTTCAGCAATATTATCACAAAATGAGAGATGAGTAGTGGGACAAAAAGAAATGCATTCTAGCTATAAAAATAATTCCATCAAGAGCCCCCCTTGGTGGCGCAGGCGGTTGAGCGCCACACTGTGAAGCTGCCCGCAGTCTCTGTAGCACAGGTTCGATACAGGCCAGCCAGCGAGGGTCACACATGGCACCGCAGACCTCTCCTGTCTTGCCTGCTGCTCCCCTCAGCAGTGTATTTTGCCAGTCTTCCTGTTCTGTTCCCCGCTCTTTCTCTGGTGAATCCTCTCACCCTCCCGCGTATCTGGTCTGTACCCTGGCTTTTGTATAAAATAAATAAATATTTTTCAAAAATAATTCTATCAAAAATAATGGGAACAGAATATTATTCCTTTTAAAGTCTGGTAATTGATGATAACCTAATGGTTGTAAGTCTTCCTGTCTTTCATTTCTTTGGTACATCAGGGCTTGAGGGGG
Organism: Talpa europaea; assembly: GCF_964194135.1. Classification (NCBI taxonomy): domain Eukaryota; kingdom Metazoa; phylum Chordata; class Mammalia; order Eulipotyphla; family Talpidae; genus Talpa; species Talpa europaea. The sequence goes on from NC_140076.1 coordinate 51,723,410, forward strand.
GGAAATAAAAATGAAAACCTTTCAACATACATAAAAATGAACAGAGTTATCATGGGCTTTCCTTAATTTTATTTCCTTCTGGGTGTGCAACGCATTTTTTGATAAACATTGGGGATTTTAAAATGCTTTGTAGCCGACATTCTTGACAGAGGGAAAAAAAGCGAAAAAAAAAAAATCATTTCTTCTCCAAGTAGGTATAATTTGTTAGCATTGCATACCCAGTTTATTTGTGGAATTATGTGCTATATTTGTCTACTATTTTTTGTGTTCTGAATATTTACCTACTAAGCAGGAATATACTAACTGAAGTTCACTATAAATACATATAAAGCACAAAGTATCTAAACGTGGTTGACTGAGATTATGTATAAAAGACAAGATGTTCTAGTAAAATTAAGCTGCACCAATTTGAAGTGAATATTTTTTAATAAGGAAATTATCCAAACATATTTTATTTAGGCTATATATTTCTAAAAAAAAAAATTAAGACAATGAGGAGAGTTTCAATTGGAAGATGACTAGAATTTCATTCTATGTAGCTCAGAGTTAATCTGACCCAATACTCTTCATGCTCTGCCTGCAGTATCCGACAGCTTCAGTCACTATGAGTAATTGTAACCAAGGCAACATGACAGGGAATAATTAATGACAGGAATTCATCCTCAAAATATGAAGAATGTTCTAAATAATAAATATTAGAATAAAAAACCGCCTTACACCTCCCTCCATCTTCAACTCTCTTGAAACATTTTCACAAATTAGTAATTGTGATTTTGCTGACAGGAGGAGATGATTGACATGCCTATAATATTAAGTAGAGAATTAAATTGAGTGACATTGTCATATTATAAGATTTATAGCAAAAACTTCCCTAAATCCCTACAAATATGTAAAAGCAGATATACTCTCTTTTTATCTCTTTCATACTGAATCAGGCTAAAGTTTTGTCAAGACAGTTCCACATAAATTGGATACTAGAGAAAGCTAGATTTAGCAGTCAGACCATCTTGCCTTCAGACTCTACTAAATTGTGGCTCTGGGCATTTATTCATCTTCTTGGACACAGGGATTTTTTTTTCACCGGAAAAAGGAAGTTGATTTTAATAACATTAACCAACTGATGTAGTTCTTGAGAAAATTACATGGAAGAGTTCAAAGTATGCACTTTAGTACCTACTTGTTAAAGGACCTCCTTATTCAACAAATGTTGGCTAAAAGGCCCATTAGCCCACAGGCATAATATGGCTAGGCATTTTTCTACATGCTGATGTAGCAGTGAATGGAATAGACAAAATCAACTCTTTAGAAAAAAGTAAACTCCATGATAAAGAGGCAGACAAAAAATATATAAATATCAAATAAACACACCTAAAAGAGACAGTCTGTGTAACTGCTGGGTAAGGTCAAAAAGACAAAATAAGTGATAACTTGACAGAAGGGGAATGTTGCTGTATTTAGAATTGTGAATAGAGACATCTCTGAGAAACTGACATCTAATTTAAAATTGATACAAGCACAGCAGACCTCTCCTGTCTAGCCCACTGCCCCCCTCAGCAGTGTATTTCAGTCAGTCCTCCTGTTCTGTTCCCCACTCTGTCTTTGGTGAATCCTCTTACCGCCTCCATCTCTGGCCTGTACCCCAGCTTTTGCATGCATAAATAAATAAATCTTTAAAAAAAAGTTAGGAAAGAAAAGCAGACACTGTGTCATATATAGTTTTATAGGTCATGATTAGGACTTTTGATTTTATTATAAGTGTTGGGGACTCATCTGTGGACTACTTTAGTAATAGTAAATGCCATGATTGTATCAAAGTAGTTATACTAGTAGCAAGTCATCAGTAATGCTAAAAGTCTTCTTGGAATATTGTAAGTATTGTTTACATAAAATAATTTGTAAACAATGTTTCTTAATGGTTCAGTGACTTAGTATATCATAATACAGGCAAATATGCTAATTTTGGAAACTTCTTTAAATATGGAAAATATGAAGCCAAATTGTTTGATATTTTGTCCCCTTATTTATCAAAGTTAATTCTAAATGTCTCAATGGAAAACAGAATATTATTAATATCTAATACTTTTCTCTAATTCATTTGTTAATAGAAAAATGACCATACTTAAAAAAGAACATTAAAAAAAAAAGCTTTCTTCCTGAATAAACAGAGTCAAATTGGATGCTCTCTGAGGTCCTTTTCCATTCTATGTTTCTATGGACTTAGTAAATAACCATCAGTCAATGCTGATTTATTTGATTTTGAAATAAGTATCATCACAAAATAGAACCAAATTATTTTATAAGCATTTTTTTAAGATTAATTTATTTATGCATACAAGAACTAGGGTACAGGCCAGAGGTGTGGGGGGAGATAGGATTCACCAGAGATACAGTGGGGACAGAACAGGCAGAATGACTGAAATACACTGCTGAGGGGAGCAGCAGGCGAGTCAGGAAAGGTCTGCTGTGCCATGTGGGTCACCTCCCAGGCCAGGAATCGAACTTATGCTGCAGTGGTTGCAGATAGCTTCATAGGTTTTGTCTTAACCCCTTGAACCACCAGGGAGGACCTATTCTGTAAGCATTTCTAAAACAAAGGAATATCAAACTAAACAAAGAGGTAATTTGAGACAAGTTCAAATCACCAGAAAATTGAGTTTATACACAAATTGCAATGTGGGGAAAATGCATCCTATAGTAAGCTATAGGAAAATTTATTGAGGGTTTGTGGTCAGCAGCATTTATGGGAAAGTAGTGCAGAATGGGGGAAGACCAGTCAGCATCCAAACAGAAAATTCATTGCAATCAGTGTAGGGAGAGATGTTTGGTAAATATCCATTGGTCAGGAGCTAAGTCTCCATCATCCATAAAGCAGCCATTTATGGGGTATCATTCTCTCAGTTTGCATTCTTCAGAGGATGCATTCATAAGATTCTCTTTCATATTCTCCAGTTCCAAATTAAATTGAAATTGTTTCAGAGGACATAGACTAGTTAGGATATTGATTAAGATACTACAATAAAAAAAAAAAAAACCTTGAAATAACAGTGGTTTAATGAAGACTGTATTTCTCTGAGGTTATTATCTGGTCAAAAGCAATTCAAGCAAAGTATGATAAATTCATGTTATCAAGATTACAGTGCCTTCTGTTGCATACAACTTTCATCCACTCAAGGATTCTGCTTCAACTGTAGCAGAATCCTTGTGTATCTTTGCCTGCACATCTTCACTGGAAACATTGCTGGGGGTGGGGGGAGTAGCTGGAAAGGGATAAGACACACAAATTTACTTTGAGGGCACAGCATAGAAGTTCCACGCGTCATATATTCATTTTGAAAATCATTTGGTCACATGGCCTGTATAGGAAAAGATAGTTGGAAAATGTCTCTTTCTGTACCCTGAGGTATTTAGCAAAAAAAATTTTACAAGATTTTAAAAAAGGCAGGTTAGATATTGGTTGACAACCAAAGGAAATTGTTTTTTTTTTTTTCCTGGTAAGTTACTCAAAGTTGAATCTACAACAAAAACACCCAATACTATTTTATTTAATTAAGTGGATGAGGCATACGTGAGAAAAGCCTAAAGAAAAATATCATAGAGATGATTTTTTTTGTTCAGAATTATTTAGCATCTCTGGAAAAAAATATTGACTACTCTTCTATGAAAAATATTAAAAAAAACTTGAGGCATTTACTTTCCATTTTGGAATTGTTCATAGGTTAAAATTGGAATTCCTTGATTAGTTCAAAATTAGTTTTGAGTAACAAAATACATAGTCATTTTGTCTATTTAATATGTTTCTTTGCATATACTATATATACTACTATGTTTTACAAAATATCTTGATTGCTCCTGCAGTGTCTTAAATTTACACAGGTGATTTTGAAAAGTACTGATCCAGGGTTTAAAGAGAAGTTACTCTTTCCTACTTGTATATTCTTTTTATTATTATTATTTTGTTTTCAAATATAAGCAATCAGGAATCTGAGGAGGTTAAGAGTGACCCAGGAAAATGCCTACAACTGTCATTGATGTAATCCTGAACAAACAGTAGTGCTTAACTGACAATGCTACATCATACCCAGGTTCTATATTTGCATTTTGACTTTCAAAATATTTGTAGAAGAGGCTCCTTTCTAAATTTGTGAATGTTTTCAAAAGTACATACACACACACACTCACACAGATACATACTATTCCTATATAGTGAGCTACATATTTGACTTATTTTGCTATATATTAGTATTAGTATTGGCATTAGTAATAGAGCTCCATCTAGTGTTTACAAATATTGTAAATAACAGGCAGATTTGTTTTAATTCTTGTTTAATAATAAATTATTTTAAAAGCAAATTTCTTTGATTAACTGAATTTACTTCTTCACCTGGTCCTACAGAGAGAACATGAGATATTTTAAAAGATTATCTCAAATGGTAACAAAATCTTGATTAACCCTACTGTAATATATTTATAAATGCTTAGGTAATTATATGATATACATAATTATCCATAATTAAGTTGATATAGCCATTGTTTATTCTCAGAAGGAAAGAAAGTGTTTATTAGTAGGTTTTTAGAAATCACTAGGTGTTCTAGATATTTGCAGCATCTCTCACCTTCACTTTGTCTATGTAGAGATTTGGTTTCCACTGAAGTTAATTAAGATGACATTCAAAATGCAGAACACCAAATGCATTCACTGCTATGAAATGCTCGACATAGTGTCAAAAACTAGGTCATTCTACACAATACTAATTTAGTTTTACTAGCCCTTCTAGTTTTGAGATCTTATAGTGCATCAATAAGGTTGTAGCAAATAAAAATGAGTTCTACTCAACAGCATTTGGCTAACAAATTGCAAATTCTAAGGTATAGAGACTGCTTATTTATTAATATTCTTTCCAATATCTGGAAATATCTAGAAAATTATTATCATATTATGCCAATTTCCATATGCATTTCATTCACTTATTTATCTACAAATCAAAGGAACATAAATAACAAAAAACATGAGAGAGTTCAGAGTAAATGAGGCATTTGAGGGGTAGCAATTTACAAATGAGTTAGAAAAGGAAGTATGTGCCTGATGATACTGGAAAAGGAAATATGGTAGGTTTTTACTTGCCTGCAAGAGTTTTAATATCATTGAAGGGAATCGTGTTTTCCCCTACAGACAGTGAATTTTCAACAAAGAAATGATGTGAACATGCCATCTATGAGACCATCCAGAACTGAGATGTAAATGATATCAATGATGTTCAAGGAAAGTAATTTTTGGTTTCTTTTTTTTTTTTTAAGATTTATTTATTTATGCACACAAGAACTGGGATAGAAGCCAGAGGTGTGGAGGGGGGGTAAGAGGATTCATCAGAGGCACAGTGGGGAGCAGAACAGGTGGATCCCCTGAAATACACTGCTGAGAGGAGCAGTGGGGTGAGACAGGAGAGGTCTACTGTGCCATGTAGGTTGCTCCCTTGCCAGGGATCAAACTAGTGCGATAGTGGTTGCAGATTGCCTGATAGTGCTGAGACTCAATCCCTTGTGCCATCAAGGAGGTCCAATTTTTGGTTTCTTATATTGATTTTCTTATATTGGTTTCTTTGTTGTGGAAGGTGCTCCTTTCATTCAAATTAAAATGTAAGCAATCACTCATCTGGGGAGAATAAAAAACAAACCAAAGTACCACCCTTCTCTCTTATAGATGTAATTAACCCATCATTTACATTCAAGTTAGAAGGAAATACAGACAGTAATTAGAGAACTCTTAAGCTGATATTTTTCCTGCATTGATCCACAGTAGTCAATACAAGTGAAAAGCTGGAATAATCAGATGTAGTATTATCTTTCACAATTTCAGACTAATCAGCAATTGATTATTTTGAATATATTTGTATATGCTTTATTTCATATTTATAAACAGTAGCAGAAAAACACAGAAGAAAATTTACTAAAAATACTAATTGCCACATATTTTTAGCTGCATGAAAAAATACTGTGGATGATATTAAGGAAGTGATTACTTGCATCCTTTTTCCACTAACTACACAAATGTTCAAAGAGGAATTTTCTACTACTCTCTCATCTTCACATTTTTCACATCATAATCACAAATTCCCGTTTAATGTCAACCAAGAGAATCTTGGAACCTAGGTTTTATGGGTTAGTAAGTTTCCTTCAAATTGAAGAACAGAATCTGCAGCCAGAAGGAATTTAATAATACATGGAATTAATAATTGTCAATCAGTGAGAAACTGAAATAAATCAGAGCATAAGCTCAACGATATAATGTAAGTTAGTCAAATCAATGAATTCTCACAGTTGGAAATTTAATTGACTATTAGGCCAACTTTTTCAAAACTGTCACACTATCAAAGATAATATCAGGAACAGCAAAGCTATACATGAAGGCCAGACTGCAATCTCAGACACAGTAATTGGCAAATAGTGCAGACCAGCTGTCTATGCATTCTTGATATGTTTCTGCTTCTTTGTAGTATAACTTTACAATCAATGACAGGGCTAGCAGTCCTATAGATCACCAGGTTTTAAAGTTGTGCCTCTATAATCTCAGATAAATCTGCTGAAAATGCATGGAGACTTTTGGGAATGTATACAAATATTATGGCTAAAATATAACATTCTAAAGCATTTAGGTATTTTGTTCTCATTTAAAGACAGTTTTAAGTTACAGATAAAAGATTTATTTAAGAAGAGAAAATGTAAATGGAACAACATTTGTTCCTCATTCTTTAGAGAGTTATTCCAGTGCCTGATGTGGACATAAGTTATATTATTCATATTTGGGATATAAGTTCAGCATATATGATTTCAAAATTATTCTAATTAAGATGAATTAGCCTCAAGTTGTCAGAAATTATAGCTATGAGTAATATCACTTGATGTACAAAAATAAAGTCAGTTGTCAATGCTGAATGAGATGCACACTGAGAATACTTTCACTTTCAATCCAAACACAGCTTTACCCATATGTTTACAAATTTCTACCTTCTCAATTGTGTACTAAGCATTGATTCAATATGCATAATAATAAGCATGAATGCTGTTTTATAAGGCATACATGAAACATTATTAGAATAAGAAGATTGCCACAATTACCAAATGTTATAATTTCACATGGTGTCAAGATGAATTTATGATTATATACTCCTTCCTATAATAAGTAATACATTCCTCTCTAATATGTTTTTGGCACCCTACCTTTAGAAACGTAAGTTTTAATGTCCACTTACAGATAAATGTTCCACAAAGTCAGCTGTAAGCATGGCAGGCTTTTATATGAATGAATAAGGGGAACTGGCCCCAATCTGTTAAATAAGTATGGGAGTTTTTATGGGTAAACAGATTTAGCCATGGTTGTATAAACCTAATCTGTCTGTTGAAGATAAATATAGCTAGGACTCTGTTCTTAACTACATGAATAAAATATGTATGGACAAGTTACTATTAAAAAATTTAAAGAACACAAAAAAGGAGATTAATTATTTTCTTTTGGTGGGCCCCTCGCCAGCGGCTGGGGAACGAAATGGCGCTGCAGAGGCTGCGGGCAGCCCCGCAGCCCAGCGCTCAACTGCTGCACCACCGGGGAGGCCCAGGAGATTAAAATTTTTAACATAGAATTCTCTCACCCTCCCGCACTTCTGACTGTACCCAATGCTTGTATAAATAAATAAATAAATAAATAAATAAATAAATAAATAAATAAATAAATAAATAAATAAATAAATAAAATGAATGAATGAATAAATAAATCTTTAAAAAATTAACATATATATTAGGTGTTTAGGCACTTAAAGATACAGAAACTCTACTTGAAAGGCTAATAGACACATATCAGAATAGTTTGGGCTTCACAAAATGCCCTCAGAAAAGTTATAGAACAAAATGTAGAACTCTACAATATGAAAATTAGCAACACCTATGTTCAAAGCTATATTCTGAATACAATTATTTATGCCTTACCAATAGTCTATTAATGATAATAATCTTTGCATTAGTTTTCATTTTTTCTACTAAGCAATTTCCCTCACCTATTCAGCTATCACAATAAACCTGTCTGTACTATAATTGCCTCCATTTTGTAGATGAGGAAACACTATAGACTCCCACCACTTACGATTTAATTGAATAGGTTTCCTGGTATATTAGTTTTCTACTGATGTAAAACAAACTACCACAAACTTAGTAGCTTAAAACAACAGTTTCTTAGTAGTTTATTAGTTTTATAGGTCAGATGCCTGGCATACTACCAATGGATTCTTACTTTCTGATCTGGTAATATTGACTGGCCTACGGTTTTATAGGACTGTAGAATAAGTAAACTTTAAAGGTTATTCAAATTTTTAGCAGAATCTGCATGATTGTTGAACTAAGGTCCTTGTTTCCTTTCTAAGTGGGCTTATGGATATCATCAGCTTGAAGCATTGCTATGTTCATTAACATATGGCCTCCCCTATTTTTAGTCACAGAAGCTACACTGAAAGTTTCTCTTGATTTGGTTTCCTCTTTTGACACCAACCAAAGAAAATTCTAAGCTTTTAAAGTATCTACTTAATGAGGTCAGGCCTACAAAGATAACCTCTGTATTTTAAGGTGAATTGAACTGAGATTTTAATTATCTCTGTAAAATAACTTCATATTAGTGATTATTAGTATTTGATTGAATTACCAGGGGAGAAAAATCTAGAAGTTGATATCTTTAGAAATGTGCTTACCACAGAGGTCTTGTCAGGTGTAGAACATAAGTTAGGATTCAGACCCATTGATTAAAAGTGAAAACCATTTTGGTTGAAATTTTGCTTGATAATTTATATTCTAGGTATCCATATTTGAAGAATTTTAGCCAGCATGGGGAATCTTGGTGCAAGTGCAAAATAAGTGTTACCCAAACTAATACTGCTCCACACAAATTATTGTATTTAACTTCAAATTAGGCACAGAAATTTCTTTTTAGACTGAGTCAAATTAAGCAATATTGTTCTATTTCTTAACATCCTCAGCCTAATCCTCCACCCTTATCTTAGAGTTTGGCTCTTCTCAAGTGATCCCTGTCCTCAATTTGAATTGAGTACAAAATTCAGGTCTAAGCAATCTAATGTAGTGTATAACTTATGCAAAATGTATATATTAAAAACTATTTTTCCAAGGATTTTCATATCGTTGGTGACTGAAGTATCAATCATCTTTGCATTTAAACTTATTTGGTCAGTATTTATTTGCACACGACTTGTTTGGTGCTAAGTACTATTGGTTGGTTCTAGTCTCTAATTGACCCAGATTTAAAATAATTATAGGGACATCTTTTAAAGAATATCTTCCCAACCATCAATATGGTTCAAATTTAACTTCCTTCCATAATATTTCTGTCTTCTTAGTTTGACTGAGGGGCAAGAGACCAAAACAGGTTTATAATATAATCAAATATGGCTTCATTTTCTTTTTTTTTTTTTTTTTTTTTTATAAATTTTATTGTTATATTCCCCATACAATTGCAGCCCCCCATTCTGACCCCAATCCCTCCCCTCCCGCCCCCGCCCCCCTAAAAGTGTCTCTGGTTCATAGTTTTTTGTTGATTTTGATTTTCACTTTCTTATAGTTATTCATTTTCCTGGTCCCTTATTTAAGTTTTCTAGATTCCTGCTATGAGTGAGACCATCCGGTATTTTTCTTTTTCTTTTTGGCTTATTTCGCTGAGCATGATCCCTTCCAGCGCCATCCATGTTGCAGCAAATTGCATGTGTTTATCTTTTTTGAATGCTGAGTAATATTCCATGGTATATATGTACCACATCTTCTTGATCCAGACATCTATTTTTGGGCATTTGGGTTGTTTCCAAAGCTTAGCTATTGTAAACAGTGCTGCTATAAACATAGGGGTGCAGGTGTTCTTTGGAATTGATGTTTCTGTGTCCTTTGGGTAAATACCTAGGAGTGGAATTGCTGGGTCATATGGAAGCTCTATGTTTAGTAGGTCCAGAAATCTCCACACAGCTTTCCACAGTGGTTGGACCAGTTTGCACTCCCACCAACAGTGCAGAAGAGTTCCTTTTTCTCCACACCCTCGCCAACATTTGTTGTTGCTAGTTTTTTTAATATGTGCCATTCTCACTGGTGTAAGATGGTATCTCATGGTAGTTTTGATTTGCATTTCCCTGATGACAAGTGATGTTGAACATTTTTTCATATGCCTGTTGGCCATTTGCATTTCCTCTTCAGAGAAGTTTCTTTTAAGCTCTTCTGCCCATTTTTTGACTGGATTATTTTCTTTGTTGTTGTTGAGTCTCATCAGCTCTTTGCAGATTTTTGTGATCAGTCCTTTATCATTAGTGTTGGGTGCAAAAATGTTCTCCCAGTTGGTGGGGTTTCTCTTTGTTTTTGTTATTGTCTCTTTTGCTGTGCAAAAGCTCTTTAATTTGATATAGTCCCAGCTGTTTATCTTTGCCTTCACTATCACTGCTTTGGGTGATGTGTCTGTAAAGATGTCTTTGATGTGCAAATCACGTAGTGTTTCGCCTATATTTCCTTCTATATATTTTATGGTTTCAGGTCTTATGTCTAGTTCTTTAATCCATTTTGAGTTGATTTTTGTGTATGGTGTGAGGTGGTGGTCAAGCTTCATTCTTTTGCATGTAGCGACCCAGTTTTCCCAGCACCATTTATTGAACAAACTTTCTTTGCTCCAATGCATAGTCTTTGCTCCTTTGTCAAAGATTAGTTGACCATAAATCTGTGGGTTTATTTCTGGATTTTCTATTCGATTCCATTGGTCTGTATGTCTGTTCTTGTTCCAATACCATGCAGTTTTGATGATTATGGCTTTGTAGTATAGTTTGAAGTCTGGGAGTCTGATGCCTCCATTCCCTTCTTTTTTTTTCAGGAGAGCTTTGGCTATTCGGGGTTTTTTGTGATTCCATATGAATTTCATCAATAATTGTTCTATTTCTTTGAAGAATGACATTGAAATTTTGATTGGAATAGCATTGAATCTGTATATTGCTTTTGGAAGGATGGCCATTTTAATAATGTTTATTCTTCCAATCCATGAGCAGGGGATGTCTCTCCATTTCTTTGTGTCTTCTTCTATTTCTTTTAACAGTGTTTTATAGTTTTCTTTGTATAGGTCCTTTACCTCTTTTGTTAGATTTATTCCCAAATATTTGATTTTTTTTGTTTCAATAACAAAAGGGATGGTCTTTTTGATTTCTTCTTCTTCAGATTTATTGTTTGTGTATAGGAAGGCTACTGACTTTTGCGTGTTGATTTTGTATCCTGCCACTTTACTGAACTGATTGATGAGTTGAATTAGCTTTTCTGTGGAGTTTTTGGGGTTCTCTATGTATAATATCATATCGTCTGCAAATAGTGATAGTTTGACTTCTTCTTTTCCTATTTGGATTCCTTGGATGTCTTTCTCTTGTCTTATTGCCCTGGCTAGGACTTCCAGTATTATATTGAAAAGCAATGGTGAGAGTGGACATCCTTGTCTTGTTCCAGATCTTAATGGAATTGCTTTCAGCTTTTCACCATTGAGAATGATACTGGCTGTTGGCTTGTCATAGATGGCCTTTATGATGTTGAGGTATGTTCCTTGTATCCCAAGAATTTCAAGGGCTTTTATCATGAATGGGTGTTGCACTTTGTCGAAAGCTTTCTCAGCATCTATTGATATTATCATATGGTTTTTATCTTTCTTTTTGTTGATGTGTTGGATAACGTTGATTGATTTTCGGATGTTAAACCATCCTTGTGCCCCTGGAATGAATCCAACTTGGTCGTGGTGAATTATCTTATGGATACATTGTTGGATTCTGATAGCTAAAATTTTATTGAGGATTTTTGCATCAATGTTCATTAGGGAGATTGGCCTGTAGTTTTCCTTTTTTGTGTTGTCCTTGTTCGGTTTTGGTATTAGTGTAATGTTGGCTTCATAGAACGTGTTTGGTATTGTCCCTTCCTTCTCAATTTTTTGGAAGAGTTTGTGAAGGATAGGCACTAATTCGTCTCTGAATGTTTGGTAGAATTCATTTGTAAATCCATCAGGTCCTGGGCTTTTGTTTTTGGGGAGGTTTTTGATTACCATTTCAATTTCGCTAATTGTAATTGGTCTGTTTAGGTGTTCTATTTCTTCTTTATCTAGCTTTGGGTGATTGTAGAGTTGTAGGAATTTGTCCATCTCCTCTAGATTGTTAAACTTGTTTCCATATAACTGTTCATAGTAGTTACTGATTATTCTTTTGATTTCTGCTGTGTCCGTTGTGATTTCTCCTCTTTCATTGATGATCCTGTTTATTTGTGCTTTCTCCCTTTTTTCCTTTGTGAGCCTGGCTAGGGGTTTGTCTATTTTATTGATTTTTTCAAAGAACCAGCTCTTGGTTTCATTGATCTTTTGGATTGTTTTTTTAGTTTCAATTTCATTTATTTCTGCTTTGGTTTTTATTATTTCTTTTCTTCTACTGGTTTTGGGGTTTTCTTGTTGTTCTTTTTCTAGATCTTTGAGCTTCGAGATTAGGTTGTTTCTTTGCGTTCTTTCTTGTTTCTTGATGTGAGCTTCTATTGCTATATATTTTCCTCTTATTACTGCTTTTGCTGCATCCCATACATTTAGGATATTGGTGTCCTCCTTGTCGTTCAATTCAAAAAATTTTTTAATTTCTTCTTTGATCTCCTCATTAGTCCAATGGTCTTCCAGTAGTGTGGTTTTTAATCTCCATGAGGTAGGAAAGTTCCTTGCCTTCTTTTTATGGTTTATTTCTAGTTTGATGCCTTCATGGTCAGAAAAGATGGTTGATATGATTTCAATCTTGGTGTATCTGTTGATGTTTGTCTTGTGCCCCAGTATGTGATCGATCCTGGAGAATGATCCGTGTGCGCTTGAGAAAAATGTGTACTCCATTTTTTTGGGGTTTAGTGTTCTATAGATGTCTGTTAAGCCCAATTGCTCTAGGTCTTTATTTAGAGCTTTGGTTTCTTTACTTATTTTTTGTCTTGTTGATCTATCCATTGTTGATAGTGGTGTGTTGAAGTCTCCCACTACGTATGTGTTTTCTCTGATGTCTGTTTTCAGAGAGGACAACAGTTGTCTGATATATTTTGGTGCTCCTTCGTTTGGTGAGTATATGTTAATGAGTGTTATTTCTTCTTGAAGTATTGTCCCCTTGATCATAATGTAGTGACCATTGGGGTCTCTTTTTATCTTTTTGAGTTTGAAATCTGTTTTATCTGATATAAGTATAGCTGTTCCTGCTTTCTTTTTTGGTCCATTTGCTTGTAGGATTGTTTTCCATCCTTTAACTTTGAGCCTATTTTTATCTTTTGTAGCTAAATGTGTTTCCTGGAGACAGCAAAAGGTTGGGTTTTGTTTCTTAATCCAGGCTGCAACTCTGTGTCTTTTTATTGAAGAGTTTAGTCCATTTACATTTAGAGTTAATATTGATATGTTAACATCTGTATTTGCCATTGTGTTTGTCTTTCCTTTGATTTTATTTATTTATTCTTTTAATAACTTTTTTTTTTTTTTTGGCCTTCTTTCATTGTTATTCGTCGCTCTGAGGTTCTGGCTTTAGGACCCTTGTAGTATTTTTTGGAGTGGGGGTTTAGTTGCAATGAAATTCCGGAGTTTCTGTTTGTCTGGGAAGGTCCATATTCTTTCTTCAAAGAGGAAGGAGAGCTTTGCGGGATAGAGTATTCTTGGTTGGCATCTGTTTTCTTGGAGTCTGTTGACTATGTCCCTCCACTCTCTCCTTGCCCGTAGTGTTTCTTCGGAGAAGTCTGATGTCAGCCTGATTGGTTTTCCTTTGAATGTTATCTGTTTCTTCCCTCTTGCCAGCTTCATTATTTTTTCCTTGTCCTGGATTCTTGGGAGCTTTACTATTATGTGTCTTGCTGTATTTTTCCTTTCGTCGTGGAAGTTTGGTGTTCTTCTTGCTTCTTGTATATCAATTTTCAGGTCCTTCTTCACATTTGGGAAGTTCTCTTCAATTATCTCTTTGAATATTTTCTCTGTTCCTACATCTCTCTCCTCTCCTTCTGGTATTCCTATAACTCTTATATTTCCTTTCCTCATGGAGTCAGATAGTTCCCGAAGTCTTTCTTCGTTCTTTTTCCTTCGTACTTCTCTTTCCTTTTCTGTTTTGGTTCTTTTTATTTCTGTGTCTTCAAGATTACTTATTCGTTCTTCCATTTCATCTATTCTGCTTTCATTGTTTTTCCCAGAATTCTTTAGTTCTTCCATTAATTCTTTGATCTCCTGCATTTCTTTTACTTCCCTCTTTAGGGACTCAATTTCTTTCTTCTGACCATTGTTTTCCCTCTCTAGGGACTCAATTGCATTCTTCTGATCGTTGATTATTTTTCCCTTATCATTGTTTTCCTTTATGACTTCTGTCAGTTTTTTAATCACGGCAATTTTAAATTCTCTTTCTGGAAGGCTCAGAAATTCTTCCAAGTTATTGTCGTTGCAATCTGGGGGCTGGCTTTCTTTTTGTGGTGTGCTTTTTCTCTGGAGAGTTGCTAGGTTGCGTGTGGTTCTTCTCCTCCCTACTGTCTGTTTTCTAATTTGCCGTATGCGTTGGGACACTGTGTTGTTGGGACTTGCCGGCATCTTGGGTGGGCTTCTCTGTTCCCCTCTGGTTCTTCCAGGAGTCATCTGTCAGTTTCAAGCAGCCTTTACTGGAGAAAGGTCCCTGTTCTAAAATGCCGATGTGGGGACACACTCCCCTGTGCGCCTGGTCTGCCCCGGCGGTGGGTTCCTGCTCCCCTCTGGGCTTGGACTGCAGGCCAGAGGGGGTCTGGCGTGGGCGAACTTCCCCTGCTCACCTCTGGCTCCTGAGGAAGCCTTCTGCAGGTAGTCTTTACTGAAGAAATGTCCCTGTTCTAAAATGGTGATGTGGGACACACTCCCTGCGCTTCTGGTCTCAGGCACACTCTTCTGCGCGCCTGGTCTGCCCCGGCTGTGGGTGCTCGCTCTCCCTGTGGGCTCAGACTACTTGTTCAGAAGGGGCCCGGTGTGGGCTAACTCCCCAGCTGGCCACTAGCTCCTTCAGTAGCCTGTGCTGGGGTCAAGTCGCTAGGTGGCACCAGAGATCTCTCCTAGAGCCCTTGGGGAGCTGATTTTCCACCCCGTGGGACAGGGAGCAGAGCGGGGATGGTAGGGTACACCTCAACGGCTTTGGGGTGCTGTGTCTGCCTTGTGCCCCACCGTCGTGGGGAACCCACGCCCCTAATTTCGTGCCCCGGGTCTCAGTTCCAAAGCCCTCAGTTCCAGGATGCGGGCTGTAGCCCAGATCAGTGGCGCGGGAATGGCGCCTTTTGAATCCCGCTCCCCTGCCTGGGCGCCTTGTTCCTGCTCACTCAGGGAGGGCCTCCGCCCGGGTCTCAGTTCCAAAGCCCTCAGTTCCAGGATGCGGGCTGTAGCCCAGATCAGTGGCGCAGGAATGGCGCCTTTTGAATCCCGCTCCCCTGCCTGGGCGCCTTGTTCCTGCTCACTCAGGGAGGGCCTCCGCCCGGGTCTCAGTTCCAAAGCCCTCAGTTCCAGGACGCAGGCTGTAGCCCAGATCAGTGGCGCGGGAATGGCGCCTTTTGAATCCCGCTCCCCTGCCTGGGCGCCTTGTTCCTGCTCACTCGGGGAGGGCCTCCGTTGTCTCCCCGCAAGCCTAGGTTGCAGGCGCAGGGCCCTGGGCAGCTGCAATCCGAGCGCCGCTTTCGCGCAAGCTTATGGGCGGCCGGGGCTGTGTGCTGGTGCTGGTCTCCTCCTGGTGGGCGGGGCTCTCTTTAATGGCGCGTGGAGCTCACCTCCGCGGCGGATCCTGCAGGGTTCGCCTCAGCTCCCGTTCGCGGGGTGTGGTGGCTGAAATAGTTCCTTTCCACTCACAGTCCCACTTGCTGCATCCGTTTTCCTTGTTGGGCGTTTTGGTTTGTTGTTTCCCTCGTCTCTGCAGGTCGGAGAGTGCCGCCTCTGTGGGCGGGGGAGGGGAGCAGGGTTCTGCGCTTCCCTCCCTTCTCGTCCTCTTTTATGGCAACTTTCTTCTTCGGGCAGTTTGCTGGAGTCGTCCATTTATCTTCCGTGTCCCAGTTCTCACTGGGACCTGCCGCTTTTCCTCCCTATTAACTTTTTTTAATGGGAGATCTTACTCGCAGCGTCTCCTCGCCGCCATGTTGCTCCGCCCCTCTGGCTTCATTTTCTTTAAACAGACACCTATCATGTTTCAAAAGAATTCACTCTTTATTAATCCAAAATAATCAGCAGATGTATTAATTTTGAAAGTATTAAGACCTCCTTTTGTTCTAAATATATGTGATCTAGAAACATAAAATCAGATCCCATTTTTTAGTTAAGATATTATTCAGGTGTCTATTTACCTTTGTGAAAGCTAGAGTTGAAAATATTTTTGTCTCAAATGTTTTTCTTTATTTTTAAGAAACAAAAAAGTAACAAATGTAATAGAAACCTCTGCTGTATCACTCATTTCTCCCATTTCTCTCTTCTCACAGATGATTCCTGTCCGAAAGTTAACATATGGTCTTCTGATCCATATTTTCTATATTTTTAACATAGGGATATATTTTCTTGAAATGAATGAGCCAAAAATATGTGTGTGGACATGGCATATGTTTATAATGTTTTGTTCTTAAAAATAATAGAATAGTAATTATTCCTCAATACTTTTAAAACTTTTTAAAAATTACTTTTGAATTGCCATGTCTGATTTTATTATTTTTGACAACATTGGATTTTTTTTCTCCTACCACCTGTTCATTAACCCTTTCTCTCTCTTAACCTCAGAAACCTCACTTTGGTTATCAATGTTTGATAATTTACAACTATTTGTTTTATCAGTTCATGTCCTTTGATAGCTAATTTTACTTATTTATATAAGTTTGTTCAGTATTTCTAAGTTTTTTAAAAAGATTTATTTATTTATGCATATAAGAACTGGGGTGTAGGCCAGAGGTGCAGTGTGTAAGAGGGTGAGAGGATTCACCAGATATAGAGTGGGGAGCAGAACAGACAGACCTACTGAAATACACTGCTGATGGGAGCAGTGGGCAAGACAGGTGAGGTCTACTGCACCATGTGGGTTATCTCCCTGGCCAGGGATCACACTCATGTCTGCAGTAACTGGTGTTAGCTTGATAGCGCTGTGTCTTTAACCCAAGTGCCACCAGGGAAGCCCTTCTCTTTAAGTTTTAAAATTGCTTTGCTATACATACGTTCCTCAAGCTCTTTCCACTTTGCTGTAAATGGTAACATTCCATCTATCCTTAAAGTTGAATTGTATTCTACTGTGTGGGTATATACCACAGTTTCTTTATCTAATACTCTATCACTGGGCACTTAAGTTGTTTCCAAGTCCTAATTATTGTGAATAATGCTACAATATGCACTATGGACTATATAATTTTTTGTTAATGATTACATATTTTTTTGGATAGATAACCAAAAGCGGAATGCTACTTTATACAGTATATTTACTTTTAGAACTAAGTCAGGTCCAGACCACCACCCAAAATGGTGCACCAGATTACATTTCAACTAAAAATGAAATAGGTATCATCTTTCTCTACAACCTCTCCAGTACTTGTTATGAGAGGCCTTTCTAATATATGTCATTCTCAGAGGTGTGAAGTATCTCACTCTGGGTTTGACTTGCCTTTCGCTTATTAAAAGTGAAGATGAACAATTTTCCATATATCCATTATCTTTCTGCATGTCCTCTTTGGTAAATTATCGTTTCAGTTATGCTTCCTATGTCTTATTTTATTAAAGATTTATTTTTATTGATTTATGCATACAAAAACAGGGGTGCAGGCCAGAGGTGCAGCGAGAGGATTCACTAGAGACAGTGGAGAGCAGAACAGGTGGATCTATTGAAATACACGGCTGAGGGGAGCAGTGGGTGAGACAGGAGAGGTCTGCGGTGCCATGTGGGTCAGCTCCCTGGCCAAGGATCTAATTCATGCCTACAGTGGCCTGCAATAATTTGATAGCTCCAAGACTGTAAGCCCTACACCACCAGGGAGGCCCTGCTGTCTATTCTTTAAATTGGTTTACTTGGGCCTCCCCTGTGGCGAAGCGGTTGAGTGCTAGGTTGTGAAGCTGCCTGCAGCCTCTGCAGCACCGGTTCAATCCCTGGCTGCTCCCTGGCCACTGGAGGAGGGTCCCGCATGGTGCACAGACCTCTCCTGCTGCCCGCTGCTCCCCTCAGCAGTGTACTTCGGTCCTTCTGCCAGCTCTGCTCCCCGCTCTGGCTCTGGTGAATTCTCTCACCCTCCAGTGCTTCTGACTGTACCCAGTGCTTGTATAAATAAATAAATAAATACATCTTTTTTTAAAAAAATAAAAAATTAATTGGTTTACTTATCTTTTTGGTTGCTAAGTTAAATAAATTTTTTGAATACCATGGGCATAAACCTTTTGGATGTGTGATATTTAAATTAATATCCTCCCTTTCAGTAAGATATCTTTTATTATTTTTTTTTAAATAAGCTGTGCAAAAGTTTTTTAATTTGAGGTATTCCCAGTTGTTAATTGAGTAATCCAAATTGTTTATTTTGCTTTTATATCCCTTAATGAAGGGGTTGTAAGATGTCCAATGAAATTTATATTATTGATGTCATGAAGAGTATTGCCAATGTTTTCTTCTATTTACTTTATTATTATGGGTTTTATATATAAATCTTTAATCAATTTTGAATTTATTTTATGAATGAAGTTAAAAAATGAGTGCTCTAAGTTCATTATTTTATATGTGAATATCCATTTTTCCTAGCACTATTTATAAAAGAGACAGGACTTTCTCCACTTTCGTAGATGACTACTTTTTTTTTTTTTTTTTTTTGTGGGACCCTCGCTGCTGCTGGGGAACGAACCCATGCTGCAGAGGCTGCTGGCAGCCTCGCAGCCCAGCACTCAACCGCAGCGCCACCAGGGGAGGCCTGACTACATCTTTTGAAGAAAATATCTGCAATGTTTAACCATTGACTTCCTTTATGAGATGAAACTTCTCATACAAACCCATATTCATACATGCTACTAACGGAAGATAGCAATTATTCATTGTAACCTGTCTACCTTTTCATATATTAAAATCACCTTAATGTCTTTACTTGTTATTTGAGGTTGTATATCTATTAAAGAACTAGTGCCATAATCATTAATGTTCTCCTTAAGGAAACAAATTACTTATCTAGTTCAAATTGTTATCCATTATTTACATGTGGCAGAATTTACAAGTGGCAGATGTCTAGAAAGACTACATTTAATCATATTGTTGAATTCTAATTTCAATGTGGGCCTTTACAAATATTTTTAATGGCCTTTCAGTATCCCTATGCTGAAGCAAAGGAAAGTAATTCCTACTTGTCTGGAATCTGTATGTGCAATAACCTGGGGAAATAATTTGGCATCTGCATGTAGTCAAAATTAGTAATTATATTTTCTGAGCAAGGTCCTTAAAATAATATATCCAAAGTGTAGGTTTGTTGAGCAATGGAAATCAAAGCAACCATGGAAACTAGAGAACACTTTCCTTTAATTCAATTCCTGTGAACTTGGTTTATATTGCATTGATTAGATTTGAGTCCAATCAAATTGAATAGTCATAGTCATGTATCCCTAAATTCTGCCTGTTCCCATCTTGGTGAAGACCTTTGTTGGTTCTGTAGTGATTAAAATTACTTAGGCAGAAACAGAAATGAACTGATGGCTAGAGGTAGATATGGGCCTATTGTTTTCTCATCCTAGTTATCTATCTATCTCATCCTAGTTATCTATGTGCTAAAATCTATCTAACTCATACTTTTCTATGAAAAAACAATGCAATACAATCTTATTCCCTGCAAGTGTCAGGTAAGTTTGGGAAAGCAATTGTGGTTTTCCTGCATGTCTTCAAGAATACATTTGACTTGTAATAGACTTCTTGTTTTGATCATCTACTGCTCGTTGCCAATCTAGATTTGACACTTAGGGTACCAAATTAGAAGATTTCAACATGTCCAAATGGAGATACAGTTGGAGCTGCCAAATTCATACTCATTTGTGACCTAAATATCCAAAGAGGAAGGAATAAACCAATGCCAATAAAAATTGTGTCATCTCGTCTCCATGATTTGGTAATGAAAGCCTGCCAACCAATAGTCTGTCAGCTGTGGGCACTCTATCTGTGAAGCTTAAATGGAATAAGTTGCCACTGGAATTGCATCTTCCCCCTACCGATAAATCAATGGAGACAAAGAAGAGTAAAAGAAGGCTACCTGACAGCTTTCCATCAGACTGCCAATCATAAATTAGCATTCACAGAAAACCTATCACAGAAGACTAAGAGTGTCTTTTCAGAGCCTCTGAGTTAAATAATGAAAGGAGATATATTATATTTAAAAGGTTGCAATTCCCAGGTATCTTAGACCTCAGTTTCATGAAAGCAAAAATAACCATCCATTGAGAAAGTTCACCCCATTTTTAGAGGTAAATATGTCTATAAGTTCTTGATTTTTGACACCTGGGACAGGTAAGAGACTAATAAATTTTAGAAATTTAACTAGACAGACCTTGATCTCTTTCACTGATAGTATTTCTCAAGACTGTGCCCATTATGTAAGGCAAAACCATTATTTTCTCATTTTTTGAAAGAAAGCATCATTGTATAAAATATGATTTTCAACTTGATGGCAGCATGCCCCAGTGACTTAGGTAATAGTGAATTTTTGCGTAAGTTCACTCCATAAACCTAGGAATAGAATGCTGCTTTTGACAGTAAGACAAGGCAAGTTTCCTTCCTAAACCATTAGATTAGAAATATACTTGTTCAAAACATATGTTGTATTCTGTTTCTTGAATTTAGCATATAGAGTTTAAGAGTTGCATATTAAGACAAATGAGTTCATGTTTCAAAGAAAAGACACTATATGTAATTAAAATCCAAATTTCATGAATTCAGTATTAATTTTATAAATATGTAAAGATGAGATATAAAATCACTAATCTTATAATAATGTAACCAAATATAGTTTTTTTTCTATTCTTTCTCTACACTTTAACAATTTTAAGTATCTTATTCTTTATACTCTATGAATAAAATGTGATATAGTCCATTTATTGTTTTGTTGTTGTTGTTTTTTTTTAAGATTTTAAAATTTTATTTTATTTTTTTTAAATAATAAATTTTATTTTTATATTCCCCCATACAATTGCAAACGCCCCATTCTGACCCAATCCTTCCCCTCCCGCCCCCCACCCCCCAAAAAGTGTCTCTGGTTCATAGTTTTCTGTTGATTTTGATTTTCACTTTCTTATATTCATTTTCCTGGTCCCTCATTTAAGTTCTCTAGATTCCTGCTATGAGTGAGACCATCCGGTATTTTTCTTTTTCTTTTTGGCTTATTTCGCTGAGCATGATCCCTTCCAGTGCCATCCATGTTGCTGCAAATTGCATGTGTTTATCATTTTTGAATGCTGAGTAATATTCCATGGTATATATGTACCACATCTTCTTGATCCAGTCATCTATTCTTGGGCATTTGGGTTGTTTCCAAAGCTTAGCTATTGTAAACAGTGCTGCTATAAACATAGGGGTGCAGGTGCTCTTTGGAATTGATGTTTCTGTGTCCTTTGTGTAAATACCTAGGAGTGGAATTGCTGGATCATATGGAAGCTCTATGTTTAGTAGGTCCAGAAATCTCCACACAGCTCTCCATAGTGGTTGGACCAGTTTGCACTCCCACCAACAGTGCAGAAGAGTTCCTTTTTCTCCACACCCTCGCCAACATTTGTTGTTGCTAGTTTTTTTAATATGTGCCATTCTCACTGGTGTGAGATGGTATCTCATGGTAGTTTTGATTTGCATTTCCCTGATTACAAGTGATGTTGAACATTTTTTCATATGCCTGTTGGCCATTTGCATTTCCTCTTCAGAGAAGTTTCTTTTTAGCTCTTCTGCCCATTTTTTGACTGGATTATTTTCTTTGTTGTTGCTGAGTCTCATCAGCTCTTTGCATATTTTTGTGATCAGTCCTTTATCATTAGTGTTGTTGTTTTTTAAGATTTATTTATTTTTATACAAGAGCTGGGATACAGGCCAGAGGCGCAGGAGGGTGAGAGGATTCACCAGAGACAGAGCGGGGAGCAGAACAGGCAGACTGACTGAAAACACTGCTGAGGGGAGCAGCAGGTGAGACAGAAGAGGTCTGCTGCACCAAGTGGGATTCTCACCGCCAGCCAGGAATCAAACCTGTGCTGCAGAAGCCGCAGACAGCTTCACAGTGCTGCACTCAACCCACTGCGCCACCGGGGAGGCCACATTTATTGTTTTGAAAGAATAAAGGTGGTATAGAAATGAAAAAGATATAGTGAAATGGCTAACATTGCAAAAGTATACCCTGGGATTTAGATTTTATACTCACAAGGCTCAATTCATGTCATGTGATGATTAGGGTTGTGAGGGACATTCTTCCATATTTCAAATAATCTGTTCTAGAAACCACATTTCTAATAATCTGTTCTGCTTAGTCATTTAATTTTGGTCAATAAACAAATTTTAATTTTATTTGATGGAAATACAAATAAAAACATGTTAATTTTGTGTGTGCTTTCAGTGCCTGTCTCAGGAGTTCTGGGAGCTATGTTTCCATTTATCACACGTTTCTTGTTGAAATTAACATAAACAACTTAATTATCTCATGTATGAGTTAACCAATACAAGGAAATATGGAATGCTATTTCATTTAATCTGAAAAACCAACTTCATCCAAATAGTGAGTTCTGTGTACTTTGTGTAACAAATAGATTCTGGAAAGAATTAGATGTCACTCTCAAATGGATAATTAGGATTGTATAATAAAATGAATATTACAAAATGTAGTCAATATTATGGATCACGGGCCTCCCTGGTGGCGCAGCGGTTGAGCGCTGGGTTGCGAAGCTGCCCACAGCCTCTGCAGCGCTGGTTCGATCCCCAGCTGCTCCCCGGCCACCAGAGGAGGGTCCCACATGGCGCGCAGACCTTTCCTGCCTCCCGCTGCTCCCCTCAGCGGTGTACTTCGGTCCTTCTGCCTGCTCTGCTCCCCGCTCTGGAGCTGGTGAATTCTCTCACCCTCCCACGCTTCTGACTGTACCCAGTGCTTGTATTAATAAATAAATAAATCTTTAAAAAAGAAATATTATGGATCACAAATAAAACTCATCAAGATTTCTAGAGCTTGCAGATTTCTTAATTCTAGAGCTTGCAGAAGTCTGAAGTGGCAATTGGACTGTGTTTTTTGCTATGCAATGAGCATAATTAGGTAGTTTTAGATTTAGGAGAGGTTGTTTGGTAAATTGTGGCATTAGAAGAGACTCAAGTGGCCCAACTGGAGAGAGGTAAGAAATTGTGCCCTACTCATGACTATATGGAGTTTGTTCAGGACATCCTTTCCCCCTAGCAATACCACTTTTATAACTTCTGATCTCTTGTTGATAACTCCCACTTAGTTAAATGAAACTCAAAATCAAAAACAGGTGCTTTGATAAAGTTCATAGGGATCAGTATCCTTGAGCACAGAGCCAGACAGAGAAATGTAGAATGCTGACAAGAAGTGCATATGAGGAGCCTCCCTGGTGGTCTATGGGTTAAGTCTAAGCTCATTCACCCCTGTGACCTGAGTTCATTCCCTGGCTAGGGAGCTGACCCACATATGGCATAGCAGACCTCTCCTACCTTGCCCACTGCTTCCCTCAGCAGTATATTTCAGTAGATCCGCCTCTTCTGCTCTCCATTCTGTCTCAGGTGAATCCTCTCACCCACTGCACCTCTGGCCTACACCCCAGTTTTTGTATGCATAAATAAAAATTATTTTTTTAAAGTACACATTAACTCTTTGCATATTATATGCCAGGAACTCTACTAAATTGTTATATTAGCCTCACAAACCACTGAAAATGATGAACACAATATATCAACAAACAAAAGATCAGATTAAAAATCTGATAAGGGTTTAATGTCCAAGGCATACAAAGAACTCATACAAAAACAACTAATCTAAACCAATGAACAGAAAACCTAAATAGATACTTCTCCAAAGAAGATATACAGATGTCCATAGACACATGAAAAAATGTTCATCCTTGATTATCAGGTAAATACAAATCAAAACCACCAGAAGGCACCATCTCAAATCTGTGAGAATGATTCATATCAAAAATTCCAGGAACAGGGGGCCTCCCTGGTGGCACAAGGGTTGAAGACAGCGCTATCAAGCTATCACCAACCACTGCAGCATGAGTTCAATCCCTGGCCAGAGAGCTGACCCACATGGTGCAGCAGACCTCTCCTACCTCACCTGCTACTCCCCTCAGCAGTGTATTTCAGTCAGTCTACCTATTCTGTTCCCTACTCTGTCTCTGGTGAATCCTCTCACCCCCCACACCTCTGGCCGGTACCCCAGTTCTTATATACATAAATAAATAAATCTTTTTCTAAAAAAGAAATCTTACTGTAGTATTAAGGCTACTAGGGAAGGAAGGAGGTGGAAAGATCAAAACAGGTAGGAAGCACAATGGACTATGGTTGAGGACTAGGAGTACCTTGGTGGTCATTGTGGTGTGATAACATATACCTGAAAAGGTGGGAAAATCCTATATTTCTGAATAATATACAGTATTGTGAACTGTGTTACCTTGATTTTTAAAAATATAAAAATGTTTTACATTTTTTAAACTAACTTTAGTCCACTGTTGTAATATTCTTTCAACCCGTCTGTGTTTACACTCATTACCATACACAAAACAAATGTGTATACACACGTGTGTGTAACTATTCTTAACACACCATTTCCTCCCTATTTGTCTTTTATTATCACTTCTGCCACTTTTTCAAAATCCTAGACAAATCATTCTCTGGCCTTCAGTATACAAATTCAATATTGAGGTTTTCCTTCTTAAGTTATCATATCATTCCTACGCCTTTCCTTAATCTTCTTACTCTACCACACCAGTGACTAGAATTCGAGTTTGAATTCCACAACCTCAATTGTTGAGTTTTAAACAACAGCTCCTTGCAATTGGGCTATCTAGCTCATAACTCAATTTTGCCAAACTGGTTTCTTTTTCATCTGCCCCAGTATTTCAGAAACTAGGCTTTAATAGTGTTTTCCATCTCCAATAAGGCATGTTTCCTGAAGGGCATGAGGATTCATGTTCTTGAAAATCACAGGGCTCATGTGGCTATTGCCTAATATCGTAATTCAGGGCCCAACACAATTTTTGTCCTATTATAAAAATGGCATATATCTGCTGAAAATCACTGAAATCCTGCCAAACACTGCATTATCAGCTCTCTAGGTCCCCACATTTCCCTCAAACACTTGCTACACATACAGTGCTAATTATAGAGCCATTCTCATTTTATTCTGTATTGAGGATATTTGACTCAACTTGTTCAATGGCCATTAAAGTTTTACCTGATTTGGCCTTTTCAATGAAGACACTCTTAAATTCTAACCTACATTTTTGATGTGCTTGTCTATGAAGCCATTCACAGGAAGATATTGCCAAGCTTGAACACTATTTTATCCAAGCCTCCAATTTCACCAATTCTTCCACTCATTGGTTTGGTCCTTCCCAGCTTGAAACTATTCTACTACCTACCTGGTTATTTCAAATCCCATTAAACTGTGTAGAGTGTTTTAATTAAATACCTACTAGCTGAAATGTTTGAATATATGTCTAAGGCATAACAGAGATCAATAAAATAAATACCACCAATATCTTTAGCATTCTCTTTATGCCTTTCTATGATTGCATGCCTCTGATCCCATACTTTCTATATTTTGTGATTGCCATGTTCTTATTCTCTTCAAATATATATACACATAAACACTCATATAGTCAATATTTCAACATAATATTGTATTAAATATAATACAAATAAAATATAATACATTTTAACAGTATTATCTTCATTAGGTTTATCTATTTTGAGGTGTGTGTGTGTGTGTAGCAAATGTCCATTGATACATAACCATCTGAACTTTGAATCTGTTCTTTAATTAATTCAATTTGTTTTCTGTTGCTCTTCTAGCTCCCATTCCTGTTATAGATAAAAGGATTGCTTAGGGGCCTCCCTGGTGGTGCAAGGGATTAAGCACTGCACTATCAGGCGGTCCGCAGCTTCTGCAGCATGAGTTCAGTCCCCAGCCAGCCAGAGAGCAACCCACATAGTGAGGCAGACCTCTCCTGTCTTGCCCGCTGCTCCCCTCAGCAGTGTATTTCAGTCGGTCTGCCTGTTCTGTTCCCCACTCTGTCTCTGGTGGATCCTCTCACCCCCCACATGTCTGGTCTGTGTCCCAGATCTTTTGTGCATAAATAAATAAATCTTAAAAAAAAAAAGGATTGCTAAGGATAAAACCTAGTTGAGGACTTACATATAATTCCATTTTATATGAATAAAGAGAATGAAAATCTAAATGAATTTTAATATAGTCACTGGATAAGTTGATTAGATGCAAGACCAATCACAGACAATGACATGTTCTAAAATCACATTTTCCTATCCAAATAAAGATGCCCAATAGGAATAAGAGGGCCAACTTCTGATTCAAATTACCTGGGTCCTTACTCTAAGCTTGGACAATTTTTTCCCTTATCTCTCTGTTTTCACCTCTTTAAAATGAAACTAAAATGGTTTTTATTTCAAAAAAAGTTGTATGAGTCTTGAATCAAATAATCTATGTTAATTACCACCAGAGATAAGGATATTGTAAAATGGATATATTCCTTAACTTATTTTCCCTTAGAGAGGTCCTAGCAATGTGTTCCAATGGTTATAATTTTTGCAAATTGAAAAAAATAAAAAAGATTTACCTTGTTAATGAAAACCAATGACTTTTCCCACTCAGTCATTTCATTCATTATGTTTTCTGTCTCCTATGATAGCATACAAGGGAAAACTACCATTGAGGATATTTAACTAGAAGGCAGCTGAGATTATAATGTGTCTGGATTGTATAAGTTGTACTCTTGTGGTTTGCAATTGTCTTCTGATGGTTAGATATTGTCATATAGTCACAGAAGTCATAGTAGATATATTAGTCACATAATGTAGCACTGGCTTCTAGGAAAATTCTTCCTACAGTTCACTTCTGTAAACTATCCCAAGCATTCTGACCTAACAAAGCAGGAACAGAATTTGAGTTTCAACATGGAAAATACCCCCTGGCAATTTCAAGAGAAGCATGTGGAGACTGAACCAAAAAGGAGCACTGAAATATATAAAGCCAGAAGCAAATCAGCAAATGATTCTTTCAATTACCAAACATGTGCAATTATAAGCAAAGAACTAAATTTTCTTAGATGTCAACTCAAAACAGATTATTTCTGATAAGAGAAATACATAGGATAGTAGTTATAAATGGACTATACAATAAAACAATGTCTTCATATATTATTAAAAAACTATTAGAAATTTTTACAGAAATCATGTGCAATAAGTTTTTAAGATCATTCTGACATAAGCAGTTTAAGTGGAAGATATGTATTGATTAGAAGTAATATAGTCTTGAATTATTTGATAATTTAGTTAACTAAGATTTTTCTTACATTGAAAAAGAATTAAATTTTTACTGATTTGTCACAAAATACTGACATTGACAAAGACAGCATATTCATAATAAACCATTGATATGAGGAGGCAGGAGTGACATTATTTAATTTGTGTTGACAATTCAGTGTATTGAAGATGAGTCAATGCAAAAGAAGACCTGAGGTACTCTGAAATCTTGTAACAATATCTGAAGGAAACTTGATAAAAGTTTTCCCAAATTTGGAACAATCTAAAATTTCAATGGCATTACCATTAAAAAATTATCAGGCAGAGAGAATCTTTTATAAATTATCAGGTAAGGGTTTCCTTTTAGTAATAAATTAAAAATCTTTCCATTTTAATAATAAATGACAAAATCATTGTCATGAAGAGATAATCAAACAACATGTAACCAAAACATAAAACTTTATAGAGAGATTTTGATAAAATATTTCATCATTTTCTGAATTTGGCAATGTTTGTGTATTGGTTTGATTTTTGAAATAATATACCACCATGTTTATTGCCACATTATTTAGAATAGCCAAGAGCTAGAAACAGCCTAAGTGCCCATTGACATATTATTGGGAAAAGAATATGTATCTTATATATAAACAAGTGATTAATGCCCAACTATGAAAAAAAAAAAAGATGAAGTACTATCATTTGCAATAATATGGATGGCCTAGGAGAATATTATGCTTAAATTTCAAATGGAGGAAGTGAAATAGTGATTTTACTCATATTTAGTATATAATTTAAACCAAACGAATGAATGAAATAAAACAAAAATAAATCTTTAGTTTATTTAGGTAGTGGTGACAGAGCATAGTAAAAATATTCTCTACACTTCTGCATTCTTCTGGGACTGAATAAAATAGCTAAAATAAGTCAATTTAATGACAGGTATGAGGAATTTACATGGTTGTAAATTCTAAAGAATAATGTTTATATTTATTTTTTATTTAGGGACTCTCTTATATGAAGGAAGAGGAGAAGACTTCACATAACTGAGAGTGGGTTTGACTTTCTCTTTAGACTGATATTAAATTTCTAATACAGAGGACATGTTCAGTGATAAACCTACACTTGAATGACACATCCAAAACTGTATTTCCTAGGTCATAAAAAGGGGGAAGAGTGATTCACCAATTAGGAAAAGAGAAAACAAATGAGGAAAGGACAAAACTTCTCTAAGCCAATAAGTCTTAATGACTCTTAGCTTAAAATTTATCTGCATTCTTTAAAGGTGATAGACTTCCTCAGTCCCACAGGGTCTTGACTGATCTTTAATTCTCTACTTTAAGGTGACAAGAAGCCTAACTGTCTCACTAAACACATTACTTTTTGGAAGACCAACCTCACAGTGGTTACTAAAAGGGAAGGGATAAAAGGAATGAGTATATTGGTAAAAGGGGTCAATAATATGGTGAAAGATAGAATTGAAACTTTAGTGGTAAATATAACATAATACATGCAGATGTTGATTTTTAAGAATGAACACCTAAAATGTCTAAAGTTATAAAGCCATTTTGCTTCTATTTAAAAAAAAATCTAATGGTAACCATCTATGTTTTATTCTAGGAAATAATCACTTTCATACTTCGTTTTGTATTTCTTTCATATTTTTCATATTGAAAATTTTCCAAATTTTATGTGTTTTTGACTCCACATGAGTGGGACTTGCACCTGTCACACAGTAATTTTTTTTTTTTTAAGTGGAGGGTTTTTTATTTTTTAATATTTATTTATTTATTTATTTATTTATTTATTTATTTATTTATTTATTTATACAAGTACTGGGTACAGTCAGAAGCGCTCTCTCACCAGAGCCAGAGCAGGGAGCAGAGCAGGCAGAAGGACCAAAGTACACTGCTGAGGGGAGCAGCGGGCGGCAGGAGAGGTCTGCGCGCCACATGGGACCCTCCTCCAGTGGCCCGGGAGCAGCCGGGGATCGAACCGCTGCTGAAGAGGCTGCGAGCAGCTTCGCAACCCAGTGCTCAACTGCTGCGCCACGGGGGAGGCCCACATACAATAATTCTTGATAAATATTTTATTCATTTCATACTTACCGATATATTTTTATTGGTATACAAATATATAGATGATGATACTTTGCTTAATGTACACAGAGATAACAGTGGGAAAATTATGTACATTTTTTAAGTACCCATTTTTAATTTCATGTATTCTTTACTTATGTTCATTATTCAGAATGCTTTTCAGTTTTCCTTTAGATTATTAGCCATATACAGGCATATACTGAATAATAAAAGTAAAGGCACAGATGATTTTTAATCTAGTCAGAGTGAAAAGTAGATAGAGCTAAAAAATAATCAGCAATGGCTTTTTAAAACTTGATGCAAACATGGCTTTGTCCAGAATAAAAACATACTCAACTAAGACCAGTATGTACAAATATAGGGATTCATACACATATAAAATTAAGAGCATTTTTAAGAGATTTTAAACAGGAATCCCAGTATTTGTAAACATGAATTTAAAACAAAAGAATATACTTTCCAAATAAGAACACATTCATGGAGATACAGTATGGCAATTTATGAGTGAAATCTAACATGTTTGCACAATATCAAGCTATTCTATAAGCTTCTGAGTTATGAATGGAGATAAAGTTTATATCAGTACTCTATTACCTGGAATTCTTCCACTCAATATTACATTAAAAAAAAAAATGTTTGCCCCACTGTACTGAACATATTGTCTTGAAAAGAATTGGTATCAATTTTTGAAGCTTCAAGAATGAAGCATAAAATAAAAATACAGCTTGTCAGGAAAACATAGTGTAGCTGTTTGTGATATGGCAATAGAATAAGAGTTTTGTGTTATTAGAGTAGATGACAGTTCAATCTAGTGAAAACAGTGACATTTGAAAAGTATTAGATGTGTGTATTATCTATTTTACATAAAATAAATTTATGTGAATATACACACAGCATGAGTATACATGAAATTTAACATTTCAAGAGTTCACACTCTTGCCATTATTCATAATGGAAATTATGAAAAGCAGTTTTGTGGTGGCCTTAAAAAAATTTTAAAATGGCTATATGACAGTTATGTCTTCTTGTTTCATACATCACAAAGATAGTCATTTGACACAGCATGAAACAAAGCGTTATTGCTGGGTCTACCACAATACAGTATCATTTGTTCAAAGTCCTTATAACAAGTAGTGATTTAGAAGAAAGAAAGAACTATAAACTTGAGTCAAAAGGCTTGACTTTGACCCCTGGCTTTTCCCTTTAAGGTTGTATGAAGTCTGTGTGATTTTATGTAAGTGGATTGACTTCTCTGTGCCGTTTCTTTTGCTATAAAACTGTGAACATTTGCCTTTCAGTTTTGTGAGGATTAAAGAAAATATGAAAAGGCATAATACTGGTTACATACTCTCTCCTTGGGTGAAATTTCAGGTTCACTGTCCCTTTATTCCTTCCACACAAACTCATGGGAGAAAATGACTAGCAATCAAACTGGAAAAGCCACCTTAGAAAGGCAGTTTATGGGGGCCTCCCTGGTGGTGCAAGGGGTTAAGACGCAACCTATGAAGCTAGTTAATTACAGCCACTGCAGTACTAGTTAGATCCCCGGCCAGGGAGGTAACCCAGATGGCACAGCTGACCTCTACTGTCTCGCCCGCTGCTCCCCTCAGCCGTGTATTTCAGTCAGTCTGCCTTTTCTGTTCCCCACTCTGTCTCTGGTGCATCCTCTCAAACCCCCTCCCACATCTTTGACCTATACCCCAGTTCTTATATGCATAAATAAATAAATCTTTTTTTTTTTTAAAAGGCACAGTTTCTGCACAATGCTAAAGAGCAGATATTTTTCCACAGAAAGAACAGAATAGTCAAAACTCTTTATAATTATTAAGAGTTTTGGTGGATCTGGGCCTCCCTGGTGGCACAATGGTTGAGCACTGGGTTGAGAAGCTGCCCGCAGCCTCTGCACCAGTTCAATCCCTGGCTGCTGGCGAGGGTCCCACATGGCGCACAGACCTCTCCTGCCACCCGCTGCTCCCCTCAGCAGTGTACTTCGGTCCTTTTGCCTGTTCTGTTCCCTACTCTGGCTCTGGTGAATTCTCTCACCCTCCTGCGCCTCTTACTGTACCCAATGCTTGTATAACTAAATCTTAAAAAAAAAAAAAAAAAAAAAGTTTTGGAGGATCTTGGAGAAAATTACCAAGAGGTCATAGTTGTCTGTTATGACCTAATGCAAGACACTAGCAAACTGAATTATAGATACAGATATAGATATTAAAACTTAGATAACAAATTTAGAAATTAAAAGCCAGCTATCAATTCTATATTTTTCTAGACTGCATTCACTACAGATATATTTCAAATAAGTATGCCTTTAGCAACATTAGATATTTTGCAGTTAATTCGGAAGTGTTTTTCCCATCTTAAAATGGATTAAGGAAAATTAATAAAAATAGAAAAACAAGCAAAACTATATTATGATATACTTGAGGAAGAGCTATTCCTTCAACTCAGATAAAATGATAAAAAGGATAATAAAGGAAATCCATGAATAACATATGTTGAAAGCGCTGGAATATTAAATTTACTCATAACAAAGTAAAAATATGAATAAAAACCTGATCAGAAATAAAATCAGTAGGAGTCCTGAATAACCACAGACCAAACATCTCAATGTTCCCAAAATGAATAAATACAATCAAATATAGTGTTGGAATAAGTAAACAAAGACAAGTTAGAAAAAGATGTTTTTCACAGTCGCAGTATATAAAATGTATGTATATTAAAATCTTGGAATAAATTTTCTAAGTGTTTCTAAAGAAGAAAAAGCTATGTGAAATGTGGAAGAAAAATTTACTGCTGTCAATGGGACTATCAGAATTTTGAAATAAAAGCTTTGATAGGGATACTATTTATCTGTTTTTCCTTTCTGAAACAGACTTTCCGGCATAATAGTAAACATATTGTACATGCTATGTTTTTGAACATCCCCCAAATTCATGAGCTTTTGTTTCTTGGGACTAAGGAGTTAATAAGTGAAAAAAACAAGTAACCTGCATGAACTTTTCTTGGCTTTGTAAATGTATTTGCTTCTCTATTTTGTGAAAATTTGCATATAATTGATATTTATTCTTTATATATTTGGCAGAATTCACCAATGAAACTAGAAGGACCTACCTGCAGTTTTCTTTGTATGTATGTAATAAATTTTGTGTACATGAAATAAATTACATGTATAGTGATTTGTCAATTTTAGTAGTTGTGCTTTCAAACCAATCTCCCAAGTAAAACTGTCAAAAAGTTTTTAATATTTCTTCATAATTTCAATATTCATAGGATCTTATAATCTATCCTTCCATTTTTTCCCAAATGGTAGTTGACTTTTTTTCTTTTTCTCAATTGATCTTGTTGATGATAAGATCTGACAACATTATTAATACTTTCCCATATTAAACTTTGGACTTAGTTTCTCTTTTATTAATAATCATAACCTTACAATACTTCTTGTTCTGTTGTATTTGTCCATCTTAGCTTCCTAAAATGGAACTACAGATCATCAATTTTCAACCTTTTAAAGTTTTTAATATGTGGATTTAAATTTATAAATTTCTCTTTACACACTGCTTTAACCACATTACAAAATTTTGATACACTGTTACCAATTTTAGAAATATTTCTAATTTCCATTGTCAGATTTTCTTAGACCCATGAGTTATTTTGAAGTATGTTGTTTAATTTCCAAAAATTTGGGAATTTTCAGGTATCACATTTCCTTGATTTCTAATTAATTCCATTATGTTCAAAACACATTCTATAAATTTTCATTTTACATACTGAGAATATATATAATCTACACTATGTTGTTTTTGATTCCATATATGTATTGCAAAAATGTATTCATTAGCTATTGTTTTTCATTTGAAATATCTTTAATAATTGAGAATTTATATCTTTAATAATTTAGAATGAATATTCTCGTTTACAGAATTCCAGAATTCTAGGTTAACCTTACTTTTTCCTTTCACACTTTAATAGTGATATTTCTTTGTCATCTGGCTTTCAATGTTTCTGATGAGATTCTGTCATTGTTCTTGTAGCCATACCCTGGCATATATAATTAGTTTTCCTTTGTTTTCTTGTTTTGACTTCTTAGTCCATTTTTCTTGAAGCTCTGCTCTTCAGCACAGTCATGCAAATCTCATGCTATCTGAACAACTCCTACCCTCTCTTTCTACTTGAGGGCACTTAAGTCACTGCACTGTGCAGGGCAGTGCCCCTTGCATGTCTACCCTCTCCCTCCTTTAAGCTACTCTGTTTTCTTTCTTTCACAATCCTGCTCTGCCTGTTATCTAATGCTTTAAGTTTATTGCTCACATATTTTGTCTAATTTTGTTCTTGTTACTGTTAAGTAATGGAGGGTAAGACAATACGTGATTTTCCTTTCATGATCACAGAAATCATACTTCAATGGGGAAATAGATGATTAAATTCAAAAAGTTCATGTTATATATGAAGAAATTAGGAGACCATAATTTAAGAAACACGAATGGGAAGGTTTGTGTATGTATGCTGGGAAGCAACAAAGATAGTAAGAGGAATATGACTTTGAAACAAAATTAGCCAAAGAAGGCTGATGTGAAAATGATATTAGAGAAAATTTAAAAAGGGAACCATGCAGATACTGGTCAAAAGGAACTTCTAGGCAATGGACTAGCCTGTTCCAAGGACACATAGTTGGAGTATACACAGCATGTTGATAGAAAACTAGGTGACTAGAGATTGGAGCTAAATATCATGAGTTTGGATGAGGAAAGTACTAGAAGAACAGCTTAGTAATCTAAATGAGGACTAATTTCGGTAGAATTTTACATCTTATTTAAAAACCTTTTTTTTTTTTCCTCCTTGAGTGAAATAGGTTGCCAAGAGAGGGCCTTGGACAGAGTATATTCTTCTAGATGTTGATGAGCCACAGAGTCCTTGTGAACCAGATTAAGGATGCTGAAACAGACTTGGTCCTATGAAATGTGGTGCTGTTACTAAGATTCTGTATTTGAAGAAGATTTAACTGACTGTTAAATACCTCTAAATTGTCTTGACTTAGCATGCCTCAGTAATCTTTGAAGACCATGGGCCAGCCTCTAGACATCTCTGGATCTCATTTAAGCAATTCTCTGTGCAATCACAGGCCAATTGTCAATGCTAAGTTAAGCTGGTTAGCTATTGTAGAAAAAATAACTTCTAAAATTTTTCCAGATAAGGAATATTTTCTCTTGTCACTTAGTTTTCAATTTATGACAGTGACTATGTAGTGGTCTTGGGTCATGAGTTTATAGCACATCACCCAAAGAAAGCATATCAATTTGATTGTTTCATTGTAAAAGAAATCCCTATTCTATCCAAGTATCTTAAATAATAATGGAGAATCATTGGCTCATATATCTTGAAGGTCCACTGGTTCAATAATGCCATCAAAGATTCAGTTTTTTCAGACTTTCTTTTCAGCTATAAACAGAGCTGGCTTGGTTCTAAAGTTGGCCATGCTGTGAGTCCTAGTTTGGGTGCCAGAAATTGGGCTACATGTTGCATTCTTATGCAACAGGATAGAATTTCATCTTAGGGTCATCAATAAAGAGCTGACATTCGTACTAATTGAAAGAACCCTGATTTAGGGAGTATAATGTTCTGATTGTCTCAAGCCAACATTTATGAAATATTGTATAAAGGGAAATAGGACAACCTTGATTGACTTAAACAACTGGAAGTCTATCCATTGTGTTAAAAATGAGGGCACTAACACCCTAAACAAATGAGGGCACTAACACCCCTGCAGCAAGGGGAAGAATGTAATGGATATGAGGAAGTCTATGTATATACAAGGGGAAATCTCACCAGTGCTAGGATTTCTCCATCCAGTTCATGCATAGGTAAAAATTCAAGAAATTATAGCTTTTATCCTCACAAATAGAGGTAAAAATGGAGATCACCAGCATTTGCATCCTTCTTGGAATAAATAGACTTCACAACTGTTACAGTGGTAATAGCTTTGATGGCATAAAATTTGGCAGATAAGGGTAAGGCAGAGTTAGGGTACTCAGTGACTTAAAGTTTTAATTATTACCAGAGAGAAAAAAAAATGTTCCATCTGTAAAGTTTGAAACACTTCAGGCTAAGAAGTCAAACTCCATTAATCATTGTATATATTTTTATGAAGACCTCTGATTTTAGTAACACCAATATTTGTCCAGTTATAAAAGAAAAAATGTTAAAATTGTAGTTTGGGAAGTTTTCTTAGAATTAAAAGCATGTATCTTGCCAATGCATAATGATTGGTCTAGAAAATTAATTAAGAACAAGTTTAGAGAAAAGATTAAGAACATTTTGTAATAGTAAAAAGAAATAATAGAAAAATCACTCATTTAATTGGGTACTTGCTATGTAAGAGTAAAGAAAGTCACATGCATTTACATGTTTGATCTTTACAATCCCCTGAAATCAAGGAGACACAGGGAATTAAGCATATTGCCAAAGGTCACCCAGCAAATAGGGAAGAGTGCTCAAGCATTATGACTTCAGCGCATGTACACTTGAGTGTTTCTCTGCTAGAAAGCCATATAGGATCTTGTTCATTACTTGCAGCAAAAGGCATATGTAAACTAGCAATTTTGTGTGACAATATGGGTTGGTATTCATCATATTTTTTGAGTTTCCCTATACATTTGAAGTCTTTGATCTTACTGATTTGGCACAAAATGTTGCAGACTAAAGTGTAGTCTGTGTTAATCAA
Source organism: Talpa europaea (assembly GCF_964194135.1). Classification (NCBI taxonomy): domain Eukaryota; kingdom Metazoa; phylum Chordata; class Mammalia; order Eulipotyphla; family Talpidae; genus Talpa; species Talpa europaea. The sequence continues at coordinate 51,759,757 of NC_140076.1, forward strand.
GCGAGATCATGTGTACTAGACTTCTGAAACATAAACTTAGAAATATCATTCATTTCACAGGAATGCAGACACCACGATTGGAATAAACCAATAACATAGTTACATATGATTATTGGAGTCCTCTCCTTGCCCTTCTAGTTTGAAAACAAATCTTGAGAAGTGGAGTAGTTACTCCAAGACAATCTATTACTTGAATTTACCAATACTGACACCAAAAGAATGAAGAAAAAGGAAAAAAAAAAAGGCAAGACAAGCTAGAATAGAATGGAGGGAGAATGAAAATAATTACTTTCGGGCCTCCCCTGGTGGCGCAGGTGGTTGAGCTCAGCGCCGTGAAGCTGTCCGCAGCCTCTGCAGCATGGGTTCAATCCCGGCCGGCCAGTGAGGGCCCCACATGGCACGCAGACCTCTACTGTCCCCTCAGCAGTGTATTGCGTCAGTCTACCTGTCTCTGCTCCCCGCTCTGTCTCTGGTGAATCCTCTCACCCACCCGCACATCTGGCCTGAACCCCGGTGCTTGTATAAATAAATACATAAATCTTAAAAAAGAAAAAAAAAGAGGGCCTCCCTGATGGCGCAAGGGTTGGGACACAACCTATGAAGCTGTCTGCAGCCTCTGCAGCACAAGTTCAATTCCCGGCCAGCCAGGGAGAAACTCACATGGCGCAGCAGACCTCTCCTGTCTCACCTGCTGCTCCCCTCAGCAGTGTTTTCAGTCAGTCTTCCTGTTCTGTTCCCTACTTTGTCTCTGGTGAATCCTCTCACCCCCACATCTCTGGCCTGTGCCCTGGTTCTTGTATGCATGGATAAATAAATCTTTTAAAAAATTACTTTAATTAAATTGAATAAAAGATATCAACACATGATCAAAATAAGGAGATAGATATGAATAAGATATAAAATTAAGAATTCATCAAAGATATGTCAGATGAAGAGGTCTGAAAGAGTCTGAAGCAAATAAGAGTCTGAATTAGGGAAAGAATGACGGAAAAGAGAGCAGGTTAAACATGAATGCGGATTGGCATTCTGGAAGAATTGAAGGAGAGAATGCTGGATTCTGATAACTTCAACTGAAGTCTAAATAGATAAGGAAAGAGACCCTCATATTCCCAAATAAATAATTCTTTATCCTTTGTAATCCTCTCCAAATCAGTAATACAGTATTCCACTTCTTTTTACCTTAATATTCTTCATTTATAGCCACTAAAAGTCCAATTCTTCAGTAATATTATATTGTTGGCTATTCAGACTATCAAAAGCTAGTCGGGGGCCTCCCTGGTGGCACAAGGGGTTATGACACAACCTGGGAAGCTGTCTGCAGCCACTGCATCAGGAGTTCGATCCTTAGCTAGGAAGCTGCCCAAATGGCACAGCAGACCTCTCCTGGCGCGCCTGCTGCTCCCCTCAGCAGTTTATTTCAGTCAGTCTGCCTATTCCACATCCCACTCTGTCTCTGGTGAATCCTCTCACCGCCCACACCTCAGGCCTGTACCCTGGCTCTTGTATGCATAAATAAATAAATCTTAAAAAAAAAAATGCTAGGGGCCTCCCCTGGTGGCACAGCAGTTGAGCGCTGGACTTCGAAGCTGCCCGCAACCTCTGCAGCCCTGGTTCGATCCCCATCCCTGGCAAGGGTCCCACATGGCACGACAGACCTCTCCTGCCTCGCATGCTGCTCCCCTCAGCAGTGTATTTCGTCAGTCTGCCTGTTCTGTTCCCCTCTCTGGCTCTGGTGAATTCTTTCATCATCCAACACTTCTGACTGTACCCAGTGCTTGTATAAATAAATAAATCTTTAAAAAATAAAAGCTAGTTGGTATTTAGAACATACTATGTTATATGCTTAGACCCAGGTTTTGTAGAGATGACAAAAACATAATTCTGACTCTTTGAGCTAACAATCTTTTGAAGGAAACAGAGATGTAAATCAAGAGACAACAATCCAATGAGTGTCACAAAGGCAATACAAAACCAATTCCTAGTTTACTGAAGACTGGAAACATTTATGAATAAATATTTAAAATTAACATGAGATTAGATTAAAAGGGGCATCTGCTCAGAAATCAGGTATCCAAGAAAAGATTGGCAAGAAAAGAACTCAGCAAAGAGGGTAGCAGCATTAGTAACTACTGACTGCAGACATAAACAACCAGAGGGCCCGAACTAGTTTTCTTATCTTTACCACAAAAAAGGGAAAAATAACAATAAAACCAAATGGCAGGGACACCAACTCAAACATGAAAATTGTCAATAAAAAGCAACACATCAGGGGCTTCCCTGGTGGCACAAGGGGTTAAGTCGCAGCCAATGGCGCTATCAGCAGCCACTGCAGCATGAGTTTGATCCCTGGCCGGGTTGCTGCCCACATGGCACAGCAAACCTCTCCTGCCTCGCCCCCTGCTCCCCTTGGCAATGTATTTCAGTCATTCTGCCTGTTCTGTTCCCCATTCTGTTTCAGGTGAATCCTTTCACCCCCCATGCCTCTGGCCTGTGCCCCAGTTCTTGCATGCATAAATAAATAAATCTTAAAAAAAAAAAAAGCTATACATCATACATGTTAGGAAAGAAACTTAGCTTTGGGAATGAATCAGAGACCCTTGTGATCACTGAAGCCTGTAATATAGCTCTAGAATATTTCAGCTGCTTATTATTCCATCCTATCAGATTTAGAAAAATGACAGGCAGAATGCTTAGCCTCTCTAAATTATTTCAGAAATTAATTCCAAATGTTAAACCACAGACGGCTGCAATATATAAGGAAGCATACAAGCTTGCTAAACCATTGGACTGTTGTCTCTTGATTTACCTCACTTATTGGTGACAATAAAACTTGCAATGGTGCCACAGTGTTATAATCAATGTCTAATTGACTTGCTAATTAAAGAAAATATCCTAGCATATATTATTTTTTTAACTTATCAAGAACCTACTAAATTGTGTGAATTAATTTTGAAAAAGGGTAGTGGTCAGACAAAGCATTTAGCATAGGTTAAAAAGTTCAACTGTTTTAAAAACATACCATACATTAAATATAGAATCCAATTGGCAGTTAGCAAGCTACCAAATTCCTAGATTTCTAATTTCTAAATTAAGCACAAATTTATATTCAACCAACGTGGCACAGCTATTTTCCCAGTATTACAGCCAGTAAAATATTGAAGTATATGAATATATTGCCAACTAAACTAATGAAAAATAATAAGCTTTATTCTAATTTGAATAGGTAAAAAGTCAATGCTTTTTGGTTATAAAAAATTTACATTTGGAAATACAAACATACACTCACACATCAATGTACAAATATATACTCACAACACATTTTATTTGGGAAGCAGGCTGTCTTTCATTTTAATTCTGGTATACTGGGGAAATTATTTTGTAATCATATAAATTATATGGTTTTCTCAACTTAGTAAAGAAACATGTTTTAAATTGTTCCATTCCAAACAGATGGGAATTTATCTTATTTTAATATTCATCTCAATGTTTTACTCAGATTTCAACACACACACGCACACGCACACACCTGTGATATTGGCCTACCATAGAATAAACAGAATCCAGCCCCAATTTGGACACTAGCAGTTAATTCAGCAAGTAAGTGGTTGTTGAGATAGTCTTTCCTTCAATAAATTGCCTCTCACTTCCACACCATTTATTAAAAAGGCTTTCCCACGTGAGAATGACATGATCCCACCTAGTGCCTATCATGCTTTGATCTAGGAATGGGCACCTAACTGAGTTTAAGATAGTCCCAATTACTGCTGACTAACTGAAATTCAAAAGTAAGAAATGTTTTATTAGAAACTATAATAGCTAAATCATATTAATGGCTGTCTTCTAGAATGATCACAACTTCTTCAATGGACCCTGAATGATGTTCTGTGCCTTGATTTTCCAACTCTTCTTGGAGTATGGTGAGATGTTTAAACAAGTACCATTGTAATTGTTTTTGTCTACCAAACCTAGTTAAATAACAAAAGTGGGCTTCTGGTTTGTCTCATTATTTGTTCTGTATACATATAACCTATTGTTGCTTAATTTCTACTTGTTATTTAACAAAAATAAGATTTTTAAAATCCTTTCTGTACACATTGTCATGCCACATGTCTGCTGAAATCTTTAGCAAAGTTTATTTTCTAGACTACTCATATTTTTTCCCTGAAATTAATTACTTATCTGCAAGCTTCCTTTTTTTTATTTACTGTACAAGGTACATTTTAGCTGAGTGCTGTTTATCTGTTAACACCAACAGAATACATCCATCTAAAGTGTTGCAACAGAATTTTATAAGCGTACATCTTAGTCCAGCATGTGCAGGACACATAGAAAATTGTCAAAAGATTCTATGTCATCTTCTATTAGCAAACTTACCTTTCTTTAATCGATTTCAAAAGAGGCACAGGCGTTCATAATCACTAAAATGTAAAACAGGAAAAACAAATTTAGCATCAGGATAACAACCTATAAAGAGTAACACTATTGTAATGGATGCTGTGATTGACTGCTTGAATCCCCTTATAAAGAAAGTATACTTTTGTTGCAGGGCAAACCCCAATATAAAATGGAGTTGCCTGACTGTGGGTCCTCACCAGCCCACTTAAAAGTGTTATAGGGCAGGGAGAGGGGCAAACCAAACCCCGCAAACCTATTCTAAATGGGTTCTGCCATCCGCTGCATCAACACAAAACATATGAAACTTTAATGGGAAGGAACTTTAATACAATTAGGAAACAATACAGGAAAGGCAAAGAATATAGTTTCTGAATTAAGCAGCCAAAGTTACCCGTCCCCTCGTGGGTAAAACTCCATCCAAATGGGATTGGCCCAGAGCAAGGCCCCAAAGCCTGCCACAAGCCCAAAGCATCTTCCAGTGGGGACCACAGAAAAGGATCAGAAACAACTAGAAAAGCCTGGAAGGAGAAGAGCAAAATCAAAATCAAGATAAAAGCTGCCATTGTTACCTCCCCACGGGTCTCACCCACATCTGTGTCACCCCGTCCACGACCAAAAGAGAAGCGCAGTTTCTTCACGTGTCTCTAGGCTCCATGTGCCTCCTCCAGGTCTCCTGACTCCATCCTTCCTTCCTCAGTCTCCTCTGCAGCTTCTTCTCTCCCTGCTCAGCTCCACCCTCCATTTGGGTGGGGCAGGGAACCTGGAACCTCCTCCTTTCCTGGGGACCACCCTGTTACAAAAGGACTTATTAATGCTAAACTGCAGACATACACAAAAGGTTGATAAAAGGTTTATTTATAAGGGAAGGGGAAATGGAATAACTCAGGAAGAAAAAGAGGGAGATAAGTTCGTAAATGCGTCCTCCCTGTTTCACTGACCTGGAATCCCAATGACTCGCTGAGCTGGCAAAAAGCGAGCACGCCTCCTGGCCAAGCCAACGGACACTCACCTCCCCCCATTACTTTCAGCTGCTGAGAATGCTATTGGAAGATTATTTTCAGCTCTAAGTAATATAGGGCAGCAAGGGGCACTAAAACTGGCCAAGGACACTGCCCAAATAGTTTGCCAGTCACCATCTGAGTTCTTCACCCGCACACACAATTGCAAGACTACTCAGGTTCAAAGAACAATAATAATGGGATTTATTTTAAAAACCAGGGAAAACAAAGAGTTACTGATGCCAAAATTGGCCCTTTACCCAAAGCAGTTTCTGTTTTAAAATCCTAAGCACAAACACTCCCAAGATGGTGTCCTCTGCCACTGTGGACATGGAGCACACGGCAGCCAGACTATGCAGGCCGGGCTCTAACTCACGAAGAAGACAGCAGAAGACACAACAGGAGATATTCACCAGAGCTACAGAGATGAGCCAGCACAGCACCAGAGAAGCAACACAGGAAACAGCAGCTGCAGCAGCCAATCAATGCAGTAAGTGGCCCGCACTCATGCAGTTCTGCAAGGCACCCAGCTCTGGGTCTTCACCTTCCCTGCCAGGCTCTTAACAGCAGCAAAACTGTAAACAGTTTGAGTTGCTCGGATACTTGCAAAGCCTCCAAACTTTCCTTCTCTGAGGTTGGCTGCTGAAAGCCTCTGAAAGTCCTTCAGAGGCCCAGAACAGCCTTCTGGAAGATTGGCATGGTGGGGGTAGAAATTGCTGACTCCGAAATCACTGAAGATCTGAAAACACTGAAAATCCCAAAAGCTGAATCCTGAACACTCAATCCTGGGGACTTCTACAGTCCTTTAGGTTTCTTAATATTCTCTAACCCCACCTATACTTTGCTTGCATTTTCCTTGGGGCTATCTATCCTCACCAGTAATCCCCTCTCCGCCCCCACAGGGGGCACCTCCTGTAGCCTGTAACAGTCTTTGGCTTCAGCCTCCAGTTACATAAGTTATTTCAGAGAATTGTCCTTGACTGGAGAGAACTGCATGGTTCAAAGTCATGTCTCCTTTTCAGAGAAGCCTCTATCAATGACTAGTTGATATAAAAGTGTAGAAACCCCACATCACAATAAGCGACAACTCTAAAGAGCCATCCAACTGCAGAGCTTCCCAAGCAGTTGGCTACAACCTTATTGTGACTGAACTGCTGCACTGCTTTTCCAGCTGCCTGGTCCTTTATCTGCACTTGTTTTTTCTGCTTGTAATTTTGACTGCACTCTCTAATAAACTTACTGTACTCTGATCCTTTCTGAGTCAGCTTCCAGTGAGCCCAACCTACAGGAAAGACCAAAAGAAAGATATTAAAGGGAAATAAAAAGCTACACATTTAAGTAAACAAATACATAATGCAATGTATAAATAATAGTTGTTTTGTATGTGCAGTGTGCATTATACTAAATATTTTGCTTGCTAATATTAAATGCCTTATGTACTAATACTAAATACCTTACTCACGTTAGTTTTGTGTTATTGTATGTGCATTATCTTGCACATACAAAAATTACCCAATATGAAAGTCAGTAAAAGCAGCAGAACTAAGATTCAAAACCAAGAAAGTCTAACTGAAAATTCTTCACCATTTTAAAATACAGCAGGTCCTGGGAGAATGTTATAATCATTTTGTTATACTGTTGATAAGAAAACAAAATTCCAGGTTGATTTCACTGAAAGGATATTATTATTATTATTATTATTATTATTCAAGAACATGTTTACAACAATCTATGTAAGATTTCAAATCAGAAGCCAGAGTCAACATTTCAGAAATGAAACATGAATATTTTCTGTTTCCTGTCCTACATGGTTATTTTGAAACTCCATGGTTGATTAGAACATACAGTAGATACCCTACTGAACATCTAGCCAATGTCAGAAAATAAGCCCTAATGAATTTTTATTTGATATTTAGTCTCTCATTTAGGTTCATTAGTATTTTGTTTGTTTTGCAGCACACAGTTCCATGTGTTAACATATCATGTGTGGTCACTCATTATAGATTGAAAGTCTTTAAAGACACAGAATATCACAGAAGGCAGATAAGGAATTAACTGATGGTGGGAGAATAGATTAATGAAGTCAATCATTACATGGATAATTAGATACTCAATTGCAACTGAAAATAGACAAAATTTTCTTGACTTTTTTGATCATCTTTACAGTTCATTTTAAGATTTTAATTCAAAATATCTAAGGAATTTCAGTCTGGATAATTTAGTCAAGATTTAAGTAATAATAATGGGATTAAACTCGGGTCATTTTTTGTGCTTCTTTGATATGTCTTTACCAATAAAAATATAATTAACTTATAATATGTATCAGTAATATGGAAAGCCAAACTGAACAATGATTTCCTTTCTTGATTTTAGTGCTTTTGGTTTATTTGAAATAAAAGTGTTTAAATATTGGATTTCCATCTAGCTATAATGGTTTAATATTAGCTTAGAAAAATTGCGTGAAAATAGCAAACTAATTCTTATTTTTAAAATGATATTTAGGCAACATTCGCTTTGCAAACTAATATTAGGAATAAAGTCCCACTTAAGTAAATTCAAGTACATTTTGTTTAAAAAAGGTCACTCCTCATCTCAACAAATGGAAAAACAAAGTGAGATTTCAAGTAATATGTTTTTTAGAGTTACAATCAGACAAGGTGTTTTAAAATAATCAAATATTGGTTGAGAGAGAACTTCTACCTTGAGTCTTATTTTTAGAATACCTGGATAATATATTTCATGCTTTATTAAAGTGCTTTAGCAATTAGAATGGAAGATATATTTAGTCATTTCATTTAGAAGGAATGATATTTCATTTCAGGTTATCAGTATAGAGAAACTATATTTGCAATATGATCAAATATATCATCTATCAAGCAAAATCACCAAATTATACAAACCATGAAATTAGAGTAAATCTGTCTTCTGAAATAGAAAAAAGAAATGTAGAACAATTCTTATATATTATCTTCATATTGGCACATGTACAATGTAGGGATGTTATTGTTAATTTTTGGAGTCCCTACATAGTTCAGTGCACTTAATCTTTGTTCACCTTATCAAATCTATGGTCACTGAGTCTACAGAAATGGGTTGACTGAGTAACCCATTTTGACTCAAGTGACAGACATGCAAATTAGATTGTCTTGGATGCACAATCTAGGTTTGTGATTTTGTAACAGGGTGGTCCCCAGGAAAAGGGGAAGTTCCAGGTTCCCTGCCCCACCCAAGGAAGGGTGGAGCTGAAGAGAGAAGAAGCTGGAGAAGAGACTAAGACAGGAAAGAAGCAGGATGGAGAGCCAGAAGACCTGGAGGAGGCACATGGAACAGAGAGACATGTAAAGAAACTATGCTTGCCTGTTGGTCATGGACTGGTTGAAACAGATGTGGGTGATAGACCCATGGGGAGGTGACAATGGCAGCTTTTATCTTGGTTTGATTTTGCTCTTTTCCTCCCAAATTTGTCTGGTTGTTTTTGATCCTTTTCTGTGGGTCCCAAATGAAAGATGCTTTAGACTTGTGGGAGGTTTTCGGGCCTTGTTCTGGGCCAATCCCATTTGTGGGGACTTTTACCCACGAGGGGACGGGTAACTTTGGGTGCTTGATTTAGAAACTATATTTTTTGTCTCTTCTGTATTGTTTACTAATTGTATTAACGTTCCTTTCCATTAAAGTCTTACATGTTTTGTGTTGATGCAGCGGATAGCTGAACCTACTTAGAACAGGCAGGTTTGGAGGTTCTAAGGTACCCCTCTCCCTGCCCTGTAAGAATTTGATATACAATTTATAATGAAGTATGTTTGCAATGTATAAATGGAAGCATTTCTCCACATATTAAATTTAGATATGCTCAGGTTTTGGGGGCAATCCAAGAGAGAAAATTATGATTCAGTATATTAACAATAAAAAATTACCTAACTCCTCCCAGAATTCCATGACTAATGAATATCTAAGTTTATGCACCTACGAAAAAGGAATTTGTGTTTTTGGTTTTTTACTTTATATTAAAACAATTATTTTCATTATAAGAAAATTCAGATTTCAGGACAGAAGTACAATTACATTGCATTGGTAAAATTTTTTGATGTTATTGTTGTTATTTTGGCAGTGAATGGATTTGGAGTGCAGGGTCCTTGGGTTCACTCTTGGAAAGGTTTCACCAGAGCTCCCATTTCAGCGACATGGTGTGAGTTTCCCAGGCGAGTTTCTTCATGAGACAGAGATGGTAGTTATATTTAAAGGGCAGGTTTATTAGGGAAAGAGACAGAAGAGTAAAAGACGCCTTGCATAGACACAAGCAGGCAGGAAGAGCTGAAACAGATAGGTTTGCTGAGAGAGGCCTATATTGTTGCAGGCGGGTGGCCTTGAAAAGAGCGGCCTCTGCTGAGGGTGCGGGGGGGGGGGGGGGGGGATGGTCAGTGAAGAGAAGCCATGACAGGGTACAGGTCACGGGCAGGCAGGAGGTTTGCTGCCCTGCAGAAGGAGAGAGTTGGTGAAAAGTAGCACCTGCATAAGCACAGGTGCCCTGAGCCAGTGCAGAGACTGCACTGATACAGTATTCTTCTCCTTGGGAGGGGCTCACTCCTTGTGAGCCTTCTGTTAGTTGCTGATTTTGTATAACTATAAGGAATCCAAAAGGGACTGGAGATTCTATAATGGGCTCAATCTCCATATCTTTACCTTTAGGTGGATGCTGTAGACACTCCCTACAACAATCTGATACCTGCTTGGATCTTACTCTTTGTGATCTAGGCATTGTTGCCTAAGGATTTTGGTTTCTATAGCTGGGTTGATGCCTATGCTAATCTCTTCGAACCTCACCTCCAGCCCTTGGCATGGTGTAAACAAGGTTTCTGGTCTTGTGTGCACCTCCTTTCAGTTTTTCTATTTGTGTACTTCATCAATATCATTTGAAAATTATAGTCATGTACTTGGTTTGAAAATTATGGTAGGCAAAATTTCTAGATATGCTTCTATTAAAATCTGAGAACATTGAAACATGGAAATAAGCTTCTAGACAAATAAAAATGGCTTTGATAAAGTCAGCAGGATTTTTCCTGGGAGCAGACTTAATAAGTAAAGTGAAGATGTGATTTAATGACCACAAGTGTCTGTTGTGCCCAGCATCGACGGGTGCAGCCCCAAGGACACACAGACAACCAATGCAAGAACACAAAGGAGTTTAATTCAGGCTCGAGTCCGGGCTCACAACACGCACCGATGCAGCGGCGGAGATCGAGAGCCCCAAACAGAGGAAGCAGGGGTCTCTTATAGGGTCACAAGCAGGCTCAAATTTTGAAACAAGCTGGCAATTACTCATTGGCTACTACAAAGGCATTTTGGCACACACAGTGATAGTTTCAAACTGATTGGACGGCTGGGGACGCTGTCCCATTTATGGATAAGACTGCCCTCATTGGCAGCTGGGGTGGTCTGCTTTTTCGTCACCAAGTGGAGTGAGGGTTGAAACTATCTCCGGAATGCGGCTGTACAAGGACTAACATATCAAGATGGAGGATATACAAAATGGTGAAACCTCGGCTAAGCTTGGTTCCACAGTGTCCACTAAATCCAAGGGAGCTAATAACCAAGACATTACAAAACTATAACATTTTTTTTTGCAATAATTGTAAGGTGTATTATATGTATTGTCATATTTATAATCCTAATAACATTCTTACAATGTGTGTACTGTTCTAGTCTCATTATAGATGAGATTGCTAAAACTAAGGAAGATTAAATGAAATAGTACGCAAAAATATTTCATTTTTACTTGCATTTATATTGTCCTATTGTAACAGGGTGGTCCCCAGTACCCCTCTCCGTGCCCTGTAACATTATTCTTCTTTGCAAGGAGGATGATTCCTTTTGTTCCTCAAAATACCTCACAAGATGCTTGGTTCATAGTTCTGTTCTGCTGAGTCAAGGACTGGGGTGAAGTCTGAGTAGGAGAACCAGGAAACCTGAGTAAGAGAACAGACAGTTGCTTTACATGATTGGAGATAATACAGATGAGATGAAAAGCAGGGAATTCAAAGGATTCTGAAAAAAAGAGAACAGCAGTTATTTGAGGGGGAGCTGCATTGAGGGAAACCAGGAGAGATGTGAGAGCAGTCAGAAATGTGAGAAAAACATGAAAGAGTGGAAGTTTTGTCCGAAAGGTAGTTATATTCTTTTTTTTTTAATGAAAGATTTATTCACTTATTTATACAAGCACTGGGTACAGTCAGAAGCGCAGGAGGTTGAGAGAATTCAACAGAGCCAGAGCGGGGAGCAGAACAGACAGACTGATGAAATACACTGCTGAGGGGAGCAGTGGGCAGCAGGAGAGGTCTGAGCACCATGTGGGACCCTCGCCAGCAGCCAGAGATCGAACCAGTACTGCTGAGGCTACAGGCAGCTTCGCAGCCCAGCGTTCAACCTCTGTGCCACCGGGGAGGCCCCGAAAGGCAGTTATATTCTAACAGGAATTTTAGGATGTTTTGTGATATAACATAATTACTTGGTTCCCCAGTAAGCAAGGGGAACCATGCTTTTTCTTCAGTAGTTTGCAGCAAAATAGGATCTTTATTTTTTATATTAATTAACTTGATGAATTTAGGTTTAATGAAAATACAAGACTCAAAAGACCTACTCATTGTCTATTTCATCAGGAAATAACCCAAATAACCAGTAAGTGATACAACTATAATTCTGAACTCTAACTTTCAATTTCTGCTATTAACTGTTGGAGTTTTGTAGAGTGTGGGGTCCTTGGGTTCACTCTGGGAAAGGTTTCACCAGAGCTCCCATTTCAGCAACATGTGGCGAGTTCCCCAGGCAAGTATCTCCATGAGACAGAGACATTGGTTATATTTAAAGAGCAGGTTTATTAGGGAAAGGGTCAGGTTTGCTGAGAGAGGCCTGCATGGTTGCAGATGGGCAGCCTTGAGGAGAGAGCTGTCTCCGCTGAGGGAGGTCAGTGAAGAGAAGGCCTGGCATGGTACAGGTCACAGGCAGGGCAGGCAGGAAGCTGCTGCCCTGCAGAGGGAGAGAGTTGGTGAAAGGAAGCACCTGCATAGTCACAGGTGGGCAGTGGGAGTGCTGCCCCGAGCCTGTGCAGTGACTGCACTGATATAGCCCTTTTCTCTTTGGGAGGGGTCACTCCTCAGTGGAGTGGCTGCTTGTTGCTGATGTTGGGTAACAGGCAAAACTAGAAAGAGACCGAGATTTCATGGTGGGCCCAATCTCCCTATCTTTACCCTCAGGCCTGTGCTCCTCTCCCTATAGCAGTCTGATCCTGCTTGGGTCTCATGCCTTGTGGAAAGGCACTGGTGCCTAAGGGTCATGACCGCTACAGCTGGGTTAATGGTCATGTTATTCCCCTCGACCCCCACCTCCTTGTGTGAGTCAGGTTTTGGTCTTGGGGCACCTCCTTTCCAGTCTTTCTATTCTTATCCTCCATCATTAACCAAGCGTTAGCTTTATTTTCCAAGCTCCTCTCTTTCCTCTGGAGAATAGTATATGGTTTCTTTAGCATTTAATAGAAAACAAAACAAAACTCTGAATCTGAGCTAGCAGTCAAATGACTATTGACACAGACCCTTTCATCACTAGATTATCAACATTTTAAATTAGAATTTAAAGCACCTCCAATACTCCCTGTATTATTGCAATCACTTACAATTACAGACTGTAAATAGTTTCACTAGTTGGGGTAAGTAAGGCTTTTGCTATAAGGGTTGAAGTTCTTTCTCCTTACCTCTATGGGAGGAAATTCCAAAATTGGGTAGACAAAATAAAATAAGTAGACAATACAATTTGAGGGCAAAAATAAACAAATGTTGGAAGAATATAAAAAAAAAAACTACACAAAGACATGCTAGAGAACTCTAACAAGCCATTAAAGTTTAGTAACACATAAGCAAAGTCTTAGGATAGCCAGGATTTTGCCATAGGAATAGTAATTGTAAGGTATCAGAAATAGAGAGGTGAATATGGAAAAAGAAAGAAAATGTAAAATTTTTAAAGACTGATAAACTCAATTTCTCTTTTCTGTTGATAATCATCTTGGGTTTGAACACCAGATTCACTAGGTCATTTTATTTAGCCATCTTGGTGCTTATTAGTCAGACTTTTTCAGAATAATTGTGGCTATTTATTAAAAAAAGATGTATGGACCTTCATAGAAACCCCAAAGTGCTTAATCATATTTTATTTCTTTTTTAAACAAATAACAAAAAATACAGAAATAATGTTAGGTAAGGATTATTAGTACTCTAACAACTCAGACATTTTTGTGAATTTTTAATCTTTTCAACATTTTGTCATTTTGTATTCAACCTTATTTTTCAGATATTTGCATCATCAAAGATCTGTTTCAACCTCTCTAGGAGAAACATCATTAACTATGGTCTGCAAATGTGTCATTTTGATATTCTATCAGAATTCTCAGACCATATTTTGTTTTGATTGCTTGATTGCTGTGATAGGCTTGCAATAATATTAAGTTTCTCAAACTAAGAGAACACGTCATGTTCCCTTCTAAAACATCTTCTTTTGAAGTAAGTTCTGCAAACTTTCTATTAGTAGAGTTATCCCTCTTCATGCTGGTCTGCTCATGGCTGTTCTACCAACTAGGAGATACAGGATAGCGCCCCACAGTGTGAGTTGGTTTTATCCACCAAAATGAGAAATTTATGATCACACAGTATATCCATACTGTGTATTCACAGTATATTCAATTTATGATCACACAGAAAATTCATACTTTATATTCACAGTATATTCATACTCAATTTAGCTATTTCTACCCATATTTCAAAAAGAACTGTACTTTTTATAAAACCTGGGCAGCCTTCTTTTCTTTAAAATGTATAACACTAGAATCATTCTCTTCTCCCTACCACCCCATCCCAATATCTGCTGGTCTCTAGTAAATTGTCTTGGAAAAGCATGCATTCAGTAAATTCATGTTGATTTATTGTTCTATTCAGTTGTACAGTTCTTTGAAAGCAAAAGGGAAAATGTGTCTCTACAGGTTCCTTAGGAGAAATGAGTCTCTCCAGTCAGAATCATGATTTGCCTTTGAACCAGTCAGAGGAGCGGAAGGAAAGTTTTTTTCATTTCCATGTCCAGAAAGATGCATTCCTTTTACCCTCCTGAAGTTAGAGAATGAAATCATAGTCGATACATCTTAGCACATGAACTATTAAGTACATTTTTCTTTGTCTGTAGAAATCAATGGAACACACAAAACTACTGTTTGTTCTTTCCTCCTTGAAAAAAATGGAGAAGCATTTTAAAAACAAAACAAAAAATCCTCATTTGGATCAATTTGTTTCTTGCTAACAGCAGTATAAGAAGTACCATTTGTATAAACCAAAATAATCTGAGACTGTAGTTCGAGGGAGGGGGCAGGTGTTAGAGTTTAGTAGGGATATACTTATAGTCTTTAGAAAATCTGTCACTTTGTTCTCAATGAATAATCAAACTTTCTAAGGAGCAAATACTAAAGTCAGACACACCTTCAAAGGAAAAGAGGAGGCCTGTGTTCTATATCTTGAAAAGGAGAATAACTGTATATATGAGATGGGATACTTATGTATGAACATTATTCTTTTATCACCTATTTATCTTTTTATTCAAACTATTTCTATATCATCATGGATTAAGACATATTATTTTTTATTTTGGGTTATAATCCAACACTATGTGACATTATTTATGCAGTTGCTCAAATTTTTCCCACTCTGGCCTTTGGGATTCCTTCTCTTTGACTGTGTCCCTTTGATGTCCCTAGCCTTTTGTACTTTGAGCATTTCCTCACTCTATTATTACAAGATGCTCTGGGTCCATTGTATATTATTCCTACCACACATCCAGAATCAAGTTCAATTTTTAATTGTTTAAAATAATTGGGTAAAGCTCAGTCCCCTCAGAAGTTCTGGTCTTCTGTTATGTTGAGGTCACCTAGAGAAGCAGGGACTTCTGTGTCAATGAAGCTTAAGTGTCAGGTCATATATGTATTTTTCCAAGACTGGTTCAAAATACTTATAAATTCTGTTATTGTATCATATTTATTCTCCTCCCAGGTCAAATACTTTCTGTCACATGAAAAGGGTCCTAGAAGGAAATATACATCAAGCTTAATCAAGTTATTTGAAGACTTTGATAAAGGATTATTTATAATGTCTTAGAGGATTTTAATAAGAGATAGACAATGCAGTGTCTTAGGTCTAGGTAAAGCAGGATATTATCATTCCTAAATCTTTAAGGGGCAGTAAAGGGGGTGGTTACCAAAATGTGGGGGAAAATAGCAATATTAAGACTTATACAGTCAAGATATTCTTCTGACCTCTTTCTCCTTCCACTTCAGATACCCAACTGAGGACTTTTATTTCTTGACCAAAGAGGAAGATAGAATTCAAGAGAGGTCACTGAGGCAATCATAGATAAGTTGGATAGATAAGGTCAGATGATAGTTAAGTAATATATTTGTATTTCAGCTACAAACAGAAAGGGACACTTCCTTCCTGTACCTATCTTCTGCCTAATACTCCATGATGACATCACTGTTTTCAAACACAAGCTGAGATTAAGTTCAACACTGTATTACTGAAGAGTAATTTCATGAGTTTACCTGCCACCTGAAGTTCTACCATAGCAGAAACAGAAAATAGTCTTGGGCCTCCCTGGTGGCACAAGAGGTTAAGACACAGCACTATGAAGCTATTTGCAGCCTCTGCAGCAGGAGTTCAATCCCTGGCCAGGGAGGTGACCCACATAGCACAGCAGATCTCCTGACTCACCCCCTGCTCCCCTCAGCAGTGTATTTCGGTCAATCTGCCTGTTCTGTTCCCCACTCTGTCTCTGGTGAATCCTCTCACCTCCCCCCTCACCCCTCTGGCCTATAGCCCAGTCTTGTATGCATAAATAAATAAATCTTTTTTTTTTTAAAGATTTATTTATTTACACAAGAACTGGGCTACAGGCCAGGTTTGCGGGAGGGTGAGAGAATTCACCAGAGTCAGAGCTGGGAGCAGAACAGGCAGACAGACCGAAAGCACTGCTGAGGGGAGCAGCAGGAGCGACAGGAGGGGTCTGCTTCGCCATGTGGTAATCTCCCTAGCTGGCCAGGATCGAACCCACGCTGAAGAGGCTGCAGAGAGCTTCACAGTGCGCGCTCAACCACCTGTGCCACCAGGGAGGCCCAATAAATAAATCTTTAAAAAAAAAAAAAGTACACTGTTTAAAAAAGAACAGAAAATAGTCCTCAATTCAAGACTGCCATCATCTCGATTACCTCCTGTACTCAAAATGCACAAAGAAAAGTATAGAGTTCTTATAGCACCTTGAAATTCCCAGGCAAATTTATATTTGAGGTCCCAAATATCCATATTATGTGGTAATTGCTCAATCAGCAGTATTCTTCAAAATTCCCTTTTAAAGTAAAACCACTGGTAAGAGTAGGTTTACCAGAAAGAGTTGCCTTACCAGAAAGTGCTGGCATGTCATATTAACTCAGACTACCAAGCAAAATGGACAATGCCTTATATTTATATTACACCTTTCACACAGAAGGATCTCCAAATATATAACTACTTTCATCTACAGAGATCACTCATCCACAACTGAAATGCATGCACCTGTGGGGTCCACTATGATAGCCAGTCCACAGCACAACAACTTTTAGGAAGGGAGGAGGAAAAATAACTCTCGAGTGAGAACAGCAGGGAGGATTTTATGTAGGCAGAAGGTAATTACACCACTGGAATTTAGCCAACATGAGTGTGTTCATATTCCTCATTTTACTGAGTTCTAGTTCTGGCTATATTAGGTCAGACACCTTCCTTGCAGGGGTGGTAACTTCTGGGCTCCGTATGTGGCCTCCATTTGCTTGGCCAATGTAAATGTTAATAAAATAATATGCAAATAAAATGCTTACTGTGATCTTGTCCTTATTATACTGGCCAAGGTCTGAACATTGCATTATGAGTAAATGCTATTCCTGTCCTTTGTTACAGAATTGACCATTTGTTCGAAATTATCACTTTGGTGTTAATAAAGGACCTGTCATAGCATCCCTGGGTTTCCTTAGTGGCCATCCATAAAGGTCCATGTCAGGGGTAAACTTGCTTTGTAAATAATCATCACTCTGTCCAAGGGGCACAAAATGCAAGCCAGTTCTGAATCGTTTTAAATAACCTGTTTGCACAGTTAACTTCCCTCCTGCTGTGGAAAGGTTACACATTTTCCACTGTAATTTTGGATTTCTTTTTATTTCCTTACTTTCTTTCTCATGGGAAAAATAGATTTTGATGAAGTCCAACAGAAATAAAAGAAAGAAAGCTCAATTATTGATCAGGGTTGTTGATTGGAGAAAAGTTTATTTACTAAGTCATATTTGCAGTAATTTTAGTTGAGTCATTATTTTCTCAAGAATAAAGGAGAACTCTGGGAAGGCTAAGTA
The DNA here is from genome assembly GCF_964194135.1 of Talpa europaea. Lineage (NCBI taxonomy): Eukaryota > Metazoa > Chordata > Mammalia > Eulipotyphla > Talpidae > Talpa > Talpa europaea. Next base: position 51,777,601 of record NC_140076.1, read on the forward strand.
AGCTTTGTCCTTTTGATGCTGTGGAAAGTCATGAGAAGCTCTGCTGAACTGCACTGTTGTAGACTAGTTGAAAGCAGAGTGGATGTTTCCTTTCAAAATATGTACTTTTAGTTTTTCTTAGAAATATATTAAATACATGTCAAAACCCCTTCCAGTGAATAAGTTTGTTACAAAAAGAAATTTCATAACCTCAGAACAAAGGTTCAAATGCTGCACCTTAATATTTGTAAAGTTCTGAATTATATACACATGCACTTTTACATACACATATCCATACCACAAAACACCCTCTTTTCCAGTATTGAGATTTTTCTCTCTTGTATTTACAGATCTTTTTCCAATTGGAGCTTACTTTCATTTTACTGAATATCATCAGAGACAAAGGTAAGATTGAGATCTTTGGTTTTACTTACAAGCTTGTAATGTTCCTCATCATCAATAATGCATATCTGCACAATTATGTGTGGCTATATGTGTTTGTGATATTAAAATATCCATTTACATTTTGATATTTTATATCTTATTTTCATGCTTTTTTTAGTTTTATCAGAACCCTCTAGATCATTATATATAAACAGAAAAAATGAACAAAAATTTTCATTCAGATAACAACATATTTTACAAGTTATTTTATCATATTTAATTTATGCATTACTTAAGCATATTTTCTATATTATCGGTTTTTTCTAAGTAAATTTTTCAAAATTCGTTCTATTGTGTATTTTTGTGTAGTTAACCTTCTAAAGGTACTGCACCCTATAATACTGGCATTTTTTTTTTAACTGTCATATAAATGTCAGTCTGCCTAGGTATAAGAAGCTTGATTCACTTATTTAGCTCAAATATGTGTAAAAGTCTACTTCTTTGTTTTATTTTTATTTTTTTAAGATTTATTTATTTATGTATACAAGAACTGGGGTACAGGCCAAAGGTACTGGGGGTCGGGGTGAGAGGATTCACCAGAGACAGAGCAGAGAACAGAATAGGCAGATGGACTGAAATACAGCACTGAGGGGAGCAGCAGGCGAGACAGGAGAGGTCTGCCTGCACCATGTGGGTAGCTCCTTGGCCAGCCGGGGGATCCAACTCGCGCTACAGAGGCTGTGGACAGCTTCACAGCACAGTGCTCAAGAGGTCCTACTTCTTTGTTTTAAATGTTGCTTTTGATACATCTGATAATACTTAAGTACTTATAATTTTGTGACTGACATCCTTTTTATCTCTGGAAACTTTGAGAATTATTTTTTTAGAATGCTCCATGAACAAATCAATCTGATATGTGCTATCTTTTTATTTTGATACATTTATCTCTGTTTTTTAAGGAATTCATTATTTACAGTTTAATGTTTTCTCATTCTTGGATTACTATTAGTCTATAATAGTGTTTTATTCTGACCTTTCATGTATCTAAATGTTTTTTCTATTACTTTATCCTTTCCTGCTTTCTTCTTCTTTTTTTTTTTTTTTAAGATTTATTTTATTTATACAAGAACCCGGTACAGGCCAGATGCACGGGAGGGTGAGTGGATTCACCAGAGACAGAACGGGGAACAGAACAGGCAGACTGACGAAAGACACTGCTGAGGGGAGCAGTGGGTAAGACAGGAGAGACCTGCTTGCCACATGGTTTGCTCTGAGGACAGCAGTAATCGAACTGGCACTGCAGAGGCTGCAGACAGCTTCACAGCACTACACTCAACCGCCTGCACCACCAGGGAGGCCCCTTTCCTGCTTTCTTCTTATAGAGTTTTTCAAATTGACCTTAAAAGTTACCAATTATTGTTATTTGTCCCATATACTTTATTTTTTAAAAAAATATTTTTATGCTTTCATGCTTAATTTTTATATTTGATTTATTTCTTGTCCGTTTATATTGTACAATGTTCCCTTGACCTTTTGCAAGTTTGTTATGCTGTTTGAAATTCTTCATCTATGCATATCAGATGCACCTGATATTACTTTTCTAGTCTGTTAGGATTTTTGATATTTGTCATCTTGTCATATAAAGGTGTCTGAGTATTCAATTCCATAAGTGATTCTTAGACTTCCTTACCACTGCTTTGGCTTTTAACCCCGTCTTCATCTTATTTCCAAAAGTATCTTGTGCAGACAAATCTTGAGTCTTTTAGGAATCTCCAATAGAAATCAGGTTTGCCATTCAACTTTTCCATCTATTTGCTTATGATTGAGTTTCTTTGTTTGATTGTTATTTATCATCCAACTGCTTTCCAACTTCCAAGATTGCACTGCCATTGTCTGCTTTTTTACTCTCTACAGTGGTGTATACTTCTTAGTTTAAAAATGCTCATTTTGGGCCTCCCTGGGGGTGCAGGGGTTAAAAACAGTGCTATCAAGCTATATCCAGTCAGTGCAGCAAGAGCTTGATCCTGGCCAGCCAAAGAGCAACACACATGGTACAGCAGACCTCTACTGACTCGCCTGCTGCTCTCCTCAGCAGTGTATTTCAGTAGATCTGCCTGTCCTGCTCCCTACTCTCTCTAGTGAATCCTCTCATCCCCAACACCTCTGACTTACACTCCAGTTCTTGTATGCATAAATATATAAATCTTTTAAAAATAAATAAGTAAAAATGCTCATTTTAGTGGGGTTTTTAGAAGAAAACAGAGATGTACTAGTTTTATTCAGTGTATGTTTATTCAGAAATATCTATGTTTGAGTTTCTTATATTTTTTCACTTTCCCATAAATGAAGTTTTCTTCATCTTCCTATTAGCATGATAATTATATTATGAAATTCTTTAATATTTACATTTTAAATTTATTACAATGTCTTAATAAGGTCTTATAGGTCTTATATTCCCCAGTGTAGTCAAGATATAAAATAATCTATATACTTTAAAACAAAACTCAATATTTTTCACAAATATTAATTTGCTTCTCAGTACTAATAAATGAGAAACAGTATTTATTCTCATACCTTTAGTGCCTGTCACATCTAACAAAAACACAAAAGAGTAACAATGACCATCACAGAGTCTCCACTCTTAGCAATAATACTATGTTGGAAAAAATATCTGGCACCATGATTAAAAAAAATATTGTGCATCCAGGTCCTTTGATCATCATGCTAAAATTCACAAATTTATCACTAGGAGGCAGGGAGGTAATCTTTCTCCCATGTGCATAGATACACAGTGATTATGTCACTGTGATAGCTACCAAGTAAATGTATTTTCCAATATAGAAAATTAATCCACTTGTTACTTTCTATTGAGCACAATAATGAATTTCTATTTGTTCATCTTGTTTTAATTGAAAGGTTGTAATCACAAGCAATAAACTTCATATTTACCTCGTCAAAAATTAATAGCAACTGCTCAGTGGTTATCAGAGCTATTAGATGAAATGGGTTAATATCTAAGCAAAACACCTTTGAAAAGATGCTAGCCAATAGCATCTTTGATATAACAAACTTTTTAGCATACAGTTAGTTGGTAAAATATGCTTTGACTTTTATCCACTTATTTTATATACATAACACTTTCATGGCATTATTAACCTAAAAGAGTAAATACTGTATTAGTTATATTTGTACTTAACACCTTGCTGGTTATCTTGCATGGCATGGACATAAAATAAATATACAATGGTGATGAAAGTCTTCGGCAAACATCATAGCCACAGCTGTCTATAACAATGATAACTGAGTTCTCGAAGGTCATAAAGCTATAAAATGGCAGAATCACAATTGGAACCCAGCTAGAGTTAGCATCAGACTTATAGTAAAACTCCTTAGAGAAAGTGTCTCAAGTAATTTGCTATAAAAATAGATAGGATAACTAACTTTTGAGTAATTTACATAAAAAATTTAAAAGTGATACACTTGACTAGAATATTTCAGATATCATTGCTCTAACATCTGGCTGATTCATATGCTCTTTTGAGGGGAAGTAAATGGATGGAACTACAAGTATGGAAATGTTCATGAGAAGTACACTATCTTAGTTATGTACAACCATTAGGTACATAAGGTTTATGTGAATATTATCTGACATGTATATCCCAGTTAAAAAGAGTAAGGACTATTGTTCTATACAAATTCTTATGTATTGATTCAAGCACAAATGATGTGGTATATTCAACTCATTTTATATTAATTATATAGAGAAGAAAGAATCAGCTGTGTGGCAGTTTCTTGTGTGTGTGTGTTTGTGTGTGTGTGTGTGTGTGTGGTGTATGTGTAATGCAGATAAATGTATTTTTACATTCATGGATGTCAAAACTAAAAAAACAAAATGACATTTTGATAACATACTAATATACTCATACTTTTCCAAGGAATATTTAGAAATGGAAATCTAGTGAAATATAATGGCAGAGAGTCTCTGAGATAGATATTGAAAGAATACATAGACATTAAAAAAAATGCTAATGTTTGAGTTAAAGAGGATATCAGTTATTAGTGATCACCTAAACCAAAATAAGTAAAAATAATCTAATTAGTTAAGATCATCTCAACTCCTAAAACAAACAAACCAGAAACTCAAGGACTTACCACTAAAAGTTTACTTATTCATGTTATAGAACAATGCAAGTATCTTGGTGAAAATCTGTCAAAAATTCATGATTCAGGGATGCAGAATTTTTCCATCTAATGGGACGCCATTATGTGGAAAATAAATCGTCATTCCCCAGAAAAAACTAAAAGAGTAAACACAGTGATATAGCTGTTTTATTCTTGATTATACAAATAGAGACAACAAAATAAAATATATTAAGTATTACATCAATAGGGCCTCCCCTGTTGGCGCAGCGGTTGAGCACTGGGCTGCGAAGCTGCCCGCAGCCTCTGCACCGCTGGTTCGATCCCCTGCCGCCAGTGAGGGTCCTACATGGCGTGCAGACTTCTCCTGCTGCGTCCACTGCTCCCCTCAGCAATATATTTCATCAGTCTGCCTGTTCTGTTCCCTGCTCTGGCTCTGGTGAATTCTCTCTCACCCTCCCGAGCTTCTGACTGTACCCAGTGCATGTATAAATAAACAAATAAATAAATCTTTAAAAAACAAAAACAAAAAAAAGTATTACATCAATAAAAATTGTGAGTTTGTGGGGTGGGGGGGGAGGGTTTCAGAGTTTTCTGTGTTCTAAAAGTTTGGTAGAACTGTCAAAGCAATTCCTAAACTATGAAACAATTTAATTCTGCAACATTTAGAAGGTTTAGCGATTATTCTCAAACAATGGATGTTCAAGCAGTGATTAGAGCCTTTGTCCAAATTTAGATTCCCCTAGGCCACAGTCAAAACAACTTACTTTCCAGGGGTAAAGTCATAACATACACAATTTGTAAATTCACAGCAAGGGATTCTGATGCACACATTTCCACTACATCTTAACAATGTACTCTTCCATGTCCCTAAAAGGAACATCATGGTTTAAATAATGTTAACAATTCAGAAACCTCTAATATCTCACCTGATTTTTGAAGGAAATGTTAATGTAAGAGGATTTTTTATGTAGTTATCACTATAGACTAGGGAAAAATCGACAATACCTTCCTAAAAATAAGTATCAAAATATTAGCCACAATGAGTATGTATCTTATATCTGTTATCCTAACTATTACTCTAAAAGATGTAAACAATGAAATGACATGTTTTGTCTTTCATGTTTCCATTGTATTTAGGAAGATACATCTGAAGCTATCAGAAAAAACTGGGGCCAGATAGAGTGGGTGGCCACTATACATTAATCCAGTGCTCAGACCTATAATCATGGAAAATTGTTGGGAGGCTTTTCAAAATGTTAAAAAATATGTCTACCTTAGGATACAACAATTTATAGGTATCTACCCAAGGAATGCAAAAACACCACTTTAAAGATAAATGCATTCTTATGTTCATTGCAACACTATTTACAGTAGGCAAATTATAGAAACAACTTAAGTGCCCAAGGACAGATGAGTGGATGAAGATGTGTTATATATATTATATATATATATATATATATATATATATACACAATAGAATACTATGAACTCTTGCTATTTACAAAAAAACATGGATGGAGCTAAAGGGATAACTCTCAGCTAAATAAGTCAGGAGGAAAAAGACAAATATCAGATGGTTTCACTCATATGTGGAACATAGAGAAACCAAAAAACGGTCAGACAAAAGCAAACCAATAACCCTAAAAATCTGTATGAAGAGCTGAAGTTACCAGAAGGAAAGTAGAAGAGAAGTAAGTAATGTGTGGAGGGTTCCCAGTGAAATATGGAGGAGGACTATGGGTGTTTGGTGATGAGTGTGGTGTGGTAACATACATTCAAAGGGGTGTGATCCTTTATTTTTCTTTAAATGTTTATTTATTTATGCATACAAGAACTGGGGTACGGGCCAGAGGTATGGGGAGTGAGAGGATTCACAGAGACAGAGTGGGAAGGAGAACAGGCGTATTGACTGAAATACACTGCTGAAGGGAGCAGCAGGCAAGACAGGAGGTCTGCTGTGCCATGTGGGTATCTCCCTGGCCAGCCAGGAATCCAACTCTGCTGCAGAGGCTGTGGACAGCTTCACAGTGCGGTGCTCAACACCTTGTGCCACCAGGGAGGCCCAGATCCTTTATATCTAAATCATATGCAGTGTTGTAAAGCAATGTTGTCTCAACTTAAAAAAAAAAAAAAAAAAGATAATTCCCAGTCTACTTTGTAGTCGGGGGCAGTTCTAAGGATAGCACTTCTCAAAGGCAAGAGGATAGAGTTAATTAAAGGCTATTTGTAGCGCTTATGGCTCAACCATCTCCTGTTTTCCTAACACAGTAATTTTTGGGGGAACAAATATTCTCTATGGATTTGCCATAAGAGCAGAGGCGTGACTTTCATACGAATTGACTTGAACACTTCATGGTACACTAGACACAGTGTTGTGTCACTGAGAATTGGGGTTTGTCGTTTTGGATGATATTATACTGTCTAATAAAAAGGCCTTATATAATCAGCAGTTATATAAATTCTGTGGGACAGAAACAATTGACTTTTTTTTAATCCCCAGATTAATTATTAATGGAACAAACATTATTTGAGGGGCAGTCTGTATGCCAGGAATTTTTCTGGAACTAGGGAAACCTAAGAGTAATAAGCAGTCATCATCCTCAAGGACAAGTCAATATATAAGCAAGAAAAGTTGAAATTACATGCAAAAGGTGTTTTATAGAAATACATTCAGCATATTGTGAGGTCTCAAGTAGGGAGCAGTTATTTCTACTTGGGGTTGATGGGTAGTATTTTGACACAGAAAAAAATCTTGTGAATTTTTCTCAATTTTTTTTTTTCATCAGAAACAGTGATGACCTTTGTGGCTTGGCTCATTCCTTATTTTGAATAAGTGTTAATAACTTTCAGCTTAGCTGATGGTATTCTCATTGCCATGCCCTACTTTGAAAATGTTTGGCTGGGCAAAGTCAGCAGAATCAGGTTCTAATGGAACTATTGTTCCACTTGGAATACCCTTAGAATTTGAGCATAGGGAGTATAACCACAGTGATGGCATTCTTACCTAGCAAGGAATCTCCTGTTAATAGAGTTGCTATTTCTAACACTAAAATATGCATTTAAAAAAGATAAAAGGAGAACATTTTGAAAAAATAAAAGAAAAAAAGATTCTTAATTTAAGTGTGCCAGGGGGGCGGATCCAATTTTCATTTTGAATAGAATATTGCTGCAGTAATTATCTTACTATTTAAGAACAAGAATAATTAGTGTAGCAATTCTCCAGTCTTATAGTACTCACAGTTCAGAGGTAAAAATACTATAATCTTAAGTAAATTATAGATGTTTAATTATAGTTTACATAAGAGATGTATGTATATTTAAATAACCATTTTCATGATACAAAAATGAATGCATGCATGTAATATGTAAATACATATTTACTTTCTGTTTTTTTTTCAAGAAAGGGTAACAAGGCAAAACATCATCACTTTAATCTATCAAGTACAAAGATACTATATTCCCAAGTCATCTTAATTATCTAATTTCATACAAAAAGCTTTTTCAGTTGTTCTAGAATTTAACATCCAACATTAGATAGTTGAGTTAAGTTTGCTCAAGGACATATCCTTTTCTTATGTAATCCCTCTTAATATTTATATTTAGGAAAATAACTAAACTTGTACTAAGAATTGCCATTATGGAAATGTTGCATATTTTAACAAAAATACATCAAATGAATTTGTTTCGATTTACTAAGTACATATATGTGTATGTATGTATAGGTGTATGTATATGTATGTAAGTAATCAGCTCCTCCCTCTCCCCACCAGTCATGAAGGGCATTTGATAAAGGCATTCGATGTAGATTTCTAACAATGGACAAAGATGTTTCCCACTTTTCTTGGGAGAATGAATAGAGGGTGGTAAGTGAAACTTAAGAAATATATTGAATTATATTTTAGTTACATAATTTTCACAAGTCAAATTAAAATGACTATAAACATTTTGTATTTAAGGTGTTTCTAAAGTTTCAGGATTTTTAAAAATCAAACAAATAAATATAAGCTGTATAGTGATAAGTTGTAAGATCCCTACTGAAGACCTCCCCTGGTGGCACAGTGGTTGAGCGCTGGGCTGTGAAGCTGCCCGCAGCCTCTGCAGTGCTGGTTCGACCCCAGCCGCTGACGAGGGTCCCACATGGCATGACAGACCTCTCCTACCGCGCCCGCTGCTCCCCTCAGCAGTGAATTTCATCACTCCGCCTGTTCTGTTCCCCGCTCTGGCTCTGGTGAATTCTTTCACCCTCCCGCGCTTCTGACTGTACTCAGTACTTGTATAAATAAATAAATAAATCTTTAAAAAGAAAAAGAAAAAGAAAAAGATCCCTACTGATCTCCTCTCTCATTCATTTGTTCGTTTGCTTTCTCTTTCTCGTTCTTTTTTGGTTTCTTTTCTTTCTTTCTTCATTTAAAGTTAAATTATTTACTTGATGGAGTATCATTAGCCATTAAAAATGTTTATAAAGATTATTTTGGAACATGAGAAAATACTTATGAATTTCATGGATAAACTATACAAAATTAAGCATGCGGTCCACTTATGTACACCTACACAAAATGTATGTGCACCTAAAATGGTATTTACTGAGGCAGTGTACCTAAGGCATTATTGTTTTTTAAATGCCATATTTATGTTTATTTAGTAAGTAATTTGTTCATTAAAAATTTTAAATACAGATAAGCAAGAGGGGAAAGTTAAAATTACTTAGAATTCCAGTCTGGTACATAAAAAAATAATTTTATAAATTATGTTTCACCAGTCATCCACTCTGTCCTGTGAAAGCCTTGTGTAATACTAGGGGAAAAGCCAACATATGATTCTATTTCTTTCTGTTTCTGTGTACAATTAGATGGGAATATTTTTCTTTAAATCTGTTCTTTTTTTTTAATGTGTATAAGAACTTTTATTATATATATATTTTTATGTCATTTTTCATTTTTTGCACAATGTATGTATTTTCATCTTGCTTATAGTCCCCATACAATTCCCACCCTCCTTGTTTTGCTCCTAATTCCCCCCCACACACACCCACCCCGCCATAGTATGTCTCTGGTTTATAGTTGCTTGTTGATTTCGATTTTTACTTTTTTATAATTAGTCTTCTTCTTGGTCCCTTTTTAGGTTTTCTAAATTTCTGCTGTGAGTGAGACCTAGATGGGAATATTTTTTCTATTGTTCTATTCACTCTTTCTCCTAGCTATTTCCTCTAAAAATGACAAAGGCCAACTCTTCAAAATATATAAAAAAAGGCTTACTAAGTGAACAGAATAGTAGGTATTTTAGAGGATCAGATTTAGAAATCTCTTTGTTTCTAGTACAAAAATTGCATGTCTTGCATCCAAATGATCACCTTTTCTTCAACAAGATTTTATCAATCATCTAATCCATGACAGATAGAATGGCTTGCACTGGAAATATAGTTGAGGAGTTCATGACATGTATTAGCTTGTAGAGTTAGATTACAGTCTTAACTTTTTTTAGCCAATGATAATTTCCCATAAAACTCAATCTCTCTGACTACACGACCTCACCTGCCTTACTTTCACCCTTTGACCCTTACTCTGATCCAATCCCTCTGTCCTCCTTGCTATATCTCTCTAAAGCCATGCTGTAGCTATTCTCTCTGCTTGAAATGTACTGCCTTCAGGTATTCTTTTACTTACTCCCTCAAACTTTGGCTCCAATCTCAGTTTCTCAAAAAGAGTTACCCTGGGCTTCCCCTGGTGGTGCAGGCAATTGAGCGCAGTGCTGTGAAGCTGTCCACAGCCTCGGCAGCATGAGTTTGATCCCTGGCTGGCCAGGGAGATTCCCACATGGCATGGCAGACCTCTCCTGTCTCACCCGCTGCTCTCCCCAGCAGTGTATTTCGGTCCTTCTGCCTGTTCTGTTCCCCGCTCTGTCTCTGGTGAATCCTCTCACCCTCCCGCGCATCTGGCCTGTACCCCAGTTCTTGTATAAAAATAAATCTTTAAAAAAAAAAAAGAGCTACCTTGACTGTCTAGAATTTACCCAGCTAAGACCTCCTTGTCGCTATGTATCTGCTTTCTTTTCCTTAGGAAATGACATCTAAAAATATACTATTTTATTTAGCTACATTTTTTTTTAAATCTATGTTTGTCAATCTACTTGGACAGGAAATTATATTGTTCACAGATGTTTTCCAAGAGTCTGGAAGAGTGCCTGACACATAATTACTGAATAAATTAGAAAACCGGCCTCCCTGGTGGTACAGTGGTTGAGCGCTGGATTGCGAAGCTGCCCACAGCCTCTGCATCGCTGGTTCGATCCCCGGCTGCTAGGCGAGGGTCCCACATGGCGCGCTCTCCTGCTCTCCTCAGCAGTGTACTTCTTCATCAGTCTGCCTGTTCTGCTCTCCGCTCTTGCTCTGGTGAATTCTCTCACCCTCCCATACTTCTGACTATACCCAGTGCTTGTATCAATAAATAAATAAATCTTTAAAAAGAAAAAAAAAGAAAACCACCTGAACAGAATCATCATTTTTCTCATAATTTGCACTTCAGCAAAATGGTGCATTAATTTATCAACTATAGGGCATACTATTAAGATACAAGAACAAGTGTACATGCTAGAGCTTTGGGGTGAATGAAGTATATGCACATATCTAGCTATGAAGCTGTACTCCTGAAATTGAATAGACATGTAAACAAATGGTGAATCAACAAAAAAGAAAAGAAAAATTATGAATGACAGAGATGAGGATGAATTTCATGAGGATGAAAAAAGAATTTTTCAATGGCAGTTTCTCAGTCCTTGAGCACAAACTAGCCATGTAGGGAACATCAAGGATGATGAATCAACATAGTTGTTCTTAAAGATGAATTATCACACTGTAGAATAATTCACTTATTCTTAAGTCTGTTAATAGGCAAAAGAAACTATTACTAAATAGTGAGATATGAACCTGCTTTATTTTTTCCTTCTATCTAAGGCACATGATTTGGAATTACACAAATATAACTGAAAACAGCATGCAAATCTTAAAACTCAGTTCATTGATTACTTCATTTTTTTAAGATTATTTATGCATACAAGACCTGGGGTACAGGCCAGAGATGTGGGGGGGCGGGGTGAGACGATTCACCAGAGATAGAGTGTGGGGCAGAACAGGCAGATCAACTGAAATACACTGCTGAGGGGAGCAGTGGGCAAGCCAGGAGAGGTCTTCTGTACCAGATTACTTTATTGAGCAGTCATCTATTGGGGTTTCTATGCACCAAGCACTGTATTAAAGTTCAGCTATGCAAAGTTTAAAAAACAACACAGCTTGCAAGTCCATGGAAATGGTCTTACAAAAGGGAAACCCACTGCAGGTAAATTTTTAAACAAACAAATTGAAAATTATAAATTATCATATGCTTATGCGAGTTTACCTAACTAAAACAGGCTTTTGTTATACTCCAGGAATCGTCCAGGTTATATGCTAACATTGAATCATATAATTCTCAAATTCTATTAAATAAATAGATATGTTGTCTCCCATTATTCATGTGAGCTGACTGGGAACTTGAGAAGTTAAGTATCTTGCTGGAAACAACATGGTAAGTGTCAGAACAGGTGAACTTTGATTTCAAAAGTCCATCCTAATTACATGCTATACTGGAAAAGTAATAGGACTTTTCTATATTCAGAGACACTCTACACATATACCTTCATAGTTGGAAGGAGAATTGTGATTAAATCTCAAAATTTTTTGAACTCCACCTAAAATTCTCATGGTTACTATCAATTTGATGTGTGAGTGAACATATGTATGTGCAACAATGATATTTAAAAGCAGTGCAGTCAGAGTCTCCTTATCAGAGTTCCAAGAAGCTGTCTTTCTACTTTAATCACATCAGATATACTGTTAGCTTGCCCTGAGATACTAGCACAATTCTGAGGGAACCCCTGTTTCCTATATTCTTATGACCCATGCTACGCTAACCACTGATGATAAAAGTAATTTTACTCCAAACTTTTCACTTCTTTTTTATATCAAGGGATAATAGCAACCAGTGAGTTGCTATCATTTTTGAAAGTGAATGTTAGGAACAATATTATGTAAACCAATCTATAATAATGATCTTCAATAATTCACTGAAGATCAATATTTCATATGCACATATAATTAATAACTAAGTTTGATCAGTATTTTACTGTTTGAGTTTATTCTCTATATTACATATAAGGAAATATTTTTGAAAGTGAGAACTAAAAAACTTTAGATAAATTGTAAGTTATCTTCATTTATTTTATTGACACAATATACTGCATTTTGACATTTCAAATACATCAGTATTTTTAGCTTAATTCTATTATACTAAATTCTATGCACATTTACATTATACAGAATGAATACCTGCATTTTGAAGTAAAAAAGAGCTGAATTCAAATCATTGATATGCCACTAATTTGGCAAATATTATAAAATGAATTGTATCTCCCCATAAATTTTAAGTCCCCAATATTTACATCCCAAACTTTAAAATATAACTGCATTTGAAGATAGGACCTTTGAAGAGGTTATTGGGGATAAAGTAAGCCATAGGGTGGGATCTTATTCGAACATGATTGGTTTCCTTCTAATAAGAGACATCGCGGATGGTAAGACACTGGGAAGATCATGGGAGAAGAGAGAGAAAGGCAGCCATCTTCAAGACAAAGACAGAGGCCTCAGGAACAAACCAACTTCTGACAACTTGAATTTGGATATCCAGCCTCCAAAACTGGTGGTGGGGGGGGAACCTATTATTTTAGACACCTTATCTGCAGTATTTTGCTATGTCAGCCCTAGTATACTAACATAGCAAGTAACTTAAAAACTTCATATATCAGCTTTCTCATCCGCAGAGTGAAAATAATAGTTCCAACTTTATTAGAATGGAAAATATGTAAATTCCCTGCCATTTGTGAAGCACTCAATTAATACAAACAAGCAATACAATTAATATGTGCATCAGAATATGTGCTTGAAGTAACTTCCAATGCCATGCCATGTGCTGTACAAAATGTCACATCAAGTTAGGAATCATTTAACTCCTCTTCTTTTATACACTATTTTCTGTGTATAGAGTCATAAAATGCCAATTTATCAACAAAATAGAGGATGTCCTTAAACTGCTCACAGAAGCTCTCTGTGATTTCTACCATTTCAGTGATTTGTCACAGCAAACAAGAAGTTTGCCATTTTAAGCCATACTTCTGGATATGTATCTGTGGTGTGACAAGTAAGGAACTAATTAAGTATGAAATTACCTTATATATTTAAAACTGTGTCTGCTCACCTTTAGGCATTTTGGGAATCTACCTAATGAGATATGAGTTTTGCTCCACAGGACAATCACAAAGCTCATTAATGCTCATTAAAACATAAGTAGTATTCAATGGATTCAGCAAAATCTCACTGTATTTTAATGAGCATCTAAATTATCCAATGGAGCAAAACCCTGTCATGGAAATTCTTGTTAATCAAAAGAAAGTGCAGGCCAATAAGTTAGTAAATATTGTAAGTATAACGACATTATAGACACATCTGTGACAAACAGAAAAAACATTCCCAGAAGTTCATCTTTTAACATTTGAAAATAAATCTGTATAGAGTGATTTGTTAAGGATCTTGAATACCAAAGAGAAGCACTGTACAATAATAAGATTATTCATCAACAAGGACATTATGAATTATTTTTTCACTCTGGATTTAAGGAAGTTGAAATCTTCTACTTCCTATCTTATTTAAATAATGTTCAAGATGGGTAAAGAATACTTATTGAGTAAATAAATGGTGTTAATATTTAAGTCTATAAATGCCTTATTCTATATACTCCCTTTTATTTCTTTTCCACAAATATTTGAATGCCTACTGTGTGTCATATGTAGTACTAGCAAAAAAAAAAAAAATAGAGTAATCAAAATTGACAGAATACTAACTTCATGAAGATTGCATTCCTGAGAGGGGAAAGAGGAAATAAGCAAGTGAATATGTAATTATTGAGTCAATTTATAAATAGTTATAAAATATTAAAAGTATAACAAGAGTACCAATTCTTTATTATTTATTCTCTTTCAGAAAATAGATTCAGTGGACAAATTTCCTAACTCATTGTGTGAGGTTAGCATTATGCTAATATCAGAACAACACAAAGACATGAGAACAAAATAAAACCTTAGACTAATGTCTTTTATAAATGTATATGTAAAATTTTCAACCAAATAGTAGCAGATAAAATCAGACAATGTATTAAAAAATTATAAACCATCACCAAATGGGATGTATGTTAGGTATGCGAGACTGTATTAACATTCAAAAAAATGAATCAGTGTATTGCGTTAACAAGCTAAATCCATCACAACAAGCAACAAGCTATCACATTAAGCCAAAGAAGAATACACAATCATATTAATACATGCAGGAAAAGTTTTTGACAAATCCTATTCTTATTCATGATACAGTCTCAGTAAACTAGGAATACAGGGAACCTTCTTTTACTGGATAAAGTGTATCTACAAATTATTACAGCTAACATCATCCTTAAAAGTTAGAAATTTGAAGCACTTTTACTAAGGTCAGGTACAAGGCAAGCATGACTGTTTTTACCACTCCTTTATCACAGCATAAATATTAGCCAATTCTATAAGAAAATAAACTAAGCATACATTTTGTGAAGGAAAGAAACTGTACATTCTCATGGATGACATGTTTGTCTCTTTAGAAATTGTGAAATAATGGAGAAAAGTACTCCTAATGTATAGCAAGGTTTCAGTACAAAAGGTTAATGATAAAAATCAATTTGCTTTCTGTATACCTGCAATGAACAAATAAAATTTGAAATCAAAATACCATTTAGGGCCTCCCTGGTGGCGCAAGGGGTTAAAGACGCAATCTATGAAGCTATCCACAGCAATTGCAGCATGAGTTCGATCCCTGGCTGGCCAGGGAGCTATCCCTATGAAGACAAAAATATATGTGAGGGGATTTCTAGTGGCCTCTAGAAGTTGATGACATTAGTAAATTAATTTAGCATAGATGAATCATCCTAGAAGGATTGTTTGATTGTTTTGATTTTTTTTAAACTTACAATGTTCACTGTTTTATAGAATTTAAATGAATTAGGTCTCAGCTGTTATCTGCACTTCACCAAAATAGCATGACATTATAGCAGAGAGGGACAAATTATATTTAAATAACTGGAAGTTCTTTTTCTTTTAAAGATTTATTTATTTATGCATGCATGCAAGAACTGGGGTATAGGACAGAGGTTTGGGGAGGTGAGAGGATTCACCAGAGACAGAGTGGGGAACAGGCAGATTATAGGGGCAGGCAGATTATAGGGTAAATGGTTCGGTAAATGGTTTTCAGGCTTTTCTGCCCTCCCACAATTAGGATTGCCCTGCTTGATGGGGCACCTGAAGTTGTTAACATTGTTGCAAGCTGTCTTATTTACTTCTGTGGGCCATGGGAGGCGCATTGAGATAGTCATCAAGAGAAGCAGAAGCAGGAGAGAGGCAGGAGAGAGAAGGGGAGAAAGCAAGCCAGAAGAGAGAGAGAGAAGCCCAGAGTGAAAATTTGCAGGGGGCTTGGAGGCCTACAGGCCTCCTGGCCTCCTGGCCTCCTGGCCTCCCTGCCTTCCGTATACCTGGTTGCTGAACTACATGTAAAGCTCAATAAAAGCCCGAGAAAGCCACCAAGGGCTTCAGGATTCCTCCTTTACCTGCCCAGTCTGCTTGGATCTTAGAAAACTTGCTCAGTGGCCATCCTGGGACTACACAGATCCACTGAAATACACTGCTGAGGGGAGCAGCAGGCAAGTCAGGAGAGGTCTGCTATGCCATGTGGGTAGCTCCCTGGCGGGGGATTGAACTCATGCTGCAATGGCTGTGGGTAGCTTCACAGTGCCGTGTCTTAACCCCTTGCACCACCAGGGAGACCCTTAAAGTTCTTAATAAGACCAAAATTATGTAAATTCCACCAACCATCAATATTGTAAGAATTTTAATTTTCATGCTAATTCACAAAAAAAATAAACTAAGCACAATGTATTTGCAGGTGGTACAATTTGCCACCAATCTTTCACTAGGAGACTTAGTTGAGAATTGTATTTAAATTATAGAAAAACATGACTTGCTGAACAAAGTAGTGCAAAGAAGGTTTATTTCTGTTAAGAAAAGATTAAGGGCCTCCCCATTGGCACAGCAGTTGCGCGTTGGGTTGTGAAGCTGCTCCTAGCCTCTGCAGCGCCGGTTCAATTCCCGGCTACTGGCGAGGATCCCATATGGTGCGCAGACCTCTCCTGCTGCCCACTGCTCCCCTCAGCAGTGTATTTCGTTGGTCTGCCTGTTCTGCTCTCCACTCTGGCTCTGGTGAATTCTTTCACCCTTCCCTACTTCTGACTGTACCCAGTGCTTGTATAAATAAATAAATAAATCTAAAAAAAAAAAAGAATTCTTTAAAAAAAATAAAAGATTAAAATATTTGACAAAGTTCTGAACTATCTTAGAAAAATCTGTTCACTAATTTTTTGATATACTCTATTTTGTATGGTAGTATAGAGCTGCATTTTAGAAAGGCAACACATCATGTGAAATACTGGAAAACATAATGTCTTTGATATCTGTAAGGGCCGGACTGGGCACAGTGCAGGTTTTCTGATCCCATGCAGACTGGGTAAAGGAGGAGTCAGAGTCCTCAGTAGTTTTGCAGGTCTTTTATTTGGGGTTCACCAGGCATATGGCAGGCAGGGGTGCTGGCTGGGGTGCTGGGAGGCTGGCAGGCCTCCCAGCCCCCAGCAAGTCTTCACTCTATTTGGGCTCTCTGGCGTTGGTTCTGCTGCTTCTCAGCTTTTCTTTCGGCTTCAGCTTCGGCTTCTACTGCTGCTTCTATTGCTGCTACTGCTGCTTCTACTGCTAATGCTGCTGCTGCTGCTGGCATCCCCGTGATGCCGCCCTTAAAAGCACAGTCAGTACTCAGCTGAATCCCATCTACCTATGCCCACACCTTACTCCAGGTGCCTGCCATCAGGCATGCATTCAGGATAAGAATCCATCATCTATCCTGATGGCGGAAGGGCAGAAAAGCCTGACATTTTCTTTACCCTACAATATCCTAAAGCCTAGAGTTATTTCTTGTGACCTTGGACTAGATCTTTGCTATCTCTGAATTTTAGTGTCCTCATATATAAAATAGTAATATCAAAAATCAGGAACGCTGAAACATTTAAAGATGTTTAACTTTTATATATATACAAGAGCCGGGGTACAGTCCAGATGCGTGGAAGCGTAAGAGGATTCACCACAGACAGAGTAGGGAACAGAACAGGCAGACTGACTGAAATACACCGCTGAGGAGAACAGCAGGCGAGACAGGAGAGGTCTGCTTGCCATGTAGGTTGCTCCGAGACTGGCGGGGATCGAATCTGCACTGCAGAGGCTGCAGACAGCTTCACAGCGCTGCATTCAACCGCCACCAGGGAGGCCCTGCTTTTAACATTTTTAGATGGCAGAGATCTACCCATGTTTAAACAATTATGAAAAGAATAAGTAAACAAGAAAAAGTGAAGATTGGGGCATCCCTGGTGGCACAAGGAGTTAAGTTTCAGCACTATGCAGCTATTGGCAGCCACTGCAGCAAGAGTTCAATCCCCCGTCAAGGAGCTGACCTGCATGGCACAGCAGACCTCTCCTGTCTTGCCCGCTGCTCCCCTCAGCAGTGTATTTCAGTCAGTCTGCCTGTTCTTTTCCCCACTCTGTCTCTGGTGAATCCTCTCACCTCCCACACCTCTGGCCTGTACCCCAGTTCTTGTATGCATAAAAAAATAAATCTTAAAAAAAACAGAAAAAGTGAAGATTAAGAAGAAAGAATATGTATTCCTGTGTAAGATATATGTGAAACCAGGAAGTGACATACTCTAAAATATAGATAAGATGCAGACTATATGCATAAAACAACAAAGCACAAAATATGTTGATCAAATAATGGCAGGCTCTATAAAAAACATAAGGTTAAATAAACAACAGTGACAATTACAATACTTCCTTTGATTCTCCAAATGCCTCTGAGTTTGTTATTTGTGTTCCCAATCATTGATTTAGTTCTTCTATGTCATATTTGTGATTTTTCACATTTGAGAACCAGTAGTGGTAAAACTGCTGCTTTATTTTCTTTCCCCACATATGTTGCTGTAAATGATATAAATATGGAATCTATATGAAGTTTGAGTTAATCAAGCTAGAATATGGAGATTCACATACATTTTCTTTCGTTTTTTTATTTATTCATACATACAATTACTGGGATACAGGTTAGACATGCGGGTGGGTGAGAGGATTCATCAGAGACAGAGCCGGGAACAGAACAGGCAGACTGACGAAATACACCACTGAGGGAAGCAGCAGACGAGACTGGAGAGGTCTGCTGTGCCATGTGTGATTCTCACTGGCGGACAAGGATGCAACCCGCATTGCAGAGGCTGCAGATAGCTTCACAGCGCTGCGCTCAACCGCCTGCACCATTAGGGGAGCCCCGATTCATGCACATTTTCTGAATTCTGATATGTTTAAAGAACAAATGTACTACACAATACATCTGACACTATTTAGCCAATTGCTTGGCCAATCTGCTGAGCCTCCACTATGGATTTGACACAAAGGTATCAAATACAGAGTACTGATGAAAATCCAGGCTAAAAACCACATCTACTCAGAGGTAAATGTGAGCATGTTTATGACATCTGCAGTTTTCTGAAGCTTCTGAAGAAGCATGAAATAATTTATATTTTAACATTTAGATAGCATCACCAATTTTCAAGATATAAAAAAAAATCTTAAAAATACAGCATGTATTCACATACTCTGTTTATTCCTAGGTATTTTATCCTTTTTGATGCAATTGTAAATGGAATGGTTTCCTTAATTTCTCTTTCTTCCAGTTCATTGATCCATCAAATTTTGTATTCTTCCCCTTTACTGTATTCATTTATTGTCTAGTATTTTTTCTATTTTAATATTTTATTTTATATAATTCTTACATCTATTGTCCAGTAGTTTTTTTATTTATTTTTTATTTTTTTTTATAGAGGCATCTTTTTATTTATTTATTATATTTGTTTGTTTTGTTTATACATGCACTGGGTACAGTCAGAAGCGCGGGAGGGTGAGAAAATTCACCAGAGCCAGAGTGGGGAGCAGAGCAGGCAGAAGGACTGAAGTACACTGCTGAGGGGAGCAGCGGGTGGCAGGAGAGGTCTGCGCACCATGTGGGATCTTCCTCCGGTGGCCGCTCAACCGCTGCGCCACCGGGGAGGCCCTCCAGTAGTTTTTTAATGAAGTCTTTAGGGTGTTTAAATACAGATAGGTTTACTTCTTTTCTAGTTTGGAATTCTTCCATTTTTTTTCCCCTAATTGCTCTTTCCAGGACTTTTAAAAGTATGTTGAAAAGCAGTTGTGAGCGTGGACATCCTTGTCTTGTTCCTTATCTTAGGGAGAAAGAATTCAGTTTTTCACCATTGAGTATTCACCAATATTTTAATGAATACATTGGAAGGCTAGTAATGTTTATTATTTTATTTTGGATATTAGTGCTATTGATTTTTTTTTTTTTAGTAAATTTGTATCAGTTCTGAGGAATGATTTTTTTTAAAGGAATGAGTACATTCATTATCAATAAAAAAATAACCAAATGGTCAAGAGTTTTGCTATATGTGAGTGTACAGAGATCAATGATGTCATATATAACCTTAGTCATGTGTTTGTGCATATGCATTGCATGTAACATTGGAAAGAGACAATTTGATCTGTATATATACACAGATCGTATTTAAAACTATGTATTATTAAATTGACAAAAATCATCTCATCATTAACCTCGAACATTATTAAAAAATCATTTTGAATTCTGAAGCATTATCTTGAAATATCTAAGCATTCTTTCACAGACTTTTTTTTTTTTTTTACAATTAGTAGAATACAACTTGCAGATGCATCATTAGAGCACATCATTCTTAATTATTAGGGAAACTTGCTTAAGCTTTATGTAAAATATTCTAGATTAAAGTAATTGCAATTATGGCTTTGGAGACTTTTGTCACCATTGTAAAAGTGATTGTATACATGGGACTATTCTTGCTAAATGCAATATACTGAGTATACACACCCACACACTCACACAGAGAAAGACACCATTCTCTGGCTGACTATTACAATGAAAACAGTGTGATTCTAGCAAAATGAAAAGCCTACTTCTTGATTCCTTAATTGTATTACCTCTATTAAACTAATTCATTATGGCCTCATAATAGGGGTTTAATTTTCATTAAGAATCAAATTAAAGGAATGGCCTAGATAAATAATTATGTTACTATAACCTTCACATATGATTTCTGATATCCCACTGTCAAAGAGCAAATTGAGGGAAATAACCATTTGTTGGAGTTAGAAGAAAAAAATGTGTGACCAACTCTGACTTTCACTGGAAATTAGTTTTTTGATGTATATTTTTTTAATTTGATAGACTGACATTTCTCTCATCTTTACTACACAGATAAATAACTCCTACTAATTATCATGAGGTTAATAAGAGATATAATGACTAAAAACATAAAAAAAGATTTTTTCCTGGTTTTCCTCATTTGGAACATCTATCAAACATGATAGATGTTTCTTTTTTTTTTGAAAGATTGATTTATTTATACATATAAGAGCTGGGATACAGGCCAGAGGTGCAGGGGATGAGAGGATTCACCAGAGACAGTGTGGGGAACAGAACAGGCAGATTGACTAAATATACACTGCTGAGAGGAGCAGCAGAGGAGACCCTCCGGGGGATGGAAATCATGCTGCAAAGGTGCAAATTGTTTCTTAGTACTGTGGCCCTTGGGCCACCAGGGAGGCCCCCAAATACTTTCTTAAAATAGAATAAGCTATGCAAAAGGACCTGTAAGAAAAGGATATGATTTAGTACTTAATGACAGATACCAGTTCTATGATTGTTCCTTTAGCTACTTCTACTGTATGTGGCCTGTCACCATATAGTCCCATGCCAAAGAGTTACATGTTTCTCTACATTATATGTACATTTAATCAGGCTTTTTGTGACCATGTTTACTAATAAGATGGTTGACAATGTATTCAAGTTAGAAGGTTCTGATTTAAAGACCCTGTATACTATACATATGCAAATAAATATACATATATACACATACACGTGCATGTATATACATACTCAAACCTACATTATTTATGATATATTGTACATTATCATATTATTTCATTTTATTATATAAAATAGTATCTGACAATAACTGCTCAAGGAAAAACAGTTTCAAAAAGTTTGAGGCACGTCCAACATCAAAACATGGGCAACAAATGCTACCATGTATGTGCTGCAACAGGAACTCTCATTCATTATTGAAGGAGATGTGAAATGAGATAGTCACTGGGAAGACAATTTGGCATTTCCTTACAAAGCTAAATATTACTGTATCAATCAGCTATTACACTCCTTGGTATTTTAATATGTATCCAAATAAATTAAAACTATGCCCACACAAAAATCTGTAGATGAATACTTGTTGCAATTTTATTCACAATTGTAAAAATATGAAAGCAACCAAGATGTTCAAGTAGGTGATAGATCAATATACTGTGGTATATTCAGACAATGAAATATTTAATCTAGGAAAAAATAAGCCATCAAGTTATGACAAAATAGAGAAAACTTAACTGCACATTACTAAGTGAAATAAGCCAATTTGTAAGGGTTACATACTGTATGATTCCAACTATATGACACTCTCAGTAATGACAAAATTATGGAGAAATAAAAAGATCAGTAATTGCCAAGTATTTAGCAGAAATGAGGGATGAATAGGAGTACTGAAGAATTTTAGGAAGTAAAACTTCTGTATGTGGTACAATAATGGTGAATACATTTTATTATACATTTGTCTTGGATGTACAATACCAAGAGTGAGTTGGAATGAAAACTAGGAGCTTGGAGTAATAATGACGTCTCAATGATTAATGGCATGTGTATGTATGACAACAATGGTCTATTATAGCAAATGTACCACTGTGTTGGAGATGTTGATGAGGATGTACAATATGTGGAGTCAGGAGAATATATGGGAAATCTCTAAAACTTCTACTCAACTTTGCTGTGAAAATAAAAGTTAAATAGTAGATAGATAAGCAGATAGATAGATAGATAGATAGATAGATAGATAGATAGATAGATAGATAGATAGATAGATAGAGATAGAGATCTAGCTGTCAACACATATATGGAGAGAGATGGTATATATCACATACACCTTTGATTTTTCTGTAGAGTAACTTTGGTAAGGAACCTATGAAATAACAACAGACAACAGCAAAGAATATTGAATGCTGATCAGTGCTTCAGGCTCCCTAAAGAATTTCAAATCAGGGCTTTCCAAATCATGGCACCGCAGACCTCTCCTGTTGTACCCGCTGCTCCCCTCAGCAGTGTATTTCGTCAGTCTGCCTGTTCTGTTCCCCGCTCTGTCTCTGGTGATCTGTCACCCGCCCATGCATCTGACCTGTACCCCAGTTCTTGTATAAATAAAAATAAATCTTAAAAAAAAGAATGCCAAATAATTTCAGCATAGTTTGCAAGTTTTCGAAATACTGCTTTTAATCTAGACAATGCATACTTCATGAAAATTGGATAACAAATGTGTCAAAAATCCAACTATTGGGCCTCCCCGGTGGCGCAGCGGTTGAGCGCTGGGTTGCAAAGCTGCCCGCGGCCTCTGCGGCGCCGGTTCGATCCCCGGCTGCTCCCCGGCCACCGGAGGAGGGTCCCACAGGGCTCGCAGACCTCTCCTGCCGCCCGCTGGTCCCCTCAGCAGTGTACTTCGGTCCTTCTGCCTGCTCTGCTCCCCGCTCTGGCTCTGGTGAATTCTCTCACCCTCCCGCGCTTCTGACTGTACCCAGTGCATGTATAAACAAAACAAGCAAACAAACAAACAAACAAACAAACAAATAAATAAATAAAACATGCCTCTATTTAAAAAAAAAAAAAACTTAAAAAAAATCCAACTATTTTAGTTTCATGAATAAAAGGACAGCTTGCAATGATTTTTTTTTTTTTTTTTTTTTTTTTTTACAGTATGTTGTTGACTGACTACCAGGATGGTGACTCATACTAGTATTAGAGAAAACTTATTTTTCTTAGAACTTTTTCTCTAGGGAAATTTCTCAGTGCAACTTCTCAGTGAGAATTTACTTTCTAGGGATATTACGGGCTCCCTAACTCTTTTTTTTTTAAGATTTATTTATTTATTTATACAAGCACTGGGTACAGTCAGAAGTGCAGGAGGGTGAGAGAATTCACCAGAGCCAGAATGGAGAGCACGCCATGTGGGACCCTTGCAGGTGGCGGGGGATAGAGCTGGCTCTGCAGAGGCTGTGGGCAGCTTCACAACCCAGCGCTCTACTGCGGCGCCACCGGGGAGACCACCAACTCTTTATTCCTATTTTTTAGATTGCATTTAAAAAATAGATAATAAAGACACGGTCTCAAAATTTGGAGTGTTAATACATATATAACCCTCCCCAAGGTGAAATTATATTTAATGGATCATTTTCATTAGAGTCCCAAAGATCTGCTGCAGCTGGGTCATTCCCTTTCTTTCTACCACTCAGAAAACACTCACAAGACATCTTTGCTAATGCTGACCATTCTGCTTTGTGTATTGAGATCCTAAAGTGTGCTAATTACCCTGGCTGAAATTCAAAATCTGATCTGCTTTGCCAGGAATAAGACAGTGGTCCCTAGGATGCATGAAGGGGAAAACTAGCCTTCAGCTTGTTAAGCTACCAGGTTGGCCACTTCATCATAGGAGTCTTTATGTCCCTAAAAGCCAGAAAAGATTTATGGGATTGCTTACAAATTAAAAGAGATGCTGAATAGGCAAGAGCAGAAGCTTCAACTGTGAACAGTGTTGGGAAAATTAGACTGGGAAGTTGCAAATCCAATTGAGAACAACAAAAAATATACAATGATCTTGAATGCAAGACTATTCCTATAGCTGCAAGAAATTTTCATATATATATATATATATATACATACACACATATGCATGCACACATGTGTATATGTGTATACATATGTATACATATGTATTTAGCAAGTATTTAGCAAGGGCAAATATCCACATGTATACATTTGTATTTTTGCCCTTGCTAAATACTTCTGACACATTCAAGTAATTTGCATGTGCTCTTACTATTTTTGAAATATAGATATTTTTCAAATTGCAAGCATGTCTAAATTGCTAATCTTTTAAACATATGTCAAAATATGTTCCAAGGTACTGGCTCAATCATTTTACAAATCTTTTATTAAAAGTAAGAAAGCATTTAGATATTTATTTTCCCTCATGCAAGTGATTAACCATGTTAATTTGCAAGTTGAGAATTTCTTTTGTGTCTTGCTTCTCCAACAACATATCAATAGCCAAGTCCTGACTGCAGTTGTCAAAAATTTGAATTTTTAATAAACCTTGCTGCAGGTCTTCATTCACTATAATTCCTGTTACGAAGATTCAATGAATATTGCAAATGATCATTTTTCTTATTATTCAAAACTGCTCACTAATTTGGCAAAAGGTTTGCCCACATCTGATTTACTTAATACCCAAGTAAAATTAGATAAAATGTAGAGAATTATATATTAGCAAAATGTTTAATTTAGGGCCACGAGGCTGCTCATGCACATTTTCCAATAGTTGGCTTCTGTGGCTTGGACCAGAGACAGACACCCCTATTCTCCTTCCTCCTCTTTCATCATGCTCCAGGATCAACTCCCTCTCTTTCACTCAGAGCTTTCACCTTAACATGGTTTTGCACATATTTTTTCCTCTCTGTGCCAGTTTATCACATTGCATTTTTTTTTCTAAACAGTATCAGGCAATAATATAGAAATATTTGTTGGCGAGGGTAAGGGACACAAGGGAATACGCAAAAAGAAATATAGCAAAAGTATGTACTGTTATCAAAAACATACAATTTGGCAGGAGATGATATAAAGGAAACAATAGCAATACAACAAAAGCTCTATTTAGCTAAGTGCTGAATTATATCATTTATTATGAAAGCTTTAAAAATTCCAAAAAAAAAACACCCACTTTGTCATACACCTACAGTCTTATATAGAAAAAGATTTAGAAGATATTAGATTTATGATCAGTGCTAAAGGATTTAAAACATCTTTTAAAATATGCTAATAATAAACATTCTCAAATAACTCTAAAACAATAAATCGATCATGGTAATTGCTAGTGACTTGAAAGTTTTTGAGAAGTGAGTGTAAGCCTATTGAGAAAAAATCCAATTGTTCTGGGACTGAACAATTTCCAAAATTTCATAAATTTGAAATGAAGGAAATTTCTGTTTTCTTTTTCCAGGGGTATTTTATCATAAATTTAAGTATAATCATTTTTAATACTGTGAACCTCTACTGTCACATCATCATCATTACTTCATTTCATCATTATAGTTTTATGAGGGAGACAAGATAGATGGAGAAAGGTTTCTAGATCATCTCTTATTTTTTCAAGAGATTAGGCAAGTATAGCAGTGTCCTAACATTTGTGACACTTATTCTACCAGTGGAAGCTGAATTCTGAGATATACAATGTTGAGAGTTTAGATAGAAGATAGAGCAGGGGAGACTGACAGGGAAAAAAATTAAACAAACAAACAAAGCTTGCAACACAGAAGCCAATTGGTTCAACGAAGATTTGAGTAGGTCAAGGAAGGGACAGCCAACCCTGTGATAAGTGACAATGAAAGGTGCAATAAATAGAAAAAGAAAGATGCCCACTAGTTTTATTTGACATATATGTTGTTGTTGCTCATGATAACAGCATTTTCACTGTATGGCAGGAAAACAAGTGAGACTGAGTACACTTTGAAATAAATGAACATTTAGAAGTAGAAGCTATAAATGTAGAATAATCAAGGTCTTGTGTAGTGATGGAGAAAGATTTGTGAGATGGTACCTAAAGAGGTCTTTTAGAGCTAAAGGAGATTGTTGTTACTGTTGCTGTTTTTTTTTTTTTTCTAAAAGTGAAAAATAACATGCAATATTTTTATTCTGATGATAATGATCCATTGCAAGAATTGATGACTGAGGAATGAATTGATTTGAAAAGCCAAGGGCTAATATGGCCCTGAAGGGAACGGGAACACTATTCTCTTTTTCTTTTCTTTTTTTTTTCTTTTTTTTTTTTTACAGATTTATTTATTTATTTATACAAGAATCTGGGTAAAGGCCAGATGCATGGGAGGGTGAGAGGATTCACCAGAGACAGAGTGGGGAACAGAACAGGCAAACTGACTGAAACACACTGCTGAGGGGAGCAGCAGGCGAGAGAGGAGAGGTCTGCCGCACCATGTGGGACTCTCGCAGGCCGGCCTGGATAGAACCAGCGCTGCAGAACTGCGGACAGCCTCACAGTGCGGCACTCAACCTCCTTCACCACCAGGGGAGGCCCTCTCTCTCTTTTTTAACAGTACTACAGGCAGAGTATCTGATGTACGTATGGCTTTAGATATTACAGATTTGTCTCAATTCTTCTTTCTATGACTGACAGTACATTACATAACAATTGTTCAAGTAGCTGTTCAATAAATTACATGGACATTTTAGAGGACTTACCTTAATTTACTATATTCAATTTTTGGTAAAGGGGACAACTAGTAATTTAGAATTCTACCAAGAATTAAGTCTCACTTTTTTTTTTTTTTAAAGATTTATTTATTTATTTATAAAAGCACTGGGTATAGTCAGAAGTGCGGGAGGGTAAGAGAATTCACCAGAGCCAGAGCGGGGAACAGAACAGGCAGACTGACGAAATACACTGCTGAGGGGAGCAGCGGGCAGCAGGAGAGGTCTGCGCGCCATGTGGAACCCACGCCCAGTGGTGGGGGTTGGAACCGGCGCTGCAGAGGCTGCGGGCAGCTTCACAAACCAGCACTCAACCACTGTGCCACCAGGGAGGCCCTATGTCTCACTTTTTAATGTAAATGAATATGACTAAAAAATATTCAGAAGTGGTGCTGGAAGGGATCGTGCTCAGCGAAATAAGCCAGAAAGAAAAAGAAAAATACCGGATGGCCTCACTCATAGCAGGAATCTAGAAAACTTAAATAAGGGACCAGGAAAATGAATAACTATAAGAAAGTGAAAATCAAAATCAACAAAAAACTATGAACCAGAGACACTCTATGGGGACTAGGGGGTGGGAGGGGAGGGATTGGGGTCAAAATAAGGGGGTTGCAATTGTATGGGGAATATAAAAATAAAATTTATTATTAAAAAATTCAGAAGTTATTTGTCCCATTTGTATTTGTTTGTTATTATTTACCTCATTGAGATAAAATTACATACATACATAAAATGTCCCCATTTTTACTGTACAGTGCAATGAATTTTGAAAAAAGATACAGTCCAACTATTAAATGTATCCCTAAATTATCATGCTTTTTTTTAAGATTTATTTTTATGCATACAAGAACTGGGGTACAGGCCAGAGGTATGGGGGGTGAGAGGATTCACCAGAGGCAGAGTGGGGGACAGAAGAAGAAGACAGACGGAGGACACTGCTGAGGGGAGCAGCGGGCGAGACAGGAGAGGTCTCCTACACCGTGTGGGTTGCTCCCTGCCTGGCTGGGGATCAAACTCGTGCTGCAGAGTCTTCAGATTACTTCACAGTGCTGTGCTTAACCCCTTGCGCCACCAGGGAAGCCCTAATATCGTGATTTTTGATGCTAAAATAAGTTGTGTGATATTAAATTTGTTTTCAAATTATTTTTTCGTACTTACATATAACTGCATTTTATTTTTTGTATTGAATATATATCGTGCAACTTGGCTAACTTTACATATTACTTCCAGTATCTTTTTGATGGATTCTGTATAGTTTCTGAAATATTCATTTATAACATCTGTAAATAAAAACAATTTTGTACATCTCTCTGTTCATTTTATATGCATTTAACCCCCTTTTTTCATACCTTAACAGCAGTTTTCTTTATGCACAGTGGCTCACTTGGTCATTGTGGAACATTCCAGATTCTCTGTCCCAACATAAAGAAGTGTGGAGCTGGGCAGGGAGAAGCTACAAAGAAACTTGGGAAAGACTGGAAGGAACAGGAAGTAGAGGAAAAGGAAGAAGATTGGAGGAGGTACATGGAGCAAAAAGACCTGAGAAGCAGAAGCCACTTGCTTCTTGGCATTTGGCTTGTACCAGGGACTTGGGGGTCATGAAAGGAGACACTTAAAACAGACATGTGTGAATGGCCTTTGGGGAGGCTAACAATGGAAACCTTTATCTTAATTTTGATTTTGCTCTTTTCCTTCCAGACTCACTTGGCCCTTTCTGCCCCTTTCTTTTGAGTCCCCACCAGAAGGTGCCTTAGGTTTGTGGTAAATTTTTGGGTCTCAGTGGCTCTGCTTGGGGCCAACCCTGTTTGGCTGGACATTTACCCATGAGGGGAGGGGTAACTTTGGGTGCTTAATGCAAACTATTTTAATTATATTCTTTAACTTTTTTTTTCTCTGTTGCACACTAATAGTATTAAAGTTCTTTTATCGAAGTTCTCATGCACGAGAGTGTTTTGTCTTTATGGGGTGGATGGCAGAACCCATTTAGAGCAAGCAGTTTTGATAGTCCCCGAATACTCCTCAGTCTGCCCGCTAACAATTTGTGAATACTTCTTATATATAGCTTGATTCTATTTGCTAATAATAATTTGCATGTAAGTTAATGAGAAACACTGGTGTATATTTAGTTTTTTATTCCCTTTGACTGGTTATTGTATCAGAATAATAATGGTCTCATAAAATGAGTTGGAAATATTCCCCTTTCATAAATATAAAACTTTAAGTTTGGCAAAATTCTCCAGTGGATTTCATTAATCTTTAAAATTTCATTTTTAGGAGATTTTCAATTAACATTTTAATTTATTTAATAGGCTAGTCAAATTATTTTGTCTCATGTCACTGCATTTTGTTAATTTGCAGGGTTTTTTTTTAAGCATGGCCTTTTTAAAAAATGATTTATTTATTTATGCATATAAGAGTTGGGATATAGGCAAGAGATGTGGGAGGGGAGAGGGTTCACCAGAGACAGAGTGGGGAACAGAACAGGCAGACTGATGGAAGTACACTGCTGAGGGGAGAAGTGGGCTAGTCAGGAGAGGTCTACCTTGCCATGTGGGTAACTCCCTGGCCAGCAATCAAACTTGTTCTGCAGAGGCTGTGGATAGTTTCATAGGTTGTGTCTTAACCCCTTGTACCACCAGGGAGGACCAATTTGCAGTTTTTAAGGAATTGTCCTTTTAGTCTATGTTGTCAAAATTATGAATATATATGGTTGTTCATAGTATTTCTTTATTAACATTAACAGCTACTGGATCTGTTGTGATCCTTTGTTTCATTTCTGATATTAGTGCTCTTCATTTTCTCTTTTATTATCTGTCAGTTGTACCGGAGATATGTCAATTTTATTGAATTTTTAGAAGTAGTTTTTTGTTTCATTAATTTTCAGTATATTTTTCTGTTTTCAATACTACTGATTCTGTTGTATATTATTTCACTCTGATTATTTGGGATTCATTGTGACTTTCTTTTTCAGGTGCTGAGGCAGGAACATAAGTTATTGATTTGACACTACTCCTCTTTTCTAAGATAAATATTTAATGCTATAAATTTCCTTCTCAGCATTGCTTTAGCTGCATCTCACATATTGTGAAATTCCGTATTTTAGTTTTATTCAGTTGTATGTATTTTTTTATTCCCTTTGAGACTTCTTTCACCCATATAAAAGTTTTTAAAGCTACTTTTCTGCTAATTCTATCATCGAGCTTATTTTAGTGTCTTATCCCATAGTGAGACAGCTTTTGTAAAAGAAATTATGAGCTACTAGGATGAGTTTCCCCAGATCCGATTTAAGCAGGTGGACTGAATCATGTATTGGAGAACTCTGTCTAAACAATTGGTCTACCTCACTGACCATGAGATACCATACTAGGCAAAAGTGTTTGATCCTAACTAATGATTTTCTCACAGTTGGAGAAGATCATGAGGCAGCTGGAGTGTAATCTGTGTATGCCTAGGAACAGCCCAAAGAGAAGAGGCTATGAGGCTGCTTTGCTCTAACCCACCTCATGGACATATGCTTTAAATATCTCCTCTTAACTCATTTCAGGAAGCCAGGCTAAATTCTCCTTTCTGGTTCCCTCGAATATCATTCTCCAATAAAGCTTAGTTTGGTTCAATATACCTAGTTTGGTTCTGGGTGTGTAACAATACCCTTTGGCTTCTTCTCAGCTACATGAGCAATCAAAATAACTGCAGATGGGTTAGCAAAGGAAAACCAATCAATTTAATAGCATACAAGTGGAGAATTTACTTATTTGTAAAATCTAAAGAATAACGGAACAGACCAGGAATAATTATCCTGTTCTTGGTGCCTGGGGCATCAAGGACAAAGAAGGGGAGACTTCACATGACAGACAAGGAGGAGGTGACCTCATCCTTACTCAGAAAGTAAAGATGAAATTCTTAGATGAAGAGAACATGTTGACTGATAAACCTAGAACTGGATGAGATACCTCCCCCACCCCAACTGTTACAGGGCAGGGAGAGGGGCACTCCAGACCCTGTAAACCTGCCTGCTCTAAATAGGTTCTGCCATCCACCATATGAACACAAAACATATGAGACTTTAATGGGAAGGAACTTTAATACAATTAGGAAACAATACAGGAAAGGCAAAGAATCTAGTTTCTAAATCAAGCACCCAAAGTTACCCGTCCCCTCATGGGTAAAAGTCCACCCAAGCAGGATTGGCCCAGAGTAAGGCCCCAAAGCCTGTCACAAGTCTCAAGCATCTTCCAGTGGGAACCCACAGAAAAGGACCAGAAACACCAGACAAGTCTGGAAGGAAAAGAGCAAAATCAAAAGTCTGGAAGGAAAAGAGCAAAAATCAAAATCAAGACAAAAACCGCCATTGTCACCTCCCCAGAGGTCTCTCACCCTCATCTGTGTCACCCAGTCCATGACCAAAATGCAAGCGCAGTTTCTTCACATGTCTCTCGGCTCCATGTGCCTCTTCCAGGTCTCCTCCTGGCTCTCCATCCTGCCTCCTTCCTTCCTCAGTCTCCTCTGCAGCTTATTCTCTCCCTGCTCAGCTCCACCTTCCTTTTGGGTGGGTCAGGAAACCTCTAACCTCCTCCTTTCCTGGGGACCACCCTATTCACAACTACATTTTTCTAGGTCATAGAATGGGGGGAGAGTGATTAACTTCTTTCATTAGGAAAAGAGCAAGGGTTAGGACATATTTGATCTCTTCTTTCATTAGGGAGGGTCAAGAATAGCAGCTTCTCTAGCCTAAGTCTCACTGCTCTCAAACCAAACAGTCTGCAATCTTAAGTAATGGTAATAGACCTCAAAAGGCTCTCAAGGCCTTTATTGATCTCTCCTTCCCATATCAAGCAGAAATGAGGCCTTCTTTGGACCTAGTGAGGAAAATCTATCTGATGTATTTTGGGGGAGACCAATTCAACAGTTTCTAGCCAGTGTCTATAACTGAGGTTTTTCCAAGTTCTGGGTCACATTTTCCTTCTTCACATGCTTACAATATTTTCATTGGAAGCTAGATATAGTAAATGTTATGTTAAATATCTGAATCTTAAAACCTTACTTGAAAGTTTTGATTAGTTTTCATTTGTGCAAGGAGTGAAGTAACTTGTGGATCAGCTTCATCAATCCTGCCTTTTTAAAAATGTGATCAGGGAGCTCTCTGGTGGTGCAGGGGTTAAAGACAGAGCAATCAAGCTATCACCAGCCACTGCAGCACAGGTTCGATCCCTGGTCAGCCAGGGAGCAATCCACATGGTGCAGCAGACCTCTCCTGTCTCTCTGGCTGCTCTTCTCAGCACTGTATTTTAGTAGATCTGCCTGTTCTGCTCCCCACTCTCTCTGGCGAATCCTCTCACCCCCCTACACCTTTGGCTTACACCCCAGTTCTTTCATGCATAAATAAATAAATCTTTAAATAAAATGTTGTCAGTGTTGGGTTTAGTGAAGCCTTTATTTCACAATTAATATAGCTGTACTACTATGATATAATACACCTGATATTTCTCTTAAATGCCATAGGGTTTTTTCACTCTATTTTGAATTGGAATATTTCTCCTTCTTGTGTGAACTCTTGGTATTATTTAATTTGTAGCTTCCTGGAAATGGCATGTGGTTAGCAGTCACTGAGATAATATCCTCCAATTATTCCTTTCTCTTGATATCCATGTTTGTGTAATCCTCTGCTAATGTACTGGTTGAACCTAGTCAGTTACTTCTAATAAAGAGAATATGGCAAACATTGGAATGTCACTTCCAAGTTTGTTTACAAAAAGATTGAGACTACTAGCTTGCTCTTCTCTTATCCTATTTTTATCTTATACTCGTGTAAAGATGATGTTCATTAGAGTAAATATAAAATCATTTTCAGGCATTAGATCAAAGCAATTGTCTAAGAATATTGGAGAGTTACACTAAATGTCCTATAAAGATATGTAGCTGATAGGTCTTCTCAACCAAACAATAGGTCTAAACCTATATAGGTAAAATGTGCAGTCCTTTATTTCTCAAAAAGGGCCCAAGCAAAAGAAAGTCTGACTTTATAAATAGTAATCAGGACTTCTTTCTATAAATAAAGTAACTAAAGTGAATCCCAGTGAGTTCTACAGAATTTCCACAGTCTTTTGAGAGCATTATAACAACAGAAGAACTGGTAGTTTGTCAGCAAAGGAACTAGAGATGCCACAAAATGAAAAAAATCTGTTGGTCCCACAGAATTCTACTAGAAGAACACAAGAAGGAGAAAACTATCTGCAGCAAGCAGATGCTACCTTTCATTAAAATTCAGGGGGTGGAACCAAGAGCCAAGAAGTCTTAGTTGAAAGCCATGAAGAATTATCCTGTCCTGAAACCTAATCAAAAATCTTTCAACATTTGTCAAGTTAGATTACAGGATTGCTACAGACAGTGATTCTTTGTGACTTGCATTTCCCCCTTTTGAACATAAATCTCTATTGTGGTTATCATATGCCTGTCCCAATGCTGTATGTTGGATTTGTGGGAGACAGATAACTTGTCTCATTAGTTTCATAGGTCTAAAGATTGAGAGGAACAAATCTGAGGAGCTGTATCTGAAGGATAATGCTGAAGTAGCTTCATCGACACATGCACTTAATTTAGATACTGGAATTCTGGAAATGAACTGATGTAATAATGGTATTGTTAAAGGAACAATCTACCCCCTGTTTTGTTTTGTTTTGTTTTGTTTTGTTTTGTTTTGTTTTTAACAGACTCCATCCCCATTTCTGTGCTGAAGAAATCTACAACTTCCACATGCCGAGAATCCGAATTCTTGAATGGGGATACTGGAAACAAAGGTGAGTTAAGTGGCCTTTAACTTGTGCCCTGGACTACTAGAAGGAGGTATGTACAGGAAAGACATGGACAACAATACCTAAAGAGGATTATTTCACACTTCTGAACTAAAACAACAATGTAAACCAACGTTATTGCAATAAAAAAAATTTAAAAAGAAACAAGAGGATACATTGAAGCAGTCTATTAAAGGGCACCCCGTAACTCTCTCTTCCTTGTATCCATGCCACATATGTATTCATGTGTCCCTGGGTGTGAATGTGACTTAATAAATATAATACAAGAAAACTGATGAGATAAAATATTCATGATCAACTTGATAAAAAGACTGACATCTCTCTCTTTCTCTCTCTCTCTGTCTCTCTCTCATTCTTATTCTCTCTACCTGTTAAAACTTTACTTTGGGGAAAACCATTTTTTTTTTAAAGATTTATTTATTTATACAAGCACTGGGTACAGTCAGAAGCGCGGGAGGGTTAGAGAATTCACCAGAGGCAGAGTGGGGAGCAGAGCAGGCAGACTGAAGTCCACTGCTGAGGGGAGCAGCAGGCGGCAGGAGAGGTCTGTGCACCATGTGGGACCCTCGTCCGGCAGCCGGGGATCTAGCCGGCACTGCAGAGGCTGTGGGCAGCTTTGTAACCCAGCGCTCAACCACTGCACCACCAGGGAGGCCCAGAAAACCATTATTTTGAGCACTTTCTTAAGGAGAGGTCCACAAGGTATAGAACTGATGTCTTCAGGCAATAACCAGAGAGGACCTGAAAACTAACAGTCATAGGAGTAGTCTTGGAAGCATATTCTCCCAGTAGAACTGTAACAGGGTGGTCCTCAGGAAAAAGGGAAGTTCCAGGTTCCCTGCCCCACCCAAAGGAGGGTGGAGCCAAGGTGAAGAGAAGAAGCTGCAGAAGGGACTGAGGAAGAAAGGAAGCAGGATGGAGTGCCAGAAGGAGACCTGGAGGAGGCACATGGAGCAGAGAGACATGTGAAGAAACTGCACTTGCCTTTTGGTTCTAGGCTGGTTGAAACAGATGCAGGTGAGAGACCCGTGGGGAGGTGACAATGGCAGCTTTTATCTTGATTTTTTTCTTTTCCTCCCAGACTTGTCTGGTTATTTCTGATCCTTTTCTGTGGGTCCCCACCGGAAGGTGCTTTAGACTTGTGGCAGGTTTTGGGGCCTTGTTCTGGGCCAATCCTGCTCGGGTGGACTTTTACCCACGAGGTGATGGGTAACTTTGGGTGCTTGGTTTAGAAACTATATTTTTTGCCTTTCCTGTATTGTTACTAATTGTATTAAAGTTTCATGTGCTTTGTGTTGATGCATTGGATGCCAGAACCTATTTAGAGCAGGCAGTTTTGTGTGGTCTGAGGTGCCCCTCTCCCTGCCCTGTAACAGAACTTAAGATGATTGCAGTTCCATCTAATACCGTGAAAGAGCTCCTAAGACAAAAGCTTCAATTAATCATTCAGTCAAAAACACTAATTTCTGGGTTAACTTCACATAGCTTTTATTCTGCATTTCAAATTGAAGTTTATTCAATTTCCATGAATTTTGATCTCAGAATAAAGTGGATGTGTGAAATTTCTTTCTCCCTCATCCTCTCACGCCCTCTCATCCTGCTTTACTTATAGAAAGGCAAGTCCAGAATCATATATTCCTTCATAGAATTTCTGCCATCCTTCAAGATTTTAGTTTTCAATGTTTTTTTTCTATTTCCTACAAGTTTTATTCTTCTTCAGTATTACTACCTTAAAATTCTTAAAGTCTAGATCCCTGTACCTTTGAATATTTGTGGATATTTTACCTGAAAAGCTTTTCCAGAAATACAACTAAAATAAAAAAGAAATATTTTAGAACGACATTGAAAATATGTTCCTTAAAAGATGATTGTGGTTGCCCTATTTAGGCAATGGGGGTAATTATCAAGCCAAGATTGCCTTAAACAAGCTAAAAAATTGAAATTCCCTCGAAGATCCATGGGATTAGAATCAGGCAATATACTGAAGAGATTAGTTCCAGACAGCAATTCCACAATGATTTTTAAGCCTCTGATTTACTGTGACTCTGAGAAAGCAGTCATTTAGTTCTCCATTTTTATAGGCATGGCAGGCTCTGAGACCATCCCTCCTTTCAGCCTGATTTTCATGTTTTTTCCCATAAATTTCCATAAGTCTCCATAAGGCTGTTAAAATAAAGGCGCTAATTTACCTTAAGGGCAAGCTACTTCCAAACTTCTTTCCTCTCTTTATTTTATTTGTATCCTTCACTTTTCCATTGGGATTCCTTTTCATTTTAGCATTTATTTGAAAGAGTAGAGTACTTTTAATATATCTTATTTATAGTTTTAAAATTATGTTTCCCCTATGAGAGTTGATGTTCATAATACAGCCTGCTAATAAGACAATATGAAGTGATTCAGCTTTGCCAAGCTTTAATTTTCCCATCTGTAAAATGGAGAACACATTCAAAATTTCACAAAACTGTTAAGTAAATCAGTTGTTAACAAAAATTTTATTAATTCAAAAACATATGTTGAGGGTTTTTATTTACTGATTATACATTGGGATAATCATATGACTAAGACACATTAAAGTGTAGGCAGCAAATACATGCATCAACAATTCATATGTGATCAGTGTTCAAAGATGAAAAGATTGTGAAGTTAGGCAATGGTTGAGAGGTTTTGAGAATAAAAGATAGATTCAAGACATTTAGATGCTAGAAAAATCAGAACTTGGTTAACCCATTTAAATGGTAGTAAAATAAGAGACATAAGTTTAGAGACAACAATAATTTTATAGATGAGTGGATTAATAGATAGACAGAAAGGACAGACTTAATGAAATTGCGCTCTCTGTCTCTGGAATATTACTCAGCAATAAAAAAATATGAAACCTTGCCATTTGCAACAACATGCATGGAACTGGAAGGGATTAAGCCAAGCAAAATAAGTATTGATAAAAGGAGAAAGACAAATACCAGATGATGTTCCTCATATGTAAAATACAGAGAAATCGAACAAAGTATCAGACAATAACAAACCCTAGAAATTTGCTGTAAAACTAATAATAAACAGGCTAAAAAAGAAAAATACAAATATCAGGGCCTCCCTGGTGGTACAAGGGATTAAACACAGCACTGTGAAGCTATGCACAGCCTCTATAGCATGAGTTTGATCCCTGGCCTCCCAGGGAGCTACCCAAATGGCACAGTTGATCTCTCCTGTCTCGCCCACTGCTCCCATCTTTCCATCAGCAGTGTTCTGTTCCCCATTCTGTCTCTGGTGAATCCTCTCACCTCCTCTGGTCTGTACCCCAGTTCTTGTATGCATAAGTAAATAAATCTTTCAAAAAAGAAAAATACAAATATTCATGAAGAAAAATACATAAGCATATCCATATAGTAGTATTTTATACGCATGATAGAGTGTATTGCAATCTCATTTAACATTTATCCAAAAGTATGTTCCATGTAGGTATATAACTAACTTTCCAAACATTTTCTCTGCATTCTTTGAATGATTATAACTATGTTTGTAATCAGTTCTACATGGGTATATATTTAGGCTACTTCCAGTCTTAAGCTAACGTGAAAGATGCTGCAAAGAATAGTGCATATGTCATTTACAGTCTAATCATCTATGTATTTATTACTTTTAATTTTGTTTTGCTTGCTTCTCCAATGTTACATATATATATGTATATGGCATATATATATGTTATATGTTATGTTATATATGTTGTGTATATGTTATATATATGTTATACATATATAAAACAATTAATAAAATATATTAGCTCTGTTCTACTTTTGGTTAATTTCAAGTGGGGGGTATTGGCTTTCACATTTTTATTTTTGCTTACTCTTGCTTCATTTTCATCTCTTGTGTTGTTTTACCCTTGAGTCCTTTTATCTCTACATTTATTTTACTCAGTTTTTCTTAATTCTTGGCCAATTGTTTTGTCACAGTTGTACCAGCTCTATGGCAACGGCTTTCTGTTTTCTCAATTGCCATTTTATTTTCTTTTTCACAATCACGGACATTGTTTTTCCATATAAATTTATCAATAGTTCTGATTACTTTGATTAATCATCTTTGGATAAGAGAAATTTTTGTTGTGCCAACTATTTGCGAGAGGTAGAGACCAGGGCTTTACTGCAGGAAATCAGAATATTTTTCAGATGACTGAGAATTATGTAGGTGAATTCTTTCAGATTTTACTTCTCTTCACAAAGTTCATATTCTATTTGATTATTACACTGAACATCTCTCTTTCTTCTCTTCCTTATCTTTTGAGGGTATACTGCTTCCTGAAAGTATGGCCACTTTTGAATATTTTCTCATACAGTTCTACTGCCCCTGAATCTTTGGACTAAGTCATGTCTCATACTTGATTTCAAGTTCATTATACCACTTTCTTATTACATAAAATATGTTTGGATTGCTCCTCAGTTTGAAGTGAATTTTCTCTGGTACCCTCGGAGATCTCTCAAACATCTGATATTTTCAAGGTAACATTTCAAAAAAGCTGTCTTTTGTTTACATTTTTTCTGGGACCATCATTCACTTTCAATCCAAATCATTCTCAGACATCATACCAAATCTGTTGTACAAATTATCTTCATTATTCCTTGCAAGTTTATATATATATATTTCAGAGAGTAAGAGTTTAAGGCTTCATTTTCAAGAACAGACACATAATAAGTATCTAAGTCAGATATTTAAACCAAATACATGTGTAACTTCAAATTCCATGCTTTTTACCAAAAACAAGAGCTACAGAAATTCCCTGATCACAAAAATAAAGTTAACTATGAGAGCTCATATTTGTCTAAACTAGACACTAAAAATTAAAAAAAAAGATTAAAATTATGATGTTTCTATTATAGATGTATTTACAACCTTTAATCATTATCAGTGAGGCATATGTTACTATGGATTATTTACTTTGCAACTCAAAGGCCTTAATGTTCAGATTGATTTTGTAAAAAAGTATCATCACACATCATAATAATAAACTAGAGTTCTTTAAAATATTGCTAAAGAGGGCCTCCCCGGTGGCGCAGCGGTTGAGCGCTGGATTGCGAAGCTGCCCGCGGCCTCTGCGGCGCCGGTTCGATCCCCGGCTGCTTCCCAGCCACCTAAGGAGGGTCCCGCATGGCGCGCGGACCTCTCCTGCTGCCCGCTGCTCCCCTCAGCAGTGTACTTCGGTCCTTCTGCCTGCTCTGCTGCCCGCTCTGGCTCTGGTGAATTCTCTCACCCTCCCGTGCTTCTGACTGTACCCAGTGCATGTATAAACAAAACAAGCAAACAAACAAATAAAGAAAGAAAACATGCCTCTATTAAAAAAATAAATAAATAAAAAATAATAAAATAAAATATTGCTAAAGAAATGCTACACTGCGGGCCTCCCCGGTGGCGCAGCGAGTTGAGCGCAGCACTGTGAAGCAATCCGCAGCCTCTGCAGTGTGGGTTCAATTCCTGGCTGGCCAGGGAGATTCCCACATGGTGAGGCAGACCTCTCCTATCACACCCACTGCTCCCCTCAGGAGTGTATTTCGGTTGTCTGCCTGTTCTGCTCCCCACCCTGTCTCTGGTGAATCCTCTCACCCCCCCACCCCTGTGCCTCTGGCCTGTACCCCAGCTCTTGTATAAAAATAAATAAATCTTTAAAAAAAAAGAAATGCTACACTGGAAAATCATTCAAATTAAAGCAAGCAGTACTTCAAATTTGGAGAAAAATCTCTTTCAAATCAAGTTGTCCTTCTCATCAAACCCATAAATGTTTATAGAACATTAATATCTGTTTACAGAACAGAGAAACGGGCTATTTGATTTGAAGCTGGTCTCACCTGAATTTTAAGTAGGAAGAGCATGATTTTTCCCCTTTCTTGGTTCACATGTTCAAGTTAGTCTTTGTTGTTGTCATTGTTGTTGTTTAATAAGGATTTTTTTTGCAGCTTAAAAGGAAATACTTCCCATTTAAGAAAATGCCTGGAGTTACTTTGCTGTGTATGTGATAAGGTAGCAAATAAATTCAAGTTGCTGTTGTTGCTAATGGGATCTATTCTCACAAAACATTCATTTTAGGAACTGCCTTTTTGCTGAGACTGCCTGAAGAAGGGAGGGAAGTGGAGATTTTACTCCTGCTTTAAAAGGAAATAGTCTGCAGGTGGCTGCATAGTGGGATAAGCAAATGGGACAAAGTGTAGCACATGGTTTTCTGCACAGAATAACACTAAACAAGAATGAACTAGATAGAAATCTTTTGTACAAACAGTGTTGTAAAGCTTTGGGTTCCTCACTCCTCATGTTTATGTAGGAAAATCAGGATATGCTTAAAATTAGATTTTTCTCCACAGGAACTTCTTACTACAATGTGGAACTGGAGCAGTATGTAATTTTAACATTTCTATTCCTCTAAATCAACTAAACCAGTTCTGAGTCAGTGTTAAGATGTTACAAGCCAAAATAAATCCATGCTCTTTGATGCTGCACCATCGACCCTAAGATCAAAGTCAATTCTTTCTTATCAAAGAGTTTGTCCAAGGCTCAGAGTTAATATATACTTTTTATTCAGCTGTAAATGGGAAATGAGTTTTTTAAAAAGGAGGAGGTAAGGCTTAAAGCAATGTTGAGTTAGTCACAAGAAATATTTTATTTCAGGTTTTCTGTATTCTTTTATTCAGCTCAATTGTACCTGCAGTTGAAAAATATTTGGCACGCCTCATGGAATTTGGAAAATATGTTGCTTCAAGTCTGTGGTTTTACAATGAAATCAGGATAATTTCAGCTGAGTCTGATTTTCAAAGATAAGTAGTTTCTTGAAAAACACTGCCAGAGACCACAGCTTGCTGAGGGAAAAGTGAGAGATGCTGAAATTCATTTCAAAATGCCCCCTGCTTGTGTTTGGGAAAAAAAAAAGTATTAGCAACAACAAAGGTGTTCACTATTGTAAGATGTTCAGCTGTTTAGCTCTGGCTTCAGAGATTCTATTCCCTGTTCTTGTCACCTACTTTAATATTGGAAGGCAGCTGAGTGGCCTCCAGGATAACCATATCGCAGGACAAAGGAAAGGAGATGGGGATGGAAGAGTTCCAATTTCAGCCCACTGGAGCCTGTGAGTTGGTGCCAAAGATAACAGAGTAGTATCAAAGGCTGTATGGGACAGCTGCACTGACAGGGAGCTGCAAAGGCAAAACAGGGGTGGGTGGGGGGAGTAAAGGAGGAAGAGATGGGGAAAGAGAGAGAGAGGCAGACAGAGAGAGAGACAGAGAAAGACAACCTGCAATTTATATATTTTAGCACCATACAGGATTCGGTCCTATAAGAGACAGAGGGATAATGGTGAATAAAGAAGGTGGATGGAGAGGAAAGGTAAAGAAAAGGGATTGGTAGTAAAGTGAAATGAAAAGAGAAGAGCATGGGAAGAAGGTTGGAGAAAAATACCAAAAGCAGGGAAGGGAGTGTGGAGCAAGAACATTGAGGGAGAGTAATAATAAAAAAAGTTGTCACTAAATTGAAAGAATTCTATGACAAAGAATCGGTCATTAGGAAGTTGATCATAAATTGAAGGGCCTTTGCAAGCATTTGAAGACTGTGACAATCAGCTCTTTTGTCAGAATTTCCTTCCGGATATGTATCAGCTTCTTGTTGAATACACCAACTTCCAAGATGACATTTTAAAAAGTATAAGCAAATTTCCTGCTAAAAATGAAATCAATTCTAACATTATTGAGTGATTTAGAGGGAGGGAGGCAGTGAGTGGTGTGTGCGTTTGTGTGTGTGTGTGTTTTAAGGAGTTGACCAAGTATATCATGAAAATGAAAGATTAGGTTAACTGATGGAAAGCTAATAATAGGTAGATAATCTACAGACTTGGTTCTCACTGGGCACAATTTGTACTCCCATTGGACATCCAGCAAGCTTTGGAGACATTTTGATTATCCAGTTGGGGAATTCAACTATAGTGCATAGAAGCCAGGAATACTGATAAACATACTATAATGCACAAGTCAGCACAGCAAAGAATTACCTGGCCCAAATTACCAGCACAAGAGAAGTTTGAGAAAACTTGATCTCCACTTAAAGACACTTGAGACCACACCGGGATTTAGCATTATGCTAGCTGTGTAACCTAATTTTTGTGTCTCATTTTCCTTAATTACAAAATGAGAACAACATTCCCATATAAGACATATTACTTTGTCTAAATACATATTATTTTGAAAACTCTTTAGCACTGTATCTGGCACTAGATTAGTATATAATAGATATTACTTTCATTTTATATCCTTCTAAGGCTTAAGCTTAGAATGAAGTAAAATAAATTAATAGCAACTAATTAATAAAATACACATTGATTTTTTTCCTCTACCCTATATGGCAAGGTCTATGAGTTGTAAACAATTGCAAGATTTCCATAGTATATAATTCTTGTTCAAATAAATAGAAATAAATGTCCATGAATGTTAAATGTGGGGGGGGCTTTTCTTATCTTTAATAATGAATAAAATATAACATTTGATTTGCTTTAATATTTATACTTCTCTATTCAATAGCTTTTCTCATCACCAAAAACCTTGGTTATGTTCCCTTGGCACAGTTCCTCTTTCTCATGATTATCACACTGTGCTAATCTATTTAGGACTACATTTCCCACTAAACTTTAAGTTTGTGGAAATAAATGAAGACCACCCAAATGTGAGCAAGCACAGCCATTTATTTAGAGCTTTCTAAAACAAGGGAATCAGCCAAAATCACTTGCATTTGGCAGAGAATCAAAGGCAGGCAAAAACTTGGGAAAGTTTTATCTTTAAAAAAATAAAGGGAAGGTTTCATGTATGCCCTCATTGAAATATGTTGGCATGGGGAAGTTGGAAGTAGGCTAAATAGAAATGGAGTAATGCACATGATTGGTTTGGGAGTACTTATGGCTTTCTCTGGTTGGCCCTAAGTTGAAAGCAGGGACACATGTTAGAGAAGCTGTCTATTATTGATCAAGTCCAGACCATTTTTGACCAAAAGCTACAGAGTTTGTAGTTTAACTTCCTGGGCAGGTTGTTTGAAGTTAGGAGTCTACTTTAACATAGAATTTTATTTTTATGGAATAGGGAGCTTTAATAGAGCCCTTTACTGATAAGAAGGGCAGACCTAAAGTAATAGGAGCAGAATTATTAGTAAATGGACCACATACAAGGTAATTGATGGAATTATACTTGGGGAAGTAGAACTGCCTCAGTGTTTGTTATATGTATTGAAATTTTAATGATCCTGACTGATTGAGAAGTAAGGGCAATGGAGATGAAGTGACTTAAGTTACCAATGCCCAGTCAAACAGGGTCGGCCAAAAACAGGGCCACTGAGACCTGAAAGCTTGCCACAAGTCTAAAGCACCTTCTGGTAGGGACCCATAGTAAAGGGGCAGAAGGGGACAGGCAAGTCTGGAAGGAAAAGAAAAAAATCAAAATCGAAATAAAGGCTGTCACTATCAGCTTCATATCAGGTCTCTCACCCATGTCTGTTTCAAGTATCTCCTTCCATGTGGCCCAAGTCCCTGGAACAAGTCCAAGGCCAAGAAGCAAGTATGGCTTCTGTAAATGTCCTTCTGCTCCATGTGCCTCTTCCAGTCTTCTTTTTTGATCTCTCTCCACTTGTTCTTGCTACTCATACTCAGTTCCACCCTTCCTTGGGTAGGGCAGGAAACCTGGGACCTCCCCTTTCTATGAATATCACACTGTTACAATTTTACCCTATATAATCATATTGCATTTATATGTGATTGGTTTGAATCTTAAGTGGAACCTCTCCACTCTGGTGGAAGTTAGCATCTTGGAGGTCTAAAACTCACATTACAAATTGGTGGTTAAAGCATTAACTAAAAAGAAAGGCTAGACTGAAAAGATAAACAAGGTCCAGTTTATAAGTGCAAGTTGTTTAAGTAGTTTATATTTTAGAAAATAATGGTCTACTGAAATTTTTCAGCAACACAAAGATGCATCAGATTTCTGTTCTGATAAAGGTTATGATAGTAAGTGATATATGGAGACTAGAAGAAATGATGATGCCTTCAAGGAAGTAAGGCATTACTGACTCACCTAAAACAGCAAGAGGGGAAAATGATCAGCTGTTGGATCCTGGAGTGGGGTGAGTTTGGGGATGAAGTAAAGGGAAGAAGGTAAAGAGGAGAAAAACCTAATATATAAATGACTGGATTCCATTGCTTTTATTCATATTGTGTAGCTCTAAGGGGACCTCCTCTCTAGAAATTCCTTAAATTGCTTTAATAATAAGTAAAAATGACCAGCACATGTGATGATTATTTTGCTGTCCGGCATT
Organism: Talpa europaea; assembly: GCF_964194135.1. Classification (NCBI taxonomy): domain Eukaryota; kingdom Metazoa; phylum Chordata; class Mammalia; order Eulipotyphla; family Talpidae; genus Talpa; species Talpa europaea. Next base: position 51,821,923 of record NC_140076.1, read on the forward strand.
CCTTTTATTTACTTCCTTAAAAATTCTACCAATAGGGCCTCCCCGGTGGTGCAGCGGTTGAGCACTGGGTTGCAAAGCTGCCTGCAGCATCTGCAGCACCGGTTCAATCCCCAGCTGCTCCCTGGCCACCGGAGGAGGGTCCCACATGGTGCGTAGACCTCTCCTGCCACCCGCTGCTCCCCTCAGCAGTATACTTCGGTCCTTCTGCCTGCTCTGCTCCCCTCTCTAGCTCTGGTGAATTCTCTCACCCTCCCGTGCTTCTGACTGTACCCAGTGCTTGTATAAATAAATAAATAAATCTTAAAGAAAAAAAATTCTAACAATAGACATTTTGTCATAATTAGTTTTTAACTAATATTATTTATCCTTTTCAGTTAAATGATAAGTTCTTAGAGTTCAATGTTAGTGACTTTCTCAGCTCTCAATCTGTAGCAAATACTTCCATTGGCAATCATAGAAGCAGTCAGTTATTCCTGATCTCCAGTGTCCACTTATTTTTCTTTTCTCCCCTATGGTCAACATTATTTCTTTTATCTCTGCTTGTTTTATAAAATCACTTGATACTAAATTTTGGTAATGGGTTTTATTCACCTTTTTTCTTCTTATGAGATATTGTTGGACTTAGTGAAATTAGAAAGCATAATGAGTATATTTTCCATTTCAACAATTAGAGAATATATTACTGAATTTGTAAGAATGTTTGAAATATTTCTGCATAGAGTCGGACAAGCAAGTGATTGATTCATTGTTGGAAGCAGATGATTTTAAGATACAAGAAGAAAGTTCAAGTCATGAAGAGATAAGCCTGACAAAGAAATGTGAAAAATGTAAAATCAAAATTTTACATGAAATTAGAGATTCAGAAATACATTTTTGAAGAGGTGGAATGTGGTGGAGACTCACTTCATATAGTAACTACTTTTAGTATGAGCTGGATTTAATGTGTGGGAAATTTCTAAAATAATAAAATGAAAATTACCTTTTGCAAATATTAGGTATATGCTTAATGAAGCCAAATTTATAATTTTACCAAAATAAACACATTGACAATATTTTGTCAACTCGGATTTTTTAAAGTATTTGTCCCTTTTGAATAAGTGATAATAAGCAATCGATAATGAATTCTAGAAGGGCATTTTTTTTCTGAAAGCCATATTTGTATTTGCTTTATTAAAAACAACAGATACTTTGTATACATCAAAATACCACCCTTTCTATACATGTATATAAAAATACCTCTATCTTATTGTAAAACTGGACAAATTACTCAAATCATGAAAACAAAAACACTTTGCCGTCAGTTAACTAGAAATTTCAGGCAACAGTGTTCGGTTAGACTTGACTCTCCCAGTTAGTTGCTGTTATCCCCACAGTTAACATGCTGACTTCATTTTGAAATGAGCCAGTGCACAGCTGTATCTTTGCCCTCATTCAGTAGTTCTTCTTTGTGCTTTGTATACTATACCCCCTTATTTGTGATGTCTGGATTAATAGCTCCATTCCTAAAACAAACTAAAATGTTCTCCAGGCAACTTCAATATCCTAAGGAAAACATAGTCCTAGCAATCTATTTTCTGATACTCGTTTACCTTGTCCATCCACAGTGATGGAAAAAGTGACACGGTATAATCTGTAAGTGACAGATTCCCAGCCAGGTCTGTTTCCCCAGTCCCAACATCACTCAGCAACTCAGACCAAAGAATGTGCTTATGGTGTCTTCTACATATAGACATAGTCCCAACTTCAAACACATTTTGTGAATGTCAAAATGACACAACCGTCTTAAGAATCCATATATGCATACAAATCCCTGGCAAAACAGCAAGAAATAATAGGTAACTCTCCCAAATAGTGCTCTCTGATGTGTCAGCCTGTCTGAGCTAAATAAGATGAGCTGTATCGCCTATAGCCTGCCATAGCCCCATGTACTGAAACACATCCACACAATCAAAAAGATGCTGGAAAGAACCATCAAATGAAATTCAGAACAGAAGATAATCAGTGAATTGATAAGAATCAAGCTAGGCAATTATGTAACATGTATATGATAGGAGATTGTAAGACAATGATAATAGAGGCAGATGACAATAACTGATTAAAGTAAACAAGTTAATATTTTCAGAATAATTTGTGTAGCAATGTTACACAAATCTCTGAACTAGAAAAGACAAAGCATCTTCATAATCTAATTACTTCAAAAATTCTATTAACAAAGCAATTCTATCCTGTTGTTTGAAATGTATTGTTATTGAGAGCTTCTGTTGCCATGGTGGCAAATTCATTAGAGAAAGTAGCTGTTCATTTTTATAAAATGCTTTCTGGGGTTTGTTCAGAAATGAAATATCTTGATTGAATAAAAATGGCTGCTATAATATGTTTGTATGAAAATAAAAGTCTATATAAACTGCCCCCCCAAGTAATCAATTGTTTGATATTTATGGTGGAATGAAATATATTAAAATGTATGATAAGAATCTAAAATATAGAATACCAAAGAGAAAATCCAGTGTCATTTGCACAAACTTCTGTTATTTTAGCTTAGTGCAAGTTAATCTAAATATGCAATGTCTTACACATGGTAAATGTTCACAAAATCTCCATTGAATGAATGGAAGAAAACATGTCCATTTTTAATTGTAATAAATCTTGGACTTATATTTATTCTGATGTTCTCACTGCCATTCAGTTTCAGAATGCATTTGTGCTGTCAACCATTTATCCACGCAATCTAATGGAATTTGGATATACATTCCTATTTTTTCAATACTAAACATTAAAATATTGAAGTAGATAATTTTTAAAATGAAAATCTGTAAGAAATATATTCAACATATCAAAAATTTAAAGTATTTTGTTTGAGGTTATTGGAATCCAATCTTAAACTATATCTATTGTATTAAGTAAAGGCAAAATATTGATTAAAATTCTAGGCAGAGTTATAGGAATAAAATTTATGTAATGTTGAGGTTAGTTTATACTCACAAATCACCTGTTACCAAAAAGCACACATCTCTATCCCAAAATAGAAGATTAACATTTCTAAATTTTATTATTTATTATTTGCTAAATAATATTCAAGACACTTTATATGTGTTAACTCTTAATTCTGTATTTTAAAAAATTCATGTTAATTTTGGGGTCACATTTTTACTTCTCTCTCTATATATATACATATATGTTCCACTTGCTCAACACCAACCACCATGCTGAGACCCTAACTGCCTCTCTCCACAGCCCCTTCCTACCTCCCCCACCCTTTTCCCTCTGGTAAACAATAAATTCTTTCAATAAATCTAAGATTTATTCATGTTGCACTTGCCTGTGTATGTTATTTATATTCCACAGCTTTTTGAAACCATTAATAGCTGTTTTTCACTATCTGACTTAATTCACTTAACATAGTCACTTCGAGGTTCATCTATTTTGTCACACACTATTTTATCTTTAAAATAGCCTTGTAGTATTCTATTGAGTATATATTCCAGAGTTCCATGACTTGGTAATGTAGACAATGCTGCTATGAACATAAATGTAGATAAATGTTTTCATATTAGAGTCTTCATATTTTGGGGATAAATACCTCATGGTGGTATTGCTGGATCATACAGGAGCTCCATTTTTATTTTCTGAAGAAAATAAAGAATTTTCTTCAGAAAATAGAGACAGTTTTCCATAGAGACTGCCTCAACGTGTATTCACACCAACAGTCAGTGAGAATTCTTTTTATACCACGTCCTCAACAACATTTGTTGTTTCCATTCTTTTTTATATGGGCCAGTCTCGAAAAGGTGAGGTGATATTTCATTGTGGTTTTGATTGGCATTTTCCCTATAATAACTGATGTTGAATCATTTTGCATAAGTCTGTAGGGCACTGAATATCTTCACAAATGTCAATTTTGTCCATTTTTTTTTTTATTGGGTTGCTTGTTGTTTTGTTGAAGGATTGTATAAGCACTTTGCATATTTTGGAAGTTAGTCTCTTGTCAGATGTGTGATTTGCAAATATTTTTTCCTACTTTGACGGTGGCCTTTTGTTTTGTGATGGTTTCTTTTGAGGCCCAAAATCTTTTTATTTTATATAGTTCTCCTCCCCACCAACTCCCCACCCCATTCATTTTGCTTTTTATTTTCCTTGCCATTGGTGTTAAATCCCCAAATACATCTTTGTAGAAGATGCCCTTTTGTATGCTCACTATGTTTCAAGTATTTTATGGTTTTGTTTCTTATATCTCGATCTTTAATCCATTTTTAATTAATTTGGGGGTATAGAACAAAGTACTGATCTAGTTTTATTTCTCTATACCTATTTATTTATTTATGGCATGTGGCTATACTTCTTACAATAACTCTAGCCATTTACCCCATTTTATAGACAGGAGTACAAAAAATTCCCCATATTGATCCCAGGCAATCTGACTTTTGACACTATGTAACTGGGTTATTTGAGTTTATGGGAGGAGGGGTTGGGGGAGAGACATCAATGTCTAAACTCATATATTTTGGAGAGATTATTTTTCATACTTTTTAAACTTTCCAATGGGCAAAAAATATAAGCTATTTTTTGGCAAGGCAATTCCTGTATAATACCTCAATATTTCAATATCCCTACGATATATAATTTGAGGCATTTTAAAAAGCATTATTAAGTGGTATTACTATAATTCAGTTTGAGGCACTGTGATATTTTTCATAGCATCTCTGCGAGACATCATGTGCTCATTAGAAGGGAAATATTCTGACATCAATACCTTTAGGCAGTTTGATAGAGAGTGAAATGCATTTCAATATGAGCTCCATAATATAGACAGTATCATAGCTGCATTCAAGTTTAGAAAGAACGAACAAGCTCTACTCCTAAATAAAAATAGATATTTATCAGGCTTAAAATCCATGCTCATTGAAAGTTACAATTTTCAAAAAAAAAAAAGAAAAAAAGAATCTGATATAATCCAAATAAACACTCCTGTCTGTCACATAACCTTTAATTATAATATGGCAACTGTAATTTCACCTAATTAGAAAAGGTGAATCCAATTTTGAATTGCAAATTATCCCTTTTATGAAAGCTCAAAGTAAAACATCCTCAGACTGACAGACTCAGTCAGTGCGGATTGAGGTGCCCTATGATGTGACGTTTTTGATTAATCAGTGAGCCATACCAAAAGGTTCTTATGTGGAACCATTCACTGGTTTTAATGCTAGTAGATATTGCTTTCCAATTAAGATTTATATTATAATGCATGAAGGCTAGCAATTTAACCCTCTCCAATTTCCCTGAATCTTTGTTTCCTCATTTGTAAAGAGTGATAAAAATACCCACATTTCTATGAAAAAAAATGGTTAAATGAAAATCATAGGAAACCAATCTGGCAGGCATTCAGTGCTTTGTAACTGAATTTAATTGCAATTAATTTGGGGTTGTATGCTTTGGCAGATGCACAGTTCTACCAAGAATTAGGAAAATCTTTATTAAAAATAAAAGCTTAAAGGGTTTTCCAGTTTTAGGAATTATAGAGATATTGGTTGATATCTTTGGTTGATAATGTATTTTTAATCAATAAGAAGAAAATCAGGGTAAAAGAATAGATATTTTTACTTTTATCTTTAAAATGATGAGCTTTATCAAATTAATTTTGGCTCAAGAAAATACTGCTTTTAAATATAGGTATAAAATAAAACTGCTAGTGTTCTACTGAGCATAGCAAATAAATGGCTTTTTTGAGAAATAATTCACTGTAAAATTACATCTATGACCTATACTTTGAAAAAAATATCAGGATTAGGATCTTCCAAATAATCTATCAAGGACCAATGTTTTAAAATTGAAAATTACTTATTACAGGCAGATACACTAAAACTCTTAGAATTGCTGAAGTACTTTTAGCAATGAATATAGAAATGCTTTATCTACAAACACAATGAAATTTACTGTGTATATTTTGTTTTTACTATTTTGGAAATGACTTCAAAATATTAACAATGCAAAATTTCTAGGATTTTGAGATGTATCAGTAAAGTAGAGAAGTCAATCTTATAGCTATCACATTTAAACATATCATTTTTATTGACCCATCTTTAGTGAGAATGAGATAAGCAAAACAAGGCAGAAGGCAGAGTTCTTCTCTTCCCACGTTTTCTACCAGTGGTCCCAAGAGAAAGAAGGGTAGACTTAGAGAAATAGACTGGTAATGGTGAAAGTCTTTCATCAAATACAGCTCAGCATGCTATTTTTCAGATAAAATTTTAAGAGAATTATATAAAGTTCTCACCACTGTTATGAAAAGCATATTGTAGAAAATTCACATTAAAGATCATGCAACAGGAGTTGTGGGCATTTAAAAATTCAGGATAGTTACAACTTTTGAATTTTCCATATTACATGGATTTAGGCAATAGCTAGAATTTAAACAAATGGAAAAACATGGTATGTAGTTTTTTCTCATTCTATAGATAGGAAGTGTTTAAAGTCTGAGACTTGAGAAACTACCAAGAGACTTGTTGAACTGTAACAGAATATTGTGCAGTGATCCAAAGAATCAAAATGATGTTAAAATAAACCATTCTAGACAGGAATAGAACAAACACTATTCTCACAACTTCTAGCTAAATTCTTAGAGACTACTCTGTAATTTACATAAAAACCTAATTTAATAACTACCTATATGCATGGATTACTTCTGATCATCTGAAACATCTAGCAATGCAACATCTAGAATGGCCAAAGTCAGTCATTCTCAAGATTTTTTTTTTTTAGCTATAGCATGAGAATTTATGTAAGACCCACGAGTAAATGAATAAATGGAAAATTGTACAGTAGGTGAAAACAAGCAAAATTTATCTTTCCACATCAACACCAAACCAATAGGTGGAAACATTAAATTTAATATAACCTACAAATTTGTTTTGTCCTATGAAAAAGCAAAGAAAAATTGATTTGACATTTCTGATTATTATAACAAGTTGTTTTAGTATCATGTTGATATAGAGAAGCAATTAGTCTCAAGTATCAATAAATTTGGAGCTTCCAACTTTAGAAGAGTTCATGTTTGTTTATTAAAGCGTAGCTTGAATATTCCCATATTATTTTAGAGGACTGGCAAGTAGGAATCCTATGTTGGTACACATTAACAATCTCAATTTTATTTCAGTTCTTATTTAGCCACTATCTCATTTTAATCAACTCTGATAAAATTATTTGCATAGAGAATAAAAAAAGTTTGAGGACTATGTTGAAGAGTACTTATAGTCAAGAGGAAGAAAAAACTGATAGGAGAACTAACTTTCCTGTGAGGGCTCCAAATAAATATCTGCCTTAAGGATGACAGTATATATGATATACTTTTTATTCATTTTTCTCTCTGTGTACATTACACAGATTATCCTACATAAATGAAGAATAGATTCACAGAAACCAAGAACAGGTGCATGTGTCTACCTTAAGGCCTATTTATGTTTTTTTTTTTTTTAATTATTTGGTAATTTTTGAACATATCCTTCAGAATTACATGACTGGGTTTTTTGACATCCCTATTGACAGGAAAAATAAATCTAGGTTTGTGTTTTTCCCTCCATGACCACATTAAACATAAGGAGATGAAATAAGTTTACTTAGCTGAATAGCAGAAGCACAGTCACAAAGATTTTCTATATCTCTGAAGTCGGCCCTGTGTTTGGAACTCTACATGCAGAGCAGAAGTGGTAGTGGTATTGCTGCTGAAAGTTTTCTTTATAAAGGGCTTTCAACAAGTATAACCCTTTCTCATAGCCACAAGAACATTACTGGGCTACAAATGGGAGGTGATGAAATCAAAAGATTATGAGATGTAAAATGCAAATGTTTATGATTTCTCCTCTGCAGAGATGATGAATCAGCGTGGTAAAATATTCAGGTTTTGCAGCTAAGCCAAGGCAGTCACCAATCCAATTTTATGCCTACATAGAATTCCTTTCAAATAGCGGAGGCAATCCCCCAAAGTTAATCTTCAATGTAAGGCTAGTTTATCTCTTGTTGAGACAGAAGCAGTTGCACGTACTTTGGAAAATAAAAGCTTCAGTACAACATTTGAAAACAGCCCCTTAATAAAAATGAAATTATCCAATAACACCTGATGTGATATGTAACAGTTTATCCAAATGTACTCTGAAGATTTAGGGAAAAACAAGAGGGGATTATGATCTCTAGAAAGAACATAGACACAGATATATATATATATATATATATATATATATATATATATCAAGCTATAAGTCTTTTTAAGGACTTATTTATTTATGCATACAAGAGCTGGGGTACAGGCCAGAGGTATGGGGGATGAGAGGATTTACCAGAGACAGAGTAGGGAACAGAACAGGCAGACTGACCGAAGTATACTGCTGAGGGGAACAGCGGGCAAGTCAGGAGAGGTCTGCTGCACCATGTGGGTTGCTCCATGGCCAGCCAGAGGATCAAACTTGTGCTGAAGAGGCTAGGTTGCATAGGTTGCATCTTAACCCCTTATGCCACCAGGGAGGCCCCCTCAAGCTATAAATTTTCTGTACTAAGCTTCTCCATACGGGTGGCTGTCACGCAAATTATTATAAACTAACTGAGCTGGAAATAATGACATAAGCTGTCTTTATATTTTTCTAAAATACCAAATTGGTAACAGAGGCATTGAATGTCAAAGTTTTTTAAATAATCCCACAAATACAAGCAAATTCATGGACATCACTAGAAAATTTGAAACAATCAGACTATATTTCAATTGTGGTTCTTTCTTCTCATCATGCCTTATTCCACAAATCAAATCTCATGAATAATTTTAGAGTCTGATTTAACACAATCCTGATTTCTAAAGTTGAGGATATAAAAGCATGTCTGTTTTCTAGCCTGTAATTTACCCAGACTAATAAAACAAGGGTGCTTAACCAGTTGTACTACCATTCCCTTGTTTTTTATAGATTGCATTACATGTCATATGAGACGCAAAAGCTTGAAAAATACTAAACTATTTCTTTGCTTGCTCTTAAATTTAAAGATCAGAAGCATTTGAATTGAGCAAAAATGCTCATTTTGCTTCCATTTCAATTTGTAACTAATTCAATAATAACAAAATACAGAATTTGAATTATGTAGAAATATATGATTATTAGAGCAGATTCCAAGGCCTCATACCATAAATACTGAGATGAACTTTAGGAAAATTGGTTCAGTATGTGTTGAAGAGCAAAGTACTCCCGCCCAAATGATTTCAGGTTTTTGAAAACATTATACTACATAGTTGACTTTCTTGCCTTCATTCTTTTCTCCTGTAGAACTCTTTCATGATACAACTATTTCTTAAAATGTTGTTACAGTTAGAGGTGTTATTGATATACTAAAAAAGTATATATATATTAGAGTATAAATTTGACAACTGTTGATATGTACATGTCCATAAAATCAATAGTGCAATTAAGATAATGAATATATCAATCATTTACATGTATTCTCTTATGGTCTTTTGTAATCCCCACCTCCCACCTCTCTACCCTGCCTTCACAGGAAACCATTAATTTGTCTTCTTTAATTTTATTAATTAATCTAATATGTCATAAAAATATGCACACATATATGTATACAAAATTATATTTGTGTGAACATATACATATTATAAAAGCCTTTATGTATTATGTAAATGTGATGTGAATTAGTTTTATTACATAAATGGCATGATACAGTGTGTGTACTTTTCAGTCTGACTTCTTTCCATCATCACAATTAATAGATTCATTCATGCTATTCTCATAACAGTTTCATTTCTTTTTATTGCTAAGTAAAGTTCATTGTATTAATACGCCATGCTTTAAAATTATTTTTTTTAAAGATTTCTGCATACAAGAACGGGGGCTCAGGACAAGTGTGGGTGGTGAGAGGATTCACCAGCGACAGAGGGGAACAGAACAGGCAGATTGACTGAAATACACTGTTGAGGGGAGCAGTGGGTGAGTCAGGAGAGGTCTGCTGCACCATGTGGGTAGCTCCCTGGCCAGGGATCAATCTTCTGCTGCAAAGTCTGCAGTTAGCTTCATAGATTGTGTCTTAACCTTTTGTGCCACCAAGGAGGCTCTTAAAAATTAATTTACCTATTGTTTTTTCAAATTTGGTTAACACAAAGAAACCTCTATAAATATTTTGTAAAGTCTTGATTTAACAGATCACTTTTTTTTGTTGGGGGAGTTTAATACTTAGGACCAGGTCATAGGTCATATGGCAGATTGAACTATTTAAGAAATTGTCATATTGTGCTCGTACCATTACATAAATGGAACATTATATAAAAAAGTGTATCATTTATATTCCTATCAGGAGTGCAAGAAAAGTTTAATTCCTCCAGATAACCATCAATACTTAATAGTACAGATTGAAAGTCCATGTGCCACAAAATTCATATATTGAAAGCCTCCTCCCATAATGTGATAGTATTGGGAGGCTGAAATTTTGAAGGTAATTAAGTCTTGAATGGGATTCATGCACTTATTAAAGAGACTACAAAGATATTTTTCACCCTCTTCCCACCCTGTGAGCATACAGTGAGAAGTTAGCAGCTTGTAGTTCTGAAGAGTGCCCTTCCCAAACTTGTGTCCTGGCAACCTGATCTCAAACTTCCATTCTCCAGAATTATGAGAAATAAATGTCTTTTGGGGGCTTTCCTGGTGGCACAAGGGGTTAAGCATAGCACTGGGCAGCTATTGGCAGCTTCTGCAGGATGAGTTCAATCCCCAGCAGTCCAAGGAGCTCCTCACATGGTGCAGGGGACCTCTCCTGTCTCACCCCCTGCTCTCTTCAGCAGGGTATTTCAGTCAGTCTGCGTGTGCTGTTTACTCATTCTCTGGTGAATCCTCACACCCTCCACAACTCTGGGCTGTACCCCAGTTCTTGTATGCATAAATAAATAATCTTTAAAAAAAAAATAAATGTCTTTTGTTTATAAGATTTTTGATTTACGGTACTTTGTTATAGCAGCCCAAATTGACTAATATTGGCATAGTCAGTCTACAGTTTCCTCCATTCTAGTAAATGCATAATGCATAATGCAGTCCAATTGCAAATTTAATTTTATATTCTTAGTGGTTAATATTCTTGTACATATTTTAATGTGCTTATTTGTATTTATATTCTTTATATTCTTTATATTATAATTTGTTTTAATAGTCTTCTATCTTAAATATTTATATTCTTATTTGTATTTATATTCTATGACATTTGAAATGTCATATATATCCACATGCATTTTATTTTATTACTCACATGAAAAGAAAACTAAACCAGATTATCTAAATTATATATTTCTTCTTACATAAGACAGTAATGTAAATGAAAAGGAAAAAAATAGTGTGAATGAAAATGATATGTTGCTTCCTCCCTGCCCCCTCCTTTCTTTTCTTTCTAAGCCCATCACACACATGCTAGGACATACACCTTTTCAATCACTCTGTAACCAGTCTGTCACTTTGAAAGCTCAACGTAGCTCCCCTGCTTTGCAGCGCTATTCACACCCTGCATAAGTCAATCATAGGGAATCATGTGGTCCACAAAGCAGTATCCCTTAAATCTGTCAAAAGAACAAGAAAAAACAGGATGGCACATCTTAGGAAACTCTCCAGCTAAGGTCAAAATCATTCAAAATCACTTGCACTGTCATTTTATTACTCCTTTTTGAACATGCAAAGTCAAGTGGGTCAAAAAGGGAGAAAAGCTTTCTGCTCACTCCCAAACTGTGTCATATTCAGGAGTGGACAAAAAACTTTACCTTTTTTTATTATGAGCTCACAGGAAAAGATTTATAGTTAAGAGGTTTAACAATGCCATCCCTGTCAAGTGAAAAGTTTAATTTAAAATGGTACTTAATACTATGTATATCTATTAAGTAAAGCAATTACTGACAAAGGCAGACATTTGTCATTGCAACTTATCTGAAAAACATTTAAAAGATTAGTTACATTTCTGTGTGGAGAATTTAAATGAAATTTGGTGAAACCACAGATAGTTGTTGCTCTTTTTACATAAAATAGTATTCAAATTGTTGGTATCTATTTTGTCCAAATGATTTGAAATGGACAACACCTAGCCAAAGTATGTAGTCTATAGGGTATATCTCTGCAGAGGCAAATGTTCTTTAAATCTTCTTGTCTCATTTACATTTGATACAGAAGTCTATTTCTAAGATCCAGAGGAACAATACTCCCTTCAAGTTTTGCCATCTCCATGTGTAAGTCCTTTGTAAAAACCTATGATTTGTGATGTTGGCTATAACAGTTTAACTACCTTTATGCGTTCTCTCTCTCTTTTTAAACTGGGTCATGATTTCCAGGAAGAAAACAACAACAACAACAATATACAGATAAATTAATGAAACAATCTAAATTTTAAAAATGAAGTTGTTTGGTCCTATACTCTATCAGTTTCTAACCTTTGCAGCAACAAAGCTTTACTCTAAATATCTGATTTATATTCTGATTCTTTGTAAAAAATCGATGTATCACATTAAATATTAGCATAAATTTGCTCTAGGACTATAACATTTAGACATGTAATATCCTACAAAAGAGTACCCCCCAAAAAAGAGATATTGGATTGAGGGTGGAGGAGTGCATCTGAAGCTAACCTGCCCTCTACTCAGCAACTCCTATGAGAATGGAATGTTTATAGTAAAAATTGTTTTATTAAAGATGTATTTATTTATGCATACAAGAACTGGGGTACAGGCCAGAGGTGTGGGGAGTAAGAGGATTCATCAGAGACAGAGTGGGGAACACAACAGGCAGACTGACTGAAATTCACTGATGAGGGGAGCAGAGGGTGAGTCAGGAGAGGTCTGCTGCACCATGTGGGTTGCCCCTGGCCAGCCAGGGATCAAACTCCTGCTGCAGAGGCTGCAGATAGCCTCACAGTGCTGTGTCTTAACCCCTTGCACCACCAGGGAGGCCCCTATAGTAAAAATTCTAATTTCTAAATCACACAGTCACAGCATATATTACAAGAAGTGTAATATATTAGAAGTGTAATAATGATGCTAAATCAGTAAAGTTGTTTCCATTTACTCATTAGTTTAAAATATGTTTAGGGAGAGGAGGGAAAGGAAAAAAATAAAATTATGTTTATCTAGACAACATTTCATGTTTATATAAGCAGTCAAGAAAGACAAAGTAGTCATGATTTAATTCAGGGTCAGTCCCACATTTATTTTATTTCTGAGTTATAGTAGAGTATCCAGTGTATGGTAGATAATAATTACCCATTGAATTAAACAAATTAGTTGCGTGTGTGTGTGTGTGTGTGTGTGTAAGGCAATAGCAAAGTTATGTATCCACTGTGAAATTCATATCCTTCCTTATCAATTACTTTTTAATTACTCCTTTTTTATACAATGCTTTCTTATTTTTATTTAAGATTTAGATTTCTATGTATCCTGAATAAAGCTGTATAAGTAAGAATTTTAAACCTATGCATTCACCAGTTTCCATACATTCCAAAACACTCACATTATCCTTTTGGATCTCCTCTTGTTTTCAAATTATTGTAATGAGTAATGCAATATTACAGTATACAGATTAAGTTTATTCATTTTTACATGAACAAATTTTACCCAGTTCCATTTGACTAGGTCCCTGAGATACTAGGTAATGGAAATGGAATATAAAAATAATTACCATTGGGGAAGTTTTACTTTCATATTATACCATATAATTGTCCATAAAAGTAATTCTCTTGCTACTGATATCAAAAGAAAACTTTAGTACAACACAAAAATTCATGAATAAGCTTTTTCTCTATACATAAAAATTACAATGTGGCTTATTTGGGGGCTTAAAAAATGTCAGCAATAAATATCTGCTTAAGCATTAAGTTTGAAATATGAAATATATATGATTAAAATGAATGGAAAACTTTCTTAAAGGTAAGAAAGAGTAAAATTTAGAAGAAATGATAACTGTGTGGGGAATTATTAGAATTGGCACCTACTATAATAAATATATTATACTGCCTATTTTGATAAAGACATCATGCTGCAAAATATTAGGAGAGTAAGTAATATAGGAAGGAGCAGCATTTCTTTGCTTTTTCTCCTCTTTATACTGCTATCATCTTCCAAACTGAAAGTGTTGTTTAAATTGTCTTTGAATAAGAGAACAGGAAAAAGACTAATCAATACAAAGTAAAAATCAAAATCAACAAGCAACTATAAACCAGAGACACACTATGGGGGATGGGAAGGGAGGGGCAGGGAAAGGAAGGACTAGAGTCAAAATAAGGGGGGGGGGGTGCAATTGTATGGGGACTATAACCAAAATGAAAATGCATACATTGTGCAAAGATGAAAAAAGATGTAAGAATTATATAAAATAAAATATTTAAATAAAAATATAAAGACAAAGACAAACAATAAATAAAATAAATTGTCTTTGATATCATATTTACAAATTACTTTTTACTATGCTCTTTTGTATTCACTCTATGTTAAGCTACATTTTCTTAAACATTTTCTGAAAATATTCCTTCCACACTCTATACCTACACGTGCTTTGAGTGGGACTTTACTTCTAGCTTCTGAAATAGAACATTTGTTCTGGTCACATTTATTGGCTAAGGACAGGCATGTGACATTTGTGGCACTTATACACTATGCAGAATAATTTACACACACACACAACTTTAAATATTTAACTTAAAAGTGAACAGATATTTATTCAACAATGAGTGTGTTTGACAAATGCACAGTCAAATTATCTTTCTTGTATCCTCCTTCCCAAATACACCGATTATTTTGAATTATTTATTTTTTCAAATGAAACAAAAATAAAAGGCTATTGTAAATTAGCTATATACATAATCCTGTAGCAGATTGATTTAATGGCCCCAATTTGTTCATACATCCCTGTACCCTTGCTGACTCTGGGCTAGACCATTAAATACCCTCAGCCAGGATAATAACAATTGTGCTAAAAGCATACTTGAAAAGTATTTAAGTAATTGGGGCTTCCTGTCTTACAGCTCTTAGAAATGTGCCCCTATAATAGTAAATCTGGACCAGCCTGCTCAAACAAGTTATTACAAACGTAATGATCTAAGACTACAGAAATTTATCTTATAAATTTCAGAGGCCACAAATCCTATATCAGTTCACTGCACCAGGTCTTGTGGCAACATCACACCAATCTCTGCCCCTGAGCTCACTTTGGCTCCTGTTCTTCTATATGGAATTTCTTTCTACCTCTCTTCTGTAAGGACTTAATGCTTAACAGCATTAAGGTCCCACCAGATTATCCAGAATCATCTCCCAACCTCAAGATAATTGATTTATTCCCATGTGTAAAGTGTTTGTCACATAAGGTAACATTCACAGGTTTAGGATGCAGACATCTTTTCTGTATCTATCTATCTATCTATCTGTCTATCTATTTATCTATCTGTCTATCTATCATTTATTTATTTATTTATTTATTTATTTATTTATTTGTTTGTTTGTTTATTTATACAAGCACAAAATTTATTTATACAAGCACAGTCAGAAGTTCGGGAGGGTGACAGAATTCACCAGAGCCAGAGCTGGGAACAGAACAGGCAGACTGACGAAGTACACTGCTGAGGGGAGCAGCGTGTGATAGGAGAGGTCTGTGCACCATGTGGGACCCTCACCTGGTGGCCGGGGAACGAACTGGCGCTGTAGAGGGTGAGGGCAGCTTTGCAGCCCAGTGCTCAACCGCTGCGCCACTGGGGAGGCCCTCTGTATATATATTTTTAAGAATTATCTCTTTCAATATTTAGAAGTTTCCTTCTAGTTTGAATTTGCAACATATTTTCCATACATTCCAAAATACTCAAATTATCATTTTGGATTTCTCTTCTTTTTTTCCAAATTATTGTAATGAGCGATGCAATATAACAGTACACAAATTAAGTTTATTCTTACATGAACAAAGTTTATCCCATTCCATTTGACTAGTTCACTGAATGAGTGAATATCTATCACCCACTCTGATATTTTATCTAAAAAATTTTCAAAAGCTAATCCAGTCATATTCTCTCCTCTTTTCTTTTAACACTCCCATATTTAGAGAGATTTTCAGTATTTCTTCCATACTGGATGGTGTGAAAGATGAAACAACTGTATAGAACATAAGTACCTTGAGTAATGAGAGTCAACTCTGTAGATTACACACACACACAAACACACACACATGCACATGCCGCGGACCAGCACAGCAGTAGACGATGAGGCCACCTCAGGGTTGAGAGAAGCGTGCATCAGGGCGACGAAGAAAGAAATGACAAACAGACACACTTCAAGAGTGAAAATCTGAGTGTAATTTTCTTTAAGTTTGTGACCAGTATATATATGTTTTCCAAAAGCACAGGAATGAATATCAATGAAATCAGCTTGCTCATGGGCTCAGTCTATCACCATCAGGGAGGTGATCTACATAACAAACAATGACCATTATAGAAGAAAGAAGGAAGTTTAGAAAGACAGATAAGGGATTAAAGTTTGTAGTTCTAGAAAGACAGGATAAGATTTTAGGCATTCTTGTAGTGGTTCTTGGTGGTCATTATCTTTTGATAAGCTTCTGCCTTTTCAGGGAACTTCCACTGAACTTCCTCTGCTTCAGGCTGTTCTCCCACCACGTGCTGGTTGCCCAGCGGGATCTAGGGACCTTGGTGAAAGCCATTCCTAAAGATCACTGCTGGGGGAGGTGCAGCAGGTAGGGTTTTGCTGTTCTCCCCCTGCGCACTGGTTGCCCAGCCGGACCTAGGGATGGTTAGCCCTAAAGGTCACTGCAGGGGGAGGTGCAGCATGCACACACTCACTCTCACACACACACAGAAATACCACCTCTTACCTTTAATACAATTCTGTATTTTCTTACTATTTAAGCTATTTTCATTTGAATGTTGCTATATCCTTCCAAACAATAAAGAAACATTTTAAATCTATTTTCTTTCAATGATTCTTAAGCAAGTTTGCTTGAATTTATTTTGAGGTTATTCTTGTCCCTATTAGATATTTCACAAAGTTCAGTTAATTATTTATTCATAATAATATAGTCTTGTTATTTTCTTTATAATTTTTCATCATTGAATGTCAGGTTTATATTATGACCCCATTACGGTATTCTGCTTAGTCCATTGTGTTTTGTTGCTAGGGAAATGATGTCTGAGACATTCTGTGCTGATTTCCTCACCTCCATGGGAACAACATGATATGGAGAAGCATGAAGGTCAGGTGAGGCCAAATGTGATGAAGGTTTCAAGCACATAGGAAGTGTTGAATCAATTTGAAAATTTCAATCCAGCAGTGAAGAGTCAGTGAAGGGGATCCTACACTACCTTGTAGATGAAGGCAGTGGGTTAATTCTGATTTGCCATTTTGGATGTGGAAGCCAGAAAATTTTGACACTGGTCAAGATGAAGAAATAAAACAGAAATGACTAAGTGGTTTCATCAGGTGCAGATTACATGGTTTGCAGAAAAACTTCAATCAATAAAAACAAGCTCATCCAACAGGACACTAGTTTTTATGACAGCTTTTCTGCTCTCCAATACATTCTGCACTCTATTACTGAAATCAGTTTCCAGGCATCAGTTCCCTGTTAAAAAGTTTCCCCTTTGGTTTCCATAGTGAGTTATAATGTTTATACCCTAATCTTTGCCAATATTTTAATTTAATCCATAAACTCGGTGTTTCTTCCCTACTCAAAAACTATAGTCAAGCCTTTAAATCCTCTCTAAACATCCAAATTATGAAGATGTGAGGGAGAAGACAACTACACCAAGAATAATAATTTAAAAAAATGAAGACCTATTCAGTAATGAAAAGGACAATGGGCCTGAATTAACAAGAACCACCAGTGACCTAAACAAACTTCAATAAATAAAGTTCCCCTCAATGAACAATGGGACCTCCCCCTCCTAGGTGAGTAAAATCTCATCAGCACCTCTCCCTAAAGCATGCCCTAGGGTCAGAGATCCAGGCACTCTGAATAAGAAAAAACTCCTTCACAGATGGCAGTTGGAGCTTTCTGAAATGACAATCAAGTTCTCCCCTCCTTCTACTGATACTTAATAACTATAGATCCTAGGGAAAAAATAGGAAGGAAAATGTAATGAATATACCATACTCACCAGAGCTAAAACACCATAAGGGGACAGAAAGAAAAATTCAGGTAGTGCCAGGGATTGTAATTAACTACACCTTACCTGGTGAGTGTTAAATTAACAGGAGAGCTAGGAAGCAGAGATATGAATACTGATGGATAGCATAGATAAGACTTGCACAATTACTATAACTCTAAAAATAGACTATAAATACATAGACAAGCTGTCCATCATTTAAAAACACAAGATTCTTCTCAAACTCACAAGGACTCATCCACTAAGCTACTAAATTGTGCTTCTGGAAAAACATTTGTTCAAATACATATTACTGCCCACTAAATTAATGAGAATTAATCTCTCAGCAATTCACTTATCTAATATTAAGTAATATCCATTCCTATAACTAGCTATTGTGAATAAGTTTATTAAATATAGGTCAATAACACAGACAAGAGTGCTTATTTCCTGGATGATAATGTCTACAAGAGAGATAATACTGAAACAAATTTATACAAGACTATACAAATTTTGAGGGCTGAATACCAAAACAGTTAAATCTAGACAAAGTACAATGGTAAATAGATAAATATATATATATATGTAACACAGATAAAAATGTAATTGATGCACGCAAAAATCCTATTTTTAATAGGGAGTGCTGAGAAATGGGAGTGATATACAGGTGTAAGAGTTTGTGCTACTTCCATTTATTAAAAAAAAAACTACACTGAGATCATTTCATTCTATTGTCTTACTGTCATAAACAATCTCTCTGTGTAGTTATCTCCTCTCATATCTGACCTTCTAATTGCAGTGACTGTCTTTTTAGGAGTCCATTTGTTTTTTCCCTAGCACTGGGTAACTACAGTGGTCTGAGTTCGTTCAATTTCCCTGGACTGAAACCTGAAAGCATTTTTCCAGTCACTAAGTTGGGTCAGTCTTAGAGCATTTATTTTGTTTGGGGGGCCACTATGGCTTATTCCCTGACAGCCAACATCTAGTGTCACTGTTGTTTTTTTTTTAAATATTTATTTATTCATGCACACAAGAGCTGCGGATACAGGCCAAAGGTGCAGGGGGGTGAGAGGATTCACCAGAGACAGAGTGGGGAACAGAACAGTCAGATCTACTGAAATACACTGTTGAGGGGAACAGCGGGCGAGACAGGAGAGGTCTTCTATGCCATGTAGGTACCTCCTTGTTTGGCCAGGGATCGAACTCATGCTACAGAGGCTGCAGATAGCGTCACAATGCTGTGTCTAACCCCCTGCGCCACCAGGGAGGCCCAAGTGTCATTGTTTCATATACTTTGTTGTTTTTAGTTTAAGGTGAGAAGTGAAAACCAGTATCTTTTACTATATCTTAATTAGAAGCACACTATATATTTTTTCAAGTGAGAAAGCATATATATATATATATATATGAATCAGAAAAAAATATGAATTTTATGTAAAATGTTTTTGTGTGTTCCTGTGTATGCATAATTCTAATGTTAAAAGTGCATATTTATCTTTAATAATCAGGATTTTCTACAATGAATGTATACTATTCTGCGATTATAAAACAGTCATGCTATGTTTTCTTCAAAATTAAGTGGTGCAATTGTTTATGCCCTTGTTTGTAGAATCTGTAATTTATATACAGATGTTGGATGAAGAATACAGAATTCTAAAGGCAGTTTGAAATGTAGGTTTTCTTGGTGTATCTTATAATCAAGGGGCTGCCACCTTATTAGAAATACTGCTGAACAGGTAGGTTTGGAATAAGTAAATTGATTCATTGACTCATTGGTCAAAATGATGTTTAAATACACATGTATATATTAAAAAATGACTGATGTGGCTAGAAAACAAAAAGTAAACAAAATCAATGGTAGCTGAAAGATTAACTCTGTCTTCTTATTTACTGAAAATTAATGTAAATGATGCACATCAGTGCCTAATTGATTATTGCTACCATCTTTTACTATTATTAATTTCCATTTCTAAATTGTTGTGCATCCAGTTTATATTTTCCATGAAGTGAAATGGTCAGTAAGAATTACTTTCAAAATGATTACCAATAAATTCAGTCTTTTTGACCACATGGTCATCTATTTTCATTACTAGAACCTTCACTGGAAAGATACTAATCCTTCCTCTCATAGCTTATCAATAGAGGTGCAGGAATAAAATTTAGTTAGTATCAACAAAACCTAGTGGTGTCAATGTTTTATAGACTAGTTTTTCTGAGTGTGAGTTTTTCTTTTCCTCACTCAAAAGCACACCTTTAATGGTGTTATTTCTTAAAGTTACTTTGTATTCAAACTCTTGAGAGAACCCAGGATGAAGAGACAAAGTCATTATTTTATGGCTAGTAAAGGGAAGAGAAAATCCCTGGATAACTAAAAATCAATATGTTGTATGCAATTATTGCTTTTCAAACTAGTGTGGCAGAGTATTGCCATTTTCATTAATAATGAATCCACATTTGCACACAATAAACTAGGTGTTGGACAATTTTAAAGGGCAATTGCTTTGTGTCTGTGATTTACCTGATAAGGTGGGATTTTCACAGTCTGACCTTACAACAAATTGCAAACTCTGTGACAGGTTTTCCACTCAGGCTGTTATTTGAGAAGTAGTATCACACACAAAGTGAAGTGAAAAATTGAGACAATCCTCTAGACAATTAAGGTTGTTATTTAGGGTTGCATTACCCAGAAAATTGTCTTCATTCTCAACTTTTTATGTATAGGCATCTTAATATTAGGAGTTATATATGTATGTGTTTTAAGCAAAGCTGGTAATATGGGGATAAAAATTTTGATAAGTCTGTCAAATGAGTCTTAAATAACATGGGGAAGTTTAATATTTTATTCTATTTTAAATACTTATAAATGTCATTTGCAATGACATACTTGATGTTGACATGTTCGGATCCTTGAATCTTGGACTAAAAAAAGCCTATTACAATCCATCAAAAAATCAAATTTAATAAAAGTAAATGATGAGAAAATAATTGTTTATATACAGAAACCCTTAAATGCATTTTTATGCTTATTCTGAGTCTCTGTTTCAAAGTTATAATTACCAGGCCAGGTAAAACTTATACATGTAAAATATTTCAAGCCTACTAGTAAACAAAAAAGACTATATTACAAATTGAAGGTTAGAAATGAGAGAACTTCTTGTAAGGAATAATTCTTATCTTGACTCATGCATGAAAGAAAAATTTTTGTGTATGACTTTAGGGAATAATCCGACTTCATTCTGTAATGTGTGGCTTTCCAATTTTCCATTTGTTTAAAAACCTGTCTGTTGCCCATTTTATGGTCATGGATGTTTTATCACATATTAGGTGCTGATAAAGGCATAGATTTATTTTGGGGCTTGCAATAATGTTCCATTGGTCATTTATTTACTTTTCTGCTCCTATCATATTATTTTAAAAACTTTCCCTGTATAGTAAAATTTGAAGTCAGATAACTTATGTTTCTCTCATTTTATTATAAGTTTACTTCTGTAATTTTGTAAGGTTGCTTTTGTAGTTCCATAGAAATTACAGTATTTTTTGTTCAGGTTCTTTGACAAATATTACTGGCATTTTGATGGGGATTATATTAAACTTGTATGTCACTTTAGGCAAGATAGTCATTTTGATTGTATTACTTGTCCCCGCATCCATTAGCTTGGACTACCCTTCTATCTCTTTAATGTTGTTATCTAAATCCTTTAATAACATCTTCTTGTTCTTATTGTACAGGTACAATGTTAATATTAATTAAAAATCATAAACTTTAAACTTATATTAATTTCAATAGATTATAGGGGATAAAAAGATATACTTCAACATATCTCTGTTCACTTTCCCTCTTTTAGCCTATTATTGTCAAAGTATATCTTTCTACATTATATATTATAAATCAATCAACACAGATTTACAATCATGAAGTTGTCTTTTAAATAAGATACAATAAATATAATTACATACAAAAGTAAACATACTGTATATTAATACATACACATAATCTGGAGCTCTTTCTTTCTCTCTCTATATTTAATTATTTAGTGTCATGTCATTCCATTCAGTATATCATTTAATGTAGGTATGTTAATTATGAATTCTCTCAATTTTGTTTATCTCAGAAAGTCGTAATTTCTAATTTGTTTCTCAAGGATAGTTTTGCTGGATCTAGAATTCTGGATGAACAGTCTTTATCTTTTTGCACTTTGAATGTGATATTCCACTGTCATCTAGTCTTCTTTATTTTTGATGGAAAAAAAGTGTTGCTCATCTTGTCAAGAATTCTTTACACTGATATGTTCTTTTGCTGTTTTTCAGCTTTTCTTGTCTTTAGGTTTTGATAGTTTGATATGATGTGTCTAGGTGTGAATTTCTTTGAGTTTAAACCATATGGAGTTTATTAAGCTTCTGAAATATGCAATTAATATTTTTATCAAATTTTAGAGTTTGTGACCATTTTTTCATCAAATTTTTATTCTGCCCTTTTATTTTTTCTTTTCAATCTCCCATTTATGTATATGTTGATATGACTGAGAATGTTCCACAATTTTCTGAGACTCTGTCCATTTTTATGCAGACCATTTTTCTGTTTGTGAGATTTGATAATATCCATTGACTTATCTTCTATATTAAATTTTTATATATTTGTTAAATAATATTCTATGTATGTTCTGAAATAGATTTCCCACACAAAGATAAGAAAAAATATTTATCTATAGTTTCTAATAAAAGTTTTCAGTACCATTTTCACTTTAAAATAGATGTTTAGATCAATTTGAGTTTACTGGCATATGGAATAATGATAGCTTTATCTTGTTTCAAAATAGATAATTACATTTTCATCACTGATCAGTCATCTGTCTAACCTTTTTTCTTTAATTGCTTCAAAAAAGATATTTGAATGTTACAATCAGCCATTTGATGTCTACATACAATATATGACTACATATTGCAGGACTTATTAATTTGGGACTTTATTAAAACCTAACCTGTATGTGATAAATTTAAGTTGATAATATAGATAATAAGATTGCTACTAAACACAGTATTACTTGAATACCTAATAATGCCATGTGTTTGATACATATATCTAACTGCAGAAACATAATATAAATTAATTACAATAATTCCAAATTTCACTTGATAAAACTAGCATTATAAAAAATGTTGGCTTTCCAGGAAATCCATTCTCTTCTTCCTAAACACAGAGAATATATTTTCCAGCTTCCCTTGTAGGCAGTTGTACTTATTAACTAACTACATGCTACTCTATAGAATGTAAAGGGTATCATGCATCATTTTCGGGTATGGCCCAGAAAATTTTCCATGAGAATCTCTCCATGCTCTTAACCCACCTAGCTTCCTGAAATAGTGTTGATAATATGACCCAGAAACCATATTTCAACTGGTACAGGTATCATTAACCCGAGTCTGTGAATAATAATAATAATAATAACTTCTGATTAGAGAAGTATCCCCCTAATACCATGCCTAGAACTATCCTGCATTTATGAGCAAGCAATACACTTGTTTTTATTTTGTATTACATTCAGGGTTTGTTTTGAGACTATTAAGTGAAATGTTGCTATAAAAAATAAAATGTGTGGTCTTGCATTATTAGGAAGCAGATAACAAGGGAAAAGTAATTATAGGTTAGAAATATGAAGATCTATTTAATGCAATGGCAAAATATTTAGTAAAACTGCCACTTGTGACAATATGAAGTCAGTCATTGCACATACACCTTCAGGGAAAACACTTGGAGAAGCCACTATTTATAACCTTGAATATTCTTTACTTCTTCTGGCATGGTATTACAAGATAGGAATGAACTCAGAGAAACAATTGTTCATTAGTAAACCAAAGCAAGACTATCAAGTGGCTGGAGAAAACAACTGATTGAATTTAAAGTGTATATGCCTGGAAGTGACTTAATACATTCCCATTGTTTCCTAAGATCCAATTAGATCTATGGCAAATATCAGTAAAAGGTTTAATTTTCCAATTTAAAACATTTTTAGATCTCATTGTGGTTGCCATCAAGTATGAGAGCACAATAAATTTATTGGGTCAAGAAATAGTAAAAATAATGATGCTAAAGAACTATTTCTAAAAGGGAATATTGAGTGTGCCTCTGGCACCTGAAATTGTCCTAATCCTCTCCCAGACCCCAGCCTATTATAATGTTAAGGGAAATTATATTACCAAGGAAACAAAAGGCAGCTTCTCAATATCTTTGCTTTGGCTACAAATGAACCTTAGGCTTCCAAGTTGATACCAGCAGAAACCTGGATAAAAGCTGTACTAATCCCCAAACAAATTAGACCCTCAATATTCACTGTAGAAGCTGGTATAGAAAATAATCAAGGAATAACAACTGAGAGATCAAATTGGAGCCACTGAGAACATTGAGATTTTTGTCCTTGAGAGAACATTTAGCTTGTGATCAAAGGATTCCCTTCAATGCCACAGCAGGATTCTGTGAATGCTTTCCTGCAAGACAATATTCCATTCCCATTTCCAACTTTCCATTTTCATTAATCGTGTATGGGCATCCTTTCCCGACTCTACTATTATTCCTTGAGTTTGACTGTGCAGATGACTTAAGAGTTTACAAGTCTTTTTTTTTTTAATATTTATTTATTTATACAAGAACAGGGGTACAGGCCAGATGTGTGGGAGGATAAGAGGATTCACCAGAGACAGAGTGGGGAACAGAACAGGCAGAGCGATGAAATACACTTCTGAGAAGAGCAGTGGGTGAGACAGGAGAGGTCTGCTGCGCCAGGTGGGACCCTCGCTGGCTGGCTGGGATCGAAACTGGTGCTTCAGAGGCTGCGGACAGCTTCACAGCACAGCGCTCAGGCCTGTGCCACCAGGGGAGGCCCAAGAGTTTACAAGTCTTAAGACCAGAACTAACCACAACCTGAGCTAGCAAGAGATCTATGCATAACTGAGAGACTCTGCAGACTGAGCTGGAAGTTTTTCTCTGCTTCCCTAGTTTTGTAGTCATTTGCCAATGGAATGGAAACAGAAATGATGTAGGCATCCTGGTGGTGCAAGGGGTTAAGCACCGCACTATGAAGCAAAACACAGCCTCTGCAGCACGAGTTCAATCCCCAGCAGGCCAGAGAGAAACCCACATGGCAAAGCAGACCTCTCTTATCTCGCCCGCTACTCCCCTCAGCAGTGTGTTTCCGTCAGTCTGCCTGTGATGTTCCCCACTCTGTCTCTGGTGGGTCCTCTCGCACCCCCCACATCTCTGGCCTGTGCCCTAGTGCTTGTATGCATAAATAAATCTCTTTTTAAAAAAAGAAAAATAAATGATGTGTGTCATTTTCATATTTGTAACATAAAAATGTCCTTACATGATTGTTTCCTCTTCTGACTGGCTAGGATAGTCATGGCCAGAGCACCTTGAAGTCAAGAGTAGAAGGCAGAAGGATCTCCTACAATACTTGATAGGCTATATGTAGTAGCCTACTTCATTGCCCTCCCCTGTATCCCTAGCGCTGCATTTGTGGCATAGCCCTGGCCTGTTATGCAACAATTGCATTTCTTTGTTATTGAGTGATTGTACCATGAATTTATTTGTAATATTAGTATAGACTATCTCATATATTACATTTCCACTAATACAAACAATTCTAAATAGAAAGCTATTTGTCTCCAAAGGTCATTGTGTTCTATTAAATCATATTCTGAACAAAATAAGTAAAAAATAAGTCTTAAATATTATACTGTATATTAACTTTATTATAATTTTGTCCATCAAGAAATGTAATAGGACTTTTATATCAATACCTAGACCTTTTTCATTTCTCTGTGGACTATATGAGAAAGACAATCTGACTAATTGGCCATTTGTAATTTTTTATTTCCCTTGGAATGAGCATTTACTTTACTAAATCTATAAACTTTTATTACCACATAGGCAGTTTTAGTCTATATTATGAGCTAAATCTTTCAACACAGGGGAATACTTATGTGTGGTTTTGTTTTGTTTACATTCTAATTATAATAGAGAAGTAACTTCTTCATTAGATGTCTCAAAAGAGATAATTTTGGGCATGTCATCATCTAGGCTAAAATTGTTTTTCTTTAGAACATCCATGCTAAGTTATTCTCCAAGTTTATTCAATGATGTTTAGTACCATCATGAATGTTTCCTGTTCCATGGCCATATGATAT
Source organism: Talpa europaea (assembly GCF_964194135.1). Lineage (NCBI taxonomy): Eukaryota > Metazoa > Chordata > Mammalia > Eulipotyphla > Talpidae > Talpa > Talpa europaea. The sequence goes on from NC_140076.1 coordinate 51,848,236, forward strand.
AAAGGATCGGTACTTGGAATTTTAAAATCATGAAAGAAAATTGTAAAAAGTCATACTCAAGCTGACTTATTTCATTTACCTTCCACTCATTTAAGCATCCTTCTTCCATGAAGTTTTTCAAGAGAGAAGATAAACTCTCAATCAAAGAAATCCTAAATATAAATTGTTTCTTTTACATTCTTAATCACTTTCCCTGTCACAAGTAGAGATGGACACAGCCCTTCATAAAATCATCCTGAAAATATGTAAGGAAACTATACATTTATCTTTAGAGGATTTCTCCATGTGAAAGATATACATGCAAAGAGCAAAAAAGTATAGAAAAAGGAAAACATTAACCCTTCTGTGGCATGCATATTTACTTTCTCAGAGGTCTATTCCTCTTTATCCCCTTCCTTTCCAATCCTTTTTGCCATAATTGTGCCGAGTAAGACTGACAAATATTGGCTGAGAATATTGCCAGGTAGATAAATATCCTAATATCTGCCTATTAGGAGGCACAGAATCCCAGAGAGAAAATGGCTTTTTAATGGCACAATGCAATATAAACCCAACACACTGGAAGTTAAAACTGATGGCCTCTCACTTCTTTGGATAATGTCATTGTTCAGGAATTTCTCCTGAAAAGAGCTAAAGCTATTGCCATAAGAAATGTCTTTAATGCAATCAAGTTAGCCAGATATATAGATTTCAATCCTTCATAAAATTCATATTATATTCTTATCCCATAAAATATTAAGATACTTAGCATAATGAATTCTATCAAGTTTCAGCAAAGACCTCTTTTGGGTGCCCTAGAAATATGATCTTCCATTATATTCCAAAGCATTTTATGACCAAATTTCAGCTTGTAACTATGGCACAAACAAACTAACTTTGTACATCTGATCTGCATGCTTGATTTCTTCCTAGAAATCTCAATTCAAAGAAGATATTTACAGAATGTTTTAATACTGTGTAGAATTAGTTAAAGGTCAGTTTCCCCCTACCCACTTATCTTACAAGATTATTAATGGACCTGAATATTTTTAAGCCTAGATAATGGATTGTACCTAAAATGTAATGCAGAGCTTGACTTTTTTCATAAATTAACCTTGCTATTAGTTTAAAACATTTTATCAAAAGTAATATTTTAGGTTAGAAATTGGATTTATAAAGATAAACTGTTCCCTGAAAAATTATATAAATTTAAAATAAAAACAATAAAGCTAAATGATATTTTACACTTTTCTCCCCTAAGTCCATCAGAAAAACACACACACACACAAACACACACACAAATCCTTATATGATTTTGAAGTTATTGAATCACCATTAGAAAATGAATGTGTGGGGGGCCTCCCCGGTGGCGCAGCGGTTGAGCGCTGGGTTGCAAAGCTGCCCGCGGCCTCTGCGGCGCCGGTTTGATCCCCGGCTGCTCCCCGGCCACCGGAGGAGGGTCCCACATGGCGCGCAGAACTCTCCTGCAGCCCGCTGCTCCCCTCAGCAGTGTACTTCTGTCCTTCTGCCTGCTCTGCTCCCCACTCTGGCTCTGGTGAATTCTCTCACCCTCCCGCGCTTCTGACTGTACCCAGTGCATGTATAAACAAAAAACAAAACAAACAAACAAACAAACAAATAAAACATGCCTCTATTAAAAAAAAAAAAAAACTTTAAAAAAAAAAAAAGGAAAAAGAAAATGAATGTGTGGGGCCTCCTTGGTGGTACAAGGGGTTAAGACACAACCTATGAAAAGCTGTCCGCAGCACTGCAGCATGAATTCGATCTCCAGCCAGGGTGCTACCCACATGGTGCAGCAGAACCTCTCCTGACTCACCCACTGCTCCCCTCAGCAGTGTATTTCAGTCAATCTGCCTTTTCTGTTCCCCACTCTGTCTCTAGTGAATCCTCTCACTCCCCCACACCTCTGGCCTGTACCCCGGTTCTTGTATGCATAAATAAATAAATCTTTAAAAAAGAAAAAGAAAGAAAATGAATGAGTGGCTGAGCTTTTATGTGGTATTTAATCCAAACAGGAGACCACACTCTTGATTTAATCCAATCAGTGCTTCCTTCTGATTTTGAGCATTCTGATAGGAAACTAAGTTAAAATAGAAATGAAACTTTTGAGGGGCCTCCCCTGGTGGTGCAGGCAGTTGAGCGCCGTGCTGTGAAGCTGTCCGCAGCCTGCAGCGCCATTTTGATCCCGGCCAGCCAGAGAGGGTCCCATATGGTGCTGTAGACCTCTCCTGTCTCTCCTGCTGCTCCCCTCAGCAGTGTGTTTCGTCAGTCTGCCTGTTCTGTTTCCTGTCTCTGGTGAATCCTCTCACCCTCCCGCGCACCTGTCCTGTACCCCAGTTCTTGTATAAAAATAAATAAATCGGGCCTCCCCTGGTGGTGCAGCGGTTCAGTGCTGGGCTGCAAAGTGGCCTTCAGCCTCTGCAGTGCCGGTTCAATCCACAGCCGCTGGCAAGGGTCCCACATGTCGCACACACCTCTCCTGCCGCCCGCTGCTCCCCTCAGCAGTGTACTTCGGTCTTTCTGCCTATTCTGCTCCCCGCTCTGGCTCTGGTGAATTCTCTCACCCTCCTGTGCTTCTGACTGTAACCCCTCAGCAGTGTACTTTGGTGTTTCTGCCTGTTCTGCTCCCCGCTATGGCTCTGGTGAATTCTCTCACCCTCCTGTGCTTCTGACTGTACCCAGTGCTTAAATAAATAAATAAATAAATAAATAAATAAATAAATAAATAAATAAATAAATAAATAAATAAATAATTTTTTTTTTTTAAGAAAGAAATGAAACTTTCGAAATTAATGCTTCTTGGCTAAAAGAGTATGAGAATATCAGAAAGGATGAAAGGTATAATGGGGTAAAGAGACACAGAAGAAAAAATAAAGACTGGAATAAGAGAGAATCATAAGTGTCAACATTAATAGGTAATGTCCAAGGTACTCATTACTTTTACACAAGCAAACACAATCATTCTTAAACAAGCAAACAAGGCATTATTAATCCCCTTTTTATAAATGATAGTATCAGGCTAGCTGTAACAGAAGAGAAGCTCACTTTATTTTTTTATTTTTTTAAAGATTTATTTATTTTTATACAAGAACCAGGGTACAGGCCAGATGCACAGGAGGGTGAGAGGAATCACCAGAGACAGAGCAGGGAACAGGACAGGCAGACTGACAAAATGCACTGCTGAGGGGAGCAGCAGGTGCAACAGGAGAGGTCTGCTGTGCCATGTGGGATTCTTGCCGGCCAGCCGGGATTGAACCAGTGCCGCAGAGGCTGCAGACAGCTTCACAGCCTGGCGCTCAACTGCCTGCGCCACCAGGGGAGACTACCCAGAGAAGCTCACTTTATGCAGTAAGATCATAAAGTTATTATTATTGATAGATGTCAGTTAAAGCAGAAAATCATGAAAATATAGTATAAATAGCATATAGATGTTAAACACAATTTTAATTCAAAACATCAGAGTACATCCATTTTCAGAAAAAATAACTCTATTTTGGAGCAGTGCCTGTTAATTTTAATTTCCTGAAATTTTGTCTCACCAAGACAACTGAAAACAATGCCATGATTTTTAGTTTGCTATGCTATGTTAAAGTAAGAAATTTTGAAACATTCACAATTCATCACTCCCTGTCTTCCTTATTTGTTTCAAATCTTTTCACTTTTCTTGCTCATATGTAATTCAAAATCAATTTTTAGACACCCTTTAGATGTTTTCCAAAGCATAAATTTTTTAAAATTTTTTAAAAAATTTTTTGTTTTCTCAGAAACAATAAACACGTTTACACAAAGTTTAAATAAACTACCCAATATAGCATAAAGATGTTCAGGAAGAAAGAACCGATTATTGGTTTTCATGTAGCTGAACTTAAGGTAACAGGATAAGTGTTTTAGAGAGAAGTCTAAATACTTAGGTATTCAGCAAGCAAGAGATTAAAAAAAGTAAATGGAGGATAGCAGAAGTTGGTTATGACCATTTCTATTTACTGATGATAATTCTTATTATTTATTTAGTGTTTAATGTTTAATGCATATTGTCTTTGTTACAAGTCTATGGAATAGATTTCATTAATTACATTTGATAGATGTAGAGACAAAAGCCAAAATAGCCTTTCCAGATTCTTTTCAACTGTCATAGAATGGTTAAGTAAAAATCTCAAAGACACAAAGGTAGAAAAATGGAAAGTAGGTTTGAATCGAACATCACCTAGATTCCAACATCTCATAACTATTGCAAGTAAACAAGGAAAATAGGATAACTTTATACACATATACTCATATACATATGCCATCCTCTGTATCTCTTTATGATGTTTATAGCTACATCTCATATTTCCTACTGCTGGGGTGAGCATAAGTGATTGCTGGTACAATCTGCAAAGCTCTGAAATCCATTTTCTTATTTAAACTAAAGCCATGATTTTCAACGGCTTCCCTTAGCTGCTAACTGAACAAGCTACAGAGAAAACTAAGGCAGACCATTGTTGATAAATATAGGACTCATCTAATAGGAGACTTTGACACTACAGTTTCTTTAGAGACTTATTCTACCAGTTAAAGAATTTAATTTCTCCCTTCCTTCCCCCTCTCCTTCACATGGGTCAAACAATTCAGTGGTAGCACATTTGACTGTAAATATCATTTTAGACTCATGATTTTTGTGGGCTCCTATATCTTCCTCTCCATTTTCTCCAATATCTCCTCCAATAAATCTTTTGCATGAATAATTCCTTTTTAATTTCTCTTTCTTGAAGAATCCATGTTATCACATTGGATAACTTTTATATCTGAAAAGCAGGTGAATGCTGCAATTATTATAATCAGAGTGACATGCTCATGTATAACAGAGTGTTTTATTGCTAGGCTTGACCTTCATAGGAAGAGCACCATGAAATAAGCTTTATGTCCACTCATTAAGTCTTGAATAATAGAGTTCTAATCTGGTCTACTCTGTTTATTGTATCTTGTTTTGTTATATCCCACTCTTAAAAGCTGAATCATATCTGCTGGGCCTATTTTATAGGATAGATGTGAAAATTAGATATATTTATCTAAATAAAATTGGAGGGCCTCCCTGGTGGTACAAGGGGTTAAGCACACCACTGTGAAGTTAACCACAGTCTCTGCAACACAAGTTCGATCTCCAGCCAGGGAGCTACCCACATGGTGCAGCAGGCCTCTCGCTGTTTTGCCCACTGCTCCCCCCAGGAGTGTATTTTGGTAGATCTGCCTGTTCTGCTCCACACCGTCTCTGGTGAATCCTCCCACCCTCTACACCTTGGGCCTGTAACCCAGTTCTTGTATGTATAAATAAACCTTTAAAAAACATAAAATAAATAACATTTAGATAAATTTAGCATTCCAAAGAATGCTCTTTGGAAGTGATTAAGAACAACCATGTGGATATTAGTTCATCTAAATTCCTTTACTACATATAGGTGCAATCAAAACATCAGTTCTTCATTAAAAAATATCATACCTACCAGTAATAAAAATATCACTGGAAGAATATGGATGCTTTCTTAAGGGACAAAATAAGTGAAGAAAAGAATGACAATAATGGACCTCCCTGGTGGCACAAGGGGTTAAGTCTCAACACTATGAAGCTTTCTGCAGCCACTGCAGCATGAGTTTGATCCCTGGCCAGGGAATTGACCCACTTGGCACAGCAGACCTCTCCTGTTTCGCCCTCTGCTCCCCTCAGCAGTGTATTTCAGTCAATCCACCTGTTCTGCTCCCCACTCTGTCTTAAATCCTCTCATCACCCATATCTTTGGCCTACCCCCACCCCCGCCTGGCTCTTGTATGCAAAAATAAATAAATCTTAAAAAAAAACAAAGGAATGACAATAAAAATCATATATATAAAGCCTCCATATATACATATATGTGTGTTTGTCTATATTGATAGATATATAAATTTCTGAATTGATGTAAATTATTCTCCAAAACACAAGATGCATCTAGTCCTAAAAATGCACTTGGGGAGATCAGGAAAGAGCAGCATGGTATGGAAAAACTGAGGTTTTGAAATCAGGTATTAAAGTTAAAGGGTCTTTATTTACCTATTCATCTATGTGATTGCTCTTTACCTCAATCTCCTTACAGAAAAAAGTTGAAATGACAAAATTTATTTCACAGATTTGTTAATATTCTTGAATAATATAACCTACTTAAATTACTAAAAATAATGCTTATCTTATCATGGATACCTAATAATATTATTTCCAGTCCTGTGCTCAAGTTAGGGAATATGGAAAAAGAACTGGATCTCAATTACACACAGAATAATAAAGATGGCATTTAACATTCAACATCTCTCTGCTATATGGGAGAAGCTTTATAAACATTATTTAATTGAAAAGAAATATTTCTATGTGATTAGCAATATTAGGTCAGTTTTATAAGATGAAAAAGCTCAGTGTCATAAAAGTAAATCTATGGTTAATCAGCAGATAAATGGAAGAGAGACAAAATTGAAACCTGATTTGTCAGACATTGTGCCAATTCTTATAATTTTAATGATGTATTTTTTACAGAAGATGAAAGTAAAGACTTAGGGAAAACAATGATGATATTCTAATAATATTAGCAGAAGTTTTGAGTATTTTAGTTTTAATTATTAACAGAAGTTTAGAAAAAGTGTGTAAAATGGAGAACGCTCTCCCTTCCTTCAGGAGCTCCCATAAACTGCCAGTCAGAGACCATAAAAGGCAAGAGTTTGTGGTCCCCCCAGGGCAGCAAAACCTTCTAAAGATTTCCCTTCATCCACCAACCACAGTCATCAGCTATCTGATCAGTCTTCAAAGAAAACAAAGTACAATTTTGGTTCATGTCTGTACCTGGCCTTCAGAAGTATGTTTTCCTTTCTTGTTCCTAGTGAAAATCGTCTAAGAACCAAAAAGCCATGCCATCTTTAGAGCCAAAACTGATTCCCTACTGGCGATGCATGATGTAATGTTTATTTACATCTAGATGTGACCAGTTACCTAAGAAGTATAAAACATCAGATTAAGATATTTTCTTAGAGAGTCTGATGCTCTGGGCTGACCAGATGAGGCACCTTAAAGTGAGGAGAGAAATTGTTAACTGAAGAAGGATGAAGGGCAAAAAAATACAATTTTCAAAAGTAAAATCAAATTGATCTTAGTCTAACTTAGACTTGTTTACCTGAAACTGTGTTAATACCTGAAGATAACACCTGGTAAGATCATTTTCACTGAGCCAAAATATTTTCACTAGTAAAGCTATATCATTCATCACTTTGTTTATTTCCCAAACAACCAAGGCTGATTTTGAGGCTGTGGCTATTGCTGCTGGTGGTGGTTACAGTGAATTGTAAAAATATGTTAGTTTTGCTGTATATTACCATTTTTTTATAAATGGGGTGATAAATATGGCAACTAATGTGCATATTTTCATACTGATTTATGGCACATGGTGTTTTCTTATATTTCTATTTCATTTCATATTTATAACATTTTAAGTAACTTTTTTTTAAGATTTATTTATTTTATATAAGAACTGGGTACAGGCCAGATGTGCGGGAGGGTGAGAGGATTCACCAGAGACAGAGAGGGGAACAGAACAGGCAGACTGACAAAATACACTGCTGAGGGGAGCAGTGGGCGCGGCAGGAGAGGTCTGCCGGGTCATGTGGGACCCTCGCTGGCCGGCCGGGATCAAACCGTCACTGCAGAGGCTGCGGACAGCTTCACAGTGCTGTGCTCAACCACCTGCGCCACCAGGGGAGGCCCTAAGTAACATTCTTATAGAAGAGAAAATTAAAAATCAGATTAGTGAGAGCACTTTTCAATAAACTATGCAAAGTAGATTTAATTTTTTTTCCATTCACAAATACTTAATAAAGCACAGTATCTGTAGTTTATTTTTAGAGTGATTTTTTAATTATATATATATTTTAAAATGAGGTAGCATTGCAATACCACGTATGATTTAGGGTTAGAGGTTCACATCTCTTCAGATAGATATTACCACCCCATACTTACCACCAAGGTACCTGTGGTCCTCCACCATAGTCCATTGAGGTCACTACTTCTTTATTTCCTACCCCTCACTTCCCCTGAATTCCACAGTCAGATTTCTAGGGTTTGTTTTGGTTTAGTTTTCTCCATTTTTTCCTTTTGTTTATTTATAATATGGATATAAGTGAAATAGTCCAGTATTTGTCTTTCTCTTTCTGACTTATTTTGCTTAGCATAATGCCCTCCAGTTATGCCCATGTTGTCCCACAAGATGTCATTTTTTATAGGTTAGTAGTATTCTTTTAGTATATATGTCACATTTATTAATCCACTCACCTGTAGTTTTTATTTTAAGTTCCCTGTTTCTGCATTGTTTAGTAGAAAGTGCAGAACAGTGTTGCTCATAGTATAGGTTAAAATCCCTCAGTGGATCATGAAATCTATTTAGTATTTCAAGACCATTGCTTATAAGATGAATAGAATGTAAGTTAAATAATAATGGCTTTTATTATCAAGTGCTATATAAAATATTATTCTAAAATTTAACAAAAATAATTATCTTGATTCTGTGAGTCCAAAGTTCATCAGCATTCATGGTTGGAATACCTGGGGTATCTCTCTTGCTCTCCCCTAACCATCCCTCCACCCTCATAAATTTGTACTTCATAACTTTGGCTTGGAATAATTGTACTTTTTATGTGACTGCCTTAAATATTCTGAAATCACAATGTAAAAACTGCCACTCTTAAGATCTGGTCAGAAAACTGGCACAGTATCCTATCCCATATTCAGCTGGTCAAAGTATTAACAGATCAGTCAATTGAGGAAGAGGGAGCACAGACTTCACTAATTCCATTAGTGAAATTCCAGAGGGAATGTCTAAAAATGTGTGAGCATTTTTAGTTTGCCAAAAATATGAAGTATTATTTCATGAGATATTTTTATGTTGCATATATTAGAGTATATACTTAGTTAAGTTATATGTTTCTTTTGGCCAATAAAACTATTTTTTTTAAAGTCACTGAAGGTCCATTTATATATCAAAAATATACAACTTAATTTGTAATGGAATCCAATTTGTCTTCATCTTCTAAAACAACCAAGTAGCATATTATATAAATTAAACTGCATATAGCATTCCTTGAGATATGTTTAAATATTCCTAGATAATAAGCAATGCAATAATTGTCATTGTGAGAACAATTATTCCATATTATTTCCAAATTTCTTCATGTATTATCTAATAATCATATATCAGAAATAAATATTAGTTTGTATTATCCTCTTACAATTATAGAAGAAAAGGATAAATGCCGAGGATATGAAAACACAAAATAATATGTATGAAAAGAAATATGCCATTTGTGAAGCAATTACTCTAATAAGTAATTTACTTGCAGATCTCTTTTATATAGATATTAATTATACCTATTTTGCAAATAAACATAAGCCTTGAGCAGTGAAATATCCAAGCCAAATCATACAAATGATTGGTAGAATTGAAATTCAGTGGAACCATTTATTACATAATGACACATTCATAAATACTAAGCTATGCTTTTTCCTTAAGGTTGTCTGAATATCAGAGTAGCAAATTATTTCTCCTTTTTATGAGGTCATATAGATAGTTATAAAGTTAGTAGCTATAAAGTTAGTTAGTAAAGCACTAGCAGGTTGTTTGCTGCTCTCCTATAGTAATAAAAGAAATACTCCTAAAACTGAGGGAAAATTAAAAGTGTTCATTTATTCACACTTTATTCATTCCGGTTAGAAAATATTTTTTCTAATTTTGTGTTAAGTAGCCACAAATTTCAATATCATGAATCTTGATAATTCACTTTCATATGAGATGATTATATTAAAAATGCCTTTCTGTATCAAATTCCATTTATTTTATCTCCATAGTTTGTGTTTGAATTCAAAACTTAGCAAAAGGGAAGTACTAGTCAACCAAGTAGTGCTCTTTCATATATATTATTAATATATTACTATCAGTAGGAAATAACTTTTACCAAAAGACATTAAGAGCTACTGAAGGAATTTTTAGTGTTTGTATTGAAAAGAACAAATGAAAAGAAAAAATAAACATAAAGAAGAAATGCATATTTCAGTTTTCATGCACCAGGAATCCAGTCATCTGGGAGGATCTAACCAGACCTAATTAAGATAGCAGCCAGGAGTATGATCCTCATTGCAGGTTCAGGGAATTCTAAGCTCACTGGTTGCTGGAACAATTCATTTTCTTGCAGCTGCATTCTTGCTAGACATTGGGCAATGGTCATGATAGCCCATAAAGGCCATCCACATTTCCTTGCCAACTGACTCCCAAACGCAGTTTACTACATGGCCATCTTTTATTCCAGGTTAACCAGAGTTCATCTATCTTCCCAGCCCTCACAGTTGGCTAAAATGGAATCATATATTTATAATATAATCATGAGAGTGAGTATGCAATCATAATTACAGGTTATACACAGACTCAAGAATATTAAATTATACAAAATGTGTGTAGGCTGGAACAGAGGATGGAGGCACCTCAGAATTCTGTCTACAACAACCCTGTTTTTACATACTATATAAGTTAAAAAACATATAGTTACTGGGGGGAAGTATTGTTTAAAATTGAATAATGAAGTAAAAAATAAAAAAGAAATAAAAAAGAAATAGTTACTATTTATTGTGCTATGATTTAACATTTATTCTTCAGTTTATAATGTGTTTATGTTAAATGGTAGGCGTTAAGGGTGAAAAATTAAGTAAAATATGATTCATGTTCTCCTAATGCATACACATGACCAAATTAATAATTATCCTCCTAAATAATATAGTGGAGGTATAATAAAGGTGTCTTGAAATCATAAAGAATGGCTAGAAAATTTGGACAACAGGGTAAGGAAGTCATTGTAAACTGACACGAAGGATTAAGTCTTAAAAGATGCATAGGAATTTGCTAAATGAATAAATGAATTAAAATAATTCCAAGGAGGGCCTCCCTGGTGGCGCAGGCAGTAGAGCACAGTGCTGTGAAACTGTCCGCAGCCTCCACAGTGCCTGTTCGATATCCATTGGCCTCAAAGCAACCCACATGGCGAGGTAGACCTCTCCTGCCTCGCCTGCTGATCCCCTCAGCAGTGTTTTTGGCCATCTGCCTGTTCTGTTCCCTGCTCTGTCTCTGGTGAATCCTCTCACCCTCTCGTGCATCTGGCCTGTACCCCAGCTCTTGTATAAATAAATAAATAAATAAATAAATCTTAAAAAAAATTCCAGGGAGAAGAAAAATTATGAAGGAGAAAGATAAGAAATGTTATATGAATTGTTTAAACAATATAAATAGTTTGATGTGATATATAGTCTATATTGATTTAACTGGCATTAGGATGAACAATGCGAGTTAATTAGGGGAGATCACTGATGTCATAGTAAGAGTGCAACTAATATTGGTGGCTAAATTCAATATTTTATGATGTGCAGTAAACAACCTTACTGTTTCTTAGAAGAAATATTTTTAAAACTTTCCTTAAAGCTTATTTATATGATAAACACATTTTTAACTCTAAACATTGACAATAATAATTTCATATTATAACATAATTTTATGCATTATAATATGTGAAAGTATAAAGAATTGCATAAATCTTACAGTGCAGACACTTAAAATTCGTCATAATGGTGTCTAATATGCATAAAGTGCAATAATATGCCTTTATTTTGTTCACATTAGGAAACAGCCATATAATCCAAAGAGTAAATAACGGAATGTTTTAAATTTTCACACTGAAGATATTTTGTTTTCACAACTAATCTTTATCTTACATTCAATGACTTTTGGCTCTATAAACTGACATAGTTTAAATTTAGATAACATGATATTGAACAACAAAATTCTGGTGTGTCCATGATATCAAAAGGACAAAAAGAATGTATCTTCTTTATTACCCAGTTAAGGCAAAGCAATATATCTCGATGGTTAAAGCAAATATGCTGGAGGTAGGCTACTTGGGGTTTGATTCCTTCTATACTTACTAGCTATGTGACATTGGGATAATTAGTCTTTCTGCTAAAAAGAGATAATAACTAATAAGGCGGCTTTAAGTATTAAATGAGGCATTATATATAAAGCATTTAGAATACTGCCCATCTCAATAAGTTTTAGCGCTTTGTTATTAATGGAAACAGGGCTGTACTGAGAAATACAGAAGGGAAAACAAGGGAGCTGGGAGCATTTACCATGTGTTGAGTGGAAACTCCCCAGTCAACCTCTGTTAAAGTCTTCCTCAGGATCTAGCTTGGTTCAGAACGCAGCTATTTTTTTTTTCCCTAATTAGTTATTTTCTTACATCATTGTTCTTCCTTCAAGTGTAGGCTAGTATATTTCTTCCACCAGCATAATATCAGTGAACTGTCACCATAGTCCCTTGTGCTCCTCTCTCCCTCTTTTAACCCCTCCCCTTCCTTTGTAGTTTGCTTCATAGAACAGGAGCTTCAGCAGTAGTTTGTTGTTAATAGGTAGATATTCTATGACATGCTTGTAGTGTATTCTAAGTTCTAAGGGCTCTAAGATGGCATAGCTGCTGAGTGAAGGGGTCCTAGAATGTGTAAAATCATAGCCCTGGGCAACAGTACAGGTTTTTTAAAAACAATCTTCATTACTATAGTTTTAGCATGGTCATTTACCTCTGTGTGTGTGTGGGGGGGTGGTGGTAATAGAGTTTATGGGCTATTAAAACCAGTAAGTCGAGGGCCTCCCTGGTGGCACAAGGGGTTAAGACGCACCCTATGAAGCAATCCGCAGCCACTGCAGCACAAGTTCGATCCCTGGTCAGGGAGGTGACCTACTTGGTGCAGCAGACCTCTCCTGGCTCACCTGCTGCTCCCTTCAGCAGTGTATTTCAATAGATCTGACTGTTCTGTTCTCCACTGTATCTCTGGTGAATCCTCTCACCCCCCACACCTCTGTCCTGTACCCCAGTTCAAGAAAAAAAGAGAAAAAAAACAGTAAATCAACTGAGTTAGAATTGGTAGTAAAGTCATGAGAGATGAAAGAATAATTGATGGAAATCATGGCATCTCCTTCACAGCACTCCCAATTCACAATTCCTACTTTATAATCCCCTTTTGGGGGGGGGGGCTCCCTGGTGGCGCAAGGGGTTAAGACACAACCTATGAAGTTATCTGCAAACTCTGCAGCACAAGTTTGATCCCCAGTCTGCCAGGAAGCAACCCACATGGCGCAGCTGAACTCCCCTGACTCACCCACTGCTCCCCTCAGCACTGTACTTTGGCCAATCTTCCTGTTCTGTTTCTCACTCTGTCTCTGGTGAATCCTCTCACCCACCCCCCATACCCCCGCCACTGCACCTCCTGTCCTGTACCCCAGATCTTGTATGCATAAATATTTTTTAAAAACCCAAAAAATATAATCCCCTTTGGTCAGTTAACAATGACAAACCTCTCCGTCAGAGCTTTTCACCCTGTTTTTGGTCAGTGATCTAAACTTGCTAAGGGTAAACTAATTGCTGTTAATTGCTATACAAACATTGACTTGCCCTGCATGGTATTTTTCAGCATATCCTTCTCATTTAAATGTTTAGCTTAACAGCGTAAAGAAGCTAAGAGTACAGAAGAAGTGCTCTTTATGGCAGTGAAATGTGGCCTTGAACATCACATGATGACCTGCCTCCAAAAAGCTGCCCTTAGTTTTACAAGCTTATAGTAGGGTACAATCCAATGCTTTTTGAGTGACAGACAATATTTCACAAGACTGTGACACCTTTCCTGGGCTCTGTATAAGATTCCCAAAGCAATTAAAAATTTTGAAATAGCGTTTTTTAAAAAAGCAAATAAATAGTTTAAAAAACCAATGAAGAGGATTAGAGTGAGCCATATCCTCTTTTTTCATATTTACATTCAGAATTTTAATGGCACTTGACTCTGAAATCATTCCAGTAAAGCGGAAAATTAATATTTTAATATGTCTACCACTCCAGCAAGAAGAAATAAGTAAAATGGAATAAATAGAAGAGTTGTTTTGTATTAACTATATCTATGAATATTTCTCATCTCTACCCATCAGATATCTGCTTTTCACTGTGCTCGATCATACACACACACACACACACACACACACACACACACACAAAATCATTGCAGAACACACATTTAACATTTTACAGAAAATGTGACCATTTTATTTATTTATTTTTCTTTTAAAAGATTTAATTTATTTATGCCAGAGGCGTGGGAGGGTGAGAGGACTCATCAGAGAGATTGGGAAACAGATCAGTCGGCTCCACCAAAACACATTGCTGAGGGGAGTGTGGGCGAGATAGGAGAGGTCTGCCCTGCCATGTGGGTTGCTCCCTAGCTGGCGGGGATCAAACTCTTGCTGCAGAGGCCGCCTATTGCCTGATAACACTGTCTTTAGCCCCTGTGCCACCAGGGAGGCCCACTTTAATATTTTTGATTAGATTTTGTCATACCTTTTTACAACTGAGTCCCAAAAAAGCATAACTAATAAACTATTCAATAGGCTTTTTATGGAATGGCACCAGTTTTTTCATTTCTTCTTTGTCTGGATAGGGGAGAGTAGAGAAACAGGAGGAAATAAAACAGGTTTCTCTGGGGCCTCCCTGGTGGCGCAAGGGGTTAAGACACAACATATGAAGCCATCTGCAGCCACTGCAGCATGAGTTTGATCCCCAGCCAGGGAGCTACCCACATGGTGAGTAGTCCTCACCTGACTCTCCTGCTGCTCCCCGCAGGAGTGTATTTCGGTCAATCTGCCTATTCTGTTCTCCACTCTACCTCTGGTGAATCCTCTCACACCCCACACCTCTGGCCTGTACCCCAGCTCTTATATGCTTAAATAAATCTTTTTTAAAAAATGATTTCTCTGTCTGTGATGCTGTCTGTAAATCTGTTTTGCTTCAGGATCAAGAGTTGTAAAAACTTGATCCATGTGGCTCTGTTTTGTTCACTCTGTATATTCATTTATTTTTGGAAGGAGAAGAGTGACCAAGTGATTCTCATTAAAATGATTAAAAAACGGGCCATCCCAGTGGTGCAGTAGGTTGAGCACAGCACTGTGAAGTTGTCCGCAGCCTCTGCAGCGCGGGTTTTATTCCAGGCAGGCCAGGGAGATTCCCACATGGTGCTGCAGACCTCTCCTGTCTCGCCTACTGCTCCTCTCAGCAGTGTATTTCAGTCAGTCCTCCTGTTCTGCTCCTCGCTCTGTCTCTGTGAATCTTCTCACCCTCCCACGCCTCTGGCCTGTACCCAGCTCTTGTATAAAAATAAATAAATCTTTAAAAAAACAATTAAAAATGATTACTATTAATCTTTATAGTATACAAATTAAATTAGAATTTATTTTTCTTTTCTGTACAATTAGTTATGTCATCAAGAGAAGAGGTACCCACACATGGAATAACCATACATTTATGACATCACTGATCAAGCTTCTTACAATTGATCTTAGTGTTTCTAAATATTATGAATGAAGATGTCACACACAAATTTTTAACAGTTTAGTCAGGGAGTTTAGTTACCTCTTCTTTCTTGGCAACAATTTTACCCCAACGAGGTAGCTGTAATTAAAATTCAAAACTGACCAAGCCTTGTCTCCAGGATGAAAAAATAGTTAATTAAATGTAGTACATTAGATTAAGTGGTTAAAGGAATATGACTTTTTTCTCCACCAGCTAAGTTCATCTCTGATAAAACACAGAATATATAAAATAATTTCTATATTGTACCTAGATCTATTTATACCATGAAGTAACATTAAATAAATGTTAGGTTATTATGTTAATTTATTACAATATTTATATAGTTCAGACGAGATCGGGCGCATTCAGGGTGGTATGGCCATAGACAGTATTTATATAGTTCATAGAAAAATTTAGTGAACATATAAATGCCTTTTAAGAATTATTCAAATCAGCTCCCACTCCTCCAAGATTATATATGCACACACATATATATAAATTTATCCAGATAAATTCCCATATATATGCATATATATACATACATATACACATATATATAGTTAAAGCAAAAGTATCTATAAAACTCATCCTTAAATATAAAATGTATGAAAATTTCTAAATTTAAGGTTACTATTAGCACTTAAGTTTTTATTCAAAAAAGGAGAAATGCTTTATTCTGCATGCATGCAGGAAAATTGGGCCAAGATACTATTATAGATAGGAAACTAATTTGTCAACAAACTCAAGTATGTTGAAATAAATTAGAATTTATTTTTCTAATTTTTCTTTTTATAAATTTTTGTTTTTATAAGACAGAGTTTGCCTTTTTTTTTTTTTTTTAAGATTTATTTATTTATTTATACAAGCACTGGGTATAGTCAGAAGCACCCGAAGGTGAGAGAATTCACCAGAGCCAGAGAGGGGAACAGAGCAGGGAGACTGATGAAATACACTGCTGAGGGGAGCAGTGGGTGCTGCAGGAGAGGTCTGTGCTCCATGTGGGACCCCCGCTGGTGGCTGGTGATGGAACCAGCGCTACAGAGGCTGCAGGCAGCTTCACAGCCCAGCACTCAACCACTGCACCACCAGGGGAGGCCCTGTTTGCTTGTTTTTTTAAGTCCTTAAAATATTTTCTATTTACCACATCTTCTTGATCCAGTCATCTATTTTTGGGCATTTGGGCTGTTTCTAAAGCTTAGCTATTGTAAATAGAGCTGCTATAAACATAGGGGTGCAGGTGTTCTTTGGAATTGATGTTTCTGTGTCCTTTGGGTAAATACCTAGGAGTGGAATTGATGGATCATATGGAAGCTCTATGTTTAGTAGGTCCAGAAATCTCCACACAGCTCTCCATAGTGGTTGGACAAGTTTGCACTCCCACCAACAGTGCAGAAGAGTTCCTTTTTCTCCACACCCTCGCCAACATTTGTTGTTGCTAGTTTTTTAATATGTGCCATTCTCACTGGTGTAAGATGGTATCTCATGGTAGTTTTGATTTGCATTTCCCTGATTGCAAGTGATGTTGAACATTTTTTCATATGCCTGTTGGCCATTTGCATTTCCTTTTCAGAGTAGTTTCTTTTTAGCTCTTCTGCCCATTTTTCCACTGGATTATTTTCTTTGTTGTTGTTGAGTCTCATCAGCTCTTTTTCACTCAGCATTCAAAAAAGATAAACACATGCAATTTGCAGCAACATGGATGGCACTGGAAGGGATCAGGCTCAGCGAAATAAGCCAGAAAGAAAAAGAAAAATACAGGATGGTCTCACTCAAAGCAGGAATCTAGAAAACTTAAATAAGGGACCAGGAAAATGAATAACTATAAGAAAGTGAAAATCAAAATCAACAAAAAACTGTGAACCAGAGACACTTTTTGGGGGGTGGGGGACGGGAGGGGAGGGACTGGGGTCAGAATGGGGGGGTTGCAATTGTATGGGGAATATAAAAATAAAATTTATTATCTAATAAATAAATAAATAAATAAATATTTTCTATTTAAAGCATGCTCTCAATTAATGTATTCTGGATAGCATTATTTTATTGGGTAAGTCACAGCAGACAGAAATGACATTAAATTCACAACAGTTTTGAATCAATACAATAAAAAAGGAAAGAAACTGTGAGATTTAATGGATATTTACAGGGAAATTCACATTTTGCAGGGTGAGATGTCTTTTAAAAATAAATCTTTTACATAACACCTTAGAAATGGATGTTGAACCAGGAAAAAGAATAACTATAATAAAGAAAAAAATCAAAATCAACAAGCAACTATAAACCAGAGACAAAGACACACTATGGGGGGTGGGGGCAGGCAGAGGAAGAATTGGGGTCAAAATAAGAGAGGATAAGAAGGGTGCAATTGTATGGGGAATTTAAAAAAATAAATCTTAAAAAAAAGAAATGGATGTTAGAAGCAGTGAATGACATTGAAAGATCATAATTATATATGCTCAAGACAAAAAAAAGAAAAATTGTTCTTGTCCTATGTTAATAATATCCTATGACTTGTAATAAAATTCCCATTGGCTCAAAAAGCATTGTATCTTAAATAATTTAGAAATAAGATGAAAATGGAACCCTGATGATGTATATAAGCTTTTAAAGTTAATGAAAATATTGAAGGTCCATGTTATGATTTTAAAAATTAATGAATTGTGAAACTGACAAAAGTATTTTTATCAATCATTTTATATATATTTATTTAAATCACTAAATATATTTACTTAGTTAATATCTTTATATATTCTTGCTATATAAAATTTATATCTTGATGGTCAGTTTCAATTAGTAAATCAAGTTATCTTATAGGTGGGCACATAAAACTATTTAAAAGCATATATAATTAAGTATTTAAGAAAAAATATTTAATAAGAATATTTTTAAATTCTGCTGACATTTTCATTATAGGTATTTGTTTTTAGAAGGATGATTCCCTAATTGCAATCACTATTTGGACTGATAAACTTGACATGGTTTATAAGACAAAGACAGATCATAAATCTCACTTAATTCCACATCCACAAAAATATAGAATGTATAACACTCTTCAAAAGCCATGGAGTGGGATTTCTGACCAAGATGGCATTGGAATAGTTTCCTTGCTTTGTTACTGAGGGGATCATCTAAAATAAAACAGATGGGAATCATACTCAGAGTCCAGGGGCTTGAGGTAAAACTGGAACAACTCCCAGACATCAGAGATCAGCACAGACATAACAAAGGGGACACAAAGTAGATGAATGCTGAACAAGAGTTGGGTGGAGAGAAATGCCTGGAGGTTGTAGTCTAAGGCAGGAGACTGCTTGCAAATGTTGCAATTCCACTCAAACAGTAGTCCTAAAGAGGGGAAAACTAAATAGCATGGCGGCATAACCTTTTACTAAGGGGGGGCATATATGTAGGAGTTGGGGTGCCCTCCTTCAGGTCAGTTGCCACATGAGAATAACAAGGAGAGTACATAGGACTATATCCCCTTCAAACCAATGGATGAAAATGCAGAAAAACAAAACAAAGTGATGCTAAACAACCCAGAAATGCTAATCATAGATTACAACAAAATTCAGAAAAATAAGTAAATTACCTATAAATTAAAATTAATAGAAAATATAAACTGAAGCTTTAAGAAATTAACAGAGATTTATGATATAACAAAACTCAACAGATGAGATAAAGAACTCTAGAGAAAGCTATGGAAACAGAATAGAACAAGTGGAGCACTGAATCAGTAACACTGAAGAAAATAATGGATAAAGAACACAGATGGAAGAAGAAAGAGAAGTATAAAAAATAAATAAAAGAACCACTTTGAAAAATGTGCAATTCCACTAGGAAAGGCAAAATGAGGATAATGGGTATTCCAGAAGGGGTGTAGGGTGTTGGGGAGAGAGAAATTATAGTTAAAGACATAATAGAGAAAAGCTTCCCAGACCAGTGGAAGGAAACAAATATACAAGTCCACAAAGCTAAAAGAACAAGGCTACCATAAGGTGAGGGAGTGGGGTCAAAGTGTGGAGGACACATAATGGACTATGGTGGAGGACTATAGGTACCTTGGTGGTGGTTATGATGTGGTAACATACACATGAAGGGTGTCATTCCATATCTCTAGATCATATACAATATTGTAAACTAATATAAGTTCCATTTAAAAAAGTCTATTAAAGAATATTTTAAAAATGAATGTGCAATTATAATGTAGATTATAATTAATCATAGACCTTTCTTAGGCTTATTATTACAGAGGTTTCAGCCTTAAATTTCTGCATAGTCTACCATTGAATATTTTAATATCATTGAAATTTACCTCTGTATACAAGAATATGCATGGCCTTTTACAAACACTAATTGATCAAAAATGTTATGAACAAAATAAAAACGCTTGTTCTTGTATCAGAGATTTTTTTCATATATTTATGCTTAAAAATGAACTTAAAAATTTAGTTTTTGAAACTTTATTAATGTTAGAAAAATGAAAATTGCAAAATAAGGCAAAGGGAGTTTTAATAAATTATACTTTCTATAAAGCAAATATTAAGGGAAATATTATAACTGAATTTTATAAGATTATAGATATGTGGATAGGAAGCAAAGTGTTAGATAGATGATAGCTTTGACACATCTTCAATGCTGAACCCAATATTTAGTGCCCTGCCAAAGGAATGGACATGCACATTTAATGGAAGTCCTTACAACAGTGTTGACTACAGAAAGGATTCACATTATCCTGAAGTTAAATAGTATTTTTCTTTTTTAATCTTGTATTTTTCATTTTTAATCTTGTATATGATGGAGGTCACATTGGGGTCAATTTGAAGTTTCTACTGCTTCTTAAGTAACTCTTACTTATATTAAACCCAAAATATTTTTCAGAACTATAAATCTTCATATTAGATTTCTTAATGATATGGACATTTCCCACTGCAGATGTCCAGTCAAGATTCTGAAAATGTTTCTTAAGTGAAATAGATAAGAGTCTTCTAAAATCTTCATTTTTCTTTTTCTTTGTAGTCACTCCTTAGTGTGCTCCTCTCTTGTATTCACCTAACTTCACTGCACTGCTGTTTAAGCACACGTTTTCTTGCATTTTTGCCAAAATCCAGGTTCTGGAAAATGACTGTGCCTGCCAAACACAATCCTCAGAAATTATAGTCCTATCTCGTAGTTAATATCTCTTCTTGCACAGAATGTATTTAGCACCTGGAATTCTGTTAAAAACATTTCTCCTTCATATTACAGTTTATGTGATAGCCCCAGATAGCCTGATTGCTTATATCATAATATTATAAAATGTGTTAGTTGTATTATTTAACTGAATTAACGTGTTCATTGAATTATCAGATGAACATTTGGTGTTCTTTTATCTCTGAAGTTAAATGTTCAACTATAGAACATTCTATATAGAATAAAATTTTGATTAATTCATGTTATTTCACTGAATGAATTTGTCTATAAATGTACCTTTTTCTAAAAATTAGCCTATAAAGACATATACTAAAATCTATGATGTTTATAGTTTTAAATTCATATCTTCATATGAAAATATAAAAACCATATTCTTTCTAATGCTTTCTTTACAAAAAATATGTTACTTTCTAATAAATCCCTTTGGTTGAACATGAATTCTAAAGAGAATCTAAAATTCTATGCTCATATTAGCCCACATTGCATTTTATAGTGCCCAAAACACTTTTATATATAATATTTCATTTGTTTCAGAGGAATAAACTATCTCTCTATGGAATTAAATGGTACTTGCCTAAGGTTACAAAAGGCAAGAGTGAACTCAAGACTCAGATTCCTAAAGTTACATTCTTTATATCACATTTCTTTAAAGCTGTTTATAAAAGTATTCTGACACATTCAGTTCATTATGCAAAACATCAGTTACAGTAATATATCAAAAAAATACCACTGGCTTAACTTTTGGTAATAGCATTTTGAAGAATTTCAGTGGGAGTTGTCCACATACACATTATTGTACCAATCATTTATTTATCAACATGTAAATAGGAATTGTTGACTCTTTTAATAGATTTCCTTATCTAGTCAGTTACCATAATTTATAAACCATTTATTATTTGTGCTTATTTGTTAATTTTTAAGTCCAATATTTTCAAATTTATGTGTACTTTATTAGCCTAGAGAATCATTTCTTTAACCTAAAAACATTTAACTTTTCAAACAATAATACAAAATAGAATGTCAGAATACAATTCTAAGTTTGCTGCTAAAACCCAGTGTTATTTAAGTCATGTGCTTTTGAAAAAGTTACACTATTGAGCCTCTAAACCATAATTCCCTTCTTGATAATTGTTATTTTTTGCTATCCTACATTCCTATCAGACATCTCTCAATTACTGGATGTGATTATGCCAACAATTTAGATGTACTAAAATAAGTCCTTTTCAATATAATACAGTGGTAAGGGAATGCTGGAGCATTAAAGTAAATGTAATCCCAAATATGTATAATTCCAGATGTTTATATTGACATTATTTTTCTTTCTACTTTTTTTATTTGGCAGAAAATACATTATCTTGAAAGAAACAAGTCTTGAAAGCAGTACTCTATTTTTACAACCTTCACAATGTTAACGTAATGGTATTGATACTTGTTGCAGGCTGTCCCACGGCAGGGGGAGGGGGTTCCCACATGGTGCAGCAGACCTCTCCTGTCACGCCTGCTGCTCCCCTCAGCAGTGTATTTTGTCAATCTGCCTGTTCTGTTCCCTGCTCTGTCTCTGGTGAATCCTCTCACCATCCCACCCATCTGGCCTGTACTCTGGTTCTTGTATAAATAAATAAATAAATCTTTTAAAAAAAGACATAAATACATTCCTATTTTCAAAATATGCTAGAGTGCTGCACCTCCCCCTGCAGTGACCCTCAGGGCTAATGGCTGTTGCCACGGTCCCTGAGGTCCGGCATGGGCAAGGAACCATGCGCGCAGGGGGAGAACAGCAAACTCCCTAAGATGCAGAGAAGCCGAATGCCTGCCAAGAGATAACGACCACCAGAAGCTGCCACAAAGATGATTAAAAGAAATGCTGACCACCTGGAACCTTATCTCGCTTTCTCAAGGCCCACAAACTTTATTCTGCTACAACTGTCTTTCTAAAATCTTTCCTTTTTCTGGTCATTGATTGTTAATTAAAAAACATATGTAATTTAATAATTAGGCTAATGCAAATGAAACATTACTAAACACTGTGTTATAATAGAATTGTTAGTTTAATAATCTTTCTATTATGTGCTTAACTTTAGTACCTTTGATATTAACTGCATTATAATATAAATTTACCTATGACAATTAATTATGAGTAAACATAAGTAGGTAATAGTAGTAGTAATTAGTACAAGAATATAGAAAAAGTTAATAACCTGTCTACTTAGGAATGCAGCTAGGTCCAGATGTATTGTGGACATAAATCACTGCCCTGTCAATGATAAGCTAAACCTATGAGCAAACTGATTTCTTTGATGTTCACTGTCCCTATGCCTTTAGAAAAAACATATATATACTGACCACTAACAAAAATAAAGAGCACTCAGATTTACACTTTCTTGAAGTGTGTCTGTTTGTCATTTCTTTAACCATATCCCTGACCACCCTGCGCAGTCTCTCAACCCTGAGATGGCCTCATCGTCTACTGCTGTGCTGGTCCGCGGCACTAGAGGGGCCTCCCCGGTGGTGCAGTGGTTGAGTGCTGGGTTGCGAAGCTGCCCGCAGCCTCTGAAGCGCCAGTTCAATCCCCAGCTGCTCCCCGGCCACTGGAGGAGGGTCCCACTTGGCGCGGAGAACTCTCCTGCCGCCCGCTGCTCCCCTCAGCAGTGTACTTCGGTCCTTCTGCCTGCTCTGCTCCCCGCTCTGGCTCTTGTGAATTCTCTCACTCTCCCGTGCTTGACTGTACCCAGTGCTTGTATGTATGTATGTACAAATCAATCAATCAAACACTCAATAAATCTTTAAAAAAAATATGCTAAAAATAATTTTGATCCATCATCTAATTTTTATCTTTTTTACTGAATTTTTCATAATTTGGAATGTACATGTTCCCAATCTAATATTTTATAGAGTAGTTTTATTTTATTTTTTTAAAGATTTATTTATTTATTTATACAAGCACTGGGTACAGTCAGAAGCGCAGGAGGGTGAGAGAATTCACCAGAGCCAGAGAGGGGAACAGAACAGGCAGAATGAGGAAGAACACTGCTGAGGGGAGCAGCGGGCACCACAGGAGAGGTCTGCACGCCATGTGGGACCCTCGCTGGGGACTGGGAATCAAACCGGTGCTGCAGAGGCTGCGGGCAGATTCGCAGCCCAGTGCTCAACCTCTGCACCACCAGGGAGGCCCTATAGGGTAGTTTTAATGTAATCATGCAAACACCTTATAACCTACTAGACAAAGAAGGGAGAATATGATCAATTTTAATATTTCAAAATTTTCTCTATATTTGGTTAAAAGAGTCAGATCACTTGATTTATTCTGGTACCTAAATCTCCAAAAAAAAAAAAAACAAGCATACATTGTTTAAAGACTTCAGGAAATATAATATATTGAATAGATTCCTCAATGTCTTGTTGTAAATTATATGTGTGTTGCCCAAATGCAGAAACCTACAAGGAATTTGTGCTTCTAAAATTTATGCAAGGTCTTTACTTGTCCTTGTGGCTTCTATCAGTCAATCTGCAAAGCCTCCTGTTTCCAAATGGTTGCCCCCATAGCAAAGGAAGAAATTGCAGATAGACTTCTCCCCAGAGACCTGCAAAAGCCAATAATTCTGCTAACATTTGCCTCTGTATCCAAGGCCAAGACATTTGCTTCTGTATCTAACCAAGTGGTTACCCACATTTTTCTTCTCTATTTTCACTATGAAGGAAATACATGTGTGTTTCCACTAGCAGAAATTCAGCAAACAATTGTGAGTTGGTATGGTATCCAAATGGAGAATAAAACTTTCATCATTATGATAAGATACTATAGAAAAACCCAATTACTCTCTATAACACTGCATGAAGAAATAAACTTTGAATAATAGTGGTGACAAGGAACTTTTCCTATTGCCTAAACCATCAACATGGAGATCAAAGAGATAACAAGTGTCCTACTCTCTAATAAGAACCACAAACATTGTGGGGTAAATAACTCTTTTGCTAAAAGGCAGCATAACCAGCCATACTATCATCAAGAAGTTCCTCAACAATCCTGTTTTTACTCTGATAATTGTTGGTAGGAGAGTGTGTGAGGTGGACACACCTTAGGGTTGCCCTTCTCATGCTCACCTAAATCAAATCATATGAGGTTTCTAAAATATCAGTTTGTAGAGACTAAGTGTGCCTAACACAACTACTAACATTTTATTTCCACTGGAATATACTACAAATATACTGACTTGCCCTAAGAGGGTATATACAATAAAAATGGCTGAGGAAACAAGATTGACACATTTAGATCACAAGGATGAAAGATCAAATCTCTCTCTTATTTACAAGAATAATATAGTTTTTCAAGAGAGTAGTCTGAGTTTACCAATATTTTGTATTAGTCAGTTTCTCTCTCTCTCTCTCTCTCTCTCTCTCTCTCCCTCTCTCTCTCTCGCACACACACACAAACACATGGACACACAAGTATATTTACCCACGTATGTATGTGTGTGTGTGTGTGTGTGTGTGTGTGTGAAGTATACTATAATATAGTGTGTATACATTTATTAGTATACACAGAAAGATAGAGACATAGAGAGAGAGAAAGAAATTGAGATTAATTTCAAGGTATTGATTCCGGTGATGATTATGGAATGGATGATGGAATGTCCAAAATTTGCAGAACAGGTAACTTGACTTGAGAACTAAGGAAGAGCTGATGCTATAGCTCAAGTCCAAATTCAAAAGCTATCTGCTGTATAATTCTTTCTTCCTGGGGGAAATCAATTTTTTACTCTTTTCAGACCTTTAACTGATTGAATCAGATCTACCCACATTATGGAAGGCAATTTACTTTAATTAAAATCTACTAATTTAAATGTAAATCTCATCCCAAAACACCCTCACAAAGATATGAAGAATGTTTGACCACATGTATGGGCACTATGGGACAGTTAAGTTGACAAATGGAATTAATATCAGATATCTTGTCATGATAATAAATTCTATGGCCAACTCTTCATTTGGATACCAAAAAGAGAAAGCAGTGGAACTGGCTATTACTCACTCTATGTGAATGTCTGTCTACTTTTTCTATCAAGAAAAACTAGAATTAGTTGGATGTGTGCCATGTTCTAGGCAACATCATGAGCTGTTGTCCAATTGTATAAAATATCACAACAACAGGAAGAGTGGGATATAATATAAAGGATACTTGAGTTGTCTCTCTAGTCAGGAAACTGTGAGGTGGGAGGCCAAAGAGCATCTCACAAAGAACTTATATGGATGCCCCAGATCAGAGGCACACTAATCACATGGAATATCCGTGGTGACCTGAAAGACCGTCACAACCGATCGAAATGGTATTAATAGGACCTGTTAGTAAAGAAGCTTTTATAACTTTCTTTCTCCCATTAGTGTGCCCCCAAATATGGTAGATGTAATTACTGTAGTTGCAGTATATTTAAGTATATTTAAAGGCAAACAATGAGTGACAAGCTTTTTCAACTTGATCCAAAAATCAGAACAGTCCTCTTCATAGAAATTTTGCCATAGAATGGGACACATTTGATTTAATGAATCAAGATTTATGTTAAATGATGAAATTGAAAACCTTGGATTCTAATTTGTGAATTTTCATTATGTCAATAGTACTCAGGGAGCTGGAAGACTGTTGCTTTGAATGATGACAAAGTTTTTTTGAAAAGAGCTAGTTAGCAAAACTTCAAAATTCTGCATTTGTTTTCTATCTTTTCAGATAATCATCTAGCATTCATGCCTTAACTAGTTGGAAGTGAACATTAACCTAGAAGTAATACAAGTAATACACTGGCATCTGGTGCCCACACAGATCTTGCAAACAATCAAGTTTATGATATTGCTCAACTAACTGTAATTGACACCCTCAAAAATCCCAATATATCAATTCAGCTCCCTTCTCTCTTTTCAAATAATAGTCTCTTCTATATTTTTCCACACTGCCAGAAATATAACAAATTCACATCAACAAAGAAATCTACCTTATAACTGCAGACAAGCATGAGAGTTTTTCCAAGGAACTTATAATTTTTTTCCAGTTGTTACCAATAGACTCCATCTCAACTAGGCTCAAATAACTACGTAGAAAATTTTTTTCTATTTTATTATAATTTTTATTAAGGTGACAGTTGGTTTACAACACTGTATATGATTAAAAAATATGGGCTTCCAATTCTTCAGATGTATGTTACCACACCATATCCACCACCAAGCACTCATAGTCCACCATAGTTCACTGTGCCCCTTTCAACCACATAGAAATTTAAAAGCATTTTTTTGGCCTCCCCAGTGGCACAGGTGGTAAGTCACAGTGTTATCAAGCTATCACCAGCCACTGTTGCATAAATTAGATCTTTGGCCAGGGAGCTAACACACATGGTGCAGTAGACCTTTCCTGTCTCACCTGCTGCTCCCCTCAGCAGTATATTTCAGTAGATCTATAAGTTCTGCTCCCTACTCTGTCTCTGGGGAATCCTCTCACCCCTGCACCTCAGGCCTACACCCAAGTTCTTGTATTTATAATTTTTTTTAAAAAAGAAATTTAAAAGCATTTCTATAATAATTTTCTTTTCTTTTATCCACAATTACTATCTTATATTTTCATGTTCCCTCAAATCCTCAATGTCTCCATTACTGTATGCTTTTGGTTTTGCCTCTTACTTAGAGAAATTAAAAGGCAATTATAGCTAAAACCAAGTATACCAGTTTAATCTAGCTAAAACCAAGTATACCAGTTTAATTGCATCTATCACCATCTTTTCCTTTATCCATTTCTCTTATAATGATAAAATTATCTTTCTTAACAAAAGCTGTCTCCATCAGCAGTGAAATACATGAGTTATTACCATTCTTCCTACAAAATTAAGTCAACAGCAAATGCATAACTGTAAAAATTTAAAAAAAACCTTTAAAGTTGTAACTTTCCTCAATTATTGTTCCATCTCTTTACTCCAGTTGTTCTGAAGACAAACATCTAAATATAATTCTCTAAATACACTATGTCATTCTGTCTAATCTCTTACCAACCATTTAATCAACTTTTCCTCATTTCAAATTGTTTTTCTTATAAATAAAACTATAATGCCAAACTTAAAAGCCATTTGTATACATTTCCCATTTTCATTATTTCCCCACACTTCTCAGAGGCACTGACTTTTACATATTCTTAATTTGTTTTAATTTTCTTACCTCATTGTTAATTTTTGGACATTATTTTATTTTTCCCCTCAGGTGATCCATATCTCTCACCACCACAGCACCCCTGGTTCATCTCCCCTGTCCCTTGTGGTCTTCCCTCCCCTAATTTGAACCTTCTACCCCCCATCCTCTTCTGTATGCCTCAGATCTATAGTTTGTCTGCAAGTTTTGTCTCTTTTTTTTTCTGATTCCTTGTATGGTTTCCCCATGTTACTCCTACAAGTGAAACCATCTGATATTTTTCTTTCTCCTTCTGACTTATTTCACTTAGGATAATCGCTTCCAGCTCCACCTGTGTTGATGCAAATGGCATGAATTAATCTTTTTTGGTTGCTGAATAGTATTCCATTGTGTATATAACACATCTTCTTGATCCATTCATTTGTTATGGGACATTTGGGTTGTTTCCAAATCTTAGCTATTGTAAATAGTGCTGCAAAAAATGTACGAGTGCAGGTTTCCTTTGCAATTAGTATGTAGGTGTTCTTGGGGTGTATTCCTAGGAGTTGAATCACTGTGCCATAAGGTAGCTCTATTTTCAGTGTTTTGAGGAAACTCCACACAAGTTTGCATATAGGCTGATCCATTTTACATTCCCACAAGCAGTGTAAGAGGGTTCTTCTTTCACCACAGTCTCACCATAATTTATTGTTTCTAGTTTTTTATTAATATGGGCCATCCTCACAGATGTAAGGTGGTATCTCACTCTGGTTTTGATTTGCACTTCCTTGATAATCAGTGATGTTGAATATGTTTCCCAGTGCCTATTGGCCTATTGGTCATTTGCATTTCTACTTTGGAGAAGTGTCTTTTTTTGTTGTTGTTGTTCTGCCCATTTTTTAAAGAAAGACTTATTTATGCATATAAGAACTGGGGTGTAGGTCAGAGTGCGGGAGGTCAGAGGAATAACCAGACAGAGTGGGGAACACAAAAGGCAGATTTAATGAAATACACTGCTAAGGGGAGCAGCAGGTGAGACAGGAGAGGTCTGTTGTGCTATATGGGTCAGCTCTCTACCCAGGGACTGAATTCATGCAGTAGTGGCGGCTGATGGCTTACTAGTGCTGTGTCTTTAACTCCTGCACCCCAGGGAGGCCCCTTCTGCTCATTTCTTGATTGGGTTGTTTATTTTGTTTTTGTTGAGTTGCCTCAGCTCTTTTTAGATATTTGATATCAATCCCTTATCAGTATGGCTTGCGAATATTTCCTTCCATTCAGAAGGGTGTCTCTTCATTTTGGTTACGGTCTCTTTGGCTGCACAGAGCTGTTTAGTATCTGTTTTTTAAGTGTTACATATGTTCTAATAATTCACAAATTTATTTTTCAATTTCTGATACTTTCCTGAACTACACATTGATAGATACAATTGGCTATTTATATATCTTTTCAAATGTTCAATAAACTTCTCAAATCTAAGTTGAATTCTGATTTTTTAATGACCTTTCAACTTGACTCTCCCCTTGATCTTTTCTATCTTTGTAAATATTAACTTCACTTCTCAATTTATTCAGGCCAAACATCAAAGAATTGAAGGAATTTTTTCTTTATTTTAATTAAGTACATTGCCATTTACAGTAGTAGATTTCCTCTAGGAAAGACTTTGGTTCCAAGATATAACCTCTTTAATTTCTCCACTTAACCTACTGTCCAGTTCCAAATCTTTTGGAGATTATATATATATATATATATATATATATTTAATATATATTTATATATTTTATATATATATGTATAAAGATTTATTTATTTTTATACAAGAACTGGGGTACAGGCCAGATGCATGGGAGGGTGAGAAGATTCACCAGAGACAAAGCGGGGAACAGAACAGAAAGACTGATGAAATACACTGCTGAGGGGAGCAGCAGGCCAGACAGGAGAGGTCTGTTATGGTATGTGGAAATGTCGCCGGCCGGCCAGGCCGGGATCTAACCCACACTGCAGAGGCTGCGGACAGCTTCACAGTGGGACACTCAACCGCCTGCGCCACCAGGGAGGGCCCAGTTTGGTCATATTTTAAATGTATATCTCATCATGCTACTTCAGTGCCCCTGTATCTTACCTCTGCCCCTCCAGCCTTTTTTTTTTTTTTGAGCCATTTTCTATGTTCCAGACATACAACAGACCTTTTCCCAATCATTTTCTAGACTCAGCATTTTCACACAGAGCGTCATAAGTGCCTCTGCCTGCATCCCACCAGAGACCCTATAGTTGTGGACTCTCAATCTACTTTGAAAGAAAGAATATATTTGTCCCCTTACCCTTAATCTGGACATATGCTATTCTTCCTCAAACACCCTGTAATTCTTCCTTGTGTAACTTTTAAAATCCTGTCAGTTTTATACATACTTTAACAAGTATATACCTTTAGATTAATCAGAGTTCTTTTTTTAATATTTAATTTATACACACAAGAACTGGGGTGTAAGCTGGAAGTGGGGGGTGTGAGAGGATTCACCAGAGTCTGAGTGGGGAACAGAACAGGCAGACTGACTGAAATACACTGTGGAGGGTAAGCAGCGGGTGAGACAGGAGAGGTCTGCTACGCAATATGGGTTGCTCCCTGGCCAGCCAGCCAGGGATCGAACTCATGCTGTAGTGGCTGGGGATAGCTTGATAGTGCTGTCTTTATTTTATTTTTTTTATTTTATTTTTATATTCCCCATACAATTGCAACCCCCTTATTTTGTCCCCAATCCCTCCTTTCCCCACTCCCTCCCCATAGTGTGTCTATGGTTCATAGTTGTTTGTTGATTTTGATTTTTTCTTTCTTATAGTTATTCTTTTTCCTGGTTCCTTATTTAGGTTTTCTAGATTCCTGCTATGAGTGAGACCATCTGGTATTTTTCTTTTTCTTTCTGACTTATTTCGCTGAGCATGATCCCTTCAGGCATGTGAAAAAATGTTCAGCATCACTTGCAATCAGGGAAATGCAAATCAAAACTACAATGAGATACCATCTCACACCAGTGAGAATGGCACATATTAAAAAAACTAGCAACAACAAATGTTGGCGAGGGTGTGGAGAAAAAAGAACTCTTCTGCACTGCTGGTGGGAGTGCAAACTGGTCCAACCACTATGGAGATCTGTGTGGAGATTCCTCAACCTGCTAAAGATAGAGCTTCCATATGATCCAGCAATTCCACTCCTAGGTATTTACCCAAAGGACACAGAAACATTAATTCCAAAGAGCACCTGCACCCCTATATTTATAGCAGCACTATGTACAATAGCTAAGCTTTGCAAACAACCCAAATGCCCAAAAATAGATGACTGGATCAACAAGATGTGGTACATATACACAATGGAATATTACTCAGCAATCAAAAATATAAACACATGCAGTTTGCAGCAACATGGATGGAGCTCGATAGTGCTGCCTTTAACCCCTGAGCCACCAGGGAGGCCCTAATCATAGTTCTTGATTCTTGACACACTTAAAAATTTGACCAACATAACTTCTTTGGTACATATACACCTATTTATACAAAAACCACCCACAAATCCACTATCTGACACTAGAATTAATTCCTATTTTCCTCTTTACAATTAATCCATTTTTATTACCTTACATCTATTTATGTGACTCTAACACTACATCGTCTCCTATTTTGCTCTTTAGAAACAACTATTTTTCTAAATCATGATTATCATTCTTTTTAAAAATTTAGTTTTCATTTGAATTTGATTTAGTTTTAAGTCAACTAGATCTTTCTGTGTTCCTCAAAGTCCTATCTTTAAAATGTATTATGCTATAGTTTGTAGTAATTTTATTTTAAATTTTGGATAATATTTAATTGTGTAAATATACCACAATCCATATGCATATTTCCTTTTGATGAGTGCCTTTGTTGTTTTATGAGATATTATGATTATACATATTCCACCTGTGCAGTAGGAAGAGTTTTGGCTTCTGTGACAATGGTCCCTTGGTGATATTCCCACGAATGTGTTGAGTTACATGACAAATCAGTTGAATTTAAGAAGAATACACTATGGTGGTGAGTTTGAGATATTTATATATATCCTTTAAAGCAGAGATTACTTTTTGACTCATGGCAAAAGAGAAAATAAGAAATTTGAAGCAGAAGCATTCACTGTTTTATCTGTTTATGTACAAAGTGGCAAGAAAATCTGAACTTAGATGTACAACTGGAATTAAATTGTCAAAATCTGAATTAATTATGCCTAGACTTCTGAATCTCAAAACTATGAAATAGTAAATGGCCATATTAAGCCAACTGGTAACAGTAAAAAGACAACATAGAATGAACACATTTAAAGTGTTTTTCTTGAAATATAAGTGATATATAATAAATCCAGAGGGTACACCTCTGATGTTCACTAGTGAATTTTTAGTGTCTAACATAATGTCTGGCTCATTTTGAACATTTAATATATATTAGTGGATTAAATGAATAGAATATATAATAATACCTATTAGTGGATTAAATGAATTAATATAGACTGAAGCTTATGAATGTTTAAAGACTTGAGACTGGAATATGAAATAGGAGAGAAAATCAAATAAGTAAAAAATAATGAAATAAAACATATTGTAGTATAAGAAACTGATAGCTAGCATTTATAAAATGCAGGATGGAACAAAAATTTTAGGTTGACAATTAACTTCAGTGCTAAATTTATGAAAAAAAAATATATTTAAAAAAACTTTCAAGGAGTTTTTTTAAATTACAAATCACATTTTCACAGGAAAATGCTATTACAAGGTGCCAGTAAGTTTCCATCATCACCTAAAAGCACCAGATTACTATATATTCAATTTGTAATTTCTATGAATGTCACAGGAGAAATTAATATCAAAGCATTTTAATAGTAGAAAACCAATGTCCACAAATGGCAAAAATATTAAGCATGAAGCCAGAAAGTAAGGAATTATATGTGATACAATTGAAAATCGTGGCATTTTGTAAGAGAGATTGTTTTGTTCAGCAATGCTTGTAGTTTTGATGTAGTGGACAAGAGACTAGAACAAAGGATAGCAAAATTTCTTTTGCATTTAACTCAACCATAAGTGAAATAAGAGTGAGTTTATATTTTGACCATTGAGGCTTGATGATTGAATTGATGATTGAATTGAATATAGAGAAAGGCGCAGAAGCTAAAGCTTTGAAGAATATTCATTAAAATGTGAGGATGGGTTGAAGGCTTTGAAAATTCTTTATTCTAAACTTTTAACTTACTAAAAAGATCAGGTTATTCACTATTCTGTTCCATAAAGAGCAATCTTAATAGCTTGATTTTGTGCAAGAATTATTTCACAGATTGTCTAAACATATCTAAATTTTCCCCATTATCTCCTCATTTTAAGTCTGCAAAATTTCCACATGCTATACATCATTCTAGATCAAGTTGATATTTTGTTTTACTTAGTATAATTTTCTATTCTACTATACAGTCTTTTTGACAAACTGATCAAACTCCATTCTGTGTTCATTTAGCTGGACAGTTCATATTCCAATTTGAAGATGGCCACTTAGTTTGTATTGATAAGAGTGAGCTTTTTGCTGTATGAAATACAGATGTAGGATATAATACAAAATTTAACTCAGGACACCTTAATACTACATTATTGGCTAAACTATAATTCAGATATAGGCAATTAATTATTTAATTTCAGTATGTTTTAATAGTAAATATATATATATTTCCTTTCTCTCTTTTTTCTTTTTTGTACATACATGTTTTAACCCAAAGAAAACTACATTTATTTCTCAACGATCAACGTTCAATCTACATCCATATGTGCATATATCTTTACACAGATGTAATAAGACAAAAACTATTTAATGACTTTTTTCTTGTTGCCGTTTTCTGCCATATGACAAACATTTTCAACTTGGCAACAAAACCTTTATAATTATGGTTCAGTGTTGCTACATAAACAAATTAAAAGTGTCCTCAATGAATAATAATGGGGGATGAAAACATAAAAATAACAACTCAATATTTTTTTGTTGTTTAAACAACTAAAGCAACACATCATCTTCTCATAGCAGCCATTTCCATTTTAGTGTTTTAGTGTGAGCCTGCTCCAGTCTCTCTTTTTTTTTTTTTTTTTAATACAAGCACTGGGTACAGTCAGAAGTGCGGGAGGGTGAGAGAATCCACCAGAGCCAGAGCGAGGAGCAGAACAGGCAGACTGACGAAATACACTGCTGAGTGGAGCAGCAGGCACAGCAGGAGAGGTCTGTGCGCCATGTGGGACCATCGCCTGGCAGCCAGGGATTGAACCGGCACTACAGAGGCTGTGGGCAGCTTCGCAGCCCAGCGCTCAACTGCTGCACCACCAGGGCAGGCCCCTGCTCCAGTCTTTTCTGAAGAGATATATTTTCACTTTTCATTTACAAGCAACTTCCTTAACCATTTGCCCCTTCTGAAATGAATCATCATCATCTGGCAGGACTCTAACACAGAAATATATACAAACAGAATCATCTTACCCAAATTCTGTGGCTTCAGTAGAGGGGAGTGTTGTGTGGCATCTCTCAATAGGATGTCTTTGCTAATATAGAAAACAGTAACAGCTACTGTTAAAAGCTTCTCTCACCAATTACACTTGATCTTACTAAGAGTTTGCTTATGTACAGTAAGGCAGACAGTTCCTCACGTGGATCACTTACTGATCATATTTAAAGATAGAATAATGGCTACCTTTGGGAGTATGTGATGTCTGAGGAACAGATGTATCACATTTTGGGGTGCTGATTATGTTCCATACCCTGAGTTGGGCACTGGTTACCCTGGTGTGTTCACTTCATAGAAAATTACCAACCTTTAGGCCTCCCCAGTGGCACAGCAGGTTGAGCGCCACTCTGTGAAGCTGTCTGCAGCCTCTGAAACACAGGTTCGATTCCCAGCCCACCATGGAGAAACCTACATGGCGTGGCAGACCTCTCCTGCCTTGCCCGCTGCTCCCCTCAGCATTGTCTTTGGTTTGTCTGCCTGTTCTGCTACCTGTTCTATCTATCGTGAATTATCTCATTCTCCCACACCTGAAACCTATCCCAGTTCTTATATAAATGAATCTTAAAAAAAGAAAATTACCAAACTTCAAATTTAAAATCTATGGCTTCACTTAAATAAAAATTTATCATTTCAGTAAAAATTTACCAAAATTATTTAATGAATACCAAAATATTATGCTTGAGACTCTATAATCCTTTCCCTTAACTAGATAAAACCACTTTGAAGATGATCAATGCAACATTCAATTAAATAATGTCTAAATATATGGTTATATTAACCATGAGTGATGTTAAATTTTGTGGTAGCCAGTTATAGTTCATAAATCAGACCATTTGTAAAATATTACCATCTTAATTTTTCCTTCTTGGTTGTAATAATACAAGATTTTATAATTCCAGTTACTCCATTATCTTTCAATTTTATATAAATAAAGCAATTTTATGGAGATCTAGCTAGTCTTGATTGAATATTTTGTGAATTGACTAGGTATTTTTAATAAAAAGAAAAATTCTATTAACTAGCAAGCCAATCTTTTGCACTTAATTACATAAGTATGTATTTTAATCTTGCATGCCTCTTTATACATGGTAATAATATACTATTATATTAATAGAATATTTATTAAGGTTCATATATCAAGGTAACTTCTCTAATTATCTCATTAAAAATCATACCTTAAAAGACAATGTCAGACTCATGAAACTGAGTCTTTTAAGAATAGCGCCCAAGTTGACACATCAGCCAGGTGCCAGGGCTTGGGTTCAAACACAAGTTGTCACTGCAGAAGCTCAGGTGCATAAGCATTTAGCTTAATGCTAAGAAACCAGTCCTCAGAGGTGTCACCTTTACTTAATTCCAGAGATGGTAGCAGTTAAAGATCAATTGTAGCATCTTGATGCTGTCTTTACTTAGCTTTCTCCTTATTTACTTAAGTGGTCTCAATTTGTTTCTCATGCATTTAAGTGCTCAATTATGTTAATGGTGTTCCCTCTGGGTTTTTCTCTTCCTTCTCTGTTTTTTGATTATGTGATCCCAGAGGTTTCCTTTATTGAAATATAGGCTAAACTTTCCTCCCTGATGAATTTATCGTACTAAACTTTCTTGCACTTTATTCTCTGACAATACTTTCATTGTAGAAGAAAATCAGATATAGGGATCTCCCCATTTTTGAAAATGTAATGGTTCTTTTAGAGAATGCTTATTAATTGATGTATTTGGTTGCACAGAGGTATTGCTAGTATCCTTGGCAGATACTGACAGTTTCATTTTGTTTTTGCAGATGTTGCTGCTTTAAAGCATTTAAATTACTGCTTACTTTAGCTATGTCCTTTGAGGAACATATATCATCAGTATTCAGAAAATTATATTACCACTTAAAATATTTAGTTTCTAAGGTCTCAGAATGACAAGATTTATGCATTGTTTCCTATAGTTCAGGTTGATAATATTTGACTAACTACAAAGCAGAGTTAAAATGTTGAACGCAATACATGCTGAAGTATTAGTGTAAGACTTGGGTGTTTGGATTGTTTGCTTGTTTTCATATTAGGTATGTGCCATCTATCAGGGATAACATCAGTGTTTTACCTTTCTTATGAGTGTAGTGCTAACGTTGGATATAAAGATGCCAAATATGAAAGAGTAATGAACCCTTTTCTATTCTTCAACTAAAGTAGTAGGCAAAGAATACCACCGGTCGCAAAAATTAAAATGATTTGGTTATATTTCAAACATTTAATCTCACTCCCATTAACAACCCTACAACAATTTCCAAAAATGCTGGTATACCTTTTTTTTTATTGGAAATAATTAAATCCATAATTATTGTTAAAACTATCTTTTAGCATCCTTATGTTTCTCACCTTTGTACTACCTCCACAACTAAATATAAACTCTTCAAAAACAGAAACTATGCATTTTTGGATTTTTCCTCAATTTCTAATATAGTCTAATTTCTAATTTAGTCATGTGGCAAATAGTATTAGCAATAATATTTTCATTAACATGGCAGGTACATAATACACTGTTGTGGGAGGTCCTGTATAGCAAATACAGCTGCCACTTTATGAATATATATTGCTTCTCCTTCCTTCTTTCATGCCTTCAAGCACTTTCTCATTTGCCTGACTATTACAGTGTCATATATTTCATGCAATGACTATACTGCGTAATGAAGTATCCCAACAAGTAAGTGACTCACAACTTGGAAGACTATAGAATGAATTAACACTAGAAGTCTAGGCAGAAGAGCAAGTGGTTTGCAGTGAGATTATTTGTGAAAGAAAAGATCTCTTCTCTCTTGACAGTGGCAGGGACTTTGCCTCTTTATTTTTAGGTTTTGAATGGTTAAGGTAGGTGAGAGTAAAGGGGCATGAAGAGAGATAGACTATTATTTCCAGCCTAAAAAGACAATCCAGTGGGACTGAAGCCTATCACATAGGCAGTGGCACAGCCACAGGGATCATAAATGGAAGCATATAACGCACAAAGGAATTCAGTGACCAGGGAGAGGAAGAGGCTCAGTTACTAATGTGGGGTAACAGTTAAAAATTAAATCATAATGAGGGCACCTTGATATTATTCCACAAGTGTTCTTATGGAATAGCTCTTCAAATATCTCTCCAATAAAACTCAGGCAGTATAAAGGAGCAGGGCTGAGTCTTCATGATAAAGGCTAATTGATTTCAGCCGCAGAGAAATTAATTCAGAGACTGTTAAAATAGTATTACTAAAAGCAGGAAAAAGGACTTGCTTTATTTCTTCCTGTACACATTTTATTTTCCAGTTTTAAGTTTCAGGCAGTAGTCTCGAGTTTAGATAAAGGTAGAAATTGTCCATGGATTCATTTTATCTTCATGATAATCTCATTTGGCCAGATGAAAGTTGATTGGTTCCTCTCCATTGACATATCTGGGTCTGTTTTGTTTTTTTTTTTTTGGTGGGACCCTCACTGGTGGCCTGGGATCGAGCTGGCGCTGCAGAGGCTGCCGGCAGCCTCGCAACCCAGCGCTCAACCACTGCACCACCAGGGGAGGCCCTATTGGGTCTGATTTTAAAGACAGGAAGTTTTCAAGTCAGTGCCTTATGACTGATATCTAATATTTCCTTAACAATATCAAATTCCATCCTGAAATTCTGATGGTGCATCTTATCCATGTATCTATCATCATACAACAATTTACTAGATTAAAAAGTGATGGCAATTCCAACCTTAAATAACATTTTATGTTTTTTTCAAAATTCCTGGGTGCTAGATTCTCTATGTAGGGTAAGGTAAAAGTATCAGGCTTTTCTGCCCTCCCGCCATTAGGATAGATGAGGGAACCCTGTGGTCCTGAATACATGCCTGATGGCGGGCACCTGAAGTGGGTACACCTGGGCTGAGAGACTGAGTTTTTAAGGGTAGCGTCACGGGAATGCCAGCAGAAGCCAAGAACGAATGGAAGCGGAGAGAAGAAGAGAAGCAGAGAGAATGCCAGAGAGCCCAGATAGTATGAGGACTTGCTGGGACTGCCAGCCTCCGGCCCCCCAGCACCCCTGCCTGCCATATGCCTGGTAAATCTAAATAAAAGACCTGCAAAAGCACTGAGGACTCTGACTCCTCCTTTACCCAGTCTGCTGGATGAGAAAACCTGCTCAGTGGCCTGTCCTGCCTCTGCACTCTACCTCTAAAGATTTTGTTCTGAAGCTTATTCATGGGATATTCCCTACAAAACTTAGCTTTTAACACTTTCAACTCTTTCAACTTCCAGTTTAAACACTCTTCATGTAATAACTAGTAGAATATTTGAGAAAAATGCTTCATATTTGGAGTAGCATAATTGATTAAATTATAAATTAATCTAATTCATGGCATTTTATTATATCAATACCATAATCTATTCCAGCATTATTATTTTACTATTTATAAAATAATTGGCAATAATTTAACAGGTTGTAGGGCAAGAAAAAAGTATCAGGTTTTTCTGCCCTCCTGCCATTAGATTAAATGCATGCCTGATGGCAGACACCTGGAGTAGGGTGTGGGCCTGCGTAGGTGGGTGCACCTGAGCCAAGAGACTGGGCATATAAGGCCAGGGTACCAGAAGACGACTGGAAGAAGAAGAACCGAGAGGGAAGAGAACCAGCAGAAAGAAAGAGAAGCAGAGGCCATGAGAGAATGCCAGAGAGACCAGAAACAGCGAAGATTTGCTGGGCCTGGCGAGAGGCTGACAG
The DNA here is from genome assembly GCF_964194135.1 of Talpa europaea. Lineage (NCBI taxonomy): Eukaryota > Metazoa > Chordata > Mammalia > Eulipotyphla > Talpidae > Talpa > Talpa europaea. Next base: position 51,887,288 of record NC_140076.1, read on the forward strand.
GCCCCTGCTGTATACCTGGTAAAATCCCAATCAAAGCCTAAGTGTGTTCCAGGACCCTGTCCTTTACCCTGTCTGCCCGGGTCATAGAGAACCTTCTCTGTGCCCATCCTGCCACTACGCAGCTATTTTATGTATTTCTTTTACAAATTTAATTGGCAGGTCTCACTTCCCAATTTCACCAAATAAAACAAACAAGAATGTGGCCTTATGCAGTCATATCAAAACCTGAGTTGTTGATGGGGCCTCCCCGGTGGCGCAGCGGTTGAGCGCTGGGTTGCAAATCTGACCGCAGCCTTGGCAGCGCTGGTTCGATCCCCAGCTGCTCCCCGGCCACCGGAGGAGGGTCCCACATGGCGCGCAGACCTCTCCTGCCGCCCGCTGCTCCCCTCAGCAGTGTACTTCGGTCCTTCTGCCTGCTCTGCTCCCCGCTCTGGCTCTGGTGAATTCTCTCGCCCTCCCGCGCTTCTGACTGTACCCAGTGCATGTATGAACAAAAAACAAACAAATAAATAAAATAAATAAATAAAAGCATGCCTCTATTAAAAAAAAAAAAAAGAATAAGTCAAAAAAAAAAAAAAACCTGAGTTGTTGAGTAGCAACACTCTTAGGTTCATTTTCAAATTTGATTAATTTGTAAATTACACAAAATTGTTTGAATATAATAGAAATGTAAAAAATGATTTTATCCAAATTTACAAAAAATACGTTCTGAAGTACCCTGAGTACATTTCAACTGGCTGCATCAGCAATTTCTAATAAGTTCATCAGCAGAATTTTAATACATATCACAAACGTATTTAAATTTTATGTATGTTATACTTCAAATTAGTAAATACTATAATCCTAAACCAAGACATGCACCGAATTTAAATAATTGAGTGATTTTGAATAAATGTTATGTGTGCAACAATCAAAAAATGTCATTCTTTGAGAGTGTTGCAATAGGAATTTTATCAAATTATTCTTGGAGTCAGGTTTGAAAGATGTACTTAAAGTAACTAGGAACAAAGTTTAATACCTTTGACCTTGTTGCCTAGCAATAGTGTTGTCAAACAAGGGTAAAAAGAACAAAAATGTGTACAAATTCCAATGCTGAAACCTTTTCAATCTAATGTAAAAGACACTCCCTGTAAGAATTAAAAAGCCAGTTGCATTTTTTCTGAATCTCTTCTTTTGCCATTTATGTAATCTTATTCATAAAGTTATCTTCTCTCACAGATATGATCATATATATTTTACCAACCATGGATGATTCACTTTTGCAGCAGTTGTAAATTGCTTTGTAAGAGCCATGCGGAGTACTAACCTGGGTTTGTGAGCTAATTCTGATGGCCATTGGAAATAAACTACTCCATCCCTAACTATAGGTAATCAAGACATTGAAGAATTCTGACTGAGTTCACTTATTGTCAATTGTTCTGAAAGTAATTCAAGAATTAGGTTTACATTAGCATAGGTTGCAGTAACTATAGTTTGAATGAAATGATCACATAACTGGAATATATTTTAAATCATGCATATATACATCTTTTGAGTTACTATTTGTAAACAAATTCTATACACAAAATGCACCTAAACCACACAGTTCCACCTTTTTAAAAACTACAAATTTACATAATGCAATTTGATTTCTATAAGCCAAGTTTGTAAGCATGAACCAGGAATATGAAGAGAAGCTGCAGTATTCAAAATAATGTCACAATTATAAATCAGTTGTTTAAAGCAGTCATCTTATTCATTGCACTGCTAATTGTCACTTCTGTCCCTTGGGAATTCTCAATGTTAGGAATTTTCAGAAACATGCTAAAGGAGAATTTTAAAAAGGGAAGCAATCATTGCTTGAGCCTCTGATTTCAAACTTTGGTAAGTTTGAGAACATATGGGAGGATTTTAAATAGACATTTCTAGTCTCTATCTTTATTTTTTTTTTTCAGTAGTTCTGGGATAGAAACTTATAATTTCCAAATCTAACAAGTTCTGCTTTACTGGACCATACTTTAATAATCACCGGTTTAAGAACTTTGATATAAAAAAAATTAGATTTTAATCAGTAATTCATAGTCCACAAATAAATTAAAGTCATATATGGAAATATTTTGGCCTAGATAATCCTGGATAAAGGTAACAGTCTCCCAATTACTCTTTTTTTTTTTAAGATTTATTTATTTAATAAGAACCGGGGTACAGGCCAGATGGGCAGGAGGGTGAGAGGATTCACCAGAGACCGAGACGGGAATAGAACAGGCAGGCTGACGAAATGCACTGCTGAGGGGAGCAGGGGGCGAGACAGGAGAGGTTTGCCGCTCCATGTGGGGCACTCGCCGGCTGGCGGGGATCAAACCGGCACTGCAGAGGCCGCAGACAGCTTCACAGCACTGCGCTCAACCACCTGCACCACCAGGGGAGGCCCCCAATTACTCTTTTTCCTTAATATTGGTGGTTTTCCTTGGATGTCTGTTTGAGAAGGTGGTGAGTGTTAACATATCCTGCTACAAATTCAGTAAGATTTGCCCTAATAAAATATGCCCCTATTTTGAAATTATATTTTTGAAAGGTAATTACTACCAACATATTGAAATAGATTAAAATGCTTCTTTTTAATAAAAGTAAATTTTAACTTACTTAGAAATTATAACAAACCAAGAAAAAAATATGTAACTTTAGGTAATACCATATGGGCTAATCTCTCTCAAAATAATATTTGGAAACAGCAGGATTTTTAACTGCATGGCTATAATTATTTCATTTATTTGACAAAGGTTCCCACCGCTATGTACCTTGGTTCTTGTGTTAACTTTTCAAAAATCACTGTAAGATACTAAACTCCTATGGGTTAGGGCGGAAGCACATTAAATTGAAAGAGATAATATGCATTATGAAATTCCCTACAGTCTAAAACCTCAGTACTGAATAGTATTTCGAATTTCTTCCATTTCATTTGCTCCACCTTTTATAAGCCCTCTTAACATCCTACTCCCTCCTTTCTGAAAAGGGAAAATGAAGAGGCTACACACCAATCCCTGCCAGCTAACTGCACTAGACATTTCTTCAATTCTCAGCCTTTCTTATTTCCTTGCTTTCTTTCATTATCCTGTTATTATCTTTGCCTTTCCCAGTGGCCAACAGCTGACTCTGATAGGTTTAGTGGTTTATCTTACTTTCATGATAGGGGCAGTCAGTCAACAAAGTCAATTAAAACTCTACCTAGATTTTATTGCTGTACATCCATCTTTAATGTGTTTCCCAAGGGGCAGCTGAATTGCAAAGGGATGGGTACTTGCAAAAATATATCTAAATAGGTATATATAACTTTTCAGTATACATATATATATATATACTATGTGTGTGTTCGCACTCATGTACTTGTAGATAATACTTCATCACATCATTTGTAAAGTCAATAGTTGTTTCTTCACACTTTGTTTCATTTAAAAAATGACTTATTGAAATGACTTGTTCTGATTTTATTTTTTATGCTACTGAATTGGCTTCTTGATTTAATGAACAATAATATATGGATGAGACCTTTTGCTCCAACTTATTCAGAGTCCCCCTTTACTAGGCTAGTTATCTGTTCTATTTTTCTATTGCCTTTGTTCTTTTATTATCTTTCTGTTCCTTCCTGCCATGAATTCTTTGCCATCCAAATTGTGATCACCAGAAGGCAATTCTTGGTGTCACCTGGAATTTTGTTATGAATGTAGATTTCAGGCTTCTCCTCAAGCATAATGAATTACAATATCCATTAACACAAAAATCCTCAGGTAACTTCTGTATGTTATTTTATCTTTGTGGAAACTTATTTGTAAGTTAAGAAATTGTATATTACCTATACTCATTATAATGGAATCATTTCCCCAGAAAATCTGATTATAAAGATAATAAAAATTTCATTTGTTTTATAAAAGTCAACCATAGTAATATATGGCAAACTTTAACATATGAACTCAACAAAAATAGATATAATGAAGAATTATTATAGATGTTTATTTCAGATACAGAATGATGGTTTAACAAAATCATCATTACATTAACATAGTTCACTAGTAAAATATGCAACACATATCATAGATTGAATGTCCATATTATGTATAGTATGAATAGAAAATGAATAAATATCTAGATCTCTTTTAAAAATAGGCAAAGGACACAAAAAGAAAATTTTTAAAATGTTCAAAAATAAGATATTTAGCTTTACCCACAACCCAACATATATTTGGTTTCTCATTTTTGCAATGAAAACATTAATGTTTTAATTTTAAAGATAAAATTATCAGTCTTTTATTTGGTAGAAATCATTTAGCCACCCTTCTCATATGATGAAGAAATTAAGAATATTTTCCAACAAAAATCATCTTCTAGTAAATATGCTCATACATTAATAGTTTGTGTACAGAAGAGTAGTCTTATTACCATTTCATCCCTTACCATTTTTAAAGATAAATGATCCATGGTTGCATCCATGGTTGAATTCTAATTGTTAAAAAATGAGTGTTATTATTGTAAATGAGTCATTTTCAATAAAGAATTTTAAAAAGGTAGGAAAAAAAATGGCTCAGTATTGATTTCCTTTAAGACTTAATATCTTTACATTTGCCTGAGATTATTTTCATCAAGTTCATAGAAAATTAATTAGAAAATAATCTTTATATAGTATCAGTCAATAAACTGTCACATTTTTGTCTAGAATTGTGTAAAATGCTACATTATGTTAGCATTTCACAATTAATGGCCTTTCAGCAGTTTTATTATGGGCAGCTCTAAAACAAAGCTGTCATAATAAAACAAATATCATTGTCAATCATTTAAAAACAGTATTAGATCGTTTATATCAATGTACCTCCTATACAATAGATGCCTTTCAAAATGAAATGCTGCAGTCTTACTAGCTAATAAGTTTTAACAGGGAATACTTTTCTTCCTAGACTCACTTTTCATTGAGGATACTTCCACGCAGCTCTCTACATGATGAGATGATTAATAGTTGAAGGCTACATATCTGATCTCTTCATCTACACCCAAGAGAGAGTGACTATTTCAACCTTAGTATCCATTAAATCACATTTCTAATGTGCAGAACTAGGGGTCTCTAGTGTCCTATTGTAGTTGCTACTTCCTATGTCACTGTCTAGCCATGATTCATTAGGATGAACCAAATGCTGTCCTTCTAATAATTTTAAGCTCTTATACTCCCTAGGAATGTGACAGTGTACAAGTCTCAATGTTGAGACTGGGGAAGTGAAAGAATTAACTCTAGTCCAATTTTTACCCAAGTCCTACTTTTGGGATGTGTGCTAGGCATTTCATTCATTTTTTTTTAATAAATTTTATTTTTATATTCCCCATACAATCGCAATCCCCTTATTTTGACCCCAATCCCTCCCCTCCCCATAAAATGTCTCTGGTTCATAGTTTTTTGTTGATTTTGATTTTCACTTTCTTATAGTTATTCATTTTCCTGGTCCCTTATTTAAGTTTTCTAGATTCCTGCTATGAGTGAGACCATCCGGTATTTTTCTTTTTCTTTCTGGCTTATTTCGCTGAGCATGATACCTTTCAGAGCCATCCATGTTGCTGCAAATTGCATGTGTTTATCTTTTTTGAATGCTGAGTAATATTCCATGGTGTATATGTACCACATCTTCTTGATCCAGTCATCTATTTTGGGGCATTTGGGTTGTTTTAATTCTTTATTTATTTTTCTCTGCAGTTCTCTCATTTTTTCTTTGACCACAAACAAGCAAAAGTTGTTTAAATAACAGATAAATGATTCCTCGCCTTCCTGCTACATCACTCTCTATTCTCCTTGATCTGTCTTATTATTTTTTTATAAAACTTAGCATACCTGAATATTACAGCCACCGCAATGTTGTCGAGTCAATGAAAAATGAAGAGAATTAGTTAATAGAAGAACAATGGCATGTTAGACTGATTCGTATTAGCTCTGGCTTATCAATTTGCCCAAAGCATAGATTTTTGGGAAATATTTGGAAGTCTAGACTCCAAGGAACACACAGACTCAAATGAGCCACACGCAGGTAGAATAATAAGAAATGGAGCACAGGTCTAGATTAAGTGCTGACATCCTAATAGAAATATTCCATCTGTAGAGGACTAACCTACCTGAGAGATATGAGTTTGAGACAGTTAGTATAAATGATATGTTTTGGCATTCAGAAGTCATAGACTTCATGACTCCTACCATATTTGGCTCCATGAACTCCTCACTCAAAGGAGGATAAGATAAATGTTTTATCCAAAACACTAAAATAAAATTATACGGTTAGCAATAGGGCTTTTTGTGAAGAAAATAGGAGTTCAAATTCTCCTCTATATTAAGTAGATAATGTATAATATTGAAAAATATTGTAAAAGCATAGCTGGATTGACTTAAAAAAGAGAATAGGAATGACAAAAGTTAATGGAGCACAAATGGTCTATTTTGGAATTCCAAAGCAGCAGGAATGTTTCAAATGCCATGTCTTCTCAAGAATATGAAAGTATACTCTAAGAAGGAAAATCTTGATTGTAACTTTTTCCCAAATGGACCTTTTTAAAAAGATTTTATTTATGTTTGCATGGAAGACCTGGGGTGCAGGCCAGAGGTATAGTGGGTGAGGCGATTCAGCAGGCAAAACAGGAGAGGTCTTCTGTGCCATGTGGGAGGGATCGAACTCAGGCTGTTGCCCTGGGCCTTTGCAGTGGTAGCCTGAGATTTAACCCCTAAGCCACCAGGGAAGCCCTCAAAAAAGGAGTTTCCATAGACATTGCATAAACTGAAAAGCATTCTTGTGGGGCTAAAAATTACCCTTTCATGCATTCTTTCTCTCTATCTCTCTTTTTTTCATATAAATGTAACTATATTTTTCCTGAAATATAAAATGAATATTTATTTTGTTTTGAAATATAATTTGTTTGGAGACTACAATATATCGTGGATAATAGATACAGAAGTAAAGAAAAATATTGTGTCTTCTAAATGTTGTTTGGAACATTTGTTCTGGTGTTCCTATTTTTACCTTACTATAAAAATTAGAAAGCACGAGCAATTTATTGACCTTTTGATCCAAGAAGAAAAATTCACATTTGTATTAGTGTAAAGATAAACATTAGGCCACCTATAAGCTCACTCATTCAGCAATTCACTTTCATTAAAAACAGATATTCAGGACTGAGAGAGAAAAATGAAACATGCCTTCAAAGTTTATAATCAAGGTTTGTTCTTATGACCATGTCTACAAGGAAAGGTCAAAAACATACTGTGGGGAAATGTCTTTTTTACTGATCCTGCAAAGATGGAATTATCAATAGATAAGAGCTAGATAAAACTTATAAAGGAAGTCTGAATTTTATAAATCCTTGTACAGTAATGACATCTACTAATGCTGTTGTTGACTTAAAAGGATCAGGGGTCAAAAGGTTATATTCATTTTCTATGGCTGTTGTAACAATCATCACAATACAGTGACTTAAAACAACAGAACTATATTATCACCCTTTTCTATTGCTGGCGAGTCTAAAATGAGTCTCAATGACTTAACATAAAAGTGTTGGAAGAGCTACATTTATTTCTTTAGAGGGTTAAGGGAGAATCCATTATTATATTTGCCATATTTGCCTTTCCAGCTTCTATATTCTGTCTATATTCCTTGGCTCATGCTCCCCTTCTGCCATTTTCAAAGGCAAAAAAAAAAAAAAAATGCCTAGTTCAACCCATATCACATTCACTATAATACCTTTCTTTCTTTTCCTTTTTTTTTTTTTTTAAGATTTATCCATTCATGCATAGAAGAGCTGGGGTACAGGCCAGAGTTGCGGTGGGTGAGAGGGTTCACCAGAGACAGAGTGGGGAGCAGAACAGGCAGATATACTGAAATACACTGCTGAGGGGAGCAGCACGTGAGGCAGGAGAGGTTTGCCGCACCATGTGGATTGGGCTGCAGATAGCTTCATAATGCTGTGTCTCAACCCCTTGCACCACCAGGGAGGCCCCCACTCTAATACTTTTCATAGGCATATCGCTCTCTGATTCCCTCTTGCAATTATATTGGACCTACCTAGTTAATACATGATTAACTCCCAAAAGTCAGGTGATCAGCAACTTTAATTCCATTTTGAATCTTTATTCTACTTTGCTACATTATATAATTAATGTAAGGATTAGGATTTAGACTTGGGGAGTAGGGGAACATTATTTTGTCAGTTACAGAAATACTGTCCATAGAAGAGGTGGGGATGGAGGAGGTAGGAATGGTATTCCTAAAGTTAAGAGCAATTAGAAATGTCCCTCCTGTTTGGGGAGATACAAATAATGCCATTAGGAGATGTGTGAGTTAGTGTACCTTTGTGATCCAGGAAGGTTTGGGAAAAAAAGGCTTTTAAAATTATATAATCAGTATTAAATTTTGCAGTGATAAGGTAATATGTAAATGTCTTCTTTGGTATGCTGAGTTGACCAAAGACTGAGACAGGTGTCTACATTATTTAGCCTAATAGTTTCTTAAACCTGATTTCAATATTTCATAATACAATTTAAAAGAGCCAAAACAGTTAAGTAAATAATAATGTCACAAGAAAATTTTTTCTAAAATGACAGAGATGCTAAAAAGTTCTGGAGTTTTTAGATGGTAAGATTGTATTTGATTTGTGAGATCAGCATTACAAAGGAGAGTTTTAAAAAGGTACTTCTAAGTACTTTAGTGATAAGTGCCATTTTTTATTCACTCAGTCAATTAAATGAGCATACTTTAGTGGAAAGAACAGAGACTTTAAAGTCTTGAGGAAAATTTGAGAATTGAAATCCCAGATATTCCAATTTTATCTGCTCTCTAGCAAGTTTAAACTCCCCCACCCCTAAATTGATCATATATAAAATCAGTAAAATAATGTCCAATTTATAGGATTGTTTTTTATTAGATTAGTTTCTCAAGCATCTAACATACTTCTTGCCACAATATAAACCCCTAATGTGTAGTTGCTAGTATTTTAAGGTGCATTCTAACTCCATTGTATTGATTTTTAGTCAAACACTTTGAAAACATGTTTTCCACAGACATTATAATCTTTTTTTGAACTTTCATTTTTTAGATTACAAACATTTGTGATTTCACTACACATATTTTTCAAATCAGTGAATGGTTTTAGTCATAAAATCTCATAAAACACCTGACTCCTTTGAGAAGCAACATAAAAGTTATGTTTATATGCTAAAATTTTAACTATTTATAGTAAATACAACATTTATTTCTGTATATGTAATTTTGCTATAGAGCCAGTATAAAAATAATATTAGATGACTATATGTCAGGGGCATACTTTTTAAATGTGAAAATAAATGTATTTAAAAGAGGAGAAAGTGAAAATGAATTGCAAAATAGAATTAGATTGGCATTTTGGGTAGGTTAAGTTTTAATAAGATAATTGTCTTTGAACTCTTAATGGTTTTTGTAGTGTCTGGAACATACTAATCATTAAAAAACAAGTTTGTGGAATTAAGGGAGTGTTTCTATCATTATTCATTAGGTTTTCTTAATTTTCCCTTGGTATTGATAATAAATGTCTAAAAATATGAAGACTAAACTGAGTCAAATTTTATACATATATTTAACTTCTGACCTTTATATTTGTATTCAGTTTGCCTTATTCTATAATAGTTCATTATTATACCTTTACCATTGTTTTTCAGTAAATACATTTCATTAGTATACCTGATACCTATTGAAATCAGACTAATCTCCAGATCCAATAAACTTTGAGTCAGTATTCATTGAAATACAGATTAATTTCTATATAATCTGTGTTAAATAAGAGCATCATGAAATTACTAATATTTTATGTTTGTGCACCTTTTGTGTTCAAATCATTTCATGAGTATTTTATTTCTCTCTGATACAAAGAAACCAGTATATATGCATCAATGGCTTTACCAGTACCATTCATATCAGGCTATATTATCTCTTCTGAGACTCTCATAATCCCTTTTGACACATTTATAGGTAAAATGAGTATAGATTTCTCACAGCTCTTCAGGGTACAAAAAAACTTCATAAGCATAATCCCTTTATGCAATGTGATGTGCTTTTTGTAGATTATTGATATGTGTGGGTCTGCTAGGCTTAAACGGCTGCTTAAGCCACCATTCTGGCTATGCAGTTCAGCCTTTTCAGTACAAAGTCCATTTGGTCCAGTCAATCAATTACCTAAACTTAAAGAATGCAAACTACTGACCCAGCAAATGTTCCTCTCAATTTAAACAAGAACAGGATGCAGGATGCTTAATCCCCTAGGACAATCAGTATGTCACAAGGCATGGCCAGAAATGCCTGAGAAGTCATCAACGGATATGTAAATTTGTGTCCCAGGGACTGATCAGCAAAATGTCTTGTCAATAAGATCAGAACTTTGAGTGAGGGTCGGAAGCTTGATCTCCATCCTCAAACACGGACCATAAAACTAATCTGGATTCTCAGACTCATCTCCCTAAAAAGCCTAGATAACCTAAGCATACATTCACTTCCTTCTAACTTTTTCTCTTTGTTCTCCTGCTCTGAGTAATTGACTCTGTAAAATCATTCGATAAATAAAAAGGCAGGTTTTGCCTTCTTGGCAGCATCGCATCATAAGAGCTTGCTCCATGTCTCCCATTTGACAGTGCAGTGTTGCCTGACAAAACAGATATTTTCTAATTTTCTTATTTCAAATCATGGGTTTGGTTTTAGTTGCTTCTGAATAGAGGGTTTCAAAATGACTTTCTCTCATGTACTTATATATCCTCTTATGCATCTTTGAACCAAGTAGTGGCTGATTTGTTAAGCAGGGGAAACCAATGGCCTATTTCAGTTGTTCAGATCCAGTGAGAAAATGAGGAAGCTAAAGAAATTCTCTGAAAGCAAATTTGGATTAGAGGAAAGCAAGTCAGATAAAAAATAATATACCTGAAAAGTAGTCACTAAGCAGGTGTCTAACAATTTCTTCCATTTAAGAGATAATGTATTCTTGCTTGTAATGTGTAAAATTACATCTACATATGTACACATATGCATTTTTAAAAATGTATTATATATTTTAACATGTATTATCAAGGTGAATCATATTTTAATGCAACCAAGTCTTTGAATTAGTGTTTATTCATTCAGTCATTTTGTCATTCAGTAGACAAATATTTATTTAGTACCTAATATACACTAGTCGCTGTTTCAGAACTTGGGAGCACTACATGAAATTACATAAAACAAAGGTACATGCATCAATGAGGCTTTTTATTACAGTAGGATAAAATTTTGTTTATATATATATAATATTGGTAATGATAAAGTTGTGATAAACAAAAATGCTATGAGGATAGAATTTTGGCTACTAGTGTAGATATAGTGGCCAGGGAAGGTCATTGTCTTTCATATTTAACTGACAAGTGAGTTTAAATATAACCTTCTCTACTTTTCAATGAATAATGATATAACTTTGGTTTAATGACTCTTAAGGATTCTTAGAAACTTGATAATGACACCTCCCTTACTATATATTAGCTTATGAGGGACAGTCAACATTCCCCATCAGGCTGTGTAGACAATTTGGTAGAAAGTTTTATTTTTTCCTTGGTCCACAGAATTATAACTCAGCAGCTGACTAAGAATGGAGACGACAGCAAGTATGGTGTTCCTGAATGGGCAGAGGTAGAAAAGTGATAGAATCTCCGGGGTAAATTGACAAGGATTTTTTAGCCAGGAATAGAAATATGGTTTTTGGATCACCATAATCCCATGTCTTGCTATGTACTCTTTGCCTCTAATTTTTAGAAACCTCCTCATAAGAAATACTAATCAGTGAAACAGACCTGTGGTCCTCTTGGCATTCAGTGTCTGGGTTATGTGGGATTGAGGATAAAGAATATTTTGTCATAGTATCAGGTCAGGATGTGGGATTCGGAAGCTTTATTCCACTAGACATGTTATTGTCAAGTTATGTAGGGTTGGTGTTAATAACATTTGCCAATACTTTCATTTACTCTCCCAATTTTGTATCTAAATTTATATAATCACATATTTTTTTTCTTTGGGTCCAAGGGGTTAAAAAATAGTGAAGACTAACTTGGGAAATAATCTTAAACCACCATGCACAAGATTATTTAATTGGCAAAATGAAGTACCAGCTACCAAACAAATGACTTCAAATTGCATTCACAGAATCCAACCTATTTGTTCAGTTGGAAGCTGCTTTAGAGAGATGCTACAGAATACATTCCACTAAGCTCTATAAAGAATGTTGGGAGACATAATTATCAACAAATCTCATACAAATACGATCATTCTGTATGGAAGGAAGAAATGAGAAAATGACTGATTTTCTAGAAACAATTTAAAATGATAAAATACTATATAGTTGCTTTCTTCTTTTTTTTTCCTTCTAAAATGTTTAAAAATGTAATATCAAGGATAAAATATCTCATAAAAATTTAATATCATGAGTTATTTTATAGAAAGGAAATTAATTCATACATATTACCAAATGAAAGTCCCAAATGGTAAAGCTCTTTCTGGAAAAGGTTATTTGTAATGACCAAATTCGTCACTGTTTGGAATCTTGTAAAGGTCACAATAGAAGTTTTTCACTTGTTTTAAATAAAATTCTATATTTTAAAAATAAATATGCTTTTCTTCCATTTCATAGAAATATCAATGCTGTTTGCACTATAATTTACTTTTTGAGCTTCTGACATTTACCCAGCTGACTGTCTTTGGAGGACAATCTCTTGACTGAGAAGCACTCTAGGTAAGAAAACTGTCAATTACAAATTACTGTTTGATGCATTGCAAAGTGCAGGAACTCTTCAAATTTAAAGAAAGACCTTGTTAAATACTTTTGTGTCTACTACTTCTAACTTAAATCTAAAGCAAAGCCTCTGTGTAAATTCTGAGCAATTTGACTACAGAGATATTAAGGAAGAGGAATGTTTCAATTAAAAAATAATTGTGCTATAAACTAGTAGTAATTTCTAAGTTCATAAAATATTGAACCAGATTTTAAATATTTTGAAAGCCTCACTATTATAAGCTTACATATAAGCTATCTATATCTGAATATACTTAATTCATGAGTATTGAAATCATGAAATGGAATATTATGATTACTTATACATAATTTGAACTAGCAGTAAATTATTTTATATACACAGTGCAAAGGAATAATTTCAATTCCTGTTTTATATCTATTCTGAAAATATTTTAATGCATATATTACAAAAGGTAAGGAAATATTTTCTAAGAGTAATATAAAAAGATAAAAGCCAGTAGATGAAAACGGATTGCTGAAGATGAATGAGGTTCCTCTTGAGTTAATGAAATAAAAATACAACCAATTATGATCCAAAGAATTATTTGAATATGTAAAATATGCATAATTTCATTGTTGTTTAGTTTATGCAGATGTCTATACTCATCAAAATGTAAACATCAAATATGTGCAGTCTATTATATATCAACCAAGATGCTGAAACATTGTAAAGAAAAGAGTTTTTGTCTTTAAATGTGTCTCTTTTGGGACTTCTATGTTGCATTTTAGGATAAAAATAATTATTGTTCAATTTATTGTTATTTTTGCAGAGGTTAAAAAAAAGAATTTATGTTGGATGTAAATGTGTAAGAGTAAATATATCATGTCTGTTGGGTATAATAAATGGTATGATGCAGAAATGCTACTGAAAAGATATATGCATATATATTAAAGTATGGGAGGTATAAAATATATATGTCTTCATATATATTTATTTATATACATATTCCTACACAAGCCTGTGTATGTTTGTGTATCCTGGAGAACTCAAGTGATTGTTCTTGTAACTCAAATGATTGTTCTTGTGACATTTTTATATCCAGTGACTACATTGTGATCAGTCTTTTTTATAGTCAAATAAAAGTTCTATTTCATCTCTATGATATTCACACAATGTGTATATTATTTTAGACAATACTTCAAGAATTATTTTACAAATCAATTCTGGTTTGCATAATGAAAAAGTATTTAGAATTTCTTTAATATATTTATTCAAAATTATGTTGTTATGCAATAAACTGGGTTATAATCTCAAATAGGCCAACAATTCTGTGCTCTAGGAAACTATAACCTCAGTGAGACACAAGTAAACAGGCATTTTCAATATAGCATAAGAGATAATAGAAAGAAAGTAAGGGGCGGGGGCATCAAAGGAGCAGTTGGTGGTTTCCAAGGACATATAACTACTACAATAGATCATAAAGGATTGGCAGGAATAGGCTAAACAGATAGTGAGCAGTATTGAAGTTAGCAAAAGTAGTACCAATAAATGACCTTAGTTGTGTTGCAATGAAAAGGCTAGTGAAATACAGAGATAAGGCATTTGCACATTTGCATTTCCCTCACTTTTAAAGTGTTCTTTTTTGATTGCTAACCACCAACTCTAAAGTTTTCCTCTAAAGAGTTTGAAGTACATTAGACTACAATTTCCATGTATTGACTGCAATGATTTTTGTACACTCTTGTATGGGCATGTTGATTTTTTCCTTTGGGCAAGTGAAACTTTTTATAGCATATTTTGTTTGCCTTCCTAATTCAAGTGAAGGAATTTCCATCTATCATAAAATATGATAAACAATTCAAACTATGACATAAATAACAAATTCTCACAATCAAGGTGTTACTTTCTAGGGGTGATTATTATGCCATTGTCAGTTGCAAGCTGCAAATCAGATTTTCTCCTTCTGGGGGCTAAATTCGATATACTGTATCCTGTTTCAGGATAAGCACGTGCTTATTAAGCACATGCTTATTAAGTCAGGCACCTAAAATATGTTGCAATATTATGATCAAAGTATGTTTTCTTTCATTTGTTTGTTCTTCCTTGTTACTTCTCTGGATTTTTGCTAGCATAGAAGTTACCTCTATTAAAATGTTCATCAAAGAGGTTTCAACATGGCCCATGTTAATAAAACCATCAAGCATTCCTTTATAGGGATGACAGGCAGACTGCTCATCTATTAAGAGTATTTCCTGAAGTGGCACAGAAAGCCAGGAGCTCTAGGAACAATGCCAGACATTTTTTTTATTTTTTTTAAGTAAGGTTATAGTATCATGAAGTTCCCTTCACTTCCAGATCTATCCAATTTGTGGAATATACTAGCCTACTTATCTTCACAGAATCCCTTGCCATATAGCATAACGACACTTGAAGATTCTTTTGTAACTGAGTGGATAACTCCAAAATTTTTTTTTTTTTACTCTGTAAACTGTCTTTGTCACCTAACAATGGGAAAAGAGAAAATATCCCCAGAGTTCCAATTAAAACACCTTCTATGAGAGCCATTACATGCATTCATCTTTTTCCATTTTAATTTCATATTTAAGCAAGTTTTCATGTGAATTTTTATAGAAATTATTAACCAAAAGAGTATTACAATGACCAGTTTCACCAAAATGTGGATCTTGAGTTATAACAAGAAACTCAAACATCTGTGTACCTCCCAAATTGCACAATCAGAATGATCCTGTTTTGAAATAGCTATAGAAAATTACATGTGCTTTTGTTTTTGGGGAGGTTTTTGATTACCATTTCAATTTCGCTGCTTGTAATTGGTCTGTTTAGGTGTTCTATTTCTTCTTTATCTAGCTTTGGGTGATTGTAGAGTTGTAGGAATTTGTCCATCTCCTCTAGATTGTTGAACTTGTTTCCATATAACTGTTCATAGTAGTTACTGATTATTCTTTTGATTTCTGCTGTGTCCGTTGTGATTTCTCCTCGTTCATTTATGATCCTGTGTATCTGTGCTTTCTCCCTTTTTTCCTTTGTGAGCCTGGCTAGGGGTTTGTCTATTTTATTTATTTTTTCAAAGAACCAGCTCTTGGTTTCATTGATCTTTTGGATTGTTTTTTTAGTTTCAATTTCATTTATTTCTGCTTTGGTTTATATTATTTCTATTCTTCTACTGGTTTTGGGGTTTTTTTGTTGTTCTTTTTCTAGATCTTTGAGCTTCGAGATTAGGTTGTTTCTTTGAGTTCTTTCTTGTTTTTTGATGTGAGCTTCTATTGCTATATATTTTCCTCTTATTACTGCTTTTGCTGCATCCCATACATTTAGGATATTGGTGTCCTCCTTGTCATTCTATTCAAAGAATTTTTTTTTTTAATTTCTTCTTTGATCTCCTTGTTAGTCCAGTGGTCTTCCAGTAGTGTGGCTTTTAATCTCCATGAGGTAGGATAGTTCCTTGCCTTCTTTTTATGATTTATTTCTAGTTTGATGCCTTCGTGGTCAGAAAAGATGGTTGGTATGATTTCAATCTTGGTGTATCTGTTGATGTTTGTCTTGTGCCCCAGTATGTGATCGATCCTGGAGAATGATCCGTGTGCGCTTGAGAAAAATGTGTACTCCGTTTTTTTGGGGGGTTTAGTGTTCTATAGATGTCTGTTAAGCCCAAATTCTCTAGGTCCTTATTTAGAGCTTTAGTTTCTTTACTTATTTTTTGTCTTGTTGATCTATCCATTGTTGATAGTGGTGTGTTGAAGTCTCCCACTACGTATGTGTTTTCTCTGATGTCTGTTTTCAGAGAGGACAACAGTTGTCTGATATATTTTGGTGCTCCTTCGTTTGGTGAGTATATGTTAATGAGTGTTATTTCTTCTTGAAGTATTGTCCCCTTAATCATAATGTAGTGATCATTGGGGTCTCTTTTTATTTTTTTGAGTTTGAAGTCTGTTTTATCTGATATAAGTATAGCTGTTCCTGCTTTCTTTTTTGGCCCATTTGCTTGTAGGATTGTTTTCCATCCTTTGACTTTGAGCCTATTTTTATCTTTTGTAGCTAAATGTGTTTCCTGGAGACAGCAAAAGGTTGGGTTTTGTTTCTTAATCCAGGCTGCAACTCTGTGTCTTTTTATTGAAGAGTTTATTCCATTTACATTTAGAGTTAATATTGATATGTTAGCATCTGTATTTGCCATTATGTTTGTCTTTCCTTTGATTTTATTTATTTATTCTTTTAATAACTTTTTTTTTTTTGGACCTGATGGATTTACAAATGAATTCTACCAAACATTCAGAGACGAATTAGTGCCTATCCTTCACAAACTCTTCCAAAAAATTGAGAAGGAAGGGACAATACCAAACACGTTCTATGAAGCCAATATTACACTAATACCAAAACCGAATAAGGACAACACAAAAAAGGAAAACTATAGGCCAATCTCCCTAATGAACACTGATGCAAAAATCCTCAATAAAATTTTAGCTATCAGAATCCAACAATGTATCCATAAGATAATTCACCACGACCAAGTTGGATTCATTCCAGGGGCACAAGGATGGTTTAACATCCGAAAATCAATCAACGTTATCCAACACATCAACAAAAAGAAATATAAAAACCATATGATAATATCAATAGATACTGAGAAAGCTTTCGACAAAGTGCAACATCCATTCATGATAAAAGCCCTTGAAATTCTTGGGATACAAGGAACATACCTCAACATCATAAAGGCCATCTATGACAAGCCAACAGCCAGTATCATTCTCAATGGTGAAAAGCTGAAAGCAATTGCATTAAGATCTGGAACAAGACAAGGATGTCCACTCTCACCACTGCTTTTCAATATAATACTGGAAGTCCTAGCCAGAGCAATAAGACAAGAGAAAGACATCCAAGGAATCCAAATAGGAAAAGAAGAAGTCAAACTATCACTAATTGCAGATGATATGATAATATACATAGAGAACCCCAAAATCTCCACAGAAAAACTAATTCAACTCATCAATCAATTCAGTAAAGTGGCAGGATACAAAATCAACACGCAAAAGTCAGTAGCCTTCCTATACACAAACAATAAATCTGAAGAAGAAGAAATAAAAAAAAACCATCCCTTTTATTATCGAAACAAAAAAAATCAAATATTTGGGAATAAATCTAACAAAAGAGGTAAAGGACCTATACAAAGAAAACTATAAAACACTGTTAAAAGAAATAGAAGAAGACACAAAGAAATGGAAAGACATCCCCTGCTCATGGATTGGAAGAATAAACATTATTAAAATGGCCATCCTACCAAAAGCAATATACAGATTCAATGCTATTCCAATCAAAATCTCAATGGCATTCTTCAAAGAAATAGAACAATTATTGATGAAATTCATATGGAATCACCAAAAACCTCGAATAGCCAAAGCTCTACTGAAAAAAAAAGAAGGAAATGGAGGCATCACACTCCCAGACTTCAAACTATACTACAAAGCCATAATCATCAAAACTGCATGGTATTGGAACAAGAACAGACATACAGACCAATGGAATCGAATAGAAAATCCAGAAATAAACCCACAGATTTATGGTCAACTAATCTTTGACAAAGGAGCAAAGACTATGCATTGGAGCAAAGAAAGTTTGTTCAATAAATGGTGCTGGGAAAACTGGGTCGCTACATGCAAAAGAATGAAGCTTGACCACTACCTCACACCATACACAAACATCAACTCAAAATGGATTAAAGAACTAGACATAAGACCTGAAACCATAAAATACATAGAAGGAAATATAGGCGAAACATTACGGGATTTGCACATCAAAGACATCTTTACAGACACATCACCCAAAGCAGTGATAGTGAAGACAAAGATAAACAGCTGGGACTACATCAAATTAAAGAGCTTCTGCACAGCAAAAGAGACAATAACAAAAACAAAGAGAAACCCCACCAACTGGGAGAACATTTTTGCACCCAACACTAATGATAAAGGACTGATCACAAAAATCTGCAAAGAGCTGATGAGACTCAACAACAACAAAGAAAATAATCCAGTCAAAAAATGGGCAGAAGAGCTAAAAAGAAACTTCTCTGAAGAGGAAATGCAAATGGCCAACAGACATATGAAGAAATGTTCAACATCACTTGTAATCAGGGAAATGCAAATCAAAACTACCATGAGATATCATCTTACACCAGTGAGAATGGCACATATTAAAAAAACTAGCAACAACAAATGTTGGTGAGGGTATGGAGAAAAAGGAACTCTTCTGCACTGTTGGTGGGAGTGCAAACTGGTCCAACCACTATGGAGAGCTGTGTGGAGATTTCTGGACCTACTAAACATAGAGCTTCCATATGATCCAGCAATTCCACTCCTAGATATTTACCCAAAGGACACAGAAACATCAATTCCAAAGAGCACCTGCACCCCTATGTTTATAGCAGCACTGTTTACAATAGCTAAGCTTTGGAAACAACCCAAATGCCCAAAAATAGATGACTGGATCAAGAAGATGTGGTACATATATACCATGGAATATTACTCAGCATTCAAAAAAGATAAACACATGCAATTTGCAGCAACATGGATGGCGCTGGAAGGGATCATGCTCAGCGAAATAAGCCAAAAAGAAAAAGAAAAATACCGGATGGTCTCACTCATAGCAGGAATCTAGAGAACTTAAATAAGGGACCAGGAAAATGAATATAAGAAAGTGAAAATCAAAATCAACAGAAAACTATGAACCAGAGACACTTTTTGGGGGGTGGGGGGTGGGAGGGGAAGGATTGGGGTCAGAATAGGGTGTTTGCAATTGTATGGGGGAATATAAAAATAAAATTTATTATTTAAAAAAAAAAAAAGAAAGTGAAAATCAAAATCAACAAAAAACTATGAACCAGAGACACTTTTTGGGGGGTGGGGGGCGGGAGGGGAAGGACTGGGGTCAGAATGGGGCATTTGCAATTGTATGGGGGAATATAAAAATAAAATTTATTATTTAAAAAAAAAAGAAAATTACATGTGTACATACTCTTAAGAACAATGGTAATCATGCCCACAAGCTTTTAGAGTATACTTTTGGACTGAAATGAATCAATTGTTGTCCTCTCCAGTCACTGATGGGAAATCAACCATATTGAACCCACAGGTGTTGCCCACCATGATTTTTCCATCAGGTTTATGTTGAGTAACACAATCACCCCTTTTTAACACTGCTCTTTGCACCTTTTTTGGATGTGCTCTGGTAGTAGTACCCCTGTTGTTGCAGATACAAATCCTCAACCTGAGGTGTCCCCATAGAAAGCTATTGTTTGAGTAGTGATTCTTTCATTGACAGAGTATCTTTTAGCACATTCTGGGACATTAATTTTGATGCTACAACTATTAAGAGAGATCATAAATATCTACTACTGGTAGATTTAAAAAATTGCCAGGAGTAAATGTTATTTTAGTCAGTCATTATCCTGTGCAGCCGAAAGTAATTTTTGGCCTCACTGAATACCAAAATCAGCCTCTACCACCAATCCTAAAATTGTATATGTTGGCTCCAAGTTAGACATCAGACTTTAACCTTTACACTGCCAGATTAGGAAGAAGAGAGCAACACAGAAGATGGGTAAGACCTGATCCATGAAACCAAAGAAGCCAATAAATAAAACACATCATATGCTATTTCTCCTAAGAGTTAATATTAGACAAAGAGAGGAACTGAAGTTCAGCTTTGGTCAACTAAGATAATTCAGACTGTATGTGCTTAATAACACAATAAATTGTAATTTGTGTTGTTTTTAGCACCATTTCATTATAGTTTTTAGCTTTAAGAAAATTTTTAAAATTTAGATTTATTTTTCATTAGCTTTAATTAGCAACAGAGTATTGAGACTTTACTTTTTTCTGTTGATGATCCATTCTTTATGGGTCAGGGGCTATATGTCTTTGTATGTTTATGCCCATGCTCAGAGCTAAGGGACTGGTACATAACACCAGAGAGGCAAGTGTTTGGTAAATGTATGCAATATGTCAAGGACCACCATAACTTAAAGACTGAGTCTCAAAGTATATAAGTTTTTTTCCCAAGGTGGATAAATAAATTAATGTTTATAGCTATAAATTCTGTGGCTGATGCTACAAGCAAGAGTTTTTAGGCTGTAAAACTAGGGCATCAGGAATTGCCAACCTAGAGGAGATACTATTTGAACTGAGTAGCAATTTAATTTGGAAAGCATTTCTGAAAAATAAGTCAAAACTAGGTGACAAAAGGGAAAAACTTTACCATGGAGTACAAACAGAATATGTTTACAATCAGAGAAAGAAAACAACATAAAGCATTTGGGAAATAGTTTGAAGTTGGAGGAAGAGTTCTGTGAGTGTGTTTCTGTAAATGACTTTATGCTGGGATTATAGACATTCTATCTCAATCATGAAGGGTAAGTGTTTTCAACTGAAAATAGGGAACTTAATTCTAAATGCTATGAGAGAAATAAAGAATTTGAACAAAGCAAAAGATAAAATCCAATTAGTATTTATAATGACCACTCTGACAGCAGAGAGTACAGCTTTGATATAGACAGACTGGAGGCACCAAGATCAGTCAAGAGATAAAGTGTACTTTCTAATTACATTAGAAGTGAGGTACTTTTGGCTAATCATCAGATTCTTCAATTGTTTAATATGTTTTAATTGATATTTGTATTAAAATACTTATTACAAAATCAACCTGGAAAATTTTTTAAGATTTCGTGAAACCCCATTCTGTGATAATAAACTCCCTTTTAATTGGAGGGAATTAACATTCATTTTTTGTTTAATAAAAAAGCTACATTATATTTTCAAATTTTAATTAGAAGTGGTGATTAATATATAAAGTATTACTATTTCTGTACTAGATACCCTGGGCTAGATAAAATTTGTAGCCTTATTCACATCCAGACACATTCTTGAAATTTCTTCCAAAGCAAATATTAGTGTTTCTTCCAAATTTCTCCCATCAGTGACTTCAATTAGTGATTAGTGGTTAATGCTTGTGGTTTCTGTATTTCCTCTATTAATGAAAGGTCACAAACTAATGATTACTTTAAAATGTGCTAAAATGAGTCATCCTTAAAAAATAACTTTTTGTTACTGCTCTATGGGTGTTGCTCTCAAAAATAAGATGGAGGTAAGCTGAGAAAATGAAAAATGTAATACTGAGCTTTCATATCTTTTTTTCCTCCTGGTGTGTGGGAAAATATATTCATCAAAACCATACCCCAGAAGTGTGACAGTACTAACTTTGCTATTACAAGAACTTGGGGTATAATATTAGGTAAAATGTAAATTATTAGTCAATTCAGAGTAGTCTAAAAGGACAACAAAGTGACATTTCAATTTAAACAGAACCTGCGATAGCCAACTTTAATCAGATGTTCTAATAGATGAGTGGAAGGAAAATATTGCATATTTCTTAATCCAAAAGAAAACCAATTGCTATGACAAAACAAAATGAAAATAACCATGAGAATGAAATTGAATATAAATATGGTATTCTAAGTTACAGATTCACTCTAATGTTTTCTTTCAAATATTCCATCAGAACATATACATATATAGTACATAACATATATAGTATTTATATATGTTGAATATTATATATAATGCTTAATACAATTCAACAATTACTTGTATAAATCTTACTATGGGCAAGGTGTTATGTTTTGCTGATTGACAAAGACTGAAAGAGGAATTCCTAATTTAGTCATTCACCAAATATTTATTGTGCTACTAGTCTGTATTAGTCTCTTTTCTACATATTGAGGATTTATTTCCAAGAAAAGAAAAAACTTATCACTGCCCTTGGGAAAGAAAAAAGAAATTAATCAAACATTCTCACTAGAAATGATAAAATGACAACTCTGCTAAGTGGCATGAAAGAGTGATATGACATACATACGTGAGGGATTATTCTAGTCAGAAAGGTCAGGGCAATCTTCCCTGAGGAAGTTCCACTTTAGCTGACATCTCAAGAATGAATTGGACTTCAGTTAAATGAGTTAGGGGAGAACATCCTAGAAAAGGAAACAGCCTATGTAAATTGTTTGTCAGAGGAGAAATCATGATGAGCACTATGAAGTCAAAAAAGAAGTCTGGGTGACTAAAGTGAAGAGACTTTAGGGAGGCAAGATTTCAGTGGGAAATTAACGAGAAAATGAAGCAGCAATGGGGAAATTTGTAGGAGAGGGTCTCAAAAGACAGTATCGGATTCTTTTTATTTTATTTTTTTAAGAATTATTTATTTATACAAGAACTGGGGTACAGGTCAGAGGCATGGGGAGAGGATGAGAGAATTCACCAGAGAGAGGGGGGAGCAGAACAGGCAGATGGACAGAAGACACTGCTGAGGGGAGCAGCAGGTGGGACAGGAGAGGTTTGCCACACTATGTGGTTTTCTCCCTGGCCGGCCGGGAATCGAACCCGTGCTGCAGAGGCTGTTGACAGCTTCACAGTGCAGCACTCAACTAGCTGTGACACTGGGGAGGCCCGAAAGTATCAGATTCTTATCGTAAATGTATCTCTTTAGCTATCATGTGGAAAATAAAACTTAGAACAGCAGGTCTAGCTCCGAGGAGATATGTGAGGCAGAGATGAGACTGATAGTGATTACATCACTGAGATTACTTGCAATTATCTTGGAAAATAATATAAAGTGAAAGAGGAGATGATTTTCCATAGAGTCTTGAGGATCTCTAAATTTGTTGGATAGGTAGAGGAAGATAAGCCTGCTGAAGAAATAGGGAAAAGGTAGGCATGTATTAGGAAAAAAAAAATAGGAGAAAATCATGTTATGAAAATAAAATGAAGAAGTGCTTTAAGACAGTGGCTAACTTCATCAAATAATCCAGAGATATGAAATAACTGCTTTAAAAAGTATGTATTATTTTTATAACATGAGCCAGAGGTAAGATTGGTAAAACTATTTCATAGAATCATGGTAATGGAAGCCATGATAGCATGAGCAGAACAATTAGCTGGAGAAAGGAAATTGAGACAGTAAGGATAGGTCACATTCTATTAAAGAAGATAAGAGAGGTGAGAAATGCAAGGTGGAATAAAGTTTGTGTTTGGTCTTTGGCTTTGATTTTTTTTTTTGTTTATTTAACTAATTAAATAAATTTGACTAAATTTGACTAAATCCTAAATAATATTTAGGATTTCTGGGTAATAAGAAGTTGAATATATAAAAAAAAAGGATAGGCTTGTCAGAGAACGATAAAATGCCTTCAGCACAGGTGTGGATGGGATCCACAGACCACAGGGAAAATTTTTTAAATTGAGAACATAGAGGAAAAACTCTATTGGTCAAATGGGGTGTATGGATATGCAGGGATGATCAGGGAATCTAATCTGGTGGCTTCTTGTTTTTTCATGTAGTAGGAGAGGTACAGGAAAGATTTCGTGCAAGGTCGGGTTTAAAATGAACAAGCAAAAAAAGCTCCATGGGGCATGAATAAAAATGAGTACCAGGATGCCCAAGCTTGTGCTGAGCAAACGGAGTTCAAAGATTGAGAAAATATTGAAGAGGCAGGACAAGGAATAAAAGTGGTGATTAGATTGCAGAAAAGTGGTTAGTGAAATTACTTAAATAAGTGCTCTGAAAAGAGAAAAGTAACAAAGAAATAGTTTGTAAACAATCAAATTATTCTAAGAAATAAGGTAATACTTCAAGAGCAGAAAGAAAAAAAATCAAAAATAAGTCAATGTAGTACTTAAAAAATGAAAGAATGGACATGCAATGCTTTAATTGATGGGGACAATGTTTGAAATAAGAGTTAGGGTTGGTTGTTGCAATGAAGAAAATGTCAATGAAGTGAGGCCCAGAAATGAAGAGAGAGTGGCTGACTGTCATAGAGAATGATAACCAGTTCAGTCCTCCAAGCATAGGATGCTGAAAGGAGAAGTAAATGAAAGTTGGAAAGGTAAGTTGGGGTGCAGGTTGTGTAGGTCTTTCAAGAAAGCTAAGATACAAATTTAATTATTTTATTTTAAAAGCTTCCATTGTAAAAAGCTAAGACAGCAGAAGATTCCAAAGAATATGTGAACAACAAATAGACTAAAAATAGAATGTATTTAGCCAGATCTTTTCTGGATTAAAAAAGGCCATCTGTAGGTCTGCCAATGACAGAATGATCAAGTGCCATAAGAAAAATATCAACACAGCTACACTTTGCTTCATTAAACACTGATTACCATTGACAAGTGAACCAAAATATTGGCCTTTTCCAAACAGCATGTTGTATAAATTTCTGAAGCAAAAATCTGAAATTTGATCTTTAATGCAAAATCAAATATATAAGAGGCATCTGGTAGTTTTAATACGTTTAATCACTGGGCACAGAAACAGGGACTGCTTTAAAACTGACATATTCAAATTAAATTTAATTGTGAGCATTAACAAAGTCCTGGGTGGAATCAGTGACTCCATTTCTCTTTTTCACATCTAGAGCATGTTAGAAATACAAATGGTGAAGAGGCTGAAAGTAATTCCAAGGTCTTCCAAATTTTGTCCTTAATCTAGATGTGAGGAGAGAGAAAGAAGTGCAAATTGCAAGTCAGAGCAGGCAACTTTGCTACTTTTGTTTTATCTGGCAAAACTCTTCTAGGAAAGAAATTGAAACCAAGATTAAAATGAGTCCTTGATAATCCCAAATTGACCATTTCTGACAGGTTACAGAAGATGAATTGACATAGTAAATGGAAGCCATATATTTTTTTCTACATATCCAGAAAATGCCATTTTATCTCAGGGTTGGGAAGACACTGAAGGTCATCCCTCTGCTCATATCACATAATGAAAGGTGAATCTATCTATATTCTATTCCCTTTCATCTGAAATAGTTTCCCTTTAAATAGGCATTTAAACATGACCATACTGTAATATCTTTACAAAGAAATTCATTTTCTTTGTATGATCCATGTATATTATATACAGATATGCCAATGTATACTAAAACATGGAAATTTAATTTTTCTATTTTTTTGTAATCCATGATTAAATTTCTCTTTGTCTCAACTAAAATATCAATTTAGTAAATTTAAATATGTAAGAAATTATTTGGCATGAAAAACCTACTTAAGAAGCTTCTTTCTAAAAGCTTAGAATTACCATTTTCTTATAAACAGAAAAAAAGTGTTCAGCTAAAATGATCCTTCTACATACACTGAAGAAAATTTGAAATATCATATATTAGCAATACTTTATTAGCCATTGGCTTTTGTTACAAGATATACTTGAGATGTTGTCAATTCTTTACAATCTATTTCTATATTTAATTTTCAATCTTAAAAATATATCAGGCTTCATATATTTTGTGGATTCAGTTTGATTTTACACCCAAATTAAATCATTTGGTTCAGTTTTATTACATCATATGATATGGAAAAAAAAACTATTATTTACTAAAATTGACTTCAAAATTCTACATTTCTTTTGAATTTGCTTGTAAAGTAATAGCTTTGAAATTACCATTCCAAATGAAGTAATACACAGTGACAATCTTAATTTAATAATTATACCAAGTCTAGTAAATGCTTGAGATCATTTTATTCCTTTGAACAACACACAAATTTAATATATTGAAAATCAAAGTTGGAGTGTAATGAAGGAAGCCTATAGATGCAAACACTAGCTTGATTATGATGCCTCAGGATCTGAGCAGTCTATCATGCAAAGCCAAGGAAACTGAAAACCATACGGCTGTCAATGGCCTTGAGGAACTAGAATTATGTGGAAACTTTACTAAGAACTCTGCTGCCCAGTTTCCAGCACAAAAAAAAAAAAAAAAAAAAAAATCACCTCATCTTACAGCACTACTAAACCTCTTAAACATGTCCTCCTATTGACTACTTATCTCTGACAAGTCTGAGAAGAAAAACTGCAAAATCTCATTAACAATTTGACAAATATATAACTACCCAAAACATAATTAATAATCTGAATTCATTTACCCACTGGGCATGTTTACATCTGAACAGACCAATCAAAGAATTATGTTCATATTTTCCCCATATGGAGGTTCTTGTCAGAATAAAGCAGTTTCTATATTACACTTTCTAAAAGCCTGCTTTGGGCTACAAAAATAGCATTAGTTAGTGGAGAAAGTGGCATTAAAATACAAACATACTGAGATTTCTTGATTTTTTTTAAAATTTAAAACAAAATGTTGAAAGAAATTATCTATTTTGTATTTTAGATATTCAAAAAAATGAAGCCAATTAAAATGCGAGATTTTGCTTTAAAGTATTTGCCAATTATTTTCTACCTTTTATTCCTTTTCTTGTTTCTGCAATTGCATTGCTTTGTGGATTAAACCCAGTTCTAATTTGAATGTCACAGAAGATCCTTTTTGATCAGAAAAAGAGTTGAAATACAAAAAAGACCTGATTAAGAAACTGTGGAGCAGACTTATATACATAACCCTGAGAGATTAAGAAAATAAGGACACACCCACACACAAATTATATCAGTCACTTATGTACAGCATGACCTTTATATTGTCATATATGTAAATATATTTTTCTTAAGATGACCTAGAAGAAAAATGCACATACAAGCACATTTATTATTGTATAAAGTGGGATGCCAATGATGTTCTTGATGAAAATATAAATATATTCTATACTTTTTATTAGGACATTTTACTTTTCAACATAGGGTCTTATTTGTTTTTTTTTAATTTTTTTAAGATTTATATATTTATTTATACAAGCACTGGGTACAGTCAGAAGCGTGGGAGGGTGAGAGAATTCACCAGAGCCAGAGAGGAAAGCAGAACAGGCAGATTGATGAAGTACACTGCTGAGGGGAGCAGGGGGTGGCAGGAGAGGTATGCGTGCCTTGTGGGACCCTCGCCCTGCGGCTGGGGATCGAACCAGTGCTGCAGACGCTGTGGGCAGCTTCACAACACAGCACTCAACCACTGCGCCACCGGGGAGGCCCAAAATAGGGTCTTATATGATCACCTAGAAAAGTAATTCTAGAAATAAAATTTGGTTTTGATTATTATAAAGATACATAGAAGGAAGTGTATTTATTTGTGAGCACTGAGGGAGAGAAATTGTCTATTGGTTATTATGCTGTGTAGTTTTCACCTCTTTCGAATACTGCCAAGAAGCTAAGGAGCTTGTTTTTTAAATTGAAATATGACGGCTACTGATAATTTTGAAGTGAATATATTAGGAGTTATGGTGAGAGCTCAAGTGGAGATACGTATTTAGAGGGAGATGAGGAGTGTGTTAATGAAGAACTTTCAATTTGAGTGGGGTGATATCAGCATGTCTTAATGTTGAGCTGGAATAATGGGAGATTAAGATATTAATAACTTCTGATATCAATCTTATTATTAAAGAATGAAAGATTCTGTGAATGAAAGTATGGGGGTAGGTCAAAACTACAAGTTAAGAAGATGTGGCACACCATCTGCTGTAACAAGAGAAGAAAATATGGTAGGTATGTAGGTAAAAAGTTGTAGAAGGTATTTTGCATTTTATGGTTTCTATTTTCTAAATGATGTATAATGTGAAGACATTAGTGTAGAATGAAAGGATAAGACTGAAGGTGTTCGATGAAGAAAAGGTATTGTCTTTTTTTGCCTTCACAGCTATGCACCGAAAGGGAACATGTATGGCTAAGCATATAATACCATAGTCCCTTTCTACCTCTCCACCTTCATACATCAATCTTTTCCTACCAGCACCATATTTTCCTTATGCATTCCTTTCTGTCATTGGGCAAGATGATTCCCCCCCCTACTCAGGACTATAAAAGATTCATCTTTTCCCATGAAGTCCTTTTCTGCCAGCTTCCACAATTCAGGTCTCAGCAAAACTATTTCCCAATCAGGGATATATTACAGAGGTTTATAAAGTTCCCCGGGGTTTTCTGTATCATTACCCTATTTCATTATTTTTATAATTTTATGCCTAATGGACTGCAGGTGTGCAATATTTATTTGTTCAGTGAATAACTTTAATTACTCTCTTCTATTTCTTGAATGCTTATTTATTGTCCTATTTTTTGTCTGCTCTTATATCCAGACCCAAATGTAATATCAAAGTAATATAATTAATTATATTAATATAAAAGATGCTTCAAATTTTTCACTAACTACCACATAGCTCAGTTCCTAGTACCTAAGAAGTTACCAATGCATATCTGTTGGACATCCGAACAAAGCATGGAAAAATGCTAGTCTATTTCACAATGATTTTGCTAAATTAAATATGATACCAGTTAGCTTAAATGACCATGTAATCTTCTCCAAAATGATGTAGCTTTTCAGGTGCTTGGGTCATTCAGAAATGGGAAATTGCCAGGCCTGAATGAGACAAGTGAGTTCATGGTATTTGCAGTGGATTGATTATAATGACTGGGATATTAGAGGTCAAGAAGGGACTAGTAAGAAAGTAAGAGAGAGAGAGTTATGATTAATTTATTGGTAAAGTTCAGTGTAACCAAAGAATTATGTTGTGAAATGTAATTAAACAGGTGAGATTAAAAACAAATAGCAAAATGTTGTTAGAGAGGAAAATATTTGAAATAGAGACCTCAGAAATAGCACAGTTTTGTTAATTATAAATTGTGAACATAGCTCGCATCATAGGAAGTGAATGGCTGACCTAAAGTGAAATAAATGTTCACTGGAGGTAAAGAAGCAAAGGAATCAAGAGTACAACAATTTGGGATGTTTCTCTTACTTAAATATTGCAGTTGAGACTGAAGACAGGAGTAAGGATGCAGACAAAGACTATTACAAATTAAATTCTTTAGTTAATGAGAAGAGAGTGAGTATGATGTCAAGATAATCAGGCAGAAAAGAGGGATAGTGCATAAGAGATACTCAATAGAGTAAAATTTTTGTGGCCATTATTGTTTTGATTTTTACATCTGAACACTTATCAAAAGGGGTAAAATAATTTGAAAGTTAACACTATGAGAAAGAAGGGCACTTTACAAGTTTCAGCTTGAAACATAGGAAATAGAAAATTAGAGAAAAATAAAAACACAAAGACTGCCTCCATTAAAAGGACATCAGTAGAAATGGCAAGGAACAGCCAGATCAAGAGAAAGGCTGATGGAGATAAGGTTGCTGTGATGTATAATAGCAAGAGGATTGTGATTTGAATGAGGATTATCACCACACATTCTTGGATGGAAATAATAACTTGTTTCATTGATGAAAGCATTGAACAGAAACTCTGGCCTATCAGTATTCATAGTGCCCTTTAATCTAGAAATTACAAGTCATCAACAAGGGAATAATTGTCCTTGCTGAGTCAAAAGTTAGTTGCTTTTTCCTGCTTACTACTTATTTATATCCCACTCGAACCAAAGAAAAGTAATGTCAGGTACACAGATAGACCTCAATAAGCATTTGTTCAATGAATAAATACCATTTGCCATTATCTGCTATTCTTTGATTATCTTTTATTCTTTGATGATCTGCTACTTTTGATTACCTATTTCATGACTATTTCTTAACTGCTTATTCCTTTGCTTCTGAATACCACTGAAGGGGAAAAAAAAATCACATTTTTACAAGTAGTCCCAAATTATTGTTTTTCAACTATTTCACATGCCAGTAACTCCCTATCAAGTAACAGATGCTGTTTCTGCTTTGTGATATCTGTGCCTAATTTTGCTAAAAATTGCTATCCATCATCAATTCTAGGAGCCCCATGGCATCTTATGACATCTGAAGATCAATTGCTGCTAGAGTCAATTATGAAAAGCATTGTTTTAATGGACCTATAATTGATATTGGTATTTTCTATTTTAAGAATTTGCTCAGAATAGTCACATTATTGTTTTCAATCATAAGCCACAAAAAAGTCTAGATCTAGTTTCAGAAAAGTGTTTAAATGGCTCTATTTTCAAATAATTTTTTAAGGTTTTGAAAAAAATGAAAATTAACTATAGACTTTTGTTGATAACAGTAATTTTTATTCATTTTTTCTGTTATCTCATAAAATTATATTTTATCATTGACATAGGCTCTTAAAAATGATCCACATCATCATTTAACACTTTTCTTTGTGTTCTTGAGAAATTTAGCATAATAGAGCTCAGATTCATAAAATTATTCTCAAAATTACATTTGTTGTACCCATAGTACATTCATTCATAGGTCTTGTTATGGCATGAAATCCTTGTCTCTGGTAAGAATTTAATAGTTTTATATATTTTATTGACATAATATCAGTTTATAATACTGTATATGATTCTGAGGTATAGAATCATACCTCTTCAGATATATACTACCTCACTATACCTACCACAAAGACACCTCATCCATAGTCCGATGGGATTTTTTAATGTTTAATAAGAATTCACATTTACTAAATACAAAATTTCTGTTGCTATGATTTAGAAGCAACATGATGCAGTTAAAAAAACAAAAGTAATGAATGTTGAACATTGGGTGTACCATTGCATGCTTTTACCAAATACTTTTTAATATTCAGGGACTAACCAAAAAGTATGATAAAGCAATATAGAAAAATTGAGTTGTGGTTCCCAAAAGAGGTATGTATAATTTGTTAAAGAATACAAGCAAATAACAAAGAAATAGAATTGTGAAGTAATAAATTATATGGTCACATATTAGGATGGCCAGATATATTACAGGTTTCCTAGTTTAATTTTATTTCAGATAAGCCATATGTATGCCTCAGATATTGCATTAGAGATATGCTAGTTATGCCTAATGAGGCAGTCTTAGCATATACAGAGAATGGATCCAAGCTAAACTTCTTATATAAGGAAGCCTGCACGTAGGCTCTGTCATCTAGGTAGAGAGAGTTATCCAAGTGATGATTGAGAATTGTAGGTAGAAGAAAGAGCACATGCAAAGAAAGTAAAAAAGAGCCCAATGCATCTGGAAGGCTGCAGTGATTTCAGTAGGAAGGCAAGCATGGCAAGATGGAGTTGGAGAGTTAAGAAGGAACTTTATTATGGACTAATAACTATGGTAAAGAAACTTTAATTTATCCACATTTAACTGTTCTGATTTGATTACTATAAATACTACCTGGTTTTCAGTGTGTATTTTCACTTTAATTTGGAAGGGTCTGATAAAAAATGGAATATATATATGTATATATATATACATATAAATATATATACATATACATACACACACAATATACCTGAGAAATGATGGTTATGTAAATGGGAATGGTGGCACTAATGGAAGAATAGAGGAAGCACTAAAGAGACAATGGAGTAAATTCAGGATCCACTTAAAAGTTATCAACAAGCAACTATAAACCAGAGACACACTACGGTGGGATGGAGGGAGAGGAAGGATTAGGGTCAAAATAAGGGGGGTGCAATTATATGGGGAATATAACCAAAATGAAAATGCATATATTGTGCAAAAATGAAAAATGATGTAAGAATTATATAAAATATTTTTAAAAAGTTATCAATAGGATTTTTTTGTTTGTTTTTGGTTTTTTGTGAGATCCTCGCGGGTGGCCAGGGATCCAACTGGCGCTGCAGAGGCTGCGGGCAGCCTCGCAACCCAGTGCTCAACTGCTGCGCCACCAGGGGAGGCCCTCAATAGGATTTATTTTATTTTTTAAAAGATTTATTTATTATTTTATACAAGCACTGGGTACAGTCAGAAGCGCGGGAGGGTGAGAGAATTCACCAGAGCCAGAGCGGGGAGCAGAACAGGCAGAAGGACCGAAGTACACTGCTGAGGGGAGCAGCGGGCGGCAGGAGAGGTCTTCGTGGGACCCTCCTGTGGTGGCTGGGGAGTACCGGGGATCCAAATGGCACTGCAGAGGCTGCGGGAAGCTTCGCAACCCAGCGCTCAAGCACTGTGCCACAGGGGAGGCCCTCAATAGGAATTTTTAATTGATAGGATGGGATAAATACAGGATCCATCTGAAAGTTACAAAAGGATTATGTGAGGGCTTCCCTGGTGGCACAAGAGGTTAAGACACAGCACTATGAAGCTATCTGTAGCCACTGCATCAATCCCCAGCCAGGAGTTCAATCCCAGCCAGGGAGGTGACCCACATGGTGAAGCAGACCTCTCCTGTCTTGCCCACTGCTCCCCTTAGCAGTATATTTCATTGGATCTGCCTGGTCTGCTCCCACTCTGTCTCTGGTGAATCCTCTCACCACCCCCCACACACCTCAGGCCTGAACACCAGTTCTTGTATGCATACATAAATCTTAAAAAAAAAAAAGGATTATGCAATTGATCATATGAGGGGAATAAAGCAGAGGTAAAAGTTCAGGATAACAAGCAGATTCCTAATTCATCTTATAGGAGTATTAAGTTGAATATTTAAGCTTGGAAACAGTATGAAAAAAATGCAGGGGCAGTGGCATTGTGATGTGGGGAGGTACATAGGGTATGAGGAGCATTTGTAACCACCAAGAGATTTCTAGTGGGTATTTCTTTAAATGTCAGTGAAGACCAGATGAGAGATTTCGGTTTCAGCAGCAAATTGGGGTATTGTTATCTTAAAGATAAATGATCATCTGGTTCCAAATGACCTACATCAAAATCATCATGAGTCCATGTCAAAATTCCTAGGCTCCAATCAGACCTATGAAATCTAACTTTATCACAAGCACCCAGATGATTTATATACACAGTGAAGTTTGATAATACTTGATAGAGATGATAGTTGAAGGGCTGTACCTGGATAATCTCACTCAAGGAAAGTATTCTGTGATAAGAGCAAATAGCTTAGAATGATATGGATTATTAATAAAAGAAACAAAGTCTCTAGGGAAACTTAGGTACTACCAGAGAAATTATAAGAAATAGACACAGATGGTGTTAGGTGTTATAAACCAAGTTTATAGAGTTTCAGATTTACATGATTCAAATTAAATCTAACAAAATATACTATACTGAAAATCTGTTTTTTACTTATGCTGCATGCTACATGCTTCAGACTGTTTGCCTAACCTATACATTTCCAGTACCTACCATATAAGATGTATTCAAAATTTTTTGTTTAATTAATGCATGAAAATGTTCAAGACTTGGTAATGACAAACTGTACTATTTGCCATAAATAATATTCTTCCAGATGGAAGCTCTTCTGAGGGAAGAGATATATTATAAAAATAACTTTGTAAATTTTCTATTAAATAGCTGAGGCAAATATTGTTTTCTAACTTTAACTTTTGCTCACATGTAAATATTACCCCAGAAATGATGGTTATTTTATATATACATATTTGGAATTTGATTCCCATAGAAAAATTGTCATATGGTCTTACTAAATGGAACTATCTTTTTAACTATTGTTCAAAACAATAAGAAATAATTTACTAAGATGTTAACATGATTCTATTATAATGTTTTATCTCCATTCTTTGATTTCCTCTGTGTTATAAATATCCATGTTGGAGATAAGCGCAGCACCTTTTCAGGTATACATTAGATGAGTTGGCATACATAACCCAAGGCTCTGTATTTTAAAACTCTTACCGGGATTCAATTTTTAAAAGAATGAAAAAAAAAGAAATGAAAGAAAAAAGCATAAAATGTCTCTACATATAATATCTCTGTCAGTATATTAATGTGTCTAGTTTTTCAGCATCTTCTATTTCAATTTTGATTTGGTCACTCAGTGATGTTTAATTCACCTCTTCCATTTTAAATGGAATCCATCTCCCATGCACTTTTTCAATGCCACTAAAATTTTAATTTGTATTTATCTCCATTATTTAGCAGATGAAATTAGAACATTAAACAGTAAAGTAAATACAAGAATGTTATAAAATTATTACAATATATATTCTAGGTTACACCAGAAAAGACCTTGTGTGCTAGAAAGGAATGTTCATGTAAATGAAACTTTCCTATATATTAGTATTTCAGTCAAAAGAAATGACTTCCTTTCCCCCTTAGGCAGAAAGAATGAATCTGCATTTAAATGAAAAGATAAATCCTAATTCAGATCTCAGCTACAGGAATCAACAAAAATAAATCAGATGTTGGATGAAAAGGTGCCTCTAAAGTTATATTGAATTACATATATGACAGTTTAGATCTCATCAAAGGCAACAGATTAATTCTCTCAAATTTCTGGCCATCTCTAAGTAGTTAAAAATATTCATTGTGCAGTTCATTTTCATCTCATTTTTAATTACATTTGAGTATAAAGAAAAAAACATGTATCTTTAAAATAGTCTTATTGTAAATCTTGATTTTGTGTATTACTTTTCATAATATTGTTCACTGAAAAATCACCTTCCAGAAACCTGTAAAATAATAATAGCTACATGTGAAAGACCTCCTATAAGATGCCATTTCTGTTTATATTATCAAATATGCTGATTTCAACATCAAACTAGTTATCAATTTAGAAATTATACCAAATTCAAAATTTCTACCAATATGGAATTCCAAGAGAGCAAGGATACTGTTTAGTTTGCCAACTTATCTTGCCCTGATAAGATAATTCAACACTTCACAGATGTTCCATAAAAGTGAGATTTGAATAAATCAATTAACAGATAGCTTAATTTCCCCAAAAATCCAAAATGTTAAAATTAACATGGACTCTAATAACTGCCAATATATTAGAAATAAAAAGTAGAAGGGACCATGGGGGACATGGTTGACTAAGTGTGTACCACTCACACAACAATTAGAAATTCAGGGACTGCAATTTGTGAAATACCATTTTCTTTGCTTCTAGTACAAAATGCTGGCTGTACATATAATGTTCAATATTCCTGATTGCATCACAGTGGGCATTAGTGACTGCCTCTTCTGAGCTTCCATATTTCTAACAATATTGCATAATTATGCTTTCATAAACTGTGAGCATACTGTTCTATCTCCTGTAAGTACCTCCACTTTGTTCTTCATTTGGCTAATGCCCAATTTCCCAAGCTGCCCCTGTACTCTTTGTCAGAGACCATATTTGTATCTTTTTTCCCCCATGTAGGTTACTCCTATATAAGGAAGGGAATACACATCTAGTTTCTACACTTCTCAACCCCATTTGGATATGGATGTGGATGAGGCACTACAACTCCCTTTTAATAATGGGGTAAAACAGAGTAATACATTCTTCTTGGGTAGAGGTGGGTGTGTCTCTTCTACTCTTTTTTTTTTTCCTATCTATGGCTGGGGTCAGAGAATCCAAGCTCTTAGGAAATTGCTGGACCACAA
Source organism: Talpa europaea (assembly GCF_964194135.1). Taxonomy (NCBI): domain Eukaryota; kingdom Metazoa; phylum Chordata; class Mammalia; order Eulipotyphla; family Talpidae; genus Talpa; species Talpa europaea. The sequence goes on from NC_140076.1 coordinate 51,923,242, forward strand.
AAATTATAAAAAAAAAAAGGAGCTCATTTGGATGAGACAAACACCAATAGATTTTGTTTAAGAAATGTGTTTAATTTTAAAGCAAACCTGGACTCCTGTATTTAAAGCATCTCTATTTACAATAGCCAAGATTTGTAAACAAACTAAATTCCCCAGAACAGATGAGTGGATCAAGAAGATGTGGTACATAATCACAATGGAATATTACTCAGTGATCAAAAAATATAAACTCATGCTATTTGTAGCAACATGGATGGAACTGGAAGGGATTATTCTAAAAGAGGTGTTCCAGAAGGAGAAATATACTAGAAACACTAGATGGTTTCATTTATATGTGAAATCTTGAGAAATCATACAAAGGATCAAACTATGACAAACTGTAATACTGACCTTCAAATGCAGATAATAGATTTGAGACATACAGGAGGGGAGGGTGAGGGGGAAGAGTAGAAAATGGGGAGGAGGGCGTAGAGCACAACTGTCTATGGTGGAGGACTATGGGTGCTTTGGTGGTTGGTCAACTATGGTGGCCACATCTAAGGGGAGAAATCCAATATTGTGAAAAAATAAATACTTTTGAAAAAAATAAAGCAAAATAAATGTTTATTGTGCAGAGTCATTGTACATTTTGTTGTTGTTACACAAATGCATGTGCCAGTCTCTCCTATCACAGGAAATCTGACTACGTGAATCAAGCAGACCCCTGACCAGAATATTAATTTACAAGGGCATTATGAATCACTAGAATAGTATCAGTGACAAGAAAACCGCCTTTCAGGAGGTGTACTAACATGAGTGGAAAGAAATTTTTTAAAGCTGCTTTGGGAGAGGACAGAATGGAGAGTCTAAGGGCAGTATGTACAAGTAGTAAAGCATCTTAAAGTGCCTTCTAAGAATGGTGGGATGATTAATTATATAATATGTTGTTGTTGTTGTTGGAGAATGCAAATGTCGGTTCACAACTGAATTTCTGAGGCAATACAGAGATGAATCAGTCTTTGCCAAACTGATTCTGTGCAGCACTCAGTCACAATGCAGGTTATATATTGAACAAATATTTTTTCAATTTGTATTTAAGCAAATTTAGCAGTGCCACATATTTGGCCTAGCAAAGAATTAATTTGTCAATGTTTAGTTCAATGTACAAACTTTTTATATATTGTATGCTATATCTACCATAATGCTATTACATAGTAATAGTGCCTTTTCTAAATATGTAAGAAACAGATTTAGAATCATCATATAGCATGGTTTTTTGAAATATTAATAATGAAACAGGGATATCATTTTTTCTACTATTACAGAAGTACACATACTTCTTCATAATTGGGCATTCTCCGAGACTACATTTTGTCAATTATCCCAACAACTATCATTTTATATGCCTTGAAACTTTTTATGTTAACATCGACATTTTTTTTCATACTCATTTAAAACTTACATTCTTCTACAACCTAGAAGGTGATTATGGTTCATTTCAGAATAAGCATGTGAAGAACTTAGGTGGATCTTCTGCTGTATATCATAATTATATGATATATGTAGCTAAATAAACAAAAGTATACAAGTCATTACTACTTCTAAGAGATGAAAATGCAAAGAACAGTTCCAGGCATGCTGAATTTAATAGAATATTAATATGAAGTCATGTTAGTTAGTAACCTACTGTCAAGCACTGCCCAGTGATTGGGACCAAGTTTCAGAGACTAAGATCATATAGAGGTCACATCAAATCTAGAACACATATCTACTTGGCTTTAAAATACATGCTTTTCTCATAACCTAATGCTGCCTTATTTGAAGCAATGTACAACTGTAGTTCCTCTCCAGTCTAGGCAATAATCTGAAGCTTTTTCTTCTGAGAGCTAAAAATGTCACTCCAGTGTGAAAAACCCAGCCAACCATATCCTGACCAAAATGAATGAATGAATGAACGAATGAATGAATGAATAATATGATAGTGGCAAACTGCATCCACACTGCCAGTACCTGAAAATTTGAGTGCTTATTTTACTGCATAATCTGTTGCTGAATCTTAGTCATGTCTCATGCATAATCCACTATTACAGCTACTTTTCATAGTTTGGTTTTTATGGTTTTAAAATATAATTTAAAACCTATGGTCTCCCACCTGGGGTTCATTAGCATTCAGTTGATCATACAGCTAATAACCAATACTCACTCTGGGAAATGGAGTTAGAAGGATTTAGGTTGCTTCTTAGATAGCTAATAACCCAGGTTGAGCTTAGACTTGTTCTTTTTATTTTTTGAAAACTTTTTTCATCTCATGATTGTATCCCATTTGATAGTAGGTAGAAAGAACAACTTGAAAAGATAATAGCATTGATGATAATAAACTGAAGGAATATATTTTTTCAACTCTTAATCTTTATCCCCTTCTTTGTTACAGCATATGAATTAATTAATTATAAGGTATTCCAGTACACATGTACATGACTAAACAAACCAAAAATATTCATTCATTGGTATTAGAGTGAATAGAGTGTTATTTACTGAAAAATTTTAACTGTAGTGAGAAGCAATTTTATATAGGGCTTAATCATTTGCTCCTCAGAATAGGAGACAGACTTTAAATTCATCTTCGGAAGAAAATGAGAAATTAAAGTATCACATCTGTTATAGTTACCTGAGCAGAAATAGATGGGCTACAAACTTGACTGCTAACTCCCTCTTGCCATCAACTTGCTCACCAAATTAGAATAAGTTGCTTAACCTCTCCTTTAAAAATGGCAATCAGAAAAATAACTCTCCTCAAAATTTAACTCAAAGAAAGAGTCAATGGAAATTTTATTTTCTGAATATAGTCACCTAATGTTCAATCCTCAAGCAGAGCCTCAGCTTTTGTGGGTTTATGTTTCCCTTTCTAAACACTATATGCTACAGTGATTATCAGGATAAGCAAGTTGATTGATTGCTTGATCAATCGATTGGTCACTTCATTACATTGGCCTAGAAATGAGAAAATATAATATTGTATCTCACTTGAAAGACATTTACATCAAATCCTCCACTTCACTGTATAAAACTATGCTTGTATTAAAGTGCCTCATTTACAGGAAAAAAATAAATAACTCCCTGCCAAAAAAAAAAAAAGAGCAATGTAACATAATTACTCTTGGCTTAGAAGCCTACTATTAGTTTATTCAATGACTTTTCCACATGGTGCTGGGAGAATCTGACATGAAGAATTTTTTTTAGAAAAAACATCTTCATCTTACTTATAATACAGACACAGAAGAAAAATATGAACTGTGGAAATAAGTTCACATTTAACAATGACAGACTACTTGCCACATAACTTCCTTAGGTTTCATGTCCCTAGTTCTATTTTTGAGTTGCAAGTGAGTAGTGAACAACATCTTAATAATTCCTGAGAGAAAATCAGTGGATCTCTTCTACTAGATCACATAGCCAGTTACCACACTATGCAAATGTATTTAAATAGACAAGAGAAGAGTAAGGGGTAAGTGAGGCATATAAAGGCTCAAGACCTGGAAATAAGCCAAGATGTTGAGTGTTACATTTTTAGTACAATGTGAGAATAAGATAACTGCAGAACATGTGACAATTCTCAAAGCAGCAAAAGCAATAAATGTGTCAATGTGAGTTCCCTATAGATTCCTGGTAAGAAGGAATTCACTAACCTATAGAAGTTTATGATTCAAGTCTGTGTAGTTAATACCCTTTCATGGAAGCAATGTAAATACTGTAAATACAGATCTTGGGTGATCAACCAAGTTGCTTTAAACCTTGTTTGATCGCTTGCCAATAATTTTGGGTATTTGAGTTAATCTCCTGCACTCTCACCTCTTCATTGCAGAAAAAAAAATAACAATGGTACCTGATTATTAAATCATGACATTAAGAAGATGATAAAATTTTCTCACAAGAATGGTATATATCAATTATCAAAAAAACATTTTTATTGATAAAATAGTTGATATCAGGGCAGGGAGACATAGGGCTTATCTGCTTGCGGTCCATATGGGTAAAATATGATAAAGTTTAATGGGGCATCAAAGGACTTTCTTATCTAGAAGCTCCAAAATATACAGAGTGATGTACATTAAACTAGCAAATAACATTAAACCAGGATGATGGAGGAGGAAGAAAAAAAGAGAACAAGAAGAATAAGAAGAGGAGGGTGAGGAGATGGAGGAAGTGGGAGGAGATGGAAAGAAAAAAAGAACAAAGATGTGACTGGGAGCTTTAACAGAAATATATTGCCAGAAAAAGGAAGAGGGGATGATGACCAAAAGTTGGTTATCATAATATCAATAATTAAAAACATGACATATGTTACTTAGAGAAGACTAAATTTCAGCACAGTTTTTGGAGGACTAACATAATGACCAAGAATTTAGCTTGTTCTGTCTTACTTTAGGGAGAGTCCAGGCTTAATATGTAAAATATAAGGATGCAAAACACTGAAGTTAAGAATAATTCTAATACCTAATAATGAATTTCAGGAAATTATAAATAATTAATTTTTTTGCTAATAGTGTGTACTTTGATTCCATTTATTTGACAGGAGATCACCAGTAAAGTGGATATAATCTTTTACATCACTATCTTATCTATTTTGTGTCTTTGATGTATTATATTCCTCTTCTCAAATTCTGTATTTTGGAATGCCCCAGAACTCAGTCCCCTTTTTATGTCTATTTATACTTATCCCCAAGATCTCTGTTCACAGCTTTAGTTCTTATCTAGACTCGATGGCTTCCAGCATGTCCCCAATTGCTCTCTCTCCTGTGAGCCTGTGTAACAGTTACATATGCATGTTCAAGAAGCACTTCAAATAAAGCATTTTTCAAAACAGAGCATACGATTTTTCCCCAGTCTCTCCATTTTCTTCCAGTTTCTCCCACTCTGCAATGGTTCTATTCACTCGGGTGATTTGACTCAAAATTCAGGGAACATCCTTTATTCTTCTCTACAATCACTATATCTAATCCACTGGCAAGTACTTTTCACTTTAGCTTCAAGTCACATCCTGATACCAAGTACATATGATGACTCTATCACCCTCCTGGTCAAGTCACTGTCACCTCATGCTGAATATTGGAGCTGACTTCTATCTCTTGCTTTCATTCATACCCTCTATTGCCATTTTGCACACAGCAGCCAGAAAAATCTATCAAAATATAAATCAGATTATGTCAATCTGCTGTTCAAGCAATCCCATGACCTCTCATAATCTTTCATTACTGTGGAAGAAATGCAAATCCTTTATCACACTCTACATGATTCCATGTGATCTAGTTATTGCTTATCTCTGTGACCTCATCTCTTAACACTCTCGATCTTATTCTGCTCCAGCCACCCTGGCCTTTATCCTGCTCTCTCTGCATGCAACACTATTTATTCCCTTAGATATTCAAAAGTCTCACTGCTTTCCTTAATTCAGACCTTTGCTAAAAGTCACCACTTCACAGAAGCCATACTGTTGATACTTTAAAATAGCACACCACTCCCAAACCTGTAGTCCTCTATCACCTTGTACCTCTTTACTTGCCTTGATATAGTGATTATTGGCCCCCAAAATAGTTATTTTTTTGGCTTTTTAAAAAATTTCTTTTTTATTTTTTTACAACATTGTTCATTTAAAAAAATAATTGTTTCCCCCTGCCTCCCTCAGTTGTAATCCCCATAGAATTTCCTTCACCAATACACCCATGTACCATCACCACAGTCCCCTGTGCTCCTCCCCAAATATTTATTTATTGATTGTTTTCTATCTCTCTCACTATAACACTAGAATAGAATCTTGATTAAAACACCATGGATTTTGTCTTTTTTGTTTTAAACACTATTACACATCTAAAAGTCAGAACTGTGTTTGACACAGGATAAGAAAAAACACAGATATTAAAAAGAAGAAATTTGATTTTACACAAATTCAGAGTGGATAATACACAAAGAGCTTATGTTAATGAAAAATCAGGATAGGTAAAGATTGATTTCACCTATAGCATAGTCCTAGAACATATTTCAAAGGATTGCATTGCAGTGCAAGAATTTGAAAATATTTCTTCTGACAGCCAGTAAAAGCGAAGACTGATATCTTTGTCTATAATCAGATAGTGCTAATTTCCAACAGAACATGAGCATGCTCAGAAAGTGACAGAAACCCAAAGTTATAACAGACCTTTCCCTACATTTCTCTGAGAGGCTCCCAAGGTTCATCTGTATTACATTCTCTTTTGCTTGAGTTTTGTTTGAGAATAAAATTGTTCCTGGCAGTTTTTGGCTGTTGGATTTTGACAGAACTGGAAATACTACCAAAATTTAGCTAAGATACCTGTTGCTGTAGACTAGGGTATCCAACCTACCAATAGGGTGCACCTCTGACACGTCCTGATTATCCAACTATTCAAGACCAAACTTTCTGAGACACAAAGTAAATGTGTACCAAACATTATTTCTAAATGTTTTATTCAGTTTTTTAACTTTTTATTTTTGATTTCTAGGTTTTTGAATTCTGATCAGATCATATTCTTTATCTAGTAAAATTGACTCCTAACATTTCTCCTATATTCTATGTTCTTGTGTCATCTCCTGAGTCTCATTTGTCTATAAAAGGAAGTCAACAGTGAGAGTACAGACATTTGGCTAATTAGTTTCATTCTAGAGCAAACTTTAAATTCAGAAGATATCATTAGACTATGTAGTTCAGACAAACTTAGCCCTTGTGCCATCTTTTCAAACCTTTTAAGCACTTTCCTTTGTGTCCAATAGAGATACTGCGAGCTCTGTATTGCCAATTCATGCCTACCTCTCACTAAATAGAATCATTTCATTTTGATGAAAGATCATTTTGAATTAAAGTGGACACTTTTGGAAATTGAAAATATGAACAGGAATACTCCCATAAGAGGAGGTTTAGAAGAAAATAGAACAAAACCATGTCTATTCATTGGTACACATTCCTTAAATGGAATTTTGGCAGTCATTCATGACAGATAAAGTCTCATCTGGCATTATTCACTAATATAATCCAAGAGGGACTTTCTTAGTTGTTTTAGTCAGTAATTTTTCTTCTTTCACCTATATAATAACAGTTACAAAAATTCATATGGAATATGTAAATTGCTAAGTGACAGTATATTTGAAATAATGAGCCAAGAAAGAGAATATAATATGATGGTAAGAATTCAGACTTGGCAGTTAAACATTTTTGGGTTAAATATTTGTAATGTGACCTTCGGAAAAAGAAATTCAAAGAAGTATTTTTGTATATAACACATTTTTCTCACTTTGGAGGGAATTATTTTTGTATAGCTTCAATAAGGATTGAAAGCATAAAATACAAAACCCTCAGTTTGTTCAACAATAAAATGGAAATAATTTAAGTACTTATATAAATTGTTTCAAGAATAAAAGGAAATAATGTATTCAGTGCAATATTGCTTCCCTTAAAAACTCCTTAGAGAGAGAGAAGCGGCACATTCAATTCTACATTTGCAATTTGTATCCTACCTTTTTCTTACCTATTCTTACTCTAACCACAAATCTAATTTAATCCAGTGAGTTTCTTAATCTTTCCTTCCTTCTATCTCCTGAGATGCCCATTAAAAGTTTAGGCTTCCCATGAAGGAGATTTCTGACACATCAACTTCAAAGTCCAATCACATATATCTATGTGTGACATTGTTAAGGGATTCCCATATCTCAGGACAGAAAAGATAAAAGTTGTATTGAAACATACAGACTCATCCTTGACATACACATGAGGTTTCCCTGAACTTTATTAATCAGTGCATGTTTGGGAGGGGCCAGAAGATACAAAATCTCCTTCAGAAAGGCTCAGTCATTTAGGAGTACTTGAAGGTTAAGTAAATAAATTTTACATAAGTAGAAAATCAGAGGGCACTTGTTAGCACAACATATTTTAAAAACCCTATCTGAGTTCTTGCTTCAATCTTAGAAATTCTAGTTCAATCTTAGTAAAAGCAAAATAATGAATCCACAGGGAAGCCCAGAAATAAATTAATTTAGTGCCTTTGGATGACATTCTGCATTAGAACTAGATGCTGATATTTCCACTACCCTCACCAACATTTTTTGCAGATAGCTTAAACTGGAAATTTGTTGATCTGCTATTTGAAAAAAAGATTGGATGACAGATCACTCAATTTTAAAAACTTTAGCCTTTTTCAGGATACATTGATGATTATTTAGATAGGAAAAAATTACCTCAAAATAATTTATTTTATGAATTAAAGAAAAGGCAAATGAATGGAAAATTGCCAGTCCTAAAAAAATAATAAAAATATCCAGTTTGGCAAGACATGTTGATTTTCTATACCAAAGAGTCATTTAGAAAATAAATTTTCTCATTAATTAAAAAAAAAAAAACAGAAAATAAATGTCCTTGGTGGCTCCACAGGAAACTGTAGTACCTAGTTCCCAATGATTCTCTTAAACCACCAAGAGAACTATTTATAGTAGTAGAGAGATGGAAGAAAAATGTAATAAATTGCATGGGTACTATTCTTCCAACTATAAACTTACCCACTATTTTTATACTTCATATACATGAGATCATACTGTACTGACTCTCAGTCTCTCTCTGACTTACTTTACTTGGCATAATGCCCTCAAGTTCCAGCTGTGTTGTTGCAAATGGCAGTATCTATTTCTTTTGTATGAATAGTTTTCAATTGTACTTATATGCAACACATTATGTTTTTAATCGATTGATTTGTCAATGGACAATTAAGTTGTTTCCATGTCTTGGCTATTATAAAGAATGCTGCAATGACATTGGCGGTTGCTGATATCTCTTCAAGAAAATGATTTTGTTTCCTTTGGTTATATACCCAGAAGTGCAATTTCTACAGGAAATTGTTTGCTTGCGTGATACCATTTATACTAAGGAGGTAAGTTTATTTGGTATGGTTGAAAGTGTCTAATTCCAACATGGAGATTATGGAGGTACTAATCTTTAGGTTATTCCACTCAACTGTACTAATACTGTCCTGAAGCTTAGAAAGGTGAGAGCAGAAATGATCTAGCCCATATGTTGTTTACTGATATTTTCAAGTTTTTATGTACATTGATGCCTCTGAAGATTCCCTAAACTGAAGCTGAAATTGTCACCAAAGAATTAGAATACAATTCCCAGCTAACCTCTTGGTCTGCTCCTTACATCATGACCAGTCATGAGAATGGGTGTTTCAACTACATTTTCTGTAAATACCTTAGGGTAAATTTCAAGCAAAATATCAACATTTATTTTTCTCTTGCTCTTATCCCTGAAAATGTATACCTAATACCAGCCCAATTGCTTTCTCCTTGGCCATTCTTTTTTTAAGAGTTATTTATTTATACAAGAACCAGGGTACAGACAAGATGTGCGGAAGAGTGAGAGGATTCACCAGAGACAGAGTAGCGAACAGAGCAGGCAGACTGACTGACACACTGCTGAGGGCAGCAGCGGGCAAGACAGGAGAGGTCTGCCGCGCTGTGTGGGTATCTCCCCGGCCGGCCAGACTGAACCTGCACTGCAGAGGCTGCAGACAACTTCACAGCACAGTGCTCAACTGCCTGCACCACCAGGGAGATCCCTCCTTGACCATTCTTACACATAGAACCTATATATCTTTAAGAATATTTCACAAATATGTTTACAAAAATCTTTCACTACTCTATGGACTTGATACTGATTGTTAAACTGAATATTTGGTTATATAAATACATTCTGCACTGTGTCTTAGAAGTCAACAAACAGATGAAAATAAATAAATAGGAAGTCATTTTGACTTCAAAAATGTGGTATGCCCATCATATCACAAATGCATATTACATTCTTCATGAAAGCTGAATTAAAAAGGTTTTTATTAATCCAATATTAATTTAAAAACCTCTGTATGCAATTAAATATTATTTTAAAAGCATCTAAAGATAAGTGAAAGTCATAATCAAGACAAAAATCTTCCTTTGAAACTGAAAAGTACAATCTGATGTATAAAATTTACATTTATAAAATAAATCTTTAAAATAATTGAAGATATGATCCTATTCCTGTGAGTCATATACAGTGTAGTACACCAGTTGTATCTCAATAGAAAAATAAAATTAAAATAAATAAATCATAAAATACAATCATCTATGTATTTTCATTAGTCATTTAGTCAGTACCATTAAAAATCCCATTAATACTACTATAGTGACTAATAAGAACATTTCCACATTTTAGCTATAGGAAATCATTATGGCTTAAAATTCATTTTAGATTGGATAGAGCATCTCCATCAAGGTTTCCAAACTCAGGAATAAACTTTCTTGGCTTATACTGATTGACAAGTTGGTAATGAAATGACTCAAGTATGATCTCCATTCACCATCCAAATTATCACTAAAATCATCATGGTCATATATGTAGAAACTTCATACTGTAAAGGAAATGGAGGGATTTCGATTACCCCAGGGTGTAAGACAGCACAAACTTTTTTTTTCCTTTAGTCATTTGGGAAAGTTAGACAAAATGGCAAGTGGGTGAGGGATAGAGAATTTTTGCCTAGTTGTGTAGGAAGTTGTAGTTGGTAATTTAGTGTGTAAAGTTATATGCCAGTGTGACTAAAAGCCTTGAAATAGCTTATTGTTTAATATAGTTAAAATGCCTTATTTTTTTCCCTAATTTTGCTAGGACATTACTGAGTTGGGTTTCCAGGATGTTTTTATAGTTCAGAATATGATTATTCTTGTACAAATTTGCTTAAGAAATAAAAAAGGGAGATTAGAAAACACCCATTTTCTGCCCCACAGCACAAGAGAAATCAAAATCTTTACAGTTGGATACATTTTTTTCCTTTCATTTCACAACTAGGTAACAACTATATTAGTATTTATCACATATTTTATCAAGCACATTTTTAGAGGAATAGTTAAAATGCTCTTCATTTAGGAGGACATTTTCATCTACAAATATATTTATATAAACATACATTTACATCAATAGTTTCCACTGTGCAAATGCTTAACTTTAAGGCCAATACCTAAGATATGTGTCTTTGTTTTCTCATTTACACATATACCTCTATTCAATAGTAAACCATAAGAAATAATTTATAATCTATTTTTCCAAGACATGTTGCTACATAAGCAGTTTGAAAATGCAAGCTGAGTTACTTTTGCATTTCATTGGGTGGGAAAAAAGTTCTTTTTACTCAAAACAAATGAGCTTCTTTAGGTAGTTATTTTTCTATTCATTCAGAGTTTAACTACAAGCTATTTCATATAAACTGAGTGTTTGCTCCCGAAACCACTGTCATATTATAATTTCAAAGATATTTTTCCTCCCTGATGAATTAGTCCAGATGTGTCCCAAACCTGTCACAAATCAGAAAAGGGTTAAAGATCATGTGATTTTTGTGTTGGGCCCTCTGTCAAGTCATGTTTACTGTCACCAAAAGGTTAGGCTAGAGAAGAAAAGAATAAGGTTGATGAATAGTGCAGAGTGTGTGTCAGTGAAATGAAAAAGATGGTATGCATCTGTTTTCGTCAGTGATAAGCCATCCAGATTTTGCCCTGTCACTTTTAGTTTTTCAAAAGCACATTGCTTTTAGGTCTGGATCCTGAAAATGCCTTAAGGCACTGGAAACCTTAGAAACAAATAATTCATTAATATGTTTCCTGCCAGTTCTTTGAAGAAGTGAGCTCTCCCTTTTGTTGATATGTCTGCCTTCCTTCACTGGATATTACCATCTCCAAACCTTTTTGAGTGAACAGATATGATTATGGTGGGCTCTTTTATAAGAAAATGGCAGAAGAGAAAATCATAAACAATGAAATTTATTTTATTACTCTTCATATGCAAATATGTTCTCATATAGTGGTCTTTGAAATACAAACCACAATAAAGTCAGCCTTTCCTCTTTTAATTTCTTATTAACATTTACAAAACAAAAAGATGAAAATATCAATAATATTCTAACATTTTTTTAAAGTAGTAAGCACACAGTGAAATGGTCTTTTTTAAACTATCTGGTCTCTGACTGAGCTAAATCCATTCCAAATGATAGAAAAAGAATGATGGTGTCTGTACTCTAAACAGTCTTAAAATTTTTCAGAATAGTTGCAGGTGATTTTGTCCAGCAATAATGATTAATTTTTCCCAAACTTTGTAAGTGCTTTTACTTCTGTCTGAAAGACTAACCATTGTAGTGATTAGTAGTTTAGCATAGTTACTTAGGAGACTTCTTCCTCCGCCCTTCTAAAGAAAAGAGGTTTCCTGCTAAGTGTCTGTCCTTTTTTTTTTTTTATAGAGGCATGTTTATTTATTTATTTGTTTGTTTGTTTGTTTTGTTTATACATGCACTGGGTACAGTCAGAAGCGCTGGAGGGTGAGAGAATTCACCAGAGCCAGAGCGGGGAGCAGAGCAGGCAGAAGGACCGAAGTACACTGCTGAGGGGAGCAGCGGGCGGCAGGAGAGGTCTGCGCGCCATGTGGGACCCTCCTCTGGTGGCCGGGGAGCAGCCGGGGATCGAACCGGCACTGCAGAGGCTGCGGGCAGCTTTGCAACCCAGCGCTCAACCGCTGTGCCACCGGGGAGGCCCTAAGTGCCTGTCCTTAACTGCATTGTGCTATTTCTCTTCCTACTATTCCTGGAATTTCAGACTCTCCGCATGTCAAATCCCATTGTATAGATAATGTATTTATTTACTTAAGCTTTGACCTTTCTCTTGAATTCACTTGACTGTATACTTTTTAAGAAGGGAAAAAGAGGTTTTATTCCCCAAAAGTGCAATGACTGAAAGAGTTCCAGGCATAATATAGCCTCTGAGTAGGGAGCAGATTTTGAACTAGGTCATATTGAGACATAAACTCAGTTGAAAAGGAAATTATGAATAAGATAAAATCCTGTATGGGACTAGAGAATGGTTAAAACAAAGCAGGGATTTGGGTTGAATGGGCATTATAAGCACAACTTCTGCTTAGCTACTGTCAGGGCACCAGGGGAAAATCATCCACTCATCTGGGTTCTTTTTGGGCTGGGAGAGTTAAACAAAACTATACCAGACAAGTTAGATATGGGGGGAAAATCAATTTAATAACATTACAGCTAGAGAATTATATGATTGCAAATTCTAAAGTAAAATGGGACAAACCAGGACTATATGTCTATGTGAAGGGACATGGTGTGTCAAGGAGAGAGAAGGGGGAGACTTAACACATCTAGAAGGAGACACATAAATATATGCTTTTATTCTGGGAATGAAAAGATGAATTTCTCAGAGAGGTGGACATGTTCACCTATAAATCTACACCTGAAGGATACTCTCCAAAATACATCTTATAGATCATAAAAATGGGGAACAGTGAATTGATTCTTCAATTAATAAAAAAGGCTAGTACCTGACACATCAACAAAGCTCTTAGCCTCTAGGACCTTCACTACTTTCAACTTAATCTGTATTCTTTAAGAAATGGTAATAGTCTTCCAAAGCCCACATCATCTCTATTGACCTTTAACTCTCCATACTGAGTGATGCTTATTAGAAAAGGCCTACTACAGGCAAATTGAGAAAAGTCTATCTAACCCTTTGAGAGAAACTCACTTACACTTTGAACAGTAAGGAGGAAGACAGAGTAACAAAAGGACCTCAAAAAGATACTGTTTGATGGGAAGGGTTAGGGGTGTCCTATACTTCCAATCCCAGGACAAGAGAAGGAAGTCAATTCACTGAGTTTCTGAGCAAAGTGGATCTAATAATGAATAGCCACTTCTTGTTACCTGTTGGAGAGGAGTGGTACTCTAAATGAATCATCATGTACCATAACATGGATTTTAATACTAGTTTTATTCCAATGTCAATTTAATTTTGTGCCACATATTAGTAGTATTTATACTATAGTCTCCAGATTAGAAGTATCAGCATCACTGAAAACATTATAAGACATGCAAATTCCCGACCTTCCTACAGACCTACTAATCAGAAAGTCTATGGGTGCAAGCCAGGAATCTATCTTTTAACAAGTTATCCTGGTAATTTTGATGGAAGCTAATGTCTGAAAACCATTTTACTATCCCAACTGCACAAATATTCATTTGTGCTTAGGTGTTTCTGTTATAAAAGTAAATAAAACAGAGGCGCTACCAGACAGTTATGATAGGAGTTTAAATATAGTTGTACTAACTATATTCAGGAAGTAATATTATCGTCTCATATGATAGATGAGGAGAATGAAGTGCAGTGACAAAATAGTAACTTTATGTAACTTTTGGGTGATTAAATTAAAATACTTATTATTAGTTTCATATTGACATGGGCTTAGGTGGTATCTACCATCAGATTAGGGCACAACTTAAATATCTTTATGTGAAAGTTTAAGGTTATGCCACAATGAAGATATCATATTTTACATTTCTGACACTCTTTTTTGTGCGTGATAATCTGAAGCAATGTCTGACTTCAAAACTAAGGTTTAAAATCAAATTATGTTGCCACTGGTTAAACAGAATTTGAAAAAAAAAAAAAAAAACTTCAATGATCTAATATTCCTATTTTTTCAAAGTTAGGTTTTCCAAATTTCAGATAAGTGTTCTTTCATAATTTTCAGATTTCATCCAGAGTAAAGTAAGTCATATTAAAAAAAAAAAATCAGAGCTGAAAATTGGGCAGACTCAGCATCAAATAAGTGAAAGATTAATGATATGAATTGGGTTATGAGTAATTTTTATTACTAATTCTAAAATACCATTTAAAAGAAACCTATGACTTCTTAAAGGATGCATTCCTTATTTTAATACTAGTTTTGACTTATACTATTTAACATGTATCCAACTGTACATCACTTGTAATTAGTATATACAACTAATCTGTTAGTTGACATATTAACTTTTAACTATTTTTAGTTAGAAGATATGTCTGCCATTTGAAGTTTCTCTGCATGCATCAAATTAAAAATATTTTAGTTATATTTATTGTGTATCATAATTTTGGATACAATCTAACCTAAAAAAATATAAAATTAAAAAAATAAGTTAAATAATTTTAACAATATTTCAGTGATTCTTTAAGTTGGAATTAATCATGTTTACACAAAAATTTATTGGGTATGAATAAATCACATGGGATCATGGATATTACATATAATTCTTCACATATTTATATAAAATTTTATAAAACATGTATCAAATTTCTGTCTTAAGAAACTCATAATAATTAAGATGTATGGCTTTGTGAAACAATAAAGTATCTGTATCATTTCCTATATTGTATTGGTGGGCTTGATTTCATTGGCTTATCTTCTAACCTATAGTTCCTATTGTTCTACAACCCTCCTGCTAATACTAATATTTTATGAAAAGATTGGTTCTACTGTAATATATTATTCAACATGCTAGTTATAATTGTGTAACATTCTGTCCTCTATTCTCTAGTTATGCAATACACTTTGCTCTTTCTTGTTGTTCCTCTGACCTAATAATTTTAAATGACATGTCTTTAAGTTCACTGACTCTTCTGCTTGATCAAGTCTGCTGAAGAAACTCCCTTTTGAATTTTTTTTCAGTTCATTTAGTATATTCCTTGGCTTAAAAATTTATTTCTTCTCCTTTTTCTGGCTTCTAGCTTTTTGCTGATATTTTCATTTTGTTCATTTAGTATTTTCCTTGGTTGCCTACTGAGCTGTTTTTAATTATTTTGAATTATTTTTCTGAGAGTTCACAAATCTCCCCTCTTTTAGGGTTACTATTTATTTTTCCTTTGATAATATCATATATCTCTAATTATTTATGTTCCTTGTAGACTTATACTGATGTCTTTATATTTGAAGAAGCAGCCACCTCTTTCAGTCCTTATGGACTGACTCCAACAGGGAAAGGCCTTTACTAATCAGCCTGGCTAAAGATTGCAGGAGTCTCACAAACCATTTTCTTAAAATGGAGGTGTTATGCCCCAATCCTCTGGGGAAGAATTCACAGTATTATATATATGCCTTTTTGAATTCCTGCATAGCCAGGATTGAGGTCAAAAGTCCCCTGTTTTCTTATCTTTTGGCAATGTAATGGAATACTGGCATGTTCTCTCTCGTGCTATTTAAAGAGAAAACTCAGGATTATGCATCTTCTAACTGATCTGAGCCAGATGTTGAAATCCATGACTGCTACTGAGTTACATAGACATTCTACTCTAGTGCTTACTACTGTAATTCTGATGCCCAAGATGCTGGGGAAAATATCTTTAAAACAATCCTTAAGGGCCTCCCTGATGACATTAAGATGCAACCTGTGGAGCTGTCTGCAGCCTCTGCAGCAGGAGTTCATTCCCCTGGTGGAACAGGGAGCAACCTATATGGCACAGCAGATCTCTCCTGACTTGCCCACTGCTCCCCTCAGCAGTATATTTCAGTCAATCTGCCTGTTCTGTTCCCTACTCTGTCTCAGGTGAATCCTCTCACCCCCTCACACCCCCCCACAACTCTGACCTGTACCCCAGCTCTTGTATGCATAATTAAATCTTAAAAAAATCCTTAAATGGGGGTCCACATACATTCAGCACACAACACTTCCTTTTTTACATCATTAGCTATCCTCAAAAAATTAAAGCTCAAAATCTAATTATTTAGTCATTCAATAGTGACTATCATATGAGCTGCTCAACAATTATTCATTATTTATTTTAGATACAACAAAAGTACAATATGTACATACTTTACAGAACTTTAGTTACAGAATAGATCTTATTCAAATGCTCACATTTAAAGCTCAGTGCTAATGTTTTTCTGTCCTTCAAAAGTATTGTTTCAAGTGGTAATGATTATCAACATATATTTAGTTGTTAAAATAATGACTATGTTTATATTTTTGGAATCATATTCAAAGTGAACTATGTTTTTTAACCTTTAATGTGTGGTTCATTAATCCTTGTGAAGAGTCTATGCTTGAGGGGCCTCCCTGGTGGCACAAGGGGTTAAGCACAACACTATGAAGCAATTCGCAGTCTCTGCAGCACAAGTTCGATCCCCAGCCAGCCAGGGAGCAACCCTCATGGTAAAGTAGACCTCTCCTGTTTCACCCGCTGCTCCCCTTAGCAAGGTATTTCAGTAGATCTGCCTGTTTTGCTCCCCACTCTATCACTGGTGAATCCTCTCACCCCCTGCACCTCTGGCCTGTACCCAGCTCTTGTATGCATAAATAAATAAAATCTTTTAAAAATTCTATTTATTTAGAATATGATAGCAAGCATCACCTGCTTCTCCTTTCTGTTAAGGAATATATATACAATAAGCTCACCAAATATCATGACCTTTAGAAAAATGAGATGGGCTATGGAAACACACAGATCTGGGATCAAATCCTGGTTCTGCCAACCAGGCAGAATTTTCTGAAAGTGGGGAAATTGTATGAATCTGTATGAATCTGTATGAATCTCATTTTGCAAATCTCATTTGTGAAATAGAAAAAAATTACAAGTTTTTGTGTGGACTCATTAAGATAACCAATGAATACTGCCTGTCTATGAACTTCACATTTTCAAACAATTCTCCTTATTTCAAAGCAATAGAATCAGAATGCCTGCATCTGAATCCTGGGTTGAAGACCTGTTGGCCTTGTAGTTCTGTGTTTACTTCCTAGTACCACATTATGATAATTAAAGGAGACCATGCAGAAGCACTAAAAGCAAAACTGACACATATAAACATTAATTCTGTTAGCTATTGTTATTACATTCCTCTTGTGTAGGTTGAAATGTTCTACCTACTATGCAATTTAGGGATGATAGTTGCTTTAGTGTTTCATTTACAATGTTGACTCTCAAAAAATATCTATATTGGTCATTGATAACACAGATAGATACACATTGCCAATACTATTTTCCCCCGAAAGCCGTGTTTGGTATGTTTTTCAACCTCTCATTCTCAGAATCCATGCTTTAAAATCAGCAAGTTAGCAAAGCTCCTTGATGTTTGACCTGAATTCAAATTTTTTTCATCATGTTATCTACTACTTTTCATTTTTCATTCTCTCTATTTTTTCACTCCATTCCTTTTATTTACACATCCGCCCAAATATTTAATAAGCTCTTTCATGTGGACTCTTGTGGAATGGCCAGTTTGAATTCTGGCACCAACTTAATTAATTTTGTGATCCTTGAATAAGTTACTTAACCTCTGTAAGTCTCAAGTCTCTCTCTGACAGCTGTAGATAATAGCAGTAGCTACCTCCAAGGATTGTTTTTATAACTAAATGTAATAATGCAAAACTTCTTACATAGTGCCTGACATAAGAAGCTCAGAAAAAATTAGCTATTATAAGTACTATTTTTATTATTAAATAATTTTACTCTTCTTTCTGATTTCCTTCTCCTTTCCCTGTCACCCCCACTTTCACTCTTGTCCGCTGCACTCTTTTAGATGCCAGGCCTACACTGACAGAAATAAACAACAAAATGAAGCGTTCAAATTATTGCCCCAGTCCTTATATAATGCACATTCTGGGGAGACATACAAATAAACAGAATTTTAAATCTAGAATGATAGGTTTTCATAATTGTTTGAAGGAAAAACATTTGGGGAATATCTGAGGATAACTGGAAGGGGACAATTTAGAATATTTGGGAAATTCCTCTGGATCTTTTATGGAAGTCTAATTTAAGCCAAAATCTGTACAGAAGCCCCATATAATTAAAATCAAGAGTCTGAAAGTGTAAGACAATGGAAGTAAATTTAGGTGGAATATAAGATAGAATGTTAGGTCTCAGATGATACAGGTTTCTCGGGTTGGAGGAAAAAGCTGGATTTCATTTGAAGTATTAATTTGAAGCATTTATCCTTATTCTTGAAAGGGCTGTGTGTATATTTAAAAAAGCAAAATCTCTAACATCAATAATACACACACAGCCCTTATATATTTCTCCATACTGAACATGTAGAAAATAAGATGCCTATCATAACAAAAATATACCAGATATCAAATAATGTTAAATTTTCAAGTTATGCATCAGTTAAAATTTTAATTTACTAAAACTGTGTTCTGAATTTTGTAGGCTTTGTTCACAGATGGCAATATTTAAATAATGGAGTTAACATAAAAGTGATAAAAGAAAAAGATCTTGGTGGTGAGATATATCCAGTAAACCAGAACTGTGCAAACTCACCAATTAAATTTGACAACTCCTTAGAAGATTTAATCCCACAGATGCAATATGACAATCCCAAAGTGGGAACAGTACATGAAATATGGCATCCTGCTCATTCACTTAGATGTTCTTTCACAATCAGAATTGCATTTAAGGAGTAGACAGTAGAAAATTCAGTTAGCACACAGACACCAGATGCAAAAACCTTGTCCTTGTCTATTAGAGGATGCAAATGAAAATCTTTGGATCTTAAATATTTCCTATTGGATTATTTTTTACTTCTGTTCATTTTCTTATTCATGTTAAAATGTGACAGTGATAAGATACAACTCCCTCCAAATGATTTAGCAAATTATTATATTTCTTTTTCCTGGAAGTAATGTCCTAAAATGAAAAAAAAAAAAATTGCGTTTTTCTGTTAGTGGACAATAATCTCTATTTGAAAAGCACTTTAATTTAGCGCTAGGGTTTAAATTAAACTTTCTAATAACAGTATTTTTACATTCTCTTCAGGTAGACACTTTGTTCAGTGCTGTGATTAATTGGGCAAGTCTGATGCCTTATATTTAGAGCCCACTTGTAAGTGGAAGTGAGAAATGAATTGTGCCAAGAGGCTTCAGTTCTATTTTTATTAATAGAGTAGATTACATAGATCATGAAAACAATCTTCTAATTTATAAGAGTCAATCTAATATCTTGTTAAACAAGAGTTATTATTATTGAGCTTAAACTATTGAAGTGTATTATACCAAAGGGCCACTTCCCACATTGAAGAATACTGTCGTGATCACTAGCATGTTAACCACATGCTAATGGGCTCTCAGCAGCCTGATAAGTTATTGATTATCTTAGCTGGCATAATTCGTATCAGGATGAGACAGTGTAGTTAACTGGAATGTAAGTTCTTCCTTTTTGCAACATGAAATAGACTCACATGCTCATCAGTCACTTTATTCAGGGCCATGGTAACAGACAGAAGGCTTTGTCCACAGGTGGATGGGTCCTTTCAGAAAGGAGCAGCACTGAGCACCATTAAACTCTAGCCCAGAAAATTTCCACTACTATTGTACCTATTAATCTAAACAGAAACTGAAATGCCAGATGGAATAGTAGTCCAAAGCCACTTGCCATTGTTCTCCTGCTAATGTGAATGGTAAAATTATACTGAATTTTGTATTTTGTTCATTTTTACCAAGAGGAAACTAAAATGGAAAAGGATAAAGTGTATATGTGATTATAAAAGGCTATGTTAAAAAAAAAAAAAAGCATTCACATGGTAACAGCCAGCCAAATTATTATAAAGCATTTCTATAGAAAAGATTTTCCATTGTGAGTAATATTTAAACATATGCAAAAAGTAATTTTACAGAGGACTTTCCCCACACAAAGTTGTGATCAGTGCGGTTTGTTATGTTCAGTGGAAATTGGATCCCTTGCAACCTGTGCTTCAGCTGACACCTTTCTCCTCACATTACTACTTTTTATAATGAGAAGAGAAATGCACGTTGAAAATTGTAAAGAGGCAATAAAATAGCTTTTAAATAAAGAAATATATTATTGTGAAGTAATGTAGGCATTGTAAATTGGCAAGATTTCATGACACATTGCTATGTCTATTCATTTGTAGAAATGTTTGAAATTGCTCAAAAGGGCTTAGTTTCATGTTTTAGAGGAATGGTTAAGTTTAGTGTGACAGTTTTCTAAACGAGGAATAGTAGGGAAAAGAATTTAGGTTCTCTTTTTGAATAATTCACACTCGAGTAGGTTTTACTCTGATATATTTAAATTACATAATATTTTTGCTAAATAGAGGATCAAATTTAATTGCAGCCATTTGTGATGGCTAGGCAAGTGAAGTCTTGTGTGGCATTATTCACTAATATCAACCAAAAAGTGTTTTTTCAATTGCATTGATCAGAAACTTCTTCCTTCTTTCATCTACACAACTATAATAGCAGTCACAAAACTTATTATGGAATATGTAAATTGTCAAAATGGCAATACGTCTAAAATAATAAACCACTTAAAGCAATATATGGTTAAGCTTTGGGGCTTGGTAGTAAAAAATGTTTGTATTACAAATCAATTGTGTGACTGTTTTTCACCAGTATGGCAAGATAATTCAGCTACATAACCCTTCATTTATTCAACAAGAAAGTGGAAATTGGCAGCTTTTTTTTCCTATCTGCTTATGCCTGTACCTTAAAAGTCTTTTTCGCTTTTGCTTTTCCTAATAAACTAGTCCTTTTATTTTTTTTTTTAATAGAGGCATTTTTTTTTTTTATTTATTTTATTTGTTTGATTTTTGTTTATACATGCACTGGGTACAGTCAGAAGCGTGGGAGGGTGAGAGAATTCACCAGAGCCAGAGCGGGGAGCAGAACAGGCAGAAGGACTGAAGTACACTGCTGAGGGGAGCAGCGGGCGGCAGGAGAGGTCTGCGCGCCATGTGGGACCCTCCTCCGGTGGCCGGGGGGCAACTGGGGATCGAACCGGCGCCGCAGAGGCCGCGGGCAGCTTCGCAACCCAGCGCTCAACCGCTGCACCACGGGGGAGGCCCTAAACTAGTCCTTTTAAAATGTTAAAAAAAAAGAAAATGGAAATCATGTTACATGTATTGATAATGCAATGATCCTAACTAATGGAAAGGTGGAGACAAATAAGTTAGAGTAACTTAACAATTATAAAAGTGGTCACTTGTTGATGAAGATATTTTATAATAGACCAAAAAAGACAAGGAGAGGTATAAACTTGGCTATGCTAGAGGCCCCACTTAAATCACAATTATCAGGTAATCCTGATATTCTGCCTCTGAAAAATGTTATACATATAGGCACCAAATTTGAGCCATTTTGAGATTTTTTTTTAATTTTTTAATTTTATTTATTTATACAGGCACTGGGTACAGTCAGAAATGCAGGAGGGTGAGTGAATTCACCAGAGGCAGAGTGGAGAGCAGAGCAGGCAGACTGATGAAGTACACTGCTGAGGGGAGCAGCGGCTGCAGAAGAGGTCTGCGCGCCATGTGGGACCCTCGCCCAGTGGCCGGGGATCGAACCGACATTGCAGAAGCTGCGGGCAGCATCGCAACCCCGCTTTCAACCACTGCGCCACCGGGGAGGCCCACTTTGAGATGTTTATAGACTTCACACCTATGGTCCTATACATTTCTCCAGGTTTTGGAGAAAATTGCCAGAGAATTTAACTCTGAGAAGTGGCTCTCCCATCCTTGCTGGTGTGTGGCTGCCCAAAACTCCGTGGACCAACCCTACCTGCTACACCAGTCTCCTGAGCTTGCTGAGGTGTGATCTGCCCTCCTTCTAGTGCTAACTGAATTGTATGCTTGCATTGTTGTAATGTGGATTTCTCTCAATACATTCATATTGTGGTTTTATGTTAACAATGGAACTGGGCATCGTACTTATATTTAATCACAATTAAGTACATATATAAACAGAAAATGAAAGCAATGTGGAGACTACAAACAAGCCTCTCAGAACTAAGCTGCATTTTATACTGTACTATGGAGAAAATGTGAAGACAAGTCTTTCTCACTTATATTACTGTACCATGTGGTAAAATTTTGTTATACCCATGGAAGGAAAAATTCCACATGGGAGTCATTCACCCAAAGGGTATTAAAAGTACAGCCTGGGGGGCCTCCCCGGTGGCACGGCGGGTTGAGCACAGCACTGTGAAGCTGTCCTCAGCCTCTGCAGCACAGGTTCTATTCCCAGCCGGCCAGGGAGATTCCCACATGGCGATGCAGACCTCTCCTGTCTCGCCTGCTGCCCTCCTCAGCAGTGCTTTCGGTCAGTCTGCCTGTTCTGCTCCCCACTCTGTCACTGGTGAACCCTCTCACCCTCCCAAGCGTCTGGCCTGTACCCCAGCTATGGCATAAATAAAATGAAAAAAAAAAGGCATTTATAAATAAATAAATAAAGTAGAGCCTGGGAGCTATTAGAGAAGTGCAGTTTTTAAAGGTTCTCACACCAAAAGAAAGAAAAACTTTTAAAAGTACATTTACTCAGAAAAACTACTAATATCCAAAAGAACCTTCCTGTGGTTGACAACACATTTTTCTGCTTTTGAAACTAATTTATTAACCAATCTTATACAGACAGATATAGATTTTGTGTATGACAATGATAATTGTGACAAACAACTTATATAACTGGAAAGCATCGTTTCATTTTTTGCCTTTAGAAATCCTACCCCTTTCCCATGGTCCCTGAAACATCTAGAAATTGTCTGTCTGGATTAATGATTTCTGAGATTCTGGATGTATCTTTTATCTTGTTATATAGCTTTTGCCTCACTTATTGGTTGATAAACATAAATATTTACTTATTAGGCTATGTAAATAAATGTATGTGTGCACAAAACATGTAATTAACTACCTCTGACTAATTAGTGCACAATACACCATTAGTTCTTCTATAACTTAGCTACTGACCCTCATCAACACTGCCATTTCTCCTGGTTACTGTTTTTGCTCTTAACTCAGCCTTTCACTGGGAAAAAATGAAGAGAAAACATATATTGTGTCTGTCCTCAGCTCTTTTCCTACTCTTAGGAACATTCACCCTACTGTCACCTCAACTAAACAATATTATGTTGATATGTCAACTCTTATTTTACTAATAAAGGTATCACTATTTAGGAAGCTTTGCTCCGGAGATAGCAAGGATGGGGATTTTTATTATGATACCTGTTTGTCACTAGATATAAACATACCATGGTCTTTAGACAGAATCAAAGGGAAAGAATACACAATCTAGATTCTTCAGTTTAGCTAGAAAACAATGAAATTAGTATATTCAGTGATAATGCTATTATAGTTAATAGTTACATTTTATAACCTACATTCTCTTTCAGAGATCACGGAGTTAAGATTTAGAGTAGTTAACATAGTTTTCTAAGGTTTTATTTATAATAACAAGGGAGAGATAAAGGACTATAAGTCTTAAAGTTTGTGGACCCAAATTCATCTCTTTTGACTGTTAGAGGTCCCTGGAGTACTTGTTCTCTACATAGGGTTACTGAGTTATTACCTTCAACACATCTCTTCACTTTTAAAAACTGAAGGAAGTCATGTCAATAGAACCCAAGAGACACTGAGTATCACTTAAAATGATAGGTTTAGAGCAATTTATTTTTGATATTGCTCAGTTTTATTCAGTGTCTATTTTCATATTCCTTTATTTATATCCTTTTTTCATTAGCATAGATATATAGATTCAATTTTTATATTTAACCTTTCCTCTAAGACTGTGATTATAGAATATTTCTGAACCCATATAAAATGTACTCCCTTTATGCTTATTCATCCTACTGAATGCTGAATAATCTGCTTCCATGTTGCATACATATAAAGGTTATACAATATTTATTGGCTACCTACTTCCATTTAATAAATTGGAAGTTAAATAGTTAAATTATTAATTCAGTTGGTATTTTGTATTAAGAGGACCAAAGAGAAGAACAACAGGATATAAACTTAAGTTTTGAATTGTATGAAAGCTTCTTCAGATAAAGTTTTCTAAAAAATAACAGAAAATTCAGAAATGAGAGAGATTTTAACTCAAAAATGGCATACACAAGGAGTTAAGAATTTGAGGTGTTTCAAAGAATCCAATCAAGAAAAAAAGAAAGAACTAACTAGACACTTCTACAAAGAAGACATACAAACAGACAGGGACATGAAAAAAAAATATGTTCAGCAATTACTTATCAAGGAAATGTGAGTCAAAACCACATTAAGAGACGGGAGAATTTCTAACATAAAAAAAAAAGAAGTAAAAAGAAATAAATGTTGGCAAGGTTATGGAGGTAAAAGAACACTTGTAGACTGTGGGAATATAAACTGCTTTAGCCCCTGTAGAACACAAAAAGGAGTTCTGCAAAATATTAATACACCTGTCACATGATCCAGCCCCTTTTTCAGTTGTTTTTAGGAGAGAGGTTGATCTCAGCCTCTCTATTCTACTATGTTGTCCCTCTACTTTTTATAATTTTTCTTTTACATTACAATATATGTCATATTTTTTGTTATTTCCATTTTACAAACTTTTATATTGTTTTATTTTCAACCTCTCTGCATTCTTTTAATTGTAACTCTTACTAGCTGCCCATAATTTTATTGGTGTAAGTCTGTTTAAATTTAATCATAAATTTAGTCTATTATTTGTAATATATAATACTTTATACTTAATGCGACTATTGATATATTTAGATTTAATCTAATTTGTGCCTGATGTTTACTCCATCTTTTCATGTTTCATTTTCTTTTCTTTCTTGATTTTTAAAAATTAGTTAAATTTATCATCTTGGGCTTCCCCCCCTATATTGATTGCAACTTAGTAAATTCTGTTTTTAACTTTGACAACTTATTCTAAAATTTACATTATGCTCTCTTGATACAATGATTGTAAATTTTTCAAAAGAATTCTCATTACTTCAATTATTTTCTGTTCCTAAACAGAAAGAAATAGTACAATCCTCAGAGACCCTTTCAGTAGGAAAAAAACATGGGCTGGGTTTCCCCCAACAGAATTAGAGAGAACATTCCACAGTTTTTAAGGTCAAGACTATGAAGTAGGAGGTGTGAAACAATGTCTCTTTCTCCTGGTGCTATCTAGATGCAGATGGTCAGTCCTCAGAGGATGGGAAATACTCAAAAGGGGGGGGGAATCTTCCTCCACCTACCAGGAACTCGTTTGCCTTTTATGTTATTGGGCAATAAGCACCTATGTTATTTGAGTCATTATATATTTGGTGGTCTATGTGTCACAACAATTCTAATAAAAAATTGAATTTTAAATTGAGTTGTTGTCATAACCAAACACAATGTCACGACATCGTTTCAGCAATCCAGTGGAAGAGAGGGGTGTAACAGATAAAACAGACTGGAAAATTTGGCATCACAGAATGGAAAATTTGGCATCAGGAATTTCATAAGAAGCCATTCAGTAAATCCAACAAAATGTCTCATAGCTTCATAGGAAAAAAGTCAGAATGTTGATATATATTGTTTTTTTATTGTGTATAGCAAGATTTCAAAAAAAGTGAATAGTCTAGGAACAAAGAATATTGGCTACTTTTCAAACAGAAATAAAAGGGAATATATGAAGTACTGATTTTTCCATCTATTTTCCTTATGACACTTACTCCTATTTCTTTGTATTTTTGCCAGTAACATGCTGGTATTTCATTTGTTAATGAATCTCACTTTTAATGCTATCTGGAGAATCAACTGGAGGTGGGCAAGCGTGTGAGTAGGGAAACAAACTGAAAGTGGATTACAATAATAAATAATAGAGAAAGTGATCAACTAGAGTAAATGGAAATAGGGGAGTAATGAAATTAGTTGATCTGATATCTGTTAGGGGAGTATGTTCTACAATATAAGGCCCATAGATGAATTAAATATGGGGAAACATGGAGTAGGAAATCATTTACCAAAATTCTCACAAGCAACCAATTGATTAGTGATGTGATTACTTGGGGAAAAAAAAATATAGAGATGCACAAAACCAAGGAAGAAAACTGAGAGCTCAATTTTAGTTTATATGTCTCCTTTGTTCTCTTAAATTCAAACCCAAATTATTTCACCTTCTAGCTGATTATGTAATAACCCAAGATTGGAATACCATTGTAACACAAATGAAGATAAGTCAACATGGAGCATTCCTGATCAAACACAGGGATTGTGCCCTTTAGTCAATAGTGATCAATTAGTAGCCTGGATGCTGCTCCATCAGAATGATAATACCTCCTATATGGGAGAAGTAAGAAGTGATATATTAAGTGGGAAAGCAGAATCTGAAGTGAAATATAGAGGTTTTGGGGTAGTCTGCACTTCAGAAATAAGGGAAGATGAAGAGTTAAGCTCGACTGGATCCTATGGTTAGATTAAATATGATGAACTGAAGAGTGCAGGAGACAAATTGTAGGTGCAACAACATTACAAAGATGAAAGATTTATTTTAAAACAAGTTCTAGATGATAGCAAAGAAGGTTTAGAATTTTTTATCCAATCCTCTCATTTTTCTTTACAATCTCTCTATAAATAATTGCATACACATTAATAATTTTACTTCAGATGACATCTTGAATTCTCAATTATAGCTCTAGGCTTCTTTCACCTTTTTTATTTCATACTCTTCATTAAAGTATAGGACACATTTGCATTAATATTCTACTTATATAAAACCACTAATCCTGTTTTTCCCACTTATATACTTTATAATATAGAAAACTATTAGAAACGCATTGAGGAGCTTATGATGACATGGTGAATTTCACTTTTATCTGAGAAACTATGACTTTAGTAGTCTTTTTTGTATATGATGTCTATTTTTTTAATAATGTTTATTAAGGTAACATTTGTTTATAGCATTTTTTCAGAAATATAGTCTTTTTTCTGTCAAATTCTATTTGTTGGTCTTATTTTACTGAGAAAATGTAAGCATTCTTTAACTATCATCTTTTCACACCTGTTTATCAAAAAACATTGGTATATATGTTCTGCCATGGATTGAGCTGGGGATCCCATCTGTTATCTCCACCTCAAACTAATTCTTTTTTTTTTTTTTTATATCATATCTGTTAGCCAACAGACATAGACACATCTTGAAAGAAGGAATTCCTTTGACATCTATTGCTTTAAATTCTGGTAGTCCTTTCAAGCAAAATCCCAGGGTTTGCTCTATACTACATCATGACTACTGCAGATCCTCAAATAATGTTTTGTTTAATGCTGTTTCTTTATAATATTGACAAAGAAAAAAAAAAAAAAACTGGTTTCCAGCAGGGCCACCATCTGTGTGGAATTTGCAAATCATCTCCCCTGTCTGTGTGGGTTTTCTCTGGATACTCTAGTTTCCTATCACATCCCAAAGATGGGCACATAAGGTTTATTGGCCTAGTGGGATCTGAATGAGCACACGTGTGTGAGTGTGCCCTGAGATGGAAGGGTGTCCTGTCCAGCTTTGCTTTCTACTTTGTGGCCTGAGCTGCTGGAATAGGCTCCGGCTAACAGAGAAAATGAACTGGATTAAGCAGGTTTGAAAATATATGAAGAATAAATATAAAGTATTGTTTAATATTTAATTGTTTAATATTTAACTGTTGTTTAATAATATTGGTTAATAGAAGTATTTTGGGGTTTTGTTCAGAAGTTTGGTGATGTTTTTGTGACCAGAAACTTGCTATAGGAATTTATTTCTGGTTTATATCAATTATCCTATGGTACAATTGGTTTTGTTATGTGTCATTTTGCTTAAAGTCTCCATTTCCAAGGAGAGCTTTAGGTGATTACTTACTATGCCTTGTTTCTTATTCACTCCATTAGAGTTTTCATTCTCCCACTCACTGAAATCACTTATATCCAAGAGGTCAATGTATTCACGGTTCTGAATAAGCCTTTGGACAATTATCTTTCCTCATATTACTCAAACATTTTGCACTTTTCAATGACCAATCCTTCCTTCTCAAAGCACTCTTTATTTACCCTTTGGTAACATACACTCTTGATTGTCCATGTGTATCAATGCTAAGCATACCTTTTTTAAAATCACATTTGTTGTCCTAATCCATGATTTCTTGCCTTTTATCTATAGTTATTTACATTAGATGGCCTCATCTTATGCAATATGCACGGTTATAATAATGTAAATGTATTAATTTAACACTTAGAGCAAAATTAATTTCACTTAGCAGGTGATGGAACTGAATATTAGAAAAGTATAATGTCAGCAGGATTTACAAAGCTAGTACGTGTTTGTTCAGGTCTCAAATTCCAGCAGTTTGGCTCTAGAGCTCATAACCTAACCTATTTTATTACACAGAACATATATTTCAAGGTTTTTCCGTTGCGCTCCTGAGTCTTATTTCCCATATTGTTATCCAGCTACAACATTTGTGTTGCATAAGGATGATCGAGAGGTGACCTGAGGATGGCAAGGAAAAGGGCTGACTCAAACACTGAGCAGACTCTCCTGTGCCGGGACGGCAAACCACCTGGGAGGGACGCCCTGTACTTGTACAGTCCTTGGAAGTCTCCTCGGTTGTAACTTAGAACAGCACATGGTCACGATGCATGTCCAGATAAGGCCAAGGGCTCACGTACATGGTGTGCAAGGCAGAGTTGTTTTGTTTTCTCTGACTTAATGATAAAACACAGATGTCCTTGTTCACAATTCCTATATAACCATGCTGAGAAGAATAAAGAATCACTGCTTGTTGCTCCCAGCAGTCCTCTGTCTGGTGTGTTCTTTGCGATCGTGTCCCAGGTCTCAGAGTCCCCTTGAGGCTCACAATTTGAAAGCCTCACACACATCAACAGAGTAAACATAAAGTGACTCTTGATTTCCTCCAAAGCCCACACCTTTTGTCTTCCCTTCTCTTCTTGTATACTTCTCTGAACTCATCTGCTATGGTTTTCAGAACATTGGCCTTCTGACTACAAATCTGACTTATTCCCAAGTAAGATTATCTGTACTTGTTCTTTCCTATATCAGAAATGTGTTTACCCAAGTCAATGCCTGCTTTAACATACTCATTTGATTTAGGCTTGTGTTCAAATATCACCTTGATCAAAATAACAGTTCTCATGAGAAAAGTAGATACGTAATGCCCTGTTTTCATTCAGTCTTTCAGTCTGGCCTATTTTATTTGTCTTCATAGAAGTTATAACTCTCTGCAATTAAATGTTTGCTTTAGTTACTTGGCTTGTCTCTCCATTGAATGAAAGTTCCATTAAGAAAAACAAGGAAGGGTGGGCCTCCCCTGGTGGCGCAGCAGTTGAGCGCTGGGCTGCAAAGCTGCCTGCAGCCTCTGCAGCGCAGGTTCGATCCCCGGCCGCTTGCGAGGATCCCACATGGCACACAGACCTCTCCTACAGCTCCCGCTGCTCCCCTCAGCAGTGTATTTCGTCGGTCTGCCTGTTCTGCGCCCCACTCTGGCTCTGGTGAATTCTCTCACCCTCCAGCGCTTCTGACTATACCCAATGCTTGTATAAATAAATAAATAAATAAATAAATCTTTAAAAAAAGAAGAAAGAAAGAAAAACAAGGGGGGTGGAAATTGTATGGGGGCTATAACCAAGATGAAAATACATACATTGTGCAAAAATAAAAAATGATGTAAAAAATGTATAAAATAAATGTTCAAATAAATAAGTGAAAAAAAGAAAAAAGAAAAGAAAAAAGGAACAATGATTTTTATTTCTTTTGTATTTTGATAAACATTGAAGCAGCTGATGATATTAAAATTTGTCTTAGAGAAAACCTCAAAAAAAAAAAAAAAAAGAAGACCGACCTTATCAAGTCAATCCCTTGCTTCTGGCAATATATTAGTGGTCTTTTTCTAAACCCACTTTCCTTTTTTTGGCATGTTTCTTCCATTCTCAGTTTCCTTCTCTGATTATCATGTTTATCTGTGGAGGTCTAACAGGAATGATGTAGTAATAGGCCCACTACTAAGTACTCCGTGATTCCTCCAATTAGAATTTTATTCTTATATTTTTATATAACTTTTAAAAAAGTTTTAACATGTATTTTTACCATGTTATACCTAGTAGTATGTGTTCCACTATTTTTCTCCACCATAAATTTATGTTTAATTTATAGTTTAATAAAAAAAAATTCTTGACACAGAATTCCTTTGTTTGGTAACAATGTCTTAGCATTTTTACATCTTCCGAAGACCTGATATATCAATATATGTATTAGTCACCCACTAAACATTTATGAAATGAGAGAATCTTCCTATTCCTGAAAAACACCATATTATTTTTCAGTTGAATCACATTACACAGTTATTATAAAATTTTATTTGGAGAAGAACCTGGCATTAATATTATGGTAAAGCAAACAATAATACCTCTGTCATCTACATTATATGTTTTGCTTTATAGATTGGGTTTTCCTAGAGAGGGAAATGCCTGTAGCTCTTAGGTCTTACAACTGTCTACCTTCTCTGGTATGTGGTCTATAGTACTCTGAAAACTAGATGATGTGTACTCCCTTCTGAGATTATTCTAGCTAAGTGACCCACACTGAGTAGGTCAGAATCACAATCACTATTAAAAACCCAGTGAAGCCCTGGAAGCAGCACTTCCTTTGTCTTTAGTAGCTGCCTTCCTAATTTTCTTTCCCTTAGCAATGACAGGCAGGCTATTGGGAGGACTCCTATGTCCCTTGAATTTGAACTTCTTATACTGACACTCGCCTCACAGATTATTTTGGCATAAATAACAGCTGCTTTAGCCTCTTGTGATATAATTTTTGACAAACTATTTGATGTCTTATCTAAGAGGCATAAGTAGAAATAACATCAGAGTGAAATTTCATTTTATTTGTTGAACTAGTAGACTCTAGGATTTGTGAATATCCAAAACTATCTGTCAGAAATGTCAGATGTTTGTTTGCTCATTGAAACCAATAATTTCTCTTTCTAGATTTATTACATTTTCCTAAATCTCAAAGTGGGAAAGCTACAATTACTGTATTTAGATAAACACCTTCTATTGTGTTCAACATAGTATAATAAACAACAGCTACAAATTCAAGAGCAAACAATTATTGATTTTTTCATCTAATAATTCAAATTGTATCCCTGTCATTTCTAGGTTTGTTGAGAAAAGGAATGAAATTATAAATTATAATTCCATTATAATAAATTTTAAAAGTCTCAAATTATTTGCCTATTGAAAATAAAACTCTTTAGGTTTCTCGGTTCTCTGAAATTTTTCACATCACTTAGAAGAAATTCCTTATATTCTATAAATGCAGCATTGAAATAATTATTTTTGGTAGTTGTGTCATTTTATTGACTTGAGCCAATAAATGCTGTGTCTTTTTATTTTAACATAAAATGCTGTCTGATCAGATTTCCATAAATTATACATATGTAATTGATTTGTTTTAACATCAATTCAAGACTCTACCTTGTTAAATTTGTTCCATCATTTTAGACAACCAAAATTATGACAAAATTTAATTCTGTCACCAAATGAAATGGCCACTGCTTTCTGATTTGTGTCATCTAAAAGCCTCATGCATAATTAGGATAGCTTCCACCCAGCACTTTCACAAAATTTAAAAGGGGATAGGACAAAGAATATGAAACTTTGAGGAACCACTCTTCACTTATATTAATTATAATTGTTGTATTACTGTGAAGGAAGCTTCCAGTCTTCCTTTCAGCCTTGTACTTTATCACTTGCCACCTATTTCAACTCTGCATCATTGTGACCCAGTTAATACAGGAATTAAATTATGTCACTCCTTGTTTAAATCTTCTTGCTATTCCTACTGCACTCTTAATGCTTTATCTTACTTATCTGATCCAACAGTCATGGTTTACCTGCTATGGTTTGCTACTGACCCATGCTGACACCAAGTGAATTCTTTTTTTCTTTGTTTCAAATTTTCTAGAATGTAATAAAAATCCCATTTTCTTACATTCATTAAGAAAAATGGGAAAAATCTAAAAAATATGAAGCAAATTTTACTTCTGATAAAAATAGATTTATTTCTTCTAGTTTTTTTTCTATGTTAAAAACAAGTGTTGCATAATATGTAACACTATTTCAATACGACCTCATGTAGTTGATTGTATTAGTGTCCCTTAAATTTCATGTCCACCTCAAACTGAGAATGTGAGCTTATTTAAAAATAGGATCTTTACACACATAATTAGTTAACAATCTAGAGATGAAATCATCCTGGATATAGGGTAGGTCTTAAACCTAACAATTGATGTCCTCACAAGGAAGGGATACAGGCAGAGAAGTCCATAATAAAAGAGGTCAGAATTTGGAATTATGTTGTTACACATCAAGGAATGCCTTGGGCCACTAGAAAATGGAAGGAAGAAAGAAAGTATTCTTCCCTAAATTCTTCAGAGGGAGTGTAGCCATTCTGACACTTGGAATTCAGATTTCAAGACTCTAAACTACATGAAAATATAAACTCTGTTGTACTAAAGCACTCAATTTGTCGTAATTTGTTACAGAAGCTCCAGGACACTAATACAAGACATAAATTCTTTTGTATTTTTTTCTACCTGTGTAATGTTGAGCTCATTTATGTTATCTATTGCCTTGTTCCAAAGACATTACTTTTAAAGTCTACAATATATTATAAAACATGAATATACTAAGTGATTTTACAACTTCAAACTGAACAATATTTAGAACACTTCCTTTTTTTCTTATCAAATGTTTTAGCAATACTATAACGAACATCTTGTACATAATACATTTCCACATAAAATTAAAACAATATCTTAGTAAAAATATGACTCCAATTTATCCTTTTTTTTGTTGTTTAGATATATTTTTATGAGTATAAAATGTTGTCTGTCACTATTAAATAAATACAAACCAAAACAAAAACCCCTGCAAATAAATGAATCAGATTTCAATGAGACCAAAGAATAGGAGGGAATAGTATTTTCTTACTAAAATTTCATTTACAATATCACTAGTTCCACAGTCCTCACCATCACTTCTTTGAATTATTGTCATATAATTTAAACTGGTTAACTAAACAAACAACCTCGCTCCCCTATAATTGATTTCTGGCAAAATAGTCACATAGTTCATGCCTGATAGAAGAGAATTGAAACCTTACCTTTTTCTCTGGGCTCTCTCTGGCATTCTGTGGTCTCCCCTGCTCTGTAGTCACTCTGGCTCATCTTCTTGCAACCCCCCCCTTTTATCCCACCCTCCAGGTGGAGGTATGCACTTGCGCATGCCAAAACGCATGCCCACACACCCATGCTCCAGGTGTCCACACTCAGGCCCGCATGCTGGCAGGCAGCCCACACCCCCAAGCCTCTCCCTCATTAGCACAATCAAGGCAGGTGATAGCCATAGAAGCTGGTGGCACAAAAAGCCTGACTAATTCACTTACCCAACAATACTGGTGTGAGAGAAGTAAAAGACTGCCTTTAGCAACTCAACCTTCATTAGAAGGTGGATTTTTCTCCTATAAGCCACATAGAAAGTCCCCAGGCTTGGGTGGGAATTGTATGGGGACTATAACCAAGACAAAAATGCATACATTGTGCAAAAATGGAAAACGATGTAAAAAAAATATATAAAATTAAAAAATGTAAAAAAAATACACATGATGTGACATTCAAAAAAAAAAAAAGGAATCCCCAGTCTCCTCATATAAACAAAAAGTTTAGCAATAATTTTCAGACATCTGAGCATCTGCTCAAATAACTGTAGATATTGAAGGAAGCTCTTCTTCAAAACAAAATTAATCAGAATGTTATACAACCAGCGTGGTACAATGGACAGCTGTGTAAAAACTGCACAAAGAAAGAATAACTGGAACTCTTGGCATTATTGTATTTATACCCAGGAATTTTACATAAATGTATGTAGGGTGTAGGGTAAGGAAAAAAGTATCAGGTTTTTCTGCCCTCCCGCCATGAGGATAGATGACTGAACCCTGCAGTCCTGAATGCATGCCTGATGGCAGGCACCTGGAGTAGGGTGTGGGCATACGTAGATTGGATTCACCTGGGCTAAGACTGGGCTTTTAAGGGCGGCATCACGGGGATGCCAGCAGAAGCTGAGAAAGAAGTGAGAAGCCAAGAGCAGAGAAGCAGAGAGAACTCCTGAGAGCCCAGACAGAGTGAAAACTTGCTGGGGGCTGGGAGCCCTGCCAGCCTCCCGCCCCCCCAGCATCCCTGCCTGCCCTATGCCTGGTGAATCCCAATAAAAGCCTGCAAAAGCCACTTAGGGTCCTTTACACGGTCTGCTGGATCAGAAAACCTGCTCAGTATCTTCCTGCCCCTACATAGGGTAAATGAAGATTGCTCACTCAGGCTTTTGCGCCGTCGGCCTCTGTGGCTATCACCTGCAGCCTCATATGCAGGAGACACTTAGTACGCATGCCTGACTATGGATACCTGGAGTATGGTGAGGGTGTGTGTAAGTGGGCACACCTGTACCAAGACACAGTGGCTATAAGGGCGGCATCACAGAGGACAGGGCATGGCAGAGGGCCCTGCAGCAGCAAACAGCAAGGAGAGGAAAGGTCCAGGAGAGAAAGCCACAGAGCTCAGAGAGAGTAAAGATTCACCAGGGACTGCGAGGCCTGCCAGCCTCCTGCCTCCCGGCTCCTCTGTCTGCCCAGCTCCTGGCTGCCTCACTATGAATAGTGTAGAAAAATCATTAAAAGCCTGGAAAAAGCCACTGAGGGCTCCAGAACTCTCCTTTATCCACCTGCCTGGATCCATCGAGAACCTGCCCTGGGCCTTCTAGCCCCTACAATGTATCAGCAACGGCAAACAGATTTTAGTCACAGGTAACCTGGATTTAAAATCCAGCTCTGACAAACATTAGCTGAAAATACTTAGACAACTTAAATTCTCGTGATATCAATTTAATAACAAGCAGGAGGGACTGGTAAACAAATAACAGTATGTCCATAATTCTGTTTATGATCATGTAAAAGATGTTTGAGAAAAAGCTGTTAACTATAAAGCACCACACAAATTGTGTTGTATAGTATGCATTTCTATTGTTCATTTACATGGGAAAAATTAAGGTTAATTTTAAACATGACACATTTACACCAAGAAAATATGCTTTCTCATATGTAATATTTCACCATATAATTGACTTGATACTGTAAAATAATGGTATAATAAGCAAACTAAAATGTGTTGGAGTCTTGCTTCCTACTGAATGAATGATCATCATCCTGTTTGTAAATTGCAAAGAAAGAAAAATAGAGAGGGACCTTCAAAACCAAGGATATATGCTAAGCCTGGATATATGCTAAGCCTGCCAATACCCAAAGGATATATGCTAAGCCTGCCAATACCCAAATGTTGTATAATAATCAAAATGAGGAATACAGGTAAGATGATAGAGCATAACATTTTAAATGATGTGAGGATAATTGCCTAGTACATAAATATTATTTTCAATCAACAGGGGGTTTATTACTCATATTTCTACTGTAAATATATTATGGCTATAAAACAGGTTTTCCTAGTGGGAAAGAAAATCCTATCTAAGAGCAAACACAAGACTACAAATAGAGACAGCATCTAATCTAATTAAAACAGATAAAACTTCATATTTCTGATGGTCCTCAAAGACACTATTCTTTTTGTTTAATGCTTGTTGTTTACCAAATAATTTCATGAGTCATCTTTGAATCTTCATTATAAAAAAATAATTACTTTCACTTATTACTTATTTTCAATGAACACAAAAACTAGATACATGTAAAAAGGAGTTTCACTATAAAACAAAATATCTGTTTAATCTGACTGGCAGACTTTAAAATTTATTCAAGAGTAAAAGAATGCAGAAGAAAGTTCTAGATCGTTTTAAGTATAGCAATCTTATTCCAAATATTTTTTTTTAAAACATGCTTCCAAACATTCTACCTTATAGTTTATAAATATGTATTGCTGACACAGATAAAAGGTTTAGAGTACATATTTACCAAAGGCAGAAACATAAAGGATCTAACTGTACTTTTAGCTGATTGTATAATCTGCCACAAATCTCTGGACCTTTATTTCACCACTGTTAAAACTCTTATACTGCTGGTGGGAATGTAAACTGCTCTAGCACTTACCAAAAGTTGTGTGGAGGTTCCTCAAAACACTAAAAACAGATATACCATATGTGATGGAGGACAAGAATAGAAAAACTGGAAAGGAGGCCTCACAAGAATAAAACCTGACTCACACAAGGAGGTGGGGGTCGAGGGGAATAACATGATCATTAACCCAGCTGTAGAGGTCGTGACCCTTAGGCGCCAGTTTCTTATCACAAGGCATGAGACCCAAGCAGGATCAGATGCTATAGGGAGTGGAGCACTGGTCTGAGGGTAAAGATACGGAGATTGGGCCCACCCTGGAATCTCTGGTCCCTTCCTGGTTTTGCCTGTTACCCAACATCAGTAACAAGCAGCCACTCCATGGAGGAGTGACCCCTCCCAAAGAGAAAAGGACTATATCAGTGCAGTCACTGCACAGGCTCGGGTCAGCACTCCCACTGCCCACCTGTGACTATGCAGGTGCTTCCTTTCACCAACTCTCTCCCTCTGCAGGGCAGCAGCTTCCTGCCTGCCCTGCCTGCGACCTGTACCATGCCGGGACTTCTCTTCACTGACCTCCCTCAGCAGAGGCAACTCTCCAGAAGGCCACCTGCCTGCACCATGCTGGCCTCTCTCAGCAAAACCTGTTCCTTTCCCTTACCCTAATAAACCTGTTCTTTAAATATAATCAATGTCTCAGTCTTGTGGAGAAACCTGCCTGGGGAACTCACCACGTGCTGCTGAAATGGGAGCTCTGGTGAAACCTTTCCCAGAGTGAACCCAAGGACCCGCACTCTACAAAACAACATCATATACACTAACAGGAATCTACCCAAATGACACAAGAACACGAATTCCAAAGAAAATCTTCACTCCTATTTTTATTGCAGCACAATTAACAATAGCCAAGATAGGGAAACAACCTAAATGCTCCAAACAGACAAATGAATCAAGATGTGAAATCACTTCAGAAACATAAAGATGGATACTGTAAGCTCCCAGAATTGAATTTCTTTTCTGTAATGCAAGCATTTGACTTAAACCTTATACTGAGGCATCTACCTTAAAGACAGCCACCTTAAACAAACACTTCCCCAGAGATAGGACTTAAGAAATAACCAGCTTTCTCCTCCCACTGAGGTGCCTTTATTTACAGATTCTGGTTGATCTAGACAAGTAATCATCTTCTAATCTTTTACCTCTTTCCACACTTTAAATTCCTGCCCTTGTAATTTAAATTTATCAATAAAGACTGAGCCCAGGAACACTTAGATTCTCCCATTTTAATCCCAATGAAAGCTTATGCATTCTCTCTCTCTTCTAAGACCTCACTGTAACCCAGGTGTGCTGTGTGATTTCCAGATCTTTATAGTTCTGAAAGTTTCTGATGGCTATTAGGGCCTTTTTCAATCATAAAAAGAACACCAAGGGCCACCCCAGTGGTAAAATGGTTTTAAAAGGGACAGTATCTGTGGGAAACTCATCTGAATCGAGGCGAGTGCTGCCAAGCATTTCTAACCATCATTATTATCAATAGGTTGAAACCAGCACAAAACAAGGTATAATGGGAGTCTTATCTTTCATAATAAGGCCCTTTCCACTCCTAAATTGAGGGGATTCAGAGAGTTTTTGGACTGGTGACTGTGTGGAAATACAAGGTGGCATTTCCAGAGAACATGGAAGTTCAAAGGCCCTTTTCACACTACCTTTCCCTATGCATCTTTTCCAACTGATTGCCCATGAGTTATCTTTTTTGTATAATAAAGCAGTAATGTAGTAAGTAAAATGTTTTTCTACATTTTGTGAGATACTCTAACAAATTAATGAAACCCAAGGAAGGGGCCTTTGCAGCCTGAGTAATAATAATTAGACAAAAGCACAGGTGACAACCTAGATTTATACTAGCATCTGAAGGGAAGAGAGGCTGTACTGTAGGACTGAGCCTTCAACCTGCAAAATATGCCTTTTTCTTAAATTCCTTTGCTATCATTTCACCCATGCCCTTACTTCTAGCAGATGATCCATGTTTTCCATTTCTTTTATTAAAAAACAAAAATAGTGAAATTATATAACTTTAATTCATAGCATTTTCCTATCTTTGTCTCCTATTGTCATACCCATCCGTTTTCTGAGGACCCTCTCTTTATCTAGAATGTACATCTTATATCGTTGCTACTCTTCCTTTAATATTGAAGTTAAATACAATCTTAAAGTCATTCTAAGTTTAAAACAATTGTCCTAATTTTGAACTTCCATGGCATCCTGTTCTAATGGACAACTCTTTTAAGAACTTGTTAATTGTGCATGTATTTGTGTGTGTGTGCGTGTGGTGGGGGAAGGTGTTTGTGTTTGTTTTGACCCTTCTCTCATTAGTCCATATTCACCTTGAATTAAGGTTTCATTTATCTTTCCTTGGGACTTAACACAACTACCACCACATGCTAGAGACTTAAGGAATGTTTGTTAAATGAGTTAAGGAATAAATTTTTCTTCATGAAACTTCTTAATTCTCTAATATGTGAGATAAACTCAATGTTGTGATGATCATTACTTACCAATTTTCTATTACTTTTCTTTCAGAGTATTCTATAAATCCATGCTATTTACAGTCTTCACATCCATATTGACATTACCTGGAAGCTTGTTAAATATGTGAAACAACAGCTTTTGTCCTACATTTATAAAATAAATCTGCATTTTAATACAGGTGATTCATATGCACATCAAATATTGAAAAACATTTCTCCAAAATATATTTGATATTCAGTCACTTGGGAATATCAATCAAACAGGAAGCTTATGAGAGAGATGAATGAAAAGTCAAATGATTCAAAATGTGAAATCATTATTCAACAATAAACATTGCTCTACAATACCAGGCATTATTCATTACTTCATTTAAAAAAATATTTATTTATGCATACCAGAACTGGGGTACAGGCCAGAGGTACAGGGGTGAGAGGATTCACCAGAGACAGAGTGGGGAGCAGAACAGGAAGATTGTCTGAAATACACTGCCAATGGGAGCAGGGGGCGAGACAGGGGAGGTCTGATGTGCTATGTGGGTAGCTGCCTGGCCAGCTAGGGATTGAACTTGTGCTACAGAGGCTACAGACTTGCTTCACAGTGCTGTGCTTAATCCCTTGTGCCACTAGGGACACCCCATTATTTCATTTGTTATGATTCTCCAGGACTAACCATGTACTAGAAACAGTTCTAGATACAGAGTTAAGAACTAGGAATCAGAGAGTGGAACCAGAGTCTGGGAATTCACAATATAGTAGACTTGTTCTTTTATGCTGAGGAGCTCTCCATCTGTTTACAACTTTTGTTAAGGAATCCTAGTTAGATAAACTAAATAAAAAGGGCCTTTTATTTGAATATTAATAATTAAAAGTGATAAGGTAGAGAAGAAATGCTTTCATAATAATATGATTGTTAATATTATGTGTCAACTTGACTAGACCACAGGGTGCTCTCTGGATGAAATTAACAGATGACTGAGTAAAGAAGATTGTCCTTCTTAGTGTGAGGAGATCTCCTTCAATAATGAAGACATGAATAGAGAAAAAAGAAAGGCCAAGTAAAGGATAATTTGCTGCCTTCTTGCCTTTGAACTGGGATATTGATCTCCTGCATTGGGATTCAGATGTAGAGTGAAACTGCACCATCAGTTCCCCTGTTTCTCACTCCTTTGGACTCAGACTGGAACTCCCATCTGGAGACCTCATTAACTGCAGATTTGGACAAGTTTTTTTTTTTTTTTCTTCTTTTTTAAGATTTACTTATTTATTTTTGCATAGAAGAACTAAGTGGGGTGTAGATCAGAGACCAGAGTGGGGGGGGCAGGGAGAGGATTGGTCAGAGACAGAGTGGGAAGCAGAGCAGGCTGACTTTATGGAAATACACTGCTAAGGGGAACAATGGGCAAGATAGGAGAGGACAATTCTTAATCTCCCTAACAACTGCCTAACAAATTTCCTATGTATCTTATAGATTTTTTTTATCATTTTCTGGAGAACCCATGTTAATACACCAGGTAAGCATGATTAAATTGCCTTTACAGATAGCACTGAAAGTATGTTAATCAAAATTGGTCAGTTAAATCATGTGACAACCTTTTGAATGATGTTAAACTCTAAGGACCATTCCTTTTGCTTTTCTCATACTTAACATGCATTGATTATCACAACAAAGTAATTCATGATAAGGTAGACAAAAAGACATCACAATCAAAAGAGACTATGTTAATCACATTTGTATACAGTTAAAATCTGCACTGTCTAATATTTCTCCACTATGATGGTTTAGACTTGTATCTAAATTAATGAAAATTAATTAAATGAAAATTCAGTTCTTCAATCACACTAGCCACATTTAAATCCTCAATTTCCTCCTTTGTTTCTTCTTGCCCTACTTCCTCCACTTCCCGCCTTCCTCCTCACCACCTTCCAACACTTTTTCTTCCCCAGTGTATCCCCACCCAGTGCTGTGCTGCCCCCTATTACCTCATCTCCTCCACCTTCCCCCACTTCTGTCAGTCCTGTTGACCAACCTGAAGAAAATTAAATATAAGGTATTAGATTTAAAAGAAGCTTTAAATTTTTGTCCTAATGTGGAAAAGTATAAGAATTTCAATAGTTGAAAATATGAGTTAACACCCATGTTGCATGCATTCCACACATTAAATTTTATTTTATATAATTTTTAAATGTTTGGCATTTGTTTAATAAAATGAAGGTAAGACTATTTTAGTTTAGTTTTTATAGCTACCAAACTTAGATTCAGTAAATTGTATAATTTTTAGGCTTAATTTTTATTACTTTATAGGTATTAAGGATGACAGGTGTGTATTGTTAGTATATCCTAATCATTTAAACGTAAATGCTGCTCTTGGGAGTATAATTCAAGTGTGCATTAATGTTTTGAATACCTATCCTAACAGAGATAAATTGGGCAAGTATTTTGTGCTGACTGTGTATTTTTTTACTGCACTGGACATTAATAGTAATTTGTGTTGAGATACGCTTAAAGATTTTTTTTTAAAGATTTATTTTTATACAAGAATTGGGGAACAGACCAGAGATGTGGGAGGTAGAGGATTCATCAGAGACAGAGTGGGGAACAGAGCAGGCAGACTGACTGAATACACTGCTGAGGGGAGCAGCGGGCAAGACAGGAGAGGGCTGTCCTGACATGTGGGTTTTTCCCTGGCCCACCGGGAATCAAACTCATGCTACAGTGGCTGCAGATTGCTTCATAGGTTGTGTCTTAACCCCTGCACCACCAGCGAGGCCCATAAAGACTTTTTGTGACCATGTTTCCCTTTGTACAATAAAATGTTTTGTACCAATAAATAAATAAATAAATAAATAAATCCTCAATTACCATAAGTGGCTAGTAACTCATATTGAAAAGTAGAAATACTGAATCTTTCAATTGTTGCAAAAAATTCTCTTTTATAGTAGTGTTCTAAATTAACAATGAGAACTTGGGCATCAACAGTTTTCTTTGAAAACATAGTTTAATTTAAAACCTAAAAAGTAGTAAGTCTTCCAAAATTTGTCTTGGCATATGTACTTGCCAAGTGAAAGAGAAATCTCTCCACATGCTCCTGACTTGCAATGTAAAAAATTAAAGCAAAGCGAGTAATTTATACTATTTATTTTATGATTCAATTATTCATTATCAGTTGCCCACATTTTGACTTCATATTTTTTCACAAATTTCCCAAAAATGATAGTAGGAGTAAGTAATGGAAATTGTAAAAATGAAAATCACTTACATTAATTTACTTATTTATGTTACATTTACATGTAAAAATTA
Source organism: Talpa europaea (assembly GCF_964194135.1). Classification (NCBI taxonomy): domain Eukaryota; kingdom Metazoa; phylum Chordata; class Mammalia; order Eulipotyphla; family Talpidae; genus Talpa; species Talpa europaea. Next base: position 51,965,769 of record NC_140076.1, read on the forward strand.
ACTTACAAACATACTTTTACATCAACTTTCAAAATTCTTGGCAACTTTAAAAGAATTATCTAAACAGGATGAATTTTTGCCATTTAGTAATGATGGTTTTTATATTTTACTAAAGGAAAACTTAATGTCAATTTTGTCTCAAATCCCTTCTTGTTCTAGCAGTGCAAGTATTATAAAAGCCTTCATGTTTCTAGACTTGTAAATTATAGCATTTGGACAAAGGAAATCCAAGGGACAAGTTATATAATTAATTGTAATTTTAGCAGTGACATTTCAGAGCCCTTTCTTAAATATAGCATAAATTCTGGCCTAATTTTGGAAGATGAGAGTAAAAATCCTCCATGGCTCATTAAACATTCTTCACCAATATTTTTCTACATTGACATTTTTAACAAATTCTGATGTTTTACTTAGAAACACTGCATGATGCTAAGAAAGAAAATGTTTTCTACTTGAAAGTATGTTCTTTATTGTGAATACTAAGCAGATTAATCATTGAAACTTTATTTTAAAATGTAATCTCAATTAAATGGAATGTGATATCTTTCCTTTTGAGTAAAAATAGATATTTGTAATCTCTAATTCCTTACATTTCTAATTCCTTACAAACTGAATTATGATTGTTAATAATTTCTTAGAAGAAAACTATTTTCCATCGCCACTTATTAGAATTCTTCTTTGTAAATTTAATAAGCTTTCCACTTATCGATTATGCAGAGCACAGCTGTAATTCTTACAGTCATTCATTATAGATTTATTACCTTGGCCTCTATTTGTCTAGATACTTAAACACCATGACTTCTTCTGTTGTATTTCTCAAGAACTCATTACATTTATTTTATTTGTTTGGCACATTGATCTCAGTTCTGTTCTTTACTTCTAGGTTCTGCCCTTTTATTACCCAATCTAGCTAGAACAGATGAAAAGACTGACAACTTTCATTTAACTGTCAGGTCCTCCTGGGGTCCACTAGCTGCAGTGAAACTCTCTACATTGTATTAAACAAACCATGAAGATAGTGAGACCAATAAAAAAAGAGTTTTTATGCCCTTAGAGCAAATGGCTGGCCTCATCTTCTATTAAAGCTGTTCAACAGCCCACAACAATTACCAGACATGGGGGAAAAGGTGAAATGGCAATGTAATTGAGCTACTCACCTCCCATAACGAAGCATCTGTTCAAAACATATAGTATCCTCTCATTGTAAAGAACTCACAAGGCAAAGGTGAACCAAGTAATGAAGTAAAGACTCAATTAAATAATACATATTCTAATTGAAAAAAATAGAGAAAGTAGGTTAGAAAGAAATAGGAAAATGATGGGAGGTATTTCAACAATTTAAATATTGTTCATTAGTGAGAATGAAAAGAAGTACACAGCCTACCTACTGTTACAGCAATTAGGTTCCACACAATTTGGCAAGAATAATATTCAGCAGTAGATGAATTTTCTGTTTGTTTTGCATACACAATAAAGTCCCTGCGTCATTTATACATAATATTAGAGTTTGACCTCGCTCCCAGGAATTATATTTTCCTCCCTATGTTTGGACATATTGGCTATTAGTTAAAAGAAAAGAAAAAAATAGTAAGAATACAGTTAATATGGTTGTGCTTTATAAACACAGATACTCTTTTTTTCAAGAACTACTTTTAATATCTCAGAATTGTCTGAATTTTCAGTTTTTTCCACTTTATCTTAAAGTGAAAATAGTTTATTGATTTTCTCATACAAAATATATAAAGGAAGACTATATATTTAATTCATATCTATATGCGTCTTAGTATACAAATAAGTAACTGATAACCAGTGATCCAACAGTATCTTTAATCAGCCAAAATTGCCACAATGACCTATCTAAGTCTTTATATTTCCATACTTGTCTGTTTGATTCTTTGGGTTATAAAACTAAGTTTCAAGACATCACTTGTTAAAATGTTGCTACTTTGAGGAAATATATCTCATTAAATTAAGCCATTACCTAAGAAGGGTATTTTGCAGAAATAAATCTTAGAAACTGATGGGCGATACTGTGCACTAAAGAGAGTTAGAGAATGGAGGTGGAAGCAAAGGCAGCATTGAGTTGGTGACCAAAAGGTTGGATGGGTGTTTGGTCATAATGAACACAATCTAAACAAACTAGAAATATATAGTGACCCTGCATGGAGGGATTGGCTTAAAGTTTGAGGCAAATCAATATAAACTAAATCTGAGAAGGAAGAGCCACAAATGAGATTTTGACGATGTCAGGCCTTAATAACATTAAGGAATTGATATTAAAATTTGTTTTCCTTTAGTGAAAAAGGCATAATAAATGATAGATATAATCTGGCAAATAAGAAGTATCAAAGTTTGATTATTTTTAAGACTGTATCATAATTTTGCCTTGGGGTCTCTCTGTGGATTTGTAAATATTCCCTATGGAGTGTTTACTAGGGAGATTTATTTAGAAGAGGTTTTTTTTTAATTTTATTTTATTTAAGATTTACTTAATATACAAGAGTTGGGGTACAGGCCAGAGGCACAGGAGGGTAAGAGGATTCACCAGAGACAGAGTGGGGAAGAGAACCGGCAGACTGACTGAAATGCACTGCTGAGGGGAGCAGTGGGCGAGACAGGCGAGGTCTGCTGTGCCATGTAGGTTGCTCCCTGGCCATTGGGGATGGAACTTGGGCTGCAGAGGCTATGGACTGCTTCACAGTACTGAGCTTACCCGCTTGTGCCCCCAGGTAGGCCCCATTCCTTCATTTGTTAAGATTTTCCAGGACTAACCATGTACTAGAAACAGTTGTAGATACAGAGTTTAGAACTAGGAATCAGAGAGTGGAACCAGAGTCTGGGAATTCACAATATAGTAGACTTCACAATATAGTAGAATTCACAATATAGTAGACTGCAGACAGCTTCATAGTGCTGTGCTCAATCTGCTGCGCCTCCGGGGAGGTCCTATTTAGAAGAGGTTTAAAGCACATTGGCACTTTTCAAAATGAAAATAACTATAATCAAACTAGTAAGCAAAGTATAGAAATACCACTAATAATGTGTTGTTAGGGTAAGTATATTTTAATAAAACTAATCAAAGTATTTATTTTTTAAGATTTATTTATACATATAAGAGCTGGGGTGTAAGCCAGAGGTACGGGAGGAGGGGGAGGTGAGAGGATTCACTAGAGACAGAGTGGGGAGCAAAACAGGCAGATTGACTGAATGAAATACACTGCTGAAAGGAGCAGCGAGCTAGAACAGAGAGATCTACTGCACCATATGGTTAGCTCCCTTGCCAGGATCAAACTCCTACTGCAGTAGCTGTGGATAGCTTCACAGTTGGAGACATGTAACCCCTTACCTCACCAGGGAGCCCCTATTTTCTCTTTTTAAAAACATAGGTAGGGGCCTCCCCGGTGGCGCAGCGGTTGAGCGCTAGATTGCGAAGCTGCCCACAGCCTCTGCAGCGCCTGTTCCATCCCCCAGCTGCTCCCCGGCCACTGGAGGAGGGTCCCACATGACACGAAGACCTCTCCTGCCGCCCGCTGCTCCCCTCAGCAGTGTACTTCGGTCCTTCTGCCTGCTCTGCTCCCTGCTCTGGCTCTGGTGAATTCTCTCACCCTCCCGTGCTTCTGACTGTACCCAGTGCAGGTATAAATAAATAAATAAATCTTTAAAAATTAAAAAATAATAAAAATAAAAACATAGGTAAAGCATCTGCCTTTAACTTGCCAAAGCAAATGAAGAACTCCTCTTATTTTACTTATATGAAAACATCATGCTTATGGTTGAATGCAACTCCACATTTATAAGTTTACCTTAAGGACATTTTCATTGAAGAGTAAAAATTGACTATCACTTAAAAAAAAAAAAATGAAAGGCATTTTGTAGGGCCTGACCTTTTAAATATAGATTCAGAGATTTTGAGCGTTGTGTTGTTTGTGACAGAAGTCTATTGTGCCACAAAATTTAAGCCTGTCCAATGTCCTGATGAAAAGTGATTTGATCCAAAATTCATATGTCCATCTAAAAATGCAGCAGATTTAAAATGCTTCATTCTTAGTGTGAATAATGGAAAATGTTTACTTTATTGGCCTATAGTTACATAAATATAGTCATGCTATTTGTGTTTTGAAATTTTTTTTTTTTTTTTTTTTTTTTTATAGAGGCATGCTTTATTTATTTGTTTGCTGGTTTGTTTTGTTTGTTTTGTTTATACATGCACTGGGTACAGTCAGAAGCGCGGGAGGGTGAGAGAATTCACCAGAGCCAGAGCGGGGAGCAGAGCAGGCAGAAGGACCGAAGTACACTGCTGAGGGGAGCAGCGGGCGGCAGGAGAGGTCTGCACGCCATGTGGGACCCTCCTCTGGTGGCCGGGGAGCAGCCGGGGATCGAACCGGCGCCGCAGAGGCCGCGCGCAGTTTCGCAACCCAGCGCTCAACCGCTGCGCCACCGGGGAGGCCCTGTGTTTTGAAATTCTTAACAAGAAAACCATTCACCTAATTTATACTATGGCATTGACCAACAGACAGTATATAATCATTTGCAAGTACCACATTTAAATAGCTACTCTATATTCACCCAAAGTTATTATTAATCATCAGCTTCTTGTAAGTGCTATGCTTATATCTTTCTAACAACTTTTCTCTGTCAATGAAGTTATTGTGGACTGAGCTAAAGAATTTCATTAAGTGATTATTTTAAGGAGAACATTTTTGTGAAAAGCATGCAGACATATGCATGTAGGCAATATATAATTGCCTATTTTATTGTCATAATTCTATTTTACAGCTGACTTCAGATAGCTATCTTTAAAATTAACCACATTAGAAAAAGTTTGAGATTTATTCCCTTTTATGTGCATCAAAATAACAAACAAATAGAAAAGACAAGCAGCAGAACGCTAATTCTGCTTTAATTTGAGTCTCAGTCTTTATCCCTCTGGTTGTATTCAAGTAGCCAAATTGAAAGGAAGATTGTCAATTCCAACCAATGTGATTTCACCCAGTGTATTAATTGTCAATGAAGATAAGAGTTCAAAAGAAAAAAAGTCATGTATATTAATGGGGCAAATTTTTACAAGAAAAAATAATTGTCTTCCATTTGTCATACCTTCTTTGTAAATATGGAAATGCCAGATCATAAATCACTTCACACACACACTAAGGACCAACTCTGTATTCAACATCCTGATATAAAGGATAGAGACAAGATCTGTATAAAGGATAAAATGGCAATCTAAGCTTTCTCAAAAACAATAACAACAACATACACATCCTTGCCATGGACACAAACGAACTCTACTTACATATCATAAACAATAAGATATCATACGAGAGATTTGTTATTCCATCCTAAATGTAGTAAATATACCCAATGTTATGAGTATTTGAAGAAAGAAAAGATCAGTAGTTCTGGACTCACTGGGGATGGTAGTTGTTCTGGGAAAATGGCCATCCCTTATATATGAGAAGGCAGAAAAGACCTGCCCAGAACAAAGATTCAGAAGTATGAGCCTTTTGATATGAATTGCTGTAAGGAACCTATGGCAATTGACCAGATCTGTAAACATCTGAAGGTTTATACTAAGAAGTTTTGAGAAACTTCCACAAATGAGGAAGCTTAGCACCTAATCAAAAAGGGGAAAAAATAAGAAAGAGAGAGAGGCCAAAGTATTCATTAAGCTTTGTTAAGTTTAGGAGTATCTCTAATTGGCAGAAATTATAAAATGTCATAAAAAGAGAGAAAACAAGGAAATGAATATTTAAGGAATGGGGTGATTGTTACATTTAAGGAAGAAAATGTGAACACAAAAAGAAAACATCAAAAATCAAGTTTTGAAAATAAATTGTACTTGTTAGAAAATAAAAAAGTCAGAATAGTAATAAAGTAGTCATTGGGAATATAGGAAAAAATACTCCAAATAATGCTTCGTTAGAAGTAAGAAGACAGGTACTTTCTTAATAGTTTCCACATTCCATTTTCTTAAATTTTAATTTATTTTTTAGTTAGGTTGTACATAAACTATTAGGGATTTTAACTCTCCCTCTTTTTCATTCTCTCTGTTTTTCATTGGTAGTAATTGACAATCTTCCATTTAGTTTGGCTACTTAAATATAACCAAAGGAGATAAAGATAAACACTCATCAAAATAGAGAAAGAGCAATTTTTTTACACTTTGAAAACTATTTTGGTTTCTTTCAAAGTATGGTATCAACACATTTGAATATAGTTCTCAACGTCTGCTCAACAATAGATCAACGATAATCAATTTCGCAGCATATTTCAAAATATTGAAACATTACATCATGACCAAAGCCTCAAAACTTAGTAAGTTTACGCAAAATCAATTTTCTAATTTTTACTGCACTGTTTTGAAGTTATTTCTACCTACTTAGCAATGTGCTATCAAAGCAACAGGTGTGATAATCATCCAAATTTGCTTGTTAACTTTACTCCCTATTGACATGTAGTACTAGTGACTGACAATTTGAAACAGCAACTCTTGGTTTTGTTCTTACTTTCTAGGAGAGTAACTGGTTCTTAAATGATGTTGTAAATAGGTTCACATATTATATCAAAATTATAAATGTTTTCACATCAAAAATAGGGTCTCTGCTTAGAGAAAAGTGTTACATGTTAATAGCTTTTATGAAAACAGGAGCTTTTTTAAAAAAAGCAATCTTGTGTGTTGCCAGAAAACAAAACAAAAATAAAATATGATAATTTTTGCTGTTCAGTAATGCCATCTAACAGGTACGTTTACAGAAAAAAAGAAATTTGTTCTTTGTGACTGTGTAAAAATATGGAGATTAGTAAGAATCATCAAGTAAGATCTATATTGAATTGGCCATAAATCAAGAACTACAAGAACTCAATTATGGTGCAAAATATTGAAAATTCTCAAACTCAAGACAAAACTGTGGTATATTATTCATTTTTCTTACAGGATGAAAATATAACAAGTTTCCTTTGATTTTGCCATGAGAAGTTGTTGAGGTGGGAGGTGAAGTAATATGAAAAGGTATTAGTAAAGCAATATGAAAAGGCATTAGTAATATGACAGGTCAGTCAAGAGTAGAGATATGCTTGAAATAAAGAATTGAACTCAAGCCACTACCAGCAACAAACAGTTCTTCAAACTTACCTGGTTCCATGATCATTCAGACCCCCTTCATATTTTTATACATATGGAAACCATATGCATATAACCCCAGGGTCCCCATTTTCTATATCCTTTGATATGTTATCCCCTTGGAAAATTAACTTTACCTAATTCACAAATTAATATCCAGTATTTAGTCTCAAATGTTTAATATGTTCAGACAAATGTATATTACTTTACAATGTAAGACATCTCTGAAATTAATGTGTTGTTGTGATTAACACAAACCAACAAAGCAATGATGAGTGAATTTCAGCCCCAAAGAAATCTACAAACCTCTTAGCCAGATGTGCACAGTGAACAAATCATATTATATTTTCATCAAAGGACTGGGAAATCCTTAGCAGTGAATAGACCTTGGCAGTTTATACTGCTCATTAAGAAACAATGGCCAATGCTCCAGCTGGAAAAGTAGCCAGTTGAACAGGATTTTGTACAATGTGGGAATAAAGCATTTTCCAAACAAAACAAACCATGCTTGTCTTTTTAGTTAGTGGCATCACTCACCTATCAATGGAACATTAAACTAGGACTGAGAAAACATATTTATCATAAAATTAAAATTAAAACTGAAATAAAAACTTTAGGATGTATGAAAGTGATTAGAAGATACATTTATAAACAAGTAGGGTATTGTGAATTTATTCAGATAAAATAACAGGAGACCCTGGAAGAGTATCCATTATTTATTTCCAAATAAAAAGACTATGCAACAGATGATCAACATTAGATTAATTTTTAGATAATTTTTTACACACCCCAGAACTTCATTCTAAAATTGTCCTTGGTTAACATGTTTTTTTTTTGTTGCTGTTATTGTTGTTTTGCACATAATTCACTCCTGCAAAGAAATTCCTGGTAAAATACATTGACTTATTAATCTGTACGATTCTTCCTGTGCTTAGCCCTCGTAAGTCTTATAATCAACCTTATAGATATATAGCAATTTAAAAATAATATATAGGGCCTCCCCGGTGGCGCAGCCGTTGAGCGCTGGGTTGCGAAACTGTGCGCGGCCTCTGCGGCGCCGGTTCGATCCCCGGCTGCTCCCCGGCCACTGGAGGAGGGTCCCACATGGCGTGCAGACCTCTCCTGCCGCCCGCTGCTCCCCTCAGCAGTGTACTTCGGTCCTTCTGCCTGCTCTGCTCCCCGCTCTGGCTCTGGTGAATTCTCTCACACTCCCGCACTTCTGACTGTACCCAGTGCATGTATAAACAAAAAAACAAACAAACAAAACCAGCAAAAACAAATAAATAAAGCATGCCTCTATTAAAAAAAAAATAAAAAAATATATAATCCTCAAAATACATCAATAATGATTAATAATTCAGGATAATATCCTTAAATCTTTTATCTTACCTATGACATTTGAAACAATCACTAAATTGTTATATATTTAGTTCCTACATAGTTTTCTCAGATGCATCTGGTTCATCCCAACCTGACTGACATTCCCAACTCTGAGTGACCCTCAGTAGGGTCAATATCATCTCATTGTCAGCATCAAAGAGGTTGTGGAGAAAAAGGAACTCTCCTGCACTGCCAGTGGGAGTGAAAACTGGTCCAACCACTATGGAGAGCTGTGTGGAGATTTCTTGAACTATTAAACATAGAGCTTCTATATAATCCAGCAATTTACTCCTAGGTATTTACCCAAAGGACACAGAAACAGTAATTCCAAAGGGCACCTGCACGCCTATGTTTATAGCAGCACTATTTACAATAGCTAAGCTATGGAAACAACCCAAATGCCCAAAAATAGATGACTGGATCAAGAAGATGTGGTACATATACACCATGGAATATTACTCAGCATTCAAAAAAGATAAACACATGCAATTTGTAGCAACATGGATGGAGCTGGAAGGGATCATGCTCAGTGAAATAAGTCAGAAAGAAAAAGAAAAATACCAGATGGTCTCACTCATAGCAGGAATTTAGAAAACCTAAATAAGAGACCAGGAAAAAGACTAATCAATACAAAGTGAAAATCAAAATCAACAAGCAACTATAAACCAGAGACACACGTGGGGGGGGTGGGGTGGAAAGAAGAACTAGAGTCAAAATAAGGGGGGTGCAATTGTATGGGGAATATAACCAAATGAAAATGCATACATTGTGCAAAGATGAAAAAAGATATAAGAATTATATAAAATAAAATATTAAAATAAATAAAATAAAAAAAGAGTTCCTTATCTGCTTTTACTTTGGTATCCAGTTTAAGCTAGTCCTTTAAATTCATCCCTTGTTCATCAAGCTACTAGAAAGCCTGCCTGTTTCATAACATTGAAAATGTTTATTATAAATCACACAGATCTTAAATCACAATATTATTATGAAGTACCAAGAAAATGAATAGCATGCTGCTGAATAAATGATAATAATCTCATTCTAGCACTTAGAATATGTTTATGCTTACTGAGATATTTTTAGCTTATTTAGATATATTTCTTTATTGCAGTGTATTTTCATGTGTAAACTATAAAATATATGCAACTATAGAAATATATTCAAAAACAATTGATTAAAGAATTCCTAAATCATCCTCACATTTACAGACCAAATTCAGCTCACAGTTTCTGAATTGGTATTTGTTCATTCACTATCATCCCTCTTTGCTATCAAGAGGATTGAAGGAGCAACATTTAAATCTTAATTGAATTTTTTATGTGCTGATTAAAAATGTGTGAGGAGGTACATTGTTTTTCAATATTCTTTTCAAGGATAGCAAATCAAATGTTGTCCAAACAAAAGCAAACAAACAAAAAAGCTCACTTCTCTAAATCCAGAAATAAAGACTGGGAATTACAGTACTTCAGTGAGAGTTCTTGCCAATCCCTTTTTTTGGACTAGATTGCTCTCTTATTTGCCCATGTCATTGCTGGAACTTCCATACATGTGAATATAAATTTGCGATTTATGTAAGATGGTTGTAAATATAATATTTTCTTCATGCAAAGCATAACAAGTTCCAAGACACTTTATGCAAACAACTTTTAAAATTTAACACTTATGGGCCTCCTTGGTGGCGCAGTGGTTGAGCGCTGGGTTGCAAAGCTGCCTGCAGCCTCTGCATCGCCAGTTGGATCCCTGGCTGCCCGCCAGCCTCCTGAGGAGGGTCCCACATGGCTCACAGACCTCTCCTGCCGCCCACTGCTCCCCTCAGCAGTGTACATCGGTCCTTCTGCCTGCTCTGCTCCCCGCTCTGTCTCTGGTGAATTCTCTCACCCTCCCGTGCTTCTGACTGTACCCAGTGCTTGTATAAATCAATCAATCAATCTTTAAAAAAATATATATAAGATTAAAAAAATTAACACATATAAGAATAGTTGCCTTGATACTACATAAAATCTCCATAAATAAGATTGCCTTGTGTTGTAAAATTTTCTTTATTTTGAGAAGATAAATATTATGTGTCTAATCAATTATTAATGGAAATTATATTGTAAATCAACATGTAAGTTTGCTTTGGCAAAATTAAATGTTTTAATGAAATTTTATATTCCCTATATTCTAAAAGTTAGGAGTACCATCATATTCAAACAATAAGTTTAATCCTTATCACACATTGCTGTTAATTTCTTCCTTCCTTTTTTACTAATTACATAGGTAAATTAAAATAGTTAATAGTGACTATTTTAATCTATAGCTATTCATGTCAAACATGTGGTTTATAAGTAAAACGAAGAGTGAGAAATTATCTGGTGAATTAATGAATTTTTAACTAAATTTAACTTCATGGATAACCAAAATCAGCATTCACATCAAAGACGAAACTAGCAGTTGCTAAGTAATACCAATAGTGTTCAATTTAAAATGTTTGTTCAGATATATAAGAACATATATCTAATTATCTTTGTAGATAGTTATTTTTAACACAGATGCAGTTAAAATTAATAAAATGCTTGCAAATATCATCATGAAATTCTCAAGACAGTATTTTCCCAAAGACTATGAAATTCATTACTGAATTAAAATATGAAAATTGTCTTTCATTACAAATGCCTTGCTAGTTTTCCTGGCCTAACTCAGGAAAGGGAGTAGAATTACATAAACAATTTCAGTAGGTGTTTGGCATCTTAATAACTGGAGGTTTATTTGACATAAATATACAAAATAAGTTAAATGGAAGAAAATTTGGAATCATAAAGTTGAATGGGGATATTCATGATACAGTAAGTGTTTGGAAATAACAAGGCGTTACAAACTAGAGTCTTACAAACAAAATTATATTTCATGTATATAAATTATGTTACTGAAGATATGTGTTTAAATTCAAGTGAAGATATCTGAATGCAAGGTAAAATTAGGTTAATGTCTAACTTTAGTTGTTGATAAAATATAAACATGTAAGTGATTTTATTTAGGAAAAGGACAATTCGGTTCTCTTTGTATTTAACTAGTTATTTTTAATGGTGTGACATTTATGATTTTAACACAAAATTTTTCATGTACTAAGTGCTAGAAATTAAAAAAAATAAGATAACCAGGTAAAGATCTCTAACACTTAAAACCATGGTCAGAGATATAGATTTGATGATAGAGGATATGAAAATCAGAAAAAAGCCAGACTTTGGTAAACAAATAAAGATTAAAAATTTAAAAAATGTTTGATAAATACTGAAATGCAGAAGATAATCAGTAAAAATAAAAAAACAAAAAAATAAAAAAAAAAAAAATAAAAAAACACAAAAAAGATCACAGTCTGGCACAGTATAGAGTCCACAGCATGATTGTAATATAACCACTGTGGACCTGAATACATCAGTGAAATGAAGATAATGAAAAGTTGTTTTGAGACTCAAACAAGATCTTTCTCTAAAGTGTTAAATATAGCATCCAAGAAATAAAATTTCTAAAATAGTTATGTTATTTTTAGAGATTAATTTCAGAATAATTCAGAAAATATCAAGTGAGATTTTATCACTTATTAGATTATTTTTTAATTCTTAAGTTACTCAAATAAAAGTTGTCCTTATTATTGTTCACATTGCTGATGATTCAGGTATTATATAGGAAACTGGATTGGCAGAAAAATCTTTGAGTCTTTGATAGCATGCTATAAGACTGGTCTAAAATAGAATAGATTAGTTTCATACACAGCATTAACCACTTAGTGACCATAATATTAAATCTGATAACTGCTATGGTTTTACCATTTCAGTAGTCATGAAAATTTGAAGAAATAGAAATCAAAATCAGAAAATCAAAAGTTCATCTTGAAATATTGCTGGAGACTGCTATTAGTGTTGAGAGCTTGTCTCTTTGGTGAAACTAACTTTGATACATTGGGTTTTCAGTTCTGATTCTGAGTATTGATGTTCAAAATACAAGTAATGAAATTCATACATATCCCTTCGACTTAGACCTTATATTAAACAAAACAAAACATTAGCTTGTAATTCTTCCTACACAAATTCACACACAATGACTTGAATGCCTAAATATGCTCATTATTTTTTGCACCACTAGGACATAATTCATTCTTGACTATGGAAATTCTGTTTTCTATCCCACATCTTTTCTACCAAGTTTTATTTTCAAAATACTTCAAAGAAACTCAGCTGAACTATAGCAATAACTTAAACTGTTATTTTGTATTAAAACTTGAGAGTTTTATTAAAGTTTCTCCATTTCCTATCACTTAAAAAAAAATCCATCAATCATTTCCCCTATTCTTTCCATTAAAAAAAAAGTAAAAAGGAAGCAATCACTCTATATTTAAACTAGTTTAAATTATAAGTTATTTGACAGATGCCAACAGGTTAAAATTTATGGATGGTATGTCAGCCTTCTTCACTGTTGTGTTTTGTCATTTGTAACTGAAAGGCATGACACATTGGATGAGCATGCCCTTTCTTAAGACAAAAGACAGACTTCCTCAAGAATTATCAAAAACTGGAATTGCAACACAACTTGTAACAAATTCCCTATTTTCACATTGTGTTCCTCTTGGTCATATCCTACCCTATATTATATTTATCCTGTTAATCTATATCTTGATTTTAAATAATTTTTTGTCCTTTTCATATTTGTTTTCCCTTACAACCTACCAGAATAGCTTACGTTTAATCAAAGATCAGTAAATATTTGTTGAATGAAGCAAGAAGTAGTATAATCATAGTCATGCTGGGCTGACAGCTATCCTTCTAAGCTCCATGTTCCTTAAAGGTAAAAATTACATATTTTTCCCCTGTATCTCTGGCATTTCATGGACTGTTTGCAACATAATATATAACATGCACAATATTTTTGCAGAATAAATAATTACTCTGATGGGAGTGAAAGACAGAGCTATTTGATAGTTATACATGTTAAATTTCATTGGAGAGATTAACATTTGAAGAGGTTTTTAAATGTCACATAATAAAATATTATATATTTAGAATAGTAGATACTGATATTCTGGTTATGTCTCTAAGTAGATATATAACAGCCACATCAGCTCTATTGAGCCTTTTCTGCATTAAAAATGAAGGAGGGAATAGAATGTTTTACAACCTATTTAAGGTATATAGCAGAAGTTATTTCTAAGTAGGCATTGTATCTGAGCCTCCAGTATGTTCATGCTATCAAATCAACTATTTGGGGGTCATTGGACATGAGGTAAGACCAGTGAATACTCTTACCTTATATTTGCCTGTTGCTTTTCCTTTGTAATCTGTCCTTTAATATGATATAATGTGAGTAACACATATTTAAATCTATGAAGGCTGATGTTAACAGAAATGCTTTGGGTTGTTTTTATAAGTACAGTGGACTACTCAACCAACGTGAAAAGGATTGAAAATCTGTAGCAGTTTTCTTCCAATCAGTGCCAGTATATTGTGGAGATCTAATGGAAAACCAGACACAAACTTTTTCTTACTCCATTAACTGGTCATGGGAAACTCCCCAATGAGGTCATATCTGTAGTTGAGGGAGAAGCAGTGAAGCAGTAGGAGCAGGTACCATGGGAGTTTGAGCCATATGTTTATATAGTTTATTTATGTCTTCTCAGACCTATGTGTCTAAGTCTAATATATACCACTTTCATTTTACAATGGAATGCTACTGTGCACATCCAATTTTATGGTTCGGCGGGTCAGATCACACAATTCATGATGTGCAATACAAGTTGCATAGTTGCGGTATCTGAGGAACAGGTGTTCATTCTACAAACTCTCAATAATAAAGCAGAGCCACATTTCAGATGGAGAAGTTACCTGTAGACAAATATAGGCTTGATTCTGAAATTTAGAGGTCTATGCTATTATCCTTTATGGTAGATTTCCAAAAGTTCCATATGACTGCTCCATCTACAACAATATATCCAATAGCATTGGGTCAACTAGTTGCGGTATTTGAACTATAGACTAGATTTGAAGCAAAGTCTTTTGTTGTTTTGTGGTCAATTCAGAGCTGAGTCTTATCTGTAATCCAGTAAATGGATCAATGAAGCATTCCAAAAGTAGTATATATTACCTTCAAAATATGAAGTACACCATCAGGGTACAACGTGATTCACATTTTATACTTTCTTACTTACCCCTCAATAAATAGACAAGTTAAAACATCACCTATAGCACAATCTCCTAAGATACCAAGTGTTCTTGCTACTTCCTGTTTACTAATTTGCATGTTATCAGTGTAAGGGGTGAGCAAGATGTTCTGTAAGATATTATGGAACACATTATATTTCCAGACTAGATTATGACAAGATCTTTGATAAAGCCTAAAGTAAAATTGTTTTTCTTACTTTGAGACAAATTAATTCTGAATATCTATTTCAATAAGAATGAGAACAAAACAAATTTTATGAGTCAGTAGATGAATAATAAACACCAAGGGTCCTACTTATTTCCTCCTTTAAAGTTATCATATCTGGAACTGGAACATTTGAAATCATATATGGTTATTACCCATGGCATACTTGACTTATATATGGACCGAATAAAGAGCTGAATTGCGAGTGGGGTACTAATCACCACATCTGTACTTAAAATTTCTTCACTTTGGTACTTATTTTTTTAATTTCCTTCCCCTGAAAGATACAGTACTACACTCTTGTAACTTGCTAAGAGTGGCAAAGTTATTTCTGAGACTAAGACCTTTCCTACTATAAAAGTCCTCACACTGGTTGGGGGACTTGTGGTTTTCTAATAGTCATTAACAATTCACCATATTAGGACTGGAAACATAAGCATAGGATTGCTCTGTGGTCTCAGAGTCCACTGACTTGAATCACAATTCCATTGATCAAGACTCCATGAACCCTCAAGCCTGAATATATTAAACTATAAGAATCTGATCCACTCTTTTAAAGTAGTAGCATCATTTTTATTATCACCTGCATTACATGAGAGTTCCAATATCACCAACATCAATACTTTCATTTAAAATAAAACTTTAAATCATATCTTTATTCCTTACAGTGTGCTATTCTTATACAAAGTTGTTTTGCTGAATTGAACTTATTTGCATGTAAATTCTAGAATTTATTTCAACAATGCCTTACAGTTATCAAAGTGTAAATTTTATACTTCTTTAGATAAATATATCCATAAATGCTTTTATAGTTTTGATGCTATTATAAATACAATTATTTCCTTTATTTCATTTTTAGGTTGTTCAGTTCTTATGTATACAAAGCAATTGATTTTTAAAATGAATCTTGTATAATCATATATATTTTGTATCCTGTATATTGTGTAATCTATATACAATAATAAAAAGTCTTAATGAATTTGCTGAGATAAAAATTAGAACTCATAATAAGTGAGTTTCAACATTTTTATTATGATGTGTTTGGGTGTCTCTTTCATTCTATTTATCCTATTTAGAGTTTACTGAAATTCTTGGAAGTATAAATTAATGTTTTTCATTTAGTCATTAGTTCTTTTATTATTTTTTTCTTCTTTTTATACTCTCTTGGTACACCTATCATGCAAATGTTGGTGCAGTTATTGCTGTACCATATTTCAGTGAGTTTTGTTTAGTTTTTCATTCTTTTAGTTTCTATTCTTTAGTTTGCATAATCTTTTTCTTCAAGTGTACTACATTTTTATCAGCCAGTTGAGAGATGCCTCTCCTACTGAAATTTTCATTGGCTTTTTCTTTACTTTTCAATTCTGAAGTTTCTGTTCAGGTGTTTCAAATTATTTTGCTTGGTTGTTGTTCTCTAGTTGATGGGACACAGTCATCATTCATTTCTTTAAGCATGGTTTCCTTTAGGTCTTCAAATATATTTACAATAAATTTTTTGAACGATTTCCCCTTAAGTCTATATGCAGACCTTTTCACAAGCAGTTTTCTGCTGCCTTCTTTCTTGTGAATGGGTCACACACATTCTTTTAACTAAAGTCATTGTCAATATATATTGTTTATTTTTGCCAATATATATTTCATCAAGATTCATTATTCTCTATATAACCAAACATTCATATCTGGTTTATCAATCATTTAATGCCTATCCAAAATTAGCAACACTATTTTCTGCACTATGATTCTTAGTTTGTGGTCACTACTTATCAAATCACTTTTGCCTGCTAAAGTATGTCACATTTATTAATCACTTTTTTCTCATTAATATTGTTTGGTTAGATCAATTGTAGCCATTGAAAAAATTGTATTTGGAATTTCAGTAATATGCACCATGATCTAAATCAATAACTGATTAAATCTAACTTTTATTTTAACTTATCCATTAGGAGACTTTCAACAATATTTTGTGAGAGGGAAAACAACGAAGAGAGCTTAACAGACATAAATGGGCAATAAAGAATAGAGAAACAAGGAGAGGAAAAGAAGGAATATAGAAAAAGAGAAATTCTATTTGCTACTAAATATTTTCTAACCTCTAAAGTGTAGATTGGAGTCATATCTTTGACTTAAAATGATGTGTATAATATGGTCCATTCTTCTTTCTTCAGCTTCTACTATAATATTGCCCACTTCACCAGCAAATTAATTTGAGTTTTTCTAACCAAGAAGGACTTCTCACACATTCAGCTCAGTTCCCAAAACATTCCACCCTAATCTCTCCTTTCACTGATGCTTTCTGTTTATTCCACAGGCCTGAACTTAATTTTGTCTGAGAAAATATCCCTTACCAATCTCCACTCACAAGGCAGGTTGAAGCATCCCTAGTATATGTCACCATAGTATCTTGCATTTCATTATACTATTAGGCACCATGTTATATTGTGTGCTGTCTGGTTATTTGTTAGCTTCCCTTTCTAGATTCTGGAATCTAAAAGGGCATAGACTTCTCATATTCATCATTGAACAATTTGCACTTAATGCAGCAAGTGATCTACGACATATTTTCTTTAAATATTTAAATTTGCTTCTCATTCTCATGTTCTATGACATTTTGATTCTAAGACTGAACTAATATCTTAAGAGTTGTTGCATTGTTAGTACTTCATTAGATTAACACTCAATTTATCTCCTAATTATATAAGGTAAAATAATTTGAAGATTTGTTCACAGAAAAGCTATTTTTCAAAAAAGACACCCTCCTTAAAGAAAATAAATAGTTTTTCTGGTTTTAATTAATACAACTTTTCCAGAGAGCAAAGTGATCTATTAGAATACAAAGTATGGATTTTAATGAAACAGTCATTTCCAAAGGATCTTCCACTTTGGCATAGATTTATTGGGTTAATCACTGTTCCACAAAACTGCATGTATCTAAGATTATGCCATTGGTTTTCTCCAAAAGGTCTGTAATGTTAATGAGTATCAATGACATCGATGTATGATTCACAAAGAAGCTGGTAATTTAAGCTCTAAATCTAGAGAACAAAAAAAAAATACAATGTGATTAGATGAAAAGAAAATTAACTTTCTAATGTCTCTGAAGCCTTAAGTGCATTTCTGCTTGTTTCTAAATAAGTCCCATTTTCACATACCCATAATTTTCAGTTACTGTTAGTAATGAAATAATGAAACTGAAAGATAATCTTATAAAGTATTAGAGAATCCAAAAGTGCCATTTGTCTTCAGATATACAAAATGTATTTAATAGGATGTTATCACAATATTAACACCATATATTTAACCTAATTTTCTAACACCTCAAAAGCCTCATGGTTTTCTTAATACTCTCTGCTGGAAAAAAACAAACAAACAAAGAGAATCCGTGATTCAAATTTTTAGGGATAAAACACAGATGATGTGATTGTTTGAAATTGTAGCGATGGGCCTCCCTGGTGGCTCGAAGGGTTAAGCACCGCACTATGAAGCAATCCACAGCCTCTGCAGCACGAGTTCAATCCCTGGCCGGCCAGGGAGAAACCCACATTGCAAGGCAGACCTCTCCTGTCTGCCTACTGTGTTCCCCACTCTGTCTCTGGTGGATCTTCTCACCCCCTGAATCTCTGGCTTGTACCCCAGCTTTTGTATGCATAAATGAATAAATCTTAAAAAAATAAAATTGTAGCTATGATTTATTCCACCTTTTCCAGTTATACACACTGAAAACCTTAATAGGTGGCTCTCCTGCTCGCCTGTGACTATGCAGGTGCCTCTCTTTTTCTTTTTCCTTGTCCCAATAAAAGGTAAAAAAGAAAAGGAAAGAAAGCCTTAATAAACTAACTAAAAGTTTTAACTAAGTTAGTCCATACACCAGTTAACATTTAAATATTCTTTTGTGGAGGGAGGTAGGCACTGGACAATCCTGGTATCTCTTAAAACACTCCTCAAAAGTGAGCTATCTTTCTCCAATGCATAAAAACAGGCTTTTGTGTAATGAACACAATGAATGACGACTTCTAAATATTGAACTTCATGTTTTTATTGACTTTAGTAAAAATGGCTGAGTTCTATCATATGGAAAATAAAGGCAATATTGCTGGATTCTGAAACTTATAGACTATTTTTATTATGATATTTCTGGCAACATACGCTGCATGCATATTCATGGCATTGGAAATACTTACTATTTCTATAGATTCCTCCCTCATTTGCAGGTGTGATTACAGATTCATGAATGCAGCTAATCACTTCTAATATGTACAGCAATCCAACCACTGCATTGAAATTTTCCTTGATTTTTTGATGAAGCTATGGCCCTGAAGGAAACTCACTGTATTATAAAATCCACAATAGCCTTGAGGAGTAGTGAGAATGGTATTTAAAAGTTGGTGCATTTGGAGATCACTAGTGATTACACTTGAGAAGGACTCTAGGACACTCTCTATATTCCCATTGTCCCCCCACTCCCCCCACACACATTCTTGCTCTTAAATTCTCACATCTTCTACATCTTCCTTCTTAAAAGAAGAAGATTCAGGCCTGAGTCCTAATCTAAAATTAACATTCTTTTCACTTGAATAGAATAAAACCTTTTTAAAAATTAATTTTCTTACACTGTTGTTAATTTTTAGACATTATTTGATGTATCCCCTCAGAAGACCTCCCTGTTGCTCTCCCACCACCACGTCACCCATGGTCCATCTCCCTTGTCCCTTATGCTCTTCCTTCCTCTGTTTGGACCCTCTAACCCCCTCCCCACCCCGCTATATACCTCAGATCTATGGTCAGCTTGCAAGTTTTGCCTTTTCCTAACCCTTTTTTCAGTTGCTCTATATTCAACATATAAATAAAACCATCTGACATTTATCTTTTTGCTTCTGATTTATTTTGCTTAGCATAATCCCTTCCAGCTCCATCCATGTTGCCACAATGGCATGAGTGTATTTTTTTTAAGATTTATTTATTTATACATACAAGAATCAGGGAACAGGCCAAATGTACAGGAGGGTGAGAGGATTCACCAGAGACAGAGTGAGGAACAGAAAAGGCAGACTGACTGAAACACACTGCTGAGGGGAGCAGCGGGCGAGACAGGAGAAGTCTGCTGCACCATGTTTGTATCTCTCTGGCTGGCCGGGATCGAACATGCACTGCAGAGGTTGTGGAGAGCTTCACAGAACTGCGCTCTACCACTTGCGCCACTAGGGAGGCCCATGGGTATATATTTTTGAGAAACAATAGAAACTTTCATCTTTCCTGATTTAAATAAGATTCTGACTCTGTTTCCCCAAAGTGCAACCAAAACGATTGCAGGGCATATGCAAAACCATGACCTCAATTTATGTTTCAGAAATTTATTTTCATATCAAAGCAAAAACAGAAATTTAAATTTCTTGTCTTTGTTGAACAATGTAGTGATAAAACTTGACTTGGTGCATATATATTTCACTAAAGGGAGAACACATAGATAATGTTCCCCTTTATCCATGTATTATAATAGAATCCTTGAAATATTTGGAAATTATAGAATGAAATGTATCTCAACAAGGTAGAAATTGGTACTCTGTCATGAAAGGAAAATTAGAGAATTTTCTGTGATTTTGTGACTTTGTGACACTGTAATTGGCCCAGGATTTTAGAAGCCTTGCTCTTCCTGTTAGGAGCTGGGCAACACCTAACCAGTCCTGCTGCCAAAGGAATCACAGACACCCACTCCAGACTCATTAAAAGTAGCTTGAGGCAAGAGATGTCAATCTTCATAATTAAATGTCTCTAGGGATTGCTTTCCCTGATGCAGTTTCCAGTCAACTCACCTTCCCTAGTATCTCAGTTTCTGTTCCAGTCTTTTTTGACAAGTTCATTGATCAAATCACATCCATCCATGTTTTTTTTGGCCCACAGTTCTGCCTCCTAAATTCCAGTGTTCACACGGTTTTATTCTGTATATGCTGTGTGATATCAGTCTGACCACATCCTGTATCATGCCAAACATGACACCTCCCATTTGAAATCCCAGACAGAGGAACAGAAAGGTGATAAGCACGAATCTATAGCCTTTATATTTCTGTCTGACCTTGTGGATTTTGAAACAATTGTCATTTAGAGTGTTGATTTTCTCCTTTTTACCTCATGTTCCTGGAACATAGCAAAGCTCAAACATTTTTGTTGTTGTTATTGTTATACTGAAAAGTGAGCATACCATAATTTACCAAAAAAAAAAAAAAAAAAAAAAAAAAGAAAGATTAGCAATTGTCTCAGAGCCTCACAACTAAAAGTGATGGGGCCAAGATTTGACCCCAGACACTGACTGATAAGTCAATTTATACCCCACAATGTTTTTGGCAAATTGAATTCACCGGAGCTAGTCAAAGAATGTCAATAAAGATCCAGTGGAGTGTATGTTATTCAGAAAGGAAGTACAGTAAACAGGAAGTGAACACCCCAAACTTTGTCAATCAGTATTCAGATTCCAATCATCAGGTTGTGATTACACATCAGAACTACTATCCCAGGATTGGAGTGCTCAAAAAAATGAGTCTGGCTTCTAGTCTACAGAAATGTACATGCCAACAATAACAGTAAGTCTCAGGTTCAAAGATGAAAAATAAAGCAGATGTTGAATGTCCTATATAAGGAAAGGTAAAGTTTACTCTAGTAGCAAATATGACTTTTTGATGGTCACACAGGTTTAGCATAGATTTATTTAAGGCCAGGTGACTCAAATCAGAATTTGTTACTGGAAATGAAGAGAATGTGAGTGTGATTATTGAGAAATGAGGTTTAAAACACTGTTAACACAATCATTTTGTACACTGCTATAGAGATTTTCCACAAGCAGAACCAGAGCTACTAGAATATAGGCTCCTTTGAGGCTCTGGTAGTTTCTAATTCATCTATATGTCACTGAGAGCAATTAACTTAAACCTTTCTTCACAAGTTGGCTGGAATCATTACCAATTTGAATACATGACCAAAAATCTGTGGTTTTAAGCTACCTGATGCATCTCTAAAGTGTATCAAAGACTGCCTTTGTTCACTGCTATTTTGTAACACAATAATTTCAGAATTTGTGACTTGGGAGCACCTACGATGCCCAAATGACAAATTAGTGTGAAAGCACTTAGCCCTATATATGACCTCTAAAGACATGTTCACATAGGAATAGCATGGTCTTAAAAGGTAGATTGCCTGCATTCAAATTAAAACTTCATATTTACTGGCCATTAATAACTTTGGAAGGGCCTCCCTCGTGGCATAGGGGTTAAAGACAGTGCTATCAAGCTATCGCCAGCCACTGCAGCACGAGTTCTATCCCCAGCCAGCCAGGAAGCTCCCAACATGGACCTCTCCGGCCTCACCACCTGTTCCCCTCAGCAGTGTATTTCAGTAGATCTGCCTCTTCAGCTCCCCACTCTCTCTGGTGAATCCACTCACCCTCTGTACCTCTGACTTGCACCCAAGTTCTTGTATGCATAAATAAAAAAATCTTTAAAAAATAACTTTGGAAAAGCTGTTTCATCTTTGCGTCTTCCAGTTTCCACAAATGCAAGGTAGCAGTACTAAAAAGTATCTATCTCATGGGTTTGCTCTAAGGATTAAATGTGTGGACAATGTGAAGTACAGTGTGTCTCGCAAACAGAAAGTGCTCAGTAAATGTTCTCTGTTATTAAAATAAGCCCCCCAAAAGTCAGTTTGTTTACTTTCCCCATCACTGTATGCAAAGACAAGAAAGAACTTTTCTACAAATAGAGCTATAAACATATTTTCCTCAAGGAGAAGTCTCATTTCTCTAATGATTATTCGTAATTCTCATTGCTTTTATTATGTAATGAATATGATAGAAGCCCATGGAAAAGCAAAATCTCACCTCTTGATGAGATTGATGAATATACATCTGCAATTATATGGGTAAGAAAGCTAATACTGGGTTAAATATTTGCTTTTTGGTTCTTTAGTGCCAAACTTTTCAAGGAACTCCACAAAAATGTAACTATAGACAATAAAATCTTTCACATAATTTTATGGACTGCAGGGGAAAGAGAAGTAACTACTACTATGACTAACAATACAATTAGACATATCTTTCAAAATGAAAGAAAAAATAAAACAAGTGATGTGACTCAGTAAGTTCTTAAGGAAAAAAAAATACATAAACTGCATATAATTCCCATTTCTTACCCAGTTTTGTAAAGGCATATTGCAAAATAAAGTAAAATACTGTTAATCTCTAAAATGTTTATGAATAATTTATTCCTCTGATATTAAAAAGTTTTGACTAACTTTGTTGCTTCCTCCCCCAAACAAACAAATATCAAGCTCTAGAGAAGATCACCAAAGTAAATAAATTAATACATAAAAATAAAAATGTTAAGAAACAAAAATGTGAGTTAGGAAATACCAAATACTCAAAACTCACATTATAAACCCACTTGTATTATTTCATAAACCTACTTTATCAGATAGAAAACATAAATACATGCACTAGACTGAGAAACTTTGAATCTCTTATTTCCCCTTCTTATCTTTTTTTAAAGTTTTATTTATTTGTGCATACAAGAACTGGGGTACAGGCCAGAGGTGGTGGTGGGGGGTGAGAGGATTCACCAGAGACAGAGTGGGGAACAGAACAGGCAGATTGACTGAAATACACTGCTGAAGGGTGCATCAGGCGAGTCAGGAGAGGTCTGCTGTGCCATGTGGGTAGCTCCCTGGCCAGGGCTCGAACTTGTTCTGCAGTTGCTGTGGATATCTTCATAGTGCTGATGCTTAACCCCTTGCACCACCAGGAAGGCCCCACATTTTACTTTTGGTATTAGGCAAAATAGTTTTTTTAAAAAACATGTACACATCACAACCCCTGGAACCTGTGCATGTTACATTACATAACAATAAGGGTTTTGTAGACATAAACAAGGATTTTGTGATAAAAAGATCATCATGGATAATATGGGTGAGTTCAATGTAATCACAAGGGCCTTTTTAATAGGGAAGAAGGAAACTCAGATTCAGAGAAGGTTACGTGAAAGTGGAGGGAGACGTAGGAGTGGTGCAACTGCTGACAAGGCCTTGAGCAAAGGAAAGTGGGCAGCCTCTGGGGGCATGAAAAGGCAAAGAAACAAATCATCCCCTAGAGTCTCCAGAAGGAACAGAGTCTGCTGACCTGATTTTAGCCCAGTGAGATATTTGAACTCCAAAACTGTAAGTGAATAAATTATTATTCGTAAGCTATGTTTGTGTAATGTGTTAGACCATTAGAGGGAATTAATATGTTCTCCAGCGGTGTGATTTGTATCAAGAATAGGTGATAGGAAGGGACATGACATACAGATGTGGTATTCTGAAAAACTATGTAAGGCGGAAAGCGAGAGTGAGGTAAAGTGAATATTCAGTGATAGTGAGGTAAAGTGAATATTATTATTTTTTTTATTTCAAATTCCAGGGAAGAAACAAAATGTTTATAGAGTCCACAAAAAAACAGATGAATACTGTATAAAATTAATAAGGAAATTTAGGTAGATAAAGATGTTAAAATTGAACCACGTCAGACTCTATAAAAAATTAGTTTTATCATTATAGAATCAGTAAAATTTAATAAAATCCTCAACTAAGGAATAATTACTGATAATGATATTACTGTTCTCTCAAACAGTAATCCTAATAATTGGATATCTCTTTTATATTGTTAGGCATATGATGACATTGGATATCATTGCCTGCCTGTGTTTCTTCTTATGCTATAAGTAAACACACCATTGAATAAAATGCTTTTCATTGCAATATTGCCTCTTCAAACTCTCAGTGATCACTGAAATCTTTGTGTTAATTTCAAATAAGATACTCTTGCAGGAGCCCACCCTGGTGGCACAAGGTGTTAAGCACAGTGCCGTGAAGCTGTCCACAGCCTCAGCAGCACAGTTCGATTCCCGGCCAGCCAGAGAGCTGCCCACATGGCTCAGCAGACCTCTCCTGACTTGCCCACTGCTCCCCTTAGCAGCGTATTTCAATCTATCTCTCTGTTCTATTTCTCACTCTGTCTCTGGTGAATCCTCTCACCTCCCGCACCTCTGACCTGTACTCCAGTTCTTGTATGCATAAATATATAAATCTTTAAAAAAAAGATACTCTTGCAAATTTCTAAAATCTACATTAAGTTACAAACAATGTTTTTGGAATGAATGACTCTCTTGGAATCAACTAGGATGGTTTGTTAAGCACCAGTCTCTGTAAATAAAACACATACATATTTGGAAACAAATTTATTCATAGTCAGATGAAGTCAATGAGTATGCTTTGCAAATTAAATTGGATCATCAATTTGAGTCATTGCAGAATTTCTTAACTGCTAGATATGCTTAGTTCATGAATTGTTGACTTGCAGAAAGTATGCCATAGAAGGCCATTGATAAAACTGAAGGCCATTGATAGTTTGGACAATAATTACACATACAATGAATGAGAAAAGAAAAAAAAAAAGTCTGCCTTTGCATCACAGGAAAATATAAGGAAATCAAGCTGTATATTTAAGACCAATGAGTTACTGGCTATAATTTGAGGTTTGGGTTTTGACCTAAAAGCCTTTTGGATTGATTCCTATTGCAGTTCTATTACTAATGACCTGTAGATTAGGGTGGTTGAGAATATGTTTTTAACTACTATCATTCTCTTTTTAGAGACTGCAACTAAGAACTTTGAAAGCTTTGAGTAGTCCTCTCACTTTCTTATCTCTCTATGATACATTTGTAATTTAAGATCTATTTTCAGTCTTCAGGCCACTGTAATAGAATCCAAAGCTAAGAGAAGGGTGAAAATAACCTATTCATTTCCTTTATCTTGGATAGGGATAAAAATCATTTGTTTTGTACTCCCTGAAGACACATTTGAGAGTTAGAAACAGATGCTGGGGAAATAGGGATGATTCCATGCCCAAAGGTTCTGGAAGTAAGCTCAGTTTTTACTCTCTGACAGGAAATCCTTTTAAATTCATTATTGAGACCTCAATTTTGAATTTTTAGCCACTACCCATAGCAATAGTTGATATATATAGTAAATGACTTAGCATTGGTGAAACACTCAGCCTCCACACATTGGTGCAGAAATTAAATTCCCATAAAATCTGTATCACCTCTAGTCTATGAACAATTACCAAAAGTTATATATCTAAGATACAGAAATATATGAGTTTTGTAATCTTAAATTTTTTTAACATCCAGTTTTGCTGTTTTCACTAAAAAACTATGCTTTTACTGCCTGTTAGAATTGTGCCTAAGTATAGTGGCAAAAACGAGAAATAAAAAATATTGGAATTTAGTATTTCAGGCATCATTATGGATCAGCAATACAGACTCTTAAAATGTAAACTATCTGGAAGTACTATAAGAATTGAGATTGGCATTCTAGATTTATATACTCAAAAATATTTATGCTGATTATATAGCCAATCAGTAACATGATATGAATTTTTTAATGCTTATTCTTATATAATCATGTATTTGAAATCTCAAAATAGTAAATATCTAGAAACATTAGGAAAACTTAAAACAGGTAGCTTACATGATCTGTTAAACTGCAGTGGTATTGATAATTAAATATTCTGAAGTGTTTTTGAAATAAAATCTGTAACTCATTTGTATAATATTTTCTGTCTTCTATATTTCAATATATTCATACAAAAAGTTGTAAGTAAAATACATCCTTTTCCCATAGCTGTATAAATTATGTAATTTTACACATAAGCAGAAGAGACCAAAATAAAGATTCAAGTTCAAGATTCTCTGAATTCATTACATTGTTGAGGTAAACACGTTGATGTAGCTCATTAAAAGAAATGTAGAGTGGATCATTAAAATCTTTCCAAAATTTATCCATTTATAGACAGATCCATCTGTACTGACAGTCATTCAGCTACATGTTTTTCTATCAACATGTGTAAATGTAGCAAGATTTAAATTGTTTCTCTACAATGAAAACACAATTTGGTTCTAGTTTCCTGATTGTATATTATATTCTTTCTGGAAATTTGTGTTAGGTCCTTTGAGTGGTAATTGGCATTCATCGCTCATATGTTGTTTTATCATGTGCCTTCCTACTAGTACTGAATTTGGCTACAAAAAATATAACATCCTTAGTATCCTATATTCATATTTGGGAGATGATAAACTTAGAGGTATATTGCATTATTTTTAATATGCATGACATGTAGCTTGACCTTATCAGTTATTATTGTTACCTAAAGAGTTAGGATGAGACTTTTTAAAATATCTTTGAAGTAAATGAGGACAGCATGGTGAATACTGTCAGCTAAAGAAGAATATACTGACATAAAGAAAGAAGGTGCCATCACAAGCTAGACAAAGAGAATAGAATCTTAATTTTTAATGGCTGTAATGATTTTCCCACAAGACCATTTTCTCCGTGCACAGATGGCATACCTCAGCAATATGAATCTTCCAGCTTTTGCAAATAGATCAAGATCAGTGAACTGAAAACAAAATGCATTTGCCCGCTTTGAATATAGAAAACTATAAGATCTAATAACAACTTCTTACTTAAAAAGGAGAGTGTAATTATCAAAAAAATACATGTTAGAAATAATATACTTTCAAATGTTTTTTTTAAAATTTTAATGCTGGCATGCATGTGAGTAACTATAAAATAGAAGACATTATTAAATTAAATAAAGCAGATAAAATAGTGGCAAAAATATATATTCTGATGGAAACTGCTAACTTTATATTCAGGACTATCAATCTTGGAAACTGAGAGGTAGCAAAATTTGAGTAGAACTTAAATTGATTATTAGAAAAGGTATTGGCTAATCAAAATTAAAATAGTGTCTCTTTTCCAGAAACCACACCATAATTTTATATTTGCATTATGTTATAGGTAGTTTTCCTTAATAGATCTAAATGTTCAAGAGCAAATCCTGAGTATTATTTCTTTTCTTTTCTTATTCTTTTTAGCCCTCAACCTATTACATTTCAGAACAACATGGCTGCCATGTTGATCGGAATCAGCCTGAATTCAAATTTAAATGTCTGTCTCCATACCCTTGATTATTATGGTATATAGCTGGTTACAAAAAAATTAGTGCTTTCAAACATGTGGAGACCTTTATATATATACTTGAAATATAATTGTGAAGTAGAGAGTAGTTTATGATGAGATTTTATGATGTAGAGAATCAGTAGTGGCTGAGAATAATTCTGCTTTACAAAAATGATTCATTTATCCATTTAAACAATGCACATATCTTGTATCTTTTGTTCTGAAATGTAATAGACCTATACAAAGAAAATTATAAAACAATGTTAAAAGAAATAGAAGAAGACACAAAGAAATGGAAAGACATCCCCTGCTCATGGATTGGAAGAATTAACATTATTAAAATGTCCACCCTACCAAAAGCAATATACAGATTGATCGCTATTCCAATAAAAATCTCAATGACATTCTTCAAAGAAATTGATCAAATACTGATGAAATTCATATGGAACCACAAAAAAAAAAAACCCACAAATAGCCAAAGTTCTACTGATGAAAACAAAGAAGAAATTAGGTATCACACTTCCAAACTTCAAGCTATACTACAAAGCCACAATAAATAAAACAGTTTGGTATTGGAACAAAAAGAAAGAAACACAGACCAATGGAACTGAATAGAGAGCCCAGAAATAAAACCACACTTATATGGACAACTGAACTTTGACAAAGGAGCAAAGAATATGCAATGGAACACAGACGACAATTTGTTCAATAAATGGTACTGGGAAAACTGGACCTCCACATACAAAAAAATGAAACTAGACTACTACCTTTTACCATGCACAAAAATCAACTGAAAATGGATAAAAGAACTTGACATAAGACCTGACACCATAAAAGACATAGAAGAAAATATAGGTAAAACACTACAAGACATACATCGCAATAACATCTTTAAAGACTGATCACCCAAAGCAAAAAAAGTCAAGGAAAAGATAAACACTTGGGATTACATCAAACTGAGAAACTTCTGCACAGCAAAAGAGACATTAACCCAAACAGAGAGACACCCCACTGATTGGGAAAAAAATCTTTGCACTCCAGTCAACTGATAAGGGACTGATGAAAAAGACATACAAATGACTCAAATGACTCAACAAAAACAAAATAAATGGGCCTCCCCTGGTGGCACAGCAGTTGAGCAGTTGAGCACTGGGCTGTGAAGCTGTCTGCAGTGCTGTTAGATCCCAGGCCACCGGAGAGGGTCCCACATGGTGCGCAAAACTCTCCTGCCAAACCTGCTGCTTCCCTCAGCAGTATATTTTGTCGGTCTGCTGTTGTGTTCCCCACTCTGGCTTTGGTGAATTCTCTCACCCTCCCGTGCTGCTGACTGTATCCAGTGCTTGTATAAATAAATAAATAAATCTTTAAAAAAAAAAAAAAAACAATCCAGTCAAGCAATGGGCAGAAGAACTTAAGAGCCATTTCTCCAAAGAGGAAATGCAAATGGCCAACCGGAATATGAAAAAATGTTCAACATCCTTTATAATCAGGGAAATGCAAATCAAAAGCACACTGAGATACCAACTTATACCTGTAAGAATGGCACATATCAAAAAAACAAGCAACAACAAATATTGGCGAGGATGTGGTGAAAAAGAAACTCTCCTACATTGCTGGTGGGAGTGCAAACTGGTCCAACCACTATGGAAAGTTGTCTGGAGGTTCCTCAGTCTACCAAAAATGGAACTACCATTCGACCTGGCAATTCCACTGCTGGGGATCTACCCAAAGGACACAAAAACATTGATTCAAAAGAACACCTGTACTCCTATGTTTATTGCAGCACTATTTACAATAGGTAATACCTGGAAACAACCCAAATGCCAAAAATAGAGGACTGGATCAAGACGATGTGGTATATATACACAATGGAATATTATTCATCAATCAAAAAAGATAAACTCATGTCATTTGCAGCAATTTGGATGGAACTAGAAGGAATTATGCTCAGTGAAATAAGCCAGAAGGAAAAAGAAAAAATATCAGATGGTCTCACTTATAGCAGAAATATAGGGGAACCAAATAAGACATCAGTGTAAAAAAATAATAACAGTACAAAACACAACAAAGCAAAAATGGACAATTATAAATCAGAGACATACTGCAGGGGAGAAGGAGAGAGATGTATCAGAGGGAGGGAGGAAGGAGCACGGGGGATTGAGGTGATGGTGCACAGGTGCTTTGGTGAAAGAAACTCTATGGGGACTATACCTGAGGGGGTGGAATGAAGCAA
The DNA here is from genome assembly GCF_964194135.1 of Talpa europaea. Lineage (NCBI taxonomy): Eukaryota > Metazoa > Chordata > Mammalia > Eulipotyphla > Talpidae > Talpa > Talpa europaea. The sequence goes on from NC_140076.1 coordinate 51,995,936, forward strand.
ATATTATTTAGAATTGAACAATGATGTAAAAAATAAAAAAATATATAAAAAATTTGAATTCACTACTTGAAAGTTGTAAAAATTAGTAATTATTTAACCTCTCTGATTTTGTTTTTGTTTTGATAAAACAGAAATTAATATAATTAAAAAAGAAATTAATGTAATTAATACTATACAAAAATAATAAAAATCTTAAATATTTGACTAATCTAAAATAGAAAAAAAATTAGTTCTTTAACAAAAGTAATTAGAATATACACTAGAGTTACAATACTGTAATTATAGGATTGAATAACAGTTTCAAACATAAGAGCAAGAAGATATTCATAAAAGACAAATCTGAAGTATAAAAACACAGAAAATTAAATGCCAAAGAATGGAGATTTATATATCACAAAAACTCAACCAAAAAAGATTGTGTAGCAAAGTAGAATGTAAGAGAAATCATTTTTGAAAGCTGAAGAGGACCATTTAATACCAAAAAAAGGGTTAATGAAACTAGAATATAAGATGCTACAAAATACTGTGCAACCATTACCAACATTGTGATAAATCATGCAAGTTGACAGCATTGTGGAAATAGAGAAAATCTGGATAGATCTAAACTAATAAATCAATGGATTTGATAATTAAAAATTAGTAACTGAAAATCCTCTCACAGGCATAATACAAGCTCACGTAGCCTGTTGATGAGTTCCTTATAAAATATTAATGAAGAAATAATATCAATACTTCCAAATTTATTTCAGAAAAATAAGGAGTGAATTCTCCCCAACTCATTCTATATGAATCAATATTATCCTGACACTAAACCAGTCCAACAAGAGTAAGCTATAAGTCAACATGATTCATGAATATAGATGCAAAAATACTCAACAAAATATAAATAAACCAAATGCAAAAAACATAAAAATCATAATCAAGTGGGATTATTGTGGGAATGGAGGGTATGGCTAACAGCCAAAAATAAATTAATTTAACACATTAGATTACGGTTAAGAACCATATGATCATATTAACAAATGCACTCGAAAAAAGCACTTGCTAATATCTATCATCTATTTGCGTTTTTTGAAAAACTCAAGAAAACAGAAATAGAATGAAACTTCCTCAAACTTAAAAAGTATATTCATGAAAATATCAATATAAGTAGTTTACATGAAGTTGAGAGAGACTTTAAAAAAGTTGAATTTTTTTCATATCTTGCAAAAATACAAGGATATCTAAAAACTTGTATTTAGACTGCACTGAGGGTTCAATAAAAGATAAAAATGAAATATAAGTTATCCAGACTAGAAAGACAATATTATTATACAACATTTATTGTTTTTCTTTATATTGCAATAAAATATTTAGGAATAAATTTAACAAAGAGTCAACTTTTATAGTTGACTAAGCATTGTTGAAAAATTTAAAGAACTGAGCAGAAAGATATTTCACAAATAGGAAGACTTAATATTGTTAAAATAGTAATACTACCCAAATTGATCCAGATTCATAACAAACCCTATGAAAATCCCAGCTGACTTCTTTTCAGACATTCTATGAAGAAGTTGACAAGTTGCTCCTAAAATTTGTATGGGAATGAAAAAGATCCAAAAATGTCAAAACATTCTTGAATAGAAGAATAAAGTTGGAGGAAATACACTTTCCAATTTTAAAACTTTCTACAGAACTGAAATCATGAAGAAAGAATTACTGACAAAGGGTAATCAGTCTTAATGGGAAAAAATGAAAAATCAAAATCAAAATGAAAATAGATGAATTTGCATCACACTGTACACATAAAAGTGACTCAGAATGTACCATGGAATTAAATATATGGATAAAATTTAAAAAAATACTTTTAGAAGAAATATAGAAGTAATCATTTGTGACCTTCTGTTTTTAGTTTATCATGTAATAGTTTCTTAGCTAGAACTACAAAAGCAAGAAATAAACGGATATATAATAAATTGAATGTAAATATATAGTTTTGTTTCAAAGAGACTGCTAACAAGGTTTAAAGACAATCCCCAGAAAGGGAAAACATATTTGTAATATAGGACTCACAGCTCAATAAGATAAATACCCAATTTAAAACAGACATAAGATTGAATAAACATTTCTTCAAAGATTATACAAAAGTCTAATAAGAACATAAAAAGATGATAAAAACATTAATCATTATGGACATTATATTAAAACCTCAGTGAATACCACTTCACTGAAAGGGATATAATAATAATGAAAATAAATAAAAGTGTTGTAAACAATGTCAAGAAACTAGAGCCCTGATTGGTGGGAAAATAAAATGGTGTAGGTATTTTATTTATTTATTTTTTTTAAGATTTATTTTATTTGTACAAGAACCGGGAGACAGGCCAGATGCGAGGGAGGGTGAGAGGATTCACCAGAGACAGAGCAGGGAACAGAACAGGCAGACTGATGAAATACACTGTTGAGGGGAGCAGCAGGCGAGACAGGAAAGGTCTGCTACACCAGTTTGTGGGTTTCTCCGAGGCTGGTGGGTATCAAACTGGCACTGCAGAGGCCATGGACAGCTCCACAGTGGTGCATTGAACCGCATGCACCACCAGGGATGCCCAGGTGTAGGTCTTTAACAAAACAAATTGTCGATACCTTATACAACTAAACATTTACTAATTAAAAATAAATTTATTATATAATAGTGTATTTGTTTCCTATTACTACTGTAAAAAATACCACAAAATTAAGGCTTAACATAACCCAAATTTATTATCTTATATTTCTGGTGGTCAGAAGGTCAAATGGTCTCATGTCTGAGTAAAATAAGGTGTCAGTGGAACCATATTCCTTTTGGAGTTTCTATGTATAGGGGCAGGATGGACACTGAGCAGGTGATCCAGCAGACCGGGTAAAGGAGGAGTCAGAGTCCTCATTGGCTTTTGCAGGTCTTTTATTTAGATTTACCAGGCACATGGCAGGCAGGGGTGCTGGGGTGCTGGGGGGCCGGGAGACTGGCAGTCCTCCCAGCCCCCAGCAAATCCTCACTCTATCTGGGCTCTCTGGCATTCTCTCTGCTTCTCTTCTTCTTCTCTCGGCTTAACGTTCATTCTTGGCTTCTGCTGGCATCCCCATGACGCTGCCCTTATAAACTCAGTCTCTCAGCCCAGGTGTACCCACTTCAGGTGCCCGCCATCAGGCATGCATTCAGGACCAAAGGGTTCCCTCATCTATCCTAATGGCGGGAGGGCAGAAAACCCTGATACTTTTTCCTTACCCTACACTATGGAAAATCCATTTTCTTACCTTTTCTAATTTTTAAAAAAGAACAATATTCCTTGGCTCATGGTCCCTTCTACCATCTTCAAAATCAGCAGTTTAGCGTATGTAAATCTCTCTCCCATTTTTTCTGACCTGTTTCCTTTATAAAATTTCCTCTGCCTATGACCCTGCAAATATCTAACTTATAAGGACCCTTTTGTTTGCATTGGGATCAACTGGATAATCCAGAATATCTCCCATATTAAGATTATCAATCACATCTGCAAAGTACCTTTTTGCCTTGAAAGATAACATATTCTCAGTTCCCCTCGATTGAACAAAGACCACGTTGGGGGATGTAGGGTAAAGAAAATGTCAGGCTTTTCTGCCCTTCTGCCATCAGGATAGATGATGGATCCTTGTCCTGAATGCATGCCTGATGGCGGGCACCTGGAATAGGGTGTCGGCATAGGTAGATGGGATTCAGCTGAGCTAAGACTGTGCTTTTTTAAGGGCGGCGTCATGGGGACGCCAGTAGCAGCAGTAGAAGCCAAAGCAGAAGCCGAAAGAGAAGCTGAGAAGCAGCAGAATGAACGCTAGAGAGCCCAGAGAGAGTGAAGACTTGTTGGGGGCTGGGAGGCCTGCCAGCCTCCAGCCCCCCAGCCTGCACCCCTGCCTGCCATATGCCTGGTGAACCCCAAATAAAAAACCTGCAAAACTACTGAGGACTCTGACTCCTCCTTTACCCGGTCTGCATGGGATCAGAAAACCTGCACTGTGTCCTGTCCTGCCCTTACAGGGGACCATTGCTTTCTCTACTGTAGGGTCAGGACTGGACACAGTGCAGGTTTTCTAGGATCCAGCAGACCGGGTAAAGGAGGAATCAGAGTTCTCAGTGGTTTTTTGCAGGTCTTTTATTGGGATTACCAGGTACATGGCAGGCAGAGGCGCTGGGGGGCTGGGAGGCCCCAGCAAGTCTTTACTCTTTCTGTGCTCTCCAGCCTTCTCTCTGCTTCTCTGCTTTTGGCTTCTCTTTCAGCTTCTATCTCAGCTTCTAGGCTTCTGCTGTCATCCTTAAAAAGCACAGTCTTAGCCCAGGTGAATCCCATCTGCCTATGCCCACACCCTATTCCAGGTGCCCGCCATCAGGCATGCATTCAGGACCGCAAGGATCCATCATCTAACCTGATGGCGGGAGGGCAGAATAGCCTGACATTTTCTTTACCCTACATCTACTAAACCCAGAAATTTCACTGCTAGAATTCACCCAAGATGAATGAAACCATTTGTCCATACAAACCTTGCACATGAGTGTTCCTTAGCAGCATTATTCATTCATAGTTGCCGAACAGTGGGGACATCCAATGACTGTCAACTAGTGAATGGATAAAAAAGACAAAATACTGAATAAACTTCAAAGATATCATTGTGTGTGAAAAAGCTGAACTCAATTGACCACATACTGTATTCTATTTACATAAAATTTCAGAAATAGCAAAATTACAGACACTGAAAGTAAATTTGTGGTTGCTTGGGGTCAGGAATGACTGCAAATGTTCTAAAATTGTATTGTGATGGTTGTACAATTCTGCAAAGTTACTAAAAATACTGCATTTTACAATGAAAAAAGTATATTTTATATGTGAATTATATCCTAATGAAGCAGATTAATTTTTTAATACTGTTCATAGGAAATGTCAGCTAATTGATGGACCATTCCCATATTATCTATAATATTTTTGCAAGCCTAGTCAATTTTTTAATTTTCAGAATATCGTTAAAATAATACTGACCGGTGGCGCAGCGGTTGAGCGCTGGGTTGCGAAGCTGCCTGCGGCCTCTGCGGCGCCGGTTCGATCCCCGGCTGCTCCCCGGCCACCAGAGGAGGATCCCACATGGTGCGCAGACCTCTCCTGCCACCCGCTGCTCCCCTCAGCAGTGTACTTCAGTCCCTCTGCCTGCTCGGCTCCCCACTCTGGCTCTGGTGAATTCTCTCACCCTCCCGCGCTTCTGACTGTACCCAGTGCATGTATAAACAAAACAAACAAACAAATATAATAAATAAATAAAAACATGCCTCTATAAAAAAAAATACTGAAAGAAAACATATATAAGTCTTAAAACTTTCTGAAAAGGGCTCCCTGTTTTTTTCTCATTGGAAAACACTGATGATTTAAATATTCTAAATGCCTGTGTGGATAATAACCCTAAAAATGTCATTAGGCAAATTATGATTACATTGTTCATTATGACCTGCTTCTTATATGTCTTGTACACAGAGCCTATATATTTACCTAGTAGCTGCCTTGCAACTTGTAGGGTAAGGAAAAAATATCAGGCTTTTCTGCCTTCCCGCCATTAGGATAGATGAGGGAACCCTGTGGTCCTGAATGCATGCCTGATGGCGGGCACCTGAGTGGATACACCTGGGCTGAGAGACTGAGTTTATAAGGGCGGCGTCACGGGATGCCAGCAGAAGCCAAGAATGAATAGAAGCCGAGAGAAGAGAAGCAGAGAACGCCAGAGAGCCAGATAGAGTGAGGATTTGCTGGGGGCTGGGAGGACTGCCAGCCTCCCGGCCTCCCAGGACCCCTGCCTGCCGTGTACCTGGTAAATCTAAATAAAAGCCTGAAAAGCCACTGAGGACCCTTATTCCTCCTTTACCCAGTCTGCTGGATCAGAACACCTGCTCTGTGGTCTTCCTGCCTTTACACAACTACATGGGATTTGGGTCTTACTATGCAATTAAACATAGTTAAGAACAGAGTTCACTTCCCAGTTAAATAGAGTTTCAGAAGACAAGGGTACCAGAGACAGTGTGGTTATGAACTGAGCTAAGGGATGGTTACTTTCTAATCCAGTAAATCAGTTTATACAGGTGCAGCAGCATCCACTTTTTGGTGGTGGTATGACCCTGGGATCATTCATAGAACTGGAGTTTCATAATGTTCCTCAGCCCTAGCATAGATTCTGTAAACCTTTCCAATTTATCCAGTTAGTGTTGATTGTTTCTGCAACTGAGTTCTGAATTATATATCAAGAAAAAATAACATTTAGTTTACATGACAGTTATTATTTCTAATGACCCAGTTAAAAAGAAACCATTTAATTAAGAATATATATTTATAATTATTAAACATATAAAAAGATGCTCAAGCATACACAAATAAAAATTTTTAGATTAAAGAAATTAGACTTTTAACATTTTTCATCTTTTAAGTTGGTGACATTAAAAAGAAGGAAACTATTCACTATGAGCTAAGGTGTATGGAAACATGTAATATTAATATTTTATATAGCACATAATTTTGTAAGCAGATAAACTTATGAAAAAATTTAACATTATTTTAGGATATTTCAGGAAATACATTTTTTGATCCAAAATTTCTTTTTAGGTATTTACATAAAGAAGAACTTCAACATGGATTATTGGATCCTTGAATACTGTACATTCTTTGGTAGACATACACTAAATACTATTTGCAATATTTGTGAAAAGATATATTTACAAAGGCTCATTACATTTTTTAAAAACTTTGGTGGACACAACCAAAATAATAAACCAATAAGGTATCATCAATTAAATTATATTTGTAATACACTGAAATAATGTGTAATCATAAAAATCATTAAAACCAATCAGGTAGGTATATATGTGCATATGAGCATGTAAGAACCTGTTGGTATAATTTACTCTCATTTGTTATCAAACTCCACAGCCATATAGGAAACTACAGCACACTTTGCTTTATTATTTTGTATTGTTGTGCTTCACAGCTACTGCGTTTCTTACAAATTGAAAGTTTGTGTATCTATGCATCAATCAAGTCTAGCAACATCATTTTCCAACAGCATGTGCTCACTTCATGTCTCTTTCTTGCATTTTGGTAATTCTTGAAATATTTCAAACTTTATATTATTATTATCTATGTTGTGGATGTCTATGATCAGTTATCTTTATTTAATGTTACAATTGTGTTTGGGCACCAAGAACCATGCCCATAGAGATGGCAAATAATAAATGTGTGTGTATTCTGACTTCTCTCCCAATGGCCATCCCGCCATCTCCTACCCTCCCTTCTGGCTTCCGTATTTTCTGAGACACAACAATGTTAAAATTAGGCCAATGACTAATTCTACAATGGTCTCTAAGCATTTTTAAATTATGGTATACACATGGTTTTCCTTAGACATGATGATACTGCATGCTTAATAGACTACAGTATACCATAAAATAATTTTTATATGTTCTGGGAAACCCAAGGAATCTTGTGACTCACTTTATTACAATATTCACTTTACTATGATATTTGCTATAGTGCAGGGATCTGGAACTGAACTCACAATATTATATCTCTGAGCGTGTCTGTATTGGTACATATGGCTAAACACACATACACAGACACACATACACACAGATATACACACCAAATCCTTTGCCAGAAAAAGGAAATAGTAACATACAAAGAAATAAAATGCGAGTAACTAATTGTGATAAATATATTTGCATAATATCTGACAGATAAAAGATTTTATGTGTAATAAAGTGCTATTTAAAAGCAATAGGATGGCAATACATGCCTCTGAATCCTTCTTCCTCCTAGCTGTCTTTTCTCCTTTCTGGAGTGAGACTATTACCTGAAAAGGTACATTAGCAGAAATCTGGTAAGACAACTAAACTGGACCACTATTACATCAGGGATATAAAAACATCAATAGATGTATTTTCCTGCATTAATCTTGGTGGTGGACTATGAGGGTCTTTAAGATCATGGACAAAGCTTTAAGTAGAGCCACTATTAGTCCATGTGGGAGTCATCTTCTATATTAGGGGGGAAAAACTGGTTGCACTATTTCCTTCTTAGTTACATGGCTTAGTTAGATAGCATGAACAGTTTTTCAGTCTCTACTCATCCCCTCATTGGCCAATCTTAGGCCCTGTAACCCCTGTACAACTATAGATGACATACCTGGACATGGATTCATTGAAAGGAGCCAAAAAATAAGAGAACACATTTATTAATAATATGGATTAGGCCTTCCTGTCTTGTTACTGGCATGCTTGCATATGATTCTGGAAATGCCTGTCTTCATGACTTGTGAGCACCTGAAAAGGGATCATTGCTGGTCTAAGTTCAATCTCCATGGCTCACTATCAGTCCACAAGTATAAAGATTGCTATGCTGGCCACCAATCAATAACTAGCTTGGCATATCAGATGAGGTCACACAAAACCCTGAGCAATTAAAGATAAATAACATCTTAAGACCTTCAGAAAACCAAAGAAATAAATGACAAAATTAATGCCTAGAGAGAACAAAGATTTTCAACTAAAAAGCATAATGCTTTTAAAATTAATTCAAAATTTCAGTCAATAAAGTGAATGACCAATATGGAAATTTAGTTAATTTTAATGCCAAGTATAATGCCAAAGCATAGCAAAATAAAGGAAAAAAATTGAATAAAGGGAAAGATGAAATATTTGGAGAAAAATTTTAGAAGATATAACATCCACATAAGGACATTTAGAATGAGCAAAAAGTATAGAAGTAACACACAAGCAAATAATAAAATATTATTTTTCTTTGAAGATATAAAAAAAAGACTGAATTCTTGAGATTGAAAGAGCTCATTAAGATTCAAGCAAAATTAATTTTTTTGAAAAAAAGACCTTGACACATGCTTTTGAAATTCCTGAATAACAAATATAACTTGAGAATCTTACAAACTTCCCAACATAAAGAACAAGCTCTTATCAGGGAGTGATGATAAGATTTGTCATATCTGGTACAGAAAACAAGATGATTATCAAATAACATCTACAGTCTACTGAGGGAAAGTGATTTGCCTTTCAAGATTCTATAGCTAGAGAAGATACCATTCCACCATCATAAAGAAAGTAAGAGAGCACTATGCAAATTTTAGAGAGACTGTCAGAGCATATTTGATGCATTTTTTAAGTAAGGAAAAGTTGAATACGAACATAGATCTCAAAAATGTGGAAAATAAAAACACCTGTGTACATATATGCTTGAGACAGTGGGTCTCTCTCTCTCTCTCTCTCTCTCTCTCACTCTGTGTGTGTGTGTGTGTATGTATGTGCATGTGTATGGAACAAATATTTTAAAACAATTTTCAGACTTTCTCTTTTAAATATCCAATCACTTTGGAATGGGCAGAATAATTTTGGTGACAATAAGAAAAAGAGAAAGAATTCAAAGTAACAACAGGAAGCTAACAAAGGAAGCTAAATTACAAAATCTACTACTCCCAGTTCCAGAATCACCTCTTACATATATACCACCACCAGCAGCTATTCATTTACATTCACTGGAACTATTCTACATGAGATGCAATAATTTTTTCAGTAACCAAGAAATTCTCAAGCTTCTGGCCTTTAAATAAAAAATCCTATTTACAACCTAAAAAAACTTCCAGATAACTTCACCTTTCTTGGGAAGTCCTCCCACGCTTCTTATTGAAATTATCCAAATGTGGAGCTTGTTAATTAAAACACCAATTTACTACAGTACAGCTGTTGTGGCTTTTCATATGCAATTTATTTAACAGACTATTATTAACTTCAGGAAGAATACACAACCAAGGTCATTCTAATGGCACCTGCACTTGAACTTGCTTTCTACTTGACTGAACTCTATGTTCTTGATCTACAAATTTTTATGCACCAAAGATTGTAAATCAAGGTATCCTCCCATTAACTGTTTTCCTAGTATTTCCCAAAATCAAATAAACAAACCTAATGCATATTTCCTCAAAAAAAATAACTTTTCCTTATGATTTTTATTTCCTTAAAAACTACTATGCAACTAGTAAGAATTGAGATATATAGAAAAAAAATATTAGCTTGAAACTATGTTTTAAATTATTTCAAGAAACAAATAACTTAGATAGGTGGAATGGTACGGGGTGATAGTGCTCCATGGCACTATCAAAGGATTCATACGATTTCCATTGTGTGCAAGTGAAGACATTATTTTCAGTCTTCTTTGCAGTTAGAATGGAACCATGTGTCCAAATCTGGACATATGAGTGAAAGCAACACTATAAACTCATTCTTTGAGTTTCAACTTTCTTTTTCTCTGCCACAGTGATTAAGAAAGCTATATATTGAGATGGTCAAATCAAAAAATGAAAACACTTTGGATGACAGAATCTATAAACTAAAGGAGCTTCCCTCCAGAGATTCTAAAGCTCTTCCATAATTTGTGTAAGTGAGAAATAAATTTAAGTAACTGAGATTGGGGGATGCTCCCCATCATACATAATGTAGTTCATCCTGAATAATACAGGTGGTAAGAAATAACAGAAGAGTGGAGGCTAATATTTTCTAAAACATTTAGCTTGGTTTGGCATTTGCTTTGATTAATATGAAAAAAGAAAATGATATATTGAATTATCATTGTTAGCAATGGAAATATAAACATCACCATATTGAAAAGTATAGTAAAATATAATTATCAAGTGGAAAAAGGGAAATGATACAAGTACAATAAAGCTAGCAAAATAACAAAAGGAAAACAACAATGTAAAATAAATAGTCAATATAAAATAAAATTAACGTAATAACATTTATATCATTTATAACACTAAATGTGAACATGCTGAGTTTCTTGATTAGAGAGGGATAATTGTTGTAATGGGTAAAAACAAAATCTACACATATGTTGTTTACCAAAATAATTAAAGTAAAATAAAGTGATAAAAACAAGTTGAAAATAAGACGGGAAAAGATTCCTAGACAACTATAAACAACAGAAAAAAATCCCAACAACATTTCCAACACAGTGGAATCTATGAACAAAAGTATTCAAAAATGGGAAAAGAGATAACAAATGATGGTTAAAAGAGTTTAAATTTTCAAAAAAAAGTAACAGACCTAAATCTGCATATAATGAAGAAGTTAGCAAATATCTATTACAAATTTCTAATAATATTTACTATTTACTTAAAACTAATCTAAATTTTTAGACATGAATATTAAATAGACTTTTTATGATAAAAACCATGTAACATGACTTCCAGTCTTAACAAATTTTCAAGCACACAATACAGTATTATTAATTACAAGCATAATGTTTTATATCACATCTCTAGTACTTATTCATCTCTCATAACTGAAATTTTACTTCCATTGAATAACAGTTCCCTATTCCCCCCCTTTTGCTAGTCCCTGGTTATCCCCATTCTATTTTTTTAAGAATTTTTAAATTTATGAAAAGCAGTATGGAGGTGTCTCAAAACATTAAAAATTGACCTGCCATTTGATCTAGTAATTCCACTTTTAGGCATCTATCAAAAAAATTCAAAAAATACTAATGCAGAAGGAAACTTGTGCTCCCATATTTACTGTAGCACTATGTACTATAGCTAACCTTTGGAAACAACTTAAGTGCCCCCAAAACAGATGAATGGATAAAAAAGTTTTAGTATATATACACAATGGAATATTACTGAGCAATCAAAAAAGCTAAACTCATGCCATTTGTGGCAACAGGGATGGTGCTGGAAAGGATATTCTTCAGAGGCAGAAAGAAAAATGCCAAAATGATGTGACCAATATGTGGAATATAAAGCAACTAAACTGAGGGTCAGATAAAGACAAGCTTGAAAACTAACCCTTCACAGCTGACTACAGAACTGAAACACATGGTGCGGGATGGGCTAGAGGAAGAACAAGGAGGGAAGGAAGAACAGTAGACTATGGTAGCAGTACTATGGGTGATTTGATGATGATTCCTATTGTAGAAAACTCATATAGGTGGGATCATGCAATATTTATCTTGTGACTGGTTCATTTTAACTAGCATAATATCCTCCAGATTCACCCATGTTGCCATCTATGGTGATATTTCTTTCTTTTTTAAGTCTGAATAAATTGTGTCATATGCTTATGCAACATGCATTGTAGTATTATTCATAATAGCCAAGAGAGGGAAAGAACTATAATCTCTATCTACAGGAAGTAGATAAGCAAACTTTGTAAAGATAATTTATTTCTAGGTAAATATATATGTGTTTGTGTGTGTGTGTGTACACACATGTATGAATATGTATGTATATATATATATATTTAGGAGACTGCAACAACTCTCTAAGTTTTGATAAATCTTGTTTATTAAATTAGAACATCTATAATGATTTGAATAGTCTAATCACTATCAGTATGCTTAAATACTTTTACAAATGGAGCAACTACTTACATTCATATAATTAATACTTACACCCATGGGACAATTATAAAAAATGAATCCTCTTCTTGACCAAAAAAAATGTTTTTTCAAATATAGAATTTGTAGGATATATTCTCCATTGCCTGTACCCCAGTACTTGTATGCATAAATAAATAAATCCTTAAAAAAAACATTATGTCCAATAAATAGCAGGTTAGAGAAAGAAGGGGATGAACCAAAAAGAGGACCAAAGCAGATGGGGGAAGATAAATAATGAATTTAAGAAGTGTAATTCACAAATGCAAAAAAGAAAATGTAGTAGAAAAGATTAATACAACAAAGCTGGGTTTTTTGGCAAGAGTAATGAAAGAAACTACCAGAAGCCTAACTACACACCCAAATATAAGAAGCAAAAATCTTTCAATCAATTAATTCTATTTCTTGGAACTGATGCAAACTGCATAACTGAACAATTGTGGCAGTTGTGTACCCCTATCAGGATCCTTCATAATTAAAAATATTTGCAACAGTCTAAATGCCAGTCAACTGAGAGTTGATTAAAGCAGAAGTGGCATACCCCACAGCAAAACACTTGTCATATGATAACGCAGGCATACAACTTTGCAAAGGATAGGTACCTATTTTTTTTAAATCAATAGGTTACAAATGTGATGTAATATATGATAATTTAAGAATTTCATGCACATAAAGGAAAATGTCTAAAAGAATTTAGATGATAGAAAATTTTAGTGGTATTTTCATGTTTAATTGCATTTTAGGATTTGAATTGCTCTTCAGTGTTTTATTGTATTTTTTTAGATTTATTTTTATTTATTTATGCGTACAAGAACTGGGGGCATCCAACTCATGTCAGAGTGGCTGTTGATAACTTGATAATACTGAGACTTTATAATCCCTGCACCACCAGGGAGGTCCTAACTTTCACATCTTACCTTCAATGAGCAGAAAATCTAGAAACACGTAAAAAGGAGTTTCAATATAAAACAATTAAATATCTATTTAATCTGACCGGCGGATATTAAAATTTATTCAAGAGTAAAATAATGTAAAACAAAGTTCTAGAAAAGAAAGTGCTCTTCATCATTATCATTATTTTTATAATGAGAAAAAATAATTTTCATAATAATTATGGGCATTTATTACAAATAAGTACATATGGGGTTAAAATATTTTAAAGTTATATATTCACTACATTTTATAAAATCCAATCTTAGTAAACACAATGAAAGAAGGTTAAATTTAGATTCAAAATCATAGGATAAAATATTAGGCATAACTTTTTTCTTCATAGCAAGTTTAGCTCATTATCTGCTTGTAACAAATGCAAAAGGAAGGCAGATAGTTGGTTCTTTGCAGAATAACAATTAGTAATTTCCCAATAATTAAGCTTGACTTACCAGGCAGAGCTTAGAAAGTAATTTAACTTTCAATTCACTCAGAATTTTCTCCATTTTGCTCATATTTCCATGAGATAAGTTTTTGCATTTTTAAATATTTCATGTTAATATGTAGGAATATTTTTCAAAAACAGAATTCATATTAACTTATATTTTAAACCAATTTATGATTTTAAGATGACACATTTAAACACAGAGAGGTTGTCAAGATAATTTCATGATTTTAAGTATATAGAAACAGTTGCCTGATAGACATGGCTAATTAGAACTTACTTATCTCCCACATTTTGGAATTTCTGAAACTGCATTTCTGATGTCATTGTGAGTTAAAGACATGGTTTTGCTTTCCTAATACTAAGATAGGCCTGATCCAGAGTGGTCTCTACGTACTACTTGAAAAAGTATTCTTAAAGCATTTTATTTCTCTCAATCTTCAATTAAAACTATTTTGACCTTTTTTTAGTAATCATGACAACAAAGCCTCCTTGGAGAAGACAGTAAAATTCATTAGATAAAAATGTATCACTGGATGTTAAAGTAGTCTATCTATACAAATTGAGCATCTAAAAATAACTACTTCATTCTGAGCATTGAGAATACAAAAAGGAATAATATATATACCAAAGAATACAAAAATACCAATTTGAAGAGACATATGTACTCCTATTCATTGCAGCACTATTTACAACAGCAAGCTGTGGAAAGAACCCAAGCACCAAAAAGTTAAAAAAAAAAAAAATATGAGATGCTTTGATTAAGAAGATATGGTACAGGGCCTCCCTGGTGGCGCAGCGGTTGAGCGCTGGGTTGCGAAGCTGCCCGCGACCTCTGCGGCGCCGGTTTGATCCCCGGCTTCTCCCCTGCCACCGGAGGAGGGTCCCACATGGCGCGCAGACCTCTCCTGCCGCCCACTGCTCCCCTCAGCAGTGTACTTTGGTCCTTCTGCCTGCTCTGCTCCCCGCTCTGGCTCTGATGAATTCTCTCACCCTCCCGTGCTTCTGACTGTACCCAGTGCATGTATAAACAAAAACAAACAAACAAACAAACAAATAAATAAATAAAACATGCCTCTATTTAAAAAAAAAAAAAAAAACTAAAAAAAAAAAAAAAAAGATATGGTACAGGGCCTCCCTGGTGGCGCAGCAGTTGAGCGCTGGGTTGAGAAGCTGCCCGCGGCCTCTGCAGCGCTGGTTCGATCCCCGGCTGCTCCCCGGCAACCGGAGGCGGGTCCCACATGGCGCGCAGACCTCTCCTGCCGCCCGCTGCTCCCCTCAGCAATGTACTTCGGTCCTTCTGTCTGCTCTGCTCCCCACTCTGGCTCTGGTGAATTCTCTCACCCTCCCGCGTTTCTGACTGTACCCAGTGCATGTACAAATAAAAACAAACAAATAAATCAATACATAAAAATACATGCCTCTTTAAAAAAAAAAAAGATATGGTACATATACACAATGGAATACTACTCCACTATAAAAAAAGATATTCTTTTGACATTTGTGACAACCTGGATGAAACTGGAGTGGATGATGCTAGGCAAAATAAGTCGGCAGGAGAAGACAAATACAAATGGTGGAACATATATGGGGAACATAGAGACACTAAATAAAGAGTCAGTAAATCCAAACCAGTAATACATCCTAGGACGTTTTTCATACCACATTACATATTCTTAAAATATCATGAGGTCATGGATAAAATTTAACAGACATCCTGAATACTGCAGTCATATATTTGTTATGTTCTTCATTAATGAGCCCATAAGAATACTGAGAAATAGAAGGAGATTGATAACTATTTCAATTTACTTGTGGACAAGTATTTTTTTCACTTTTTATTGTGATTTATTTTATATTATTATTATTATCATTAAGGCTTTGTCACAGAAAACAATTCCATAAGGAGTAGACAAGTATTTATCTCCTTATTCTATATAGGGTCTTCTAAACTGCAAGAAAACTTATGCATATCCTCTATACTTAAGGGATGAGAATATACTTCAGAGTATGCACACATTTAATGGGGAAAGAGGGAGTTTGTTCCTAAGTAATGTTGACACATAATAATTAAATAAATATCCACTATCCACAAGGCAATCAGAGAATGAAAGAAAACCTCCAGATTTCTAGCAATTTTTGTTGTGTGCTCTCTGCCAAGCACTGCTTAGTCACTAAATTTAAATTTTTTTTAGAACCATAATATTCCTTGTTTGTAATCAATAGTTATCATTAATGACATACATTAGAATTAGAATTATTAGAATTATTATCAAAATCTAATATAATAATCTAACTAAATACCATATTATCTAATGAAATAAATCTTCACATTCCATCAATTCAACTCTGCAATCAACAGCATAAGACTGTAGTTATTATCTCTAAGAAAATATTGCTGCCATGTCTGTGGCCATGGTTCTTTAATAACACTAAGATAAATACATCTTTTTTATCATATTTTTTAATGTTTTATGAATACTCTCAATTTTTTAACACTCTGTGTGTTGAAAGCCAAACTTTCGTGAAACCACATAAAACATGAAATGTTTACTATCAGAACCTGATAATTTATGCATGAAAGCACTTTGCTATATATTATCTAAGAATAAAATCCAACCATGGTATTTATTATTTTGTAATAACCTATACTTTAGAGCATTGAGGAGATTAAGAGATCAAAGCAGTCAGCATGTTAGTGAAGAAGCCACACTGCTCTGGCCAAGAGTGGTCTACTTACTCATTCATGCCACTTAAGGTTCTTATATTTTCTTAGCTTCTGAAATCTGGTTGTCAAAGTCGCAGCAACAATTCCTTGCTCTCAAAATATGATCTGTTCAAAGATATAATATTTTATACAGTCTCTCTCAAGACTCCTCACAACATAAAATGAATAGTATGCTTGTTACAGAGCTGTGGGTAGCTTGGAAACACTCCTCTTTATTCATTCTCCCTCTTTCTCATTTTTTTCCCCTTTATTCTTTGATTCTGGTGATGTGTTTACAAATAAGGTGGTCTGCTCAGAAGTTGTCTAAATTGAAACTTCTAGAAACTCCAGGTTACAAAAAGATCCCCTGTTATACAAGTATAGATTTAAAAATGAATCCAGGAGAGCAATCGCAAGTTAAAAGAGGGGAAGGAATCCAGAAATAAGAAAGGGTTTGAATATGTACTTAAAACCAAAGTAGACAAGGAAAGAGCGATCACATAAAGGAGTGTGGAACCTGTTGTGAAGAAAAGATGATGCTCTGGAATAACAAAAATAATCTTTCAATGCCTTAAATTACTATACGAAAAAAATGCATTTATTAATATTGTCCCATCTTGTTTTATTCATACTATTTATTCAATCATTAGAATGGCTTTAGAATCGCAATGCATTTCTGGCTACATTTATATATAATAGTTAATGCTTGCTATAAAAAAGTGATCTGTGAGTAACAGCTCTGGTATCACCCAAATCAGGTTTGAAATGCAGAATCTCACGCCCCCCCTTCAGACATATTGAATCTGCTTTTTGTTTTGTTAAGACTCACAAGTGATTTACATGGACACAAGTTTGAAAAAGATTCCCTTAGAAACAGAAATTTAGCTTGGTGATGGCACAAAAACATCATTAATTTACTAAGCAGTGCAATGGTATATAAGATCAATTATTGTTTCCAAGGAAAAAAGTGTTGGTTAAGTAAAGGGGGGTAGGGGAGGGAAAAAATTAACAAATACTGAACATTTACTTGAGGTCAGGTACTTTACTTGAGGGGTTCACTCAATGTTATCAAATGTATTATTACACAAAAACCTAATGGACGATTGCAACCTTTATTTCACTGATGAGTAAACTGAGGTTAAATAACTCATAAGAGATCACACTATAAATCTTGGCCAGGTATTTCTGTGACCAAAAATTATGCAGTCTCTTCTATACCTAAAGTTCAGTGCACATGAGTCATAAATATTTCATGAAAAACTGAGAATAAATATTAAATACATGTGATGCAGCTTTAAAATTATAAAAGTGATCAGAAGACAGTATCTTCATTGTAGAATGGGCAACTGAAAACAGATTCATTGAGAGCTGGATTAGAGAGTAGTAAAAGATTTGAAAATGGAGAAATAAAAGTAAGAACTTACATTTTAGGTATATATGACAAGCATTTTATGTTCATTATCTTATTCTTGTCTTAGCCTCATTAATTGCAAAATATTTTCCAATTTAGAGATAAACATAACAATGAATTTAAGATATAAAACTAATATTGCAGAGCAAATAATGCTAATTGTGAAATTATAGTATAAAGCTATGATCTTCCTAAGAAACCCTAAGGAGTGAAAACAAATGTTTGTTATAAGGTGAAGAAGACTCAATTAGTTTAGGTTATAATATAATTTTAACAATCAGAACCAACATTACTAATCTTTTGATATTACTTTAAGGTATAAGGTTGTCAGTTTCTGACAACCTCAGTCTTCTCTCTACTCATGCTTCTTTGAGTTATAATATTTTTAAAACATTTTCTTTTCCTTCAAATAATCTTATTTCTTCTGAGTCAGAAAAAAGAAATAAAAACACTTAAAAACTAAAAATACAACCCTCAAAAACCATATGTAACTTATCCCCCAAGTATAAAAACTGTAATATTGCAGGCTTAATAACACAGGAAAAATAAAATATCTAAAGCCTCCTTAGGGGAAAATCAACATTACTATAAAGTTACATTATTTTCCATTATGTCAAAGGATATCACACTGGTCTTCAGTTCAGAATCATTCTCTAGCTGTTTAATAATACCACACAACTAGTAATCCAATAAAAAACAAATCAGCAGGGCTATTTGATGTCACATATAACTCCAAGAGAGACCATTTCAATGAGTCTACAAACTAAATCTCTAAGTAATAAGAATGTTTCATTGTATTATTCAGTACCTTGCAGAGGCCCATTAAATGTTTACTGAAAGGAATTTAATTGGGAATAAAGCCAAAAGTCTGCTAGTAAATGTGAATATGTAGATGTTCTATTAATTTCTACCTAATTTGTCTTTGCACTCTCCACCTTCCTTCATTTTCATAGCAACAAAGATGAAATTATTGATGTTTAACACTTGTGAGAAGCAATGCAAAGGATGCTAAAAAAAAAATTAAAGAGTTGGTGATGATAATGTATATAATCATTTCATTAAACATTTCATATAAACTTACTTTTCATATTTATAAAGTATAAAGCTCTTATGTTCATACACAGAAAATATTTCATATATTATCTATTCCAACTTCCCATTTATATATTTCCATTTATCTATATACTTACTAATTGATTTACATATTTATTCATACATACACTCATAATCCCTATTGCTTATTTATTTGATGAAAAGAGGGAAAACTTATACTTGCCTCATAGTTTTCATAAACATTCAATGAGACAATCAATGCTAAGTGATAAATGGTATAAACTAATATTACTATTACTAAATTAAATGCATTTTGAGAATCTGGTGTGAGAAATACTGTTATTTAAATAAATGAATAAAATGTGTAACTAACTGTCTAGTTGCATCTTGGTAGAGAAATTAAGAAATATAACCGGAGTAATGTCAAAGCCATGGTAGTATGAATCATTTATTTTTCTCTGCCCTATAATTTGCAACAAATTAGATACCCATTCAAACAAAAGTCTCTTTGTACAACAATCCCAAACACACAAGGGATCCATCCACATGTGTGTCAGAAAGTGAGGAGTTTAGACAATGGAGGAGTTGACAAAGTCAGGGAAGTGGCAGCAAATAAGAGCAGTGATGGAGCCACCAATAGCAGAAGCAACATCCAGCAGTGGGCAAGATCATTATAGCAAAGGAAGTGACTCTAACTGAAGCAATCACAGGAGGGGGAGATATAATAGAGGGGCAAGAGGGAAGTAAGGAGGGAGCACAGTGACTATGGTGGTGGGCTACAGATATTTTGATGGTGGGAGCACTATGTTAACAAAAGCTGGGGTGGGTGGTAGTCCTATATTTCAAAATACAAATAATGATGTAATAGGAAAACAATGTTTCCTCTATTTAAACGTTTAATAAATAAATAAATGATAATTGAGAGATTCCCAAACCTGGGGAACTGGATATGAAAGTCCACAAAACCAATAGATCATCTTAGTTCCTCAATGCAAAAAAGACCTTTTCAAAGGTACATAATATTAAAATTAACTAAAGTCAATGATTAAGAGTTTTAAAGACTGTGTGTGGGGCCTCCCCTGGTGGCAGAGCGCTGGGCTGCAAAGCTGCCCACAGCCTCTACAGCGCTGGTTTGATCCCCGGCCGCTGGCAAGGGCCCTACATGGCGCACAGACCTTTCCTGCTGTGCCTGCTGCTCCCTTCAGGAGTGTATTTCATCAGTCTGCCTGTTCTGCTCCCTGCTCTGGCTCTGGTGAATTCTCTCACCCTCCAATGCTTCTGACTGTACCCAGTGCTTATATAAATAAATAAATAAATCTTTAAAAAAAGAAAAAAAAATAAAGACTGTGTGTATATTGGGGGGCAGGGAAGTGAGTAATCAACAAAAACAACAAAAAACAATTAGGTTATCAGCAGATTCCCCAAAAGAAATTGTTCAAACCAGGAGAAAGTGGACTGACATATTCAAAGTATTGAAAGTTATTGCCAGTCCAGGATACTATACAAGCAGTTATCTTTTAGACATGAAGGAGAAATAAAGGTTTTCACAGATAAATAAAAAACCTAGGGATTTTACCATCAGTAGTCCTGCATTACAGAAATGTTAAAAGGAGCTCTTCAAGTTGAAAGAAAAAAAACAAAAGTGCAAAAAAATCTGATCAAGGTGATGAATAAATTGCCAGAATTAGAAAAAAAAGGTAACTTTTGAGATAGTGTATTAAGTACGTAATTATAGGATAAAGATGAAAGGGAAGAGCATTAAAAATAACTATAGGAACTACAACTAGGTAACAAAAGCAAAACATAAAAATAGATAAGTCAAGACATCAAATAAATAAAGTAACAAAGGTTGAAAACTTTATAGGTGAACAATATCCATATCAGCAATTAAAGGTTTAATTTATTAATGAGGTTTTTTGTTTTTTGTTTTTTTGTGGGACCCTCGCCAGGAGTCCAGGGATTGAGCTGGAGCTGCAGAGGCTGCAGGCAGCCTAGCAACCCAGCACTCAATGGCTGTGCCACCAGGGGAGGCCCTATTCATGAGGTATTTTATGTAAATTGCATGGTAACCACAAAGCAAAAATCTAGAGCAGAGAGATAGAAAACAAAAATGGGGGAGATTGAACAAATCATGGTGGAAAACTTTAATTTACAAAGGTAGATAAAAGAAAAGGAAAAGGAAAAGGAAAAAAAAATAACAGAGATAAAGTAACCAGAAGGCAAAAAAAAAAAAAAAAAAATGGTAGCAGTAAATCTCTATTAATAATCAGCTTAAACAATCCAATTAAAATGTATATATACCACATTTCTTATCCAGTCATCTATTTTTGGGCATTTGGGTTGTTTCCATAGCTTAGCTATTGTAAATAGTGCTGCTATAAACATAGGGGTGCAGGTGCCCTTTTGAGTTAATGTTTCTGTGTCCTTTAGGTAAATACCTAGGAGTGGAGTTGCTGGATCATATAGAAGCTCTATCTTCAGTAGGTCAAGAAATCTCCACACAGCTTTCCATAGTGGTTGGAACAATTTGCATTCCCACTAGCAGTGCAAGAGAGTTCCTTTTTCTCCACATCCTCACCAACATTTGTTGTTGCTAGTTTTTTCAATATGTGCCATTCTCACTGGTGTAAGATGGTATCTCCTTGCAGTTTTGAGAAGATGTGGTACATACACACAATGGAATATTACTCAGCAATCAAAAAAAGATAAACCCATGCAATTTGCAGCAACATGGATGGAGTTGGAATGGATCATGCTCAGTGAAATAAGCCAGAAAGTAAAAGAAAAGTATCAGATGGTCTCACTCATAGCAGGAATTTAGAAAACCTAAATAAGGGACCAGGAAAAAGACTAATTGTAATAAAGTAAAAATCAAAATCAACAAGCAACTATAGGGCCTCCCCGGTGGCGCAGCGGTTGAGCGCTGGGTTGTGAAGCTGCCCGCGGCCTCTGCGGCGCCGGTTTGATCCCCGGCTGCTCCCCGGCCACTGGAGGAGGGTCCCACATGGCACGCGGACCTCTCCTGCCGCCCCGCTGCTTCCCTCGGCGGTGTGCCTCGGTCCTTCTGCCTGCTCTGCTCCCCGCTCTGGCTCTGGTGAATTCTCTCGCCCTCCCGCGCTTCTGACTGTACCCAGTGCAAACGAAACAAACAAATAAATAAATTAAAAAAAAAAAAAACAAGCAACTATAGACCAGAGACACACTACAGTGGGAGGTGGGGGGAGGAGAAGAGGAATGAGGGTCAGAAAAAGGGGATGGGGATTGTATGGGGAATATAACCAAAATGAAAATGCATACATTGTGCAAAAATGAAAAATGATGTAAGAATTATATAAAATAAAATAATTCATAAAAAAAATAAAAAATGTATAGACATTTTTCCAAAGAGGATATCAAAATGACACCAGGCACATGAGAATATGACAAACATTACTAATTATCAGGGAAATTCAAATAAAAGCCACAATGAGATATCACCTCAAGCAAGGTAACATGGGCATTATCAAGAAAATGAGAGGAGACATGCTGATAAGCATGTGGTGAAAGAGATCAGTCACAAACTGTTGGTGGAAATGTAATGGTCCAACCACTATGGAAAACAATATAAAATATCTTCAAAAAATAAAAATAGATCTACCACACGATCCAACAATTATACTTGGGTTACAGACCCAAAAAAAGTGAAAATAAGATTTCAACAAGATACATACACTGCTTTTACTTATACAACGTTATTCATAACCAGCAAATATGAAAATAACCCAAATGCCCATGAACTGATAAATGTAAAAAAAAAAAGTGGATTGAGGAATAAATTTATTCCTAATTTATTCTTAATTTATTCCTAAATTTATTGAGGTAATAAAAAAAGTGGTTTGAGGTTTTTATGTGAATTTCCTTGATAATTAGTAATGTTGATCATATTCTCATGTGCCTGGTGTCATTCTGATGTCCTCTTTGGAAAAATGTCTGCTTAGTTCTATTTTTTCTTAACTGGATTGTTTTGTTTTTGCTTTTTGGGGGGTTATCAGTCATGAGAAAGAATTCTATCACATCATTTGGATCAACGTGGATAGACCTTGAGCACATTATGCTAAGCAAGACAAGCGAGACAAAAAAGACAAGTACCTGTGATATCACTTATATGTAGAATCTAAAAAAGTCAAATTTTTAAAACACAAGAAAAAAAGTATTAACTTAATGATTACCAGGTTATAAGCAAAGATAAGACTGATGGCGTTTAAGGTTACAAACTTATAAGTAGTGAGTCATAAGATCTAATGTGCAATCAAGTAAAGACACTAATATTGTACTAAATGTATGCAACATGATAAATACTGCTATAATGGTAATTATATTACAATACATAAATCAAAGTAACAAAAATTACACTTTAAATTTATGTTATATGTCAAATATTCAATAAATTAACAAAAAAGTCCATGCAAAATAAAAAAGGAATGTGATAATAGGATCCAAAAGAAAAAGTTCTATAACAGAGCAGAGATTTGCAAAGACAGAAGTCCTTTTCTCTACAATACATATGACAAATGCTTTAAAATTTTATTTTGGCACATTTTTTACTGACTCACAAGACAGCACACTCTACTCTTGGTGAAGTTTAATTATTAGAAATTATATTCTATTATTCATATGAAAACTGCGTTAAATACTTTTCAAAATATTTCCTATTTTATTCCTGATCACTATCAGGTGAATTTTAAGCAAATGCAAATCAAAAGATAAAAAAAGCAAAGGAATTTTCTTCACTGTTTTTACTCACAAACTAGTAAATGGTAAGTGAATTATCCTACATGGATGCTATTCTTTTATTTCTACTGACTTCTAAACAAAATAGCCCAGCCAAAAAGAATAAATAATAGGCTGACCGGGCCACATGTTCCCAATATATTATTAAACTGCACTATATTTCCTTTGGGAAGAAATTATTCTGCTACTTCCTTTACATTTTTTATATCAATTGATGTCTGAATTTCACTTAAGCCACAGGAGAGGGCTGAGGAATAAAATTTGACAAAGTTGAGTTCAACTAATGAGAGGTAAGGGAGCTCAGCAAGGCTTGAGTTTTGCCATGAACTCTGGTTTTCATTATAGCATTTGGGCAAGCAAGATATATCAAGAAGAAGTATTAAATGGCATGGGAAAGGGTGAATATGATTTGGGTTTGCATTTGAAGAGTATATTGGAAAAAATGCTGTCAAAATCTGACATTTACCTTCAGTTTTTCAGTGATAGGCAATATTGTTTCCCCAAATAAAACTGTTTTTAAGTACTTATTCACTTTGTATTTTTCAATTTGAACAAAATAATTGAACTTCTTGTTGACATTATTTGGTACTAGAAATGAGTGATATGAATGTGGTATTTGTCTAGAATGCTCATTTTCATATTCTTCTCCTGTGATGTCACATTTTACTTGTCTACATTTGGTGTTGCTTATTATTGCAGGCAGCAAGAGATGTGCACATGTCAACCTGCCTCTAGCTAGCAAATATATTTCTGGGAGACATAATGTTTTAAACAGGAAACACAGGCACATGTCTACAAGCCAATCTGTCGACAACTAATAAAGTATTCATACTATACCTGCAGCACAAGAAGTTGAAAAGAAAGCCATTACTAATAAATTTGTCTGCATGTATTAGAAAAACTTATAATCTTAAAAAATAAAAAAGACCTTATACTTATATAAAGGCAAGTTTAACAAAAACAATTTATGCAAATGTGTTGTCACACTCTCAAATGCAAATTTTTGTCTCCTTTTTTTTCAGTGAATGAATGTTCCAACACATACATAAGGTTAATATTATTTCTATCATAGGATTTTATAATTATTAATAAAAATAGTTCACAATTCTGGAAACTTTAATTTCCTACTTTTCTTAATTATGGGCTATCCTTCTGAAATACCAACCCAAAAAAGGAAGGAAAAAAATATAACTATTAAAGAGATTTTTTTCACAATGACACCTACATTGTACTAATAACAATATCCTAATAACATGTAAAATTTAACTTCATTTAAACATATTTAGGACTAATGTTATTGAATAACATTTAACATAGAGATTTTCTATTAAACAATATTGCAAAGTGTAAATGAGATTTGCATATAGATAAATAGATGATAGCTAGATGATAGATAAATATACAGTTATATTTATTTATGTAGATAAATATACATATTTGACTCTTCTTGTTATGCCTTCATTTAAGCTTAAAGGTACTAGGTATTAATGTAAATGCAGTTATTATTTCATATTTTCTGCACAAGTGAACATTTAAAATATTATGCCACATATTGGCCAGGATGTAATAACAACAACCAGGTTTAGTCTACTTGCTAAATGTAGTCTACAAGCTAAATTGATAGGATATATTAAAGACTTATTTTTAAGACATCAAATATCAAAAAAAGAAGTAATCACTGAGAGAAGGTAAACAAATTGTACTGAGCATGATGTTATTTCATAATACTGAAGACAAAGCTTCACAATGCATGAAATATTGGGTCTGTACAGGAGGGTCAAGTCAGTAATGGGGATTAATTAGTCTTTCATAGCAGTCATTACCACTGCTATAGACAATCTTGACAAATATAGACGTGAAACTTAAAAGGTCCAAAGTATTTTCAAGTTACTGAATTAAGTTCCAAAAGAAAGCTCAAAAGTATTTATAGAAATGCAAAAATAACCAACTTTCAACAGGGAATACATATAGTTACCAACCATGCAAAGAATAGAAAAAGGCCAACTCAGAACTAATGCATGTCTTGAGTTAGAAAAAAAATAAAAATTATAATAATTGTTGGTTACCAGATGTAACAGCCAGTGGAGAGAGGAGGAATGGATTAGGTGTTGACACAAGAGGTTAGGTATAGGATGAGTGAAGCATAATATGCATGCCCAGAGAAGTAATAATATATCTCCAAAGTTATATTGACATGTAAATGATTGGCAAATTTAATTTTAAAAATTATAATAATTATATACTATTTGCTCCTATACTTGAAAATTATCACTACAAACTATTAGAATAGCTAAAATTTAAAAATAAAGAAGTTGATGTACAACTTGATGAGGTTATAGAAATGGGATTCTTCTATATTGATGTTTAGAAAATTATATGGTACAATCACTTTGGAAAACTGTTTCTTAAAGAAATTTGGCTCAAAAACAAGCAACTAACATACAATCTAGCTATTCCTCTCCTAGGTATTACCCAAGATAAATAAGAGCTTACATTTGAATCACCCCCCAAAAAAAAGCATAAACTTGTATAAACTATTCATGACAAATTACTTAAATATTCAAAAAGATTGGTAACAACTAAATGTCAATAAATAGAGGCCTCTCTGGTGGTGCAAGGTGTTAAGACACAACCTATGAAGCTATCTGTAGCCGCTGCAGCACGAGTTCAATCCTGGCCAGGGAGCTACCCACACGGCACAGCAGACCTCTCCTGACTCGCTCGCTGCTCCCCTCAGCAAATAGGAGTATAGGAGCAAATAGTATATAATTATTATAATTTTTAAAATTAAATTTGCCAATCATTTACATGTCAATATAACTTTGGAGATATTATTTCTCCAGGCATGCACATGCTTCACTCATCCTATACCTAACCTCTTGTGTCAACACCTAATGGGGAAAGAAGAAAAGAAAGATAAGAAAATGAAAACAGGATATTAATAAGTAAAATATCACTTTCAGCAACTAGGACTTGTTGCCAGTAGGAAAGTGGTGTGTGTGTGTGTGTTTGTGTGTGTCTGATTAAAGGCAAAATTATTCTGCCTAAGGGTCCATAAGTTGGCGTATCTATTTTCTACATCTCATCCATCATTGGTTGAGAGCTGCTCCGGGGTATGTTGTTTCCTGTATTTCCTCATCCTGTGAGGGACTGGACACACTCCTGATACTGGAGAAGGCCCTCTGTCAAGGCAAGGGCAAGGGCATACAGGTGAAGAATAAAAAGTATCTGCCTCCAAGGGAAGTAAAGATCAAATAATATAGTCCTCAAAAGAATACTCAATTTTATTCAAACAAATCAAAGATTTAGAAACAACCATAAAGATAAAAGCAGCATTTAATAGAAGCAATGTTCCTATAATTGTGCATTAGGATACTTAAATTAAAACAAACAAGCACAAATCTCAAACCAAAACACCAGGACTCTGGAACTATAAGTTAGAGGGTATCTGAAATAGATGAAATGAGTGGAGGCTACCAGAGTCATCCAGTTAGGATCTTGGGAACTCTGGTATGAAATCACATGCATTTGCAAATATAATGTTATAAAAACCTGTGTAATAGTGGCAGACACAAATGCAGGAATTTTATTAGCTGAGATTTTACAGATAATAATGGAAAAGTGATGCAGAAGTTACCTCATAGAAAGGCAGTTTGTTGTAAAGCTACATGAGAAACAGAGAACCCAAGAAAGTGTCTCAAAAAAAAAATGTATCAATACATTTTGGATCATTCAGGATGCAGCCATGGTTCTGGAGCACCAATATCAGCCTTAGGGTACTAGTGAGCTTGGCTTTCAGCAGAGAGCATCTAATAGTGTTTAGTAGTATAATAACTCACTCTCACTTTTTTTCTACTTTTCTGCCTCTGTAACTGTTTCTTTCTATTGTTTACTATTATGATGCTCTCTCTCTACTTCATATTCAGATTATTCAAGAAATAGAAACTGTGTCAGTTGGTCACTCTAGTTTGAGGCAAACTGAGCACAGTGTCATTCTAAGTTAGCATAGCAATGGTTTTCCTTCTTCTGATACAAATTTCCCATCCAGTATGTTGAATCATGGCAGTGCATTCAGATGACAAGAAAACCTGGTAATTGTGGATAGAAAACTATTTCTTGCCACTTCTTTAGATGGAGGACTTAGTGATCCCCAAAATTTAAAAAGGAAGGGAAAGATTTTCATTAACCCTCTCTTAAAAAAATAGAGACAGTTCCTGGATTGAGATTTTTGTGTGTGTGAAATCAGTAGAAAATATTAATTATTTAGTTAGTTTCTAAAGATAGAAAGACTCTGAGCAAATATGACACAAGACAGGGGTAGCTTTGACAGTGATATGGCAAATTGGTTGAGAATGTGACAAGGTAACGAGAGACAAGCTCAAGCAGATGAAATGAGTACTGAGGTGTATGTTTTCATAATGGCCACCTGTTCCCTTTGGCCTTTCTAGCATGTTCACATTTTGCTTAAGGCATGGCTCATAGCCAGTAAAATAAATTCCTCTTTATTTACTCGATATTCAGGACATCACTTTCCTTATTTAAAAATTAAATGAGTCATATTACCAAAAATTACACCTCATATAAATTAATGATGCTTTTATACAAGCAGTTTCTAAAGTATTTTCAGATTCACTTGTAATTTATATACGAGAAACAAAATAAGTTTTGTTGGCATTATCATGATCAGTAGTTTAACTGAATAATTCGTAATTGAAGAATGATGATGTGCCATCTTAAACACCTTGAATTGGCACAGCAGCTGTGATGAAGGTGCATCACAAAGCTTCAAGCAGAAGTCATGACAAATACTTTTTTTTAAAGATGTGTCTTCAGCTGCAAGGTGACTCTAATTTAAGGGAATCTTTAATTATTAATATTTCTTGGAAATGTATAAACTCTCTTCTCTTTTGCCCTCAATAACAACAGTTCCTACAGGCAATATAGTTGAGAATACTTATTACTTTATCTGTTAATCCGTTAAAAATAAGCTAATAATGCCAAAGCTAGTAATGAAGCTAGCTGGTGAATCATAATGGTGTACATCTTATTGACATAGAGTATAGATGTCTTAATAATTGGCTTTCGATAAATGAAAAAGATGTTTCACAGAAGATAATTCTTGCATATCTTGCTGGTCCAAGAACTGAAGGGAAATACAAATATTTCAAATTATATATATATATATATATATATATATATATATATATATATATATATATAGAGAGAGAGAGAGAGAGAGAGAGAGAGAGAGAGAGAAAACACTCACTTTTTTTGGTCCTGTTCCAAGGGCTGTGGGTAACACAGGAAGAATAAAGCACAGTTCCAGATTATGGAGAATTTACAAGCTATACAAAGTTAAGAAATAAGTAACTTCTAATAACATTTCAAGATCACAGAAGAAAATTTGATATACTGACCCATGGTTAATAATCTATATAGATGATTATTGTATTAAGTGCTCTGTACATGAAAATTTCAGATTAGGAAAGTTCTGTTGTGAATACCACTGAATATGCTTAAGTTTAGATTAAATTGAGTTGTTTTAAGGCTTTGGCTTTAAATAGACATTGAATTAGAGATAATTTATGCTTCTCATAATAGAAATGTAAATATTGTATTTTGAGCATCTCAAGGTACTCAAAGTGCATCTCAAAGTGCTACTATGCTCTATATATTTAGGGGAAGGCAGTCAGTATGAGTTAACCACTAAATGCTAGCAGAGTGACCTGAGACTTAGCTGTGATAGACAAAACTATGTGCTAGAAAAAGACACACTAATAGGGCTAGCATAGAACTGAAGCCTTGACAAAAAGTTGAAACACTGTTTTACACAATTTGTTTATGTAGATGATGCTCCTAGACAATATACCCTTTTCATGATATTCACTTGAAAGAACACACTACTAGAAAAAGAGGAAATTACAATCATCAAGCCATGGTCAAAGAGTGGTCATTGATATATTGTATCTATCCCACCGCATCCATTTTCTGGGGAAATATCTGGACCATGAGTGCCTTTCTCCACAAGAGATATTATCTGCTTCTTTTCACTTTTTTCCTCCATTATACATGATAGGACTTTTTTTCCTTTTTTAAATGTCTCTTATTGAGTGCTCAAGTTGGTTTATTGAAAACAATCAAATTCCTTTTGATTGTTTTCAATGAGGGTCATTTGGAATGTGGAGGGCAGTTTTAGGTATTACTGGCTTGAAATGATCAGGGGACATAAATGCTAAGTGTCCTGCAATATGTATGAGAGCTAAGCACAATGAGGAATTTTCCACTGAAGGCACTAACACAGACCTCACTGAGAAGCACCGTAAACTTAGATGTGGAGGAGGAAACTATTACCTCAAGCTTAGCAGATATTTTGGGAAATAGATTTACTTAATATCAATAATATATGACACCCTAGCCAGTCTATACTTGGCTCCCCTTGGAGTTCTAGTAAACTGAATGTAATTAATGTGATTTTTTTTAATTGCGGAAACTCTATTGGATACTATTCTATCTTCTCACTGTGATCCCAGCCCCAACGAATTACCATGTAGAAGTTATTCAGCAAAAATATTTGCAAAGATTTTTATTGCATCTAATCAAGAAATAAAACTCCAAGGAAGTGGCTATATAAGTATTATTTATAATCATTAAATCATGATCAAAGATGCTCATTTATATAATTTCAAAGCATGCAAACTGTATGTGTTTACATGTTTCTTGCTAAAGAGAGATTGATAGACATATAATCATGGAAATTTATCTAATGTGACATGCAAATTACTCTAAACATTTCAAAAAGAGAAAATAAATTTTTGTGACATCGGTGAAATGATCATATACCTGCTTTGTATACTGTATGTGTTTCTTGCATTATCCAGCTGAATCAGTTATAGCATTAGGTGAAGAATACAGCTCAGGAAACACTCCTGAGTTTAAATTTCAGCTTTGTTCCTCATTAAATGTAATGACCTTGGGCAAGTAATTTAGTTTCTCCAAATCTTTGTTTATTCATCTATAAATTTTAATATAAAAAAGTCCCTATAAATGTTAGTTATTATAATATTTAGCACTAGGCTTAAAAATTGTATTTTTATTTTTGAATGCTTTTAATTTTTTAAGTGACTAGCCATGTTATTTGTGTCAGTTTTTCCAATGTTTTCTTAAATTAGTTCAAAACAAGAAACAAACCCCACAGAAGAAAACTCATTAAATGCATGGGATTATTAATAAAATAGTGCACCTCAAAAGGAGCTTTAGATAGCATCCCATAACCTTCCTGTAGTCCACCTTAGAGTATCACTTTTTTAATTTTCCCATAGCCACCAAGGAAATCATAAAATCTCATGCTGCCTTGGGATTTATTACCAATGACATTCCCCAGCAATGGCAATGCATTGTGTTCTTTAGTTCTTTAGGTGTAGATCAGTATCTCTTTTTTGTTGACCAGGAAACCAGAAAACATATAACAATTTAAAAGATATACAGTGTGATATATTCTAATTAGAGAAGATTACCAACATCTACCAATGGATATTCACAAATAACCTACCAACCCTTTCAGAAGGAGGACTGATTTTGTATTCTTGTCATTGATTTTGTAAGCCTGAGAAAAGAAAGTGAAGATTATATTAGTCACAGAAGTGATACTTAAGTATTTGTTTGTTTTTTCTTTCCTTTTTCTGAATAAGCATTTTATTTTTTTTAAATTCTAATACTCTATAAAATGAGTATCTTAAACAGTTTTATCTTAGCACAATAATTTTACCTCACAGAATATAGAAGCAACAGAGGAAAGATCATTAATTAAATTATGACTATCAGAATAGATTTGGCAAAAAATCTAAAAAATAAAATGAAACTTCTGGTGGAAGTGACCTTGTAACATTTTTTTTTTTAAATATAGGTAAGCCATAGAAATAGTATACTCAGGATTGTTTTGTCAGATTAATTATACATTCTTAACTCAATGAAGTTAGAATGGAACAGAAAGGTAAATGGAATGATAGCACTAGGATGTTGGCATGAGTCAAGTATGACAATTAAGACATAACCATTTTTACTTGAGGTGACTAAATGGAAACCCTGTCCTTCCTTAATACCAAGCATTTTTGTCTCTCCCAAATGTAATAAACTATTATGTTTCTCAAGCTAGAAGCTAAGTTCATCATTCTTGATTTCCTCCTTTTTCTTCATTCCTCATATTTAAGTCCCCAGAAAATTCTACCTTAGAAATATTTATTGTTTATCTGTTCCCTTCTACACCCATCACCCTAGCTGAAGTTTCCATTATGTTTCACCTAGACAACTCCTTCACAATTTCTCAGAAGCATATAAATTACCTGGGTTTTTGGTTAAAATGCTCTGCTTTTCAGAGATTTACTTCTTATAAATCCCCAGGTGATATTAATTCTACTAGACCATGGATCACCCACTAAATAGCAAAGTCTAAATTACCCATAGGGTCATGTAACTTGTGTTGCACATTCAGTTTTAACTTCCTGCAACTTATTTTCCACTGGGTAGAGTGATGCTTAGAAAATATAAATTAGATCATATTACTTTCTCAGGAAAAATAAGTTGTAATGGGATTTTAAATGACAAATTTAGTCAACTCACAACTGAATCTCCAAATCTAAGAACAATAGGTGGCAAATATCCCAACAATCTATATAGAGGTTGTCTAGCAATGTCCCTGTGAGATAGTAAGAGTTACTCAATTGATCTTTAGAATATTTCCATTTGTCACATAACTACAGCCTATGGTTAAGAAAGCTAGAGGTTAACAGAAATTCATATGAATGTAGAATAAATCCTGATTTTTTTCTCCTTTTTTTCATGACAAAGGGTGGGTTATGCCCTATTTTCTGGTAATATGAGGGGGACCCAAATCACTCACAGAAATTTAAAGTGATTCTGAGAAACAAAAACAGCCTTTATTTTATTATATCCATTATGCAACTGAGAATACAAAACAATGAGAAAATTCCTGGGAAAAACTGGCATATAACTTTTGGAGTCTGTAATATTCATCATAGAGTATGATGCCTATTTCTTATCTAAGTCAGTCAGAAGTCAGGATGTTTCATCACCATATAGCAATAAAATAATAATCTGGTTTCTGATGAGCCTGGAAAGGCAACTCTATTAGGGTCATTTTATAAAGACCTCATCTTTCCTATCAACTTTCCTAAACACCTTAATTTGTAGCCTAGTACCTAGAGGAGCCTGAGGAGGCATATAGAAAAAAAAAAAAAAAAAACAAACAAGGAGATGCAAACCATTGTCCCTATTTTCTTTTGATATATAACAATTTACTAAAAATGTAACAGCTTAAGGTAACACCTATTTATTAGCTTACATTATTGTGGGTCAAAAGTCTGACAATAAATGGCTTTGTTCTTTGGTTAGGGTATCAAACGTCTGAAATAAGGGAGTTAGTGAGAAAGAATTATAGGCCCAGTTAATTCTTGTTTCAAGAATTCATTTTCTTTCTGTTGTAGGACTGCCACTCCTGTTTCCTTGCTAGTTGATGATTGGTGTTGCTCTTAATCCTAGAGGTAAATCTCAAGTTCTTTTATTCACCCTTTTCTGTCTTCCATCCATCAATGGCACACTGGATGCCCCTTATGCTTCAAATCTCTAATTTTCTGTTCTGCAACCAGACACAGAAAATTTTAAAAGGCTCCTGTAATTAAGTCAGACCCACATGGATAATCTCCCTATCATAAAGTTTACTGAGTTTAGACTTGAATTATATTTGCAAATTGTCTCATAACAGCATCTAGATTAATGTTTGGTGAACAACCAGGGACTGGAATATTGAAGTCCCATCTTAGTATTTTGCTTATCATACTCTGCTTTTCACTGCAGCATCTCAAATAGCTGCAAACAGCCTAATTTCTCCTGGGAATGAGATGAAAAGAGCAATCAATTGGGTGTAAGAATGGAGTTTTTTATTATTGCAAGTTTTTAATATCTGAAAATAAGGTTTTGTTTCAACTCTAGAGAACCAAGCTATTATCAGAAGGCAAAGAAGGAGTTCCCACAGAGCATGGAATAGTGGTTATACATTCATTGGCTTTCTAGTATATCTTGGACAATATAACACCTGACACCTCCAAGTTATTCCATTTTCCTTCTCATTCACTACATTTTTAAAACTTCAGTTTTCCACATAGTTTTCAAAATAACCAATCGCTTTCTCCTATCACAGATTTCTGTGACTAGAAAGTTTGACTAAATCTTAATCCCTAAGTATTCACATAGCTACTTTTCATATATATTTTATCTCAGTCTAAGTTTTATTTTTACCAAATTTCCTAATTGTCATCTTTATTTTACTCTTCTATTTCATTACCTTCATTCTCTTCATAATAAATATTTTGATTTGCAATGATTTATTTAACTACTTATTTATTTATTTATTATCTGACATCATTAGGTCTCAAACTCCATAAATACAGAAATCTTATCAATCTTGATCTTTCTTATGTTCAATGTATGTATGGAACTTAATAGATAATAAGTGCCAATAACTGAGTATTGACTAATTAACATGATAATATTATGTGAATAATATTTCTAATGATAATAATAATAATTATAATATTATTAGAAAATATAGACACCAATCAAAGCAATGTGGAGGGAATGAGATGTCTAAAGAGTCTATAAAATAGGCACTATTGAAGTATTGGTCATGTATGGTCAACTGCTTATTTTGTTTGGATAAAAAATCTCTTTTATAAACTGAAATGTGGACTATTTTGAAATTGAATTTGAATGGACTCTCTAGGTAGCCGTAAGCCCTATCATTATTTATACACTGTTTCTCAGAACATTTATATGTCCGTTCTTACAACTCTAAACATTAATGTAAAAGACAACTTTTACAGTGAGAAGAAAGGAGGCCTAGTTAAGAATTCAGAGGAATGCCTATATTTTAAGAGCAGGCAGAGAAGTTAAGGTTTTTAAAAGTATGCATGTTTGGCCTTGCTCATGACCTCCTGAATTTTTGAATCTGTTTAAAAAATCACAGAACTAAACTTATGACACTAAAGATGAAATTCCTTTTTTCTATAATGACTTGAATACATATTGTATTTCTCCTTCAGTGCTACTAAATTTTTAGTTAGCATAGATACGACATTTAAAATATAATAGGGCCTCCTGTGGTGGCACAGCATTTGAGCACTGGGCTGAGAAGCTGCCTGCAGCCTCTGCAGTGCTGGTTTGATCCCTGGCCACCCCACCGGCGAGGGTCCCACATGGTGCGACAGACCTCTCCTGTTGTGCCTGCTGCTCCCCTCAGCAGTGTAATTCGTCAGTCAGCCTGTTCTGTTCCCCGCTCTGGCTCTGGTGAATTCTCTCACCCTCCTGCGCTTCTGACTATACCCAGTGCCTGTATAAATAAATAAATAAATCTTTAAAAAAATATATAATAGACACTCAGGAAGTGTCTCCTCAATAAAATACCAAAAGAAGTGTTTGTACTTGTGAAGGCAAATTTCTAAAATTTTCTTTTTCTTTTTTTTTTTTTTTTCTGTAGAAGAACTGGGGTATAGGTCAGAGATTTGGGAAAGGATTTACCAGAGAAATAGTGGGGAGCAGACAGGTGGATTTATTGAAATACACTGCTAATGGGAGCAGCAGGTGAGACAGGAGAGATCTGCTGTGCCTTATGTAGGTTAGCTCCCTGGTTGGGGATCTACTCAGGCCTCCTTAGCACAGATAGTGCTAAGACTTAACCCCTACACCACTAGGGAGGCCCTAAACTTCTAAAATATTTAATGCCTAGATAGATGTATTATAAGACTGATCAAACTTAGATTTAGAGATATGAATGCAAGATCTTATTTCTATGCTCATTTTGAATGTATACTGCTGACTTGATTACTATTCAAAGATACTTATACTTACAGATTTATGAAGACATATGTCTTTATGCCATGCACAGATTTCTCTCATCAGTATTTTTTATAAGCCTACCAGCTGAATGTTTCTCATAAAAATGCTGTCCTAGAAAATGTCATATAGTAACTATAGGCTATTTTCTTCTATCACATCAATCAGGCAATGGTAGAGGGTCAAAAAAAACATTGTTTGTTTGTTTGTTTTTTCTTTTCTTATTTGGGAATAGCCAGTTGAAATAAATCTTCTGAAGACTGGCAAGGTCTTTGTCTTGGTGATTAAGATTTAACAATTTAGGGAAAAAACAGACACTCACAAGATGAAACCAACTTGATACTACTGGGCTCATGGTCCTTCTTTTATGTTCCCCTGCAGTGTCAGCATGTTTTTAAAACATGGA
Source organism: Talpa europaea (assembly GCF_964194135.1). NCBI lineage: Eukaryota > Metazoa > Chordata > Mammalia > Eulipotyphla > Talpidae > Talpa > Talpa europaea. Next base: position 52,032,017 of record NC_140076.1, read on the forward strand.
GGATAATCTCAATCTCTTCTTGGTACCATTGATTTGGAGGGAAATTGAGTGTAGCACCCAGATATACTCAGTATTCAATTCTCAAATATTGAAAAGTCATGTACAAGATTTAATTTGACCTAATATCAATCATGTCATCATTATCATAGAATTTCCAGACCTTTTCCTTCTCTTTAGAGGTAAAATGCAGTTATGAAAAGGAATAGGACTTAATGATTTCTTACACCTGTCACAAAGACTTCCATTTTGTCCTTCAAGTTCTACTTAAACTTCCCTTCTCCATCAACATCATTCAGTGTTTTGGCTATTCTGTTTTCAATAAATGGTGGCCCGTAGACTTCCATAAACTATCTTTCACTTGCCTTTAGTCCTTCTACTTTTCCAACCAGCCAAATGCAATACAGAGATGCAGTAATTTTCACTAACATTTTACAAGTACCTATGAACACATATTTATTTAATTTAAAAAAATTGTAATAGTGTGGTGATGTCTGTATATTTCTACATTGCCTCTATCTATATAATAGATTGCAACATAATAAGCAAGACTGTATTATCTTCCTCTTTCAGAAGAATGACCATTTGTCTTTCCTCTATTCCTTACTGACAACTGCCCCAAAATAAACAAATACACAAACAATATGGTGGGGGAAAAAACATTTCCAACATTCTCCTACTTTATATTGGTTATTTTTGAGAGAATCTTTAATATAATTTCTTACTGTCAATGTCATTTTTGATAGGGTTGACAGAAATAGTGATGTGTAAGCTAATGACTCACTTTATGAAGAGCAAATGCTTTATCTCAGAGCTCAAAACTGAATTTAGTTAAGCCAGTGAAAGTTGTGCCATAAATCTGAGGAGTCCAACAAGTACGATGTCAAATTTTATACATGTACATGTGCCTTTCATTTGCTTAGTTCACTACTATGTAATAGAAGACAGCTCAAGGACTTGACCAGAACTAACTATAAATTTTCCATGAAGGGTCAATTTTATATTTGCACCAGGTTGGGGAGCAGCACAGAGGGTAAGTCATAAAACTTTACAGGTAGATACATAATTATAGCTTAGATTCGGTGTAAAAATTTTTTTCTTGAATTATGTTGGCTCTTATAGCCAATAAAATACCTACTTGTTACACATACACAAAATAAATATAGAGAGCAGTAACACTAATTTCAGAGTGACAACAGAAATAGAGGGCATTTGCATTGTGTTTTGTTTTCCAAAACTTCATTTATTTTGATATTTACATTTGCTGGTTTAGAGTGGAATAGTTCTTTCTAAATTAGGGACTGACAGCTTAATTGTATGTGATTGATATGCTTTCTTTGCAAGAGTCACAGCTAGAATATAAACACCTATCTTTATTCTTATTTGTATTTATCATACTCAATATTACACAAATATAGAATGGAGATATTTTTGTTTTGTTGAAATGGGAATACTCAATGGAAAGCTTCTAGCACAGACAAACTTCTATTTAGTAAGTATTAAATGACCTTGTTCTGCATTGTGAGGATAGTCTCTATATGGTATATAGTCTCTATATGGCATATAGTTCACCTAAAATTGCTATGCAGATATAGATATGATGAATAATCCTTTAATGAGAAATCCTTTACAACATATCCATAGCCATGTCTCTATTTGATACTCAATGTAAGCAAAAGGGGGAAACTGTCTTTTTCTAAATCTTAGTTAAATCTTATTTCTGTGAAGATAATACTTTATTTTTAAAGCATGGTACTTTTAATATCTGTACAATGTTAAATAGTCTTCATAACATGCTACCATTTCTAGGCTATTATAACTTTCCCCATCAGAGACTCAGCCTAGTGGAAATATCATTGACTTTGGAATCAGACTGACCTGGTTTGAATCTTGACTTTGTGACTTACAAGATAAGTAAACTCACTGTGTTATTTAATCTGTGAGTTTCAAATTCTTTCTTGTATAATGATCAGAACTATTTCATTAATACAAACCCTGTAACATTAACCTACTTCTTAAATAAAGTAATGGTGACTATAAAATGTCTAAAAGTATGCCCTATGCATTGGAAATAATAAAGCCATTGCCATGTCCATATATACTGAATACTGCTGGATTATTTTCTTTAGTAGTATCTCTATGTTTTTTTCTCTTAAATTAAAACTATTTCCAAAAAAAAAAGAAAGAAAAATAAAGCAAGGGGAAAATAGTTAATTAATTAATTTTTTTTTAAGATTTATTTATTTATACAAGCACTGGATACAGTCAGAAGCATGGGAGGGTGAGAGAATTCACCAGAGCCAGAGAGGAAAGCAGAACAGGCAGACTGATGAAATACACTGCTGAGGGGAGCAGCGGGCGCCACAGGAGAGGTCTGCGCGCCATGTGGGACCCTCCCCCCAGGTCCGGGATCGAACCTGTGCTGCAGCGCTTCGCAGCCCAGTGCTCAACCGATACACCACCGGGGAGGCCCGAAAATAGTTAATTTTAGATCCCTATGTGACTGCATAACAAACTACATGGAAAAGACTGGGGAAGAGATGACAAAAAGGGATTTCTGAAATTCAACTTAAGGATTCGGACCTAGGTGAAGAGTTATATTAGTCAGCATTCCTAGTTACAAGTAAGAAAAGCCCAATTCAATCTGTTTTAAGTTAAAAAGAATGTATTGACACCTTTACTTACATATGAAAAGGATAGTTTTTGATAAGTGAATATTCATACAATGTCTTCAGTATTTGCCTGTGTATCCCTAAAACCCACTCTTTCTATGATGTAGTCCCACTTAATGTATTTTTGCATCTTTGTCCTTGCTTTTAATAACAAATAAACAAAAAAGAATTGTTAAAACTGATGTTAAGGACCAAATCCCCTATGTTTTCTTTTAAGTTTTATGGTTTCAGGTCTTATGTCAAAGGTTTCAACACATTTTGAGTTTATTCTGTGTATGTGTAATATAGGACTCTAGTTTCATTCTTCGGTATGTGGTACCCCAGTTTGCCCAACACCATTTATTAAAGAGATTATTCTTTCTCCATTGTATATTACTAGTTCCTTTGTCATAAATTTTTTGAAAGATTTATTTATTTATGCACACAGGAATTGGGGTATAGGCTAGAGATGTGGAGGTGAGAGGATTCACCAGAAACAGAGTGGGGAACAGAACAGGTAGGCTGACTGAAATACACTACTGAGGGGAGCAGCAGGCGAGTCAGGAGAGGTCTGCTGCGCCATGTGGGTGGCTCCCTGGCTGAGGATTGAACTTGTGCCGCAGTGGCTGTGGATAGCTTCTTAGGTTACATCTTAACCACTTATGCCACCAGGGAGGTCCACCTTTGTCATAAATTAATAGACCATATATGCAAGTGTTTATTGCTGACTCAGTTCTGCTCCATTGATTTTTGCAAAATTTTACATACCAATACAGTACTACTACAGCTTTTCAATATAGTTTGTAGTCAGGAAATGTGACACCTCAATCTTGGTTCCAAGACTTCCTTGGATATTCAAATTTTTCTGATTTTACACAATTGTAAGATTGTTTGTTCTGTGGAAAATGTCATTGTAATTTTGATAGGAATTACATATATCTATAAGTGGCTTTGGGGAATATGGTCATTTTGACAGTATTAATTCTACAATTCACAAGAACAAAATGTTTTGGATCTTTCCATTTATTTGAGTATTTTTAAATTTTTTTCATCAAATTATTTTACCTCCTTAATTTATTTTTATTTATGTAGTTGTAAATGGGCTGTTTCCTTAATTTCTCTGATAGTTTATTTGGGTATAGAAACACCATGGATTTGTATGTGTTCATTTTATATCCTTCAAATTTGTTCAGTTTGTTGATAAGTTCTAAAAGTCCTTTTGTGGAATCTTTAGGATTATATATAAATATATAATACCATGTCACTTGTGCATAGTGACAATTTTACTTATTCCTTCTAACTTGGATGCCTTTTCTTTCTTTCTTTTTTTTTAAAGATTTATTTATTTATGCATATAAGAACTGGGATGTAAGCCAGAGGTGCGGGTGGTTAAAGGATGCACCAGAGAGACGGGAGCAGAATTGGCAGATCTACTGAAATACACTGCTGAGGGAAGCAGTGGGCAAGGCAGGAGAGTTCTGCTGTACCATGTGGGTTGCTCACTGGCCAGCGGTGATCACACTCATGCTACAGTGGCTGGAGATAGCTTGAATGCACTGTGCCACCAGGGAGGCACTTCCTTTTATTTATTTCTCATGCCTAATTACTCTAGCTGTGATGTCCACCATTTTGTTGAATAAAAGTGACAAAAGTAGGACCCTTGTCTTATTCCTCATCTGCTCACAAATGAATATGATATTAACCATGGCCTATTTATGACCTTTATATGCACTTTGTTGAGAGTCTTTATTATAAATGGGTATCAAATTTTGTCAAATGAAATGACTTTTAATACTTCATTTTGCTAATTTGGTTATCACACTAAATGAGTTACATAGGTTGAACTATCCTTGCATTTCTGTAATAAATACCACTTGATTGTGTGTGGGATCACATGGTGTGTGATACTTTTAGTGCTTAATTTGGTTTGCCAATACATTATTGAGGATTTTTTTTCATCTATGTTTATCAGAGATATTGATAGGGACTTTTGTTTCCTGTTGTGTCCTTACCAGTTTCAGGACAAGGGTAATACCAACTTTATAAAATGGATTTGTAAGTGTCCACTCATCACTTACTTTTTGGAATGAATTGAGCATTGCTATTAATTTTTAAAGGTTTGGTAGAATTTACCAATGAGGTCATCTGCTTCTGAGTTTTTGTTTCTTGGGAGGATTTTAATTGCTGATTAATTTGTCATACTAGTCATTGGCTTATTCAACCATTTCTATGAATGTGTCCATTTCTTTCCAGTTGTCCAAAAATTTTAGCATATAATTTTTCCAGTTTTCTCTTATGATCTGATGTACTACTATGGTATAGTAGTTAGTTTATAACAGTATATAAGTTTCACCTGTGCATCATTCTCTATCAATAATAGTGCATTGTGTTTACCACCATAATTCAAACTCCAACCTTCACCATACAATTGACACATTTTGAGTTCTGTGTGGGTGTATATGTATTAAGTCGAACCAAAATTTTGCAATATTGATTCTCAAAAAATATATAGCTCTTAGTTTCTTTTATTCCCACTACTATCCTTTCAGGTGCCATTCCATTTCTCTCCACTCTGAACATGTTTAAAATATTTCCTTTTTCTTAGTGTAGAATTTATTACTATGAAGTTCCCTTTTAGAACTGTTTTTTTTTTTATGTATAACTTAAGTTTTGGTATGCTGTATTTCCATTTTATTTATTGTAAGTTTTTTTTTTATTTATTTTGATTCCTTCTTTGACCTATTGTTCAGTAGCATGTTTTTTTAATCTCAACTTATTTGTTAATTTCCCAGTTTTTATCTTATAATTAATTACTGGTTTCATTCCAATGTTATCAGAAAAACATTTGAGACTAAATATTCTTAAATTTATTAAGACTTGTTCTGTGTCATAACATATGCTTTATTCTGTAATATGTTCCATGTGTTTGAGAAGAATGTTTATCCTACTGCTGTTAGGTGAACTGTGTTTATAAATATGTCTCAGATCCATCTAGTCTAATATGTCTTTTAAGCCCAATGTGTCCTTTTGGATTTTCCTCGTGGCTGCTCTATGCATTGTAGAGAATGGGGTATTGAATTCCTTACACTGATATTTATTATATCTATTTTTCCTTTGGATATGTTAATATTTGCCTTTAAACTATCATCATTCTATTTTATTCTTTTTTCTCTTTTGTTTCTCTGATTGGATGAATTCCATTTTCCTGGCTTTAAGCTCACTGATTCATTCTTCCACTTCATATAGTCAGTTGACCCCTTTCTATTGAACATTTCACTTCAATTACTACATATTTCAGTTCAGTGATTTCTGTTTACTTTCTGGCTCTGGGATGAGATTCTCACTTTTTTCATGCATTGTTCTTGTGACCTCAGTGATCAACTTTATGTAGTCTTTATAACATTATTTTGAACACTTAATCAGGTAAATCACTTATTGTTGTTTCACTAAGGTCTGAGTTATTTTCCAGTTTATATAGTTACCTATTTCTCTTTCAAGGAAAAAAAAGATCAGAATTCATTTACATCCTCCTTTAGAATATTAATTCTCTTTTCTCTCCACTTTCTTCTTCCAATTATTTTTAAACATAATTTTTAGATGACTCTTAAATCTCTTCCATGTGTAAAAGTCAATTTTAAAATTGCATTTTCTTGAGTGTAGTTTCAATATAAAATTTACCTCCCTTTTCAGACACTTCCAGGTTTACATAAGACCAAATTTACTTCTTGCTATTCTCACTCTTTTTAATAATTTCATTACATATCTTTAGGATAAATGTACTATGCTCTAAAAGTGATTCTTGTTTGTCTGTTTATTCAACCTAACAGCATTTCTATTAACAAAGGTAAATTCTCTTATTCCATATTTTGGTCATATGAATTGCATTAGCAAAATTATTATTTCATTTTAGGATGGAAAGTGGGCAATGTAATGTAGCTAGAAATGAATATACTTACGAAAATAGTACTGACCTATTTCTAAGATACATCATCTCTTTCATCTTTGGTTTACTGCTGGCAGTATTACTAATTTATCACTAATTATTACTTAACACTATCTTGAATTTTGCATTAGCATTATAATCATTATTAATGCTATAAATAATACAAAATATATTGAGTTCTTAATTTTTGTCAGCTGTGTGCTAAACATAAGTTCCCATCAAAATCCATTTGCCATTTTATAGTTGGAAAAACTTATGCAAATAAATTAAGCATTTTATATGAAAAAATAGAGCTAACATTGAAAGCTTAGCTATGCTTTAGCTATCACATTGTTCTGAATAATAACATACAATGAATAGCAAGATACATTATATAAATACTCTTTACAATCTTTTACTGAATATATTTTGTACCTTTATTTCCTTAGCAATAAGAAAAAATATAAATCTAATATTTTTTCTAAAGTATTTTTAATATTTCTGAATGATAATCTATAGATGTGTGAAATTAATTGCATTAATAAATTTAAACCATGGGCCTCCCTGGTGGTGCAAAGGATTAAGTCTCAGCACTATGAAGCTATCTGCAGCCACTACAGCATGAGTTAAATCCCTGACGAGGGAGGTGACCCACATGGCGCAGCAGACCTCTCCTGTCTCACCTGCTGATCCCCTCAGCAGTGTATTTCAGTCAATCTGCCTGTTCTGCTCCCCAATTTGTTTCTGGTGAATCCTCTCACCCCTTGCACCTCTGGCATGTACCCCAGTTCTTGTATGCATAAATAAATATTTTAAAAATAAATACATCTAAACCATCCCCCCAAAAAATAGTTTTGCTGAAATAATAGCAATACTATCATAAACATAATTTGTTGCTTTATAGGATAAATATTTACTATTTGGTAACTGTATCTAGAGCTCATGGCTCATAGAATCACTATATAAGAAAATACAAGTTTATCAATTGAAAAAAAATCTAGCATTTGCTGTGACTTTATTTTTTGGAAAAAAAAACATTTTAGTATTCACTTCAACAATAATATTTGCTTCCATAAACAAGCACTCTAATGGGAATGGATGAATCTGAAGTGAACATATCAAGTCAAACCAGGGTCAGCAAAACTTGCAAGTCATTATCATAAATGTCTGTCAGCAAGCATACATAAAAGTGTAGATGTCATTGCTTGATTCTTAATATAGAGGCATCTACACTACAGGCTCCCTTTCACTACATCTCAACCTCTGACTTCACATTGCTAGGGCAGCTATGTGCTGACCACAGCAAAGACAAAGGCAAGATGAAACCATTATGGAATTGTGCTGTGTGCAAATATCATTAGAGTATTGTTGTTTACTGACCCCCCCCACTTCTGCCTCTAACGCTGGAATAATTACACACATTATATCTCATTGGACATACTCCTTGCTCTCCTTTCCCTTGTCTATCCAAAATTATCTTTACTTCTATAAATTGACTCTGTTTACATACAGAAAATGTTCCAGCTGCTGTTTAAAGCAACATACTCTACTTTTACAAAATGAGGCAAATGATTCTGATACCATTAGCATGCATGCATACACACACACACACACACACACACGAATTACTAGGGCTAGGAACTGATTTCAGTATCTAGAACAGGTACTTTGCTATGATCTTTAATCTGTGCCTATGAATGGATAGTCATCTGAAAATTTAAGTAAAATATTTTACATACACATATGTATTAGACAAGATAGATACTGGTTTTCCATATAAACAGTTATCTCTTTTTGATGAGAACATTCTCCTTCCCACAGAATGAGTCGTACATGCTTTGTTTGTAAGTTACCCCAGCCTCATGGATACAGTTGGTAAGACTAAATTCCTGATCTACAGTAGGAGTATTTAGACTCTTTTTAGTAATTTGGAATTAGGATTCAGAGACAGTAAGTAGTGGCCAGAGATTTGTATGTTCAAAAATGAAACATAAACACCTATTTTATACAGTCATATTTCACACAAAGAACACAGAAACAGAAAGCTATTTCACAATATCACAGAAGCAGAGATAAAATAGTGGATTCCTGAGTACTTTCCCTATGTTAACTGAGTCCTCTGCTTGAAGTCTTGTTTCACTCCTAAGCTTGAATTCTGGAAATACCTTAATATATAACAAATCATCATATCTTTAAGTGGTATCAAATAGTTTTACACACAATCAGCTATCAATTATGCATCAATTTAAAAGTGTGGGTGTGAGAGGCTATTGTTTTGAGTATATAAGTCATTTTTTTTAAACCCTACAAGGAAAAATTCCCTTGCTTTGGAGGACTGGATTACTCCTAGTCAACTATGTAATACCCGGTAGAAAGCATAATATGTAGACTTGTAGAATAAAATTAATCTCTTGTGCTCCTCTATAGAGGAAAAGAAACATATACTTCTAAAATAAGTTGTTAAAGTAAATACATTTACTTGGGTAAAAAACATTGGGATTGTAGACCACATCTGCATTTCACCATATGCATTCTGCTACTTTCTAAGCATCAATCAGCTCCACTTGATTTCTCATTCCTGAGACAGATGTTTCAGAATTAGAGCAAAATTCAGTGAATTCCAGGCATGGAAGTGTGTGAAAATAAAAAGGGAATGCAATTTTGAGCTAGATGGTCCTGGTTTCAAATTCCAAATCTCCATAACTATAGGCATGATTTGGGGAAGGTTAATTTGTTATTGTGAGTTATATCTACCTCCTTTAGAAACAGGCCAAATGGATCAGTATGAGAAGCAAATTAAATGAGATAATGCTTGTATTGCAGCTTAAATGGTGCCTAATACAGAATAAGTGCACACAACTTGTTAATTTCTTTCTTTGTACCAACATTTGACAATTTATAGATTAAACTCAGGATTTGATGCCAATACACAATCAGTTAATAATGTTGGACAGTGGTGACAGAGGTTCCACATGTTAATGTCCCCTAATCTATACCCCTAGGCCCTGAGGTCTTTTACCAATGGAAAAGAGCAATTTTATTCATTCTAGAATGAATTTTCATAATGTATCTTTCTAGAACATTACCTATAACAATAAAAATGGCAGTTATTTTTAATTAACTTGGTAGTAATCAGCTTTATATGACTTATCACATTTAATATTCACAGCAACACTCTGAGTTAGCTATTGTTATCCTTCTTTTAATACTATGAAATCTGAGGCTAAAAAGGTTAAAGCAAATTATTTGCCAAACTCCAGAGCTAAAAAATGTGTAAGTGGGGATTCAAAACCACCTCTGGTTCCAAAATAAATACCATAACTGGTCTCCTTTATATGCAGTTCAACAAAGTAAAGGATATTTTAAAATTTATAAGAAACCGGGCCTCCCAAATGGTGCAGCAGGTTGAGTGCAGCACTGTGACACCCACTGCTCCCCTCAGCAATGTATTTCAGTCTGCCTGTTCTGCTCCCCACTCTGTCTCTGATGAATTCTCTCACCTTCCTGCAGCGCCGCTGGCCTATACCCCAGTTCTTGTATAAATAAATAAATCTTAAAAAAAAAAAAAAGAATTTAAAAGAAACCCAGGAGAAAAATAGTTAAAAGCAGGTGATTCTATACAATGGTACTGGCTGGGGTAGGGGGTGGCGTTTATATATTTACTCACTCTTCTTTCTCAACAATTACTTTATAATTCCACTTTATGACATTTTCCAATTTTACAATGTCCCAGCAGTCATTTAATTTTGATTTTGTTTTTTTTTTCTTATTTTTTTTAAAGCTTGCATCTCTGTGACCAAGCTATTCTTTTTGCCCTTCCTTCCTCCTTTCCTCCCTCCCTCTCTTCTTTCTTCCTACCTTTTATTTTTGTAATTTTCACCATTTGAGCAAAGAAAATAGTTAAAATTTACAATTTTAATTTTTGTGTCATAAAAATATAGAGAAAAATAGAACATTATAGAGAACATTATATATAAAAACAGTCAAATAATAGAATATTGATAGTTTACTGAATTACATAATTCAGTAAATATTCATTAATTATCTACTTTTCCCAGGCATTGCTAGAATATGGAAAAGTATAAATAAACAAGTTGAAGTCCCTGGCCTAAGATGAAAATATTAATAAATAAATGTATAATAATCATGTTAGGGAATGATCAGCTTATTATATAAATAATAAATCATGCTGCTTCACAATGTGGCTGGGCCCAAGGGATGAGCAGTCAAACTCCTATTTATTTAGGCCCCCTCTTATTTAGGTCTCTTAATCAATGTGGTCTTCTCTATAATTATTACCACCATGCCCTTGAGGGCACCTGATGTCTTTCTCTGTCATCTAAAATTACTTTGGGAACTCAACTGAAAGTGAATTCAAATTTCATCCCACAAAGTAGCTGGGTTATTCACATCAAGAGATGCAAGTCTGAGTACCATTTTTATATTCTAGATCACTGATGAATGTGAAGGAGTTTCCTGAAGATTTACATGGCAGTTGGGAAGAAGTATTTCTCAGATAACATAGACTACATTAAATATAAGGAGACTTTCATTTCTAACCACACACAAAATGAAGATCTATAGGGGCTGGTCTTATGTGCAATGAAAAGGAAAATCAAAAGCTACATGAGCGGGATCTGTGACTTGGAACAAAAAAAATCTAAATCAAAGCAAAGTTATATAGAAAAATATGACTATTTCTAGTTAAACAATGATCTCCTGTATTTACTACTAATTTTCACATAATTTCTTTGTATACCTATCATTGTTTCTAACAGAGATGAAACATGAACTTAATGCTGCATAAGTAATTGTGTGGCCCACCTACAGAGGTCTTTCTTCCTCAGATTACTTAAAGCAATTCATCAGTTAAGTATTTTAGAAAGACATTTTACCCAAAAACACTTTCTCATAGGGACTGCATGAAAAACCAATTTAAAATAGTAGGCATTCGGGGCCTCCCTCGTGGCTCAAGGGGTTAAGCACAGCACTGTCAAGTTACTGCAGACTCTGCAGCATGAGTTCGAGCCCTGGCTGGGGAGCTACCCACATGGCACAGCAGACCTCTCATGTCTCGCCTGTTGCTCCCCTCAGCAGTGTACTTCAGCCAATCTGCCTGTTCTGCTCCCCACTCTGTCTCTGGTGAATCCTCTCACTTCCCACACCTCAGGGCTGTGCCCCAGTTCTTAAAGGCATAACTAAATAAATCTTAAAATATCAGGCATTCATTGCTTTTCTATTATCCTGTTGTATTATTTTTATCATTTGAAAATATATTCCAAGTCTGGTTATCTGCTTAATGTTTATCTTCCCCACTAAAATATAAGCTCAATAGTTAAAATGACTTTAATTTCATTCCCCATATATATGACAGCACCTAGGAAATTGGCTAGTACCATCAGTAACTCAATGTTTTTTGTTAAATATTTAAAATACAGCATGTCCTTGCATGTATCATTTCATTCAATGTAGTTTCACTAAAATGTTCATTAGAAAATAACAATACCCAGTCAATTTTGAACAAAATTATGTTATTTGAAGTCCTATTTTCATTATAGTCCTTAAGCTTAGGTTGCAGCTTCCAAAACTTCCCTACAATGTTAAGTGAGGACTTACTGTATAGCAACAACAACAAAAACAAAACCTGAGGACATTGAAGCCATTCTAAGGAACAAATGAAGTGCAAATGATTAAATATTTAATGTGACAACACACAAAGACCAAGTCATAACAAATACAGTGCCCTACTACATCGTCTTTACATAGTAACTCCTATTATCTCCTTAGTGGAAACAGGAAAACAACAGAAATTGAATTGGTCTCCATCTATTTTCTTTTTGGTAATGTATTATTGAAATGTCTCTTTTCCTGTTTAATAATCCAAATTTGCATTATTTGTCTTGCTATTTTAAGTCTTACATTTTATAATTTATCAATTTAGGACTTCTGGATATCCTGACTCTTTGTTTATTGCACACATCTATCATACACAAACTGTGGAAAACAGAGTAGGGTTAAGAATATGGTTTTTGATTCAGATTGTTCCATACTATTGATAATTACTTACCTTTCTGTGCCTCATTTTCTTCTTCATTAAAATGAGAATGGTGAGAGTTCCCTCCTCATAGTGTTGTTCTGCGGATAAAAACAATTAGTGGAAAATGGGTATAATAGCTATGGACACTTACTCAAATTCTAGTATTTTGAGACAATTCTCTAGAGACCTCTCATGTTTCTGCATGTCTTGTCAATAGAGACTCTGACAATTTTCTTCTAGGATTTGTCTTTTCAAGGATGTTTGCACAGTGAACAACCTTGAATATAGACATAATGTCTCCCTCTTGATAAAAGGAAAGATTTATTTACTGCCCATAAAATAAAGGTAATGTCTTTCTCTGGGGAAAAGTTTTAGCTAGTTTGCTAGAAGCTTATTATAAATATTAGGTTCCTTTTAGCTTGAGATTCCCCAGCTGGACGCAAACACACTCTGTGTATAGATATAACCTGGCTCTCTTGTTTTCTTGTGGTAATTGGGACTTAGAGAATAGGTGCTAGAAAATAGTTGGTACTCTAGCTACTATTGATAATGTGAGCAAGAAACTCTCTTTTGTATCTGACCCAGGAGTCTCATGTATTCCTAACATTCTTGAAATCATGGCACTATACCTTTTAAGGTAGCAAGTAAAATAAAATACCCAACTTATCACAATTCTTGACAATCAGCATTCTAATAATGTTATGAGTTTTTTTTTTTCCTAAGTTTATATAACTGTCTAACTTTTAGTAAGAAATGTGTTTCTGAGGTCATTACAACCTGAATAGTTTTCTCCCAGTAATCATAAACACTTTTCCTTTTATTTCTGAATCTCTGCACCCTTCCTACCATTCACTATAAAATATTGTTGTGGTTGGAGAAACTGGTATTAAAAAACTGCTTCTGGAAACAAACTGCTACATGCTAATTTCTGTTGTTTCACCATTTACTACAAGCTACATGTCAATTACTACATTGATATTCAATTTATCATTCTGTAAATTAAAATATTGTCAATTTATTATTAGGAATTTGCAGTCTTCAGCGAGACTTTCTATTTCCTTGTAGATGTTCCTTAACTCTACTTAATCTGTGCTGATTATTTCTACTTTGTTTCTACTTTACAATATCTCATACTCATATTACACACTTCTCTATTCAAAACGCTTTATCTTCAAGGTCCTTTTAAACTATTGCTAGCCACTGCGGCATGAGTTCGATCCCCAGCCTGGGAATGACACACCTCTCCTGTCTTGCTCACTGCTTCCCTCAGCAGTGTTTTTCAGTCAATCTGCCTGTTCTGCTCCCCGCTCTGTCGCTGGTGAATCCTGTCACCCCCTGCACCTCTGGCCTGCACCCTAGCTCTTGTATACATAAATAAATAAATCTTTCAAAAAATAAGGATCTGAATCACTCCCTTTGTAAAAAGAAAAAATATATAGGTTTGCTCCAACTCACCTAGGGACAATCTCAAAAAAGTTAATCCTTAAGAATTGTCGTTTTTCCATACTAATACCTCCACTCCTCATATCTTACACAAAAAGAGACAGCATATATCCATATATGCACATACATTCCACAAACACCACCATGATTAACATGAGAATAACATGAAAATGGAAGATGAGTCAGTAAGTAGAAAGTATGGGGAATTTAATTTTGTTTCTTGGGCACAATATGTAGTACCCTATATATTATTACATAAACATTAATAACCTGATGTTCCTCAAAGATAGGTACTCAATCGAGTAAATTCTTATTTATTTATTTAATTATTTATTTATGCATACAAGATCAGGTGCACAGGCCAGAAGTATTGGGGGAAGAGGGTGAGAGGATTCACCAGAGACAGAGTGGGGAACAGAACAGGCAGACTGATGAAATATACTGCTGAGGGTGAGTCAGGAGAGGTCTGCTGTGCCATGTGGGTAGCTCCCTGGCCAGGGATCAAACTCATGCTGCAGTGGCTACAAATAGCTTCATAGGCTGAGTTTTAACCCCTGTGTCACCAGGGAAGCCCTCAATCAAGTAAATTCTTTAGAGAATTCAGAGATGATTATTGCCCTTAAAGTTGTTCCACTTGGCAGTTAATTGATTAAGGTCTTTAACTTACATTTGGGCTTATTTTGATATATGTATATAATGTCATAGACAGAGCCTCACTTCTCCATCCCAGGTTTCAACACTACAATCAGGATGAGCTCTGTATCCTCACTCATTTGATTTGGAGGCCTCTCCACCATTCCTCTTTAGTCTATGGACTCACTGTCTTGACAGACTGTTTTTGTTTTTGTTTTTTTATTTTTTGTTCAATGTTGCAGCCACTTTTCCTGGAACATTTTAAGTTAAACTTCTAAGCTAACATTTTCTTCCATAGTCATCGCAGTTTCTATTAAGTGATTAGTAACACACACATATAATCTACATGTTCACGTGGATATATATATATGTGATGTTGTAATTTATAATTGGAAATATATATTTGGTCTTTGTCCCCATTCTGGTACAGAGTTCCAAAAACTCTCGGAATTCCCTAAGTCAGATGAGCTATAAAGGTATATGATATTCATAATAGGCTCCTTTCAACCACACCCGAGTTAAAGTTAACAAGGTGGCTTTGGAAAGAATGAAGGCTGGATGCCAGGGGAACCAACAATGTGACTAAAGAGATGGGATTTCAGTCCTACCTTCTAATAGATTTTTTTTAGAGTATATTTTGTTTTTATTTTTGTTAACTTAAGGAAACTTTCCTATTTCACTCATAATACATACTAGATATTAAAAAAACTGCATAACTAATTGTAAAGTTAAGAGGCAGAAGAATCAAATCACATTCATACAATTCAGAGATAAATATTAGCATTTGGTTTTAGTTTCTCTGAGACTTTTCTATTTTATGAAATCCTTTAATATAAAAAAATATAAAATATGTGCATACTCTTTTTTAAAGTTAATCTGGTATGTGCTGAATGCACTGTACTAAGTGCTTAAATATATATTATAAATGCTGAATAAATAATCTACTATTTTAACAGTTTTTTATTATGAGAACATAAGGAAAATTACGTGAAATACATATGCACGGTTGAAAACAAAATTATAAATTAAGCATCCATTTAACCACTACATAGGTATAGAAACAGAATATTGTCCACTAACCAGAAATACCAGAGGGTCTCTTTCTCATCAAATCCCTCTCTTCCTTCCTCCCAGAGATACCCAGCCACTTCCTTGACTACATTTTTATTTCTTTATGGATATGCAATAGGAAGAGTGCCAAGAATAGAGAATGATCTAAAATTTTTTTTTTTAAGATTTATTTATTTATTTATTTATGCAAGCACTGGGTACAGTCAGAAGCTCAGGAGGGTGAGAGAATTTACAGAGCCAGAGCTGGGAACAGAACAGGCAGAGTAACGAAATACACTGCTGAGGGGAGCAGTGGGCAAGGCAGGGGAGGTCTGTTGCGCCATGTGGGACCCTTGCTGGTGGCTGGGGATTGAACTGGTGCTGCAGAGGCTGCAGGCAGCTTCACAGCCCAACGCTCAACTGCTGCACCACCAGGGGAGGCCTGATCTAAAATTTAACTTAAATGCAAGCTAACAAGCTAACAATAAGCATGCCGTAGTTTCATGGATACTGGTAAAAGGCACAACTTCTGTGTCAAAGACAAAACCACAGCAGTAACATTTACCATAGAATTAGGATGTGTACAAGTTTTCCAAGTCCCCTTTCCTACAGGGTAAATTGAAGAGGGCCAGATGATACCCACATATATAATGGAGAGCATTAAAGGAGATGAACTCTGAGCTTAAAGAGAATATATTGCTTACAAAGGTAACAAGTACGCATGGATTTAGCCCTAGAAAACATATTATGCTTAAAATATGAGGTAGTAAGATAACTAGCCTTTTGTTGGGGGTTATAAATGAGATAGAGAATATATATATATATATATATATATATATATATATATAATTTCAAATCTGCTTGCTACATAAAAATCCTTGAAAAGAGTCTAGATTGGGCCTCTCTGGTGGCACAGGGGATTGAGCACAGTGCTATGAAGCTTTCCACAGCCTCTGCAGTGCAGGTTCGACTCCCAGCCAGCCAGGGAGAGACCCACATGGTGCAGCAGACCTCTCCTGTCTTGCCCACTGCTCCCCTCAGTAGTGTTTTCTGTCCGTCTGCCTGTTCTGCTCTCTGCTCTGTCTCTGGTGAATCTTCTCACCAGGCACCTCTGGCCTGCACCCCAGGTCTTGTAAGCATATATAAATAAATCTTAAAAAAAGTAAAGAGTCTAGATTAATTAAATTAATTAACACAAAAGCACTATTCCTTGCTTATTAAGTTAGAAAAAGATAGCCTACAATTCTCTTACAACAAGAAAGCAATTTGAAATAATTTTTTAGGAGAACAATACTCCAAATTATACAAAGCTTATCATTCAAGCATGTGTCACTGGACTCAAACAGATTAATTCTAGCAATACATTTTAATAATCCATATTTATTTATTTATGTGTAAAAGTCTAACACTAAATTTCATTATAGATTGCTTTAAAATGGCAAAAAATAAAATTACCTAAATGTTATAATAGGAATACTTTAAATAAGTTATTGCCATCAATGAAATATTGATCTGGAATTAAAGTAATGTTTAGAAGTACATTAACAATTTAAAAAATTGACTAAAGTATTTGTAAATAGTAAAAATTACATTTGTAGTATGGTCTCAATTCTGTAAATTCAAGTAAATATATGTGGTATTCAGCCTCCAAGATAGCTCTCAGAGTAAGCTGGCCTCCAGGTGTTCATCAGAGTGCTCACCCACATTCAATGACAGATAGATTGTACAACCATCTGTATATGACAGAATTATGAGGCACGACTTTCAAATTCATAAAAGCAGTCTGCTTGGTCTCTTGGATTGCTTGCTCAAGGAGAAGCTCAGGCAGAAGATGCGGTATGGACATATAGATGATGATAGATGAAAATATTTACAATATACCCTTTCTCATAAGAAAGTTGGATCTGGGCCTCCCTGATGGTGCAAGAACTATGAAGCTGTTCATAGCCACTGCTGCCCAAGTTTGATCTCTGGGCAGGGAGGTGACCCACATGGTACAGCAGACCTCTCCTAACTGGCCTCTGCTCCCCTCTGGTGAACCCTATCACTGCCCCACCCCCCGACACCTGTGGCCTATACCCCAGTTCTTGTATGCATAAATAAATAAATCTTTTTTTAAAAAAAAGAAAGCTGGATTTGTATATCTAAAGTTTCCTTTGAGTTCAGAGCAAGGTAATTGGGCACATATATGTGTTCTGAAGTAGAGCTTTGCAACACATTAGAAGGGGTGAGGTTGAAAAACTGAAAGGGAAGGGAACAGTTTTAATAAATCTCAAGCAAAAACATGAAACTGAAAATATTGGGGAAAATCAGCTAGAGAAGAATGACCCAGTATCCATATAATACCTCCATTTCTAAAATCATCATCATCATCATCATCATCATCATCATCTTGCACCAGTTTTCTATAACTTGAACCAAATCTTAACTAACACAGAAATTATGAAGACAGAATAGTAGTGAAGATGTAAATGAAGGGTTAGAAACCAAGTTGCCTCATGTCAGATTCTAGTTGTATATTTATCAGACCTGTGACCTTAATCGTTACGGAACCAAGATGTACCTCAGTTTCCTCCTCTGTGGCATGGGATTAATTATGGGCTTTAAGGAACAGGAGTATTTGTAAGGATTATTTAAATACTAGAAGTGAGAGCACTGGCTATACTTCACTCTATTACAATATTTTATATAGTTATTCATGGGTATTGATTTGTTTTAAAAATGTGTTTGATGTTATGAAGTATAGTTAAATATGCCCTCAAATTTTCATTTTTGATATTTAATGTTATTCATATTTCTAAATTATATTTTCTCATCACCATTTTTTAATTTATGTTTTATTTGCTTTATTGTGGTGACACTGGTTTATAACCAATGATTTAAATTGGTAAATGATTTAGAAGTAGAGGCTCACACACATTAGGTGTATGTTACCACACCCTACCCACAATCAAGGCACTCATTGTCCTCTATCATAGTCCATTAATAAACTGCATCAACATTATCATATTGAAATAATACTTGGTATGTGTCATATTTTCATTTTCATCTGATAATTAAGTTTCTTAGGTTTTCCTCCATATCATTGAATCAGTTAAAACTACCAAGTAATCTTTACAGAAACATTGATAAATAAACATTGTATTATATTATATTAGCAGTTTAAAAATTTATGGTAAGATGAGATGAAGCGCTTTCAATTCCTTTTTGGCTGATAAGGAGCAAACAAGAGAAAAAACTTTAAGTATTGTTTTTAAAATTAGAACTTAATATAGTTTCAATAAAAATAGTTTTGAATAATAATTGATTAAGAATATTAATTTTGAGATATGGTAAGGGGCTTAATGATAAAAATCCAATAATGATAAACATACTATTCTTATTTAAAATAAAGAGAAAAGAAGATTTCAGAATGATTTTGAAGAAAATTATGTTGCTTATATTTTTATAATTTAATGCTTTAATTAACAAGTGTTTCTAAATAAATTTGAGTCACTTCTGGTTTTAATAAGCAACATGTTTTTTCAAGTAAAATATGTAATATACAAATATATAATATAATAATATGTACAAGTAATTTCACAATGAGTGCTTGTGGTGTGTTTTATATTGTATGTTTTCTTATACTTTATCCATTTGGGCTTAAGTTTTCTTGACTTAACAGCTATATATTTCTTTAAATCTCTTATGTTTGGCAGTGATAATGGTCTCCCAGGTTACAACACATTTTGGAGAATTCACTAAACATCTAGAACAAAAATGTTTTTGAAATAAGTACATTTGTGAGGCTGTATCATGATAAATATAAATATCAATTACTCGATAAATAATTATAATAAATATTAATCCATCCATCACTTCCATGATGCTGACTCCATTCTGCAGTGAAAATTGTGAGGAACATTAAAAAAATCACTCATAATGAAATAAACTTAGTTTCAGTCTCCAAAAGTCATATGATCCTGAACTAAAAAGTAACACACTTGTTATATATGAATAATATAAATAAATGGATCATTTGGGAATGCCACAATTAGATTCTGAATGGTGATATGGCCAATAGTAAAAGCATTTGAAAAAAAAAATGAGCTAATCAGACTATACAGAATTTTGCATTGTCTGGCCATATCCTTCTCTCCTTTCACAGAGAATTAGGACTAAATATCATTAAGAGTTCCTGATAGCATCTGGATTTGCTTTTTGGGTAATGGAAAATTAGATCATCCATAAATGATCACAGATAAATCTTACCTTATGAATCCAATTAAAACCAACAGATAAGTGTAAATGCAGCCCCTAGATTATAATTATGGAAACACAGCATAATTTTATTTGTTCTAAGACCTTATCAGTTACATGCCTCCTGTAGAAATTGTGGGAGGTGTGGGCAAATATCTGGTAGACTGCAGACTTGTCTCAATTATTAAACTCTTCACATGAGTTCCATGAAAATGTTCTTTAAATCAATACCAGTGCAAATGCATGCACACACCAGGAAAGAATAGGCACCAGGATAAAATAAAAGCATTTACTTTCCCACCAATATTATATAACTAGGGATATTCTAATTTTTTTAATCAGGTAAATCTAGATTTGACTCTTTGCCTATTATTCATAACCTATCCATGTGTACAACGCCCCATCTCATAGCCTAAATAAATTTCTCTCTTGAACTATAATGATAAAATGCACTTTATATGTCACTTATTTTGCACTCTTTTTAGTGATAATATTTAAATAATAATAAAATAGAAATTATCTGGACAGCTTATGTCCACCCATTTTATCCATAAGATTTAAAAGATGGGGAGTAAGCATTGAGCGCACAAGAGGGCTAAGATGACCTGGGGTCAAGTAGTCTTAATTCAAACTATTCAACTAGTAAACATACATAGTACATTTGATATATTTGGAAGAAATTTTAAATATTACATATTATTCTAAACCCTCTGCTTTGCAAGAGCTGGAAGTCTACAAGGAAAGAGATTTGTCTTTGGTTCTTCACCATTGATTTAGAGGAAGAAACTTAATAGAAATTGAGTTCTTCTGTCCTCTATTTTCACTCCACTCAAAATAATCATTTAACTTAAAAGTACTAATTTGAAATTAGCTAAATCCATAACAAATCTGAATTTCATTTATTTCTAATCCTGAGTTCTCTCCACTTTATGTAGCTATCTTCACATTTACTTGTACTGCCACAAAAGTTTTTCTGACTGACATAGACAATCTACTATAGTGACAGAAACACAAAAGTAAAGATTGATAGAAATGGTCATTTCAGTGGTATTATATAAACACAGTCTGAGTTTGGAAGTAGTCACTGGGTCAGAAAAGTTCTGTGATTAAAAACTTAATTTATACACTAAAGATTTTTTCCTTAAATTCTATGTTGCCCTTGTAGATATCACTTACATTATATTGTACAGTGATAACAGACAAGTTCCATTTAAGTAACATTCTTAAACAAGAAAGACAAAGTCCTAGTTTGTACTTACTAGAAAAAATAAATTTGAAATGAAAAAAAAAGGAATATATGTATATGGGAAGATAAATGTATGTTTCCCTGCTCTTCCCTCTAAGTAAACAACAATGACATTTATATATAAACTAAAATTAAAATTACCATATTAAGTGAGAAAAGAAGGTAAACTGACTAGGAACCTGAAAAACTGAAGCTTGACATGTCTGTGTGTTCTCAGTGTTTTCATTTTACCTCATTTATTATTCCAGATTGGATGCTAGACAATCTGGCAACTCAGAAATGCCAATAGGTATAGACAACTCCAAACAAAAGTCAGCTCTGTCTAATCAAAGTACAAGAAAAGGAGTCATGTAGCAAGACAACTTTCAAACAATACATATTCTGTTCTAGCAAAATATCACCAAAAAAAACTGTAGCCCCACCCCACCTTCAACAAATGCCATAAGGAAACTAGATTTCCTTTCTAAGTTCACCAGGCTACATTTCCCAAAACTCCTTCTCTGCCATGTATGTGTGTATTGAGGAGGGGGCTGCAAGGTGGGTTTCAGTGGTATTGAACAAGGCTAAGTTGAGCACTGCTCAGCAATAAACAGACTACCCCTTTTACTATGGTGTGAGCAAAGGACATGTGAGGGAAGTTATTAACATACCACTTCTTCCCAACATAGGAAGTATAAGTGGAATTCTAGTAGAGAACCTGAATTTTCACACTATTTCACCACTAATATGGATCCCCTTCTCTGCAGGTGGAAACATAGCTTTCTAGTGATCTGACACTAAAGAGATGGTACCCCATTCCCAAACAAAAAGGTATCATTAAAATAATTTCCAGAATCTTATAACATAAAACCCAAACATCCAATTTTCAATCAAAAGTCACTTATCACCATAAACTAGAGAAATTTTAACTTGAATGATAAAAGGAAATCAACAGATGTCAAACCAGGATGACACAGATGTTAGAATTATTTGACAAGAGTTTTAAAGTAGTTATAAAAATGCTCCAACAAACAATGAAGAAAATGTTGGAAACAAGAAAAATCAAAAGTCTTAACAAAGAAAAGACTCTCAATAAAAAATAGAAGATATAAGGAGGAACTAAGATAAAATTTTAGAATAGGAAAAAAATTGAAATCGAAATTAAAATTCAGTGAATGGGCTCAACAGCAGAATGGAGAGGGCAGAGCAAACTTAGAGATCAGTAAATACAAACATAAAATAGAAATTACTTCATCTGACAGAAATAAGCCAGAAAAGATATATCATCAGGGACTTAAGGGGCTATTAACAACAACAAAAAGTTAATGTTTGGGCCATTGGAGTCTAGGAAACAAAGGATAAAGAGGTTGATAGTGAAAAGGTATTTGAAGAAATAATGACTGATAATGTCCCAAATTGAGTATAAAATATATACTTACAGATTCAAGAAGCTCAGCAGACCTCAAACAGGTTCAACAGAGAAATTTATAGAAGACAAATTATAGTAAAACTTTTTTTTTTTTTTAAGATTTATTGATTTATACAAGCACTGGGTACAGTCAGAAGCATGGGAGGGTGAGAGAATTCACCAGAACCAGAGCAGGGAGCAGAACAGGCAGACTGATGAAATACACTGCTGAAGGGAGCAGTGGGTGCAGCAGGAGAGGTCTGAGCGCCATGTGGGACCCTCGCGAGAGGCCATGGGTGGAGCCAGTGCTGCAGAGGCTGCAGGCAGCTTTGCAGCCCAGTGCTCAACCACTGCACCACCGGGGAGGCCCAAATTATAGTAAAACTTTGAAAAACAAAACAGGAAAAATATATTATTTTTTCACATGAGAAAAATATTACCTTAAGAGAAATTTTTTTTTTTCTTTAAGAACTTTATTGAACTAGATTCACATCAGTGTACAGATAAATTCTAGCTGACTCTACACCTAAATCACTCAGGAACACCAAAAGCCTTCATGCATCTCAAGTTGGGGGACAAACAGGGCCACCATGGCTAGCCATCCAAAGTTAAACAAAACAGCAAGTATAAAGGTGAAGATTTTAAAATACTGGACTATATAATTTATGCAAAAGCAATGCTATCACCCTTCTCTGTGTGGACTCAGGTGAAGACTGGCCCTTCTTAGGAACAAGTGAAGAGGTTTTGGGGAGGACAAGGAACTTCCTGTAACAATACATCAAGGATATTTCAGATTACTATTAAAAGTTCCACATTGTAGGGCCTCCCCGGTGGCGCAGCGGTTGAGCGCTGGGTTGCAAGGCTGCCCTCAGCCTCTGCGGCGCCGGTTCAATCCCCGGCTGCTCCCCGGCCACCGGAGGAGGGTCCCACATGGTGCGCAGACCTCTCCTGCGGCCCGCTGCTCCCCTCAGCAGTGTACTTCGGTCCTTCTGCCTGCTCTGCTCCCTGCTCTGGCTCTGGTGAATTCTCTCACCCTCCCGTGCTTCTGACTGTACCCAGTGCTTGTATAAATAAATAAATAAATATTTAAAAAAAAAAAAGTTCCACATTGTAGAAGTTGGAGGATGTTGGCCCCAATAGACTGCTATAACCTTTACCATGCCAGTTTTTAAATCCTAAGTCAAGTGCCAAAACAAAAACAAACAAAAAACAAATAGTCATGCCCATTTCATCTCTTGATTTCTGTACAAACCAGGTTATGTCAAGAAAGAGTGTAACTCAACTAAGTAATGGTCTACCTAGAAGTACTGGTGATGGACAGTGGAGGGTTAAGACCCCCTATGCTCCTGCTGGCTGTTTCATATTTGCTGGAAAGTGAACATTGTAGTCAGGATGGAGCTGCCAATCCACATAGAAAGCTCATGCTAAGGAGCAGCAATGATGTTGATCATGGTGCAGGGAGACAGGGATTTCTATCTGTATCCTGTTGGCAATGCTGGGATACATGGTGGTCCTACTAGACAATACTGTGTTGGCACAGATGTCCATCAGTATTATACTTCCATCAGTATTATACTGCATGATAAAATTGAAGATATTGTCATGGGTGCCACAGGATTCCATGCCCAGGCAAGTATGATGACCTGATCATCAGGCAGCTCGTACCTCTTCAGCAGGGGTAAACTAGAGGACTCATTGGTCATCTCTTGTTCCAACTCCTAGATAAGATAGTAGAGCTACTTCTTGATGTCACACATGATTTTCCACTGAGTTAGGGTAGTGAAACTAAAGCAATGCTCACTGAGGACCTTCACGAGGTAGTTTGTTAAGTTCTGTCCAGACAGATCCAGATAGTTGGTATAGAGGAGGTCATATCCCTTTTAAATGGGCAGTGTGGATGACAATGTCACCAGAGTCTATCCTAATGCCAGTAGTATAGCACAGCTTGGGTAACCACATATATGATACTGAAAGTCTGAACATGATCTGGGTCATTGTAGGAAAATGAAGTGTTAATGCCGTTTTGCTGGGGACATTGGAGGACATGTGACCACCTTTTGCCCCCCTGGTCTGGGAGCCTGGCCAGCGCCCGGAAGGGGAGCCAAAAGATATGGCTGATTATATAACTGTTCCGATGTCCAGGACAGCCAAAATATATGGCTGGTTATGTAACTCTGGGACGTCGTGCACAGAAACGTGACCAGCCCACCATGAATCCCTGGGCTTGGATACTGGCCATATCCGACCTTAGGAGATAAAAACACAGTGGTCGCCTAGCTGCTGCTGCTTGCAGCTGCTGGATTTTGGATGTGTCTCCCGTGCTGTTCTCCGGAGTGCTGATTGCTGCCTCCGTTATGCTGATTTCTGAGGAAACTGTACAGTATGTATGCATGATTATTTGTCTGACCGGGTTTGGGGCATTGTTTGTAATTCTGATCCTGCATCGCCTGTGCTGTCTATAATATTCCTTTTCCCTATTTTCATTGGCGTGGAATCGAGCCTCCATTAAACACCTGTGCACAGGGCTAGCAATCCTTTCTATTGTTAGTAACAGTCATTTCTCACAGTTGGCTTTGGAGTTGAGGGAGAGCTTGGTCAGCATCACTGGAAGCTCTTCAGGAATCACATGAAAAGTGTTGTAGATGTGATGCCATAAATTCTCCATGTCTTTCCAATGGGTCAATACCTTGGAACAGGATGACTCTCATGCAATGGAACTCACTGTCCACACAGGAGTATATCTGGCTGATGCCTACCATTAAGCCCTGGTGTTGGGAGCACCCCCATGACGGAAGGGAAGATACCCAAAGGGCATCCATGCTTGTGAAACTGCCTTGCATATGCATGAACCATTATCAATCACACACAGTCATATTGCAATTCAGGGTAAGCTGGTGATGGTGGAGAGCATGGGAGAAGGGAGGGCATGGGGCATGTGCTTGTGGGATGGAGGAGGTATCTATAGTCAGAAAACAATTTGAATGAAAGCATGCAACTCATCACAAGCCATGGATTCCAGAAAAAAGCATGGATTCCAGCAAACAACTGTCAACTCAGAATTATATGTCCAGCAAAAGTACATCTCAAGAATAAAGAGAAAATCAAGGCATTTTCAGACAAAGAAAAACTAAGATAATTCACTGCTAATAGGAAATGTCAACCTACATATTATGTATATGGGTAAGTACAATAAACTTTCCTTCTTGTCTTGAGATTTGCAAGTTACTTTAATGGTTAAAACAAAACACAGTATCATTTAATATTGTTTGAAGATATGTAAAAGGAATACTTGAGGCAATTAAAAACATTGAAAATGGAGGTAAGAATTCTACACTTAACGCATAATGGCAAGATGTGAATAATTGTAGACTGTGACAAGTTTGGTATATATAATGTAATACTTAGAATAATCAATAAAAATACCTACAGTGAAATATAGTAAAAATCAAGATGTGATTTTAAAAAGTGTCAACTCAGTGGAAAGCAGAAAAAATACAGAGAAATTAAAATCAAAAGAAACAGAAAACAAAAAATGTAAAAAAATTATGGATTTATGAATAATTAACTGTAAAATATCTAAATATATCAGTTAAGATATGATGTTCAGGACCTCCCTGGTGGCGCAGCGGTTGAGCGCTGGGTTGAGAAGCTGCCCGCAGCCTCTGCAGCGCCGGTTCGATCCCCGGCTGCTCCCCGGCCACCGGAGGAGGGTCCCACATGGCACACAGACCTCTCCTGCCGCCCGCTGCTTCCCTCAGTGTACTTCGGTCCTTCTGCCTGTTCTCCTCCCTGCTCTGGCTCTGGTGAATTCTCTCGCCCTCCCGTGCTTCTGACTGTACCCAGTGCTTGTATAATAAATAAATAAATAAATCTTTAAAAAAAAAGTATTAAAAAAAATGATGTTCAGCAAAATAGTCCAGACATAAGGTAAAATGTATGATTTATTATATATTATATGATTAATATGACTTTGTAAGACTTCATAGAAAAACAAATTATTATTTTTGGAGGAATGCAAAAACTAAGTGATAAAATGTTAAAATAGGGCCTCCCTGGTGGCACAGCAGATGAGCGCAGGGCTGTGAAGCTGTCCACAGCCTCTGCAGTGCCGGTTATATCCCTGCCGGCGGCAGAGCAACACACATGGCGCTGCAGACCTCTCCTGTCTTGCCCACTGCTCCCCTCAACAGTGTATTTTGGTCAGTCTGCCTGTTCTGTTCCCGGCTCTGACTCTGGTGAATCCTCTCACCCTCCCACACATCTGGCCTGTACCCTGGTTCTTGTATAAATAAAATAACTCTTTTAAAAATATGTTAAAATAGAAAGTGTGGACAGAGTGGTTGCTTTTAGGGGAGAAAATGGTCGCTGTAATTAGGATAGGGATTCTATGGAGTTTCTAAGTTACTGGGAATATTTTGCTTTGTTTTTTTTTTTTTTTTTCATCTGGGTGAAATTTAATAGATGTTGACTTTAAAATGATACCTCCCTAAATTGTTCCTTTATATTTTATGCACTTTTCTGAAATTGTGTTGTTAAAAGTGTGTTGTCAGAACAAAAATGAAAAATATTGTGAGTATGGGTAACTACTATAAATTTGGAAATGTATTTTATATAATCCTTTAAAGTTTTTCCACTTCAAACTTGGCTATTTTTTTTTCTAATCTTAGGCATAAACAATGATTTACTACACTTTGAATATCATAACTTACTGCAAGAACAAAAAAATCTCAACAGCTGCTAAAAGTGGTTATGAAAGGAAATGGCAATAGATGTTTTATTTCTGCTTAATATTATATCTTAAAGCTGTATTTTCATACCACTATTATGAAAACTATATTATCAAAACAAATTCCTCAAAACTAAAAATGCCCAATTCCAGTCAAGATTGTGTTGTAAGTAAATGCAATGAAATGCCTCTCATATATAATATATATATATGAACTCTTAAAACTCAACATATATATGAACTCTTAAAACTCAACAATAAGAAAACAAATAAGCTGATTAAATATGAGCCATATTTCTTAACAGACCCCTTATCAAAGAAGATATCCAGATGGAGCTAAGCATATGAAAAGTTGTTCCACAATGTATGTTAGCATGGAAATGTACATAAAAATGAAATACTATTACACATCTATTAGAACAGCCAAAACTCAAACACTGACAAAACCAAATGAGGATGTGGAGCAAGAAGAACTTTCATATAATTCTGATATCATATAATGGTTTCTAGCAAGATGTTTCCTAGTAGGTGAATGGATAAAGAAACTGGCACATCTAGACAATGGAATATAATTCAGTGCTAAAGACAGATGAACTATCAAGCCCTGCAAAGCATGAAGGAAACTTAAATCCATATTACTAAATGAGAGAAGCCAATTTGAAAAGGCTATATACTCCATGTGTCCAAGTAAATAATATTATGGAAAAGGCAACAATATGGAGACAATACAAGATTAGGAATTACAGAAAAGAGATGAATAGGCAAAGTACAGAGGATTATTATGGCAGTGACAATACTCTATAATCATGGCTGTGTCGTTATATATTTGTCCAAATCCACAGAATGTAACACTTTCAGAGTCAACCCTAACATAAACTATGGACTTGGGCAATTATGACATGTCTGTGTAGGTTCATGGTTTTAAAAAAAGTGATTCTAGTAAGTACTGTTGATAAGCAGGGGTATTAAGTATGTGTAGAGGAAGAGTATATATAAAGAAAATCTCTATCTTTCACTCATCTTTTCTTTGGTAAAACTAAAACTACTCTGAAAACAAAGTCTTTCAAACTACAGATACCAGATAAACACCTCTGCAATCAGAATCAGAAATTTTATAAAATACAAATTAACCAAGTAAAAAAATAGAATACAAATTTGAAAATACAAATTTTAACATACCTGATATTGCAAAGGGGAAAAAATAAATTTGGCATTTAATTTTAAATAGATGCACTTGAATGCTTTTGGAAGTTGCTAAGAAAATATCTTAAATAAATCATAAGTGTGTTTATTCGTTTTTCTAGACATCATGCAAATTTATAGTGATATACAGTTAAAGCTGTATTAATTACAAGTGAAAAGAATACAGATTTCAGTACTTCAAATGTAATTTCCACCCAGATTCTACAAGAATGATTTGAAAGACACTGAAAGTAGTTATCCCTACATTTTCACAATATACGATTTCTCCCCTCAAGTGTGGTCACTATAGTATTCCCACCACCAAAGCACCAGCAGTCCTCCACCATAGTCTACTGGCCTTTCTTCCTCCTGTACATACCCCTGTATTTTCTTCTCCCTCTACTTTCCCTTTCCCTTCTGGATGTCTCAGCTCTAAATGTCACTTTTAAAATGTGTCTTTGTCTGTATTTTGTTTGGTTTCTCTATATTCCACATATAAGTGAAGCTATCCAGTATTTATCATACTCCTTCTTGCTCATTTTACTTAAGATAATCTCTTCCAGTTCCATCCATGTTACCACAAATACATGAGTTTATCCTTTGTACCATTGAGTAATATTCCACTTTATATAAATACATACCACATCTTCTTGATCCACTCATCTGTCCTGGGGCATTTAGATTGCTTCCATATCTTGGCTATAGTGCTGCTATAAATGTAGGAACGCAGGGTTCATTTCAAATTCATGTTTTTGTGTTCTTTAGGAAGATATCTATGAGTGAAATTGCTGGGTCTTATGGTAGATCCATTTTTAGTCTCTTCAGGAATCTTACACTTCTTTCCATAGGGGCTGGACCAGTTAGCATTCCCACCAGTACTTTTTGGCCAGTACCTGTTGTTTCTGCATTCTTTGATAGGGGCCATTCTCACAGGTGGGAGGTGGTATCTCATTGTGATATTGATTTGCATTTCCCTGATGATCAGTGATTTTGAACATTTTTTCATGTGCCTGTTGGCCATCTGCTCATCTTCTTTGGAGAAGTGCCTATTTAGCTCTTCTGCCCATTTTTTTGATTGGGTTATTTTGATTTTGTTGAGTTCCATGAGCTTGTTGTAGATTTTCAATATCATTCCCTTCCCACCTCCTTGCCCTACCTCCATCCCTTTCTACTATTGACACTTTGCTTACTATTTTTATATAGATTTATTTATTTATGCATATAAGAACTGGGGTATAAGCCAGAGATGCGGGGGTGGGGGGGTGAGAGGATTCACCGGAGACAGAGTGGGGAACAGTACAGGAGGATCCACCGAAATACACTGCTGAGGGGAGCAGCGGGCAAGTCAGGAGAGGTCTGCTGCACCATGTGGGTCACCTCCCTGGCCGGGGATCGAACTTACACTGCAAAGGCTGCAGACAGCTTCATAGTGCTGCATCTTAACCCCTTGCACCACCAGGGAGGCTCTCATACTTTGCTTATTATTAGAACTAGTATTTAAAATAGTGTGAAAATATTTAAATCTAAAATGCAGAATATGAAATAAAGAATCTCCACATGTGTGCCTAAAACTGAACTTAAGAATGGACAAAATGATTTACCATAAATGCTTGATTAACCAAAAATCAGAACTTATCTCCTGACCAAAGAATATCCACCAAGAATCTCTCCCCATCCTCAAGTCAATAAACTTACTGCCTGGATTGCAACAGGGCTCCCTCCCCCACCTTTGCCCTCCTTGTCCATAGACATATCCCCTCACCCAAAACCCTCAAAGGAGGTACCTGTAACTTGTGGCAGCATGCTTTACCACAAATGCAACTCCTCTGCTATCCCCAAATAAACACAATTTCGGGTAATTCTGTTTTCCTTAGTTAACCACTCTTTTTAGGTCAATGACAATAGAAAATGTGATAAAAATAGTAAATGAATAGATGTATTTTTATGTATTCAAAAGGGAAATGACTTGGTTTTTCCTCTCATTTATGTAGTAGCTATTTCCTGAGCACTATACTCTGTAGCTATAACTTTATAAAGATTCGTTAGTTGTGTCAAAGAAATTAACCACCTACTTGTTAAATATATATAAATATATCTTAGTTATAAATAATACTTTATTTAAACAAACACAAAGTGATGAATTTATTTTAAAAATGAGAACTATAAGTTCAACTCTAGTTTTAATAAAAGCACTCTCAGGGAGAAAACATATATAAATATTTATGGTCAGCCATTAAATTCATTACATCCTTGCCTATCTGGGCCATTTGGTCACAAAGGTGAGAGTGAATTGGTAAGAAGCAGGTGCTACTTTGGTAGCTATAAAGTTCAAATAAAATATAGGCACCCCTGAGAGATAGGAAGGTTGGTTCCAGACAACCATGATAAGGCAAACACAGCAAAAAAAAATTGTCACAAATTTTTTTTTTTTGGTTTTCCAGTGCACATAGCATATTTACACAATACTGTTGTCTATTAAGTGTGTAGTATGTCTAAAAAAACCACACACACACACAAAGGTATATACAATAATTCAAAAATACTTGATTGCTAAAAAATTCTGTCATCTGAGACTTCAGATAGTGATTCTTTTTTTTTTTTTTTTTTTTGCTGGTGGAAGGTCTTGTAAAGAATTCAATATCTGCAAAGTTCAATAAAACAAAGAGCAATAAAACAAGGTATGCCTGTACTTTTCTTTTGACCACAAATCTACTTTATTATTTTATTTGAAAAGCATAAGATGATATTTTTTTAAGAAATGTAACCTATAATAGAGTGGTTTTCAACCAGGGTGATTTTTGTCCCTCCTCCTCTAATCCAAAGGACATTTAGTAATGTCTGAAGAAATTTTGGTTATCACAACTACTGCTACCCATTGGTGTTATTTGTTATCTATTGAATAGAGGCCTATTCGATGGGATGTTGCTAAACATTATCCAATGCACAGTGTAGTCCCCAAAACAAAGAATTACCTGGCCCAAACTGTCAAAACTGCCTAGGTTGAGATACCTTTCTAAAAAGGAAGATTTTCCTGACCCAAACAAATTTACAAAACTTAGTAGTTGTCATGCTTACCTACAATTCATCACTTCAGGTCAGTTTAAGTTCACAGGGTGGTGAAGGCTTCAACCAGCTTCCTCCAAATAGAGAATCAATTTTGGCATAAGTTAGAGAGTTATTTTTCATGCCCTGTATAGAAGGGCACCCTGACCAAATTCCTCAGGAATTACAAAATGATATCATCAGCTCTTTTCAGTAGGTCTCTGTACTTGTGTTGCCTACAATTGCTTGTATTTAGACAATTATAGCATGAAAGATCTGCATTAATTTTGTATCAGAATACATGTAAATATATATTCTAATTTAGTTCGTAATAACAATCTCATGTACACTGTCAAACAAATATCAAGTTTATTAAACTAAGGGAGCTTAATAAATGTCCTTGTAATGTTACTCTTCCAACACTACTGAGGCCACAAAACATGAAAAACAAGCATGTAAACTAATCTAGCATGGCATAATCAGCCATCACCCTCAAATTTCTACCTTTCTCTTTCCAAACTCCATAGAGTCAACACATTTTTTTCAATAACTGTAAATTCAGCTTTAAAAGCAAAATAAAGGTCCAAGATATAAAAGGAAATAATTCACTCCAATGTTAGTCCTAGCCAAGTAAGTAACCCACCACACTCTCTGCAACTCTTATGATCTAAAAAGTTCCAACAATGCTCTTACCTACTCTGGAGACTTAAAACAATACAAAAAATCTATGCCATTTGACCTCGGAGGTTTTCTTTCTTTCATTTTGTTGTTATTTGTTTTTGCTCTGGTTTTCCCTCAGAAACAGTCAAGACTCCCAACTAGGAGCTGAGACTCTGGTTGGAGGAAATCTAGTACTGAAAAAGCAAATACTGGAAACACTGTAAAATCTTGTCAGTTATTTGTCCTCTGAAAGGTTGAGGGGGGAAAAGTCAGAAAAGCTTTTACAATAATTTTTCTTTCTAACCAGGGCAGCAAAAGTACATGTAGTAATCATAGAGGCTGCCCCACTGCTCATTCTTGTACTCACTTTAAATAATACTAATGGCAATATAAATAATCTCTACAATAATCTGTGAATTTATTGCTTTGATTATTCAGTTGCTTCTTTTGGGTGGGTTTTGTGAGAGTTAAGTGTCTTGTGATCAGTGAATGAGAGCTGAGATAGAAACTAGAAATAAAGAAAATAAACTCTTTGCCTTTAAATAGAAGTGTTTCCAGTTTCCTTTTATAAGCCTGAAGGGACGTTGTACATATTAAAACTGCTGCATAGCTCCATCCCTGGTTACAACCCGCCTCTCATCCTCTCCCCCCTCCCCAAGATGTCCAGATCTCTGGGAAACAACTGTTATAAAAGGATGCTTTTCATAGTGTGTACTAGAAAATGCTAGCACCCCATCCCTAAAATAGCATTAAACTGAGTCACAATGCGGGAAACTGTGCCTTCTGCTTCTCTTCAACAAAATCTAGATCATTTCTAGAGAAATACTAAATAACACTGCATAGTTTCCCCCATGTATGTGTATGTCGTTTTCTGCTAAACCCCATTTGCCCTAGATAATCTGAAGCTTTATCCCTCAGTGTACCACACGAGGAAAAAAAAAAAAAACACGCAGTTAACAAGATGACAGTGTTATCTAGGTATTTGGCATCAATATTAGCAAGAATCTGTCATTTGACAATTATTTCCCTAGCATACCAGACGGTAAAGAAAATGTTTTCATTCATCCGCAAATGACTAACATTTTATTGATGTTTCAAAATGCAGTTGAATACCATTGCACTCTCAATTTCCGAAGAGGATGAGACTTAAGCTTGAATACTAATAACATCAGTAACTCCTGCAGAAAACGTTTCGGTTAATTGCTGAGCCTTGAAGTGTCAGTTCAGCAGGGAGATGACGCTGGTTAGGGCTCTTCTATCAGTCAGCCTGGGTGGTCACAGGTGATGGGAACCCTTCCCTTTCCCCTCATATTTCCTCATGCACTGCGATAAAAATCACTGCGAGCACCGCTACCGCCAAGCAAAAAAACGACTCCCTGCCTGCCTCGTAAAGCGCTCAGTCTGGGGAGGCAGCCGGATGCTGACCCCTGCAGAGATTATTGCTTCTGTGCGCTTTGCCAAAGGACCCTGGTAGCATTATGGAAAGCGCGTTAGGGATGTGCGAGGGTTTTGCGCTTTATTTATTTCCTCCAAGGAACGAACTGGGGTCGGACGAATAAAATGTGCCATAAGACTACTTAAGGGGGTAGGGATGCCAAAGGGAAGAGGGGGGCGGTGATGGTGGAGAGAGATTTTTTTTTTTTTTTAATTACTTGTATCTCTCCTTCACTTCCCCGCTCGGCTTCCCAAACTCCTCACCGAACAAGATTGACTGGCGTAACTGCTATCGACTCCAGCCTTGGTGCTCGCATTGATCTGCAAATGGCCCGGAATAGCTAAAGATTCTCGAACGTGGAAACGAGTTCAAGAAGGCGAGAAACCAAAAAGGGTCGTGGCTAGCCCCTCGCCCAGCACCGCGCTCCGCCACAGACCCGGACGGCGTGTCCAGGACGCCTGACGAGCCACCGAGGGGCTGCGGCGTGGGGGGAGCAGCCCTGCGCCGCGGAGAAGCCAGCCTAGCCTGTCCAGCCTGGTTTAGGGGGTGCGGGGGCATTAAAAAAAAATAACCAACCACCCCGTGACTTGTCAAACTGGGTACCTCAGCCCTGCCTGGAATTCAGAGGCGCTGAGCACAGCGCCTGATAGGCTCAAACGGGTTAAACTGCTTCTTACATAACGGGACTGCCAGGGTCTGCACAATTAAAACACTTGATTGCAGTCTCTTCCCCGCTCCGCAGCCCGGCGCGACCCGCCCTGTCCCTCCCAGCGCGCCTGCGTGTGGCGCGCGCACAGGCCCGGCGCGCACCACACGCGCGCACACACTTGTGCGCGCCCACCACACACCCACACACACACACATACATACACACACGTGCGCGCGCGCGCGCAGCCACACCACTTGAACCGACCACACACACCCCACTTAGCGCCCACAAGCGCGGGCGAGGGGGGAGGGGGCCCTCCGGTCCACACTGCCTGACGCCTGACTTGACTGACCCGCTGTCTCCCCTCACGCGAGGCCTCGCCAGCTCCCCGCGGGTCCCCTCCGCGCGGCCCCCGCCGCCGTCCCTACCTATTTCCGCAAAGGGGTAGTGAGAGAACTAGTGGGTCGTTTGTCAACTGTGGCGCGACCGCCCTGGCGAGACTGGGGAAAATAAACAACACAGCCTCTCCGTCCCCGGCGTCATGATGGCGCCGACCACAACTTGGCGGACTTTAAACTTACGGTGCCTCAAGAGGTAAAACGCACCGGGAGGGAACGCAAAGCGCCCCCCTGGTCTCTCCGGCCCAGCCCAGACCCGGAGACTTTTCTAGCAAAGCATCACTCAGTGCAGTTGACAGGAAGGGGAGCGTCCTGTGTGCGGCGCGGCTCCCTTTTCGCCTCAGCGGGCAGGCTTGGGATCTACCTCCTCCGACTTTTTTTTTTTTTTTTTCTTCCCCGTTTTCTTTCTTTTCTTTCTTTTTTTTCCCCCCTGATCACTCCCCCCACCTCTCCCTGCTGCATCCCCAGTCCCCGGGCGGGGTTGCTAAGGAAACGGCCGCTTGGCAACGCGCGCGAGCCCGGGGGCCGCCGGCCGCCGCTGCGCCCCGCGCTGCTTGTGCAGCCGCCGCCGCTCGCCCAGCCTCCGCCGCGGCCGCGCCTCCTCCCTCACTAGCCGGCGCGCTCGCCTCCTCGCTAGATGGTGTGCGAGCCGCCGAGCATTAGACACACTCCGGACGCGGCCAAAAGCAACCGAGAGGAGGTGTAGCGTGGAGCCAGGGGGTGGGAGGGGAGGGAGGGAGGGAAAGCCAAGAGGAGGAGGAGGGGAAGCAAGAGAGAGAGAGAGAAACAACATCTAACTACTAGAGTGAGAGAGAGAGGGGGAAAAAAAAGAGAGGAAGAAAAGAAACCCACCCACCCACCAAAAAAAAAAAAAAAAAAAAAATCCTGTGGCGCGCCGCCTGGTTCCCGGGAAGCCTCGCCAGCACCAGGGGGTGGGGGAGCGCGAGCTGAAAGCTGCTGGAGAGTGAGCAGCCCTAGCAGGGATGGACATGATGCTGTTGGTGCAGGGTGCTTGTTGCTCGAACCAGTGGCTGGCGGCGGTGCTCCTCAGCCTGTGCTGCCTGCTACCCTCCTGCCTCCCGGCTGGACAGAGTGTGGACTTCCCCTGGGCGGCCGTGGACAACATGATGGTCAGAAAAGGGGACACGGCGGTGCTTAGGTAGGAAGATCGGCGTGCTTTTCGTACTTGTCTAGGTCTCTTTCTGTCTCTTTCCTTCTCTTTAAAGCGATGGTAATGCCGGTGGTGGTCGCCGTGGACAGACCGCAGCTCCAGAATTGCAGGTGCCCACTCTGCCCCCCGAGCCCTGCGCCCTGTGCGCCCGGGCAGGTAGCGAGCTGGACTCATGATGCTAAAGCACTTTGCCCCGAAAGCCAAGTGGCCCAGGGATAAGTGAAGTGTGAGGTTTAGGAGGGGCAGGTGCCACTTTGAAACTCAATTCACAAGGTCTCTTGTTTTACTGTCAGGGGGTGCTCGTGGAGAGTCTGACAAGTTTATCGGGGTTGTTTCTATTTTACTCTAGCCGAAGCACTTTTGCAAACTGCTGGCTCCCTGCTCACATTTATTTCCCTCTCACTCGGACGCTCAGGCTCAAATTGTCCCTCTCTCGCTTGCTTTCTTTTCTCTTAATGCTTCGTGTCTTTTCACCCTCCTCTTTCTGTTTTTCCATTTTTGTGCTTCCTTTCTTTTCCCTCCATTGGCCCTTTTTGTACCTTTTCTGTTTTCTATTCTTCCCTCCCTTTTCCATCTCCTCTTCTTTTATTGCCACGACTTTCATCTCTGATCTTCTTATTCAATCCCCTTTCCTCTACTCTTCATCTTTCACCAGAGCCTATTTTTTTTTCTTCTTCATTAACGTCCCTATTATGTGTCCCCCTTTTTTTTTTTTGGACTCACATTCCCCCTCCCTCTCCCCACATCCTTTCCCACCCCTGCCTGTAGCAAACACATGCATGTTGCCTCTAACCCCATCCAGTACCATTTTCTCAACCTCACAAACCTCTTTTATCTTAAACACACTCCCTCACATACTGTGTATTTCACATCCTCACGCAGGCACTTCCATGCTCTAACAACCACTTTCATATGCAGATTCTCTTACTGTTTAAAAGGCACACTCTCCTTCACTGCTCTACACACTGTCACTCACACATGTCTACATATGGTCATTCTCTGTCTCTCTTCCCGCCCCCCCCCAACTTCTCCCTCCCTCCTCCACCTTCAGTTTTACTTGTTTTTCTCACTCTTCCTTCTTCTTTTCTTTAAGCTTGTGCATGAAAATATTTTGTCATTCATGAACATCTAATAGCCTGATTTTTACCCTCAAGCAACACTGCAGAGTGAGCTTCTGGAAACATTTTATATTCTGTGAAAATATAAATTTATGATCAGCAGTGCTAGATCTAAACAAGGCTAAATACCCCTATTCCTTCATTTCCCAGCACCTTCCTTTATCCCCCTGACACCCCCACCTGACATACACCTCAAGTCTCCATGAAAGATCTCCTTTTTCTCCACTGGGTGGTAGTTGGCTTATAAGTGTGGTTTGCACAAAATCAGTATACATGGCAAGTTTAAGGTGAGAGAAAGTGGGATATATTTCTATCTGAATCATGCAATATATTTTAAAATTAATTGCCTTGGATATGGGTGTGGTATATGATTTATACCTTCTGAAACATGTTTACCAGTCCAAATACTGAAGGGTATAGTCATAGTTTCTAGTATATAGTAACATGCTTGTATAATATATGTTGTTATCTTTGTTGTAAATACAAAATGCCTCTGAGTTATACAAAAGCAAAATACTTTGGTATAGCTTAGTGATAGAGCATTTCATTGTTTATAAAAGCGATGGACTCTGTCACATAGAGAATATAATTAAACCTATGTTGTTTATATTAAGTTTGTTTTGGAAGTTTGAAAAACATCGGTAAAGAGAAAACACTGCTTCAGAAACTGCAAACATATATCATGGGAGCTGCAATCTATATGTTTGCAGCAGCATATTGCTGATTTATAATGAGCGTTAAATATCTTCAACCTAAAGGGTTTGATAGACTGCTTGTCTTTTTCTGATCTATCTTGGCATTTGTTTCTAACCCACAATCTAGTAAATACTATGGCTAATGAAAATAACTGGGTCCATGTTCTGCTTCTAGGAGACCTATGTTTTAGGTCACTTATTGCTTCCAGTAGTGAAGCCTCTCTAACTTGGGGGTGGGGGGTGGGGGGGAATATATCTTTCCAGTATTGTTGGTTTGGTGCAGCCCTGTACTTCATCCGTTTGTGTGCTGTAGGTTGAGGCTTATGATATGTTATTTTGGGGAACTTTTCATTTTTAAGTGTGGAACAGAAATCTGATCTACATTACTTTTTACGAAAGTAATTTGCTTCTTGTAATACTATAGTTTTCTAAGGATTAGCCCATTTTTGACCTTTTTACATTGTTCATAGGTCTTAAACTATTTTCACATATGTATTTGCAAGAAATTTTCTGCTAAATCAAAATGTTAAATGGTGTTAGTTATTTTTCTTGACTTCTCTCCTACAACTAGTATTTGCTCTGTTCAGCGACCAAAGTAAAGAGAACTTAAGGACTAGTCGATTTGGTATAAGTCAGGTGATATATTGTTCATCAAAAGTAATGTCACAAAATTATATTTTATGCTTTTACCTTGAATGCTTACTGTTATATTTAATGTTATACTATAATTCATTAGAATACAAAACAAAACAAAATCCACCCTCAAACATACACTCCCTTCCATCAAAGTACAGAAATCAAATGCTCAAGTGAACACAACACTGAATACATATTATTTATTTAATTTTACCCAGTATACTCTTTTTTTAATGTAACACATTCCTTAAAGTGTCTCTAATAAAAAGTAAATAGTGGCATAGCAGTTATCAAATAACTTTAAGTGCTAAAGGCCTGAAAGTGCAAACATGTCAGTCAGTGACTCTGTTGCTTGTGGTTACAGTAATGAAACAGAAGTTTAAAAGGTCAAATGATACATTTCTATCTCCTAAATGCCAGAATGTCTGTTTTAGAGAAAAGAATCAAGAAAAACAAAACTTTTCTTAAGTGGAATTATAATACAAATGGGAAATTAATTCTGTGATCTACTAATATCTACAATTTTGTAAATCATCTTTTCTATTTTGCTTAGAGGACTTACAGTGAAATTACATTTAATAATTTCAACATCCGTAACATTTTAGCTTTGCCTTTTGAGGTTAGTGAAGCAATATATTAAATGTCAAAATGTCCCTTACTTCTAATAATATTATTCACTGATAGATCTTTGAAGGATTGACTTAAGTTTTTTGGACCTTCTTGACAAAGTATTTAATGATGCATTTGTTCAATAGAAAAGTATTTGGGACCTCCCTAGAATGTATTATAATTGACTACAAACACAAATCAATGTTTTCATTAATTTATTAAATATAGATTTTGATTGCTACTATATAATACATACTAGTCTTTTATGCCTACCAAAAATAGTCTGTTTATAGAGAAATTATTCTCTCCAGTCTTCAAATAATGTTTTGTATGTAGTACATTCAAGAAAGGGATTAATATTTCATGGGGTGACACAGTACCAGGAGATGCTAGAACCACATTGTTCATGCTTTAGGACCAGTGTTTCTAGACCCAGAGATTCGGGGAACATAGTCCTTCTCTGGATCAAGGCATACATCGCAGACAACTTTAAAAAAAAAAAATGAGTTTACTTTCTTACCTATTCACAGTGATGTTCTCTATGTCCAAATGTTTAATATTTTGAAAACAATAGAAGGAATACTTCTTCATTTATATTCTCCCAGGGCATGAGAATTTTAAAACGCATGTCATTTTCAGCTAATGCTCTAAATATGTTTCTACTTACACTCTTCCGTATGAATTGTGTATATTTTAAGCCACCTTACTGATATGAGTTCAAAATACCCTATGCTTTCTGCTTTAATCAGAGAGGGAGAGTTTTCTCTTACATGTGATATATTACTTTACCTTACCGATTCTGAATACAACTGTGTCATTTTAATGCCATGGATTTGAGTAGAAGTTACATGAGGTCCTACTATAATGTTGTAATAAGCAGAAAGATTTTTGTTGAAAGCATAGAAAACAGCATACTTCCACAGAAGATATTTCCTTTGGAACCACAAAACTTGCAAATATTTAGGACAAGTATTTAATGCTGTTCAGTCAATTTGTCCAGTGCATTTGACTATTGATTAGACTACATTAATTAGTTTGGGTCATACTATTGGATATAAGAAAGTAAATTATTTATGTATGTACAGAATTACTAATAGCATTTGAAATCAATTATGCTATACTTTTGAAATATTATTGGTGTGTCTTACATTGTCTATTGAGTTCTTCCTACATCTTGATGTATCACATGTTCCAAATGTACTATTCAATTATATACACATTTTCAATTTTGAACATTAGCACATTATTTTAAAACCTACAGTCTTATTTAATAGTGTCATTGAACAAGTATTTAAAAATTCCAAGTTCTCCCATCTCTAAACAAGAGGGGTTAATAGATTGTTATACTGAATCAATTTGGAAAAGTAAGTTCTGGAATCTCTATTACAAGAATAAATACTATGTCATCTGTGCTAATTTACAGAGCTGTTTTATTAGCATGATATAACACTTGGTATATTTATATATAATTTCTCATTATATTAAAAAGCAGCATATTATTTTAAAATTTTGTAGATACATTTCTGCCAATTGTTTTAGTTCAGAAGAATTCATAAACCCACGTGGTTATATAATCTTTGAACACCATCATGTTAATGGACTACTTATTGTAAATAGATTAAATTTGCAATTAAACAATTCCATAAAACAGTCGATTCTACAATGTCTGAATTCTGAAGAGTTTAAAGAAATGGTCACATCATGTATGTGAGAGTCCTGGGTCATCTTGACCAGATTCAGCTTTCATCCTTTTCCTCTTCTATGCTATTGAAGACAGATGGTAGAAATAATCCGTCTGGCTACATTTCCCAGTTGGCCATGACAGCTGTCTTCAGATTATGGTTGGCCAATGGAAGTTAGCTTTGGAAGAAGGGAAAACACAAGTAAGAGGCCTGGGTGTTTCTCCCTGCCACCATTGTTTCTGCCAATATCCAGTA
Organism: Talpa europaea; assembly: GCF_964194135.1. Lineage (NCBI taxonomy): Eukaryota > Metazoa > Chordata > Mammalia > Eulipotyphla > Talpidae > Talpa > Talpa europaea. The sequence continues at coordinate 52,072,880 of NC_140076.1, forward strand.
GGGCCTCCATCTCTTACTGGAACCTCCTTGTTTTATCTCCTATGAGATATCTCACTCTTGGACTTCTCTTTAGTCCATCATCCTACTACTAGGAGTAGTAATATCTGCCTGTTGTATTGACTGCTACATTGTCTCACCATTACCTGTTTAGCTTCTCAGCTCTTCCATCCCCTTAATAATCAGTTACCTGCTTTAACTTCCCTCTGTTTGAAATATCCAGAACAGTTTACGTTTTGTTGGTAGAACCCTGATACACGGTGAAAAGTAATAGCTTCAGTAACTTTAATTACATTTGACTGAATAGCTACTTTGCTCGTGGAACCATACATGTTGCTTACTTATACTATTTATAATGGTTGCTGAAGGAGACATGCATAGAATTTAAACCATAACGATATTGGTGCATTTTATAAAGAAGAAAAATGAATATATTGGCATATTTAGATTGTGGTGAAAAGAATGAACCAAATGAGTGAATATTTAATTAATTATTCAAATGAGTAAAACATTTCCGTAGAAAAAGATATAACAGTGCTATACTAGGGTGGAAAATAAAGAAGTTAAAGATGTACATTAATGAGATTCAGTAATACTGTATCTTTTTAAAAATTTTTATTGAGCAAAACAGAACTAGGGATAAGCCCTGCTTGTGGATATGTGATCAAAATGCCTAGATAATTCCTACAGTGCTGCCTATTAAAATCAATAAGAATTAAAGGTCTTTCTTTTATGTAGCGTAATACCTGAGGAGCTCATCAAAGTTTCCAGTTTTTATGAAGTATTTAAAGACTATGACCATAATAATCCCCAATGATTCAAGTATTTAACTGTTATAGGTATTGGTCTCTCAAACCAATTGTATCATTTGACTAAAATCAAATCACTTTTCTACCATACCCTATTTAAAATAGTGTAAATTAAGAAATTGCAGACTTCATATAACTTATAGAGGCTAGCTAAAGGGAATTTCATTAGTGGGAATTGTTTTATTTTATTTCAATTCTCCCTCCTAATTGAGTGCTATCACCTTCCCACTAATTTCTTCAAAATATCTTCTGAAAGACATTTATATAGATGTTTGGCTCCAGTTCAAACACACTAGTTAACCTATCAAGTCCTATTTTTTTTGTGCATTTCTAGACAACTGTATTGCAGGATAGTTTTTAATTTAAAATCATTATTTATGAATAAACTCCTCTGAAGGTCGCTCAAGACATTTTTGAATTGGAATCAAAGTTGTACTTAATTGACTCTGCAATTCCATCCTTCTCAACATATGCTGATCCATTATAAATTGTCATGGACACTTTCAATGTACAGGTAAAAAAAATTGCTCTATTTTTCCTAGCAACATCATATCACCTACTTGCCTTTTACTTTTTGTAAAGGAAATTTAAAATTGGCCACATGTTCTTTTGTCATGATTTTATGATTTTATGTGTTTCAAATTCATCGGTAGTGACAAGAACTTTCCATACTACTAGAAATTAAAATCTAAGATTTTTCTCCATGGAACTTTCAAATGGAACTTTATTTAATTATTCCACTTTATGGAATTAAATAATAAAATTTATTTAATTATCCACAATTTTTTAATTTAATGAATCTATGAAAGGATAAGTGAGAATAAATATAAATTTTAGTATATTATCTCACATCTTAGTAATTACAGTATCTTTAAAACTGTATTGGATGTGTATGTTTATAATAAAGAACTTTTTATTGGGCCCATATAACAATAGTCTCTGCCTTAAGTAATTCCTGCAAAAATCCTAGTGAATGGTTCTTGAAAAAATGTTATTGGATACTAAATTATTTGAAACAAAATGTACTAGATTTTAGGTATTTGTATAAATATGAAGTTTATATGGCACTATATATAATAAAGGTAAGCGTTGTTTGATAAACTTATTGTGTATGTGCGCGCCTGTGTGCACGGGGCACACCAATATTTTAAATACAGTGTTTAATGTGGGTTCCAGAAGAAAAAGTTTGAAATGCAGTGGTATGGTTGTTGTGAGACCTTGAGATATTGCTATAATTTTAAAAAGATCCATCCAGGAGTTTAAATTATATAGGAAGACTTTTATTCTTTGCAATTATAATCAGCAAATAAGAGGAACAGTTCAAAATAGCTAAATGTAACCCCCTAACATTTTTTTTTTGTTGTTTTTACCTCAGTTCATGGAGCCTGCTTTCTTTTTTCCCATGGCTTCAATTAAATAAAATCAGTAGAGATATAGAGGTAGAAAGAATTGACCCTTTGCTATGAATGAATACTTCTCAATTGTGAAAAGTAACTATACACCTCAAACCAGAGCAAAACTTCTGTGTTGTCCCAACCTTCTCCCTGAGGTAGGGTCGACAGGACTTTGTAAACCACAGGATATTGATACTAGCCGATAGAATTTTAATGTGGTCATATGGCTTTGATTTATCATGTTGAAGAGGTTATCTATTAGCATAGTGGTTTCTAAGCCATATCAAGCTCTGAATCCTGACAGAGGACCTTTGATGCTCTTAAGCATCCAGCTGGCATGGCAATTGGTCGTTTTAAACACTTTCCCTAGGAAAAGGGGAATATAGCAAAGAAGGAATTTGGCAGTATTGCCAGCATTAAGTGTTGCTCTTTTGAACAGAAGCCAATATCTTATACTTTCCAAATAGCTGGTAATTTGTTCAATTTAAGGAATATGTTTATAACCCTTTTCAGTCCAGACTAAATTGTTCTTAACTGAATTTAACTAAGTCCTTTGGACACTCTTCCAGTGCTCATGCTCATGCTGCAAGATAGAGTTTCTTTAAAGCTATAACTACTGCCATAAAGTATTAAAGGTTTTAAATGATTTAAAGGGCCATGGGGGAAAATGTGTTCCGTTGACTTCAGAAGCCCTTTTCTCTCATGCAGCTAAATTAAATTTAGCGATATTAAAAGGATTGAAGAGATATTGTGAACATAAGAGCTGCAATCAGAAGGCAAGAGAGTATTATTTGTATAGTCTGTCTAATAACACTGTACTGTTGTATAGGGATATTAAATAAATAAATCAAAAAGATCATAAAGATTTCCTAATATTATAGATAGGATATTTCTTATAGGAGAACATACTTAGATATATTTGATTTGTAAGTAACCTATTTTCAAGTTATTGTCTTTGAAATTTATCAGCTGAGTAGAAAATTATACCTTTACTGATTAATATGTTGGTTGGTACATTATTAATTCTGACAATGAATGTTGAGACAAAGAAATGAAGGAGAGAGAGGTAGGGAAGGAGAGAAGAAAAAAGAGAGGGAAGTAAGTATGTTATGATTTATGAGTGATTTCTAATCAAATTGCCTAAAACTTTAGAGCACTGGATGGCAAAATGAATCCCACAAATTTTACTATACTGGAGAGTTACAATAAGAAGGAATATGTTTCACTTCACATTATCCATTAAATAATTGGAATGATACTAAACCTTCAGCCTTCCCATGATGAAGTAATGTTCATTGTACAAATTGAAGTTATAAAATTATATTTTACATTTTGGTGTATTCCTTTCTTTGAAATTCATAATGCATTTATTTTTATTTTATAAGATAAATGGCTTGCAATATGTCACAGTCTAATATTTTGGAATATGCTCACAAAAGGAAATTGTATACAAATCTTTGAATAATTGCTCATTTTTCTTCTTATTTATGTCATTGATCAATTTTTTCTTATGCATCATTAATATAAAATAACTGATGTGCAGAGTTGTTTTGCTTATGCACAGATTTTTTTTCTATCAGAATTATTTATTTGTATTGAAATGGGTCATGTTTTGAGGTATCTAGAATGGGAGGAATGTGAATTTGAGTTGCTTCTCTACTTACTGGCTATGTGACCTTGAATAAATCCCTTACCTTCAGTCTGTTTCCTTACTTATAAGGTTGGAAAACCAGTATGTCTTAAAGAGAATTAAATGGGTCATATGAGATAACGTATGTAAAATGCTAAACAATAAATAGCACATCATAAATACTAAAGTCTATTAACTTTTAGCTTTTCTTCCATTAGCTTTTCTCCTAATCTTAATCTGAAATTTATTGGTACTATTTATTTAATCATATGTACATATTTGATAAATTTAAATCACTTTGCCAATTATTACATTTGTTAATTGTTAAATTATATATTCGACATTTGTTATATATTTTTTGTTTTGATTTTCCTAAAATCACATTATTATATGGGGTGCATTAGTACATTCACCCACTCTTTGCTATCACCTGCTCTGTACTGACACTCTATTAGGTGCTGGAGACACTAGTGAGTGAATACAGATGTGGTCTGTACTTCCCAAAGACTAGACTACAGTGTCATATCAGATGGTGAGCAGTGGTTCAACACAAAACAAGGGAAACTGAAAAAAGTTTCTGCTATCAGGTCCTGGAGTGAAGAACATTGCACCCACACAGGGGCCACACCAAGAGACAAAGACAAGGCACAGGGAAAGTGAGGGCAGGCTAGGGCACATGTCTTTATTAGCGTTCAAGCTTTGGAATTCCCTGGCTAAGGATGAAGTGGTTAATTCAAACTAAAAGCAACTCATGGTGAACTCCATGGAGATTTCATCTAAGGAAAGAACAAAGGGAGGGGGCACAAGGGAAGTTGGGAGTGAAATAGCTCACAAGAATTGCTGGGGAATTGATATCATCAACTTCCATTTTCTGTGATTCTACAGCTGTTATCCAGGGCATGTGCTGGAGGAGGGATTGGTGTCAGTTCAAGACCTGTCCTGGCTGCTTGACAACACAAAATGGATGCTGAGGCACCAATATAGAATAGTTTAGCTGAACTCTTTAAATTTTATATTTTAAGTATTATATTTAATGGACATGTATTTGTTGTTGAAACCAATGAACAAGTGAAGTGATTCCAAATCTGGAAAGTAAAAACATACCAAAAGACGTTTTTGCTATTAGTGTGCGGACACAAAACATTCAATAGCAGTCAGGCCATGAATTTTACACTCAGTGGACTGATGCTAATTTGTTTCACTTAACAGAAATCAGTGATCACTCTAATTGGGTGGTCACATAAACGTAAAGGACATAAAAAGAGACAGGAGACAGAAATAAGAGGGATTAGAAAGTACCATGTAATGGCAGTGGAGGAGTATGAGGGTGAGGATTAACATCTGTGAGTATTTAGAATGGAAGAAGAGGTAACTGGTGACAACATTGGCATCATTAATATGAGGACTAGAACTAAAAAACTGCCAACCGTGTATTCTGTATGGGGTAGCAAATAATTATTCACTATTAAATCTTCCATCAAAGTTCCTGAGGGCATTCTAGGATTGCACTGAAAGCGGTAGAGTTCAGTAGCAGTCTGCATGGCCAAGAATGTTCCTCTGCATTGCCATTTATCAATGGACAACATACTCAGTAGATGCCCAGAAAATGTGAATACTTCTTCTGATGCTGCATATTTGCTAAATGCACATCAGAATTTATAGTCATTGTGGAACCAAGATTTGTATTCAATTAATTCTCTGTGATTACCCACTATGTATGACGTATTTTCACAATAGGTTTTAGAACTAAATTTAGGGTTGGAAAGGTAAGGTAATCTATTTCAGTTAGAACAAATAGTGTCGAAGTCAGTGTTCAAATCATGCTGTTTTCGTCCAAAGTCCAGTGACTTATTTTCTACCTTGTGTCTCTTACTAAATAAAGATCAAATTATAATTGACAAGTAATTGATAAGTTAACCAATCAAGTAATTGATAAGTTTATTGCTTATTAGTTATTAAACACCTGTCAAATACCACCTACATTTGGCTACTAAATCAACAATGATTAAAAAAAATCAAATAGGGTGGCACAGGGGGTTAAGTTGCAGCACTATGAAGCTGTCTGCAGCCACTGCAGCATCAGTTTCATCCCCAGCAGGGAGCTAACCCAAATGGAGCAGCAGACCTCTCCTGTGTTGCCTGCTGCTCTCCTCAGCAGTGTATTTCAGTACATCTGCCTGTTCTGCTCCCCATTCTGTCTCTGGTGAATCCTCACACCACTCTCCATGCCTCTGGCCTACACCCCAGCTCCTGTATGCATAAATAAATAAAATAAATCTTTAAAAAATCAAATAGGTGTGTTATATATATATGAAGAAAATGTGATGTTATTTTAAATGAGATTAAGTATTTAGCAGATAATCTCATTTACTAGATTGGAAGACAGTAAATTCTTAAAAATGTGAATATTTGGGGAAAATCATTGAAAATTATCCTAAATGATTATAAAATACTGGTAATGATGGAGGACAAGAATAGAAAAAAAAAAAAACTGAAAAGGATGTGCGTCACAAGACCAGAAACCTGGCTCACAAGGAGGTGGTGGTAGAAGAGAATAGCATAACCATTGATACAGCTACAGAAACCAAGATTCTTAGGGGCAGACAACACAGTTGTGGAAACTAGTATCCTTAGGCAAAGACTAGGATCCTTAGGCACAGAAGCCTAGATTACAAAGCATCACATCCAAGCAGGTATCCATCAGAGGGTGCATCCAAGGGTAAAGATATGGAGATTGAGCCCATTGTAGAATCTCTGGTCCCTTTTAAATTTTGCATAGTTATCCAAAATTAGCAACCAACTGAAGAGTCACAAGGCGTGACCCCTCCCAAACAGAAGAAGACTATATTAGTTTAGTCTCTGCACAGTCTTGGGGCAGCAATCCCACTGTCCAGCACTCCCTCTGTCCAGTGGCTGCAGATAGCTTCATAGATAGCACCTGCTATGCAGGTGCTTTTTTTCACCAACTCTCTCCTGCAGGGCAGCAGCTTCCTGCCTGCCTGTGACCTGTACCATGCGGGAACTTCTCTTCACTGACCCCTCTTCAGCGGAGGCCGCTCTTCTCAAGGCCGCCCGCCTGCAACCATGCAGGCCTCTCTCAGCAAACCTGTTCCTTTCGGGGCAGATCTTCCTGCCCACTTGTGTCTATGCAAATGTCTTTTACTCTTTTGTCCCTTTCCCTAATAAACCTGTTCTCTAAATATAACTACTGTCCTGTTTCTGTTTGGTGGAGAAACTCACCTGGGAAACTCTCCACGTGTCTCTGAAACAGGAGCTCTGGAGAAACCTTTCCTGGAGTGAACCCAAGGATCCTGCACTCCAAACCCATGGACTCCAAAAACCATAACAGTAGCACAAGATTTTTTAAAAAAGGAATAGCTTTTGAACATCATTTTAATTATGTATTACACATTGGTTACTTTCTTGAATCCTCACAACACACTACAATTTTTTTTAACTTTGTAAGTGAAAAAGCAAGCAGAACATGAATTACTGTCTAAACTTTTTAATACACTAGTAAATTTTATAACCAGAATTTGATCCTAGACTTTCATGTCCCCAAAGCCATGCTCATTTGTTTTTTTTAAGCCACAGTATTTGGGAGAGTTTTGTGCTTTCTTTACAGCGCGGGGGGGGGGGGGGGGGGGGGGGGGGGGCAGTGGTTGCTAGCTATTGTATTCAAAGTCCCTACTTTAATCATTTGAATGCTAATTAAACTATAATGCTAAACAGCTGAATTAAATTGATTTACTCCTTTGAAAAGAGTTAGGTGACCTAAAGTGATGAGCACCATTATTTTCAGGGGTGGGAGATAGGGAGGATTAAAAAAATCAGGACCCTATAAAAGATGCTTTTATTTCATTTTCATTTAACTTGTTAGTAATATGTTATAGTCTTATGCTTAACTTCTGTCAATGAATAAAATGAAACAAATCTAAATTAGATACCTCTAATAGTTGGCAGTGGTATGGTCTGAGTGAAAACTTGGTTTTTATCTGACAATATGTAATTTAAGAAACGTCTTTAATGTGTTTACATACCCACCTTCTACAGATTTTGCATGCGTACCCAAGAAGATGGTAAATTTCACAATGCCTTTTTATTGTGTTTCCCAAACTTTCCCAAGATAAAGTCCTCTTTGTGTCTCATCATTCAAGGACATAGTCAACCCAACCCCACTTTAACTCATCCTTAACTCAACTTTCTCTGAACTCCAGATCACTACACCTTTTGATTTATAGCATTTATTCTATCAATTTTATATTCAGTACATTTTTATCTATTTTGACTCTGTTATGGAGTGAATCTCAAAAAATATAACAGAAGCCAATGTGACATGTTTTCTTCTTTGTATTTTATGTCATATTATTGCAAACCTTCCCCAGAACTTTGCCTATTGCTATTTTTGTAGAATATGGTTAATGTAATAGATGCTTTGATTGTTTTTTTATTTTCCATTCTTCTTCAAGCCCATGATTTATGTAGTTTTTCTGTAGGGGCCATGTCTTTTCAGCCATCCATTCACCCATTTTGAAGCTAATATTAAGTCCCTCTCACACACATTTTCTATACCTTTGAGATAAGGTCCCGTCTATTGAATGTACATTTAGTTCAACCTGTATTCTTAAACAGTGTTGTATATTGTAAAGAATATATATTCCACTTTCTGCTTCACATTTTTTTTTTCTGAGGCTCACTTTTATTTTCTGTAAAATGGAAATAGTGGTAATGCATCCTATATGCATTGCAAATCCTAATAACAAGCAGCATTCGGCTTACAATTGTTGCTTCAATTCTAATGTCTTTTCCTATTCCCTTCCTTGTCCTTCCTGTAATATAGTTGAACTTGTGCCAGGGCTATTTAGTTAAAGGAATTGTTACTTAGTGCTTGCCATTTTCTTTTTATTCCGTAATAGCTTCTGATTGTCAACTATTTTTAATTTAAGGCAACATTCTGCTACTTTGAAAAACAGAGGTAATCTGAACATGTGATAACTCATTCATCTTTTTCTACTACTTGGATGCCTTTCTTCTTCACCTAAGATGCTTTACCTTTACACCGTTCTCTCTTTGATACTTTTATACATGGATTTCTCCAAAATTTATTGTCCATTTTTGACATGTTCTAAATCCATGAAGAGTATATTATCTTGCTCACAAATTCTTCTGTTGGCTTCAAATCCTGTTTGTCATTGCTATGTGCTTCTTCTAAAATCCTGCACTTTATTTTTCAGTGTATTTACATTATACTTTTGCTTGGTTGGGATGGTAATAAATGTAAAGAACACTGCATAACTACTACCTGATCTTCTGTTTGACCAACAAATGCAAACTCTTTTAAATTCTTCTGCAAATAATTCTTCATTGAAATAACACTTCCATGCTTTTGCCACATTGTTTTTTTCAACTATTTTGACCCTCCGATCCTCCAACGGAATGGATCTCAATACTGATGAACCAGTGTTCTTGGGGCAATTAAAGTTTTCTCTTCATTTTGATGTGTAATGACTTACCTTCTTGTAGACAATATATAACAATTTTTAGTGTCATCTAGCATCAAGTGACATACAGTTTGAGTAATACATGCAGAAATCACTGAAATATAATTTTTGTTTTCTTAATTTACATTACAATCCCTATTCTCTATGTTTCTGTTATACAAGAATATTGTGCTCTTTCAAATTCCTTCTAAACCCTTTAATTAATATCCTCAAATTGTTTTCCAATTTCTGACAGACTACCTATACATTTCTATTGAAGGTGGGCCCCTAAAAAATAGTGGTATATTTCTTGGAATCATCAAAACAAATGGTTCAAGAAACTAGATGTATACTAGAGATAAAATGGGTAATGATAGTACTTAACCTATAAATTGTGAGACTTGCATCAAATAACATTTGTAAACTCTATAGCACCACAACTGGTACAAAATAAGTAAATATTAAGTAAATATTAGCTGTTATAATTTTGTAACTATCATTAGTAGTAAACCTTCAGCAGTATTTTAGAAAACTACCAATAACAACCAAAATCAAGATTCTCTGATAGTGTCCTTCTATGTCTTCTGACATTCTTTAGGGATCCTGAATTATTTTGCATAGCTTAATTGCCTCCAGTTCCATTCATGTTGTTGCAATGGCAAGATTTCATATTTTATTATTTTAATGGCTGAGTAGTATTCCATTGTGTATATACACCATATTTTCTTTGTCCACTCATATGTAGTTGGCCACTTTGATTGTTTCCATAGCTTAGCTTTGTAAATTGTGTGATAGTGAATGTATAAGGGCATTTAACACTTTGGTTATTCTCTGTGTAGATACACAGGAGAGATCATGTTGGATCTTATGTTGGATCTATTTTTAGTATTTTGAGAGCTGTTTTTCCACAGAGGTTCAACTAGTCTACATTTACACAAATAGTATATCAGGGTTTCTTCTTCTCCACAGCCTCACTTGCTTCTGATATCTTTTATATGTGCCATTATCATAGGTGTGAATAGTATCTCAATGCAATTTTATTTTTCTAAATATCTTTATTCATACAAGAACTGGGGTACAGGCCAGAGGTGTGGGGTGAGAGAGGATTCAACAGAGACAGAACAGGCAGATTGAATGAAATACACTGCTGAGGGAGCACCGGGCAAGACAGGAAAGGTCTGCTGTGCCATGGTGGTCACCTCCCTGGCCAAGGATCGAACTCGTGCTATAGTGGCTGCCGATAGCTTCATAGTGCTATGACTTAACCCTTTCTACAACCAGGGAGTCCTCTCAATTCAATTTTAATTTACATTCCCCTATTGATAGGTGATGATGGGCATCTCTTCATGTGCCTGTTGGCTGTTTTGTGTCTTGTTTGGAGAAGTGTTTATTTAACTCTTCGGATCATTTTTCTGATGAGTTTATTTGTTTTCTTCATATTGAGTTATGTTAGTTCTTTGTAGATTTTGAATGTTAGCCTCTTGTCAGGTGTATATTGTGCAAATTTTTTTTTCCTACTTGGAAGTGTGTCTTTTGTTTCAATGATAGTTTGTTTCACTGTGCAATAGTTTTTTAGTTCAACTAGTCCCATTTGTTTGTTTTTGTTTCCCTTTCCATTCTAGTTGAATCTCAAAAAATGTAACAGAGGCCAATGTGACATGTTTTCTTCTTTGTATTTTATGATTTCAGATCTTACATCCAGTCCTTTGATGTGTAAAACTTTAGCACACTGAGTTCAGCAATAAATTAAAAGGTTTATATACCATGACTAAGTGGGATTTATTCCAGGGATGCAAGGATGGTTCACTATTCATAATTCAATTAATATAAATCACCACATCATTGAAATGAAAGACAAAATGACCCTATCAAGAGACAAAGAGAAAATTTTTGACAAAACCTGATATCCATCTATGAGAAAAACCCTTGAAAAACAATATCCATCTATGATAGATGTAACATACCTCAACATAATAAAGGTCATATACAGCATACTCATACTTAATGATGAAAAACTGAGAACTCCTCCTCTATAACCAGGCATAGATTAAGTACACCTTTACCACTAATATACAAATAATGTTGGGAGATTTATCAAGAAAAGTTAGACAAGAGAAAGAAATAAATGGAATCAAAATTGGATAAGAATAAGTAAAATTATCATAATTGGAGGATGATCAGAGATAATATATATGGAAAATGCTAGAGATTCCACTAGAAAAGTACTAGAAACACTAAATCAATACAGTAAAGGGCAGGCTATAAAATCAATATGCAAATGTCTGTTGTATTCATATATGCAGGCAACAAACTAGAAAAGAAAGAAATCAAGAAAAGAATCTTGTTTACATTTGTATCCAAAATAAGTAAGTACCTGCAAATTAACCAAGTAAGTGAAAGACACATGCCAAGGAAACTATAAGAAGTATTAAAAAAAATAAAAGACACAAGGAAATGGAAAGTTATCCCATGCACTTATAAGGAAGAAACAACATTGTCAAAATGGTCAGCTTACCAAGGCAGTGTACAGAGGTAGTACAGTCTCTATCAAAATTCCTATGACGTTCTTCAAACATTACTGAAATTTATATGGAACCACAAAAGACCCTGGAGAGCCAAAGCAATAATGACAATAAGAAGAATGGAGGTATATGCTTCTAGAATTCAAATTATGCTACAAAGCAATAGTAATCAGTATAGAATGGTGTTTGAGTAAAATAAGCACACAGATCAATGGAATAGAGTTGAGAGCCCAGAAATAAACCCACACTTACATAAACTGTCAATTTATTACATAGGCAACAAGGACATGTAGTAATGAAAGGAAAGTCTTTTCAACAAATGGTATTGGGAAAGTTGGGCAGCAACATGCCAAAGAATGAAATGAGACCAGTCTCACTTAGCCAAAATTAACTTAAAATTGATGAGTCATGGACATAAGACCCCAAAATAGTACATTTAAAAAAAAAAAAAAAAACCCTAACACTGGGATTGAAATAGGATTTCTTCGGTGTTTGGTTAAATAAAATCACTTGATTCTAGAGTGAGTAGTACTATAATTTTTCTCCTAATAGTTTTGATTAGAGGGCCTCCCCGGTGGTGAGCGCTGGGTTGTGAAGCTGCCCACAGCCCCTGCAGTGCTGGTTCGATCCCCGGCCGCTCACCAGCCACTGGAGGTGGGTCCCGCATGGCTCGCAGACCCCTCCTGCCACCCGCTGCTCCCCTAAGCAGTGTGCTTCGGTCCTTCTGCCTGCTCTGCTCCCCACTCTGGCTCTGGTGAATTCTCTCACCCTCCGGAGCTTCTGACTGTACCCAGTGCTTGTATAAATAAATAAATAAATCTTAAAAAAATAGTTTTGATTAGAATATCATAAGCTATCACAATTGGGAAGCATAATTAAATTCCAATCCAATATGCCTAATCAATTATCAAGTAGAAGAATTGTGTTGAATATTATAACATGACAATGATTTCTATAGCCTAATAAGAAAGCAATTTTTACAGTCATAAAATTCGGAGGAGACCACCAGTGAAGTCTACTGGTGGTTTTCTAAATATAATTTAAGTTCCTAATATTATGCTTAGTATTACGTGTCTTAAGAGATTTAATAGTGTACTTAATTTTAATGCTAAAGAGCTTGTGGTTTCTTTAAAAAAAAAAAAAAGATTTATTTATTTATTTATACAAGCACTGGGTACAGTCAGAAGTGCGGGAGAGTGAGAGGATTCACCAGAGCCAGAGCGGGAAAAGAACAGGCAGACTGATGAAATACACTGCTGAGGGGGCAGCGGGTGCTGCAGGAGAGGTCTGTGTGCCATGTGGGACCCTTGCCTGCGGCTAGGGATCGAACCGGTGCTGCAAAGGCTGTGGGCAGCTTTGCAGCGCAGCGCTCAACCACTGCACCCCCAGGGGAGGCCCACTTATGGTTTCTGATACCTGCAGTATTGTATTTATTACCTGACTTTCAAGGAAACTTCCAATAGATAATTTGTTGATTGATTGTTTTGTATTTCTTTGGATTATTCTTTGTCACTGACTTGTTATTTAGTAAATTAGAGACCTGTTTGGATCAAAATTAATTTGTAATTGTTAAGTTAAATTGTGGTATTTGCATCTCAGTTATTTTCCTTGGAGAAAATTCAGAAGAGGACTTTTGATATACTCTAGTAAATGGGAATATTGAAACTGATTAACACCACAAAGCCAATTGAAATAAAATTATTTCATTAATGAGTGTCAACTCATCTATTTTAGTTTATTTCAATTTGGTGTGAGTAGACAGGTGAGTAGACATGATATCTATCATCTATCATGTACAGTTAAAACAGATAGGGGCCTTCCTGGTGGTGCAAGGGGTTAAGCACCTCATTATGAAGCAATCCACAGCCTCTACAGCACGTGTTCGATTCCCGACTGGCCAGGGAGCAACCCATATGGTGCAGCAGACCTCTTCCGACTGGACCGCTGCTCCCTTCAGCAGTGTACTTTGGTCAGTCTGCACGTTCTGTTTCCCACTCTGTCTCTGGTGAATCCTCTCACCTACTCTGCATCTCTGGCCTGTACTCCAACTCTTGTATGCATAAATAAATAAATCTTCAAAGAAAAACAGATAGTTTGTCTAAGTGTAGTTAGTATAGTTCAGAGGAAAAAATTGACATATGAACTTTACATTAATTGGTAGTACTGGTGTGGTAATACAACTTTGACTATGAAGAATGTATGTACATACAGAATTATTTTATAAAAATGATAGTTGAACAAATATTTAAAATTTACTTGTCACAGTAGTTTATATATGAATTATAAAGATAAATTGAGTTCTTGCTTATGGTTTTCCACCTCTAGAAAAATTAGATTTTGGTAAAGTTAGATTTTGGTAAAGTTTTTCAATATTTCTTCAATTCAGAAAGTTTTGTTTTTTTTTTTAAAGATTTATTTATTTATACAAGAACTAGGGTACAGGCCAGATGTGTGGGAGGGTGAGAGGATTCACCAGAGACAGAGAGGGGAACAGAACAGGCAGACTGACAAAATACACTGCTGAGGGGAGCAGGTGAAACAGGAGAGGTCTGCTGCTCCATGTGGTACTCTCGCTGGCTGGCTGGGATCGAACCGATGCTGCAGAGACTGTGGACAGCTTCACAGCTCAGCGCTCAACCGCCTGCACCACCAGGGGAGGCCCTCAGCAACTTTTTATAAGAAATAAAATATTCACATTTTAAATGATTACTTCAGTTCCATATGAAACACCTTCAGTGTAGCAGCTCTAATTAGTAATACGTTGTAAATATATCTTATACATTTGGAATTAAAATTTTAACCTGTATTTCTTTTGTATTTATGTGATAATTATATTGAAAATCAAATTAGTTATCTTGATATAGCATTATTTTTTGTGTTTTGTATTACTTAAATATAACAGTATCTATGAGAGAAGCAGGACAAGTGTTAAAGTTCCAATTTTACAAATGAATAAAAACAGGCATAGTAATTTAGAGACTTCTTATTTATGAATAATGTCTTGTAAATATCAAAGTTTAGACTGGAACTCAGTCTGATTTCCTCAATAAACTTTTCTTCATATTACTGATTTCACAAACACAAACTACTCAAAATTACAGATTTTGCTTTTTTTTTTTTAAATAAGTAAAGAGAAATTTCTTCTTTTCCTTTTTTTTTTTAAAGATCTTAAAGATCTATTTTTATTTATTTATACACGCACTGGGTACAGTCAGAAGCGCGGGAGGGTGAGAGAATTCACCAGAGCTAGAGCGGCAGAAAGACCGAAGTACACTGCTGAGGGGAGCAGCGGGCGGCAGGAAAGATTTGCGCGACATGTGGGACCCTCCTTCGGTGGCCGGGGAGCAGCCGGGGATCGAACTGGCACTGCAGAGGCTGTGGGCAGCTTTGCAACCCAGCGCTCAACTGCTGCGCCACCAGGGGAGGCCCCAATTTTGTTTTATTTTCAAGTGATTCTAGAATACTTGATTTTTTTTTTAAATTGTACCTCCTTATTGAGTATGCCCATTACTACTAGTATTACCTCTTAATTTCCAGGGACCAATATTTCCTATTTTGTGCTCTAGTCCCTATCATAGTTTACATATTCCCGCTTAATAAATTTGCAAATACATAATGAAAACATGTAAGAAGAAATGAAATCCCACTGAAGAAAAGAAAACTAGGGAAGAGTAGTCAAGTAAAAATTACTTAATCTTTTCCTACTACTGTACCATTGCTGTTCTCTTGTCATTGTCAATATTTTTTTTTTCCTTCTTGTTTTGATTTTTTTCCTTTTACTACTGGGACACCCAAAAAAGAAAGTACCAGGGGATATTATGTAACCTCTTCACTTGATTTGGGAAAAGGATGTCAGAAGTGCCTACATAGCTCTAGTTTGAGAGATGGAGCAGACTATTCAAGTAAACAGAACTTTAAATTCTACAGGGTCTGCTTTCATTTGTGTAGTTTTGTTTTGAATGAATACATTCACAAGTTTTAAAAAATTATATGATTTAAGGTTGTTTTTATCAAGCGTATCTCTTAACTCTAATGATGAAATGTCCTTTTTTGTTAAAAAAGAAATGCAAATTATTTAAATGTAAACAAAAAAAAAAACCATGGAATTATTCTCTTTGGAGGAATAAAACATCCAATTTGCTGAAATCATTTCCATTAATAAAGAAATAAAGCTTTTTGATCACACTTGATTAACATTTCTCAAAATAGTGTTACAAGAAAAGCTAATCTACACAATTTTAAAACAAAAGAAGCTCTTTCAACTGACCTATATTCGATCAGCACTCATTATTTCCTATTAAAAATTCTAACTATTGCCCACATCATACAATAAACTACATTATATATATATATATATATATATATATGAATATCTCTGTTAGTTAGATTCTGAGATTAGCCGAGTCAGTTAAAAAATGAGTATGGGGCCTCCCTGGTGGCGCAGGGAGTTGAGCGCCATGCTGTGAAGCTGTCCACAGCCTAGGCAGTGAGGGTTCCATTCCAGCTGGCCGGCAAGAATCCCACATGGTGCCACAGAACTCTCCTGCTACGCCAGCTGCTCTCCTCAGCAGTGTATTTCTGTAGTCTGCTTGTCCTGCTCCCCGCTCTGTCTCTGGTGAATCCTCTCACCCTCCCACACCTCTGGCCTGTACCCCAGCTCTTGTATAAAAATAAATAAATCTTTTTAAAAAAGAGTATTATTAAAAAGAATTTGTTTATGAAAATAATGCTGAATGCTTTGAAAATACTCCATAAGGAAAGCATTCAAAATAATAATGTTTAACTACATAAATATAGGTAGAGTAACCGAAAATATTTGTAGGAAAATAATTGAATCTAGATGCAGTTTGCACTCAGAATGCCTTAAAAATATCTTTGAAGTCTTATTTCACTTTGAAGAACCAGAAACTGAAAGTCTGGTAATCTTAATTAGAGCATTACGCAATGCAGCCAATACAGCGCAGAATTTTAGTCATTTTTGGTAACAAAAGAAGTTAAGTTAGCCCCATCTCTTAAGACTAATTCATGAATATACATTTTTAAGTGAAAATAAAGTTTTTAGAATATACACATGAAAAGTTGCTTTTTGATTAACTGACCAATACATTCTTGGTCACTTTTGAAGATGTTCCTAAAGAATATGCTGTGCAGAAAAATTTCATAAAGCTAATGTACCCCTGACTTTATAACGAAGCACATGCTGTTACACCTTATTCATGGAGAGGAATTAAAATGACTTTAAAATTGGTACCTATAAAGTATAGTATAAACAATATGTCTCTTGGTCTTGAGGAGTAGTAATCATGATTTGTTCATTAATGTAATTATTTCTTAAGCACCTTAGTATATGAGGGCATTAATTTTCTGGGATCCTTTTGAGAAAAAAAAAAAAAAGCCTGTTGTCCTCAAGTTTATAATCTGGTAGGCAAACCAACTGAACAGTAAATCAATCACATTAAAAACTAAAAAAAAAAAAAAAAAAAAAAAAAAAGTTTCCTAATATGGAAGAATGTAAAGGACATTTATTATTTTACCAGTATCTTCCACCAACTATCTACTCAAATGGCACATACATGCACAGAATGTTATTTGAGCTTTCACTTCAGGAGAGCTTTCAGCACTCAGATATAGGGAGACCTCAGCCTCATCCTCCAATTTAACTTAATTTTCTTGCCCGTTATAGACCCCTTTATTTTCACATATAATGTTCCACTTCTTTTTCTCAACTTTCTGGTAGGTAAGGGAGCTTAGTATTTTTACATATTTTCTGCCACTCAGGTCTAGGCTTAAAAGGAACAACCTCTGAAACCTGCTGTGCCCCCCAGGCTAGGGTGGGCCCCTGATCAAACAGAAATGGCTTTGGATATAACATTTCCAATTTCACTCATCCCTTAGGCTCTTTCATATTACTGTGTCGATTGTCTTTCGCCCAGGATGCTCTCTGCCAAGTTTTATCTCCAAGGCCAAAGTTTTGTCTGACCCACAGTTGATGCTCAATAACATTTTGTTAACTGAAAAAATGAAATTTAGAAATAAATTTTTATAGTTGTAGGAATCTATATTTAATATGATGGTAGTAATTATTCATTTTACCTAAACTATTTTGTAGTCTTAATAGAACTATTTGGGGGGCCTCCCTGATGGCACAAGGGTTAAGATGCAGCCTGTAGGCTGTGAAGCTGTCCGCAGCCTCTGCAGCAAGATCCCTGCCTGCCAGGGAGCTACCCACATGGCATGGCAGACCTCTCCTGACTCGCCCCTTGATCCGCTCAGCAGTGTATTTCAGTAGATGTGCCTGTTCTGCTCCCCACTCAGTCTCTGGTGACTCCTCTCACTTCTCCGCACCTCTGGCCTACACCCTAGCTCTTGTATGCATAATAAATAAATTAAAAAAAATAAAATAAAATGATTTTGCCGGATTTTTTTTTATTCTGAGAAGCATCTTTTCAAACCAGTGTTCTGTATAATATAGTTTGAGAAACATAAATAAAATTAGGAAGTCTTGCCTATAATTTTTTTATTTATAAAGTGTGGAATTGAGAAAATTTTTTACTTACCATATTTAGCACCAGACTCAATACTGTGTCCAAGGTGGTTATGGACTTAAGAACAACAAATAAAAAAATATAGAATGGTAGTTTATAAAACTATTTCTATAGCCATCTTTAGGCTTACATTAATTGTTAGTGCTCCTTATTTTCTTTTGACATCATTGGAAAGCATGATATTTCCCCTTGAATAAAAAATGTTCAAATAATATTCTTATAACATATATTTCATTCATCTAAAATGTATCATACTATATGGACCACAAAATAACCATAATATTTTAATTATATTGCATATCTTTCAGAAAGATTTAGTTGACATGCTCAAACATTATATGTTTTAGCGTATGTTTAAAATTCATCATTTTGAATTTTATTCATCATAAGAACAGGAATTATTCTAATTATGTTTTGCTTTTATAGTATGTTTTATAATTTTTTCATTTATTGGAGAAGAATGGAAGCACTTTTCAGCCTTTTGGCTAAGATAAAGTGTAGAAAAGAATGGAATTATAAAGTCTACATGTGAATGTCAGTCTTTAGGAATGTTGACCCCCTTGGTGTATGATGAAATACTGACTCAGGTTTGAAGTTTAATTGAATCCTAACTAGAATTCATTAATATGTTATTTTCCCATTTGACCAACTATTTACAAAACACATACTTCATCCACAATGCATACTCTTGGAGAAAGTTAATGAGCTATATTTGATAGAGGAACAAAGGATCATAGTATTATGAAGTGTCATCTCTGGTATCACACTGGTTTGTTTTGGATCACAATTTTGCCACCATCTAAGTGTGACTTTGGAAATTTCTAACTCCCTATGCCTATTCCTTATCTGTATGTTAGTGACAATCCTAGTGCATATTTTATACTGTCATTAAGAGGATTTATTATGTATTAATAAGAATTTTATGTTACTTCAAACTATCTAGTTCACAGTAAAATCTTTGTATTACTAGTAAATTATTATGTTTGTTAGTGTAGATTTTATTATCTAATGGGTAAGAAAAAAGATCCTGTTCAAAAATAGTCTCCCTATTCATTGGACTTACTAAAGGATAATCAGATCTTGTTTTTGAATGAAACCAAAGGTGAAGGCTATTTTGTGCTATAAAAACACCTTTTGGAGAAAGAATAGTCCATAGATTTCAATGCCAGGGCAAGTAGAGAGTATTTCAGGAAGTTGACCTAACTTCTCAAAGCATGTTTTTTTTGTTTTTTTAATTTATAAAATGTGAGTTAATCTGTACTTCATAGAGGTGCTGTGAAAAATCACAAGGCGTTTATATAATACTGAGATTATTTTTAGTACAGTGTAAGATGCAGAGTGATTTGTACATTTTTGTTATTGATGTTTTGTTTATGTTATAGTTAATGTCTGTATTTAAAAAATCATTTTAAATTTAAAAAAGTCTACAAACCCCCAAACAATATGGTAACAATTGGAAGAATTACTACTGAGAACAGAGAAATAAGAATAATAAAAGAGGAAAATGATAATGAAAGATAAACCTTGCATACCCTGCCATTTTGCCTGACAGAACTACATACAAGAATAGTTTTATTTGCACCTCATAATTGTCAAAGAACATTAATTAGTCCTACCCATGTTAATGCTCTTGTAAAGGTCCATTAAATAGACATGAATTGCTCTTTAGAAGGGTATAATCAGATGTAGTCTTTCTGTGTGTGAGCTCCCTTTTTGTAATAGATTTGGTATGTTGGAAAATGAAACCACACTGCTGTGGAATATAGTAAAAATCCATCCTGTCCTTACGTATGAAGTAAAATTATCCTCTAGTTTTATAGGCAGTCTTCAAGAATACTGGAATCCACTACCACAACTTAGGTGATGCTTTGATGAGTCATAAAATATGTCCCTAGTTGTCTCAAAGAGTCATGATTTGACTGCGTTAACTTGATAGGATAAAGTGGATTTGAGAAACAAACAATAAATATATGTTAATGTTTTAAAGGTCAAGAAAAAAGAAAGTAGTAGTATGGAAAGGGCACTTGGTGATGCCTAGACTCATATCAGCTTTGTATGCACGCATTTACCATCTCTTTAAGCAGCGGGCTATTTTCCTGTTGTATCCTTAGCAACTAATATCATGTCTTCATAAATTTACTGTATTGATTTGAATTGATTTGAATTGAATAGCTGTCCATGGTTTTTTGTATTTAATGTAATTTTCTAATGCTGATCTCATATGTGAGATAAATGCTGACATATCCTACATGTAAATTTGGGTTTGATTAAACCTAGTTATGAAACCATTTATTTGTTCTTGTCATAGTTCAGATCATATGATGTAAACACAGAACAAAACAATGTCAATATGTATACCATATTGGCATTCAGCTGAAAAAATATATTTTATATTGTGAAACACTTCTTAAACGATTTCTATAATTTGCTCTTCCTTGAGACCCTTAGAAAGGCTAAATGAGATATGTAGGGAGAATAAAAAGATAAAATTACTGAGGTCATTTGCTATTTAGTAAGCAACCTAAATGAGATATTTTGGCTCCTAATATTGATACATTGTTCTCATGATACTAAAACAGTCAGAGGTATATTTTAATGTGCACCAAAGAGTTAGGTGCTTTTAGAATTTAATATATTATTTTTTTCCAATTATAAGCTATTTTCTCAGTACTCATCCTTTTTAATTTTTTTAAATCAGTTTCAAAATAACACTGCATTGTATAAATGTGCATTATATTTATTACAAACTTATATTACATATAATAATTTTGTCATAATATACTACAGGCTTCTGGGTAATAGCTAATTTTATTTCATAAATACCTGCTCCTTATTTATACATAATTCATCTCTTCTTTCTCTACATCTTACTTTCCATTGCTGTTTTCACTTTCAGTGGTAATTAAGTATATGTTTGTTTTTTCTTTTTTTATATTTTTTTTATTTCTTACATCATTGTTCATTTTTAAACAATATTTGCTTCCCCCACCCCCTCAGCTGTAGTCTCCATAGAGTTTCCTTCACCAATGAACCCCTGCACAGTCACCTCAGCCTCCTGTGCTCCTCCCTCCCTCCTCCTCCCCTGCAGTATGTTTCTGATTTATAATTGTCGTTTTTGCTTTGTTGTGTTTTGTACAGTTATTATTTTTTTACGCTGATGTCTTATTTGGTTCCCCTATATTCCTGCTATAAGTGAAACCATCCGGTATTTTTCTTTTTCCTTCTGGCTTATTTCACTGAGCACAATTCCTTCTAGTTCCATCCACATTGCTAAGAATGGCATGAGTTCATCTTTTTTGAATGCTGAATAACATCCCATTGTGTATATATTCCACATCTTCTTGATCCAATCATCTATTTTTGGGCATTTGGATTGTTTCCAGGTTTTACCTATTGTAAATAGTGCTGCAATAAACATAGGGGTACAGGTTCTTTTGAATCAACGTTTTTTTGTCCCTTGGGTAGATCCCTAGTGGTGGAATTGCCCTGTGGTATGGTAGCTCCATTTTTAGGAGACTGAGGAACCTCCAGACAGCTTTCCATAGTGGTTGGACCAGTTTGCACTCTCACCAGCAATTTAGGAGAGTTCCTTTTTCACCACATCCTCACCAACATTTGTTTGTTTTTCTGATATGTGTCATTCTTACTGGTGTAAGTTGGTATATCAGTGTGCTTTTGATTTGCATTTCCATGATTATAAGGGATATTGAACATTTTTTCATATGCCTGTTGGCCATTTGCATTTCCTCTTTGGAGAAATGTCTTTTAAGTTCTTCTGCCCATTTCTTGACTGTATTGTTTATTTTGTTTTTGTTGAGTTGTGTGAATTCTTTGTATATCTTTGTGATCAGTCCCTTATCAGTTGACTGGAGTGCAAAGATATTTTCCCAATCAGTGGGGTGTCTCTCTGTTTGGGTTAATGCCTCTTTTGCTGTGCAGAAGTTTTCAGTCAAATCCTTGACTTTCTTTGCTTGGGTGATGAGTCTTTAAGATGTTATTGCGATGTATGTCTTGTAGTGTTTTACCTGTATTTTCTTCTATATCTTTTACGGTTTCGGGTCTTATGTCCAGTTCTTTTATCCATTTGAGTTGATTTTTGTGCACACGGTGAAAGGTAGTGGTCTAGTTTCATTTTTTTGCACGTGGTGGTCCCGTTTTCCCACCAAACTTGCTCTTGGTAATCTTAATGAAACTAAAGGCCTTTAAAGAAACCAAAGTGAGGGCCTCCCTGGAGGCACACATGCTTGAGCGCTGCACTGTGAAGCTGTCCGCAGCCTCTGCAGAGCGGCTTCCATCCCTGCTGGCTGGCTGGCCGGCAAGAAACCCACATGGCTAAGCAGACCTCTCCTGTTGCTCTCTGCTCCCCTCAGCAGTGTATTTCTTCAGTGTGCCTGTTCTGTTCCCAGCTATGTCTCCAGTGAATCCTCTCACCCCCTACCCCCACCCTGGCCGTGCATCTGGCCTGTACCCTGGTTCTTGTATAAAAATAAATACATCTTTTTTTTTTTTTTTTAAAGAAACCAAAGTGAATGCTCAAAGGCATGGCCATTATGTAGCTCTAAAAGACCATTACAGAATTTTTTAATCTTGACACTGTTGATATTTTGGCTTGGCTGAATCTTTGTTGTGTGAGTTGTCCTGTTCATTGAGGATGTTTCACAGTACCCTATCCTCTGTCTTCTTGATATCAGTATCACCCAATTCTCTGATTTATGGCAAATAGAAACTTTTGTGTGTATTGTCAAATGTTTCCTGGTAGGCAAAATCACCAAGGTTAAGAAACTTTGAGTCATAGCCCAATGGTCCTTGATTCATGGATTTGGTTAAGAAAACTTTCAGGCGTAGAGATTTGGGAATGGTTGGAAATACTAAGAAATATTTTGTTTTATTGCTATACTTGACTATAGATGCTTCAAGCTGCTTACCTAAAAAAAAAAAGAAAAAAAAGAGTTTTTTTCTCCCAAATTAGAGAGTGTGATTTCTTTGCAAAAATGAATATGTGTTCTCTGCAAAAGAAAGTCAATAATTTTTTTTCCCCCTGGGGGGAATGATTATTAACTATGTAATATTTGAATTTTTATTCTTTATAAATTTTAGATATCTAATCTTCACAATGCTTGATTCAAGAGAAGAATAATTAGGCAACTGTTGTAGTTAACATATCTGGACAGGGGAAATAAAATAGGCACAAAACAAATATACACACACCCCAACCCCCAACCAGTGTGAAAGAGGTAATACAGTAGAGTAAGAAAGAAATACTTCAGCAGATGCTTTGCAGAAGCAAATAAATTGCTTTCCTCTTTTCACCGTTCAATTTATTCTAATAGAAAAATTTCTGCTTTTAAAAATAGTATGATGGAATAAATAAGTCTCAAAATATATTGAGGAGGGACATGTGGGATACAAGAGACATAAATTAATATGTTGTTACATATGTATATTTACATCAATATTTCTACTGAAATAATATGGTAACATTATCCTCTATTAAGTAATTTCAGTTTTCTAACAAGTGTGTAAATCAGTGTAGACATAGAAATATTTTCTCATTCAATACTTATTCAATATTCTAAGGTAAGATATGATATTATATGTTCTTATCTGTTGGTTAAAGAAAATACAGATACAAAAATTAAACTGGTCTTAATCTGGGTTCATTCAGGGTTTGACTTCCTCTATAATAGTCAGTTAATTACTCCATTACATGATTTTATGTGCATATTCTATTTTTGTTGTACTTATCCTTTAATATAGATTCAAATTTTATAGTTAAACTCTATAATTTCTCTAATCAAGTAAACAAAAGAATATAAAAACTGTAAAGAAAACTAAATGTGCATTGAATATATATTCTAGACTTATTTAAATTTTAGCTCATTAATGTTCTTCTCTGGACTACAAAATTAAATAGCCGTTAAGAAAAAAAATACGATGTGTAAACAAAAGAAGTTACACATTTAGTGTCATAATTCATAATTCAGTTTTTAATTCAAGAGTGTATTTTCTCCTTCCTTATCAATTGAAACTAGATAAACCAGATAAATAAACAAAGAGCACATTCTAGTTTTCCTCTGTTGAGAGTTGGGTAAAGGAATAGGATTTGGCCAGCTGGTGAAGTTATAATTTACAGTAAGTGGCAGTGAGAACAGACTTGTTTGGAATCTCCAGCTGGATGAGCATTGTGTCAACACTTTCATGATATTACTTGATGATATCATGTTAGTCTGAAGAACAGTTAGCAGATACTAATTATCATCTGGTGAATATTTTTCAGTTGAAAAGGTGAAAATCTATTCATTATGTGCAATGCATGCTCAATTGTTAACCTAAACTGAAAGCTACTAAGACTTAATGTTTCAGAGATAGTGTAGGTGTAAACAAAACAGATGCTATGCATTGTTCTATAAAGTATATGATTTCCAATGATTGAATTTCAGTGGTTATTTATTAATGAGTGAGTAAAATAGTTTAGCTCTATTTATTGTAGTTCATGTTATTGTGCAATAGCCATAAAAAATACTTACCACTTTGAGACTTGTCTTCAGTGTGATTTTAAGCTTTTACTTAATTTGGAGAAAAAACAACAAAAATTCACATTTCCACAAAAGTTTAATGTTTTAAAATTAATGTTTTTGATACAGCATAGTGGATATGTTTTAGTGAACAAATTTTAAGAGCAGAGGACAATAATACCCAGAGCATGTTAAGACAGTATCCTATTTTTATTTTATTCTGGACATCCATGCTTTCCTTCCTTTTCTCCTTCCTTCATCCAATAAGTATCAATTTAGAACTTATTATGGGCTACTTGAATTAACTATCATTTCATTTGGCTGTAAATAAAATAATTGGTTTTCTTGTATAAGATCCAAGTTACCATTTATATCATTATCTTATTTAAATCATTTGTAAGTGAAATCAGTTTCTTCAACATTTAATGAGATAATATTAATAATAGCATGCTTGTTAGATTAGTGCACAAAGGGAACATTTAATTTATATGTACTTGAACATTTAACTTATCAGTACTACCTGCTCAAAAGCTGATCACAGGTATTTTTCATGAGGTTTCAACTTCATTTCAGGGCATACTAATTTTCATGAATTATAAGAAGAAGTGACAGAGTAAAATAATGAAAGATTATTCAGGTTTTTGAGACAATAGAAGCCTGGGTGGATAATAAAGAAAATCAAACAAATACATACACATAAAACGTATTAAAATGTAGTTAGAAATGTATGTATTTTAACTGTATCTATGCAGTTACTTAATTATTTTAAGGGAATATCAGAAGGAAAAGGAATGGCTATGAAGTTTCTGGGAAATTTCCCTAAAAATTGAGTGAAAGACATGTTTTTAGAGAAATAACATTATTTGATGGAAAGAAAAATCTACCACTTTATGCAAACTGTATTAACATTTAACTGGCTATTGAAAAATGTTGAACCATATCTTGAATAAAATACTTTTTGGGATGTATAACTGAGTGATATGAAGTTTTCAAAATTTTAACTTGATGGCTTGAAAATCAGCTGCATTCCTCCTTCCTTCATTTCATTCAGAGTGCATACAATCTTTGATTATCTTATGAACACAAATCTACTAGATACAGGGGAAATTAAAAACAGGGTGTCTATTACTTAACATTTAATTGTAGCAGTAAGAAATATGCTCATTAAAGAGTTATTGATGTATTACATACCAAATGTGTCACAAAAATATAATACCCATGACAGAAACACAGAAGTGAAGTGAGATTTAAAGTGATTCTTGGGGTATGTATACATTATAAGTTAGGACAGAAAATAGTTTATCTTGATACTATTAGAGAATGTCATCCAACTTTGTCATGGGAAATTCATTCCTTTGGCCTTTGGAAAATCATTTGTAATCATTTCAGGTTTCAGTCTTTCATCAGATGGATTTTAAACAATTCTATCATTCAAGACTTTCTGGTTAAATTAATCTTGCATTTCAGCTTCAGCTGTTGTCTCTTTTCTGATTATTTCTCTTCTACCAAAATATCCAAGACAAGTTCCAATTCCCTGAAATCTCCATTTCAATATAATGTATTCTTTCCACATTCATTATACTTGATATTGAGTCTGTTGCCAATATCCTGATATACAAAAAATATTTCTATTGATTCCAATTAAGGACTATATGCTGGATTAATTTTTCCCTGTACTAGTATTTTTTTTTTAAGAGTCATAGTACTCTTTTTTTTTAAGATTTATTTATTTTTTTATTTATACAAGTGCTGGGTACAGTCAGAGGTGTAGGAGGATGAGAGAATTCACCAGAGCCAGAGTGGAGAGTAGAACAGAGTGATGAAGTACACTGCTGAGGGGAGCAGCGGGCAACAGGAGAGGTCTGTGCACCATGTGGGACCCTCACCCAGTGGCTGGGGATGGAACCGGTGCTGCAGAGGCTGCGAGCAGCTTCACAACCAAGCGCTCAACCACTGTGCCACCGGGGAGGCCTTGTGCTAGTATTTTTTTTAATAAATAAACTAAATAGGAAGACCTTTGACATCTGTAGCATGATTCCTCATTTCCATTTCTACTGGTAACACAATGTTCTAGTATTAATCTCTTTCTGTATGAACAATTATCCACACCTCTATGAGCACTTACTGTTTAACATTTATTCCTAGCTTATTTTTCTGTTTCCATGTGCTTTTATGTAGTTGGTTGGAAAAAAAACCTGTACTTGGCTTATGTCCAAAGAAATGGCAGAAATAATAATACATTGAAGTCAAGACGAGTGTTGATTTATTATTTAATCTCTCTTCAAGCTTATTGTCTCTTCATAAAAGTATTCTGATTCTGTGACTTGATCTAAAATTCATTGTATTCACTTTCCTGCCTAAACTTCTGGGCATCCAGCCTAATGAGATGGAAGGATTTCCTAGAGAGCCCCCAAAGCATCTTAACATGAACTTTTCAATTCTTCAAGTATTTTCAAGAGGTTGAATGAAAATGAAACTATTAGAGAGTCTTTGTTGACAATGAGGAAAAGATGATGGATGAAGCAGTGGAGAATTATAGTCCTATACCTTAAATGAAAAATACTGTCCCAAAAATTCCATGTAAAATCTGAATTTACAATATCAGAGAATTTTAAATATCTCCACATCTTTGGGCTTATAAGAGCCATTGCATCCAACTACATAGAACTTCCCCAGTGTTTATACTTGTCAAAATACAGCTTTTAATTAAAACAAAGGTAAAAATGTCTTTTAATTAAAACAAAGAACAGCATAATGGTAACAACAAAGTAACCTGAAATATATACTTCTCTTAGGTAGATATCATGAATTCATTGTTCCTTAGCAATTTAATCATTTTCTAAACTTTGAAAATTTAACTCTGCCCCAAATGAAACCATTTATAATCAGAGTTGTGAGTTGGATAGGTGAAGGGTATATTATATACTTTTAGATCTGTTAATCTATATGCTATAAAATATAGATCATATTCTACTTTTGGGAGTTATATATGTATGTCCTCAAATGAACACTCACTCTAATGAATTTAGATCGCCCAAAATAAAATCATTCTCTTCCTCTTTCAAATTTTATCTTCTCTGTGAAATATTTAAAGGTAGATTAATACATAAACTATAAAGAGTACATTCTACATAGGAATTGTAAAATAATAAAACTAAGTTGTGAATGAAGAGAATTCAACACTTTGCAAACATGTAGAATTGCAAAGTGAGAGTTGAGTGTATTGAGTCTATGTAAAGGTGCTAAAACTTGGTCCTACAGTGTTCAAAATGATTTTTGTGCTGTGAGAACTTGTCATAAAATTCACAGGGGTGGGGCCTCCCTGGTGGCACAAGGGGTTAAGATGCAGTGCTATGAAGCAATCCACAGCCATTGCAGCACAGGGAGGTGACCCACATGGTGCAGCAGACCTCTCCTGTTGCGCCCACTGCTCCCCTCAGCAGTGTGTTTCAGTCAGTCTGCCTGTTCTGTTCCCCACTCTGTCTCTGGTAAATCCTCTGTCCACCCCCTGCATCTCTAGCCTGCACCTCAGCTCTTGTATACATAAATAAATAATTCTTTAAAAAAAAAGTTCTCAGGGGTAATAAAATGCTTAAATAAATATACTGACTTCCCTAGTCAAACTGCTAAGAAGTTAGATTTTTATATTTGTTTTATATAAAATTCATATAAATGTTCTAGAAAGATACAAATAAAATGTGGCTAATAAAATACTTTACTTTATTGGGCTTCCATGGTGGCACAGGGGTTAAAGACACAGCACTATGAAGCTATCACAAGCCACTGCGGCCTGAGTATGACCCCCCCTCACCCCCAGGAGCTAACCCACATGAGGTAGCAGACCTCTCTTGTCTTGCCTGCTGCTCCCCTTAGCAGTGTATTTTAGCAGATCTGCCTGTTCTGCTCCCCACTCTGTCTCTGGTGAATCCTCTCACACCCGCCCCCATACCTCTGGCCTACACCCAAGTTCTTGTATGCATAAATAAATAAATCTTTAAAAAATCACTTTTACACCTAGTCAGATACTTGTACCCAGAATAACATGATATGTACAAAATATGAAATGATGTGCTCGAATTTTTCTAAATAAGGATCTTTGATTAATCATATTTTTTTATGGAAATACTATGTTTGGCTATTCTATATCCTTTAGTACAAAGAAAAATTGCCCTCAGGATATATTGTAAGAAAAACCATTTCTGTGTAAAGATATAAGTAAACCACTTAAATGGAATAATTTGTTTTTCTTTTTTTTTTTTTTTAATTTTTATTTATTTATTTATTTATACAAGCGCTGGGTACAGTCAGAAGCGTGGGAGGGTGAGAGAATTCACCAGAGCCAGAGCAGGGAGCAGAACAGGCAGAAGGACCGAAGTACACTGCTGAGGGGAGCAGCGGGCGGCAGGAGAGGTCTGCGCGCCATGTGGGACCCTCCTCCGATGGCCGGGGAGCAGCCGGGGATAGAACCAGCGCCGCAGAGGCCGCGGGCAGCTTCGCAACCCAGCGCTCAACCGCTGCGCCAGCGGGGAGGCCCAATTTGTTTTTCTTTATATTTTATTTTTATATTGTTTATGTATATGATGGTATTTTGTGATAATAGATTGTTATACTAATCTAATCTTTATGAAGGGTGTAATTCATAGAAAGAATAAGGTCTACATAAAGCTTCTGTTTCTCTAAAATAATTTCTTCTTGGGGCCTCCCTGGTGGTGCAAGGAGTTAAGCACCGCACTATGAAGCAACCACAGCCTCTGCAGCAGGAGTTCGATCCCTGGCCAGCCAGGGAGAAACCCATATGGCACACCAGACCTCTCCTGTCTCTCCTGCTGCTCCCCTCAGCAGTGTATTTCAGTCAATCTGCCTGTTCTGCTCCCCACTCTGTCTCTGGTAAATCCTCTCACCCCCCTGCATCTCTGGCCTGTATGCATAAATAAATAAATCTTTAAAATAAAATATAATAAGATCTTCTTCAAAAAACTATATAAAACTGATGAAGAGAAGACGTAGTGGTCAGTAGTACATCGTATGCCCTTTTATGATATGGTATCACTTAGGGATATATACTCCTAGGCTGCTCCTTCTTACACACATTCACCTGAGAATTTCTGGTAAATAGGAGTTGATTTTAATGTCCTATTATGCTCTTCACACATTTTCTGTATTGCCAGAGGATCCTCACATAGAAATAAGAAATCCTCTGGTGAATTTGACTGGGGTTCTCTATAAGAAAAGAATTTGTGATTTCATAAATTTTTCAGGCCCTTCAATTTATCTGGAGAGTTATAGAAAGCATGCTGTGTAGCAGTACATGGAGCAGATCATCTTGAAAAATAATGCCATCTCCATAATGGGAAGGTTGCTATTTCTCAGTGGGGATGAGCTTTTTATGCTATATAGATATGGTCCTATTGCAGACAGCTGCTTGGAGGGAAAATCACATTCTTGGTTTCCATATTGCTTTGACTATGTATGTCAGTGACTAAGACTTTATTAATTATATTAAAAAAGAACATATATACTCACTAGTAAGGTTCTTATAAAACTGGACAAAGAAAGGAATTTCACTGTAAAATGTATCATTCTCATTAAAACTTCCTAATAAATCAAGGTATTAAAGGATTCTGAGATTGATAAAAAAATATGCTGTGTATGCTTTATTTTTTACATAATGGCACACAGGAGAGTAGTCTTTTGGATATGACTATTTATTACTTGAGGTTATGGGTTTTTATTTTATTGTCCCCAGTTAAGCAAAATAGCAGCCATATTTCTGAGCAGTCATTTTTTTCTAACAAGTTATCATTTATCTTTTGTTTGAATGTCACAATATGCATGTATGTTAAGAATTAAATACCATTTTCTACTTACTAAGTAGAGAGAAAGGTAATTAGTTACAGTAATTTAAGGATAGCATATTATTCATAGTTTTCCAGAGAAACAGAATCAATAGTATAAATACATATGTGTATATCCTGTGTGCACTGTGTTTTTTTATATATAAATTATATATATATTTTATAAAAATATATTTTATATGAAGATATGCTATATTTAGAGCAGCAATAATAGACTTACACTTGTTAATTAAAGGGAAGAGCAAGAGAAAAACATTTATTGCTATTTTTGTATAGACTTTATGTGACAATACATTCAGCAGATGTCTAGTTTTTTAAGAAGCAGTATCTGCTTCAGAACTGCTCTCCTTGCTACTGATCTCTCTGGGCCCTCCAATAATCCTTTCACAACACAGCAACAAAAATTTTGAACATTTTGAACATTTTTTTTAATGGATAGTTTGAAAAAATGGCAATCCTCTGCTCAGAATTTAATTGCATTCCATTATATCAGCTCAGAAATTCACCTTAAAATGATTGTCAAGGTCCTATATATTACAGCTCTCCAGTTTCTTTGTTTTCACTTCTAACTTGTCTTTGCTATTACAGATACTCATGCTTATGTCTCAAGTCCTTTGTACATGTTGCTTAATCTTGAAACACTGTACCCCTTCATATGGTTCCTTGCTTTCTTACTTAATTCTTATTTCTAATTAAGAGTCCCCTTAGCAATTGGGCTTTTCTGACCAGTCCTTGTCCTTACCACTATTATTTAAAAGGATTTAATAGGTGTGTTCCCTGTTCATTCCTATATCTCTTTGGAACTTTATTCCTCATAGTAAATTAGAACTTAAGATTTCAAAATATTTGGGACATTTGAGCTTAATTATAGAAATAAAAATTTATAGAAATATATTTTTATAGAAATATGAACATTTACTGTAATTCAATTTAATATGTAACCTTTATACCAAATAAGTATCATGTATTGGAAGCATGTAAATTTCTACCTTTGCACAGTCACTTGCTGTTTGACAATGAGTACGTGACCTAAATTTACTAACTTTGTTTTCTCAAACCTGAAATGATACTAAACTATTCTGAACATTCTTCTCTCTTATCCAATTAGTCAACAAGTAGCATTAAGATAATACTAGATGCCTCTTAATAAAATATTATTGTACAGAATTGTTTTTGTATAGTAATAGGTAAAATACTTGATACAGAATAAAATCTCCATAATCACAATTTTTAAGTATTTGTAATGAGTCAAAAAATATAGACTGTAATTTAGTTATCAAGTTTAGTAGATGTTTTATAGCAAGAGTCGTGTGATATTGTCTGTCCTTTTCATTGCCCTGAGACAGATAAAGTATTCAGTAATGATTCAGAATATGAGCCCTGGAGTGAGAGATAGAGATTTGATGTCGACTCTTGCACACACTGAGTAATTTAGGGGAAATGTTTTGTTTTACTTATTTAGATTTTTACTTCTCTTTCATTGTATTTATTTGTAACAGAGGTGGAGAAAATAGCACCTATATCATTTTATACCATCAGGATTAAATGAATCATTATAGCTAAAGTACTTAAAAGAATACTCATAAAAATATTCATTGTTAACTATTAGCATCCCTATATTTTGTTGGATTTAATTTCTACTCTTGCACAGTGCTTTAACTCTTTTGAAAGTAAATGTTATATAAATCTAAGGTACAACTAAACATGATATAGTTCATTTGATGACATTTGATAAACTCATCAAATGTTTAATACTTCTAATTGTTTTATTGTGAATTATGCTAATATGTATAATGAAAATAATTGTTATCATCTCTAATTACTAATGAATCTTTATTAAATGGAGAATTACCTTAGTATTGTTGACAATGAATTAGAGTGGACAAAGGACCTTTTAATTTTATTTTGCCATTCAGCACACATTTATTGATCATTTTTTGTGATTAACACTGTGCTAGAATTTGAGATTCAAAATAAATAATACAAAATAAAGAATATCAATAAGCAATGACACACTAAATCTATTGCCATTTGATAAAGGCAACATTTATTAGATGTGGAAAGTTATGAAGTAAAAAATCGTCAACATACTTCTCAAGGCAATCAGGCAAAGCTTCACAGAGAAGGCAACACAAGCTAATTTTTTAATAGGTAAGAGTTTTTTAAGCAGACTGAAGTAAAATAAATTGGAAACATAGGATAGTAACATGATTTAGTATGAATTAAAGTTACTACTTTATTGTTCGATTATAATATATACAGTAGGCAGAGCAAAAAGTGAGGCTTAATAACTAGAAAAGGACCATAATAAAGGGACTTTTAAGACTGGCAAGAGTTTGGATTTTATTTCCTTGACTGGGAATTGTTTAAACCATTAGAATCTATTTTGTATTAGAAAAGTTTTAGAAAAAATAATATACAAAAAAAAAAGAGAGCTAAAGACTGGAAATAGGAAGTAAAATTAGGAAGTAGGAAATAAAATTCATAATTAGTTTAATGCAAGTAGAAAATGGACAGAGAACATTAATTAAATTTTACTGAATGGAAAAAGCACCTTTTATGATTAGGTAACTATACTTGTCTCCTTGCATAAAATGTAGAATTTAAATATAATAGTTCAAGGGAGTTAAAACTATGACAAATACTAGTAACAATATTAGTAAAGTAGTTATTAATATTTTTAATTTTCTTTATTTTAAAACTGTATTTGCATAACTTATTTACTTCCATTTCAGATTTAGTTTTTTATAATATTTAGTTTTTTGTTTTTTTTAAAGAATTATTTATGCATACAAGAATTGGGGTATAGGCTGGAGGTGCAGGGGGTAAAAAGATTAGGATTCACCAGAGACAGAGTGGGGAGCAGAATAGGCAGATCTACTGAAATACACTGTTGAGGCGAGCAGCGGGCAAGACAGGTAGGAGAGGTCTGCTGTGTCATGTGGGTTCGCTCCCTGACCAGAGATTGAACTCATGCCATGCCACAGTGGCTGGTGATAGCTTGATAGTGCTGAGATTTTAATCCCTGCCTACCAGGGAAGCCCTATAATATATAGCTTTATGTCAGTTTTGGTTTTTTTTTGTTTTTGTTTTTGTTTTTGTAATTTAGAGAGTGGTTACAAAACTTAATTTTGGGAATATATTGCAAGTTTAGAATTTGGAGTTACTTTAGAGTACTGGAATATTTACTTAGCATTTTGTTAAAATGAAATTTTAATGGTGTATTTTGTCACTGTATATGCAGGAAGTATCATATGGAAAAAATAGTACTATTGACTGTAAAAATAATTATTTTGCTATCCATTTAGGAGATTCAAAAATTTTTACACATAGGAAAAAACAAATACATATAAATGAGAGAAATATTTTAACTTGCCATGAATGGCATGCATTTATCTTTTTTGATTGCTGAATAGTATTCCACTGTGTGTATGTATCACATCTTTTTGATTCATTCATCTAACTTTGGACATTTAGTTTTTTCCCATATCTTAAATATTGTGAACAGTGAAAACAGCAAAAAATTTGACTTGACAAATGTGCACCTTCCCAGCTGAGGTCAAACAAGATGATCACATTGTGTGTTTGTGTTTCAACTTTCATATTGTAAACAAGTGTCCTTTTTTGCAGTTTAAGGTCATATTTTTCACATTATTTTATTATTGCTTATGGTTTCACTATTTAAAATGGCCTCACACTTAGTGCTAAAGTTCTCTTTAGTGTTTCTCAGTACAAAAGGCTGTTATGTGTCTTATGGAGAAAAATACATGAGTTAGGTAAGTTTTCTTCATGTATTAGTTTCAGCACTGATGGTTGCGAGTTCAATGAACGAGTAAGACCTTAATTTATGTTAAGTGTCACTGTTTTAAAAGTTAAGTGATTTTAAACAGAACAACACATAAAACAATATTAATTACATATTAATATTAATAATGTTACATATTAATAATTTGACAAAATTGTTGTGACCAGAGGCTCCCAAGAACCTAACTCAGAATCTCCCTAGAAACAGTAGTTCAATATTGCTGATTCAGTGGTTACAACAACTTAACAGAAGTACCATGAATAATGAAAATTTACTGTGTTTATAATTCCCAGCTGGTAACTTTGACAATGTGAGATAGAAGATACAAAAACAGGGCCTCTCTGGTGGCGCAGCGGTTGAGCACTGGGCCATGAAGCTGCCTGCAGCCTCTGCAACGCTGGTTCAATCCCCGACCCCCCGGGAGGGGTCCACATGTCGCCCAGAACTCTCCTGCCACCCGCTGCTCCCCCAAGCAGTGTATTTCGTCAGTCTGTCTGTTCTGTTCCCTGCTCTGGCTCTGGTGAATTCTCTCACCCTCCCACACTTCTGACTATACCCAGTGCTTGTATAAATAAATAAATAAATAAATAAATAAATAAATAAATAAATCTTTAAAAAAAAAGATACAAAAACAACCAATGGTTTGCTTTCATATGTACATATATTCATACATACATAATTTGCATATATAAACTAAAGTTGAAAATTCCTGAACTGTGTTATATAAAATGGATAGAACAGACTAGCTACATATAATAGGTGTAAATTTTCCTAATTTCTTGAATAGTTAAAATAAGATATATGAAGTCAGAAATATAAGCTTCTAAAAATGTGTATATCTCATCGTTAATAACAAAAAAAAAAAAAACTAAGATGGTTGTAGCACCCTACACCCAGTAATCTCTTGCATCCTGGAATATAAATTTTGAATATAAATAAATAAGAAATTCATATGTATATGTAAAGAATTTCTTTAGCACATTGTGCTAAAAAATAAGAATGCTGAAAAAATAGATTATTAACTTGGGATCAGGGACTAAACATCGTGCAATAGAAAGTCATACTAAAATGCTATAGATAGTTAAATCTGAAAAACTAAATCTAGCTTTCTCTATAAATCTCCTATTAACCTAAAACAGATAATTTAATTTCCAATTCAGTTTAAATTAAAAACCTTAATTGAGTATGTACTAATAGCACATAGGTATTTATCCAGACCTCATATCACACAGAAAATATTATACTTATTTTTAGAAATAATTTGAAGTGGCTTTAAAGTCTTAATACATATAATTAGATAATGAGAGTTAATAATTATAGTGAATATAATCCACTAAATTTACACACATCACAGATCTTGTTTTTCCATGTTGTTATAATTGTAATCAAGTTTAGGTTTTTATTTTTGTATTATTTATAGGAAAAATAACTTTTCATTCACTTAAGAGATGTAACTAGTTTTGAGAGTTCTTGACACAAAAGCTATTCTTAAAATTTCAGATTATTTATTATTTAATCCTCAAAACAATTATATGTAGTAGATACTACTCCCTCACAATAAACTAAAATATACTCATCTGCCTATCTGAGACACTTTTCCTTCAAAGGAACTGAAGTAGCCCTTTTAAATTTAGCATTTGTAAAGGCATTAAGTGATTCTTATTAAGACAAGAAGTGTACTTTTATGGTAATTTGTATTACCTAACTTGATTAATACAACTGAATAATATATCATTGTAAATATTGTCAGAATTATTCTCAAAGAGGTGTAGTACATAACTGATAAATGTTAACAATTATTAATTACATTTTACATACTGTATTATAATTATATTTTTAACTCATGATAACAGAAATTAGTAAACACATCAGAGCTTCAATAAAGAACTGTTGAATTAATGAATAAATGAATTAATGAAAACTCTTATCAGATGGACCTAAAATAAGTAAAGAGACATAATATTTATTGAGTAACTAACTATATATTGTTGAACCCTGATCTCTGCCATGATGTTAATGCCTAATAATAATAAATAAAATGAAACTATAAATATATATACACACATATACACCCACATACATATATTCTATTACATTTCTGGTATGTTACTCTTAACCAGGGCTTTGTAGTTTTATTTTTTTCCTTTCACATCAAGTTTTTTTTCTTTTCTAATATTTTTTTTAACTTTTTAAAATTTTTTTTATTTATACAAGCACTGGGTACAGTCAGAAGCGCGGGAGGGTGGGAGAATTCACCAGAGCCAAAGCAGGGAACAGAACAGGCAGACTGATGAAGAAATACACTGCTGAGGGGAGCAGCGGGTGCGGCAGGAGAGGTCTGCTCGCCATGTGGGACCCTCGCGAGTGGCTGGGAATCGAACCCGCATTGCAGAGGCTGCGGGCAGCTTCGCAACCCAGCGCTCAACCCAGCGCTCAACCCCTGCGCCACCAGGGGAGGCCCCATTCACATCAAGTTTTTAACACCTCAGTTAAATAATACTACAACTAGAGAGATGTAGAAATTGAATTTTCATTTTTATAGGATAATGTTGATTGACAAGATGGTATATGTTTTAGGGTATGTGTTTATACCTCCACAAATATAAGTTATCACACCATGCCCACCATCAAACCACCAAAACACCAGTAATCAATTGCTTTTTTTGGTCTATATATTTTTTTAATTGAGAAAACTGGTTTACAACATTGCATATGACTCAGAGGTATCATATTGTATCCTATCGTCTCTCTCTTGCTTTGTTGCTCTAACTATGAATTCCAATAATATGTTGAATGTTATTAATATAATAATAATAATAATAATAATAGACAATAACTCTTCGGTTTTGTTTTTTTTAAAGATTTATTTATTTATGCATACAAGAGCTGGGGTAAAGGCCAGAGGTGTGAGGGGAGAGAGGATTCACCAGAGACAGAGTGGGGAACAGAACATGCAGATTGAGTGAATACACTGCAGAAGGGAGCAAAGGGCGAGTCAGGAGAGGTCAGCTGTGCCATGTGGTTAGCTCCCTGGGTGGGGATCGAACTCATGCTGCAGTGGCTGCAGATAGCTTCAGAGGTTTCATCTTAATGCCTTGCGCCATGAGGGAGGCCCTAACTCTTCAGTTTTTAAAGGAATTATATTAACAAAGTAATTATTTAAGATGCTTTGAATAATAAATGTTTCACATATCATGAACAATAATATAATTAAGTTGTGGTAATGACTCACCATTTAAATTTGACTGTCCTTAATCTTTTTCATTATTTTATTTAAAGACCTGAAGAATCTGAAAAGTAAAGTATGTAATCTTTTTCTAACTATGAAATATGCTTAAAAAATCTAAAATTGCTTGATATTATATATAAGATGGATTTTTGTCTTGAAACTTTTGGGTTTTTTACACCAGTTAGTCATTAATTCAATAGCTATAGTAAGGCATTAATTAATTGAAAATTTGGAGTCACATTTTCCTTTTATTTCCTCTTATGGGAAGAGTGATTTCCAGTCTGGATTTTTTTAGGAGGAGTAACAATTCAAGAAAAATGGAGTTCAATGACTGCAAGTGTGTGGAACATCACTATAACTCACATGATCATGTAGCTATTGTCTACTTATTATGTACCAAGGCAAAGTTTCTGAATTGCAATGCATATAGGTAGCCTCTAGTCATTGGTCAGTTTGTTTGGAAGAAGAATGTTATTTGTGGACTTTGTTGTAAGCATTTTCTGGAACATGAGGAGTTGGTTCACATTCTCAGTTGAAAAATACATATATCCCTTCTGAAGTTCTCATATAAATTAATTATAATTAATGACTAATTAGCCTCCTTATAACTATAATAGAGAGGCAAGATCAGGTGGTATTTGGAGATCTGAGTTCCTGTTCTGTCTGAATATTTATTACTTGAATTAAAGTAATTATCTTAATCTATGAGACTCAGCTTTTTCTTCTGTGTTTAAACAAAGAGAGTTCTC
The DNA here is from genome assembly GCF_964194135.1 of Talpa europaea. Classification (NCBI taxonomy): domain Eukaryota; kingdom Metazoa; phylum Chordata; class Mammalia; order Eulipotyphla; family Talpidae; genus Talpa; species Talpa europaea. The sequence goes on from NC_140076.1 coordinate 52,111,410, forward strand.
ATTTCAAGTTATATTCTTCATTGTTATATAGAAATTCCCTCCCGTTAAAAATAAATGATTTTATAAAATTATTACAGTTCAGTTTACATTTGGTTGCCTTTTAATGTGTTATTTACATTGATTATGACAGGAAGAACAACTTTCCTCACAAGATTTTTTTTTTATATATATATCATGATCAGGTGGGATTTATTCTAGGGATGCATAGATAGTTTAAAATACATAAATCTATGAATATAATGCATTATTCCACAAAAGAAAATATTAAAATCATGATATAAATAGATGCAGAGAAAGAATTTGACAACGTTCAGCACCCATTCATGATAAAAAATTAACAAAGAGGTGAAGGACTTATACAATGGAAACTACAGATGTTATTGAAGGCTGTAGGTTGTGCATTAGGGAAATGGAAAAATATTCCATGCTCACAGTAGGGAGAATAAATGTAGTCAAAATAACTATTCGACCAAAAATAATATATAAATTTAATGCAAGTCCCACTAAAATACCAACCGTATTCTTCAAATAAATTGACCTAACATGTTAAAATTTATATGGAATCATAAAGACCTCAAATAGTAACTATTATTATTTTTTCTTTTGGGAACAACAAGCATTTAAATATGATGTCTTTTTTTTTCAGATTCTGTATTTATTTTAATTTTCTTTTTTTTAATAATAAATTTTATTTTTTTATTCCCCATACAATTGCAACCCCCCCATTCTGACCCCAATCCCTCCCCTCCCGCCCCCGCCCCCCTAAAAGTGTCTCTGGTTCATAGTTTTTTGTTGATTTTGATTTTCACTTTCTTATAGTTATTCATTTTCCTGGTCCCTTATTTCAGTTTTCTAGATCCCTGCTATGAGTGAGACCATCCGGTATTTTTCTTTTTCTTTTTGGCTTATTTCGCTGAGCATGATCCCTTCCAGCGCCATCCATGTTGCTGCAAATTGCATGTGTTTATCTTTTTTGAATGCTGAGTAATATTCCATGGTATATATGTACCACATCTTCTTGATCCAGTCATCTCTTTTTCGGCATTTGGGCTGTTTCCAAAGCTTAGCTATTGTAAATAGTGCTGCTATAAACATAGGGGTGCAGGTGCTCTTTGGAATTGATGTTTCTGTGTCCTTTGGGTAAATACCTAGGAGTGGAATTGCTGGATCATATGGAAGCTCTATGTTTAGTAGGTCCAGAAATCTCCACACAGCTCTCCACAGTGGTTGGACCAGTTTGCACTCCCACCAACAGTGCAGAAGAGTTCCTTTTTCTCCACATCCTCGCCAACATTTGTTGTTGCTAGGTTTTTTAATATGTGCCATTCTCACTGGTGTAAGATGGTATCTCAGTGTGGTTTTGATTTGCATTTCCCTGATGACAAGTGATGTTGAACATTTTTTCATATGCCTGTTGGCCATTTGCATTTCCTCTTCAGAGAAGTTTCTTTTTAGCTCTTCTGCCCATTTTTTGACTGGATTATTTTCTTTGTTGTTGTTGAGTCTCATCAGCTCTTTGCAGATTTTTGTGATCAGTCCTTTATCATTAGTGTTGGGTGCAAAAATGTTCTCCCAGTTGGTGGGGTTTCTCTTTGTTTTTGTTATTGTCTCTTTTGCTGTGCAGAAGCTCTTTAATTTGATGTAGTCCCAGCTGTTTATCTTTGCCTTCACTATCACTGCTTTGGGTGATGTGTCTGTAAAGATGTCTTTGATGTGCAAGTCCCGTAGTGTTTCGCCTATATTTCCTTCTATGTATTTTATGGTTTCAGGTCTTATGTCTAGTTCTTTAATCCATTTTGAGTTGATTTTTGTGTATGGTGTGAGGTATTGGTCAAGCTTCATTCTTTTGCATGTAGCGACCCAGTTTTCCCAGCACCATATTTTTTAAGATCCACCACATGCAAAAGTTAATTTTAATCCCATTTTGGTATCCTTCTAGCACAAAAAAAAAAATGGAAGGCTGTAGGTCAATTTTTAATTATATTTCTTACTTTAATATATTTTTCTCATTGTATTTGAAGAATTTAGCAATTTTAAGAGAATAAAAAGTATGTAAATTCACTTAAGATTGTCTCTTCAGATTTAACTTAAGAAAACTATTTAGCAAGTCAAAATATTATAAATTTATGTAAACTATACAATTAAGTAGCAAAAAAGAAAATGACAAGTTTTGTATTAAAATAGTTAAAAGGTCATTTTTCTCTGAAGTTTTTCTAAATTCAGACAAAACAAATTAACAACAGTATAAACAAAGTAAGCATAGTATTTAAAATTTTCCAGGATGAATTTTAGATTTTGACTGACTGAAAATAACTTTTTGTGAATATTTATTGAATGCTATGTTTAATTTCCCTGAATGCAGAAACTTAACTGCTTTCATTTGCAGTTTGAAATACTTTTGGAGAAAACATCAGTGATTACGTGAAAGGAATAAAGAGCAAGAGAATATTCTTTTCATATCAAAATTGTTTCCGTGTAAAAGATGTTGGTTGACATTGCTATCCTACAATTTGTTATTTGTCTCTTTTTTATGGGGGTGTAAATAGGGTAATTATTTTTGAATAGTCATTTCCCAATTAAAATCATGTGATGTAAAATTTATCTTAGTGGTTTGGAAGACTTTGTGATAGGGGACATGAGCCCCATAGCAATGTTAGGAAGGAGACCCAATGTAGACCTTTCAGAACTAACTTAACTACCTAGTACCATTTTTACTTTTCCCCTCTGTAACTCACCGTGATCACAGACTTCCTGATATACAGAGCACTGAATGTTTCTTCTGTCTCACAGCTTTTCTCTCACATTTTGTTGCTTTAAAGCCCTCTCTTATTTACTCTGCATTTTGTGTAAGTTTTAGGTGGACAAGGACCTTGCTGGAGTGTACCAGCCTGAGGATATATATATATATATATGAAGAGAAAGAAGGGCATGTTAAAGTTCATGGATGATTATTCCAGATGGTTAGCTCATCAGTGGAATGTGGGCTATGGGACACCAGGGTCTCTATCATCATTTCACTTTGCTCTCCAGCACCAGAGCAGTAACTCCAGAAGCCTGTACTAACTTCCCTGAGTAAAGTACTTTCAGATTTTTATGGCCTGTTGGATAATGAAGATTGGCAATATGCACTTTCTAATTAAAATCAACAATGTATGTTTTGCTTGAAAAATCAGCATAGTATAGAAAATGTTTATATATCCTGAGCAACGAGAAACTGGGATTGTGATAAAATATTTTAATCCAGGGTTGACTATTACATTGCATAGCATTCAGTATCACTTGAATCTTACTACATAACAAATTGCTCTTTCTACATAACAAAATTGTATATCTAAACTAAAACTGTACTCTAACATTAGAAAAGTGAATCTTATCATTTCTCAAAAGTTGAAAGAGTACCTGAAAATGGCTTGTTCATATATTCAGGAATCTCGGTGAAAATAGACCCCAAAGATAAACATGTTAATGTACATTATTCCTCTTTTACAATAGAGAGTACCTTTACAGAAGTAGGCCATAATTAATAGCTCATATTGAATTGATAAAATCATAATTTATATGTATGTTTGAATATACAAAGAAAAAAATCATTATTTCCAGTGATGACCTAGATATTATTACAGGTATTCAAATTGTATTTAATTCAACATCTTTGTGCTTAGTTTTTTAATATCCAAGATCTCACTTTAAAAGATTCACTTTCAGCATTTTCTTTTGCTTACCATCACTCCCAATTCTTACCATTAATAATTTTGCTTCCTACGAAGTATGTGGAGTGACTTTCTATTATCAATGAAATTCATATGGACTCTTCAGAACTCATTTTATTCACCTCTTCCATTCTTCTTTATTAAGTCTATTCTATTCTCAGTAAATAAATCTCTTTGCTGTTAAAAATACCATACATCCTGGGCCTCCCCGGTGGCGCAGCGGTTGAGCGCTGGGTTGCGAAGCTGCCCGCGGCCTCTGCGGCGCCGGTTCGACCCACATGGCGCGCAGACCACTCCTGCCGCCCGCTGCTCCCCTCAGCAGTGTACATCGGTCCTTCTGCCTGCTCTGCTCCCCGCTCTGGCTCTGGTGAATTCTCTTACCCTCCCGCGCTTCTGACTGTACCCAGTGCATGTATAAACAAAAACAAACGAACAAATAAATAAATAAATAAAAACATGAAAAAAAAATTAAAAAAAAAAATACCATACATCCTGCTTTCAGATTTCAGATACATTTGTTCTCCTTCTTAAAACATGGTAGTACTATAGTGCTCATGTTTTCTATTTCATGTTTTACAAAATACATTTGCGAATATCATTTTATTTCATATCTTCTTGCTACCTTCCAATTCTCCCTATATTCTCATTATAAGAAACTTCTCTAAAATTCAAACCTTTTCTGCTTTTTTCTGCATTCAGAAACTGTTAATGAATTCTCATTGCCTAAAAGGACTGATCTTCTTAGTTGTCTTTCCAAGACCTTTACCATCATCCTCCAAACTGTCTCTCCAAGTTAACCTTCATACACAGCTTTCACAAGCACTCCATGTTGCAGCCATGCCATGTGTTGATATACCCCAAATATAACCCAGTTTTTCCCATTTCTGCACCATGGCTCACAAATTTCTGCTGAAATATACAGCAATTTCCTTCCTTTATCCTCTTATCATGCTATTCATATTCAATACATTCTTCTAGAAATATGACTTCCTTTGTAAAAGTTTTCTCTGATAAGGGAAACCATAATGAATTGATACTCTCTACTCAAGACTATCTCAACTATTATATATATGTATATATTTTAGCAAGAACTGCACCTTGATAAATGTTCATTTATGTGTTAATTTGTCTTTGTAGATTTTCACCTCCTTGAGAATAGAAACGTTGTTGTATTTGGCCATATTTCAGTATGTCTATATTTTTCTATATATAGTTTGAGAATAAATGTTTGTAAAATTTGGTGAAAACAAATATATGACAGATATATCTTTATCCCGTAACTATCTGGGCTGAGAAATGAAAACCTAGCTACATAGTCAGCTGGCTATTTTTCAAGACTATACTGTATACACCTCTTAATACTCTTTCATCTTCCTGCCCTGTAGATGTCTTTCTGTTGTTTTCCTTAGATGGCAGAAAAAGAGCTTCCAAGGTTAGATAACTTCATACTTGTGTGGTAACAGGATGAGATTCATAGAAACATAAGGATGGGTAATGACCTAGATTGTTTCAGTCATCTATTTCCCCCTTGATTCTCCTCTGCCCAGCTCTGCAAAATGGAGTGTATTTTTCTTATCATCCAGGTTAACAAAAACAATTGATAAATGTAAAAAAAAAAAGAAAGAAAGAAAAAATAAATAGGTCTTGTGATACAATTGAAACTAGTTTCTGTTACTCTCCGGCTAAAAGTATTACTTAAAAATTTATCACAGCACACAGCTTTGTAAATATTGTTTTTTCAAGGCCAGGCTATAACACAGTTATGGCCATGGTAATGATTGGTAACATACCTTATTCAGATACCTAAGAAGATTTTTCAATGTCACCTTCTCTCCAAGGAAATCTAATGTTCTTACCTGAATGGATTACAATGTAGCATAGACATAGTTGTCCATTAGAATTGCATAGAAAGTAAGTTAAAATATACACTAGAGGGCCTCCCTGGTGGCCTCACTCCTCCTGTCTCACTCCCTGCTCCCCTCAGCAGTGTATCTCGGCTGATGCTCCTGTTCTGCTCCCCACTCTGTCTCTGGTGAATCCTCTCACACCCCCACCTCTGGTCTACCCCAGCTCTTACATGCATAAATAAATAAATATTTAAACAAATAAAATATACACTATGAGTAGTCCACACTAAAAGATCCTTAGTGTATTATAGTTAAAAAAAAATAAAAACACCCCTTTTGATCTAAATGCAAGCAATCCATGAACCAGATTTAGTAGTTTCCTTCTGTACATCTATATGAGTAAAATTGTATGCTGCTGAATAATAAGGTAGCCTTACCAAATTTATGTTTAAAAACAAAGAATCAAATCTCACTTCATTTATAAAACTCTATCCTATTTATTCCTTCATTTATTCTCTTTGCCATTCTCCCTAAAAAGAAAATAAGCAAGCATCGTTTTGTTCAGACTAGTGTGTGGTAAATGTACCATAGTTCTTACTCTCTATCGTTCACAATATAGTTACAGAACCACACAAATTAACAAGAAAAATTTTGTTGCCACATATTCTATAATAGATATGTAAGAAGTCATTAGGGAAACAATAAATTCTCAAGATATCACACAACATCAATAATTGTATTAATAATAATAAACACAGTACTTTTAGAGTGGTGAATTCTTTTTGTACATGAACTCATCAAATTCAGAATAGTCCTGATATAGGTACTACTGTTTTCCCCTCTATTAATAAATGAGAAAATGAGAGGAATGTGGTGCAAATAAGCCTTGAATGGTGGAATAAGGACTTGTATTCTTGATTCAGAACTCTGCTCTCAGTCAAAATAACAAATATTTATGGAGGAAGCAAGATTTGGGTATATACAGAAGGGAAGGAAAAATAATTTTACAAAAAGAAAAGAAAATGTGAAAGGCAAATGTGAAAGCTATGGAAGCTTTTGACAAGTTAGTCATTAGAGTTAGTCTGTGGTAGTGGACGTGAAAATGGATATAAATACAGTGACAATCTATCTTCTATCTTCATTCGTTGATTGCTTTTCTAGTCGACAAATTTCATAACTTGTAAACTTGCTGTATTATTCTGGACAGAGCATGAATCACTGATAAGATCCTCCTGGACAACTTTGAAATTTTTCATTACCTGTATAGTTCATAAAGAAAAAATTAGTAATGCTAATAATTATTAGCAAAGTACACATCTTATTAGAATGGCTTAGTAATGTGTATTACTAAATGTTGACCTAAAGGACTATATTGAATCTTAAATGGCAGGAATTAGTTCCAAGAGCAGTATTATTTTATGTAATCCCTTATTTTGGAGGCTGAAACATGAGTGTTTAGTTTAAGTATTGGATGATAGGAAATTGGACATAGTTGATAGAACCTTGGTTATAGCAGTATTAGCGTTCAATTTAACTTTGACAAATTAAATAAATACTTAGCTTTATAGTAGATGACTAGAATGAATTCAAATTGTACTTTGTATGTAAGAGAAAGAAAATGATGGAACATTACTAGCTAAGAGTAATATTTTTAAAAATATCTGAGAGTCAAGATGAGCTTAGTTTGAAACATAGCTGGGATTACCTTCTCTCAAATCAGCTTTGAGCAACAAAGTTAGAAAAATAGCTTCATAGGTGCCATTTGTACTAGTCAATACTATTTTTTTTAAGTTAAGCATTATTTACAAATGATTTTTTGCCATCAATTATCATATTATTACACTCAGGAATGTGTGAGGGAGATATGTATCTCCATTCTTAAACAGCAGATTTTAACTTTTATTGTGAACTTTGGACTGCTTGCTTTTCTAGAATTGGGTTGGCAAATGATTCATGTGATATTTCCAGCAGTGAAATCTGCAAAGTATCCTACTCAATGTGGTTTCTTAAACAGTTAAATCCTCTGCAATCAGAGAACTCCCACTGAACTAGTGATTATCTGTATGATATATTCCAATGTACTGAGCAACTGTGTAAAGATCATGTGGATTGATTGTTCATTTTACTAACTTCTTAAAAGGATTGAGTGGAAAAATTACACAGTGCACTGTTCATTGTACAAAATCTGCTTTTTGTTAAAAGCAGAATGTCTTAGAAGAATGTGGGATTTAGAAATGTAATTTTCATTAAATGTTAGAACAGATTTTCTTATTTGGGAAAACATCTATGAAATCAGAGGGTGAATCTAATTCTCTAAAGGAAATTTCACTTTATAGGCATTTTAGAAATATACTAGAAACTGCGATCATTTGATATCTAAAAATTGGTCTGGAAAAAGACTGAAAGGATATATGTCTAACATGAATATAACACCATGACTTTAAAATTAATACAAATGTATGTATTCCTGATTATAATTTTACTTGTTCCAGACTTTGAAAACTGCTTTGTGATAAAGATTAAAAACTTCGCAATAAATGTTATCTTTATAGAAATATAGATTATTTATAGCCCATAAATTTATGTTATAATTCTTATCTATATAAATATTAAATGATAGCTAACATGATAATTGAAATATCATTTACAATGAACATTTATTTTATATATGTACATGTATCTTTGTATATATCTTTGTGTGTGTATGTGTGCTTGTATGCATATGTATACCAAAAACATCAATGGGTGCTAATAATACAAATTGCAGGATCAACTCCCTTAAGACTTACAATAGTGGAAGGTGATGCTGTTTATCAAGTCAAGGTTCTATAGGCTTTTCTACAAGTTTTACTATACTTAGGAAAAGAAAGAGAGAGAGAAGGATGTAGATAAAGATGAATACAATGCCAATGCTTCTTTGAATATTATTTCATTAATTCTGGTATTTAAGACATAGTAACAATATAGTGATAGAAGTACTCTGCAAAGTGAAATTTCATGATAATCCCCTTGCTTTATTTCATGTTGCCCTAATTATGACCTTCTCCATAAGAAACTAAATTGTAAAGAGCAAAGCTTTAAGCTTTATTAAAATGACACAGGGTTCAACTATTTGAGAAATACAGCTTTACCATTCAAAAATCTCTGATCACTCTTTCATCCATAAATATCTCGATTTCTTTTTTGATACCTTAAAGATTTCTATGTCTTTTAGTATATTTTACACTCAATAACAACTATTGATGGAAGGTCAGCCAAGGTTTCCTAATAGCAAGAGTAATCTGTATCTAAAACTCTTTGAATGTGTTATTATTATCTCTAGCATTATAGTGTAGAAAGGGAGGCACAGAGGACTTGCCCATTCACACACAAAACGTTAAGAAAAGCCTGGCTCCTTTGTCTGGAATCGTATTTGCTTATGAGTAGGGTTAACAAAGCTAAAATACAGGTCCAAATGTCCTATGGAATTCAAAGCTTTCTCTAATACTTTCTGAATTTGCAGTAATGCGTTTTTCTTCTTTTTTCAAGTGTTCACTTCTGTGTATTTAGAAATACAGTTATTTATCCATGCCACATCAACCAGTGTCTCTCACTTGATTTCCACAAGGCAAAAACAACAGATTTGTTGTGGTAAAGTGGGAGCCTAAAGTTAATGAGGTAAAGCCAAATATTTCAAATGCAAAATAAACATTAACAGTCCAGAATAAATGTTGAACTCCTTCACCCCAAGAAAATAAGTGTACACTGTATGTTCCCTTAGGCAATCAACTTGGTTTTATCATGTTGGTTTTCTCAGCCCTGCCCTCTTGTGAAAGAAATGTGTCATGCAAAGCAATTCTTCCCACCCATTTCCTTCTTGGCCTCTGTTGTTGCCTTATCTTCAGATTGTATGTTTTAAAATCTCAATTTACCTAACTTTAAGATTTTTTTTTCAGGCAAGCACTTCACACTAGAGGACTCTAAGACTAGCAGTCAGGGTGATTCATTTTTGAACAACTTTCTCTAACCCTTACTAGGTGCTCATTATTTATGAGGCACAATGTTTTTAAATACTGTTTTGTCATTTTCTTTATTTTCCCTTGAGAAGGCTTTTTATAATTCTCATTTCAGAGATTAGTAAACTAAGTTCCAAGAAAATTAATTTGCTTGTCCAAAATGGTTTTATCCAAGGTTTTAAAACCATTAAGTGCAACAGTGCATATTCCAGCTCAGATTCTAAAGTCCAGAATCTTTCCAATTTTCCACTGGTGTTTCTCATTCAGATCATCATATTCTTGAATTCATTATTTATTTATAGTATTTTGTGATTAAATGCTTTGCCTCTATAGAGTTTGCATTGCTCCTTAAAAGAGGTCAGTTGGTACCTGTTTCTATAAAAATAGAATGGATGGCCATTTTGCCTACTCAAATATAACAATAAATGAATGCTCATAGATCTTTGTGCCATTTTTAAAGTTACAAAACAGAAAAACTGTGTCAGAAAGAAGAGTGAATTGCTTTGTTTTCTTTCTGTTAAGTAAATATACATTAAAAAGATAATTTAAATTCTGAATCACTTTTCTGAATTTATAAGACATTGTGAGTGGGAATACCATCATTTTATCAATAAATAAAATCATTTGAAATAAATATATATTAATATTTATTTTAACAGCTTTTTGAAGTGATAAATATAGATGGTTATGACCCAAGGCCAATTCAATCTCTATATGTAACTTGAGAATTTCTGAATAGATTAATTTATGTATTTCATCCAATGAAAACTCCCTCTAAATTATAAGGGATTGGAGCTTATAACATTTGCCATCAAGAAAATAATTATTCTCTAGCTATTCAATAAATATATGCATTGTACCATCCCAATATATATCTTCTTTGGCAATAGGCTGATTTCATGAAAAGGCCCTAAAGGCTGGATAGAGGTGACTTTTGAAAAAATAAAAAATTACATGTAACTATCTATAAGGTCCTATACCTGATATACCTAATCTCCTTATCTCATGTCACTGGAGAAGGCAGAGCTGAATCAGTATAATCAGTATACCTTTGTCTACTCTGCCTTCCCTGGTAACCTCATGAAGTGATTTCCACTTTCTTTCTTTGGAAATCTTTCTTCTTTTTTTTAAGATTTATTTATTTATGCATACAAGAACTGGGATGTAAGCCAGAGGTGCAGGGGTGGAGGGTGAGAAGATTCACCAGAGAGAGTCGGGAGCAGAACAGGCAGGTCTACTGAAGTACACTGCTGAGGGGAGCAGCAAGCGAGACAGGAGAGGTCTGCTGCATGTGGGTTTCTCCCTGGCAGGCCAGGGATCAGGGTTTGAACTTGTGCTGTAGTGGCCAGTAATAGCTTGACAGCGCTGTCTTTAACCCCTGCACCACCAGGGAGGCCCCTCCTTGAAAGTCTTTCTATATTAGCAATTTAAGATGGCTTTGAAGACACGTGGGTGATGCTTGGTCACATATATTCAGGAGACATTCAAATTATTATCAAATTTCATTTTTATTTTTCTTTCTTATCAATCTGATACTTGATTGATTATTTGCTAGTATAGAAGAACAGAGGGTATAGGATGATTTCCTTTGCACCCCCACCCCCCCGCCCTGAAAGGTATGGCTTTGATCACAAAGTGGACATGTGTCATTTGTAAAATGTAACTTTTTGATGCTTAGGTTTCTAATCAGTATCACATTTTTATAGGCATTCATTCCTCCTGTTCATATTTTTGGAAAAAAAAATCTATGATAATAAAATGGCGTTTTATGACTAAATTTCCATTTCTAACACAAAAAAGTCCCTTTTCCAATAATAAGGATAGGATCTAACTGCATTTCAGTGATATATAATATCAATACTGATTTCCATAAAAGTTTAGCACCTGATTAAGCTAGTGGAGCTTTTGAAGATTTGTTACTATTTAACATCTACCCAAATAATATTTATGGCTATTTAGACTATAATTATTTAATTCATAAATTAGGTTTTTTCTCAACTTTATTTCTTAGGTTTCTTATTCTGTAACATAGGTTTCCTTGTTATCAGATATCAGTTCCTCAAAATATGTATTTATAGAATACAACTATAATTCTTCAAAAACATATTTCATTTCAAAATCATTAAACACCAATTGTATTTAATCAAAACCAGAAGTAATCTGGATCAAATTTGATAGTAATTTTTTGTGAAGAGTAATTATTTTGCCCATGATAGTTAAATTTGATTTTCTTCCGTCTGTCTTATAATAACTAATTACATAAGGCTAGTAGAAATGATCAGTTGTAGAAAAAACAAAAATTACTCTCAAGATAGATTACCCATTAAAATTCAACTAAAGGCTCTTAAGGAACAAAACCCAAATACTAAGTGCCCTTTAATGATGTTGAATTAAAGCCTAATATATAACTTTATAAATGGAAAATATTTGGGAATAGTCTTGGTTTCTTAGTAATATATTTTTGTTATGTTTTAGTCCTCTATTTCTCTTCTGAGAAGTAATCTGCATAATACAGTTCATACATGCTAGAATTTTGGTGAAGAATTTCTTTTATAAAATCACTATTTCATATAATAAGTACTTTTAATGTATTAAAATAAATTTACTATTAAATATACAAATGCTAACAAGATAATTTTCAAATACAGTACTACTGCAAAACATATTTAAATAATTTGTTTTGGCTTTTAGATATGGCAAAAATAAACTAACTTGATTATAAAGAACACACCATTGACTTAGCTCATTTAATCTAGTGCTAATGAGATGTAAGGGGAAGTAGGATGTGAATAATTTATATTCACTTACACTGTCCTGGGTTCAATAAAATATCATTTATTTGTGAGAGGACCTTTGATAATTTACCTTTCTCATCTTCAGTTTGGCCACTTTTTTGGTAAGAATTACATAAGGAAGTATATTTACAACATATGGCAATTACAATAAAAACTACATCAGTAATACTAATATACTTATATTTTCAAGATATTTTAACATCATCTTAATAAAGTACTGGCTATTTTCATTTTACTTGTTTTGATACTTTATAAAATATATTACAGGCATTTTTCCTTACTAATATACATTAAAATGTTTAAATTTTTTGTTACAGAATTATTATCAAGAATATTATTGATTCTATCTTTTTACTCACAAGCAAGAGCAGAAAGAGAATTCTTAAAGACTAAATAATGCCCTTATTGTGTTATTATAATATAAACAATGGTTTTCTTGACTGGTTAATACAGATTCTGGTCTGAATATCTCAGCTAATATCACTGGCATATGTTTAAAAGCTTGGACATTCACTTGTTCAATACACATCTATTAGATTTCTCCTGTCTGACAGAAAAACAAAGGACAATAAGATTTAGCTCTGTAATCATCCTCTCTTGATGTTCCAATGTCTTTATTCTCTCCCTTATTCAAAACCAATAGGAAGGTTCAAAATAAGTAGAAATTATTAACTCTTAAAAGGTCACTGAAAAAATTTAACCTAGAACATAAAACACAATATTAATTAATTAATAATTATAATGTTCATATTTTTGCATAATGCTGTTTATTTCACTAATCTTTGATACAGTGTTTTATTTATTTATTTATTTATTTTTTAGGTAGAGGCATGTTTTATTTATTTGCTTGTTTGTTTGTTTGTTTTGTTTATACAAGCACTGGGTACAGTCAGAAGCGCGGGAGGGTGAGAGAATTCACCAGAGCCAGAGCGGGGAGCAGAGCAGGCAGAAGGACCGAAGTACACTGCTGAGGGGAGCAGCAGGTGGAAGGAGAGGTCTGCGCGCCATGTGGGATCCTCCTCTGGTGGCCGCGGAGCAGCCGGGGATTGAACCGGTGCCGCAGAGGCCGCGGGCAGCTTCGCAACCCAGTGCTCAACCACTGCGCCACCGGGGAGGCCCGATACAGTGTTTTAAACTTATGAATAGTCTTTAGATCAGACCAGATAGAAATAAATTGTCAGCTATATTTTAGAGGTACTCTTAAATCTGTTCATTCTCTGTCTCACTTTCTTTCAAGTATTTGAGGTAGCATCACTTTATAGTTAATAGCATGCGTTATCTAAAAATAAACATCTTTTAATTCAGATTGCATTATACCACCTATACCTTGGCTAAGTTGCATGTTAATTGTGCAGGCTTGTATTTATCCATATACTGAATAATAATTATAATTATAAAATCTTCATGAAGATGTTATGGAAAATTAAATATTACACTTACAGAAAAGCACATAATTCAATTTCCTGCATTTTTGCATCTACTTCCTGGAACACTTGCAAAATACTCAAGGCATTTTATCAGAGAAAATTTTCCTAGCCCCATTTTATTTTTTTAATTTTATTTTAATTTATTGTTGTTTTTTTTAATTTATATATTTTTTGTTTTTATATATTTCTTACATCGTTTTTTCATTTTTGCACAATATATGCATTTTCATCTTGGTTGTATTCCCCATACAATTGCACCCCCCCTTATTTTGACCCCAATCCCTCCTCTCCCCACCCCTCCCCCCATAGTGTGTCTCTGGTTTATAGTTGCTTGTTGATTTTGATTTTTTCTTTATTATAGTTATTCTTTTTCCTGGTCTCTTATTTAGGTTTTCTAATCTCCTGCTATGAGTGAGACCATCCGGTATTTTTCTTTTCTTTCTGGCTTATTTTGCTGAGCATGATCCTTTCTAGATCCATCCATGTTGCTGCAAATTGCATGAGTTTATCTTTTTTGATTGCTGAGTAATATTCCATTGTGTATATATACCACGTCTTCTTGATCCAGTCATCTAATTTTGGGCATTTGGGTTGTTTCCAAAGCTTAGCTATTGTAAATAGTGCTGCTATAAACAGGGGTGCAGGTGCCCTTTTGAATGAATGTGTCTGTGTCATTTGGGTAAATACCTAGGAGTGGAATTGCTGGATCATATGGAAGCTCTATCTTTAGTAGTTTAAGGAATCTCCATACAGCTTTCCAGAGTGGTTGGACCGGTTTGCACTCCCACCAGCAGTGCAGGAGAGTTCCTTTTTCTCCACACCCTTGGTAACATTTGTTGTTGCTAGTTTTTTTTTTAATATGTGTCATTAATAATTATAATGTTCATATTTTTGCATAATGCTATTTATTTCACTAATCTTTGATACAGTGTTTTAAACTTATGAATAGTCTTTAGATCACTGGTATAAGATGGTATCTCATTGTAGTTTTGATTTGCATTTCCCTGATGACAAGTGAAGTTGAACATTTTTTCATATGCTTGTTTGCCATTTGCATTTCCTCTTTGGAGAAGTTTCTTTTTAGTTGTTCTGCCCATTTTTTTGTCTGGAATATCCCCATTTTAAATCACATCTTCCGCTTTCTCACCTCCCTTCAACAAATCCCAAATAAATTGGCCATACATTAGGAAACAAAGTCAGTGGATTTGGCAGATTTCCTACCATTTTACAGGGTCATTTCCACTAATAGTTCTCAAGATAAATGTTATTAAAGTAAAACCTCTTTTCAAAATTTAGAAAATGTTGAATGAAAACATCAATGAAACCAGAGTTCTTAGGGTACAGAAACCTTAGTAGTCAATTTGGTATACTTAATGGTCTTATAATCTTTGTCAGAAATATTTTTAATTAAAGCAATTTTCAGTCAGATAGGATATTCTCATTTATCAACATAATGCATTTTAAACTGAAGGCCACTCTTACTGTGAGAATTAACTGATTAACTGGAGGGTTTGCATTGTAAATAATTAGTTAGAAAAGTGCAGTGGTGCAAATCAGTATCTTGGTGCAGAGACTATCCATGGGGGACTAAACCATAACAGAGCTGTCATGCTACAGAAAGATAGGAGTATTGCTAACTTGTGTCGTTAATTTATTTTATATACTTTTATTTTAATATTGAATAACTCATAAATGAAGAAAATGAAATTTTACTTAATATACTGTATTGAAGTTTTAACTGGAAAACTATTCATGACACTTTTGAGGGGGTGGAAGAAGTATCAGAATTATTGAAATGCTCTATTTTTGGTCAATGTTTAGCAAATATGTACCACATTGCTGTTTTGTTTTATAATTTATATGCTAGTTCTTTTCTTTCAAATTTTTGCATTTTTAAGGTAAGATGACGTTATAAATTAGGTGGGAACTTTACTTGACCATTGGATTATGGTTATTCCATGGCCGCTCATATAACATGTTTTCTCTTGCATTTGAAGAGAACTATCTCATACTCATCAATGGTTTTCTAGTTATCACTTTTAATAACTTATTATCTATAGAGTCTGTTTCTGACAAGATTTTCCAAACTTTTTCCTGCATTATATTCTAATATTTTCAGCAAATCAGTAATGGATTTTTTTGCAAAGTAGTTTTAGTCTTCCATTTGTTTGTCTCTGATACTTAATAGTTGAAAATCTTTTTTAGTTATCTTTTACTATTGATACATGACAGATTACTTGAAATTTTGATGAGGAAAAGAGAAGTGCTCATTGGATCTGTAAAGAAAGGTGGCATATTTGCTCCATGATCTCTCTGGAGTCAGCAGAGTTTGATGCATATGGCTGCAGATTGAAATTATCTGTGCACTGTCCAACATAGTCATTATTTATGCTTAAATCTATATTAATTAAAATTTAGGTTAATAATTCATCTCTCTAATTACACCAGACATTTTAAATGCTCCATAACCACTGGTGGCTAGTGTCTACCCTATTGGAGAACACATAATGTAGATCATTTCCATAATCACAGAATGTTCTTTTGTACATTACTAATCTAGAAGCATCTTCACTTATTTGTGTAACACCTGACCTGGAATGACCAGGTTGGCAAAGCTGAGATTATTGACTGAATTTGTGACAGTCCCATGCAGGATACTTAGAACATGACAGCTGACTTTTGAGAGAGAGCTTGAAATCCAACCGCAGAGATAAACTTAACAGAACTGCTGAGTGCAAGCGTGAGAACAAAGGGTATAGTGGACCTATGGACTATGATGGAGGATTACTAGGGCTTTGGAGGTGGGTATGGTGTGATAATATATCAATATTTTAATATTTATAGAGGTATAAGCCTATAATCCTAAAACATCTACAGTATTGTAAACTAAATGTACCTCAATAAATATAATAAAAACTTCATAAGCAATTGACTAATGATATGTGTGAAACTTTATCAATTTATCTTTGTTTCAATAATTTGTTTATATAATTGAAAGATGAGAATCTGGTTTCTTTTCAAAAGTCTTCCTGCTATTAATGTGTTTGTCATAAGTTTAAAATATATGTATATATATAACTGAAAGAGTAAATATAGAAACTATGACCAAAAGTTTTAGCAAGACTGCATTAGAAAATCAAGTTAAAATAGAAATATTAATAATCTAAATAAATAAATACTAAATGCAATCAATATTTAAGTATATATAAAGTATGTTAACAAATATATGAAAGAAAATCTAGTTAATATATAAATTGAATTTTCCATGACGAGTTATATATGACATAAAATCTATGATCACATTATTAATAATGTATGCAACTTATCATGTGCTAGACAATCTTATCAGTGCCTCTATGTATTATTTCATTTAACTCTAACAAAAACTACATATGCATGAAGATGTCAATTTATTATTCAGAAATATTTTCTCTAAGTATTTCTACAACCATGGGAAAAATAAGTATTACTCCAAAAACCTTTCTAGAAATATTAGTATCATATTAACTAAACCTAATTTCACTTTAATGTTTTCAAAAAATTAATAAATTAATTTATATGTGGTAAATTCACATTGACCATAGTATTTGATAATCAGATTTAACTATGCTAATAACTTTGAAGTTATTTTTATTGTGAAAAATTATATCTAAAATAAGCATCTATATTGTAAATGTTTTATCTTCATTTTCACTAAACAAAGTATGCCACTATATAAGCAATAATGTTAGAATTCTGGATCGATCACATTTATTGGTGTTTAATGTTTCATTTCAGTATTCCCTTCCTCCTTGTAATATAACATAGTTGAATGTTTTCTCTTTGGGAGGCAATTTGGTAGTTGGTACTAATAGGAATTGTGACTCAAAGTGGAATTGTGTGTGTGTGAGTGGAAAGACTAAGTCAGTTTTGCAAATATTTTAAAGGAAGGAGTAGTATAAAAATACATCTGCCTCCAGAAATACTGATTTTGTCTTAGGTCTAATGAATTACACCTTGCTCCTACAGCACTCCCTCTCTGTATTGTGCACTCCCATTAAATTACCAGAAAAGAGTATAAATACTTGCCTACAATTAACAACTTTGTAATTTTTATATGCGATTGACTTTCACCAGTGTGATTAGAATAGAAAGATGCAAAATTTATTCCTCTGGGCCTCCCTGGTGGCTCAGAGGGTAAAGCACAGTACAGTACAGGACAGCACCGCACGGCACTGTGAAGCTGTCTGCAGCCTCTGTAGCATGAGTTCGATCCCCGGCTGGCCAGGGAGCTACCCACATGGCACAGCAAACCTCTAGGGTCTCACCCACTGCTCCCCTCAGCAGTGTATTTCAGTCAGTCTGCCTTTTCTGCTCACCACTCTGTCTCTGGTGAATCACCTCACCCCCCACACCTCTGACCTGTACCCCAGTTCTTCTATGAATAAATAAATCTTTTTAAAAAATGTGTTCCTCTCCAACACAATTATTTGCATTTCCTTGCCTTTGATAATTCCTGATCACCTCAAGTGCCCTTTCTCCAGTTCTTTCTAGCTACCACTCCTTTGCACTCTTGATTACCACAATTGGCTTGTCTTACAGTCTTTTCTGACAACTTTGTGAGTATTATTCCATTAAAATGTTTAAAGGTTCAGAAAATGGATGTATTTTTATATATATTTTATTTAGTTCATGGCTAGTTTTTAAAGTTCTTACTTGAGGGCCTCCCCGGTGGCGCAGCGGTTGAGCGCTGGGTTGCGAAGCTGCCCGCAGCCTCTGCAGTGCCGGTTCAATCCCCAGCTGCTCCCCGGCCACCAGAGAGGGTCCCACATGGCGCACAGACCTCTCCTGCCGCCCACTGCTCCCCTGAGCAGTGTACTTCAGTCCTTCTGCCTGCTCTGCTCTCCGCTCTGGCTCTGGTGTATTCTCTCACCCTCCGTGCTTCTGACTATACCCAGAGTTTGTATAAATAAATAAAAATAAATTTAAAAAAAAGTTCTTACTTGATCTTTCCTAATTTTTATTACCTTCCACACAATTTTATTTGGACACTTTCGATTATCATCTCCTTCCCCCCACCCATTTTCTTAGATAGGAAATTTTATATACAATTAAATGCTCAGAATGTACTTGATAGTTAAGGATGAATATTAAGTAGTGATATGGATGATCAGAACACATTCAGAAATTGAACATTTGTGTATTTAGTTATTAATCTTGATTTTAATAACTGTTGAGTTTTGATAAATTTGGTGTGTAGCTGCCAAGCACCAACCTTGGGTTCCTGAGATAATTTCTAGTCAGATGTTTTAATTTGGTTCGGTCCATTTCAGGCACCTAACCTATGAGCCATCTGTCACCCTCGACTTAAGAATTGCTGAGAAAATTTTCTTTCAAAGCACATCATGATAGACAGGTGAATATGGATTTTAAAGTATTATTTATTAAAAAAATCACTTAAAGTTAAAAAAATTGAAAAAAGGCATGGCTATGGCACAGATACAAAAGTCAAACATGAAGTTATTATTTATGATATATAATTTTTTTCAGAAAATTATTCTAAAATTAGCTTGCAGTTTTCATTATATTCTGATTTTTTATTAAAACTAGGATAAAATATAATTACTTTCAAACAAAGGGCACTTAGGTGGGCCTCCTGGTGTCACTACTGTCAAGCTATCAGCAGCCACTGCAGCATGAGTTTGATTCCTGGCTGGCCAGGGAGCTACCCACACAGAGCAGCAGACTTGTCCTGCTGGAGATGTTCTGTATGCATAAATAAATAAATCCTTAAGAAAAAAATACTAAGGACACCAAGGAGATTTTATGTGTTATGTCTATCAATATTTATCATATTAAGAATTAATATTGAGAAATTTAAAAATTCTTATCAATTACTTTACAAATAAAAAGCCAAACCCATTTGCTAATATAAATAACACATTGTTATGAAAGTATATGTGTATATATATATATGTATATATAAACACACTTATTTTAAAAAAGATTCATTTATTTTTATACAAGAACTGGGGTATAGGCCAGATGTGTGGGAGGGTGAGAGGATTCACTGGAGACAGAGCTGGGAACAGAACAGGCAGACTGACGAAATACACTGCAGAGGGGAGCAGCAGGCCAGACAGGAGAGGTCTGCTTCACCATGTGGGATTCTGGCCAGCCGGCCAAGATCGAACCTGCGTTGTAGACGCTGCAGACAGCTTCACAGTGCGGTGCTCAACCGCCTGCACCACCAGGGAGGCCCTATACACATTTTTTAAGGTGAGATGATTGGCATTATCTTACATTAATTCTCATGTCTGCTTAACATCCACCTTAATAGAAGTTAGCTGGATTTTTTATAATTCCTTATAATAATCTGTTAAGTTACTGCTACAGTCATCCTTTTCATAGGTAAGCAAACTCAGAATGAACAATAAGAAATTTACCTTTGGGGCCTCCCAGTGGCTCACTGGGTTGAGCGCAGCTTTGTGAAGCTGTCCACAGCCTCTGCAGTATGGGTTTGATTCCCGGCTGGCCACGGAGATACCCACATGGTGCGGCAGACCACTCCTATCTCGCCCACTGCTCCCCTCAGCAGTGTGTTTCAGTCAGTCTGCCTGGTTTGTTCCCCTCTTCGTCTCTGGTGAATCCTCTCACACTCCTGTGCCTCTGGCCTGTACTCCTGCCTGCTTTTGTATTAATAAATAAAAAATCTTTAAAAAAAAAAAAGAAATTTTCCTTTACTCCAGAACCCTGATTTCAGTGTCTGCTTAGGAAAATATAGAATAGTTAAACGGAGTGAAAGGAAAACAGAAAAATTTTGAGATAGCTCCTGGTAGTACAGAAATACTTATACTTTCCAGAAAATGAAAATGTGCAATTACTCCAACATCAGTACATCTATTTTTTCATTTGACTTTGTATCTTCAAAAGATAAATGCAAAAGTAAAATTTTTCTAAAACTTGAGAAATGATTATATTATAATTCCGTTGTGAGGGAGAGAAGACAAACAGGAGCTTATGCTATTTTTTGTTTGTTTTGTTTTTGCTAATAGTTATTTTTAACTGATGAAATCATCCATTCTTTTTAAAATTCTGATAATAAACTTTATCAGAACTTTATCTGTCTTTATAGACAGAACTTGATGGCTTAATTTTGTGTCTTGTAAGCCTACATTTCAAATTGATTTCTAATGGTACTGAATATAAAATAGCTAGCATTTTGTTAGAATATGTAAGTGGCATAGATAAAGAAATCATTCTATAATTGTCAAAAGACAGAATTGATATATTTCTACTTGAAAATAACCTTACAGCGACTGTTATATAGTGTCATGAAAAAAATGTTTTCACATTTCTGAATTAAGCTATTTTCCATAGATGGTGTTTTTCATTTGTTTGCTTATTGTGGTAATATTTGGTTTACAACACTGTGATTTAGAGGTGTAGGATCACTCTCTTCAGGTGTTGTTAATATATCACTCCCAGTTTTTAAATAATTGTAGTAATATACTTTAATATTACAAACCTATTATTTAAAATATATGAACTCGTATCTTTCTAGAAACTTATTAAAGATTCTATTCTAGATATTCAAGTCCTTCTGCATAAACATGATATGGGGTGAAAAATATTGTATATTTGTATGGAGACCTGAAAATATGTCATATTAGTTCATTTTTTTAGTGAGTAAATCTGATATAAAGTAAAATTATATTTTTTCAGAGTGAATAATATAATCTTATCACACTTACAACAAAAATATGTTGACATAAAACTTAAGATATATTTTTTACTGGTTTACCTGTACTTTGACTTTAAAATTGCATACACTAATGTTTGAAATTTATGTCAGTATTTCATAGTTTGCCAGGTTCTTTTTTTTTAAAGATTTATTCATTCATTCATTCATTCATTCATTCATTCATTCATTCATTTATACAAGCACTGGGTACAGTCAGAAGCGTGGGAGGGTGAGAGAATTCACCAGAGCCAGAGCGGAGAGCAGAGCAGGCAGAAGGACCGAAGTACACTGCTGAGGGGAGCAGCGGGTGGCAGGAGAGGTCTGCGCGCCATGTGGGACCCTCCTCCTGTGGCCGGGAGCAACCGAGGATCAAATCGGCGCTGCAGAGGCTGCGGGCAGCTTCGCAACCCAGTGCTCAACCGCTGCGCCACAGGGGAGGCCCAGTTTGCCAGGTTCTTTAAATCTCTACTATATAGTCATTTCATTTGTCAATTTGGATTGTTACTTTAAAAATGAATAAGAAATGATAAACTTTTTCACAGATCAATCAGAATAATTCTTAAAGCCAAATGGAATTAGTCTATTACATGTAACTTTGAGTGTATTATTGAATCTTAACTTTTTTTTTTTTTTGTGGAGGTAACAATGGTTTATAACATTTTTATGATATGGAAGTATAGGTTCACACCTTTCTAGATATGTTAGCACACCACACCCACCCCTAAGGCACCTGTAGACCTCCACCATAGTCCATTGGGTCCAACTTTTCCCTTCAACCTTCTCCCTACAACTCTGGTATTCTTAATATATAAAACTGGTATTCTCAATATATAGGAGTTCACAGATCCCTCCAAGTGTTTTCATATCCTTCAGGTAGATACCTATGATTGCTGGATAATATGTAGATCTATTTTTAACGTTCTGAGAAACCTCCATACAGTTTTTTTTTTCGTATTATTTATTTATACAAGAACCGGGGTATAGGTCAGATGTGCGGGAGGGTGAGAGGATTCTCCAGAGACAGAGTGGGGAACTGAACAGGCAGATTCACCGAAGCACACTGCTGAGGGCAGCAGCAGCAGGTGAGTCAGGAGAGGTCTGCTGTGCCATGTAGGTAGCTCCTTGGCTGGGGATCCAACTCCTGCTGCAGAGGCTGTGGACAGCCTCACAGCGCTGCGCTCAACCGCCTGCGCCACCAGGGAGGCCCCACAAATGAATTCTTAATAGACATAATTTAGCAATGATTTAGTTTTATGAAAATATGTTTACTCTGATTATTTTATGTACAGAGGGTTTTTTAATCCTAATTCATCAGCTTTCTAAATTTTTCCATTACTTGTGTCTAAAAATGAAAACACTTCAGTTTTAATTCTAATTCAAATATCAAAGTCCTCCTGAGAATATTTGTAGTCTCTTTACTGTATATTCTATCTGTCCCAGCCCATTTTCTCTCATTGTAATTTGTGAGTATGATTCCATTTTGTATTCTATTATCTAATATTTGCTTCTTGAACTGTTCAGTTTTTTTAACCTACTTATTCATAAACATGGTCAAGGAAGTTATCTAATGAGTTTTAGTTTATTTTACTTCATAGTTTAGTTTTGTCGTTCTCTTTCTCCTTGGTTTTTCAACTGGTTATTACAGAATGTTATCTTTCATTAATTAACTTTGATTCTTCATCTTCTGGTCCTAAACACTTAATAATATGTATTTCAATCTTCATGGATTTCACATTTAATAGGAATAGCTAGTTCTTTCTACCCTAATGGATGCATATAATATATACTCTGACCATAATATTTCTGGGATATAAATCCAAAATTTCAAATGAATGGCATCATATCATTTTGAATGCAAGAACTCTTATCAGCCATCTTTGCACAATCCTAAATTATGTTGTCTTCAATATTATATATCATCTATTTCCAATTTGGTTCATAGATGCAGTGAAGTATTTAAAGAAATGCATAACTTTATAAGAAGGATCGTGTGTAAGGAAAGATGATATATGTGCCTTTAATCATCTTGACAGGGTAATCAGGTACAATGTCCACAGATGATTTAAAATGTTAAGCTAATACTTGCTATTAGTTAGAAATGAGTCTTGACTTCTTTATAAAATTAAGTAATAAATAAATTTAATGGTTTACTATTGACTTAAATTTTTTAATTAAAACTAAGGTAAAACATTTCTTTAAATTGCCTTTTTTAATAAAACATGTTTATTATAATTGGTTAAACCAAAATATTCTATACTTTTATATTCTAAAAATTAGCAAATTATGCACCATTTCTAACGCATGATCATTAACGATGTGTACATACATGGAAAGGAATATCAGTTACTGAGCTGTAGGAATTCTGATGGTACATGGAGAAAACTCTGTTAGACACGTTTTTCCTGAAATGAATTTCTAATATTAATAATCATTAAACTTTTTATTCCAAAAATTTTGATTTTGGGCCTCCTCTGGTGGTGCAGCGGTTGAGCGCTGGGCTGCGAAGCTGCCCACAGCCTCTGCAGCGCCAGTTCAATCCCTGGCCACCGGGGGGATACCACATGGCATGACTGACCTCTCCTGTCACTCCTGCTGCTCCCCTCAGCAGTGTATTTTGTCAGTCTGTCTGTTCTGTTCCCTGCTCTGGCTATGGTGAATTCTCTCACCCTCCTGCGCTTCTGACTGTACCCAGTGATTGTATAAATAAATAAATAAATAAATCTTTAAAAAAATTTTTTTTGATTTATATTTTTTGGAAGTTAGCAGGAATGTGATCTAGTTTGGTAGGGATTTGGAGAAAAAGTTTTGAAATTAAAAAAAAAAACACTATTCAGATATGTCAGCTTATTACATTTTTCTGTGTTCTTTTTAACCCTTATGTACATTTATGCACATTTTTTATAGTTGAAATCATAATGTACAAATACTATGGATCATGCTTTCTTCACTTACTATTGTGTGGTTCATGTTTACTAATAATATGTTTACCCTTTTAAAAAATAATTTCAATGATGTCTTAATTCTGTCAGTGTTTTATCATCTTCCAATTGCTGAAACTTGAGCTTTTTTATACTTTTTTCCTTCTTATAGTCAGTGATACCACAAATTATCTTAATAAATAACTTGCTTCTTCTTTACAATTATGTATTAAGGTTAAATCCCCACAGTGAGGTTACTAAGTCAAAACATAATAAGGGAAAAATAATTAAATAATATGCAAATTTTTATAATCCCTAGGAACACACACACACACACAACCTTTTCACTGGTATAACATTCAGCCATACTTTTTCCTAACGCATTCTTGAAAACATTCATTCAAAAATATATACATTTAAATGCTTTTGAATTCTTTATCTTGACTTTATAGCTTCTGTTTAGTAGAGGTGTACATACATGGAAAGAATGGAATCTACTGGTATGTTATTTTTGTTAATTGTTGAAATGATTTTACTTGTACTATATATTATTATTATTTAGTGTCTTAAAGTACTTTACATATTTACCCCACGTATTTATCATTTTTTAGAGTAATAAATATAGGTAAATTTTTGTAAAATGTGCATTTCATTTTTAGTTTATGTGAAGTTCATTTGACATTATAATTTACATGTCAATTTTTACATTTAATTCAGTATATACCTCCTTAAGAACTTTGAAGTTGATGGGGACACAATTCATATTCAAGAAAGAAGGTTAATATAGCATTCCTGAGGTCTTCTAAGCAGTTAGAAGACAAACCCAGGAGTCTTTTTTAAAAATTTCTTTACACTGATAACAATATAAACACAGATCACTTTTTATTGTTTTAACTTGAATTTTTTATTTATTTTAAATATTATTGTTTACTTTTTCACAATATAGATTTTAAAAGTGGGTATAGATTTATGCTCTCATGATTTAAAATAAAAATAAGATTTCAGTGCCTCCCTGGTGGAATAAGGGGTTAAGTCTCAGCTCTGTTACCGCCATGACCTGAGTTCCATTCCTGGCCAGCGAGCTAACCCACATGGTGCAGCGGACATCTCTTGTCTCACCCACTGCTCCCCTCAGCAGTGTATTTCTGTAGATATGTCTGTTCTGCTCCCCACTCTGTCTCTGGTGACTCTTCTCACCCTCACCCCTAAACCTTTGGCCTGCACCCCAGTTCTTCTATGCAAAATAAATAAAATCTTTTAAAAAATGAGATTTCGTGTCATAAATTGTATCATGACATGTTTCTTCTCTTTAAATTTAATTTTGACTATGTGGACCCAAACTCTTTGACCTCTAAACTTTTAGTCATTCCTGTGTCCAAAAACGAACACAAAAATACCTTAAAATCAGAACAAAGTAAAATGTCAGAATTAGCCATTGGAAGATATGACCATTAAATAAGGTCAATATTATAAATGCAAAAAGTTAGTAAGTCATGTCAATAGTATAAAATTATGAGACATTTGAACAACACCCATTACAAAATTAGTGTCATGGGGTACTTTGTGCACTGAACTTCAGGATACCGATATATCTTGAATACACAGTGTTGTTATAGGTTCAGATATTTTCAAAAATGTTGAAGTTACTTCTGTCTTCTTTTTATGTCACATTTTTCAGAAATAGGTTTGTGCCAAGATTCAAGGATAATCATCTGGTAATAATATGTATTTGATTCTTTTAAAAATAGAATTTCCCATGCACACTCACAAAATTGCCTGACCTTCCTCCTCCACAGAATTAATCATGCCATCTGTGCTTACATTGTATTTAATCATACTTCTAGTATAACATTTATCACATCACATTATATTATAGTTAGTTGTATATTTCTTTGTTTTTTCCACCAAACTCTGTGCCCATGAGGATAGAGATATCTCATTCATCTCTGTATCCCCAGTATCTGGCATCGTACTAACACTACAATAGAATTGTTTCTGCATTGATTGAAAAACAAGCAATTTTTTTATTAACAAAAATCACCTGCTATGTATAACTCCTAAATATGAAACTTAAGGAATTGTGAAAATAAAAATATTAGAAAACTAACAATATTCAAGTTCTAATTCCAATTTAATAGAAATATAACTAAACTTGAATATGCATTTCAAAACATTTGCTTTGTCTGGTTTTATCTTTAAGGTAATTTTTCTTTTTTTCTTTTTTTCTTTTTTACATCACTGTTCATTTTTTTTTTTTTTATAGAAATTTTTTTACTAGGAATGCATGTTGTGATGAAAGACCAGTCTTTTGTTGTTTTTAGAATGCTTACATGTAACTCTATTATTCATTTACTATCAACCATGGTGGATCTATGTAAGCAGTTTATTATTAAAAAGTTTTATGGAGAAACATGCAATCATTAATTTTTATTTATTTATTTTTTTTTTTTATTTTGAGGTATATTTTATTTTATTTTATGTTTTTTTAAAATTTTATTGTTATATTCCCCATACAATTGCAGCCCCCCCCATTCTGACACCAATCCCTCCCCTCCCGCCCCCGCCCCCCTAAAAGTGTCTCTGGTTCATAGTTTTTTGTTCATTTTGATTTTCACTTTCTTATAGTTATTCATTTTCCTGGTCCCTTATTTAAGTTTTCTAGATTCCTGCTATGAGTGAGACCATCCGGTATTTTTCTTTTTCTTTTTGGCTTATTTCGCTGAGCATGATCCCTTCCAGCGCCATCCATGTTGCTGCAAATTGCATGTGTTTATCTTTTTTGAATGCTGAGTAATATTCCATGGTATATATGGACCACATCTTCTTGATCCAGTCATCTATTTTTGGGCATTTGGGTTGTTTCCAAAGCTTAGCTATTGTAAACACATCACTGTTCATTTTTAAACAGCATTTTCTTCCCCCCACCCCCTCAGGTATAGTCCCCATAGAGTTTCCTCACCAATGCACCCGTGCACCATCACCTCAGTCCCCTGTGTTCTTCCCTCCCTCCCTCTAATCCCTCTCCCTCCTCTTCCCCTGAAGTATGTCTCTGTTTTTGCTTAGTTGTGTTTTGTATTGTTATTTTTTTTACACTGATGTCTTACTTGGTTCCCCACCCAAAGGACACAAAACCACTGATTCAAAAGAACACCTGTACACCTATGTTTATTGCAGCACTATTTACAATAGGCAAAACCTGGAACAACCCACATGCTCAAAAATAGATGACTGGATCAAGAAAATGTGGCATATATACACAATGGAATATTATTCAGCAATCAAAAAAGATAAACTCATGCCATTCGCAGCAACGTGGGTGGAACTAGAAGGAATTATGCTCAGTGAAATAAGCTAGAAGGAAAAAAGAAAAATATCGATGGTTTCACTTTAATATGATAAATTTCAAGTTTATAAATAGATGAGGCATGATAAGCAGTCATTCACTCTCTGGCTCTTAAGAGTCTTTCTGTACCAACCTAGTATGACTTTGCCATACCTAAACATTCAAAAGGTAGTTACTGTAGAGTGAAGAATCCTTCTGATATTTGTTTGTGAGTTGGGTAAGAATGGAAAAGTAACAGATCAAAAGAACCTTGCCATGGTAGGTTGAGTCTTATTATTTTAAATCAAAATAACTTACAAATTATTCTAAAAAAAATGTTTTTGTTTCCTTCCTAAATTTTGATCCTGTGTCAGAAGATCTTACATTTGTCATATACTAGATTTTTTTTTCATATTCCAAGAATTTAGCTTTGAGTATCATCAATACAGTTTTATGCTCACTATTGAATATTAAATTAACATGGACATATATTTTTATTTAAGCATTGTTCTATGTCCCTACAGAACTTATAAATTTATTTAAATTTCATGAAATTATAGAAAGGAAACTGGAAATATTTTTATTGTTTCTCACAAATCAGAAACAGAGACTATAACCTATTAAAACCTTTAATTACATAACATTTAATTTCATTTTAAAATTAAGCAGTAACCTTATGGTTTTGAAGCAAACATGAGAATCATTGTATATATGTATTATTCATTGGTACTGCCTTTATTAATTTACACATATTTTTTCCCCCTTGTAACCCAAACTAGAACAATACTGGAAAGAAGTCAGCATGTAATTAGTTTGGATATATGAAAAACAGATTGTATTGTTTCACATGCTGTGAACTGTGAGTGATCCAAGTGCTGTAAAAGATAGCAAAAACCAGCACTTTCCTACCCCCTTAAATTTCAACATTCTTAACTTTTCACACATCACTGCTTGGGGAACTGAAAAACTCAAGAGGTTCTACTGATATGATGACTATTGACTGAAATGGCTGGATTGGTTAGCATTTTTTGGCTTCTGGCTTACCTCTAAAGATTCCTTTAGTCTTAAAATCAATTTTGATCTTACTTGGAGCTTGCTTGCTAGAAAGGGAGAAAAAAAAAGGAAAATTGCGAAAAGAAAATGATGAATATTCTTTCTCTTTAGGTAAGAAGGTTGAATGATCTAAAGACCTTTATAAGGAGTCTGTGAATGATCTTTGTGATTTTGATAAAGGAAAACATGGTTATTATATAACTTAGTCTTTCAAAATGTTTCACTGTATAACTTTGTTCTTTGCATTTTTTTAGCCCTCTCGCATTTTTGTTCTTTCTTTTGTCCCTCAGCATTCTACATGTTGGCATTTATATGATGATTAATTAATTAATTTCCATCATTGTTAATCTTGTGCATCATTCAATTCTCCCTATGGATCACCATAGCACCCATGATCCATCACCATAGTCCCTTGTGCTCTTCCCTCTCCTGTTGTATGCCTTGGATCTATGGTCAGCTTGCAAGTTTTAGCATTTTTGTTGTTACCCTGACCTTTTACTCTATGGGTCTTTAGTAGAACCAAGACAAGGTCATATTAAAGTTTGGGAATGTGGTGATTGCAACCACTTCAATTTTAATTTATAATACTTTTCTGTTAAAACTAGATGTTTCATTACAATTAATTCTGTTAGGCACAAAATAACTATTTATTTGTTTGTTTGTTTGTTTATACAAGCACTGGGTACAGTCAGAAGCACAGGAGAGTGAGAGAATTCAGCAGAACCAGAGAGGGGAACAGAACAGGCAGACTGATGAAACACACTGCTGAGGGGAGCAGCGGGCCCCAGGAGAGGTCTGTGCGACATGTGGGACCCTCTCTGGTGGCTGGGGATTGAAATGGTGCTGCAGAGGCTGCAGGCAGCTTCTCAGCCCAGTGCTCAACTGCTGCGCCACCGGGGAGGCCCCACAAAATAACTATTTAGAAAAAACTTTTCATTGAGTTTAGGAGAATTTCCCACCTCTCCCAGTCTTAGATTGGTGTCCAATACTCAGCTGCTTTAACTGCCAAATATTTGGGGGTGATTAAAATTTTGTACTTTATGTTAATTTCTTGTAGCAATATTTTTAATTACCTCTCTTATATTACTGAACAGCAATTTCTCCAAATTTATCAGATTATTTTCTCAGCTTGTGTGATTTATTTAATCTTTTTTTTTTAAATTTATGCATACAAGAACTGGGGCGTAGACCAGAAGTGCTGGGGTGAGAGGATTCACTAGAGACAGAGTGGAGAGCAGAACAGGCAGACTGACTGAAATACACTGCTGAGGGTAACAGCGGACGAGACAGGAGAGCTCTGCTGCGCCATGTGTGTTAGGTCCCAGGTCGGGATGGAATTTGTGCTGCTGTGGCTGGTGATAACTTGCTAGTGCTGTGTTTAACCATTATGCAGCCAGGGAAGCTGTTTAACCTTTTTGAATTGTTCTTCCAGTCAAAGACAACAAAAAGAATGAAATAATAAGCTTGTAAACACTATCTTTAGGGACACTCAAAATAAATATTTACTTTTATATTATGGATATAATGGTTACAATGATAGAAACCTTTATAAACTGTTGTTAAAACAATGTAGAAATGGATTTTTGTGACACTTAATTTCCAGAGGCAGGTGGTTCAGGGCTGGTGTGGTATTCCCTAATATCACTAAAACAGTTCCTTCTATGTTGTTGGTAGAATTTGCATCTACCAAATTCTGTTTTTGGTTGTTATTGTTGTTGTTGTTTCATACAGAAAAGAGATCATTAGGGGTATTTGACTTTGTCCATCTGACTGATTTCATTTACTACATTGCCCTCTAGGTCAATCTGTGTTGTTATAAATAAAAGATCTTATTCTTTTCCTTATGACTGAATATTATTTGTGTATCTGTATCTCTAAATCACAATTTCTTTACCTATTTCATCCATAGGTAGACATTTAGATTATTTTTTTTTTTTATCTTGACTGCTTTGTGTAATGCTTCGATGACCATGGGAGTACATTTATCTTTTTGTGGGATTCCTGTAATTCTCTTCAGATAAATACTGTTATATGGTAATAAAAAGCTTTTACTTTGGGAGGGGCTCCATAATGTTTTCCATAATGACTTACCAATTTACATGCTCAGCAACAATACACATGTTCCCTTTTTTTTACATCCTCACCAACACCTAACTTCTCTTGTCTTTTTGATAATAGCCATTCTTTTTTTTTTTTTAAATTTTTTTTTCTTTTTTTTTTTTTATAGAGGCATGTTTTTATTTATTTGTTTGTTTGTTCGTTTGTTTCGTTTATACATGCACTGGGTACAGTCAGAAGCGCGGGAGGGTGAGAGAATTCACCAGAGCCAGAGCGGGGAGCAGAGCAGGCAGAAGGACCGAAGTACACTGCTGAGGGGAGCAGCGGGCGGCAGGAGAGGTCTGCGCGCCATGTGGGACCCTCCTATGGTGGCCAGGGAGCAGCCGGGAATCGAACCGGCGCTGCAGAGGCTGCGGGCAGCTTCGCAACCCAGCGCTCAACCGCTGCGCCACCGGGGAGGCCCTTGATAATAGCCATTCTAACTTACATGAGTTGATGTATCATTGTCATTTTAATTTGCATTTCCATAATGATTAGTAATGTTGAGCATTTTTCATGTGCCTGTTTACCAACTTTAGAAAAAAGTCTACTCAAATAATCTACCTGTTTCATAAATAAGATTTTTTTGTTAAGTTTTTTTATTGAGTTTCTTTTTATTTCTTGAATTTTAATCTCTTATCAGATATATGATTTTCAAATGTTTTCTCTGATTCAGTAGCTTACCTTCTCATCTTATTGGTGACTTCCTTTGCTATTGCAGAAACTTTTTAGTTTGATGCAGTTCCATTTTTTCAGTTTTGGTTTTATTTTGCATTATTGCTTTTATTTTGGTGTCAGATTTAAAAAAAAATAATAATTGCAAAGACCCATGTTTGAGCCTACTGTTTATAGTACTTTTAGTACTTTTTGTTCTTTTTCTAAGCAAAAATGCTATTGGAATTTTGAAAGGGATTGCACTGAATCTGTAGACTGCTTTTAGTCGTATGAACATTTTAACGCTATCAAATCTTCCAGTCAATGAAAATATAATACCTTGTCATTTATTTGTGTCTTCAATTTCTTCTGTTAATATCTTACAGTTTTTAGTATATAGTTTCCATCTCCTTAGTTAAAATTTATTCATAAACATTCTTTTGATTTCATTACAAATGAGATAATTTTCTTAATTTTTCAGAGTTTTTTGTTAATGTATAAAAATGCAATAGATTTTTTTAATATTAATTTTGCATCACGCATTTGTTGAATTCATTTGTTAATTCTAACATTTTTTTTTTTTTGGTGGCAGTGGGTGTGTGTGTGTGTTTGTGTGTATATTTGTGTGCGATGTAATGTCATCTGCAAATGATGATAGTTTTACTTCTTCTCTTGCAATTTGGATTTCCTTCCTTCCTTCCTTCCTTCCTTCCTTCCTTCCTTCCTTCCTTCCTTCCTTCCTTCCTTCCTTCCTTCCTTCCTTCCTTCCTTCCTGCCTCCCTGCCTCCCTGCCTCCCTCCTTCCCACCAGCCTCTCCTTGCTGTTGCCTAAATGTCTAGGCTAGACCATCCAGTGCAACTTGAATAAAAGTGTTCAGAGTAGTCATCCTTGTCTTACTCCTGCTCTCACAGAAAAAAGCTTTCAGTATGATATTAACTGAGCGATATATTTCAATTTCCTCCTTTGCTGTGGTCTTTTATTCTTAGATATGTGTTTAGGAATCAATATGCTTGCCCGTTTTGGAATATTATATAGAAGAAAAATTTTCCTATAGATGAAAGTAGAGAAAATTTCAGCATTTAGAACTTTACATTATCAAATGTTGGGCTGAGAACTGCCACTCTGCTAGTGAGTGAAGAGATAGGTTTGTAACAATGTAAGTTAATCACTGTATGAATAATTGCTTTTTAAAATGCTCATTTGAAGGGATTCAGCCTTTAATGTATAAAACTTACTTCTTCTGTCAAGAAGATAGCAGAGTTAAGTGATTGAAACAGTTGTTATTCTGAAGTTCAATATATACAATATACTATTTTGAAGTCTAAAAAGAAAAATGGTGAAATTGGCTTGATTGTTTCATTTTTAACCATGTCACTTTGCAAAATAAGACTGAATAAATTAAGACTTTAGATGCGATGTTCTGGTATTGTTTCTTAAATACTGCTGAATAGGGTTGTCTAATCTTTGGATACTATTTTACCATTAAAATGATTAAAATTAATTTGAGTACTCATTTCCTTGCCATCATATCAGTTTTGAGAGAAGGAACAATAAAACATTGACTTCTGGTGGAATTTAGAGATCTACCTTTTATAACTCTTTGTATTTTCCTTAATTTCCTACAGCCCAAATAACTTGACCAAAATTTTCAGATTATTTCAATGCATAGCCTAAATAATGCCTTGCAATATTCTGCTGAGATAGAATTTGATGTTAGCTAAGTTCTCTGATTAATTGTCCCAAATTATGTGTTATGTTGTTACAAATCTACAGCCACTAACAGTGGCACAGGGAAATGAGAAAAAGTTTATTAAAATTTTAATTGAAGTCTCAATTATTAAAATGACTTCTGGTGGGACCATGTCTTATTATCTCAATTTGCCTGAAATCCTCTTATGATAGCTACATGTATGTCATTTTCCCTTCTTCAGTGATTATTTTTCTAAGTACAATACAACATTTACCCTGTAATTTCCACATAAGTGCATATTTTAGTCAGTATTTCAACACTTATTAAGACAAAATTAAGTGAATTCTATAATAAAGTTCAAACTTAAATAAATATAACATCATTTAGAATTTTCTGCAGTATCCTCCTAAAATTGTTCTTTTATTGGTCTAACAGAGATGTTTTAGATTGTGTATTGCTCATAGCAATAGCCAAATTAAAACATTTGGAAGAAGGAAAGGAAGCAAGTAGCTGAACTGATTTATTGAAAGCTAATCCTTACGTGAATGCTCTCAAGTTTCCTCAATCATATCAGTAACAATAAAAACAGTGTAGCTTGGTATTGGTGTATATAATGATATATAACAACTTATAATTTAATGCCCACATAATATTAACAATATGTTACAATGTGTAGATAAGGAATCAGTTATTCCTAATTCTATTTGTATTTCAAGAAATTTCAGATTGGATATGATCTCTAATATTATGGTACATATAGCAAAATAATGTTGGTGTTAATTAAGCTTTAATCACATTTTTAAAAAATCTTGTAATTTTTAGACTTTTCAAAAACAAGAAATCAAATATTTTGGGTGGTTTTGCATGTATTTATAACAATACATCATTTCATCACCAATATTTAGATCTTAATTTCCCTTTGTAAGTTTGTTAATTACTAAATAGTAAATCACCATTTTTAGGAAATACTGAATAAACAGAGAGCAGTAAATCTTCACCCTCAAAGTGATGACTTTCCTAAATAAATTTGGTTGTGGTTGTTTAACACTGTCATAATAATGCACCACTTTCAATTCGGCCATTAGTCTATTATAATGGTTAAGCTCAAATATTGAATGTAGTGAGATGTGACTGTCCTTGATAAATCATTGTGTCACTAATATTTCAGTTATGGAATACTAATTAAAACAGTGATATCATTGTCAGAAAGATGCCTAGAGTTATATGTGTAAGAGAGAAATCCTCTTAATAATCATGATAGGATATATTGTACATATGTTGTGTTCCTATGTAGATCATTCCACCCCATCATAAGATGCAACATGTTTTCCTACCTGGGGCCCATTGGCATCACTGTCAAGGATGAGGAAAGAAAATGGGACCAATGAAAACATCTGCTAAAACATAAAATCCAGAACCTCCCTGTTGGGCGCAAGGAGTTAAGACGCAACCTATGAGGCTTGCCACAGCCACTGCAGCACGAGTTCCATCTCCTGCCAGGGAGTTACCCACATGGCACAGCAGACCTCTTCTGACTTGCCTGCTGTTTCCCTCAGCAGTGTATTTCAGTCTTTCTGCCTGTTTTGTTCCCCACCCTGTCTCTGGTGAATCCTCTCAGCCCCCCACCACAACTCTGGCCTGCACCCCAGTTCTTGTATGTATAACTAAAAAATCTTGTATGTATAACTAAAAAATCTTTAAAAAAAACCAACAAAAATCCAATTTGCCATTCATGTAACGTCTGTAGTCATGAAACTAGAATCTTCTGAAAAATTTGGAGAATCTGAAGAAATTTAAAACAAGAAAAATTAAAGCTATGTGAAACCGAAGTGAACTTTCCAAATCTGACCAGATCTTCCTGTTTGATGCTTTCATGATACCCGCACCCTCCCTGAACTGTATAGAAAAGTCTTTACTGAGAGTTTGGAGGGATTCAGTTTCCCTGTTTACTCTCCCCTTGGAAAACCAAAAGTATAAGCCTGCTTGTAGTCTACTTCTAAGTCATGTAATTGATTTTAGTGTTCTTGAGAAAACCGTCCAGGGAACCTTGGCAACTTCCCTGAACATACTTGCTCTGGGCTGTGACTGGAAAAGGGATTGCTTCCTGATAAAAAATTCACTTTTGTGATTTGAATTTAGATGGCAAATTAAAAGTCATTTAGATAAGCATACTACCACTAAGAATAAAAAACTTTTTTTATTTTTTTAATCTTAGTGATTAATATGTCATACAAAATAAATTTGCAAAAGTAATAGCTTCCTCCCCTTTATAGAGATAGATGGCTGGCTGTATGAGAGAAAGAGAGAGAGAGAGAGAGAGAGAGAGAGAGAGAAGAGAAGAGAAAGAGAGAGACAGAGAAAGTGAGTAAGAGAGTGAGCAAGCACAAAGCTCTGTGGCTCTGTAACATTTATCTCAGTCTAGTGAAGAAATAGGCCCCCATTTTTATCTACATAAAAAGTTGTAAGGAAGATAAACACTTGGGTAAATATTAATGTCATTAACTTTGTTCATATATTTTTTCTATAATTTCAAATTAATTGCATTTTTTGTTATTTTTTATGGATTTGCCAAATATGCACTCTTCAAATTTTCATAATAATATTAACATATTTAATTTACATATTATTTTATGTTGAAGGGATAATGTTCATTGAAATAAAGCCATGAATTATTACCTTAGGTCAATATCATTAATAAACTTGATATAATCCCAGATTTTGTGTGACTAAGCATGTCTCTTTATCATCATGATGAATGCTTCAAATTGATGTATAAGGATAAGTACCATGAATTATTAAAGTAGTGCATGTCATAATTTAAGGTTATAATTTGACCTAATTTACAATTGCATGTTATTGAAAATGAACTATTTTTTTTAAAAAATACACATAATTTCCAATTATAAAAGAATTGTGTGTAACCTAAGAATATGAAAAAAAATCACATTCCTGATACAGAATTAGAAAGAGCTAAACACCTTTCAGATGTTAATATATCTTTTTACATTTAAGGTTCCTGTGTATATAATTCTTTGCTGCTTAGGAGTGACAGAAAATATAATTCCTAAATTTCCAATTCTAAATCATAAAGACACCAACACCAAAGAGGTATTATGGATTGGGTGCCTGTTTTATTGACATTTTATATAGCATTAAGTATGCATTTATTAATAGATTTTTTTGTGTGTATTGGAGCTTTCTCGATTATTCTGTATGAATCTGTTACTAAGATAGACAAGGGAAAACTTAGTTTGTTTTTCAGTTATCATGTATCCTAATATCAGCATTTCCTTGGTGACAGAGACAAAACACAAGCAATACACTTTCAGTTATCTGAAAAATCAGACAAAGTTAATATTTCTGTTGTCTTTCAAAGGCACCTGCTCCTTTTATCTGAGGCTCAGAAGGGTTAAGTTTATATTTAAAGTCCAAAATGTGGTTTCATCATCCTCTATGACTTTAGAAAAAGTATTTGTCTCTCTGCTCATGGAATTAAAAAGCTATAACTTCAAAATGAGTATTCTTTTCCTTTAAAAATATGTATTAGCATACTGAAGAGGGCTAAAAAATTAGCAGGACATAATTGAGTCATCCTTAAACTTTATATAGACTCAATTATAAGAAGTAGGGTCTCACACATATAGCCCAACAACAGAATTCTTAGTCTTTAACAAAAGATCTGGATATGATAAACCTTGTAATTCACAAACTATAGCCTGGTAAGTCAAAGTAACATCTGAAAAGTTCTCCACCATTCTAATTTGGCAATATCCACTTTGATTTAATAGTGGTAATATATGGAATATTTGAAGCTTAATTAGTATTTTAGTTACATATGTGAAATATTCTTCTTACTGAATCATTGCTAAGAATATGTCTCGGAAAGACATATGCATATGCCCTCCTAGACTGTAATTTACATTTTTAATATTTGTAATTTGCAATTAGCACTATAATTTGCCTTTTATTTGGAAAACTATACTGAATCAGTAATCTTAAAATTTTAAGGAAAAAATCCATATTTTGTAATGTTCTTCCAAGAGTATATTTTACTGTGATGTATTTTACTATCTGCCAAAACTGCTCTCTTTTACAGCTGAAGATAAATTGTTCTTTATCTCTGAGCAGTGCCTTTTCACCATAGCCAGTGGGATTCAATACCACTGATTCTTTTTACAATCTTGGTTTAGAAAATTAAAGAAACTCAAGTAGCACTGCTGCAATCCATTCATGGCTAATACATCTTGTCTCGCATGACTGAGGACAAGTGCCCTCTAGATTAAATTTTGCTGCTCAGCACCCTGCATTTTCATAAAATATAGTCCTTACATCGCTCCATGAATATACCAAGCATGTGGTTTAATTTAAACCAACATGCTTGAGTCACCCATTTAAATAAAACGTTTGTAATGTTCCAAAACTATTTAATAAATGTACCTTCTTAAAATAAAACAGGCAAACAGTATAATTTCAAATGAGCTAAAACACACTCAGTGATAAACAGAAAAGTCTTCAGAGTGTTAGGGGCTAGATATTTGTTGTTGAATACTGATTTGTGAAAGAGGAAAGTGGTACTACCTGCTGGTGCTACAAGTCACTGTAAGTGCTGGATCTGTCCACACTGCTTCCCTATCTGCCATTGCCAAAGCAACAGAGGTACAATTGATATCAGCAGCCCAGCAAATAGTTATCTTTTCCAGCAGTGCTGTCTTTAGGCTGCAAGCAGCCCCATTTTCAATCACAATTTAAAGTGTTTTTGTTAAGTATTTTGATATAATTTATTCATAAATTGATAAGGTGTGTGAGACTGGGAAGGGTAAATAAGAGAAAAATAGATTTGAAAATCTAAAAAAAAAAAAATTCCCACTAGGAAGTTATTTTTTATGATGTCTCCACATACTGTATGAATGGCTTTCATTATAAGCAAAATACTTTGGAGTTTAAGGAAGTGTTTTAGACTTATATGCTTATTAAAACAAACTAATTGAAATAAGTATCTAATGTCACAAGTTTCTCTTCTCTCTGTGTGTGTGTAAGTGTATGTATCAATGCATATGGGTTTGTTTTTATGTGTATCTTTGTGTGTGTTTCTATTCTAATGTAATTCATCAGATGATTCCATACAATGAAAAACTTTTCATAGAACTTTTGATCACATAGAAAAAATGAAAGCAAAATCAATTTCAAATTATAAGTTAAAGAATCAGCCCACATTCTGATAATATGTGTGCATATTTACTGATATTCTATAAATTAGTATGTCTTATGCTCTCTAATTATAAGGAAAATGTCAGTAAAATATGCCTATTGGGCCTGTAGAGGTTTTGGAAATTTTGGGGCATCACATCCAATGATCTGTATGCATGTGAATTCATAGTTACTGAGTCATCATGTAACCCTTTATTCTAAATAAACATTTTACTAACATGGAGAAAATTTGTAAAATTAATTGAGTGTCACTGTTTGCACAATGTTAAAAGTATCAAAAGCCTGCAATATGATCCAAAAAAGCAATTGACTGCATATAACATACAATCTAAATAAATAATTTAATGGGTCAGAATGCTTTAATCACTGTGTCATATTCATTATCATATGTAAATATTTTATTTTTATATAAACATCAAAAACTTAAGTAGTTATTTTACACCTAGTAGGAGAGGCAGGTAATTTATTTCCAAAGAACAGTTTAGTGACTCTAATGATTTTCATCATGCATAATTATTAGCAGTTCAGTTCCATTAGCAGACATAAAATTTCTTTCCTCTAAAAAGTTTAACCAAATGTTAATTTTATCAACATAGCATTTAATTGATATATTTTATTAACATAACAGATAACAAAATTAAATTGAAATGAATGTCTCAGAATACTAGGTTTTATTGGCACGAAGTAAAATTGTGTTGTTATCTGCATTAAAGATTAATGAATTATTTTTCCAATTTCAATACAAAAAAAAATCCAAATAACTATTCAGATATCAGTCAAACACAGCTAACTGCCTTTAATTCTTTTTTCCACCTTTCCAAAGTTATGTGTTCTTCACCAAATTACTTAAGGAATACAATTTTGTATCATGAAAACATAATACTGATTTTTTATGCCTTTCATTAATGTATTTGTATTCTGTGTAGGATGAAAATGTAAGTATTTCTCAAGCAATGTAACCTCCACTTTTTTTGCATGTCATAATTTATGATTTGACTAATCCCATTATTGAACAAGTACCATTTCTCAGGGCCTGCCATGGAGCTCCATAATACATGTGGCTCAGGATATAGAAATGAAAAAATGCACCCAAGCATTTAAGAGCATTAAAAGCACTCTTGGTGTGTGTGTGTGTGTGTATGCAGTGAGGGAAGTATGAAATAACACTGGGGACTCTGGAACACAGGTGTGTATCACAGCATGGGCAAGTCAAGAGTACATTAAACACCTAATCCATCAGCTGAGCTTTAGGAGATGCATTGGAATTTTCCTGATATTGAGCTAAAAGTATGACATTAATATGAACAAACTTAAGGAGGTAAGAAATAGAATAAAATTTCAAGCACATCAGCTGTATTATTCTCTATTAAATGAAGCGCATGAGAGAGGTAAGAAAATTGCCATATTGCTCTGCTTTGGAAAAGAATATTCCAAGAATGAGTATATAGCTCAAAACCATAATTATATATTTAACAGGAAGATATGATAATAGACTTATGTAGCCTGACAAAAAGTACAATTTATTATTTGAATAGAATTACTGTATACCAGGAACTAAAAAAAAAAAAAAAAATAAGTGTAGCCATTAGTTTGGCCATTGGAAAACTATTCAAAGTGAATTTGCAAATGTATTAAATTTGTAAAATGTCATATTTTCATTGTAGAATATGAGGAAAAGGTTCAGTATCTAAGAACATGTATTTATGGATCTAAGAACAGATCTTGGGGGAAAAATATATATTAAGTGTTAATTCCTTTTTTTGTTCTCAACTACTATCCAGAGCCAACACTGGATCTTTTGAAGTGCCATTCCTGCCTCGATGTCCTGACTATTTAAATAAAATCAAAATCATCATTTACTTCTGACTAAAATAATAGAAATGTAAAGCTAATAATTTTTTTTGCAAATCAAAATTTATATCACAGTGAAGCAAAATTTTAATAAAGTTTAATATACCAGTAGTTTGTTATTTGAGATTTCTATGTATCATATGACCATAATGTATAATTAGCAAACATTTCCTAGGATGAGTAATAGTGATTGGATATGAGTCTTCTTTTGTTTAAGGGAAAAGGCTACAACTAGTGCTTTAGCTATTTAGTAACTATCAGTTCCATTGATTTTAAATAAAAGTCATTGAACAAAAATCATTTTTGGAAGTACAGGCACCAAAAGGATGAATGTGATTCATTTTACTACAGTTAATTAACTGTGCCATGAAATCTACAATGACAATTTTACAAGAGAAGTAACCTGCAGGCAGCTAAAGTATTAAATACAAAGAATGTGAAAATATAAAAGGAGCTGTCTATTGGTGGTCACATTGGGAGAGAAACTTTTGTCTATAATTGTTGAGAAAAGCCTCAACCTTCTTGATCTCTTTAAAATCATAATTTACTGATAAAACTGAACTTTTTGAAAGGTCATCCTTTTAAAATAGTTTGGCTTTGAACCTTAAGTATGCCATTATCAAGCACAGATAAAGACAGAGAATGGCATAGAATGGCTAGTGTGAGTCACAATATATTCAACTCATGAGAGTAAAGAGATCAGCATTTAATAGCAATTTAGCATTCATTAGACTTAAGGAACCAAACTATCATAAGGCTCATTTGGATATGTTTGATAGCACTAAACTCTTCCTTATACATTAATCAAATTTAGTAGATCGAGAGTAGTCAGAAGGGACATTACATGAAGAATATATGTAAATAAGGAAGGATATCATAGAAATTAAGACCTTTTACAAAAGCCAATATCTTGTTTTGAATGGTATTTATTACCTAAATTTGAAAGATAGCTCTACCAACACTCAATTTCTTTAAGTCTAGTTATAGTACCTAACTAGCTAACATAATTGTAAGGAAGATTAAATAAGATTATGCATGGAAAACTATTAGCACTCTACCTGGCCTGTGGGTTTATAAGTGTTAGTTGTTGTTATTGTTATTATTATTATAATTAATCCATTAAAATATTCTAGCTTTGAATTGTATTGCAAGTTAAAATAAAATTGTATTTTTTCTTGTCTTGGACATTTGAAAAAGAAGAATTAAGAATTAGAAGAAGTTCAAAATCTTATATCCTAATCCCAGGAAAAAATAGCAAAATCTAGACTAGTTTATATTATTAGTTGTAAGCTAATATATGTAGCATTCCAGATGGCACCAAGGCCAAATTTTTGGCTTAATTAAATAAATCAAGGAAGTTGAGAATTAAGATTCAACAAGTAAACATTACATATTACAGTTTTCAATATTGTACTAGGATTTCCCCTATATTATTTCAATAAATATTTTCTTTAAAAAGTCCAATACAAATTAAAATTAAATGAGTGTCTTTTTGGTGATTAAGAACTGTAGAGCTTGCTGATAAAATTGGAAGGTTAAGAAATTTTACCTATAAAGACTGAAACCAATTGAGGGGAGAAAGCTCACATGGTAAATTGCTAAGAGTGAGTATAAACCCTGATAAATAAAACCCTCCTACAGCTATAGAGAAACTCACAGGGAAAGACAATAAACACTGTTTTTTTTAGTAAAATGAGAAAATATCTTTTCATTGCATTGAGATTTGTTATCTAAAATGTCAGTATCTACCCTAAGTATTAAGAGACAATAGCACTTGCTTCTGCAGCAAAGAAATAAAGGAAAATTGACCCAGATTTTTTTCCTATTAAAGAGGCAAGTTGGCAAGCTCTTGCCATGCAAGAGTGAGAAAAGAAAAAAAAAAATATGGAATCACTTTTCTGTAGTAGTGAGTGAAGATCTTGCAATATATGCTAAGGAGTATGCTATTAGAAGACTGATGAGTCTTTTGCCAAATATTTTACAATTTACAGAATTCCTCTCTATTTTTTATTGTATATATTATATCGCCTCAAAAATCCTTTGAGGGGCCTCTCTGGTGGCACAAGGGGTTAAGCACCGCACTATGAAACAATCTGCAGAGTTCGAACCCCAGCCGGCCAGGGAGCAACCCACATGGCACAGCAGACCGCTCCTCTCTTGCCCACTGCTCCCCTCAGCGGTGTACTTCAGTCATTCTGCCTGTTCTGTTTCCCACTC
The DNA here is from genome assembly GCF_964194135.1 of Talpa europaea. Classification (NCBI taxonomy): domain Eukaryota; kingdom Metazoa; phylum Chordata; class Mammalia; order Eulipotyphla; family Talpidae; genus Talpa; species Talpa europaea. Next base: position 52,153,917 of record NC_140076.1, read on the forward strand.
TGTCTCTGGTGAATCCTCTCACCCCCCACATCTCTGGCCTTTACCCCAGCTCTTGTATGCATGCATAAATAAATCTTTTTTTTTTTAAAGATTTGTTTTTTTATACAAGCACTGGGTACAGTCAGAAACGCAGGAGGGTGAGAGGATTCACCAGAGCCAGAGCGGGGAACAGAACAGGAAGAGTGACGAAATACACTGCTGAGGGGAGCAGCGGGCAGTAGGAGAGGTCTGCCCGCCTTGTGGAACCCTCGCCGGCCACCTGGGATTGAACTGGTGCTGCAGAGGCTGCGGGCAGCTTCGCAATCCAGCGTTCAACCGCTGTGCCACCGGGGAGGCCCTGCATAAATAAATCTTTAAAAAAATCCTATGAGGTTTTACCATTCTTACTTCAAAGATGAGGAAGCATATCCTTCAGGCAAAAAAGGATGCAATTCCAAAAGTAAATGCATTGAGAGATGGGGAACTTCAGATTAAGATCAGATTTTAATAGTATTTAGCATTTTTTTAGTTTATGAAGCTTATATAATAAGGTAGTCTAACAGTATCTTAAGGCTCATTACAACAATTAAAATTACCTCAGCTTGTGTCAGTTCTATGTCTAGTAAGTAGCTAAACTGAGACTTAAGCATTGTAGTATCATCTAGCCTACTTCTATTTTTCTCTTGGCTCATATATTATCTTACTCAGGAATGAATGTAATATCCAAGACCAAATATACTTAAGGATTAAACTCTCCTTTAATAGTTAGATTGAGTAGGGAAGGAAATAGAATGTAAAGAAAACATAAAACAGGGTATTCAAGAATCACTCTTAAGAAACATTTAGTAAGAAATTTCTATGTCTAGAGAAAAAACTTGTGGTAGAACTTATAGTCAGCTTTTTGTAGGAGGTTGGCAAAATAACATGTTAAATTTTAGCTAGTATGGGACAAATCATCTGATGGCAGAATGATAAAAACTCTGTTACATGAGATATTCAAAGTTAGACATGACAAAGTTTTAATTAATGTTTTTTTACTGTCCTCTATATTAAGACGAGTTTCTGGCTTGGAAGTTATAGAATGAATAACCATGTCTGATGATATTGATGGTTGAAGTATATTTTAGGAAGTATGGGAAAAATTTACATCTAAGATTTCATTCTACATAGGTTTCTATATTTCATATAGAATATGATCCAAACAATGAAAATATGTATTGCCATAGTAGACTATTTTCCCCTATTGGGGTGAATACGTTTCCAGTCTTACAAAGGTTTTATTTGTCATCTCAGTTGTTTCAGGTGATGAAGGACTTATTATTATTGTTAATCTTCAGCACTTCTACATTTGTTATACAGCTAGAAAAGTGTATTAAGAAACATCTAAATAGTGATTTAAGAATAATTCCCCCCAGATATTACCCTTCTTCAAGATATTGACATAATAAAGTATTAGGTTAGATTTTAATTTTTTTTTCATCTAGCTTCCTGGGCTGGTGACCTCAAGAAGGAAATGTAATATTCATAGTGAAAAGCCCTACTTAATGCGTAGAAACATCTCATTGAGTTCCGTATCCATTTATGCAGTTTTTCTCCTACTTATCACTCAGCCATTCTACAGCTCTCCTGGGAAGAAGGAGATCTTATTGTTTTTCAGGTTGCAGACCCTGCACGAGTAATTGCTAAGTTTATGAAGTCAGTCACAAGAGGTTTGTTCATATTTGATTGATTGCTTTGGAGAGTTCAATTCTTAGATTCTACCATATTTTGCTAAACTATTATGCAGTCTTCCCTGTACTCATAGCTCTTTAAGGCAAAGGGAAATATAACTACAAAGCTGCATAATGTAATCATATTCTGGCCACTATTCGATTTACATCCTTTTAAAAGTTGGACAAATATAAAGATTTATGTAATCATTTACAAATTAATGGTAAAAATATTGCTAGTGATCAATGTGGAAAAGGAAAGAGTGGCAAAGAAGAAAAAGGAGGGCCTCCCTGGTGGCGCAGGTGTTAAACACAACACTATCAAGCTATTACCAGCCACTGCAGCACGAATTCGATCCTCAGACCTACCAGGGAGCTACCCACATGGGGCAGCAGACCTCTTCTGTCTTCCCAGCTGCTCCCCTCAGCTGTGTATGTCAGTAGATCCACCTGTCCTGCTCCCCACTCTGTTTCTGGTGAATCTTCTCACCGCCCTGCACCTCTGGCTTACACCCCAGTTCTTTTATGCATAAATAAATAAATCTTTATAAAAAAAAGAAGAAAAAGGAGGAAAGGAAGTATGCATTAAACGCTGCCACTGTCTGACACAAAGCCAGTTGTGTTGTACTCATTGTCTCTAATCCTTAAAAAGTAGTATTGATATCTTACCTCATAAATAAAGTTTAAAAATATAGTTTGAGGTTAAGTAACTTGTGAAAGACAAACAGTTTTTATTGAAATTATCACATATGATATAACTGAGTTAAATAGTATTCCATGTGCTCTCTCATTTAACTCTGAGAATAACCCTATGAGGTAGGTATTGCTTTTATCCACCTATATATGTGAAGAAACCATCACATAGAGAAGTTAAATGAATAGCTGAATTGAGATATTTAAGTAGAATTACTTAGGAGAAATTCCTAGCAGGGACTTGTTCATCCTCAGTAACTAGTACTAGGACCAGATGGTTTAAAAAGATCAAACTTTTTAAGATATTTGTTAGAGTTAGCTTGTTTAAAGTTTATAATATTATGAAATAAATAACATTGTAAAACTAACTTATGGATTTAGCTATGCTTTAATCACATGAAGAGAAAATCAAAACTCTTAGCCAGGAGTTTCAATGCTGCTAATTTGGGCCTGTTATCAAGATTCTCTTCTGTCCAATTTTGCCCTTCTTCTTGTCATTGTTAGAACTTTTCATATGATTTGCTTTAATATGTTTCGTTACTCAGGACCCAATCATTGTTCTTTCTCCCATGTGTAGTTTGCTTTCCAAAGTTATAATTTGGCTATACTTCTCTTTCAGTTTATAGAGATTCTTCTTTCTTGAACCATTTTTTCCTTTGCTCTTTACTCAATTCTATTGTATGTTGCATCTTTCATTCTGTTGGCTTTATTTCTAGTATCTCCTTTGCTAAATGTCTTTCTGCTGTCTTTGCAAATATCATGTATTTGTGTCACGTATCCTACACACCCTCTACATCACCAGTAGTGTTGCTTTTGTTGCTGCTGATCCAGTGAGCCCAGAAATCCCTATCCCAAAACTTACAGTTTCTTTCATTCTTGTTCATGTCATATAAAACTTTGCCTTTCTCCTGTTCTATAAACTCCTGCTCTATAAGGTCTGATGTTCTTTCTTAAGCTGCTCTGCAAAGGGAAGGAACATTTCAAGTAAGAAAAGTTTAAAGAAAACAACTCAATAAAAAATTGCCCTTGGAAACATTTTATATGTGGATTTTCATTATAGCTCACTATAAGGTTGATGGATATCCTTTAATATGTCATATACTTTCATGCAGCTTTATATAGATTGCTGTTGATCTTTCATTTTGGAAGATTCTCTTCCAACCTCCTTCCCCATCACTCTTTTCCATTTAAGACAGTATTCATACTTGAAGACCAGGCTCAAATGTCAGATTATTTTTGAAAACTATTCAAATTTCTCTTCTAGCAGAGAAATAACATCTCCTAATATATCTCTGTAGTATAGGATTTAGCAAATTGTACTGAAATTAATACAAATAACTTCCAATGATTCTAAAATGTGTGCTCCATAAATAAAGGGATTTGTTCATTGATAAATTCTTAGCACTTGGTATTTGACAGACAGTTGGTAATCAAAAGGTGTTTGAAATATTTATATTATGGTGTATCAGTTTATGTTCTTAGTAAAGAAATCATTAGTCTAGGATTGGATGTGCAATTCAATAGAGGGAATGCTTGAGAAGGAAGAAGGGGAGGGAGTAAAAATAGGAAGAGCCTTCAGCTATTAGTACAGGCCTGGCATCTGTAAAAGTGGAGATATGAGAGGAAGTTTGAGAAGAAGAGCCTTAGAATGTGGCAAAATTGGGCCTCCTTTGGTGGTGCAGTGGTTGAGAGCTGGGCTCGAAGCTGCCTGCAACCTCTGCAGCGCCGGTTCGATCCCCGGCTGCCAGTGAGGGACCCACAAGGCGCACAGACCTCTCCTGCTGTGCCTGCTGCTCCCCTCAGCAGTGTATTTCATCGGTCTGCCTGTTATGTTCCCCGCTCTGGCTCTGGTGAATTCTCTCACCCTCCCACGCTTCTGACTGTACCCAGTGCTTGTATAAATAAATAAATAAATAAATAAATCTTAAAAAAAAAAAAAAGAATGTGGCAAAATTTAGACTCAGTCTTGGCCTTGCTGATGTGAAGTACCCAAGCCAAGGTCATTAAAGAACCCAGCAGTAAAATTTAAAAAGGGCCTAATTCTGGAACCCCCATGTTCAGTCATTGGTGAAGATTGTGAAAGCTTGCCTTGGCAAGCTGGTGAGGCTAAAGGTGCACAGCTGGGAAATCTCCATGAAACAGAATCTGTTAAAGGAAGTTTTGAGAGGCCCACCCTCCATACCACTAAGCAGTGCTTTAATAAGGATATTCATCTTTCAATCCAGGAAGTTAATGCATTGGAATAGAGGTGAGTTTTTTTTAAATCATTATGCCAGTCATACTAAATTAGTAGGCAGGAAATGTAGATTGTGGTATTGCTTTTACTACTTTGTAATATGACTTCTGTGTGTCACTAAGCCCTTGTATGCCTTTATTTTCTTCTGTATAATATAGTGTGAAAATATTGTGTTTCCATTTTAAGAGAAATATAAAGCATCACAAACAGGACTATTATTGTGACTATCCAGTTACAAAGCAAGCCCCCGCTGGTTCTTTTTTTTTTTTTTTACAAATTTAACTTTTTTTTTTTTTTAAAGATTTATTTATTTATTTATACAAGCACTGGGCACAGTCAGAAGCGCGGAAGGGTGAGAGAATTCACCATAGCCAGAGCGGGGAGCAGAACAGGCAGAAGGACTGAAGTACACTGCTGAGGGGAGCAGCGGGCGGCAGGAGAGGTCTGCGCGCATGTGGGACCCTCACCTGGTGGCCAGGGATTGAACCAGCACTGTGCACTGCAGAGGCTGCGGGCAGCTTCTCAACCCAGCCCTCAACCGCTGTGCCACCGGGGAGGTCCACCCCCTATTGGTTCTTACCTTTTATTAACCATATATGGCTATGCATATATGTAATATATATAGAGAGAGGAATCACAGAATAACCGTATGTGTTATCTCAAAGTCTGATATTAGTTTAAATGAATGTGTGTTATACATTTTAGACATATGGGTAGGGATTATTTTGTATACTTCTTCAGTAGGAATACATTCTTTACTAGAACATACAAAATGAAAATATGAAGTACAACTTGTAGAAGAGTGTGGAACGTGCTAGAATTGGAATATAGGGAAAGAAAGCCAGCATTTGTGATAAGAAGACAATGGGATATAGACAGGTGTTATGGCCGTATGTTTGTGGGACAATATGTAGAATAGAGCCAATGTAATGTTTTAAAAAATATAGTATAAATGACTGTATAGACTTAGATGAGAGATTAATCAGACTTGTAGTGGAGAATTAATTGTTGTGGATTTTATCTAATGCTGAAAAACCAATTTGATGGTTACTATTTTGCATAGGTATAATACTGAGAAGATTAAATTGTGTAGTTGTCTCAAATACTGTAAACAAGCTAAGAAAAAGTTATTGGGCTTGACTTGTTCAGAATATTGTTGATCTGAACGGGTGTTGTCTCTAATATATGTTAGATGTCTTACTTGAAAGAACAAAATAATGTTATTGGCAAATATACAAGAATAACAAGAGACATATCAGAAATTTAGAAATGAATAAAGGCAGAACAGTAGATATGAGCCTTGAGTTTTTCCCAAGAGAAGGAAAAGGTGTGTCTTTAAGGATAATTATTGAGCATTTTCCCTACTTTCACACCATTCATGTATGTCAAAAATATCCAATTATGTTAATTATTTTCTTCTGCAAAAGAAAAGTTACCTTGCAACAATATATGTCATTATGGTGAAAGATGACATATATTTCAATTACATTATATCCTAATCATGTGCTGATTATCCTATCAAAAAAATCAAATATACTGCAGATAGTAGCATGCTACAATGTATATGTTATAAAAATGTATTTGGCCAAGATTATTTAAACTATAAAATTTACCAGAAACCAATTCATGTAAATGTTCTACAATTCTAGTTAGTTTACTTTTCTAGTATTTTTTACATAATTGAATTAATGAAAGTTGTCAAGTCCTGTGATAGATGCTGGAACTAAAACTGTGTATGAACTGTTACATTTCCATACTTATAACATATGTAAAATTACTCATACGTATACAAATATAAATAAGAAACAAATGATATATTACTTTATTTATTTGAAACTGCCTGTAATTATCTGTGTACTATTTCATTGAATACACAAATTTACAATGGATATTTTTGAAGTATATCAGTACTTACAGAGATTGTGCTCTTTCAATCCACTTCACGTGTCATTTTTCATTTCATTCTTGATATATTTTAGAAAGTCAGTCACTTCATATACTAAGTTTTCTTAACTGAGCTCATGAATTGTTAGTATATATAGTTTCTATTTACTAACATGTGAAGTAGTTCAGATAATAACAATAGCAGTAACAATTGTACAGTGCTAGAAATGCTGTATCTGATGTATTTTCACAACATTCTTTGTTCTTCTATTTCATTGGGTAACAAAGTAAATCCTGTACATTCAATATAGAATGTACCTGGCAGGATAATAAAAAAAATAATAATACCAAACACTTCCTATAAGCAGATGATTTTTTATAATTAGGGATTCTCCTAACACACAGGAGAAAAAGAAATGTTACGATGTTGCTGCACTCAATCTAAGCAAGGAGAGCTGTAAGAGGTCTCAGCCTCTGTGAGTCATTGGTGTCCTGATTTAGCCTGCTTGTTCATGCAGGCTGTCAAGCAGAATTGGTAGAAGGCAAGGGAAATACTGTGACAAGGTGCTACTGAGAGGAAAACTAATTGGGATTCTGAAACCAATGGATGTGTGAGGTTCAGAGAAGTGGACCAGCTAATGGAATAGTCTATCTTTAGAAATCGACCATAAAAGCCACAAAATACAATTGGCTATTGATCACAAATTCAACATCTGTGATGTTTAAAATAAAATTAACTGTTGAAGATAAAAGAATAATGATCAGCACTATTTTGATTAAACTTGACAAATATGAAGGAAAACAAAGGCCCTTCCAAACAAAAGCTAATGGAGCTTACCACCACCAAAACTGCTTTCATGAAATGTTTAAAAGAGTTCTAATAGAAAAGGCAGAAGTCTAAAAATTCTTGAGTAAGGTGATAAATAGAAAAACAAAATAAAAAGATTGCAACTTTATCTCAAAAAAAGAGTATAATATAGTTAATGGCATAAAACTTAAAGGGAATCTTTAAAATTAAATATAAATACTTTAATTGAGAGTGACTTGCATTGTAAAAGGAGATAATTTGAGAGACCAAAAAACAATGAAGGGGAAGACAAAAAGAATGGAACCTGCATAGACAAAGGAACACAAGACCCTATCAGCACAAAAGAAGACTATCTTAGATATGAAAAGATTTCTGTAACCTACACCACCAAAATCTGGAGCAGACACAAAACAGAAACAGTTAAAATAAACTGAGAGTATCACCACAGAAATTCAACAAAGTGAAATGGTAGACAATACACAAAGAAAAAGAAATAGCAGAAACAACCAGAAAACTGAAAGGATAAAATCGTACACTAATGGATCATATAAAGCAAAGCATCTTATAGCAATAATCACCCCAGTTTAAATGCACTGAACTCACCAATCAAAGAGGCTCATGGAGACTGAATGATATAAAAACAGAACATTTTGCTGCTTGCAGAACAGTATGATGCTTACAGGGAAACAATGGCTTTAAATGATACATTAGAATAAATGCCATATATGCATATATACACACATACACACTAATCACTGTATATATGTATGTATATATATAACATATATACACACACACACACACATGTATTTATGTCAGTTCATCCAAAAGGTGTAGAATACACAATCTTCTCAAGTGTGCAGGGAACATTTTCATGGGTAGGGTGGGAAACAAGTTTCAATAAATTTGTAAAGATTAAAATCATATGAATCATATTTTCACATCATAATGATGTAAAACTAGAAATTAAACATAAGAGGTAAACTGGAAAAATTATGAGTGTGTGGGAACTAAACAATATGTTATTGAACAACTAATAAATCAATGAAGAAATCAAAAGAGAAATTAAAAAAATCCTTGAAAATGCAAACAAATGAAAATGAAGATATAATCTTCCAGATTTAACTCAAACATGTAAGGACAAATAATTTTAAATAAAGTAGCCAAAAATAGAAATGTCATTTGACCCCAACAATCCCAGTTCTGGGTAGTTACCTAAGGAATATAAAAACACTAATCTGAAAAGTTATGTGCACCCCTGTGTTCCTTACAACATTATATTTAATAGATAAGATATAGAATCCCTAAAGTTCCATGAATTGATCAGTGAATAAATAATTATGCTAAGTGAAATAAGTCATCCAGAAAAAAAACAAAATCCAGTATGATTATAGTTGTATCATATGTGGAAGAAAGAATAGAAAGGAACAAAACCAAACTCCTAGATTAAGAAAATATATTGGTGGTTACTAATGGGAAGGGGTTGGAGGGTGCAAAAAGTATATACAATTCAGTCATGTGATGGTGGGTATAGTCTAGACTTTTGGTGGTAATAAAATGCTGTCCACAGAAAATTTATATAATCTTATCAACCACACTGGTTAAAAATTCATTGAGAAAAGCTATCATGCTTTTTCAATGCATTGTGGAATATTTCTAAAATTGTGATCAATAATATTTCCTATAGACAGGAATATTAGCACTTGTATTCACATGTTTCTTAATTTTACTCCCAGTTTAAACATTAAACCCTAATTTTATTCTCCATCACACTTTGTATCAGCTGTTTGGGTAATAGGACTATTTCCTAAGGACCAATGTTATGCTCTCACATTAGAAACAATTTTAGACAAAAATTTTAGGAAAAAGAGCAAATATGGTAACATTTAGGTTACTTTTGTATACCACACCTGAAACTTGTCACAAATAAACTTATCACTATCATTAAAAGAATAAAGGGCAGGGTGGACAGGGTATTATTGTAATAGTGAAACCACTTATAATTTCTAGATATAATTTCCCTTCTCTAGATTAATTCTGGAGAATGGCTACCTTTTGATTTTTTTATGAGTATTACCCAAATCAACTCATAGATGAAATTCTCCTTTGTTGATGAGTAGTTGGAAAAACAGATCTAACAGTTAACAATGATCCATTATAATTAAAATATATTTATAATTTACAAAGTATAGGGTAAAGAAAATGTCAGGCTTTTCTGCCCTCCTGCCATCAGGATAGATGATGGATCCTTGAGGTCCTGAATGCATGCCTGATGGCGGGCACCTGGAATAGGGTGTGGGCATAGGTAGATGGGATTCACCTGGGCAAGACTGTGCTTTTAAGGGAAGCGTCACGGGGACGCCAGAAGCAGCAGAAGCCAAGAAGCCGAGAAAGAAGTAGCAAAAGCCGAGAGAGAAGCAGAGAACGCTGGAGAGCCCAGATAGAGTGAAGACTTGCTGGGGGCTGGGAGGCCTGCCAGCCTCCTGGCCCTCCGGCACCCCTGCCTGCTGTGTACCTGTAATCCCAATAAAAGACCTGCAAAAAAATACACTGAGGACTCTGACTCCCCCTTTACCCGGTCTGCGTGGGATCAGAAAACCTGCTCAGTGGTCATTCCTGCCCCTACACAAAATGATTTCAAATGTGTTACATCTAGATCTAGTGACATGATTCTTAGTAATTGAAAGTATTACCTGTATAATGCAAAAGAGAATTAAGTTTATAAATACAATGAAACTTGCTAGTTAGTTGGAAGAGATAGGGAAAGGAGCGCAGATTATCCAGATGGGCCCAATAAAATCCATGGGTCCTTAAAAGTGGCCATAGTCAAAGAGTGATGTGAGGATTCAACCTACTGCTGTCGGTTTTGAAGATGAAAGAAAGGGACCAAGTAATGTAGGTGACCTTTGGGAGGTAGAAAAGGCAAAGAAATAGATTTTCCTCTAGAGTCCCCAGAAGGGCACACAGCACTACCTTGACTTCAACCCACTGAGACCTTATGGATCTTGTAACCTATAAACTGGTAAGGTTATACCAAATTGCCAAAGCTGAGTGAACTCTTGCCTTCTAATTGTTTTTGTTTTGTTTTGTTTTAATACACCACACTGCCTCCCTTCCATCATGATAATGGAATAAAGCATTTAAAACTATATAGACTTTCTTTTCTAATTTTTTGTTTCACATTAAATAACTTCCTCACATTTTGATCCATCAACATTAGGATGCAAAATTATCACATCATTTGGAAAGAATAATGTGTTTTCAACCAATGCATTAAACTTAGTAGGATCAAAAGATCTTTATTTCAATTCAAATTTAGATACTTGATTGGGCAGGGGGTTTGAGGAATTGCATTCAACCTTTCAGGTCTTATCTGGGTCGAGTCACTGGTAATATTGGATTAAAAAAATGTCCAGTGTAGCAAAACTATGCAGGGACAAAAATAAGGAGGGACAGAGGATGAATAACCAGAGCACAGAGAATTTTTAGTGAGATTATTCTATGTGACACTAATTATGGAAACATATCAGTAAATGCATATATGTGTATATATCTAGATATATACACTCATATAGATACACATATTTAAAATATCAAAACTCATAAATATAAGGAATAAATCATAATGTGGTCTGTAGACTCTTGCTGATAATGATAGGTCAGTAGTATAGACTACTGATTGTAACAAATAAATCTTAAAAAAAAAAACAAATATATTCACGCTGGTGGAGGATTTTCATATTGGGAGAGGGACTATGTGCATGAGGGAGCAAGGAATATATAGGCAATATGTACCTTCAGCTCAGTTTTGTTGTGGTGTTAAAGCCTCTCAAAAATAAATTTATGCTTAAAAATATCAGGATAATCAATTATGGCTACAACAGTAAATATAAAAACTTAAATGTAATATTCTCTAAAAAAATAATGGTCAGTATACTTTGATATTTATAATATACTCCAGAAAGTTTCAAATATACTAACATTGCCACTATCCATGTTATTTTTGTCTCTCTTTTATCAGCTAGCCAAACAGGAATAATAAAGATGTAATAATATATGTAGTCAAGTGTTTTGCAATCATCCCAGGCCAGGTAGGGTCACTGTCAGTTCTCACAGATGAAAAGATAATTTTGGAGCCTTTGGTAGATCTTTACAGGCCATTAATGCTGAATCAGGGGACAGACCAGCCTTCTATTTGAGGATTTCTCCAGCTGGCTCCTCCTGTCTTTTGTCCCACCTCAGAGTGATGCTGCCCTTATATCCCCTCACCCTTGTCACAGGTGTCCCTATTTACATATATGCATTTCCTGTGCTCTCTGGGCCTGGGTGTCTTAATTACAGGTGTGCATGCAAGACCTCACATTCTGGTCATAGATGCTAATGGAAGGAGGGCATAAAAAAGCCTGATAACTTCATTTACCCTACACCATTTATCCTACACCTACCCATCACCAAACTGAGATGAAACAATTAGAAATTAGGTAGCTTAAATAATTAAAGAAAAAATTAATTACTGTATAAGATTTCTTTTTCTTTGTGAATAAAGATACATATGTTTTATTGAAGTAACAGCATTAAGACAATATACAAGTGTCAGGTGCTCATCATTAATATTAATCTTTCCAAATAATATTTTAAGATAGATGTTTGAGGCCTCCCTGGTGGACAAGGGGTTAGTCTCAGCACTATCAAGTTATTGACAGCCACTGCTGCATGAGTTCGATCCTCAGCCAGGGGGCTGACCCACATGGTGTAGCAGACCCCTCCTGTCTTGCCAGCTGCTCCCCTCAGCAGTATATTTCAGTGGAGCTGCCTGTTCTGCTCCCCACTCTGTCTCTGGTGAATCCTCTCATCCTCCCACACTTCTAGCCTACCTCCCCCCCAGCTCTTGTATGCATAAATAAATAAAATAAATATTTTTCTTCTCTTTTTTTTATATTATTTATTTATTTAAATAATAAATTTTATTTTTATATTCCCCCATACAATTGCAAACCCCCCATTCTGACCCCAATCCCTCCCCTCCCACCCCCCACCCCCCAAAAAGTGTCTCTGGTTCATAGTTTTTTGTTGATTTTGATTTTCACTTTCTTATATTCATTTTCCTGGTCCCTTATTTAAGTTTTCTAGATTCCTGCTATGAGTGAGACCATCCGGTATTTTTCTTTTTCTTTTTGGCTTATTTCGCTGAGCATGATCCCTTCCAGCGCCATCCATGTTGCTGCAAATTGCATGTGTTTATCTTTTTTGAATGCTGAGTAATATTCCATGGTATATATGTACCACATCTTCTTGATCCAGTCATCTCTTTTTCGGCATTTGGGCTGTTTCCAAAGCTTAGCTATTGTAAATAGTGCTGCTATAAACATAGGGGTGCAGGTGCTCTTTGGAATTGATGTTTCTATGTCCTTTGGGTAAATACCTAGGAGTGGAATTGCTGGATCACATGGAAGCTCTATGTTTAGTAGGTCCAGAAATCTCCACACAGCTCTCCACAGTGGTTGGACCAGTTTGCACTCCCACCAACAGTGCAGAAGAGTTCCTTTTTCTCCACACCCTCGCCAACATTTGTTGTTGCTAGTTTTTTTAATATGTGCCATTCTCACTGGTGTGAGATGGTATCTCATGGTAGTTTTGATTTGCATTTCCCTGATTACAAGTGATGTTGAACATTTTTTCATATGTCTGTTGGCCATTTGCATTTCCTCTTCAGAGAAGTTTCTTTTTAGCTCTTCTGCCCATTTTTTGACTGGATTATTTTCTTTGTTGTTGCTGAGTCTCATCAGCTCTTTGCAGATTTTTGTGATCAGTCCTTTACCATTAGTGTTGGGTGCAAAAATGTTCTCCCAGTCAGTGGGGTTTCTCTTTGTTTTTGTTATTGTCTCTTTTGCTGTGCAGAAGCTCTTTAATTTGATGTAGTCCCAGCTGTTTATCTTTGCCTTCACTATCACTGCTTTGGGTGATGTGTCTGTAAAAGATGTCTTTGATGTGCAAGTCCTGTAGTGTTTCGCCTATATTTCCTTCTATGTATTTTATGGTTTCAGGTCTTATGTCTAGTTCTTTAATCCATTTTGAGTTGATTTTTGTGTATGGTGTGAGGTAGTGGTCAAGCTTCATTCTTTTGCATGTAGCGACCCAGTTTTCCCAGCACCATTTATTGAACAAACTTTCTTTGCTCCAATGCATAGTCTTTGCTCCTTTGTCAAAGATTAGTTGACCATAAATCTGTGGGTTTATTTCTGGATTTTCTATTCGATTCCATTGGTCTGTATGTCTGTTCTTGTTCCAATACCATGCAGTTTTGCTGATTATGGCTTTGTAGTATAGTTTGAAGTCTGGGAGTGTGATGCCTCCATTTCCTTCTTTTTTTTTTCAGTAGAGCTTTGGCTATTTGGGTTTTTTTGTGATTCCATATGAATAAATAAAATAAATCTTTTAGATGGTTACGATGTTTCATGGAACCTGGTTATATAACATTCAGTTGTATTACATTAAAATGAGCTAAATGCACAGGACATGTGAATATGTGTTATATGAGTGTAGGCTAAGTGATTTAAACAGGCTTTTTACGCCATTAGCCTCTATGGCTATCACCTGGGGTCTGATCATGGTGCCTGAGTGTGGGGCACTCACGCCTGATTGTGGACACCTGGCGTCTGGGTGCAGGCGTGCCTAAGTGTGTGCACCTGACCCTACAAGTCATGGCTACAAGGGCAGCATGACTCAGCTACGGAAGACAGCTACTGAGGCCGAGTGACTGAAGAAGAGCCAGAGCTCGCGATAACACAGGTAACCCAGAGAGAGTAAAGATGCACTGTAGGACTTAGTTGCTGCCAGTCTCCCCGCCGCCTCTTGCCCACCCTGCACCTGCTTGTCCCACTAGAATGAGGCAAAGGACAGTTGAAATATGAGAGAGATACAGAAAAATGATAACAGGGAAGAACTGAGCTCACATTTGCTCGTTTTTACGGAGGAATGAGATCAAGAACCAGGAAATGTGGATGACCTCTAGAAGCTGGAAAAGACAAGGAAACAGATACCTCCTTAGAACTCCAGAATGTATGTGTAGTGGCAAGGTGGGCACAGAGCAGGATCTCTATGACCTGAGCAGATGAGGTGAAGGGGAGTGGGAGTTCTGGAGCCCTCGATGGCTTTTTCAGGCTTTTATTGCGTTTACCAGGTACATGGCAGGCAGGGGTGCTGGGGGGCCGGGAGGCTGGCAGGTTTCCCAGCCCACAGTGTCTTCACTCTTCCTGGGCTCTCCAGCGGTCCCTTGTGGCCTCGTTCTCTCTGGTTCTCTTCCCGTATCTCTTTTGCTCTCTTTGCTCTGCTCTCTTCTGCTGGCGTCCCAGTCCCCTTGACACCACCCTTATAAGCCCAGTCTCAGCCCAGGTGAATGTCATTTACATATGCTCACACCCTATTCCAGGAGCACGGGCATGCATTCACGACCGCAGGGTTCCATCATCAATCCTAATGGCAGGAGGGCAGAAAAGCCTGATACTTTTTTACCTTACCTTACAGTATGTTACTCTTTCTGGTAGTCCAGTGAAACCCATAAGGACTTCCTGCCTCCATAAGGATAGTAATAATTTTGTGTTATTGAAAGTCACTAAGTTTGTGGTACATTGTTGCAGCCACAGTGGGAAACTGATGCAATAGGTTTGGCAAGACAAGAACAAAATATTATTTTTTTGAGATTTATTTTTTTATGACGATTTAAGTTGTGATCTGTGATGACAAACTTATTTTCAAGCCTGGTACGCAGAGTAGAGGCCTATTCGAGCTGATTGTTGTATTTGGTGCTGACACTATTATTTATGCAGAAGGCATTCTTATGTTTATTATGATTAATATAGTATTTATATTTGATATGAAGTTTCAATTCTGTAGAGTTGCATGTGAAGTTCTTTGTAGCGTCTTTAAAAGTTTTGTGTTGGTATGCTTGAAAAAAAATAGTACATTTTGGTGAATGGAAGTAGTTGCAATGATGATATTTGGTTATAGTGACAACACTATTTAAATACTTGGTAGAAAAAGGACTGGCATAGGTGTTTCCTTGCCTTCCTACAATGGATTTAATGTGGAAATAAATTATATGTAAAATTATTTTATTGAAAGATAGTCATAGTGGTTTAATAACAAGTGCATAGAACTAAATCATTAATGGTCTATAACCCTGGTGACTTTTCCATTCTGCCACCCACTGCTGATAAACATTTTACAGCATCAAAATAGTTGGTTTTAATCATCCATCAATTTTTCTCTTCAGTTTCCTGTTAAAACAACTTCACTTTAAAATTAATGACCTGATACATATGGTGTTCAATTATCTTTCTAGAAGAGTCATTTGACATTACAAAAGTTCAACTATGGAAATCAACTTTGGAGATTTGATAAAATGTTTAGTTGTTGAAAGAACAGTTTGATGTTCTAATGTTTCTTATATTTTTGTGTTGGCCCATAAATTTTCACAAAAACATTAATATTCCTATAACAGTTCATAGAAATATATTGTTTTTTTTTCCTCTGTTGTTTAGGAGTGCTGAAGTTGATTCTAAATAAGTTTGGCAATGTTCAAGTGTTGATAAATAACTTATTTTATTCTTTGTATAGGTAGATATTGCTAGTATTTGTCAAGAGTAAATTACAATAATATTCTATCTATGGCGAAAATAAAACAATGCTTGGAAAAAATAATTTAAAGTAATAAGGTATTAGCAGTACAAATTAATTTTATTAAACTTCAGAAGTTCATAGAATCACACTTTTTAGTAGGCAAAACATTTATCTACTAATGCTATCTCTACTTGTCAGCTGCTTCTGTATTTGATCTTACCCAATATTTTTGCGACTGAATCCCCAGTAAGTGTCAGAAAGAGCATAGGAGTACTTTTGTGTTTTCTTATATCCATTGGACCACTTTTGATGTTCAAAATATAGTATCAGATTTAGAGAGATGTTGCATTCTAATATCTTTGTGAAAACTCAAATACAAAAGGAGTATAAAAACAAGATGTTTGAGTAAACGTTAACCTCCCCTACCTACAGCTAAGACAACCATAAATATGGCAAATTAGTAAACTTGAGCATTTCTGTGTGAAACTGTAAAGGAATTATTTCCATTGCTCATCAAAAATAAACAAATTACACGCAAGGACTCACAATTAAAAAAAGTATTTTTCTGACTTAGCAAGGCCTTGAAAGACTTCTGAGTTCCTAGAATGATAGTTTTCATTTGTTTGCTCATTCATTCTACATTTCATTTGAACAACAATGAGCTAGACAATGTCATTATAGCATAGATCACAACAGCTCAATCCTTTGTACTGGTGGAACTTATAGCTAGAGGAAATAGACAATAAACAAGTAAATAAGTAAAACATACAGTGAGTGTAATGGTAATAAGTTCTATAAAGTAAATCACGAACAATATATGTATTTTCAATTTCAAATAAGATAGCCCTGAAAGACCTTGAGAAGATGATATCTATGGATTGTCTGGGAAATACATTCATGGCAATTAAAAAGTTAACAAAAATGTAGATGAAACATTCATTCCTTAATTCAAAAAAAAATTTTTGAGTACCTATAAGGTGTGAGGGCTTGAGGACTTTGGAAGAACACTGAACAACTCTTAAAGCAGGAGAAAGATTTCAAAAGATTTCTGACCCTGGCAGGCTTATAATTTATCAGTATGTCTACTTAGAATTTTGCAATAGAAGTTTTAAACAAGGTATAAATAAAGGACTTTGGCATGTGTCTAAATAAAAAAAAATTATATAGAGTAATAAAAAAATATTGATTTGAAAATTCCTAATTAACTCCTAAAGCCATTATTGATGGTTCCACACTTGTTATTTTTCAAAGTGGTGGTCTCAAGAGATATCTCTTTTCCTGAACATTTGTGTGTTAAGTTTTTCATCTGTATTTCTACTTACCTCTAATTTGTCAGTGAACTTTTAACTGACATTTGGTAAAGTTCACTAAATTTGGAAAAGATTCTCAAGGATTAGGAGGTGTCAGACGTGTCTGTGTTAAAAACAATGGGTCAGAAGAAGGAAAGCCTCATTAAAATAGATTCATTTTATGGAGAATTTGGCATAAATTCTGGATCACAAAAAAAACTTGCTGAAAAAAAAAACACTATGTTCATAAGGATAACCATTGGAGAGTTTATAGTTCATTAACCTGTTAATCTTATAAAAGGTCAGAAGCAGAAATAATATTAAAAACCATGAAGAAGAATTCAGTAGAGATAATATACTTAATTCCTAAATTATATGATTATACGCCAAGTTCAGACCTGAGGCAAACTATCTTAGAATAGGTAGTTAACTTAAAAATATGAATTAAAATTCCAGAGAGCAATATGCATGCCCATTATTAAATTAATATATAAAGCAATAAATTATTTATTAAGGACTTAGGAAACTTTAATAGTTCAGAGCTGTGATATTTAATGGAATGAGCTGAAAGTTGTACCTTGCTTATTTCCCAAGAAAAAAATTGGCTAAAGGTGATTTTAAATATGAATATGATTTTTAAAGGTCTGATTTACATTTAATACTTTCCTAATATAGATATTATAATAATTTTGTTCAACAACACTTAATATATTTTCTTCATAATAACTATTGAATATGTATGACTGTCTGACTTTTTCCAACTTCCTAGTAATTGAGTTGTTTGTTTTGGGGAATGAGTTTAATATATTTTTTCTTTTGGTAATTTTTTAAAATTATAAAACCACTGCCATGTCCTATAAAACCACTGCCATGTGTCTCTCTCCTTTACATCTCTTTTATCATGCTGTTTGACTCTAATTTCAGCCACTATGCATTTTTCCCCCCCAAACCTTCACCAAATTGTTAAGTATTTTCCTTACCTGGTAAATTTGACAGTGTTCTATAGACTGTGATCACTTCCTTGATTAGTACCTAGGAGAAAATGGGGCTTCCCTCTCTAAGCCTCAAAAAACAGTCCCACCAATTCTGTTTACATCAGTGTTAAGATTTTTTTGGCAGACAGACTGACTGTTCAGGTATAAAGACAAAAAAAAAATGTATCTTTTTTTTTCCCCTCTGTTGGTGCATGCAAACTTGTACACTCATTTAGACAGAAGAGCATGAACAAGAGAGAAGAAGAGATATCTTTCTTTTGCTTCACCAGTTTCTCTTTAAAATTTAATGTAATATCATACACACTGCACTTGTTTTCTATTTCTGGTACAGAAGTTACTGCAAAATTTTAAAAGTCTCATTTGTAAATGTGGACCAATTAATACATTAGAGATGAATTTATATAAATCAATTAATATAGAGAATTAATACACATTAGTTTGAAAGAAAGCAATTTTGAGTCAAGAGAGAGTAACATAATAATATAGCATAAAAGGATATTAAGCAAACTCTTTAGAGGTTTATTTAAATTTTATCTTATAGAGAAAGCAATTAAAATGGATTGTCACAATGAAAAAGCAAACTTTTTTGTTATAAATGCAAAAAATATCAAATTAGAGGACAGTATTACAGTGATTAGAGAACACTAGAGACAAAAATATAATTTCAGGTTTCCCCTTTTGCTTAGATATGTTAATTTAATCACTTTAAATATACAGAATCTCACATGAATACCACTGTTTCTGTTGCATTTAACAGTTATCTATTTTATTTGTTTACTAAAGCTTTTGTTTACTTAGTAGATACAACAGTGTGTGAAATTATTCAGTTCTCAATTACATATTTATTCACAACTCAATAAATTTTAAATTACAATTTCTGAATTTTTACTTCTCTGTATTACAATTTGGAAGAGTATTTTTAAAAATTTCACCATCCTTTCTATTGTAAAGACTGCTGTGTTAAGAAATCAGTGAAAGGAAAGACTAAAAGGAAACTTTGTTTGTGGAGTAGGTAATTAGGTGGACCTATGTAGTTTAGCCAGACATAATTTTTTTTTCTTATTTTTGAAATAGTATTCTTCTGTTGAGGTGTTGCTCCCCATCTCAAGCTATCAATATTTTCTGAGTGGTAGTAAGCATGGTTTTATAAAATCCCTCATCTCTGTACCACAGGTAATGGTGCAGGCATTAAGTCAGACTCAAGCTAGATCAATCATAGGCTTGACCATTTCTCACTATAATGATCAATTCAGGAGACAGGTTTGACCCCAGTGATTCAGTTCTTACCTGTGATTTTATATTTTTAATCAGATGTTTGGAGGTGAAAGTTCCTTTCCATTTTAGTGATAAAATTAAAGATGTGATCACAAAGCTTCCTTGACACCAGATTTAAGAGGCAAATCTCTTTTGACCTTTTATTTATTATTATTATTATTATTATTATTATTATTATTATTATTATTATTTTATTGAAGAGAACAAAGCACACAGAGAAAAGGAAGAAAACATGCCTGGTCTTTAAGTCAGTCAACTCTGCCTGTGCCATTACCCTTCCTAATCACATAAATATTTTGTTTACTAATGTACTTGAACATCTGACACATAGAATAAAAAAAAAAATCTTAATATATAGTTAACTATATAAAAGTGTCACTTGCTCACTCATATCTAATCAAAATTGATGTGTTAGTTGAAGGGAAGATAGACAAATAGAAATATCCACCTTCCTTCTGGCTACCTATCTCCAAAACTAGCAACTACCTTAAGTTTGAGAATAATGGAAGGATACTACACAAATCAAGGGAGAGATTTTACATGAGCCGTGGTGCTGTCATCAGTTTTATGAATATTTAGACTCTAAGGATGAATGTCATACCTTACTATGAAATTCATTCCAAGCTTTCAAGAAGTCACTTGGAAAGGGAAAGGCCATTGCTTAAAAGAGTGAAAGAATAGAAGAGAGTTAATTAGAGAAGAGCATGGCAATGAAAGAAAACAGTAAGAAATGCTTCTTTTTTGGGAACACATACAGATAGATAGTAATGCAAAGATATTTGTAATACTTTGTTCTCTCCAGAATTTTCTGGGTGTGCTATTGGATTAATGATCTAGCAAATTTGGTGTCTCAGCTTCAGTAGATTCATGGTTTTTAAACTGTTGTTGGCAAACTGTGTTTCCACACTTTGTAAACTCATTGTATTAATATTAACATATTTAATGTATTGCTTCACCCATCCTCTGGCACTACCTAAACAATATACTCATATATCAAAATGTTTCACCATAAACCATTTTCTGAAATATGTGACCTTTCTAATTAAAATTTCTAATGCTGTGTTCTATAGCAGTTGAGACAACTGTTCTTAATGTTTCTCTTCCCCCTTTTCAGTGTTTTTAGTTGTTAATGCTAGTTTTCCAGCAAAGTTTCTGATAATTTTTAATGTAATATCAGTAACAATAAGTGTATTGTCATAAGCTCTGTCAAAGTTTATTCCATTTGCTCTGACAAACCCAGCAACAAAGAAATGATTGTGTTAAGTAAAAATCATATGAACAAAGAAAAAACCTAAATGAGATTTTTAAGGATTTTTGTGAGAACATAGCAAAAACACTTGACTTATTTTACTGGGATTATTCGTAGTGATACTTATAACATAAGCTCATACTATTTTTAAAAATCTCCTCTTATCAGAATTTTCAGTGATGTAGTGATCAGTGAGCTAATGATTGCATTACTTAAAAAATTCCAAAGGGTCTCCCTTGGTGGCGCAGCAGTTGAGCGCTGGGCTGCGAAGCTGCCTGCAGCCTCTGCAGTGTCGGTTCGATCCCCGACTGCTCCCCGGCCACCAGAGGAGGGTCCCACATGGCGCGCAGACCTCTCCTGCCGCCCGCTGCTCCCCTCAGCAGTGTACTTCTTCGTCAGTCTACCTGTTCTGCTCCCCATTCTGGCTCTGGTGAATTCTCTCACCCTCCCACGCTTCTGACTGTACCCAGTGCTTGTATAAATAAATAAATTAATTTAAAAAAAAAAAATTCCAAAGAGATGCACTTCATTGTTTTGCTCTACCTTGAAATTCTATCATGGTGGAAACGTTAAAAAAAAAAAAAATGGAGGGGGCACATGGCATAACAAAAAGAGTGAGTTGTGAATGTAAACATGCAAAACTCAGATGGTCTAGAAAATTCTACGTATTAGCTACTCTATAGAAAAATGTGTAAATTCAAAAAGCAAAGATGAAAAATTTAAATAACATAAATTATATAACATTTTCAGTTGTATATCATTTGAAGTGGCAACACAAAGTATAAGGTGTGATATTAGGGAAATAACAGTGTGGTCTCAGATGCTTAGTGAAACAGGGCTTGAGATCATTTGATCTTAAGAAAGAAGACATATGGTATAAGCAATAGCTAGGGATGACAACAGATTCCTAGTTTATGACATTCAAGGATATTCCTCTTTCTATCATATGAAAACAGTTACCCACTCAAATTGCATTCTTAGTGTAAGCTACATTCTTTGAGAAATGTATTAAAATGTTCATTTTGGATCTTAGGGCAGCAGTTCAACACAAAGTAAGTAAACTGGAGCTTGAAGGAAATAATAGGCGCCATGCAAGGCACAAGGGACACTTCTCTCAATGACCTGCACACTTGGGAACCTAATAGAAGTCTGACTTCATACCTACCCTCTGACTTCTGATTTTAAATGACTTTCTTTCCTTAACATTTAAAAATGCTTGTCTGAATATTTATATAAGAAAGAATTACTTTATACTCCTTTTGTCCTGAGAGTATTTACTCCTGTGATATCTCTCAATGTTAAACATAAATTGTAATTACAGAAAAAATTCCACTGTTCATGGAACTGTTCTTATTGTTCATGTAATTACTTATTTTTCATTTCCTAGTAGAAAATATGATGCATGATGTAATAATCAAATAGCATACTACACTTCTGCTTTCGTACTGTATGATTGAAAAAAATGTGCAGAGGACTCAGATATTACTATAAGTTTTTAATACCTTAAAAGTATCACTTAAATACTTCTAGTCTTTGCAGTCTACATGAGATTATGTAATGAAATCATGATGGTACTTAGTGCCTTGAATATTATTATCCCAGACTTCATTGGTCTGATTCACACTGTCTCCTGGCAATTTCGGGAATGTCCCAGGGCTTGTTTCATGTATATCTAGTGACAAATGTCTCTCGTTATTTTACTCTGGCTTCCCATTTTCTTGACCATACTGGCTTCCCATTTTCTTGACCATACTGTTGCGTTTCCTCATGTCTCACAGATGATAGTGCTTTGCTGGACACAGCAGCTTTCATTGCTAACTGTCACTCTACAATTATGGTAGTGGGTAATGCTTTTCCTTTGTGTCTTTGCCATTTCCTTGTATACTAAGTGTGTGTAGTGTGTGTGTTTAGTTTAACTAAATTAAATTATTTAAACCTGTTTGTGGATGTTACCTGTTCAAAATTATTGAGTGCATAACTAAAACTAAACTGTAATTTTTAACTTTAGGATAATGCAGGGAAAGTACAAAACACAGAGGATGTATTGTTCGGTCTGCATTTAGTTTGTATATTACAACAATTATAGTACTGACAGTTTGGATTGGATGTTCTTTTAATAGGTGGCTGTCCTGTGCATTTTAGGATGTTTAGTAGCAACTTTAAATTATATATCAGTAGCATCTTTCCAATTCATTGAAATCAAAAATGTCTCCAGATATTACCAAATGTCCCCTGGGGGCAAACTTGACCAAGTTGAGCTCCAAATAATCTAGGGGATGTGGACCAATTTACATGTAACCCTAGAAATACTCCAAGTCATCACTTACCTAAAAATTCAGACACAGCTTCCACAATAGACATGGAAAGCTTTCTCAAATCATCCTAAGGACCACCACCATTCTTCTCTGCCCCTAAAATGGCCTCTTTCCAAAGCATATATCCTTGTGTTCTCAAAATCTGTCTCTTTTCAAAAGATGTCCTAGATTACAGTGAAGAAACTCTCAGGTCTGCAGTTCCCTGTGGCAGTAATTATTTCTACCTAAGTTCTGGAGTTCCTGAAGCAACTGCTCAAAGTAGCAACATAAATCTCAGCAAAATATAATAAAAATATCCACTTTATTGACATTAATAAACACCACAGTTCTGTTTCTTTCACAGAATTCAATCTGCCACGAAACATGGGTACACTCTTTTTATGGAGCTACTGGAATACTAGCCTCAATTTGGTGTTTTTGTTTGCCTGTTTTTACTTTAGAACCAAAGGACTGGCAACAAAAATATAAATGCAAATCTTAGCCTTAGAAGGCACAAAATGTTTGTATTTTTGTACGACATTCTTTTACTTTCATAAAATCTTAAATTCTAGCCTCAAAAGAAATGAATAAATAAAAATGCTTTGTTACATAAAATGGTACTTTTTAACATTTTGAAAAAGCTGCTTTTATATAAAAGGCTTTTTAATGACCTTTCCAAAAAGCACTAGTAAAACCTCCTTTTTTAGGAGCCTTCTTAGTGTCATGATAGAATCTATATTTTTGAAAATTGGATTTATTTTAAAGTTCAAAATCTGGATTTTAATACTTGGACTGTTCAACTTTTTCTGCTTCCTTAGTATTTCTACTATTGAAATAGGCTTTTTTTTATTTAAAATATTTTATGGCATCATATAAACAATAAAGCCCCTGAATAATAATATCCATTTAAAAGTTGTAATTCTTATAATTGCATGTTGGATTTGTAAGAGGAAGAACTAATGAAACTATTGAGATATTTTTAGGCTTTTTAAAGTTTAATTTGCCTTCCCACCTGGGCACTTTAGGGAATTTAAAAGTATTTTGATATAATATTCCAGTGAGAAAAGTCATCACCAAACGGTCTGTTCTTTTTAGAGCTAATATTGTTCACGCATCAACACCTGCTTCTTTCGAGATGGTAGCAGCTGTTTGAGTTGGAAAAAGGAATGAAACCTTGATAGTTTCACACTCAGTACTACTGTATAATGAGCTAAGCCAGCTCCTGAAAATTCACTGTATCTTTTGGAGGAAAGTGAGACATTTCTTGCAGAAACTTTGGTTATTCATTCAAAAATGAATTTTAAAAATATGAACACACACTTTCAAAGATAAATATTTAATGAACACATTATATGAAGTCTATTCAATTTATATGTTATTTTTGAGTAAAAGAGGTAGGAAATATTTTTGAAGTTACAATAAACTTTAATTTTAGATTGCCCTATAATATGCATAATTTTTAGTTTATTTTATTTGAGAGCTAAATTAATTTAAAAATATAAAATGTAAAGCCTAAAATGTTCTTCCATACATAAGAGCTGTGCATTTGTCTATCTGTGTATTTCTTACAGTATGTTATTTAAGTAATCATGCCTTGTAAGTACTTAAAAGTTGTTAGAAAATAACATAAGTGTCTTAATATCAAATTATAGTCAAGTAAAATGTGTGACATCACACAAAAAAGGAAACTGAAATACAGGAAAACTAATCAAAGCTCCGTATCTTTCATGTTCCTTTAATTCATTGAGATCAAATTATTTGTGGAGAATGGGTATGTGACACTGCTTGCAATATTTAATCTGTGAAGTTAGTCAGCAATTGTTCTTATTGAAGTCCTGTAATACTTTATACTTGCAGTTGTCCTTGAAGACCATGGGGAGGTTTTGTGTTGTGCAGAATTCAGTGACCCATTTACTTTACGAATGTGAACCCAATATTGCACCTGTGCTCTGCAGTGCCTGTTTTACCTCTGAGTGATATTCAAGGTGTTGTGTTTAATCAACCAAGACCTATATGGTTTGGCCTATCATTTTTTAAGAGATAAGAGTTTCTTTTCACTTATGAAGGATAGAGGTTACAGAAAAGTTAAGGAGACTATTGGAAAACTCTTCCTAATCTTAAATACTCTTATTCTCTGCCAGAAATAACAGTTTACAGTAAAAACATAACCTGAGTGAATTTTTAAAGCAAAGTATCAAAACTGGGATGACAATAGACATCTATGAGCATGCAAGAAAATGTCCGCGTCTATCCTTTAGTAGACTTTTAGGATCTATTATACTAATTTCACATTATCTAGGCAAAGTATTCACCACCTGCAGCCTCAGCAGATGTATTATTCAGCCTCATAAGGACCTCACACCTGTGTTTGATTTCATTTCAGTTTCAGTTTAACATGTTGAATTAGATCCTCTTAGGTCTCATCTATATTGACTGAATTCTTCCTAGACGATTCATGCCACAGAGTATTTATTATAAGAAAAATACAGCAATATCTTCATTTCAATTCTGGTCATATCATATTTTTAAACTGAACCAAAGTAATGACCTTGAGAAACTTGATCAGCGAAAGTATACTGTAGATCATAAGTTTTTATTATTAATTTTCATATGGTAGCTCAGTTTATTGCACGAATGATCTTCCAATCTGGAATGTGGTGACCTAGAAAAAGGGCTTCATTTTTATTTCTGTAGAGACAGCTTTATTCCAGTTTTATCTGATATAAAATTACATCCCAAATTTTAGAAGTAAATGCATCATGCAGGGGGAGAAAAGACGGAAAGTGGTTGCCAAAGCTGATGGGGATCATTGAGTGTGTTATACTTAAGCTGATGGGGCTAGCTGGGCCACTGTGCCTCATAAAAAATGTAAAAGTATCCTCAGGCACTAGCGTCTTCAAATACAACACTAACAAAGTGGACCCTGCTGTTTGGGTCTGCCCAGAGGGCACTTGGGCAAGAACTTTACCAGAACTTGAGAGCTATTCTAAAGGGAACTGTTTCTGCTGAATGTCCTGTTTCCTGTACTACATCCACTAAAAGACTTTATATCCTGCCAATATTACAGAATATTATAGTCATAGAATATTTCCTCAGGCTGTCTTTTGACCCTCAGCCAACACTTCAACGATTTTAAGTGCCCATCTTTCACAGATGACACCATTCATACTCTCTCAAGTGGCAAAGAATGCCGGGCACCAGTGTAAAGCTTTATAGATGTGCTACTGGCCAACATTTCAGAATTACTATTCTGTGCCATGGCCAAATTCAGTGTGCTTTTTCTTGTATTGGCCCATACTTTGGCTTTGGGAGCCCTTCCTTCGTGTCTCAGTGGTAAAATGCAGGAGACTGTTCAAGAAAATACCTCCAGAGTTTTTCCCTAATAGCTAAATACTGCCCTCTTAGACAGGGCATCATGTCTGTGACTTTGTTCTTAAGTAGGTGTGTGGCAGTGATAAACTTTGTCTATGGTGTTGGTTTTTCTTCTTGTCCTGTACAGGGAAGTAGGAAAGGGAATCGAGTAACATGTGTGTCAGGGATGAATGGGAGTCTTCCCTGTGAGTCTTAGGTAATACAGTAGTGTTGCCTTGGATTCAGAGCAAGCAGTGGCTATGACTAGAGCCTCACTATGTTCCTTTAGCAGGGTCTTCATCATGGTAGCCTGATTCATATGCTCACAAAATATTTTACACTGTCTCGCTCATATTTACCAAATATCCTTTGTATTAAGAATAGTGCTTTTTTTTTTTTTTTAAGAGCACCTGGTGTGCAGGTCAGAAGTGCAGGGGGTGAGAGGATTTACCAGAGACAGAGTGGGGAGCAGAATAGACGGATCTACTGAAATACACTGCTGAGGGGAACAGCAGGCAAGACAGGAGAGGTCTGCTGCACCATGTGGGTTAGCTCCCAGTGCTGCAGTGGCTGTGGATAGCTTCATAGTGCTGAGACTTAACCCCTTGCGCCACCAGGGAGACCCAAGAACAGTGCTTTTATAAGCACACATGAACTATAGGATAAAGAGCATCATGGTTAAACATACATGCATGTCTGTCTGTGACAAAGTATGTTAGTGTCACAACCTACAAAATCTGGACCATACCATCCTAAAATTAAGTCATCAAAATGCTTAAATTATAGATAAAATCAATATTAATATTTATATCAAATATTAACATAATGTTTGTCACTGATATATGAGTGAAAATATACTTGTGTTTTAAAGGAGTGAGACATTTCTATTAACCTCCAATACAACATAAAAATGTAAATGTGAACTCTATTTGGAGTAGAACGCATAATTTGAAAGGGTAGGTAGGACATTTTGTATCAAATAAGGTATAAAAAATGTCTTTATTGTCAACAATTTTTTAAAATCAGACAATATGAAACAAATTTTATGTTCAGACTATAATAGACAAACCATTGTCATTGTATATATATTTTTGTGTGAAATTTATCCTCTTCCATTGTTATGTTTTGTCTAGGCTATTAATGCTGCTAATGGCTATATTATATAATGCTGCTAACGGTTATATTATATAGAAGTGAAAACAAAACCATCCCAGGAACACTGTATTGCCTTGGTTAAAAAAAAAAAAAAAGGACTGGTAATAACAGTGACAAAAACTCACAATGAAATGTAATGCTTGCATTTATTGAATAACATGTATGTATAGAATTTGCAATAGACACAGTACAATGCTATCAAGGAAAGTCAGTATGTCACTGTGGAAAAGGAAGAATATTTTGCTTTGTAGCAAAGTATATTTGAAAGATAGAATTCATTTATTTACAAGAAATGCAGTGATGATTTTTTCCACTTTTTGCTAAACTAGTTTTTGTCTAGTTCAAGACTGATGATGGACAATTCCCCTGATAACCTTGTGAAATGATGCTCCATAGCCTTATAGACCCCCAAATCCCAAATTAATGTTAAGTGTTGCAAATCTCTAATATAAAAGCACTCTTCAAGAGGGTGTGAGATGTTGTTTATAATATAGAACATAGAAAAGATGACACATGGAATTGTAATATTTAATATCTGCAGTTTCTAAAATCTTTTAATCCTATATTAATATATGCATCTCAATAGCCTTTGTAAAGAAGATTTGCATTAACTTCTTAGAGAGGCATCAGCTCATTTCAAAGTGTTGTTGAGATAAAATTTCTGATATTGAAAATCCTTTAAGAGCAGAACCACTGTTAGGCCTTAACCTAGTAGGCATCCTTCAAAGTTTTTTGTTTCTTTTGTTTTATGTTGCTTTCTTATTTTGGCTTGATTTGATTATCTTAGTTTGGTTTGGAAGGATATAATAATGTCTTAGCACTAATAATGTATTTGTCACTTAAAGTTATAAGCTCCATAAAGGCAAGGACTGTGTCTATGTAAATGATGAAAATTAACATTTCAGGCGTGGCATGAAGCAGATACCTGAAATATATTTGTGAATAGGACATGAGACCTTTTAAGTTAAATATCCAAGGGATATAAAAATGACAGGAGTAGGTAGAAGAGCTGAAATGTCTAATGGAAAAGTATCAAAAACATATTCTCTCTACTTCCTAAATTAGCTGTAGACCTCTCAATTTCTTGAATAAATTGTGTATGAAACAACTCATTTATATCCTTCTACACTTTATCTATTATGTCAGTTTAATATTTTGTTAGTAGTTATTAGTCCATTATTTAATATTTTCTATATGTTAGATTAGCTTCATTTTCTCATTTAGTGCCTGTGAAATACTTGCTGTCATTCACATTTTGCAGATAACAAAAATTTGTTCAAGTTCTGTGCCTTAATTCAATATAATATTCTGCCTATAAAAACTTAAAAACCTAAACTACCTCTACAACTATTGGCATAGAGTACCCATGGCATAACAGGTATATTTTTAAGCACTTAATATAAAAGGAAAATTAAAGTGAATTTCTCTCTATAACCTTAGTAGGTAAATATACTTGAATATTTTAAGAATCACAATGTAGTTAACGTTATTTTTGAAGAATTTGAATTACAATAAAATGAGTAGTTGTAAAGATACTATCTTTACTAAAATGTTAATTATTTCAAAATGGAAATCTGATTGTTCTTAGGATAATTGACTAGGACACTAGGTTATGTGATTTGGCTGCTCATGACATTTCCTCACTTAAATTACGATTTGGAAACATTATGAAAGATGGACTTCTTTCACTGAAGATGATAGTTAATTTTTCAGTGTCCTTTAACTGCTAACATTTGAAGTGAGCATTTTATTACAAAAGAGAGATGCTCTTGGAACCACCACTAGGATAAGAGTCATAGTGGTTTTAGCAATGATGAAAAGGTTAGAACAATTAGAAAGTACTCATGGCATAATTGAGATGTATGAATTTCTGCTACATTATGAAACTGTCTTAAGTAGTGGAAGAAAAAGTAGATTACAATAATGAAAGAACAAACTAATTTTAAAGTTCATTTAAGAATTTGTTATTTTCTATACTATTTTCCCCTTTCAGACAGAATTTTCCTCCGGTAGTTACCATATATATTATATCTTATTTTTATTATTTTACTTAATAAAGTCATTCTCGGTCATTCCTATAATAATAGTCACATTGGCCCTGTTGAAATATGGCATGCTGACATTCATTGTGAAGGATAATTTATTAATGTATTAATGTACCCAGTGACCTGTGGACATCTGATAACTGCCAAAACAGCAGAACTCAGATTTGACCTGTGAGTCATGTGCAAAATGTACTAACCTAAAGGTATGAATGATCTTAGGATGTGACTCTGAGATGTCATTATAAAGTCCTACATGTGCATTCATATTCTGAGTGAAATATTTTTTTTATGAAGTTCACAATCTTAAACATCTTCTATGCTTCAACCAGATCAAAAATTTTCAGATTTGGTGGTTTTCTACTTGAGTAGGGAATTCCTGGAGTTCTTCCCAGTAGGAGGATATTTGTTATGCATATGGTCTGGAAATTTAAGGAGCTCCCTCCACCCCATCCCTGTTACCTGAAGCAAGTCTCTGTCTCTGAGTTAGTGACTTCTGAGTTACTTTTTTAGTTACTTTGATGACAGAAATGAATTCTGTAAGAAGCTTCTGGGAAAACTGATTTCGACAACAAAATTCACCTTCTACAGGTACCCAGAAACTTGATTTGCTAAGATTATCATCTGCTTTCTAATATATAATGCAATGGACAATTTCCAGTCCTTAGTCTATTGCCTGTTAATCAAAATTCCATCCTGCAAGCACTCCTTGTTTCTTGGAACACCTTTATCCTCATTTCCATGTAGTGATCATTAAACAATTTTATTTCTTTCCTCTGCCTTTGCTGTCTTTTCTCACCCATCCTTTAAAAGTAATTCATGGTCTTTGTTTTTAGGCCCTCTCCTCTTCTTGCTCTAAGCAATTCTATGAATAACTTCATCTTTGTGAATGGCTTCAATCACAATTTATAGACTAATATAAAAACAATCATCTAATATATAAACTATCTATCTATCTATCTATCTATCTATCTATCTATCTATCTATCATCTCTAGACCTTATCCCAATTCTGAATCCAGTTCTATGTATTCATTTGAAAATATTCATTATCTTTTTTAAAACAAGTGATTGTTTTTGAAGCACCATTGTTTCACCAAAACAAAGCACCTTGCAAGTGTTTTGACATTACAGGATTTCCCCCTTGGGTATAGTCATTGGAGCTATACTACCCCCAAAGTGCCTATAATCATAAGGCACTTAGTATTATACTTACAATACTAAGTATAGTTCTCTAAACTCTGATTTTTATCTTGGGTTTTTCCCTTAAATAATGGTCCTATCGTGATGCATACTCTAAGTGATACATCTATGTTACCTTAAGTCAAAAACCTGTCTACTTTTCAAAATTGTGTGTATGGGTGGGTATTTTCTTCCTTTTCCTTATAAATCTAACCAGAATTTTGTCCACTGAATTAATATTTTCAAAGACAACTGTAGACACCATTTATCTTCTCAATATGTCTTTGCCCCCAAATTCATTAACTTTTTTTCATAGCTTCATTTTTCCCATCCTTCTAGTTTCCTTAAGTAGATATAATTGTTTTCCCAACTTATGTTGGATGCTTGATTATTTTGTTTGCCTCTCTTATTTTCTAATAGTTTTATATGAAGCTAAGAATGTTCTTTACTGATTTCTCTATTGCTCAGTACTTGACATGTAACACTTAAGTTTTCATTTAGTTCTAAGTATTTGAAAAAAATCTTACTGATTTATTCTCTGAATATACATTGTGTATACTTTAATTTCCAGATGTGTAATTTTAACATTTTTGTATTAATTTAAATTTTAATTGGATTACAATCACAGAATGTGATTTTTTAATATTTCTGATTTTTAATGATTCTTTAATCATTTCTTTAAATCAACTGTTTGTCCTATTATGTGAACATTTTTGTAATAAGCTTAAGAAACTCCATATGTCCCATGTCCGTTAAATTTGTCTTGCTAATTGAATTCTTTAAACGTTCTATAGCTACACAATTTTTCAACAAATTGTCAATATTAGGAGAAACACACTGACATCCCCTACCTGATAATTAGTATTTAACTTTTCTTTCATTTCTATTTTTCTATATAATATTGTTTATTTTTCTCTTATAATTATGCCTCCCACTAGTTTCTCTTGGCTAATTGCACTGAATTTGACTTCAGTATATTTTGCCTAGTAACAATAAAAAGTTCCTTTATTCTTTCAGTGTGTTGTAAATTAACTATGAGATGTTTTTAATATTTTGCTATAAAAGTATTTTGCTATCAAACATTATTTTGCTATGAAGTACTATGTGTTTGTGAATATGTGTGTTGTCTTGTGAATGTATATAGATATCATTTTTATACTTTTATTATAATTTCCTTTTATCTGTCCAACAACCTATTAAGCTGTAAAATCCTTAGAGGGAACCTGCTTTTCTTAGCCATTTTATCTCCATGCTTACTATAATGCTTAATATATGACATATGTTAAATAAGTAAGCATCTAATAAAATGAGTAAATGAGTAGATGTATGCTATTAGAAGCAAATGTTTAGCCCTAAACAATAAATAATGAAAGGAACATGCACCAGCCTTTGATCTTTATTCTGTGGGCTTTTGAAAAATTCGTTAAAAACAAATTCTCTGAATTTGATAATTTAGTATTTATGAGGGAAATAGCCATCTGTTTAGTTGGCTGAGTTTTGTTTTATCTCTTTTTTTAAAATAACACTTGCTAAAAAGTACAATTTGTTGATGGATCAAGAAATAAGCAACAAAAGGACAGTTGAGTCAGGAAGATAGTGATTGTGTAAGCTTTATGTCATTTTTGTTGTTCAGGTTATAGAGTGACATTGCTAAAACTACATATGGATAGGGGCCTCCCCTGTGGCACAGCAGTCGAGCTCTGGGCTGCGAAGTTGCCCGCAGCCTCTGCAGCGCCAGTTTGAGTCCCCAGCCACCGTACAAGGGTCCCATATGGCCCACAGACCTCCCCTACCGCCCGCTGCTCCCCTCAGCAGTGTACTTTGTCCGTCTGCCTGCTCTGCTCTCCCCTCTGGCTCTGGTGATTTCTCTCACCCTCCCGCGCTTCTGACTGTACCCAGTGCTTGTATAAATAAATAAATAAATATTAAAAAAAACTACATATGGATAATTAAAATTAACAGTTGGGGCTTTATATACATTTTAGAATATCATTTTATAATACAGATCATATTTTAAAAACCCAAAAATTTCTGGAAATCTTATTATAGTTGTCTGGCCAGATGTGATTGCCGAAATCTAGTCTCTTAGATAAAATCTAATCAACCATATTATAGAACCATTTATTTTACAAAGTGGCTGATTAGACAAATACCACCAAAAGAATCTCCATTCCTAAATTTAAGATTTGAAATAGACATGGTGAAAATTGATATATTGTCTTTGACATTTGCTAAGGTGTCATGTGCACTCATTTATTTTTGTTTTGTTTGGCAATCATCAAATAACTACTAGATATATTATCATCTTCAAACTTATTTCATTTTATTTTTACTCATTGCAGAAGTAAAGTTCCTATCCTAGTCCTTTAAGTAGAACATTTAACAAGAAATCTCAACTAGGAATCCTCTTTTATTATTTGTTATTTTTTTTTAAAAAAGCACGAATGGCTTTTCTTCTTCAGTCAATGCATGTCAGTTACAAATTCATAGTATTTTTGTAGCTTGAAAGCTTGTGCTTCATGACAGGTGTCAGGAACTAGTGGTGATTCAAATTAATATTAAAGAATAATAAATGAATGGCAAAATAACTCTCCTAAATATTCTCTAAGACACTCAGCTGTTGGACTTTAATGTCCACAAAAATGAATTGCTATGAGGCAAATTATCAGGGGAGTCAGAAGTGATATGGGGAGAGAACAACACAAAGATACACGTGAAAGTCTTGTAGAATATAAGTCTGACATTCCCGTTAGAAACTGTTTGTATAGTTATTATATAAGGATATTAGTATTTAGAGACTTAAAATGTTAAGTTTGT
This sequence comes from Talpa europaea, assembly GCF_964194135.1. NCBI lineage: Eukaryota > Metazoa > Chordata > Mammalia > Eulipotyphla > Talpidae > Talpa > Talpa europaea. Next base: position 52,187,493 of record NC_140076.1, read on the forward strand.
AGGTAGGATTAACTGATTCATGTTTCACTTTTTATGAACAAATATATATATATAAATACATTTTTTCTCAACGTCTATTTTAAATTTAGTATATATAGCATATGGCATAGGACTCCTGAAGATTTTCAGAACTTAGTTTGCTTTAGTAATTTCAAAAATCCTTCTGAAGTAACCTATCAGTGAAGATTGTTTGAACTCAATTATGTCTTTGTGCACCCTTAAGATTAAATTATTACCTGAAAATGATTTTTGCATGATGTATACAAACATGCACATTGTGCTGTTTCCTGTAGAAACAGATGAGCTAACTTAGCCATAACCAAAAGAGCTTTACAGTATACTATTAGCTATTTGACACAGTGAAATAACTTGCTCCTAACATGAATTAAAATATAGTTTTATGAAGACGGCTCACTCCACTCCCCACCACTGCAGTCAATATCAAAAAATGAATGATTGGAAACACAAAGCATCTAAAAAAATAAAAAAAGAAAAGAAACTCTGAGAATACTGAACAAATGTCCTTCAGCTTTCAAAAAAAGAAGGAAGGAAGTCAAATTCAGAATAAATATACAAGTCATAGCAGGTAAAATCTTCATATTTGACTAGAAAAAAAATAGGTATGAAAAGGGGGAGGAATTAGTAAAAGGAAGCCTTAATTGGAGTGACAATCACTAAGGGAAAAATTCCTTTAAAAGAAGAAATAGAGTGATCTTTTAACAGCCATATAATGGTAATTCTGAGTAACAAAAAAAGCAAAGTAATGAAGGTGGAGAATAAAAATTGAAAAGCTATCACACGGAACAATACAGAATCAAAATTTTTGGATATAATCAAAGTATAAGATATTTCTTGTATTGCCAAATGCCCACTCACCTATGGAGAGGCAAAAAAGCAGTTTTTATCATTCTTGCCTATCAAAATGTAATACAAAAAAACCCATAGTCTCTTTCCTGTTTTGAGTCCTCTCCCTCCCCCTACCCTGCAATAAGCCACAGATCCATAGTTTGCCTACAAGTTTTGTCTTTTTTCTGACCCTTTTGTTCAGTGTCCTTGTATTCCTCCTATGACTGAAACCATCCAATATTTTTCTTTTTCCTCTGACTTATTTCACTGAGCATAATCCCTTATAGCTCTATCCATGTTGCTGTGAATGACATGACTTTATCTTATTTGATTGCTGAGTAGTATTCCATTGTGTATATATACCACATCTTCTTGATTCATTCATCTGTTTTGGGGCATTTAGGTTGTTCCCATATCTTAGCTATTGTAAATAGTGCTACATTAAGCATAGTAGTGCAGGTTTCCATTCAAATTAATGTTTTTGTGTTGTTTGGGTAGATATTTAGGAGTGGAATCACTGGGTCATATGGTAGATCCATTTTTAGTAATTTGAGGAACCTCCACATAGCTTTCCATAGTGATTGGATCAGTTTGCATTCCACCAGCAATGTAAAAGGGTTCCTTTTTCCCCATGTCTGGCCAGCATTTGTTATTGCCAGAATTTCTAAAATGGACCATTTTTTTTCCAGTCTGAGGTGGTATCTCATAGTGGTTTTGATTTGCATTTCCGTGATTATAAGTGATGTTGAACATTTTTTCGTATACCTGTTTACCATGTGTATTTCCATTTTGTAGGTGTCTTTTCAGTTCTTCTGCCCATTTTTTGAGTGGGTTGTTTGTTTTTTATTGAGTTGTGTAAGCTTCTTTGTAGATCTTTGATATTAGTGTCTTATGAATTGTGTATAGTACAAATATTTTCTCCCTATCTGTGGGCTGTCTCTTTATTTGGGTTATTGTCTCTTTTGCTGTACAGAAGCTTTTTAATTTGATGTATTCCCAGCTGTTTATCTTTACTTTCATTTTCTTTACTTCTGGGGATGAGTTCTCAAAGATGTTTCTGAGATGCATGTCACGGAATATTGTGCCTATGTTTTTGCATTTTATGGTTTCAGGTTTCGCATTCAGGTCTTTTATCCATTTTGAGTTGGTTTTTGTGAATAGTTTGAGGTAGTAATGCATTTTCACTCTTTTGCATGTAGTGATCTCGTTTTCCCAGCACCATTTATTGAAGAGACTTTCCTTATTCCAGTGCATATTCTTTGTTCTTTTGTCATAGATTAGTTGACCATATATGTGTGGATTTTATTTGTGGATTTTCAATTTGATTCCATTGGTCTGTGTGTCTGTTTTTGTTCTAGTACCATGATGTCAAACAACATGTTCTTTAACTCATCATTGTGTCCCCAGACGTGTATCCATACCCTAGAACATGACTGGCTATTCAGTAAATACACCTTTAAAAATTCATGAATTAATGATGAGATATAATTCAGAGTGTGCACAAGTCATATGAGGTTTGCATAATTTAAATTGAGCAAAAAGATCAGGTATATTTGAATCATTTGACTCAGACCATTCACGTAAGCAATGATTTTCCTTTTTCAAAAAAGTCTACTACAAAACACATGAGGGATATAATACTTCTCCTATCAAAAATGGAATTTATATGAAAGGGTAGAGTGTGCTGAGAAAGTCCTGAGTCATTCTGACAAGTCCCCCTAAATCAAAATTACTGAAGTTGATGAATATATGTATGTATTATGTGTTATTTTCTTTATTTTAATTAAAAAACATTTTCTTGGAATAAAACCAGAATGACCTCAATTTACAATATAATGAGATAGTAAGACATTGTCAACATTGAATAATATATGTCCCTTGAACAAGATTTTTCTACTTTCATAATTAAACTATATTCATTATTGGTAGAAAAATTGCTGACTTGAGGACATTCTTTTGTTTATCATAAGAAATGAATTATTAGGAGATACAAATCCTACAGAATGCTAATCAGAAAAAAGCAATTTTTTTGCAAATTATACAAATTTAAAAATGCAAAATTATTTTTCATTTCTTTAGGGATTCTCGGTGAATCTATGGTCTTGTAATATCTTTTTTCTTGTAATATTTAGCCACACTAATTCATCTGCTGTACATGGTGTATTCTTCAGCGTGAATGGATATCACATTTATGTGTTTGCAACCTCTCCTTATCTACTCATTTAGATTATTTTAGGGACAGCACCACTGCTTTGATTGGAGAATATTGAAGGAGTATTTGGCAGTTCATGGCCCAGACTTTCCTGGGGAAATCTGGTTGTATAAATCTGTTTTCCAGTCTTCAGATTTAGTAAGCATAATTGCTGGTATATGTAAGCCAGGCTCTCCAAAATCAGTTTTAAAATCATTTTAATGTACACTTGCATTTTTTTCTTTGCATTACTTTCAAGTTTCAAACTGAAAGAAAAAAAAAATCATTATTGGTCCTCTTTTTCTGCAGAATTTTAGAAATGGTTTTGAATTTTGCTAAGAACATTTCACGTGAGATCTGTTCTTTTAACAAATGTTTCAATGCATGGCACAGTATTGTTAACTGCAGGCACTATGTTGTATAGCAGATCTGCTTTCATTCATTTTGCATAACTACAAGTTTGTACTCATTGAACAATAACTTCCCATTTTCCCTTTTCTTTGCCAATCACTATTCTACTCTGTTTCTGTGAGTTCAACTATATTAGATAACAAATGTAAGTAGAATAATGCAGTTTTTGTCTTCTGTGATTGACAGCATAGTGTCCTCCTGGTTCATCCATGTTGTTACATATGACAGAATGTCCTCCTTTCTAAATCTTAAATATATATAGACATGGATAAGGAATGAATGAAAGTTATATTTGTAGCTATAGCAAATATAATCCTTATCCATTCATATATCAATTAACATTTAGGTTATTTTCATATCTTGATTATTACGGATAATGCTGTAACGAACATGAGAGTGCAGTTCTTCTAGATCTTGATTGCATGTCTTTTGGATCTATATCCAGAAGTGTTATTGATTGATAACTGATATGACAGTTCAATTTTAATTTATTTAGTAATTTCCATACTGTTTCCCATAGCAATTGCACCATTTCACATTGCCACCATTAGGGTATAGGATTGCATTCGCTCCAAGATTGCCACACATTACAGCATCTAAGTTTTGGAACTGTGTTATGAATCCTTTCTGTGTGACTCTGGAGTCTGTGATCTTAGCTAATTGGAATGCTTCCTTTCTGAAAAGCCTTTTGTAAATAATTGATCATGATCATGGCTGAGTGTTGAGCCCTGTCATTTCACTTTACTAGTTTATTTATGGTGCTTTTCATTCCCTTTTGCATAATAAAAATAATGAGGAAGTATTTGTTCCCCAATAATGAATGATATTTTAATGTTTCATCACTCACGTTTTTCAGATTGTATTTGTTCATATATTTCTTTCTTTTTTTTTTTTAAGAGGCATGTTTTATTTATTTATTTGTTTGTTTGTTTGTTTATACATGCACTGGGTACAGTCAAGCGCGGGAGGGTGAGAGAATTCACCAGAGCCAGAGTGGGGAGCAGAGCAGGCAGAAGGACCGAAGTACACTGCTCAGGGGAGCAGCGGGCTGCAGGAGAAGTCTGTGTGCCATGTGGGACCCTCCTCCGGTGGCCGGGGAGCAGCTGGGGATCGAACTGGCGCCGCAGAGGCCGCGGGCAGCTTTGCAACCCAGCACACAACCGCTGCGCCACCCTGTTCATATATTTCTTATACTCTCTTTCACCAAATGTGTTAGTCTCTTTACTATGTTAGAACAAAGCCAGAAAGTTGCCTGAGTTTGATGAATAAGGTGAGAATAAGGAAATATTAAGTACAGAGGATTAGTTACTCATTTATTATTGAAAGACTAAAAACAAAGTCAAAATACAAAATATCTTATGTGGAGAGTCACTTATATGATACAGGGATTGTAAAATTTATCTGATGTTATGACCTTCATTTTGATTTCTCTATCCATATTTAAATATATATGACACCTATTTTCCACAATTATTACCAGATATGGAAACAAAACAACTATCAAAAAATAGATATAACTCCCATATACTTTTCTGCTTCCATTGATTCTATCCCCATGAGTCATCTCCATCACTTCTTCCTTTTTATTCTCTACTCACAAGTTCCTCTCTCTGACATCCCTAAAAAATGTCTGCTTGCTCTTAACACAAACACATTTGCTCCCCAACATGTGTGCATCTTCAGAAATTATGAAGCACTCTGCTTCTTCCATCTTGATTTAGCAACATTCACCCTTCAAAGGACAAATGTAAACTAATCAGATAGTGTGATTAATTTGTGCTAGTGAGAAATGTTCTAGTAGGAAATCTTGGATCTTCCTTTTTTCTAGGTATAATGAACTTTAAAGTATTATGGTTTCTCAGCCCAAATGCCAAAAATAGATGACTGGATCAAGAAGATGTGGTACATATATACCATGGAATATTACTCAGCATTCAAAAAAGATAAACACATGCAATTTGCAGCAACATGGATGGCGCTGGAAGGGATCATGCTCAGCGAAATAAGCCAAAAAGAAAAAGAAAAATACTGGATGGTCTCACTCATAGCAGGAATCTAGAAAACTTAAATAAGGGATCAGGAAAATGAATAACTATAAGAAAGTGAAAATCAAAATCAACAAAAAACTATGAACCAGAGACACTTTTTGGGGGGTGGGGGGTGGGAGGGGAGGGATTGGGGTCAGAATGGGGCATGTGCAGTTGTATGGGGGAATATAAAAATAAAATTTATTATTTAAAAAAAAAAAGTATTATGGTTTCTTACAATGATTGTTAGACCAGAAACAAACAAACCAAAATTCATTTAAGCCTGATCTACTATTTGAGTCAATGATAGTGTTCGGACTAAATGAGTATGTGTATGAAACATTTCCTGGAAGATAAAAAAAATATTCAAACATTGGTTCTTTTGTTTAAATGAGACAAATATATGACACTCTTTTAATCTGTACAATGATATGCTCCATCTAACCATCTGTCTATCATTTATCTATTTACATACCCACCTACCTACATACCTGTTTACCTACCTATCAGATTATTGTGATTAATAATTGGTACGTCTTGTTGACTAAAGCGACTCTAGTCATAGGAAAATCTATATTTAATGATTAATTGTCAGCATCATAGCAGATTGTGAACCAATGTTTTGATAATATGAACCTTATTGTGTCCTGAAATTATATTCAATGGTGAAAGTTGAATTACCTATGTTGAATATCAGTCTTAAATTTTTCGTATTTGTATATCTCTATTTCCAAGTGTTTGATAATCATATAGAATTACCTGTTGCTTAGAATGAATTAAAAAAATCACACACATGTTGACAGAGTGGGATCTCCCTAATGAAGCATTAAATTATAAAATCCAAGAATCTATTACCTCTTTGGTCAGGAGGGCATGGAGCTGGAGTCTGGTGAAGTAGAATGATTGATGAACTATGGGCCCCCTCTAAGTCCGGCTGTTTGATTTGAAAGTTACTCTATTAATTTATTTATGATGATTACCTGGGTACAGTGTTCATGTAGTTACTTCATTCCATTTAATGAGTTCGGACTTTTTCTTTGTTATCATGCTTTTTCTTTTAGCAATGAATTGTTAATGATTTCCTTGAGATCATTGGATAAAACTTCTATTAACTGTCATTGTTTGACTAAAAGTTATGGAGATTTTTGCTACACCCCAACCATACTAGATAGCTGTAAACAAACAGACAAAATGCACTACAGAAAAGCTCTTCTCTTTTTGTGGCATTTAACTCAAGGGAACGTGTATGTTTTCAGGCTTATAAAGAAACTTTATTGAAGACTGTAGATTTTGTCAAAGATGTTTAGTCACCATATTTTGAACAAGGAGTTCTGCTAGTCTCATTCTAAGGAAATGTATTGTTTTAATTACACTTTCACCCTTTGACTAATTTTATTGTCATGATTTGTAAAATGAGGTTTAATAAAAGGTTCTAATACATTCAGTGGTGATCCTTTTATCACAGAATACATTAACAGAGAATAATTTCTTCAAAATTTATTAACCACTTTCCAAATAAGTTTATTTTGAAAATTACTTTCTTTTTACATGAAGTACCTTCTTCTTACATTGTTGTTCATTTTTGGACAGAATATGATTTTCTCCCCTCAGGTGAGGTCACCATTGTTCTCCCACCACCAAAGTATCTGTAGTCCATCACCATCGCCCCTCATGTTCTACCCCCACCCCACTTGTTTAGATTAATATATATCATAAGGGTGATTGGATGATTTATTTATTGATTGAGTGATTTTCAAATATCTTTTCATTTACTTTCTTGGTGTAAATTCAAATCTGGAAAAATGTATCATTTGTATTTTCATAATTCCTTGACATAAACTATACAGAAATTTGCTCATTTCACAAGGTGTTCTTATATGTCCAAGGGATTGCCCATATGTTTCCAATTGCACTTTGATATTTATACCCTGTGTTCCAGTAATCCTGAACTTTGTGGCTCCTTGAATCCATCAAATGGATGATATATTGAGTCTGTTTCCTTGATTTCTCCTTTTCTTCCACATTCCTAACTTACCATTCTTAATTTAATATGCTCCCAAACACGTTGTGTTTTCTCCTGTGTTAAGACATAGTACATTCTGTGGTGTACATAATGTTAGGGTTGACATCTTCATTCTTTTATATTCATGTCATGCAGCAAATTACCGACACATGGTGGGCATTCAGAATAATCCTGTTGAAAAAATGAATAACTTTAATTTCCTAAATATAATTCTCCTTGGAAAGTTCTATTGAAAGAATGAATAGGTAAAAAGTTTCTTCCCTATCTAGCTTTAATAGTCATTAATAATGTAATGTCCAATCAGTGTTGCCACAGAAATGATTGGTTATTGTCGTGTACCTATTACATTATGTACATAAACTTGCTAGACTACATTATTTCTTTACTAAAATTTAACAATACATTTTACTTTACGTGGGAGAAAAATTTTAATTTAAATTGAAAATCCCTTACATTACTTAATATGAAACTGAATTCCCTACCTTAATTATATGTGTAATGTAAGCTTTCTCTAAAATTTGCTATTAAAAATATGAATGTTTTTATTTGGAATCAAGATTAGGTCTCTGCTCAAATCTTAAGGTGTTACCAAATTACAGTATGTTACTAATATCATCTTACTGAATTCTATTGACTACAGCTCATATGTGAATTTTCAGAAAGCAAAAGTAACAATTCCAAACATATATCACTTGAACAAGAGAAAATTTGTTATTTTTAAGCAAAAATATTTTTTAAAATTATGGGAAAACTCTCAACAGATGCAAAAATATATTTTCCCAGCAGAGACAATATTGCACTTCCTCACTCACTCCCTCTTTTATTTTTGTTTGCTTGTTTTTTTTTTTTTTCCAGTATGCAGTCATATCATTTAAAACTAAACAGGATAGCTAAGAAAAGAAATTAAGACTATGAAATTGATAGAGCAACATATAAACTCAAAATTAAATCCTTCCCCCACAACTAAAATTTCTCTATGTACATCACTTCTTTAGAATTGACCATTTAATTTTTTTAAGTTTATTTTATTTTTTTAAAGATATATTTATTCATTTACACAAGAACTGGGGTACAGGCCAGTTGTGCGGGAGGGTGAGAGGATTCACCAGACACAGAGCAGGGAGCAAAACAGGCAGACTGACAAAATACAATGCTGAGGGGAGCAGCGGGCACGACAGGAGAGGTCTGCTGTGCCATGTGGGACCCTCGCCATCTGGCTGGGATCAAACCGGCGCTGCAGAGGCTGCAGACAGCTTCACAGCGTGGCGCTCAACCACCTGCACCACCAGGGGAGGCCCATTGACCATTTAATTTTTGATGATTGGATATAATTTAATAAAATGACTCTTTTAGAGACTAGCAGGCAAAAATGAGGTGAAGAAACTTAAATATTACCTAAATTCCAAGTCCAAGGATATGTAATATCAGCTATTGCTGCCAGCACCAACATCCTAAATAGATAAGTAAAAATTTTAGGTCCAGATTTAGCTGTTTTCAAAAGACAAAGAAAAATAAGAAGAAATAATATAACTGATATTAACTTGAATATATAATGAAGGCTTAGGAAATAAATATTTTTTTAAAGATTTATTTATGCCAGAACTGGGGTACAGGCCAGAGGGGCATGAGGTAATTATCTCTGGTGAGATAATTCACCAGAGACAGAGCAGGGAAAAGAAGAGACAGATGGACTGAAACACTTCTAGGGGAGCAGTGGGCAAGACTGGAGAGGTCTGCCGCACCACATGGGTATCTCCCTGGCCGGCAGGGAATCAAACCCACGCTGCAGATACTGTGGACAGCTTCACAGCGCTGTGCTCAACCTGCTGTGCCACCGGGGAGGCCCAACAAATACTGCTTTTTAATAGCTTTTGCTTGAATAACTTTTTCAACTTTTTAGTATCTAAACTCTATTGGCTCAGATTAAAACATTTTAATAATTTCAAATGAAAGATGAAGTACAAATGATAACATAAACACTCTACCCACCAAAAACCTTTACTTTACAATATTCATTTTATAGCCTTTGTTTTTATAAGAGTAAAATATAACATAGCAAGAAACTAATAAACAATGCAATATTATTTTTAAAAAGCTAGAAAAGGCAGAAAAGGTCTCCTTTGTGGTGCAGGGATAAAGTCAGTGCTATCAAGATATAGGCAGCCACTGTAGCACAAGTTCGATCCCTGCCCAGGTAGCTGACACACATGGGGCAGTGGACCTCTCCTGTCTTGTCTGCTGCTCCCCTCAGCAATGTATTTCAGTAGATCTGCCTGTTCCCCATTTTGTCTCTGGTGAATCCTCTCACACACCCACCCCCACCATACTTCTGGCCTGCACTTCAGTTCTTGTATGCATAAATAAAAACAAATATTTACAAAAAAATAGAAACCTTTCACCCTATCTAATTTTCTTTTTTCTTAACCTGGCATTATTTCATAAACAGTCTGATGGAGCTTGGAGTGCCTAAGTGTCTTCTATCTTTTTTATATACTATATAAATATTTAATGTACTTTAAAATATACATAAGTTATACTATACAATGTCCATATTTTGTCTATTTTTTCTCACTAACAATGGTTTAGTGATTTATGCATGTTTAAAATAATTTTCTAATTCATTACTGTTATCTGTTTTATAATACTCTATCAATGTGTTTTCCTGCCTCCTTTTATTTTTAAGGAAATCATTGTGTTCTTTTTGATATTGTTGTCTTTAATAAATTAATTTTGATTTTAGTCCTCTTCTGCAGTACTATTTTTAAATTGTACATTGTATTTCTTGTCTGATAGCAGTTATTCTTATATTTTTAACAAATATAGTCAGCTCTACAATACACAAAAGAAGTTAATAGTTGGTTCTTCACCATGACATTCCAGGATAGCGGAATGCTTGCAATAGTAATTAGCCCTACATGACACCCTTGTTAAATATCTTATATTGGTTTAATCCTACTCAGCCCACCAGTGGAAATATTTGATGTCATATTTTCATATATAATATATGAGATTTCCCCAAAATGTATCCATTTATTGACTTGTCATTGTTTTTTCCATCCCACTCTCTCTTTCTAAATTCCATTTGATCCTTCCTTTTCACATTCTTCATTATACATCCAATAATAATAATATATAAATAATACTCTATTTTTATCCAAAATTGCTTTCATTTTTTTTAAAGATTTATTTGTTTATTTATTTATTTATACAAGCACTGGGCACAGTCAGAAACGCAGGAGGGTGAGAGAATTCACCAGATCCAGAGCGGGGAACAGAGCAGGCAGAAAGACCGAAGTTCACTGCTGAAGGGAGCAGCGGGTGGTAGGAGAGGTCTGTGCGCCATGTGGGACCCTCCTCTGGTGGCCGGGGAACAGCTGGGGATTGAACCAGTGCTGCAGAGGCTGCGGGCAGCTTTGCAACCCAGTGCTCAACCGCTACGCCACCGAGGAGGCCCAAAATAATTGCTTTCATTTTTACCTGACTCTGGAATGGTAGTTCAATTGGATCTAGAATTCAGTAGTCTCAGATATTTTCCTTAATTACCTCTCAAATTTTATTGTATTTTATTATTAATATTATTGGTTAATAGTCACTTATTAATCTAGTCATTGTTTCTCTGTAGTCTGATTTTCCTTTCTTGTCTTTGGTGTTCTGCTGTTTTAAACACTAGATATTTTTTAGGCATTGACCATTATTTAGTATAGATTTTTATTAACTATGCTTTAAAATATTTTTTTTATATTTTCATGTAATAGCATTTTCATTTTTCCTTCATTTTATTTAGTCTCATGTTTGAAAATATATAATATACATGTAGTGGGATATCTCATTCTACCATTTATATTTCTTAACCTTCTAATGTGTTCTACACTCAATTCTGATATGTATGTGTGTTTAAGAAGGGGAAGTGTTTCTGCCAACATCAGGTAATTTTCTGCAACCAGAAGAATGTTTTATGTTTCAACTTAGTTCTGATATTATCTATCTGTAGATGACTTTGGTTTCCACAGTGTAATGGCTTATTACTACAAACTGTCCAACCTTTCTGCTCTAATCCCAGGTTGTTATCAGCATTTCTGACCCACTGACTGTAGATGATAGGTTACAATCCTTCTTGGGTTCCAATAGCTTGTTTGGGTAGCTCACCATCCACTCAGAAACGTGGTACTCCATCACCAGTTTATTATAAACACTCAGGGAAAGGTACAGGAAAAGAGCTCGGACCATCCACCTAGTCTCTTAACACACCACTCTCTCCAAATTACCCCTGTCCACCAGCCCTTGGAAGTTCTCCAAACCCCATTCTTTTGGGGTTTTTACTGAGGCTTCATGATATAAGCATGATGATTAAGTCATTGATATACACAGTCCCTTTGCCTTTCCTTGAGGTGAAGGAGTGTTCCTGAAAATTCCAACCTTCTAGGGTTGCTTCTGGCAACCAACTTTGTACTTTGGTTACAGAAGTCTTTCCAAAATCCATCTCATTAATATAACAAAAACATCTTTATTTTTCTCATTACTTAGGAAATTTCTGAAATGTTAGGATCTCAGTGACAGAAATTGGACAAAGACCAGAAATAAGATCTTAGAAAAGTTCCTAACACTTACTTGTAGTGAAATAATGATCGTAAACAGAGACAGGGAGAAATCACACTTTTGTATTTTATTTTTAATGTTATGTTTTGTTTTATATTGGCACTATCTGACTTGCTTTGTGTAATATTTAAAATAAAACATTTTTAGGGAATGATTCAAATTTTCAGCTTTGCTTTAGCTATTAATCAAAGCTTGTAGTCATTATTTTTTCTTTTTTTCCCCCAAGGATTTTATTTTGTTAAGTCATGCTGACATTTAAAATAAACTGCCCATTGTGAAATGTACAATTAACTAGGTGTTTTGGTGTGAACATATAGAATCATGAAACTAGCACCAAAATAAAAATAGAAATCCTATACATCATCCTTCAAAGTTTACTAACACCTTCCGTTAATCTGTTCTCACATCCCTCCCTGCTGCACTACCTTTTCCCTAGCCAAACACTGATCTATTTTCTGTTTATTGAAAAATTTGCATTTTCTACACTGCTACATAAATGGCATTTTCCAGTATTTTCATTAATATGTATAGGGATATTCAGGTGGTCTGTGAGTGAACACTGATAGATTGTATCTTTCAAAGAATTTGTTATTACACTTGTTGAATTTTGGCATAGAATTGCTAATTTTCTCTTCTTATGCAGATACTATGTGTAGAATCTGTAATAATGTTGCTATATGCATTTCTGATATTGATAAATTATTCTGTTTCCCTGATCAGTGTGACTAGAGATTTCAGTTTCATAATTTTTTTTTACCTAACCAGCTTTTGGTTTATCTGTTATTTGTCTTCTTTTTGGTTCATCAATTTCTGCTCTGATCTGTATTTCATTTATTCTGATTACTTTCAGTTTAATTTTCTTTTCCTTTTTAAAAAAATTCTTTAGGATGGAAGTTGAAGTCATTGGGTTGAGACCATTTTCAAATTTCTAATATAGCCTGTGGTGCTATAAAACTCCCCTAAGTACTGCTTATCAGCCATAAATTTTCATCTTCTAATAGTTTTTTTAAAGTTTATGAGTTATTTAAAACTGTTTTATCTAGTTTCTAATATTTGGAAATTTTGCAGATACTTTTTAATTAAACTATAATTTCATTGTAGAAAGACAACATACTTACTATGATTTAAACTTTTAAAAAATCTATTGAATTTTTATGACCCAGAATATGACCTGTATTGATAATGCTTTATGCACATTCTCCTAGAAAACAGTGGATTTAGGTATTAATCACAGTAAGCTTTTAAATACTAGTAAGAGGAAAAAACTAAAACTTGCATCAGTCAATGCCTTTTATCAGTCAGATGTCAATCTTTGTGTTTTCACTAGATGTTAGGTTTGATGATTAATATCTTTAAATTTAGGTTCATGATCTTGCTGTGTTATTTTTTTTTTCACGTGTTCTGTTTTTTCCTTATTGTCCTGCTACTCTCTCTTCTTTTAGATTAATGGACTACTTTGATTGTTCAATTTTGTTTCTTTTGTTATTTTACTGCTTATAGCTCATTTTGTAATTGAAGTGGTTGCCTTAGATTTATAATATGCAACTTTAACCTATTACAACTTTAATCTTAAATTTATATACAAGTCTTAGTTTAAATATAGACTATAAGAACCTAAAGATAGTATGTATTCATTTCTCTCCTATGCCTTCATGCTATTTTTGTCTTAAATTTTACTTATATATGTTATAATTTGCATGCTATTCTTATATAAATTTTTAAAGACAAACAAGAAACATCTTACATATTTCCCTATCATGTTACCCTTTTAAGTTCTCTTTATTCATTTGTGCAGAACCATGTGTCCATCTGATAGCAAACCCTGTATCCTTGCAGTAATTTTTTTTTTCCCAACATAGAGTTTGAGTTTGTTGGCAAGAGATTTCAGCTATTCTATATCTGAAAATTTCATTATTTTTAATAGTTTTTAAAAACTATTTCAAATGAGTATAGAATCCTACATTGGCTTTTATCCTTAACACTTTATTTGAAAATCTTACTCCACTATCTTCTGTCTTCCATTGTTTTGTCAATAAATTTGATTAACTGTTATTATAACACATTTGTTTCTCTGTATGCAATGTGCCATTTTTCTCTGGCTTTTTTAAGATAAAAATTTCTTTATCACTGATTTCAAAAAGTTTGACAATATACCTTAGTATAGTTTTCTTCATGTTTATTATGCCTAGGTTTCACTTATCTTCTTGAATATTTATGTAGATTTATAGAATTTGGAAGATTTTCATCAATTATTTCTCCAGTTTTTGGAGCAGCTCCATTTTTCTGTTTTGGAGATCCCACTTGTAACTAGTTATATTAGTCACATGAAGTTGTCCACCAGCTCTTTATTTTATTTTTCATTATTTTAAACTCTTCTCCTGTGCTTCATTTTGGATAATTTCTGTTGCCATGATTCCAAGACATTTATCTTTTCTTCTATAAAAACTAGTTTGGACCTCTTTAGTGGCCTAGAGTTTAAGTCTCAGTGCTGTCAACAAGTTCAATCTCTGGCCAGGGAGCTAACCCACATATGCCACAGCAGACCTCTCCTGTTCCTCCCACTGCTTCCCTCAACAGTGTATTTCAGAAGATCTTCCTGTTCTGGTTTCCTCTCTGTCTCTGGTGAATCCTCTCATCCCCACACCTCTGGCCTACACCCTACTTCTTCTACAAAAGTAAATATTTTTTTTAAAAATCAATAAAACCTAGTTTACAACTTATCTTTACTAGTGTATTCTTCACCTCAGAATTATAATATTGATATTTTTATGTCCTCGACTTTTATGTGAAATGCAATTTTGATTTACTATACTTGTCTGCTAATTCTAACATTTGGTATTTTGCATACATTTTGATTGATATAATATTTCCTGCATAGTGGTTCTTATTTCTGTGACTTTATTTTTTGCCTCACAGTTCCTCTTTGATTGGATACCAGATATTGTGAATTTTATGTTGCTGTGTGCTTGATATTTTTAATACTGTAAATATCTGCGTGCTTTGATATTGGAGAAACTTTTTTACTTGGAAACAATTTTATACTTCAGGATCTTATTTTTAAAGTGTGTCAGCGAAACCAGAGCTATTTTCATTCTTGGGCAAATTATTCCCCACCACTAAGGTACAACTCTTCTGGGTATTATACTGAATGCTTTGTGAATTATGAGATTTCAAGTCTGACCAGTAAAAGCAGTTGCTCTTCTGGGTGACCTACAGGAGTGCCAGATGCTATTTTCATCAATTTTTTCAGATGGTTCTTTCCTCTGCCTTGAGTAATTTCTTAAAATGTCTATATCTGTATTTTTCTGAACAGTTAAGGGAGATCATCTAAAAATATGTGGGTTCCTTTTCTCTGTGAGATTCTCTCCTGTCTGGCATTATCTAACAAACTCTAACTTCCTGAGAAACCCCAATCTCACATGGTCTGTTTCCTCAATTCAGGAGTTTGCTAAGCTCTTCCTTGTGTAACGCTTACTCTGTCACCCTCTGGAAACTCTAAAGCAGTAAGTTGATGTAGTCATAGAATTCATTCATTTGTTTGCTATGTCCCAAAGATTGTAATCCTTCAGTGCCTAAATCTGATATATTCAAAGCAGTTATTTCTTTTATTCTCTCTGTTTTTTTGGTGATGGCATAAATACAGTATCTTCTACTCTATTTTGGCCTAAAGTATAAACCCTCATGTGTTACTTTAAATAGTTAAAAAATATATAATATTCCACACTAAGTAGAATAAACACCAGGATAAATTCTGGTTTAGTCATAGAATTACCTTGCATGTGAAATGTGTTAATGTTATCATCTAAAATCCTGATGAAATTCTTTATAGGTATGTTTCCTCCAAAAGTAATCATTATTGGCATGATTTTTGGCACTACTTAAATATAATCTTGATGATGAAAAATAGGTGAATATACACACACGTGAATATATAAAGATTTCATATATATATATGGACAGATGAATGGATAAAGGTTTCATATATCATATATATGATAGTTTATGTAATATAAAATATATAATATATATCTAAATTATTCAGCCACAGAAAAGAAGGAACTCCTACTATTTGTTAAAGCATAGGAGACCTTGAAGGCATGATACTAAGTGAAATAAATCCAACAGAGAAAAACAAATACTTTATGATTATATTTATATATGGAATCTAAAAATATCAAACTCATGGACACAGAAGTTAGAATAGTAATAATCATGGAGCTAGGAGTTAGAAGAAATAAGGAAGTATTGGTCAAAGGGTAAAACCTTCTACTTTTACATGAATAATTTCTGAAGATTTAATGTTCAGTGAAGTGATTATAGTTAACTTGAAAGTTGATAAGAAAGTAGATTTTAATATTTTTACCACACACAAAAAAAGAAAAACTATAATTGTCATGATGGTGATGGAAGTATTTGCTAACACTATGGTGGTAATCATTTTTCAATAAATTAATGTATAAAATCAATACATTATCAACTTTAAGCTAATATCCCAACAAAGCTTAAAAATCAAATGATATTTTACTACAAAGTTCAAAAATGTCAGTGTACTTTTCCACTTTTTTCTTACTTCCATAAAATGATTTTTTAACAGAAATCAAACATTTCCCAGTTCAATATTATGGTTCCCATCAAATGTACAATAGAATACCTAAAAGCCTATTTTCCACATAGGAAAGTAATATAGCAATTTTTTAATGCATATCAAAAGATTTGCTTCTAAGCAGTAATTTAGGCTGCAAGATCTCTATATTTAAAACTGATCAAATTTATGGTGGATTTTTTTTCTACTTACATACAATAGTGTAAGGCTAGATTAAACTATAAATTCTTTGCAATAAGTATTTTTACCACAAACTAGTTGGCTGTAAGACAATTTGCCATAAGAGATAAAATAATTGCATGACTGTTTGGTTCTAATTTAAATGTAATTTAGATCTAACTTAGTCAGATTTAAGTTCTTTACAATGTATCAAATACAATTAGTTTATTGTATCTAAATTAAAGAATTGACAATGCTCTCAAAGACTGTTAGTAGTTGCCTCTTTTATATTTACCAAAGCTTGGTAAATTTTTGATTTTGATAGATGGAATGGATGACCTCACTCACTCAAGGATTTGCAAATCAATAAGTTCTTATTTTCTAGTTATATTATGCAATCTGATTTTATACCCTTATTTTACCCTTCCAGTAAAGGGTACTTATTGCCATATTTATAACAATATTTTCTATCAAGTCAATATACTTAATTGTTATTGTCTATTTTGAAAGTGTCATGTCTGTTCCTCACTGTAGAGATCATTATGAGGGCTAAGATTTATGTAGTATAAAATTGGGAGTACTGTGTCAGTTGAAACCGAACTTGAAACCAAGGGTCGAACCAAATGGCCAACCGGTGATTTCATATTTTACAGAAACATTGCCTTTAAAACAAATTACTTATGCACTGAAAATGTTTGAGGTAAAATGATAGTGGCAAAAATACCTATGACAAAAAACGTAATGGTGATGCTATCTAGAACACTCTACAAGAGTGCCAAACCGCTTAAAGCTATAGGTTGCTTAAAAAACTATGGTTGTTGTCTTTATTTATAAATGAGTACTGTCATCTGCCCTCTCAGCACAGCCAGCAGAGCTCAGTGTCATAAATGAGAACTGTCAGGACAAAGTAATTGTTAAATTTTAAAAGAAAGGAGAGCATTGGTATGGCCATTAAAAAAGTCTTATAAATTTCAAGGAAAAAAGTTCTGAAAGAAAAATTAATTTGCCAGATATTTTTTTGAAATAAGGAAAATCTCAAGAACAAATTGATGAATACTTCATGACTCTTGGACCTACCTAGTGGCTCAAGGGGTTAAGTATCAGCACTATCAAGCTATTAGCAGCCACTGCAGCATGAGTTAGACCCCAGGCCAGGGAGGTGACCCACATGGCACGTCAGACCTCTCCTGTCTCACCCGCTGCTCCCCTCAGCAGTGCATTTCAGTCAGTCTGCCTGTTTGTTCCCCACTCTATCTCTGGTGAATCCTCTCACCCCCCACACCACTGGCCTATACCCCAGCTCTTGTATGCATAAATAAATAAATCTTAAAAAAATCTAAAAAAAACTTCATGACTCTTTAATGAGAAAAGAGATTATCAGCTTTGATCCACTCTAGATGAGTTTTCATTTCAATAATGTCTTTGATGCCCCTTGCATTATATACTTTACATTCTATTTTCAATTTTTAAAAATCATCTTTTTTCTTATTGATGTGTAGCTGACATATTAATTTCATGTGTACAAAATAATAATGCAATATTCTTATATATTGTGAAATGATCACTACAATGTCTAGTTAACATCTGTCACATACATATCTACATTTTTTTTTCTTGTGATCATAAATTTTAAGAATTACTTTCTTAGCCGGTTTTAAATATACAGTACAGCATTGCTAATTATAGTCTTCATTTTATCCCCATGACTTATAACAGAAAGTTAGTACATTTTGACCCATTTAACCCATGTCTTCTACTTCTGTAATTCTTGCCTCTGGCAATCATCAATCTTTTCTCTGTATCTGTGATATTAGTGGGTTTTGTGAACTTCTCTTCCTTTTAAGATCCCATATAAGACAGTATTTTTGTCATTCTCTGTCTGACTTATTTTACTTAGCATGATGCCCTCAATTTACATCCATGTTTTTGCAAGTGGAAGTTCTCTTTTTTATGGCTGAGTAATAGTCACTGCATCCATAAGTATGCTCAAATATATGTGTTTTTATTTATTTATTCAGCTAGGCTGTTTTGATATCTTGGCTACTGTAAATAATGCACAGAATATGGGAGTGCCACTATCTTTTTGGCTTAGAGTTTGGTTTTGGATAAATGCCCCAAAGTGGAATTCCTGCTGGGTCAATTGTAGTTCTAATTTTAATTTTTTGAGGACTCTCAATACTGTTTCCCGTTATTACTGCCCCAATTACATTCCACCAACATACAGAAGACTTCATTCTTCTCTCCATCCTTATCCAAACTGGTTATTTTTTTTTTGTTTTTGATTATAGGGATTCAAATAGATGTGAGGTAATGTTCATTGTGGTTTTAGTTTGCATTTGCCTGGTTTGATTAGTGATGCCCAGAAACTTTTTATGTATCAGTGGTCATCTGGATGTCTTCCTTGGAAAAATGTCTATCTAGATCTTCCCAATTTGTATTGCATTGCTTCTGTTTTGTGTGATTACCTATTGAGTTCAATGTGTTTTTTTTAATTATTTTGCATATACTATATTAGTTATAAATATTGCCTACCATTCAGTAGCTTGCCTTTATATTTATATTGGTGTCCTTTGCTATGATGAAACTTTTTGATGTGATGTAATATTTTTTGTTTGTTCTTTGCCTTTGTTTTCTTTCATTGGTGTCAAATCCAAAATAACATCACCAAAGAGCTTGCTGCCAATGTTTTCTTTATAGAAGTTTTATGATTTAAGGTCTAGGTTCACATCTTTAATCTATTTTGATTTAATTTTATGTATGATGTATGTTGGTCCAGTTTCATTCTTTAGTATGTGATTGTCCAGTTTTCACATACTACTTATTAAAAGTGTTGGCATTTCTCCATTGATTATTGGTTCCTTTGTCATAAACAAATTGACCAATAATTATCTTTTACTGTCAAATTAGTCAGAAATGGGTATATGGAAGCTAACAATTATATCCCCAGTCAGACTATATCCTGAGGAGAGCATTTTCTTCTTTACTTATTTCTACAATATTAGGCTGCTGGTACAATATAAGTATTATAATACATATTTGCTGAAAGCGTATTCTCAGATACATTTAAGATTGCTGCATGCAGTAGTTTCTGTATGTTAAAATATAAAGAATTAAGAGTAAGCATGATTAAGATTAGGAAAAAGATTTTAATAAGTTAATCAGGATACTCAGGATATAGAATTTATAATATAAAATTGTCCACAAGTTGGATGGATATAAACATGGCCTAAGAAATTGAGCAATGTAATTTTTTGAGAAAAAAATTGATCCTTATAATCAGATGTTTCCCTGTTGAATGATTCCCTTCTATTTATTTGTCTTTCCCTTTTCCTGTTCCTCCCACACCCTTTTATCATTCTCTCTATTCATTATCTATTTGGCAAATAGGTGTATACTGATTACTAGGAACTATTCTATGTTATAGAGGTAGAGTTTAGATAAATATCCCTGCTGTTTTGAAATTTATGCTTCATTGTAGACATGCAGCAGGTATCTTGTGGTATTTAATCATTACTGAGGCAGTCAGAATGGCTCAAAGAAACAAATTAAAGACAATGGGGATGGTGGAACACAGGTTATCTGTCCACTATAGTAAGGAGGTGACTTTGATTCAAAATGAGATAGGAAACATGTAATAGTTTGAGCAGAGGACTCTCACAATCTGAGTTACTTTCTAACATGGTGATTTTGGTGGCTAAATTGAGAGGAGTCATTAAGGGTAAAACTTAAAGCAGGGTATATTGCTATAATCCAGGCAAGAGGTAACGGTGAATTAGTAGCAGATTAGTAGCAGTGCAGCTAGTGAAAAGTGGTTATAATCTGAATATATTCTGAAGGCAGAGGTAACAGTATTTTCTAATAAATTGGATATGGAATGTGAGAATAAAAGAGGAGTGAAGGATGACTCCAAGCTATTTTTTGTGAACAGCTTTAAGTGGAACAGAAATCTCATTAACTGAGAGAATAGTCAATACTATCTACTTCCATTCCAGTTCATCCATTCTCTTAGACCTTGCAATTTGATTCTACCTGAAACACTCAAATAAATTAGACATCCCTGCTTGCCTACCCTGCAGCATTTTATTACTTTGATCTCTTAGGGAACTCTCTTTACCCTTACCTTCAAGATCACTGTTATTTTTACTATTTGGTCAAAAAGTCTGCTGTACATTTTTTCCACTTTCTAATTGTTTCACTTCCACTGATATTTGTATAAAAAATAATCAACAGAACTATGAAGCTACTAACAAAGAAGGAAAATGTAACTTAAATGTTGCCTGGATGTGTTTTTTTTTATTTCTTTCTCTGGAATGTATGTTTCTGTTAGCTTGCTTAAATATTATAAAGTTAATCATTTTGATCAAGTGACAAAATTAAACAATGTAAATGTGATTTTGAAGTACTTAGCATTATTTAAGAAATCTATGGCATTTAAAATAATTGAGCTTACTGAAATCAATAGAGAATGTTTATCAACCTTTGGTAAAATGATTTTATTTATATATATGGAATTTTCAATACAATTTCATATTTATCATAGTTACTTTTCTGTAACTGTCATGTGTACTTATATTTCCAAAAATCTTGTTTCACACACATATGAATATTGTTTATTATTATTTGAATTTCAAATTATTATTGTTAACTATGGCTACCTTGTGGCACTGTTGTCTATGATATTTCACATTCAGATGACACTTCATTTTTCAGATGTAAAGTTTCATGATCTATTCCTGCATTTTAAAACTTTATGTCTTGATAGCCCAAATGTCCCATACCTATCCTTTGTGAAGATGTGTTATTAAGGGATTTAATGACATTGCAAACCCTTAATGTAATACTTTATCATGCTCCAATTTGGTTATGTTGTGTAATGTAATCTTAGCTTCTAATATTTTTACACTTCTTGAGCTTTTAACAACCTCTATTCTGTAGCAAATGAGAAATATTTCATGCTTTACTTAGAATGGTCATCAAAGGAAGATAAGACTTTTATCCAGATAATTTTAAGGTCAGATTAAATAGTTCTTTAGAATTCTGTTAAGCATGTGCGAGATCACTGTACTTTTAAGAGAATTATTTATATTTGTTTGACTAATAGAAATGTCTTTTCATTCCATTTGCTTTTTTCTCAAAATGCCTTCCTAGTTGAATATTTATTAACTATTATGTTATGTGTTTTGTTCTGCCCATTTATCAGCAAGAGTTAACAGTGTTCTATTTCCACTTTCTCTTTTGGACTTCAAGAAGGATGATAAAATTTGGTAAATATGCATTATGGAAAGATAAGTATGTTCCCTTATAGAAATCCTTTAGAAATACTGTATAAATTGTCCCAACTATAGTGAACTATGTGTTTGCAGAGTCTGTTTTATCAAAAATTTAGATTCATCAAAGACAGCCAACTGATACTTGTTGATCTATTATTTATTTCTTATAGGAAATGTACATATTCAAGGTGTCAGGCTCTATCGAGAATTACTTTACAATTTAGAATGCTATACCACCTTTAGAAGCTTTTAATGTTAACATTTCATTATACAAGTTTTTTTTTCCCCTGAAAGTCAAATTATTTTTATATTTAAAAAATGTATTTGTTCATATATTATGGTGGTCAGTAGTCACAATGATGGTGTTATGAGCTGATGGGTACAAATCCTCCACGGTGTTTTATACATCTTATGAAGACTTTAGTCCTTAACTGTTTTTTTCAAGGGTATTTCTAAATTAAGCCAACTTGGAGGAGAAAGGGATTATCTCTCTTTAGGGCAAAAGGCAGATATGTTTGAGTCCCATGTAATCTAAATAAGATCTCCTGAGACAAATGTTGGACAACTTGCTAGAAGTCCTGTTATAAAATTGGGGATTTCCTAAGTTCAGGGATCCTTCACTGTTACAAAACCCTCTTTTCAGCACCACCCTGCACTGTTCAGCTTTACCTCCATATTTCTTGGGTAGAAGGAGAAATGATGAGAATATGAAGTTCATGAAATGAGAAATAAAATGTCTCTAACCCAAAGAGTCTCATGTCTACTGCCAATGTTTATGTAAGTGTGGCAGACTGATAAATTAGTTTTTAAGTAGGATGAAATCTCTGACCTTTGACAGTTCTTGACCCTGCCATCAATTTGCAGAATAAATAGCACGCTCTGGAATAGATGAAAAAACAAACAAACAAAAAAAGCCCCTTTATATTATGTGATGTTAAACAAAAGATATTTTTGTGTCTTCTCACTTGCTTCATGGGCGATTTTGTCTACTTGTTCTATCACCTACATGAATTATACCAACATAATCTCATGATTATAAAACATAAACTTAAAATAGTACTGTAATTATTTTATTCATGGACATTTTTGCTTTTAGTGTCAAAATTAGCTTTAAAAACAAAACTTCCTTTCACTGTAGCTGTATATTCATGGAAGTGAATAGTCAAAAATAGAAACACTTAAAACTGAAGGTCTTAGGAATAATGATTCCAATTCAGCAGAGACTTAACAATTTAAAATACTTGCATGGAGATTGAATAATATTCTCAAAAAAATTCCTGACTGGAAGCTTATTTCATATCATATACAATGACTAACAAATCTTTTAAAAGAACTTTCCAGAGGTGTTATATATTCTTAAAGTATGTCTCACATTTTCAAGATGTATTAGGAATATGTCTAGAATCTACTAATCACCATTATGGAATATGGAATTGTTTTATTTTGTATTTTGAAATAATTGCTTCAGTATAATTACAGTTTAACACTGTTACAAGACCTCACTACTTTCTGTTTGGATTATGGAACCACAGAGATGTTAAAGGATAGGGATATTTGCTAACCTGGACATTTTCTAACATTTTCTAATATTTAATATTTATAAAAGTATTTTTAATTATACTGTCCTCTAAAAATTGGTTTAATGGTAATAGTTCTGTGTACCCAACATAGTTTGACTTCATTTCATGAGATTTTAATATTTTCTATAAAGAACTCATTGCACAAACTCTAAGAACTGTTATTAAATTATACAGGTATGATGCATATATCTCCATATAATAATATATGAAGTTCATATAAAAACAATTATATATACGTGTGTGTGTGTGTGTGTCTGTCTGTCTACCTACCTGCCTTTTTACCTACTTATCTGTCTATGGTCTGCATAAGCATACCCAGGGTCACAAGTTTGTATGTGTGTGTGTGAAAAAGCATAAAGTTACTAAATGGTTTGGGAATACAATTCACAAGTTTTCTGCCAAGTATGAAACTGCACATTTGTGCATGTTCTTGCAAAGGCCATTTCTTTACAAATAGGGTCCTGGGGGATTGTTAACACTAGATGAAACTTCCTGTTTATTTACTCGCTCTGGGATTTCCCATTTGCCAACACTACAAAGGCATTGTATTATAAATGAGAACTGCTTGTTGAGAGCCATGGTTTAATGTTTTCTGGAAATAGATGAAGACAGCATGTTCTGATATATTTGTAGCAAAATTCACTTAAGAGCTTATTGAGTATAAACGTTTTATTTTTTAACAAGCATAAGAAATATTTCTTGCGGTGTTATCATTGATAATTACAAATTCATCCTAAAGAAAATAATTATGCTTGCTTTAGAGTAAACCTTCGTTTAGGAAAGCAATTCTTATTCAGTTAATTATGGAAGTAAGCAATATTGAAATACAAAAATTAGAAAGTTGCTAGCAAATAAACTTTTGTCTCACAAAAAGGAACGTAAGTAGTAACTTTTTAAAAATAAACACAGATTAATTGGAAAAATCTCCTTTTTCCTACTTATCTGTCTTGATGGATTTTGAACAAGTATCTAAATAATCATCATTTTTTTTTCCTGAAAAATGGGGAGAAGTGAAAATAAAGTCTGTCTACTTTGCCTGCCCAGGTATTTTGCTTTCTGAAACTTCACATTTTTTACAATCCTAACCTCTACTTTAACTTCTTAAGAAATATTTACAAACATCTTTAAGAAAAATTTGATTTATGGCTTTGGTCTCCATCTGCTTATACTAGACAAAGATAACCGAGGTGTTTTGATATGATACATTTATTGTAGTTTTTGTATATATCTAAAATAGAAACTTGATTTGCTCTGTGTAATTAATTTCTTTAAAGATTTATTTTTTATTTATTTATGCATATAAGAACTGGGGTATAGGCCAGAGGTATGGGAAAGAGGAGGAGAGAATTCAACAGACACAGAGTGGGAAGCAGAACAGGTGGATCTTCTGAAATATACTGTTGAGGGGAGCAGCTGGTGAGACAGGAGAGGTCGGCTGGGCCATGTGGGTTAACTAACTCCCTGGCTGGGGATCCAACTGATGTGCAGTAGCTGGTGATAGCTTGATAGTGGCTGGTGTTAGCTTGATAGCACTGAGACTTTAGCCTGCGCCACCAGCGAGGTCCTCTGCAATTAATTTTTAAATTTTTTTAGCAATTTTGAAAAAAAGGCAGGGGAAGTTTAATTATTTGACAAATGGCCCAAAGATTACCTTTGTTTTTTGTTGTGTCAGGGTATGAGTGTGTGTGTGTGTGTGTATGTGTATATATGTGTGTGTGTGTGTGTGTGTGTGTGTGTATATATATATATATGTTTGCAAATGTCAGTTTAAGAGGTATATCAGAATACAATAGTAAAACTTTGAATATGCCAATGTAAGCATAAATTTGTGCACTTTATTTGGAACAAAGAATTGATCCATCCACATATTATAGTAGCATTTAATGAAAGTTGTTTATGTATAAAGTAGTTGATAGAAATATAAGAAAGTGACTACTTGCAATGTAAAAAAAAGGCCTCTTTGTACACCTCAAAGTTTAAAGTTTAAAAGTACATGCTTAGTACATTTAAATGTGCAAAAATTTGTTTTTTCTTTCTTTAATGAACTATGCTCACCATGTATAGGCACCTCTATTTCTGATCATTTTTTTTTTAAACAATGATTTTTTAATGACATTTTCTGTTAAAAGTGAACTATAAAAATATTTTAAATACATACAAGCTACAGAATGATAAATAGGTTACTGCACATTACAAAGGAAAAATGGGCTAAAATTCTAAGACTTTAATCTTTTAAAAAATAGACTGTTAAACAAGCAGCTTAGGAAGTGTTAAATTATTCACAGATGTATAAAAAATTAATAGGATATTTGTATTGAGTAGCTAATTTCATCTTTAATTGCTGAGTTTATTTACAGGACACATGACACCATTCCAGTTTTTTGTTTTGTTTTGTTTGCAGTTATACTTAATGATTTTTCACATATAAGTACATTGGAGTAACAAATATCCTGATCAAAATGTAAAACATTTCCATCACCTTAGAATGTTCTCTTGACACTCTACCCGCCCACCCAGGTATAATCATTCTTCTTATTTCTATAAACAAAAAAATAATTTTGCCTTTGTTTGCAATTAATGTAAATGAAATCATTTTCATGATAGTTTTCTGTGTCCAACACATTATTTTCCATTGTGTTATAAATGTTGTATTCATCCATGTTGTATAAATTACTATTTCATTCTTTTACACTATTGTTTTGTATTCCATTATATGATTATGCAATAGAATAGCAATCCATTTAGCTTTTATAGATACAATGTAAGAGTTTTCAGATAGTTTCACTAGCAATTGTATAAGAATTCCAGTTGTTTCATGTCATTCCTGATACTCCATATTTTCAGTCTTTAAATTTTAGACTTTCTGGTGGGATGTATAATAAGTTGTGATTTTAATATGATTTCCCTTGTGAATAATAATATTGGCCATTTTTAATAAGCTTTATTGGCCATTAGGTATCTTTGTATGATACTTGTTTATACATTTTGCTCTTTAATTTTTTTTTGTTTTATTTGATTTAAGTTCTTATATATTAACTGCTTTTGTCAGATAGAATTAAAATATTAGCATAGTCTATGAGTTGCCTACTACTGATATTTTTAATGAATAAAATTCATAACTTCAGTGAAGTCCAATTATGTTTTTATTCTTTTATGGTTATTATCTTTGGTAACCCATGATAAGAAATATTTCCTACTCCAAGGTCATAAAGATTTCCTAGAAGATTGATTATTGTAATTTGACATTTATATTTATAAACCATCTTTGATTCTATCTTGTATATGAGGGTAAGATCAGACTTAAGTTTGTAGGTTTCCCCCATAAGTAGAATGGAGCCTCAAATATTGAAAAAAAATCAGTCATTCTTCTACAGCTGAAGGAGAATATTCCACACTTTACCATTAAATAAGTCAGCTGTAATTTTTGGCTTTTGTGTTTGTAGATACACTTTCCCCTTAGTTTCATTGAGATAAATTATATGTAGTATTTTATTAATTTAAAGTATATATCACTCATGTCTCACTCATAGCAGGAATCTAGAAAACTTAAATAAGGGACCAGGAAAATGAATAACTATAAGAAAGAGAAAATCAAAATCAACAAAAAACTAGGAACCAGAGACACTCTATGGGGGGTAGAGGGAGGGAGGGGAGGGAGGGGAGGGATTGGGGTCGAAATAAGGGGGTTGCAATTGTGCAATTGTATGGGGAATATAAAAATAAAATTTATTATTAAAAAAATAATATATCTCCTAAAAAAATAAAGTATATATCACAATGATTATATATGTTGCAAAATGATTACCTCAATAAGTTTACTTAAAATGTTATTCTATAATGGAGTAAATCCTAATCAACTTCTTAATTATCCTTTTAACAATCTGTTGATTTATATATCAATGTTTATTTTCCAACTGAGAATTAGATATTGCAAACTGTAACTATCTAACCTAATGCCTTACACAGTACTTATGTAAGAAATGCCAATGCTATCTTTGAGGTATGAACCTGATGGGCATAATAATTAAAGGAAAATAACCAATTTTCTTCTTCTTGGAACTGGTTAAAAATATACATAGACTGCGTATAATAAAATTCATAATATCCTTAGATATAATCTCTGGACTAAAACTTTTACCAAGGTTCATATAATTTTAAGACCCTTTTAAAATGATACATAGGCTTGGATTTTAAGAAATTTGCTTAAGATATAAGAAATAAAATGTTTAATTATCACAACTGTGTTTGTTTAAAATTTGCTTCATTTAAATTTATTTAAAATAGCTCCTGGTATATAAATATATGTATTATTTATTTATACAAATTATGTTTACTATATATATATAGATAGGCACACACATATATATCAATTAACCTTTATGTTTTTGCCAGTGTTCAGCTAAGATAAGAGAATTCATTGTAATCATTTTAAGCAG
Source organism: Talpa europaea (assembly GCF_964194135.1). Classification (NCBI taxonomy): domain Eukaryota; kingdom Metazoa; phylum Chordata; class Mammalia; order Eulipotyphla; family Talpidae; genus Talpa; species Talpa europaea. The sequence continues at coordinate 52,215,635 of NC_140076.1, forward strand.
CAAGGAATTTAATTTTGAAAATTGGGTGTTTCAAGTTGCTGGAAGGGATGGAGAATCAGGTTCCAGACTGGACCTCCAATGTGACTCCTAGAACAGCACTGGGAACTGCTAGTTTACCACAATCAGAAGTAGGGAAATCAGAATCTAGTTCTCCTGAGTGACTATTCCATAAACTCACCTGTATAGTTACTGACAGAATTATTACCTGAGTCACAAAATACCTGGGTGACCCTCACTGTCAGTGTGACTTCACTATGATCTACTACCTCTCTTCCCATTTCACTCAAGTTCCTAAATCTCACTCACAGAACCGATGTCACTGTTAGACTCTTAGTCACGAGGAGATGCAGGTGGCACTCAGTGTTTGACAACAAATAATGTGATTCCAGAGCCAGTGTTTTATAGCTCAATGTATAAAGGAGATTTAAGAGACCGCTATATTCTCTATAATCTCTTTCATATACATTAAGCGCAATCATCTGAGTTTAGTGTTATAGGAATGGTCTTGGGGCACACATACAAAAATTCTGTGCCCTCAAAAATTTTATCTAGCTTTAAGAAGGAAGAAGAGGGATGAGGCTTGTCTGAATTCTCAGCTGTGCTCTGAGGCTTCCTTTCATTCTACCTTCAACAAAGTGATGCAGGTGACTTTCTAGCATAAGTAGCTGTAGTGTTTAGATTGTTCTCTGTAGTCCTGGATTGCTTTGCCATACTTAACTACACTTCTCTTAGATAACATTTGGCTTCAGTTTATAGAGCAGGTGGCACTTGAGAATTAAAAATACCTTAAGGCAAGTGAACATCCTTCTGCTTATAGTTTGGCCTATATAAAGAATGTTAAACTAGCAGGTGTCTACCCCCAGAAACATTCTGCCCACAAACTAAAATGGTATATTTATTTTCCATTGGGGAATATATTTTAAGCTTCCAGGGTTTGGGGAACAAAGGAAAGTTCCTGAAATATTAGTGCTGGTAGGGACATGGCATGTGCAAATGGTCAGGCTCTCTCAAAATCCACTGTCTGTCTGCAGAGTTGATAACCTGTTCAGGGACCATGGGGTTTTCTAAACTTCTGACCCCCACCACAGAGAAGATGGGAGAAGTCTCTTTGTAGATGTTTTCTTTGTGCCTAGAAAGCTGGCATATTAAAGCATAGAAATCACTGTCTGTGTTGCTAAAAAACTATCACACAGGTGATTTATTTCTTATTTATTTATTTATTTTTAAAAATCATTGTTTGTTTTTAAGCAATGTTTGCTTCCCCCCCTCCTCAGGTGTAGTTCCCATAGAATTTCCTTCACCAGTGCACCTGTGCACCGTCACCTCTGTCCTTCCCTCTGATCAGTCTCCCTCCTCTTCCCCTGCAGGATGTCTCTGATTTATAATTGTCTGTTTTCTGTTATGTTTTGTATTGTTATTATCTGATTTAGAACCTGCTAATACTAGAATGCGAGAATAAAAAAGCAGCCTCTAAGCCTTTTTATTTTGGTAACCATTGAGGACAAAAAGCCATCCATATTCATCTCTAAATCTAATGAAATAAATGATTTAATTAGATGCTTCTTTAAAAGACGTACATAAAATATTCCAGGAATGTGCATTATAGAATGTGAAAAGAATGGGACTTTATCGGTCCACTGCATTTTAATATTTGTTAGTAAAACTCATCAAGGGGAGATAAAGCTAAGAAAATAGAGGGAAGGAATAGAATACATTCAACATAGCTTGCATTACAATCACTTCTTTTTTGATTCAAAGTTCACAGAAAACTATATAAACTATCACTTGAGTTTCCTGACCAGCTGTAATCAATTTAGATATAATGCATTCTCAGAGGTATATCTACTAAGCTATGATTTAACTATTTTAATGTGTCATATATTTAACCTTTCAATTAATACCTTGGTTATAAAGATCACTAGAAAAGTTCTATTAAAAATTCCTATGGATGTGACTATTAGGGGATAGTTTAATGTTAGCAGTTTGTTTCTAAGGATATAAGTGGAAACAACTTTTCACGGACATATCTTTTTCTAAATGTTCTATAGAAAACTAAAATAGCATTTATTGTTAATAAATGTAATTACCAAATGTGTGTGTGTTTGTGTGTGTGTGCATGCACATTTATGAGAAATTTGAAATTATTTTGGGTTATTTTATTTTCATGATATAGGGATTAAATTATCTGCAATTAAAGTAACATCTGACTATTGATTAAACAAATATTTATTGATTTCTTGATTTCTTCTATATGCATGACGATGTGCAATGATTAGCTAAATCATCGTTAAGGCTGCATATGACTTTAAATAAATCCAAATTGCTAAATCTGATGATGTAAATTGGGTGTTATTATTCACAATTCAAAGGGATCTATGCTTTTCAAAGCAATCCCTTTAAAATGCCATCTCTAATGCATTTGCTGCTTTACAGATCGTGGTTACTTTCCAAAGAGATTGATGGATAGATACATTTTAACTTAAAGTTTATGGCTTTACTTTCTTTCTAAATATCTTTTAATGTGAAAAAAGTTAAAAAGTCTACAAGAACAGAATGCATTATTTTAAAAAATAAAAGTCTTACACTAATACCCCTCTCCATTGCACTTTTTTCCAGAGTAAGACTTTAGAATCAGTACTTTATTTTTTTTTAAAGATTTATTTATTTATTTATACAAGCACTGGTTACAGTCAGAAGCGCGGGAGGGTGAGAGAATTCACCAGAGATGGAGGGGAGAGCAGAACAGGCAGACTGACGAAATACACTGCTGAGGGGAGCAGCGGGCAGCAGGAGAGGTCCGTGCGCCATGTGGGACCCTCACCTGGTGGCTGGGGATAGAACTGGCGCTGCAGAGGCTGCAGGCAGCTTCGCAACCCAGCGTTCAACCACTGTGCCTCCGGGGAGGCCCTCCAGAGTAAGACTTTTATTGAATGCTTTGAAAATGGAAATATCTATTATCTTTCTCTTGAACCTTCAAACTGAGAACCAGATGATATTAGTTGTCAGGATTGTTTCCTTTCTGACTTTATGTATCCCTTCTATTTTAAAGAGACTGATCTACATATGACTGATGTTAAATTTTGGCTATACCGAAGAGAAAATATAAATTTTAATTTGTAGCTCATATATCTTAAATGAAGTTCTCTAACTGTTTGCTGTCAAATTGCTTTCTTGATATCCTAGATCTACATTTGTGTTATCATAACTAGTTTGTATCCCCATCATCAAGATGGTGTGATGGAAGAGGTAAGAAAATGAGACCTGTCTGTACATTCAACATGCATACTCCAAACGTGATGTTTCCTCCACTTCAGTGGGAGCTTTGTACTTGATTTTAAGTTAATAGATAAATTATCATCGGACAATCGCCTGAGAGAGGAGTGTTACCATACTTGGCGAAACCAATAAATGCCTACGACCATCTCTCACTATGTCAGTCAACACTTACTACCCTTCCCTATTTCTCATTTATACACTTTCCAGATTTTAATCCCACAAAACTCAAGTGGGAATCTCAGTTCTATTCTATCCAGAAGCCATTGTTGGTACCAGATTTATTTTTATACTAGTGGCAGGTGTGATAGTCACAAGTGATAATTTCTCACTGTCTTAACACTTGAGAGCAGGCTGAAAATTTAAACAAAACTTTCTATAAAATTCGATAAATAGAAGAGAGCTATAATACTATGATTAACCTTAAGTCTTGCCTTACTATGTAACTATAAAAACCAGTGACTATCACATTTCTTGGCTATGTTCAGGATGTCTGTCTACCTAACTTGATTTATGGTGGGATTTCTCATTATTTTCAGGGAAATATTCATCTCAATTCAGGGCAATTTGACATTATTTTCAGTCTTAGTGGAAAAGTCACATAAGACCAAAATCAATGCATTGGTCACAACTTCTCAAGAATTTCCGTTACTGGAGATGTTTTTGCCTTTCAGTGATAACTAAAAAGTTTACCCCAAGAAGTTTAACAACAGCAGCAAAAATCTGAACCAAAATTACATTCAAATCTCTGTCTTTACAAAACAAAAATAACTTTAAGGTTTGGAAAGCCAGCTTTTATGAAATTATACTGATCCCATTTTGGCATCAAAACCAACTGCATCTTTCGCAAGACTCAATTTGGTCAAAAACTGGAACTTTGCATTAACTTCCTTTTTACTTAGAATTGACAACTTCAGTCATACTCTTTGTAGTTGGTTTGCTCCAAAGGAGTATATACTTCTATACCTGAGGTTAGTGGTAATTAGAATAACGATTGCTTCCAAACCTTTATTGGGAGTCTTTATAAACAACAAAAAAAGGATCTTCTAGAATGTTTTCTCATAATTTGAAATATTGCAAGGGATATTCCAAAGAATAATATTTTTTTACTTATACAATCATTTCAAATCCTAATTACAATGTTCAGTGCATTTAAGTTATGAAGATAAACAGATATAAGAGAACAAGAAGATATATCTATACCTCTGTACCTAGAATCTATGTAGCCTTTACTCATACACACACACACACTGACACACACGCGCACACATACACACACACACACACATATACATTATGGCCTGAGTGGAGTAGAAAGGAAGAAATCTACAATTGGTATATCTGAGGAGTGTGAGGGTAAGGGCGAAACATGCTGATATCTAGGTGGGCTTCATTCTGGGCTTGTCTTTGTCACTCTGACTCTAAACATGGGGCTCTGAGGAAGATAGGCTTACAGTCTTGGGAGGCATGGAGCTCTGCTTTGACTTATGCCATACTTAAGTGATGGGGACTGTGCTGTGTTGCAAATAATTCATTTTTTGTTGAGACAGAAAGAGAGATTTTAAGGAATTGGCTCACATGAGTGCAGAGGTTTGGCAAGCCCCAAACATGCTGGGCAGTCTCTAGGCAGTATTGCAGTTTGACTCCAAAGGCATTTTATTGCAAGAATTCCTTCTTGTTCTTTATTTAAGGGTTCAACTGATTATATGAGCCCACCTACATTAAAGAGGGTAATCTGCTTTACTCAGAATACACTGATTTAAATGTTAATCACATCTAAAATAAATTCCTTCACAGAAATCCTAGAATATTATCTAATCAAATATCTTAGCATCATGACCAGCCAAATTGACACATCAAATTCACTATGGCACTCACTAAGTTGATCGGTTCTTTAGTTTTCAAGTATGTTGCTATACCTTATATTGTTTTATGATTAGTAGATGATAGTATAGTACACAAAGGTTGTTCATAGAAAAAGGGAGGATATGGCTCAGTGGGGTATATGGTAAAGTGTAAGCATAATACAATGGTAATATCCCCCTGATTGATAAAGCAGTCTGTGTGGGGCTGTCAGACCCAAGTTAAATTCAGACTTAAGTATTGTGCTAGGATGTACTGACTGAGAAACTGACAGCCTGATGGTATTTGAAGAAAATGAAAGCCATCTAGCTTTGAGAGGGAATTCTCTAGAAAATCCAGGATTAAGGAAAAAAAGATCACAGTCTGAATCTGCTTAGAAAGAGGAATTTGAAATGCAGCACTACAAAGTGAAGTGCAATTCCTCAGCTTTACTCTTTCTTCGCCACACTTTTTCTCTGCTCTTATCTACTCTTCTATTTATTTCTGTTTTCCTTTGCTCTGCTCTTGCTTCTCATATTCTTTTCTACACACACACACACACACACACACACATTTTCTAAAAACTTACTCTGATACCCAATTTTACTCACCTAAGAGAACAGCTATAGATCTTAAACCATCAATTTAGATGTGCATCACAAAAGCTTTGTTTACTCTCTGCACTTTATTTGGATTTCAACTTTGAGTCTCCATTCAACTGGGTTGTCTGTAAGACCAGTTTGACTTCTGGCTTTCTCAAATTCTAAAGTTGAATTGCTTTCAGATATCATGTAGCACCATAACTTGGGCCATTGGTCCACACATTTTACTAGTAATGATAAGTCCAGAATTCTGGTTTGCATGAAACCCTTGTGACTCTAATTCTCTGTTCCTGTCTTTGCTAGGTGGAAATTTTTGAATCTGTGGTCCCGGGAGTCCAGTTTTTCTAGGTATATCATATAGCAATATTGAGTATCCATTGCTGACTTAAGAGGTTGCTGAAGAATAAATACATTAAAATCCAAACCATGAAGTCAAGTAGATATGGGGCTTCTACTGAGTCATCAGCTCAAATGATTTCTTGCCAAAAAGAAAAGAAAATGTGGGTGGGTAGCCATAGATGTAATGCTAAAAGAAGGAACTTGAGGAAAAGAAAGAATAAAACAGCAATACTAAAAAAATAAGGAGTGAGAATATATAGAGAAAACCCAAATTCCTCACCACTAGGAGAAATACTAACTATGCTGATGGCAAGGGTAAGAAGGGAATGAATAGGGTGGAAAGAATAATGATTTCCAATGAGAACATCGTTTAAGTCTCAAAAAAAAAAAAAAAAAACCTCAGGTACTGATATATCACCCATACCAACGATAAATATTCCCGAAAGCTAGACTCCAAAAACTTTACATCTTTTCCAATAAGCCTCTTTTAGTTAGAGAACTTTTTCAAAAGAAGCAGGGGCATAGAAGAGAAAAAGTAGAAATTTCAGAAAATATAGTTACTAGCAAATTAAGAATGAGTTATATTTTTTCACAGTTGGGACATACTACCCTGGCATTTCTTACTCCTGAGAAACTGAAGTAGATCTCTATAATAACCAGCAGACTACTCTCTATGTACTTTTTCTGTCACTCTCCCTACAGTCTGAAGTTGTTTGTTTTTCTTTTTATGTGTGTGATTTTATCACTCAATATGCCACTTCATCTATGTATGTCACTTTGTGTATGTGGGTCATTCCTACAGAGTTACTTACTAGGTCGTCTTAACTGTTATATTTATCTCTGTTCAAATATAGATTAGACCTATAAAACACATGTCATCTGGGTGCTGTTTTGTCTGCAGGTACCCTTTGCTCCTTTAAATGGCAGAATTAGACCTTGATCAAAAGAACCAATGGATGGGCCTCCCCGGTGGCGCAGCGGTTGAGCGCTGGGTTGCGAAGCTGCCCGCGGCCTCTGCGGCGCCGGTTCGATCCCCGGCTGCTCCCAGGCCACTGGAGGAGGGTCCCACATGGTGCGCAGACCTCTCCTGCCGCCCGCTGCTCCCCTCAGCAGTGTACTTCGGTCCTTCTGTCTGCTCTGCTCCCCGCTCTGGCTCTGGTGAATTCTCTCACCCTCCCGCGCTTCTGACTGTACCCAGTGCATGTATAAACAAAACAAACAAACAAACCAGCAAACAAATAAAGCATGCCTCTATAAAAAAAAAAAAAAAAATTAAAAAAAAAAAAAAGAACCAATGGAATGGAGGAAGCACAGGGTATATGGATGTGCAAATTTCTGTCACAACTATTTCAGGAAATTGGACAATATCCCTTATCATTCTCTACAATTCTTTACATGACTCTCAGAAGTTCCACTGGTAGAATTGGATTCCTACCAGTATAATTGAGGCAGTCATTGCACAAGAGCCAATTTTGAGAATAGACTTTGTCATTCCACATTCATGTATGGATGTATGTCTTTTTTTTTAAAGATTTATTTATTTATTTATATAAGCACTGGGTACAGTCAGAAGCACGGGTGAGAGAATTCACCAGAGACAGAGTGGGGAACAGAACAGGCAGATGACGAAATACACTGCTGAGGGGAGCAGCGGGCGAGGCAGGAGAGGTCTGTCCCGCCATGTGGGACCCTCGCCGGTGGCCGGGGATCGAACTGGCGCTGCAGAGGCTGCGGGCAGCTTCGCAGCCCAGCGCTCAACCGCTGCGCCACTGGGGGAGGCCCGTTTTATTGTCTTTTATAGCTACATAATTTTCCTTTCTTTTTGCCACCACCCTCATTTAGGTTTAAAATTATTTAATGCCAGAATGATTACAATTGTATCCCTTCTCCCCCCCAGTTTTATTGAGCTGCCATTGACATGAAACATATGTAAGCTAAAGTTATACATTTCTATTGCTGAATGATTACCAAATATGGTTAGTTAATATCGCCATTTCATCATATAATTACATATGTGAGTGTGTATGTATGTGTGAGATGATTATATTTAATATCTACTCTCATGACAATTTCCAATTATATAATATTGTGATGTTAATTACAGTTACCATGCTACATATTAGATGATCAAAATTTGTTACTCTTATAGTTGGAAGTTTGGGGAAAATTATTTTCTAGTTGGAAAAATTGTCATCCTTAGCATTTGTGAGTAAGACCCATGGCTCATATTCTTTTGCACTAATAAGTATAGACCTGACTACTGACTTCAATACCAAGGGAAGAGAAGGAGAAGCATCTAAATAAATTTATCATAATATTAGTCAAGTCATACAAATGATATGTCAATTCAGAATCAATTGATTAGAAAACTTGATGAGGCTAGAAAAAAACTAGGATATTAGAAAATAAAACATGAAGTCAGTGAATATATTATGGGGAAAAGTTTTGAACTATGGAAAAGATAATGAAGGTACAAGATATAATGAAGATATAATGAAGATAGGAAGCTGATTATTACTTTGCATTTTCAAATAATTATATGAGAAAAAATAAACCAGAGGTAGATAATAGGAGCACAGTATGATTCAGAGCCATCAATATTCTAAACATAAGTAAAAAATATGGAGAATTAGTTTTGTTTTGTTAAAGCTCAAGTTGGAGAATAAAAATGGAGAAATAAAATAGACAGCCTTGTGTTATGGGTAGACCATGTAGTATGGAATAAAATAGAAATGATTTTGAAATTTCATTGGGGTACTTAATAACTCTGTCCTTGATATTAACAACTCTGAATTCCAGTTTCTTATATATAAAATTATACCTGTTCACTTAACTATTATGAAGACTTAGTAGTTACCACCAAAGTGAAAACAACTTAGCACATGGTAGGTAGTCAGGAAAAACATATTACCATCTTGTTACTTATCTTTTGTAGGAAGCGCACACAGGATATATGGGTGTGCAAATTTCTGTCACAACTATTCCAGGAAATTGGACAATATCCCTTATCATTCTCTATAATTCTTTACATGAATCTCAGATGTTCCATTGCAAAATTAATAATTTTCTTGCTCATACCAATAAAAAGTTTATGAAACAAAAGGATGCCATGACTATGAACCATAAGAACTCTCGTAATTTGGATTACAAAAGAAATGATTTTTTTGTATTTGTCATTATTCACTTGCTATGCATGTCTTTATCTGTCAATCACCAATAAACTAATATCTTTGTGCACCCATGTTATATTTTATTCATCTTTGCATATTGTAATATGTCTAATAAGTAATATGTCTAATACTTATTAAAATCTGAAACAAATTAACTTAATAACAGTACTTTATGTATATTGGTATAATTATATTAATGAATCATTTTTTCTCATGATAATAAGTTCATATTCTACTGTGCTTTGAGAAGAGATAAAAGGAATGAATCTAAACAGTTAATTTCCTCTAAAACTTAGCATGAGAAGCCAAAATAAATGTACTAATTATAATAGTTAATATTCTTTTGCTTCAGCTACATACCAGATACTATGCTGCTTGCGTTTCATGAGTTACCTGAATTAATGTGTATAACAACTTGATGAGATAGGATCTATTATTAACTGTATTGTGCATATGAGAAAACTAAGATTTAGAAAGCTTGAATTATTGATCCAAAGTCATCCAGTTGATATTCAATATACACTTGAACCTGAGAAATCTGCATGTCACTCTATATAATTATCAAATTTGTGTAACTACCATTGACTCCTACTCCTTAAGTCAGTATTAACCCAGAAAATAAAATTGCATTGCAGCAAGATAAAATAGCTAATTCATGCATCGTCTTCATTTTAATATTCTCCAAAATATTTCTTGTGGTTTTCTCTGACCATTTCTTGATTATGAAAAATATTATTCTATTTATAAGCATTATATTATTGATTATAACACATGTGTTGGAAAGTCTCAGATCTAATAAAAAAAATCTCAGTAAAAGCATCAACAGGATGGAAAGTTGAATAAAGGTATGCAGGGTTCATTTTGGCTGAGTGCCCGATTTATAAGTATGTGTATTAATAAGTTAAACAGTGCCCTTAAATTTGTAAATAAATGAAAATCTTCTTTGACATAGTTAAGAGTTAATTATATAACTTTGATTGGAGAAGAGAGCTGTTTTTTGGTTTATAATATTTTTAAATTGTGTATAGGCTGAATTAAAAAAAAGTAATTTAGAATCGAAGGGTAGTTAATACTGAGAAAAGTTCCTCCCCTAGAAAAGTTAATTGCCAATTCTAACATAATAAATGAAAAGTTAAATGAATCTGAATTGTTTTTGCTTATTCCTCTCTTCAGTAGTTTGATTCTATTTTTGACCTATCTATTTATTTATTGCATTTACTTCACTCACTACGTATTTGAATTAAAAGACTTATTCCAAAACCAAGTGTGATTATACAGACACATAGAATCATGCTCACCACCAGAAAAAAAGGTTCTTATGTGTTGTATATAATTTTCATATGCATGAAGTTTTAAATTGTGGAAATTACATGTGTAAAATACCTCCATTTTATCCCCATGCCAAATTTAACTTCCTAGTGTTTTAGAGTTGCATTATCTCACATTCCCCCAGAGAACTATTCCTTTTTAAACCTTTACATTTCTCAGTATAAGTAATAGAAATTGCATATAGATTTCTAAGCAATAATGCCAATGCTTTCATTCTATGATCTATAAATTTGATGGGAAAAAAGATTTTCGAATTATATTTTAAGAATTTCTAATGCTGTAAGAATATTTTACATACAGGCATAAGCTAGTTCAAATTCTTCATATTGTTCTATTGCCTCATTTTCTTATTTTACAAATATTACAAATACATTATCTCACTGTAAATCTTGGATCAATTGTTTAATTTAGTAGAGCTGACCACTACTTAGTGAGCTTTAATTTTCTCCTAGTGTGTCTTGCTTGATTTCAGGAAAGAATTAAAGATGCTTCTTAAGTTGGTGTCTTCATACTAAGACCAATAAAATTTCTGAAGCAAATACAGAAATAAATAATGAAATAATGATATACATTTAGTTTTGGAAAATAAAAGGGAACTGCAAGGGAGATAACATAATTATATTTGTTTCAAAAAGACTCCATAAAATTAACTGAAGGTTACAAGTTTCTATAGTCACTTTTCAAGAAATATTCTTTCCATTGTTTTCCTGGCCTGCACCCAAGAAAATATTTTTCATTAACGATACTCCTTTCTATAGGTGTTAAAAGAAATAGAATCCATTACACTAATCACATGTTGAAAACTAGATGAAAAATCTTAGTGAGCCCTCCATCTTTACATCTGAGCCATTAACTTCAGTCTTTTCTGGGATAAAAGGGAAGGTTGGGATAAATCAGTATGCTATAATAGCATAGATTGTGAATTCTTTATCAACTTAGATTTTTGTCTTAATATTTAATACAATTTTAAATATTATCACAATTTTCCTGGCATGCTTATTATTTTAGACTTACTGCTGTGATATTAAGGAATTTGTCCAGGTAATCTAATTATGAAATTATTTTGTACATGATTAGTTGAAAATGTGCTTTTGTGAAAGTAAGATTAAAATAATGGAATGGTACCTCTTTTTAGATATGCTGACCTTGTCTGATAAAATCACTTATTACCTGGGAAATAGATGTTTTGCAACTGGGAATAGACTTTAACTTTAGAAACTATTCTAAAACAGATTCTAAGAATGAGTAGTGTTTTAAGTGAAAGAAAAACAAACAAGTTTGTTTTGTTGTTTTAAAGCTATAGATTACAGCTTAAATATACTATTCATTGGATTAAAATCAGTACTTATCACAACAGGCCAGAAGATATACTAATAAAGACCATTACATTAAGAATAGGAGACTAGGGCCTCCCCTGGTGGTGCAGCAGTTGAGTGCTGGGCTGCGAAGCTGCCCGCAGCGCCGGTTCGATCCCCAGCCACCTGGCGAGGGACCCTCATGGCACGCAGCCCTCTCCTGCCGCACCCCCTGCTCCTCACAGAATGTACTTCGGTCCTTCTGCCTGTTCTGCTCCCCACTCTGGCTCTGAAGAATTCTCTCACCATCCCGCGCTTCTGTCTGTACCCAGTGCTTGTATAAATAAATAAATAAATCTTAAAAAAAAAAAAAAAAGAATAGGAGACTAGTTTCATGGTCACAGTTTTGGCACTATCCATCTCTAGGGCTTTGGATATTTCTCTAAATTCCTCAAGAGGTTGTAATATCACCTTTTGTAAAAGTATTCTAGCTCTAATTTCCCATAATTATGTTTTGTTAGCAAAATCTCTTCATATATTCTTGAAAGGCATAAAACATTTTCTCTAAATTCTTTTTCTTGTTATAAACAAGCTATATATCATTGTAGTGATATGCAATACTCTTTTGCTATAATTGTATATATAGAGTCATATTGTTTTGATGGGTCCTCAGAATCTATTCTTATGTTATAAACTATAATAGTGCATTATTTGTCTACTTCAAGAATGGTTAATTGCATTGTGTCATATTTGTCAGTGTAATGGTATACTTCAAAAGTAGCAATCAACCCTAAGAAAAATGGAACAATAACATAGAAAAAGGGTGTCACTAAGGATGACTCCAATGAACTAAGGCAGGGATGTTAATATCAATAGTAATACTGAAATATTCACTTGAAGAACAGTGGTTAGTTGTAAAAATGAGAAATTCATCCTGAATTTCTTTGTTACAAATATCGGATCTTATGTGTACATGAATGCTTGAGAAGAAAATGCAAGATGACTTTAAAAAATATTTTTCAGAATTGTAAATAGTGCTGCAGGTGTTCTTTTGAATCAATCAATGTCCTTTGGGCAGAACCCTAGTAGTGGAATTGCCAGGTCATATGGTAGCTCCATTTTTAGTAGACTGAGGAACCTCCAGACAGCTTGACACAGTGGTTGGGCCAGTTTGCACTCCCACCAGCAATGTAGCAGAATTCCTTTTTCACCACATCCTTGCCAACATTTGTTGCTTGTTTTTTTGATATGTGCCATTCTTATTGGTGTAAGGTGGTATCTCAGTGTGGTTTTTGATTTGCATTTCCCTGATTATAAGGGATGTTGAACATTTTTTCATATGCCTGTTGGCTATTTGCATTTCCTCTTTGGAAAAATGTTTATTTAAGCACTATTTACAATAGGTAAAACCTCCATAACCCAAATGCCCAAAAATAGATGACTGGATCAAGATGTGGCATATATATACAATGGAATATTATTCAGTAATCAAAAAAGATAAACTTATACCATTTGCAACATGGATGGAACTAGAATGAATTATGCTCAGTGAAATAAGCCAGAAGGAAAAAGAAAAATAACAGATGGTTTCACTTGTAGCAGTAATATAGAGGAACCCAATAAGACATCATTGTAAAAAAAAAACCGTACAAAACACAACAAAGCAAAAACAGACAATTATAAATCAGAGACATACTGCAGGGAGGAGGTGGGAGAGGAATCACAAGGAGGGAGGTGCACAGGGGACTGAGGTGCTGGTGCATGGGTGCATTGGTGAAGAAAACTCTAAGAGGACTACACCTGAGGGGGTGGGTAAGGAAATACTGTTTAGAAATGAACAATGATGTAAAAAATAAAAAAATAATTAAAAAGTTAAAAGTTGAGTAAGAAAATTTAAAAAAGACTATCGTATGTGATACACTTTAAAAAATATTTTTCAGAATTACTCATTCTAATATTTTACCTATTAATATGTCCTTGCAATTGTTTGCTGTAATTTCATATTTTTTTCCTCAAGTCCTTGATCTTTACTTTTCAAAGCAGTTTTCTCTTTTGTAGCAATCCCTGATGTGCTTTAAAATATTTATTTGACATGTAATATCAGACATGTTTGACAGACTGAACCACAGATTTCAGAAAAGAGATGGAATTAGATAGGGTTCCGCCTAATATATTTTGCTAGTTGTGAAGAAATATAAATATATAGAATGAAACTGACTTATTAAATGACTGTATATATGTATATATTTATGTGTTATATGTATGATTGAAGACGTGTTGATATAATTATGCATTTAAGAAAACAAAGCAAAATAGCTTTAGGTAAAAAGACTAGTTTTAGGATTTCCGTGAATAAGAAAATACTTTTAAGTCCAAAACACAATGGATATGACATCTTTTTACCTAAAAATGCTAAATTTAACTTTCCTTTGAAATGAGACTAGAAATCCAGCCAAAAGAAAAAATCAAACTTGGATTTAAGTAGGTAAAAGTGTTTTGCATATTTTAAATTGAATGTAAAAAGTTTCTGAAAAATTGCATTTACGCATCTATCATACTTTTCCCAAACTAATTTTTTCCCCCAAAGTAAGAGCTTGTTCTCTAGCAGTTAAATCTGATGAAATATATATAGGATTTAAGATGTTTCTGGAATAAAGCATTCTTTTTTTTATAAGTATAGTTTCATAAATCTTCAGTATGGTAATGTCACATAATGAAATTTATATTATTCATAATATAAGTTAATTTCCTCCCTATGTTATCATTGCAAAGCAGTACTGCAATCAGTTGATTCATTGTAACCTACTTTTAAGAAGATGTGTGATTATTTCCCACTTTAATGATATTTCATTCAAATCATTGTGTATATAGACTTAAGAGAATTTTTTTATCATTAAAAAATGGTTTCTTGAGGAAGCTATATAAATCATGCTTGAACCTTTTATAATTTGAATTTCTTGTGTTGTTACCAAGGAACTAAGTATCTCTTACTGATGTCATGATATGAATCAGGAAATTTTCATATATCTAAATTTATATTTGTCTCTCTATTTTAATGGCATGTTGATTTTAAAAAAGAAGGAACATTGAGAATACCAATTCCTAATATTTCAATCACAATTTTGTCTAAAGGTTTATCCAAAATTTTAAATCTCAAAATAGTTCATTAATCTCAAAATTATCTTTGCTCTGTCATTCAATTCCTTTTTACTAAAAATTTTGATGATTTTCTTTTCTAAATGAATTGCTGTCTTCTTTGGTCCTTTTTTTTTTTTTTTTTTTTACAGTATTCCATTCAGAGCTATGGGAACCAATATATAATCTGTCATTTTACAAGCTAAATCTACCACCCTAGAAACCAAAACCTTGCTATCCAAGTTTATTTCTACCCTCTCTATTTTAGTTTTATTTTATAGTTGGGATTGAGAATTGATATCTCAAATTTCATGTAACTTAAGCTAACATAGTTAGAAATATCTACTGAACTTTTCCTACATAATGAGGCATGCCTATGAACAAAAATCTTATGGGAAGTGGACAGTGAATTTTCACATTGAATGTTCCTGGGTCACTGCTTGTTCAAATTGAATTTGAGTGCTCCAGTGCATCTCAGCTTTACTCTGCGCTACAGAATAGTGTAGCAGGAAAATTTAACTGTGAAATTTCAAATCTATCACTGAGACAAAGCTCAGTGATAGCTCAGGCCAAGCTTTATTTATTTTATTTTTGTTTAGTAACTTCTATATAGTTTATAAGTAATGAGTCTTTTCAATTCTATGCTAGTATTATTTCCATTAACACTGCCATTTATATTTTCTTATAGCTTAAATTCAAGATATCAACTAGTACTTAATTGTGCATATCTTGCCACGTCCTTCAACCAAATGCAGTAACTTTAGACCAATTATGATTTAATATTTTTCAAGTTCCAAAAATTAAGTTTAGAGCCTACTTTTTCAGGGGTGATTTCATATTTTTCTTAGGTATAACTAGGCTTTTACTGCCTTCTGGTGACTTTTATGAATCTTCCATTTAATTTTCCATTAAACATTTTAAAAAATCATCTGCCCTGTGTAAAATTAACTCTTTCTATCTTCTCAGTTATGAAGGCCAATTTTTCAATGAAAGTATAAAGAATTTTACTCTAAATTTGTTGAACTCTCCCCTTTTTTGATAACAAAGCATCCCTTTCCACCCTCCTTCATTGTTTCTGTCTACACACCTCATTCATGTCCTTGATCTTTTTCTGTTATTATTACTGTTTGAAGTTAACCCATCTCTTGCTTAGAATTATCTTCAAGGGGCCTCCTTGGTGGTGCAAGGTGTTAAGACGCAGCCTGTGAAGCTGTCCTTAGTTACTGCAGCGTGAGTTCAATCCCCTGCCAGGGAGCAACCCACATGGTGCAGCAGACCTCTCCTGACTTGCCAGCTGCTCCCCTCAGCAGTGTACTTCAGTCAGTCTGCCTGTTCTGTTCCCCTGGTGAATCCTTTCACCCCCTGTTCTTCTGGCCTGTACCCCAGCCCTTGTATGCATAAGTAAATAAATCTTTAAAAAAGAGAAGAATTATCTTCAAGTGTTCTACATTCTAAGGAAGATTTTAACAAACTCTGTTGATCCCTAATGTGGTTTTTATTTTCCTTCACTTCAAAATATCCTTGTTAAAATAATCTTCTGCCAAGTTTTTTCATCACTCACTCTGTATAGTCAGATCCTGGCCCTTTTTTTTGAGATTGTTCTCTTAAATCACAATGGTGATTTCATAATCACCACATGTGCTCTGTCCTCTTCCCAACCATCTTATCAAACACATTCCACACTGACTCTCACTTTCTTCTGCTAAAACCTTCATTCACCATTTACTTCTAAGACTCTTTTATGATATATCTCTCTTCAGGTCAAGTTAGATACAGTAACAGCTTTAGCTGTTAAACCATTATCTTGACTATCTCACAGGCTTATATCTTTACTCATTCTATGCTCTGGGCAGAACTCTGCTGTCCATAGTTGCCAAGTGTCCAAGGGCTGATGGAGACTTTGTAATCATGTAGTTACACTTCCTATCCTACATGATCATCACAGTTGTTGGTTCCAAGGAAGAGATACTGGAGTTTTTTTGTTTTGTTTTGTTTTAATGCTGCAAACTAGGATAATTCTATGTCACTTCTTTCACAGCCAATTTTTTAGAACTAGGCATGTGACTATACCTCTCTACAAGGAGACTAAAAATATGTGGAGGTAGGAGGAATGTCAAATGAGCTCCTCTCTACTGCCACACATACTTTTTCTGTGTTTAACTGTTCCTAACATGTAGGCCTTTTCCAAGGTTGTCCTCTTGACTCTTGTTCATATCTTTATATCTGATTTTACCTCTCTCCAGGATTACTTTCAACTTTACCATGTACTGCTGAATGTATATAACTGTCCCCATCAGAAATGCATTGTGAATAATGGAATTATTTTTTCTAGACATTTAAATATACTATGGTTACTTGGATTTTACTTTTTTCTTGTTCCTTTTTTACATGCTGTTGTCCCCAGCATAATTCAAGGCCTCATTACAACTTTGTTGAACAAACTGAAATAACCAAAAATCTGTTCTCATTACATAAACTTTGCTAACACAACAAACAATAAATTAGGAAGGGCATAGTTATAATACTAACTCATAACACAATAATGGCAATTCACATTGATCAAAATATTTTTAGATTCAAAAGTTGAATTTGCATTGTAAAATAAGTATTTACTAATCACAAAGTCACTACATTTATCTCAGGAACAGGGAATGTATATATAAAAGCTACAAATAGTATAAGTGGTTTTTGTTATTGTATTTTAATTTTTTTTACAGTTCAATGTATTATATCCTAAATGGTTTGAGTATGACTAATTATCCCGTAAATTGAAATAAATCTGGATAAAAAGAACTATCTATCCATTCTCCATGTGAAGTACCTTCGTTATAGTGTCCATCTCCTTAGCTTGCCTAACATATTTTGATACATGAATATATTTGAGATTAAAAAATAAGCTATACCTAATTTTAAAATCTGCCCAACAGTTTCCATTAAGACTTGTGTAATTATAGATATATAATTGACCGTATATAGCTTATGGGTAATGACAATAAATAAATACAGATTTACGGAGAAGTCAATTTTGAGTTTAAAAGTAACTTTACCTTATGATGAAACAAAAAATGAGATGTTGAGGGCCTCCCCAGTGGCATAGCAGGTTGAGCACGGTGCTGTGAAGCTGTCTGCTGCCTGTGAAACACAGGTTCGATTCCCGGCCAGCCAGGGAGATACCCACATGGCGCGGCAGACCTCTCCTGTTTCGCCTGCTGCTCACCTCAGCAGTGCTTTCAATCCATCTGCCTGTTTTGCTCCCTGCTCTGTCTCTGGTGAATTCTCTCACACACACACCCCCACCTCTGGCCTGTACCCAAGCTCTTGTATAAATAAATAACAAATCTTTTAAAAAAATGAGATGTTGAAAATACAATATTCTTCTATAGAGAAGCTATAAAATGTTAAAATATAAGCATCTACAATGTTGAGTTTCATCAAGAAATCTCTCCTTAGCATGTATATATTTTCTTAGGTTAATACATTTTAAAGAAATTTGTCAAATATTTAGGTTAGACAATTGAATGCAGACACTTGGACAAGCCCAGACTGGGGCTTGGAGCGGGGGATGGGCAACACAATTTATAACTTCAGAGAACTCACTGTGTTGAAGTTCAGGAATACTTAGAAGTTAATAGACAATGAGCGAAATGAGTATATGGACCAGGCTACTAATGGTTAAGGGGCAGTCAGAAATATTGTCAGAATAAGTAATGTCTAATGTGAATTTTAATGGGTAAGACATTAATCATAGAAATAAATGGGTAAGTTAAGCCAAAATCTATTCTAAGTAGCTCCAGAAATGTAATAAGACTGAAACATACAGTATTGGCAAGGAGGAGAGGAATTACAGATAAGCTAGTGTGAAGGAATCACCACATCTTAAAAATGTATGTATGCCTATATCAGGCAATCCAGTTAAACTCAGACTAGTTGAAAAATCTAAAATAGGAATGACAAAATTAGGTATGTTCTAAATATAGCATGGGGAATAAATTGGAGATTAAAATGATTGAAATCATTGTCTTTGGGCATTATTGTGAAAAGTAAAACTATAGGAGATACACAACTTTGAATGTCCCTTACTATTATACATTTACTGTAAAAAGTCTAGTAAACCTCTAAATGAGCCGTTTCTTTTAGGAATGGAAGATTGTCTCTATTCCTTTATAAAAGCATACTGAGTGATGCCAAGGTAAAGCAAAGCCCTAGCCAATAGACTATTCTCTGATAAGCCTGCCAATTTTCTTTTTAATTGTTGAGTTGTATTAGTTCACAAATGATAATTATTTTTGTAATTTAATATAATTTAATAACATGCTAAGCAATGAGATACAAGGGCAAAAAAGAAAAAAAATTCTCATTTTATGAAACTAAATTAAATGACTTAAGAACTAGAAATTCAAAACTCCTAAGAGATCGATCAAATTAGTCATGGATATCATAATTGTAGTAGAGAAAGGGTAGGAGGGAGAGGGCTATATTAATTTTCTATTGTTGCTGTACCATATTTCCACAAAAATAGTAACTTTTATTTTTTTGCCTCCCTTAAGAACTATTGTAATTTACACTGGACCCAAACATTTAATCCAGTATTATCTCCTGTTATTAGAGTCCAGGGTGCTAGCAATTATATGATGGAACCTTACTTCTAATTTCAGGGTCCTTAACTTAATCATGTTTGCAAAATCACCTTAGCCATGTAACATAACATTCTCAGGTTCTGGGATTTAGGACGTGGCCATCTTTGAAGGAGCCACCATTCACTTACCATGGGTAGGAAGGCAAACTTTATAACGATTCTGCACTCAAAGTTGTATGTTCTCCCTGGAAGAAAACAATTTCACCAAAAGAATGAGTGAGCAACATATACGAATGTGGTTTATTAGAAGGGAGAGGGGAGGGAAAAGGGAACCTACTATGGAGGGAGACAGGAAGAGACGGAAAGGAGGAGGGAAGGAAGGGAAGAAGAAAGGAGACAAATGTCAATTCTTTTTTTATTTTTTGCATTTTTTTTCATTTTATATATTTTTACATCATTTTTCATTTTTGCACAATGTATGCATTTTCATCTTGGTTATAGTCCCCATACAATTCCCACCCCCCTTGTTTTCATCCTACACCCTTCTCCCCACCATATTGTGTCTTAGAACATAGTTCCAAATCTCCAAGTCCTTAATCCTGTACTAAAACATATGTGTAATTTAAAATCAAACCTATTGCTTTTTTTCACATGATTTCTAATCCAGTTTTCAAATTTAAATTTTTTTTTTAGATTTTTATTTTATTTATACAAGCACTGGGTAGTCAGAAGCGCGGGAGGGTGAGAGAATTCACCAGAGCCAGAGCGGGGAGCAGAGCAGGCAGAGTGACGAAGCACACTGCTGAAGGGAGCAGCGGGTGGCAGGACTGGTCACCATGTGGGGATCTAACTGGCATTGCAGAAGCTGTGGGGCAACTTCGCAACCCAGCACTCAACCTCTGCGCCACTGGGGAGGCCCAGTTTTCAAAATTTTTAACTCAAAATTCCATCCTTAAAGTACCTTTCCCTGTTGACTTATGGTCATTGGCTAGACCTACAAAGGGCAAACTAACTTGAAATGGTCAGACAAAACCAAACCAATAACAAACTCTAAAAATCTGACTCTAGAATTGAAACTGTTAGAGGGAGTAGGAGAACAGGGAGAGCAAAGTGTGGAGGAGGCCCAGGGGACTATGGTGGAGGACTATCGGTGCCTTAGTGGTGAGTGTGGTAAGTGTGGTTTGGTAACATATATCTGAAAGTGTGTGAGCCTTCACATCTGAATCATACACAGTGTTGTAAACCAATATTATGTCAATTAAAAATATTTAAAAGATATTCTTCTAAGAGCTTTCTTATTTCACTCTCACTTCTCTGCATATCATAACCTAATTCTCTACCAGGGCTGGGTCACACAAAACTTCTCATGGAGGTAACCAGGGAGAGAGGAAAAGAGTGAAAGAGGTAGAATATAAACCTGAATAATAGACTGAAACTAACTACTCCTTCAAGTCGTGCTGCAAGAATTCCTGCTTGAAAACAGGTTTGGGAGGAGATGACTTTAACACTGAATCAAGCTGAGAGTTTTGTTTTTAGGATATTGAGATGACTGTCTGTTATCTATGAATGAACAGAAAAATTATAAAGCATGGAAATATTTTCCCACAAACAGAAGATACTTCCCATAATAAAACATAAAGGAATTTTTAGGAAGCAATACTAAAAATTTTATTTTGATTACCTAGTTAATTGTTTATTAAATCATTAAATGTGTTCTGTGAAAATTAAAAGAGAGCGAATGCCTTATTAGGAAAGGAGAGTAAGGTGCAAGGAGAAAGGAATGCAGTGTGTTTTTAAATTTTCTTCATTTACTATCTTTAGTCAGTCAATGGGGCATAGAATAAAATGAAGAAACAATGGAGTTTTAACACCTTCATGAACATGTCCAAGTCAGTGGAGCTGATGAAAGAACTTCAATTCACTATGTAGCAAATATTAAAGACATGGTGTGACATTATACCTTTAAAGTACTGTTGATACGAAGATGAAAAATTCATAAAAAAAAAAAGTCACAAGCAATGGTGAGACTTCACAATAGGAAAAACAAGGAAGAATTTAAAGGATACTTAGATTTGTACCTTTACCCCCATCTATTTGTTGTGTTTTGATTCAAAGAAATTGCCATTCATCAAATGCAGCAAAATTTTCTTTTAGAAAATATTTCATATAGTAGGACTTCTGCTGAAACAACTTGTCTCTTAAATATTTCTGGTATTTATAGAGATGTGGATTAATTTGATTTTCTGTATTACTGTTTCAGCAATAAAATGTGCAATAACTAGTAAAACTATTATATATAAGTAAACATAAGTATATTCACAATACTATAATGTAGATGTAAAATATGTGTGTGTGTATATTTAAGTACATAATACTTTATTTCTTTGTTATCTAAGGAGATATGACACTTCAGATTGCTCTGGTAAGGATTCAGCTAGCTAGCAAAAACTTCACTTTAAAAGCTTTTCTGTTATAGTGTCATTAGCAGAGAGTTATATTCCTGCCATGTCTGCTGTTTTGATTATAATCCAAACATGAGTAACGCACTGAACTTGAGTGATATTTTTTCCCAATTTTTACAGATGCAAGGTCAGAGTTACAGTATAGTATGTGGTCTATAACTGAAGATCCTGTAAAATAGCAAGATTGAAATATTTAAGCAAATTGGCATTTGGTTAAAATGTTTTTTTTTCAATTTAGCATTTTAATTTTGAAGGTCACATTTGGAAAGACCATAGAGACTTCTTACCATACGTTTCTGTATTTTTTAGAGCATAATTGATTGGCCTGGATGGGGCAGAAGGGGGATTGAAATACCAGCTATGTCCTCTAACTCATTATATTACGCATATTTTTCATCATACAAATAAAGCCTTTTATAAGTATGCTTCTTTCCTGAATTGGCTATAGCCAATTGTAAGGCACACTTCATTGAGAGTTGTTGAGAAACCCAAGTATGTCTTTCATTTTCTCTAGAGTAGCACAGATCTCCTGACTGTTCTCCTCTGCTCATCCCAGCATGCTTCCTGGAGTTGTAGAGTCAGCATAACCATTTAGGTTTGAGGCTTAGAATTAGATAAGAGTTGAAGGAAAAGGAGTAGATGGATACTGAAATATTTGTAATTCTCTAAAAAATAGCAATATAATGAGGCTGAACTTCAATAAATCAATTAATGCATAAATAGAATGAAAATGGTCTATAAAAATTATAGCCATTTCTAATATGTCTTCTGTCATTTATTTTAACAGATTCTTATATGAAAAGAGCCTTCTTACTGTGGCCATAGTCAAAAGTGACTTTTTTGTTGCTGTGTTTGAAAGGAATATTTTACTGTTTCTAGAAAAATCTTTTAAAAACTTTTCATGATGGGATTCATCATTCTGTATTAAGCATATTTCTTTGAGCCTTTCAAAAAACAATCTATATTTTCTTTTTTTTCTTTTTGGTTATTTTCTAAAAATGAAAACTTCTCTTCAGACTGTGATTAGATCCAAGTAAATTCAGTCTGCTGAAGGTTATTTAGTTCAGCTCTTCTCCCCAAAGTAGGAGTAGTGGTTTAGTAATTTGAAATATGAAGGTGTCAAACTTAGTTTGATAGTTTTTACATTTAAAATTTACCATGTAGTATTATTTATAAAGCATTTTGTTTTCTTTTTTCATGTTAAGCTTCTTATGGAAAATGTTGATAGATCTTCTGCAGCATGATAGTTTTTCCTGCTGGATAATTCTTCATTATGTGTATTTATTATGTGTTGACTTAGAAATAATCAGAATGTGATTTAATCAAGAAAGTATTTAACAATAGACATCCCAATCTAGGTTTACAACCAAGGTGTTTTTCCCCAGAGCATGGGGGATGGTATAAACTTTCCTCATTTGATTGATAATTTGGTTGTTTTTTTTTTTTGTAAGAGTCTTCAAACACATGGCAACAATTGGTCATTTTGTACCAATCAGCAGAGATGGTCTTCCTGTGGTCTTCCCTCCATGAGGAGAGAATGGGACAGGTTGTTGCTGTTCTTTCATAGTAAATGATAAGGAGAAATCATTGAGTATGTATTATTTTGTATGGAGTTGATAGAGAGTTGAATCAGACTGCTTTTCACCTAAAAATCTTAGGTTGGTATTTAGAGATGAAGTGGAATCTGTTTGATTCAAAGCAAGTTTTACTTAACAGCAAGTTTTCATTTTAGTGAATCTTGTATTTTCTATTTTTATTTATTGTTGTTTCTGTTGAAGCTCCACTGGATAGAGTCCTTCTACTTATATTTGTTTTTTAGGAAGTTATAGGAGAGGAAAGACAATGTCAGGGTTTGTTGAAGCATTGCGATGGAATGAATTGAATCCAAACCAAATTTTTCATGTTGAAACCCTGACCATATATGAAAGCATTTGGAGATGGTGCCTTAAGGATGCAATTAAGGCTGGGTGAGATAATAAGAATATGTCTCTGGCCTAATGATATTGGTGTCTTTATAAGGATGGAGAGCCACTAGTGCTCTTTGTAGGCACACAGAGGGAAGAACATATGAGGGCACAGAGAGAAGGTGATTTGTATCTGCAAGACTGGAAGAGAGCCCTCAGCAGAGAGGAAGGCCCTCTTTGAGGCTTTTAAAAAATAATCTTTATTTCCTTTATTTTGGTTATTTTCTAAAAATGAAAAATTCTCTCCAAACTATTAGATCTAAGTACATTCTGTCTGCTAAAAGTTATTTAGTTCAGATATTCACCCCAAAGTAGGAATTTGCTAGTACCTTGATCGTGGGCTCCTAGTCTCTACAACTTCAAGAAAACTCCATTGTTTGAAACATACAGTATGTCATCTTTTATTATGGCAGCCTGAGCAGACTAATAAAAGCCTACATCATGAATATAATGGCAAAAACTTGTCTAGTACATTTTATCCTCATACAAATTTCCATATCAGATCAACTGCAGACCAAATTTCTAAGTAATAAACACATAATTTAGAGTTGTTTATAAGTGTATGTGATGGAAATCAGGCCATGCTACTTCCACAACTTGAACATATCAATAAATTGTGCTTAAAATTAATGTGAATACAGTAAATTTAGTTAAACTGTGTACGTAGTGATGAGGATTTTTTTAGAGCACCAAAATGGAACTCTGCAATATATTGAGTAAATATCTAGTTAACCAGATCTTGTGCTAGCTTTTTCCTATGAGCTAGAAATGGTTTGAGGTGATTTTAATAAAATAGCAGGAAGTACTGATTTCAGATAAAATCAATTAAGTAAAAACAAAGATACCCCTATATGTGGTTTTCTCTGCAGGGATTAGTATAGAAACTTGGCTATTTTTCTAAACTCTCCTTGTGGATGTTTTAAAATTAAGTATTGATTTGGATTCTAGTTACACTCATGGGCCCTTGGTGATAGCTACAATTTCTAACCATTTTTTTTTTATTCCTCAGAAATAGACAGAAAATAGAGCTAAAGAATTAATCCTTAAAAGAAAATCAAATTATTTTATTTTTAGCAATATATTATTCATTTTAATATAATTTTAAATAAAATGTTACTGATTTACCATTGATTTATAATACATTATAGCTCATAGGACTATATAATCATAGCTAATCTACCATCAAACTTTTGGTGTCAGTCTTACTATAAATCTGATTGATCTTTTCTACCCTTCCTTCTCAGCCCCTTCCACTCCCCCTCTGGTATCCACCATATTTTTCATAGAGTCTGAGTTATTTTTGTTGTGACTTTAGTTTTTTCCCTCAAACTATTTTCATTCCACATGAGAGAAATCATCTGGCAATTGTGTTTTGCTTTTTGACTTATTCACTCAGCATAATTTCTAGCTTTTGTCACCTGAATTACATCCATGCTATAATGAAAAGTAAGATTTCATCAGTTTAAGCTGCCAAATAGTATTCTCTTGAGTACATATTCCACAACTTCCTTAGGTGTCTTCATGTCATGGCTATTGTGCATAATGCTGCTATGAACATAGGATTGTATATATCTTTTCGAATTAGTGTTTTCATGTTTTTCAAATAAATATATATAAGTGATATTTCTGGGTCATATGCTATTTCTGTTTTTACTTTTAAAGGAGTCTCCATTTTCTATAGGAACAGGATCATTCCACTTTCCCACCAACAGTCAACAGAGTTCTTTTTTTCACAACACACTTGTCAAAACATTTTTCTAAGTCTTTTTGATATATGTCATTCTCAAAGATGATATGTCATTGTGGTTTTGATTTTATTTCCTTAAGATTAAGGGAAGTTGAGTATTTTTTCATGTGCTTGCTGGCCATCACATTACAGTATTTAAATGTTAGTCCTGTATCTTGACAATATACCTATAAACAGATGTGTAGGTTGTGTTTACTTAATGTTATATTAACTAAAACTGCTGTTTGTAGAAGACAAAAGTAAATTTGCATGCCATATTTAAAAGCAGTATCTAAGTTTTCTTTTATAAATAGTTTAGATGCTAACTAATATGTAAGAATTAAATCAGTAAGAAAATAAAAGTTTAAGTGTGGGGCCTCCTCTGGTGGTGCAGCGGTTGAGCGCTGGGCTGCGAGGCTGTCTGCAGCCTCTGCAGCGCCAGTTCGTTACCTGGCCACCAGCGAGGGTCCCACCAAAAAAAAAAAAAAAAAGTTTTAGTGTGTAAGAATGGCTAACTCATTGTACAAAATAAGCACAGTATTGATCTATGAGAAAAGTCTTCAAAATGTTTTCTTGCAAGGCCTAGTATGAATGGTAAGTCATTTATGTGTACCATAATGCTAAAAGAAAATTCATGAGTATGAAGAGTTTTGTTTCACTTTACCATCAATCTATGGAATCAGAAGGCATGTTTTATATTCCTTGACATAATTTCCCTTTTTCGGTTTTACATTTATAAAGAAAAAAGTCACAATCTCAAACATTTCACAATTCCAAAGTAAAACATGGTATGTTGTTTTTAGTATCTACCCATATTTTTAAGAAGTAAAATGCACTGAAATCTGTAGGGAATTTGTACTGAATTAGAAAAAAATACTTTCTATTTCACATAAAATCATCTTCAGTTTTATATTGTTTTTATGCAAATGACCTATATTAAAAAGACTGAGCAACAATGTATGCTGAGAGGGTGCAGTAATAAAAAGATTTACAAAAGTTAAACATTTTATCATTAAAAAATACTATGACGTGGCACACAGACGTCTCCTGCCGTGCCCACTGCTCCCCTCAGTAGTGCCCTCCGTCTGTCTGCCTGTTCTGCTCCCCACTCTGGCTGTGGTGAATTCTCTCACCCTTCTGCGCTTCTTTCTGTACCCAGTGCTTGTATAAAAAAATAAATCTTTTAAAAAAATACTATGATGGTTCATTACTCAAAATAGTCTTAAATACATGAAAATTATCCTAAAAACTTTAAATAAAATTAAAGAATCCCTCTGATAGTGAATTTTCTAGTTTAGAATAAATTCTAATAACTAATAGTATTTTATATACACAACATTATGCAGGTGAATTACAATAACTTGAAAGGATTGAGAATAATTATAATAGTTGCAATTCTAAACCTCACATTCTTGATACTTTCAAAATGAAGTCCGTTTGCAAGTTTAGTGAAAGTCAAAAGTTTTTCATTTTATTTTTATTGTTTTATTTGATTTTGTTCTGCACTTTTTAGTGACAATGCTGAATTAAATTTTGACACAGATACAAAATTTGGAGAAATTTGTATTTATTTTCTCATTCATCACATACAATAAGTTTATTGAGGAAAAGGGTGGAGGGAGGAAACAAGAGAAAGCTGCATAGACAAACGTGGAAAGTTTTATTTTTTTTAAAGATTTATTTTTTTATTTATACAATAGCCGGGGTACAGGCGAGAGGTGCAGGAGGGTGAGAGGATTCACCAGAGACAGAGTGGGGAACAGACCAGGTAGATTGACAAAAGTACACTGCTGTGGGGGGCAGCAGGTAAGACAGGAGAGGTCTGGTTAGCCATGTGGGTTGCTCCCTGGCCAGCCAGGAATCGAACCCACACTGCAGAGGCTGTGGACAGCTTCACTGCACTGTGCTTAACCTGCTGTGCCAGGGAGAGGCCTCTGAGGTGGGAGTGGGAAGTTTTGTTTATTTTTTTAAAAGATTTATTTTTTTATTTATACAATAGTTGGGGTACAGGCCAGAGGCACGGGAGGGTAAGAGGATTCACCAGAGACAACATGGGGAGCAGAACAGGCAGACAGACAAAAAGCACTGCTGAGGGTGCAGCAGGCATGACAGGAGAGGTCTGCTGCGCCATGTGGGAATCTCCCTGGCTGGCCAGGAATCGAACCCGTGCTGCAGAGGCTGAGGAGAGCTTCAGAGACCTGTGCTCAACCCGCGGCGCCACCAGGGAGGCCTGAGGTAGAAAGTTTTAAAGGACAAGAACTGCCTTGGAGAAAATTGTATAACCTTTAAATAAAGTTACATTTTAGGTTGGTAGAGAAAAGAACTGAATTGTCCTATGACTTGAATTATTTTTAGTTGTCATAATGAGCCACAATCAGAATAAAACATCTGATATTACTGTTTACTTATAATGTTAGATATTACTTATTGTAGACTTCCCAAAGGACTAGAAAAACTTGGTCATGCAAAGTGAAGTAGTAAAATTTGCTTTTGTAAGGGAGAATATTATTTTCATAGATCCTTCATAAATATTCCAAATTGGAAAATCAGAAAGTTTTCAGAGATTTTATTATATTGGCTGGGAGATTTAAGATAGGTCTTACAAAGTAAGTAATTGCAATATTCAATTGGTGATCTCTTTTTCTCCTTTTGGTTATAGTCACACCAAATTGGATGAGAAGCTATTATTGTATAGGGTCATGATAAATCCTGGTCTACAGAGTTGTTTGGTATATCATGATCATAGATTTTGCCGAGGGTAGTTATTCCACATTATTTGTAGTCTTGTTAAATGACTGATTATGCTACCATAATAGGACAGTGTATGTACAGAAGAATTTAAAATTCTGGTGATATTTGATCACAAACCACAGATAAAATATAAGGGAAGGATATTAGCCAATTTTTATGTCAGGTGCCAAAATTTTCCCAAATTAAATCTAGACACAGATCCCATTTTCAATGAATAGAGCACACAGAAAAAGATATGGGAGCATTAGTTAAATTATCCACTTTCTTTATTCCATTGATCATTTTTTATGATCATCTCCTTAGAGATCTCAGTGATTTCTCTACAGCTATGAGTATGAAATTCATCCTCGAAGAGTGAGCCAACTCCTGAGACCAATATCATACATAAAGTAACTTGTTAGGTTCATTGAACTTCTCAGGCAAAGCATTTTTCAGACTTCAATGAAAGTATCTTAATCTCCTGCTAGTCTCTGAATAAAAAAGTAAATGTTTTCCCATTTTCTTGGTAAAACATAGGATGGTAGGATTGGGGGCAGAGGAAAACAATTCACAATTTCTCTTTCATGATTAAAATATTTTCACTCAAATCAAGGCTCAGTTTACTTCTCTTTTCTGTTAAACCAGTTAAGAGCTCTTTGTCTAAAAAGGGAATTGATTATTTAAACTTGGCCCAGAGTGATATCAGGTACTATTATGAAGGAAACATTAAAGGCCTGTGACATAGAGGAAAATAACTAGTCAGGTCAAAGAAAACACTTTAGTCCTGCTTTCACAATCTACATTATTAAGTAATCTTGATAGTTTGATAATAATTGTCAACACTTACACTGTGTGTTAGATATGTAGCTGTTTTTCATGTCTTATTCAATTAATCCAGAAAATAACCTTAAGAGAGAGGTACTTTAATATTTCTGCTTTATTGAGACAATGAGGTTAAATAACTTCCAAATATCTGTTCGTTAGTAGGTGGTGATAGGTTTCAAGCACAGTTTTAGGAGGTTTATTTTTAACCATTATAAAATATCACCTCTCAAGTATCTCAAGTAGTGGATGTGTTAATTAATTCAGTCATGGGAATCCTTTACAATGAATACATACATCAGACAATCATTTTGTATGCTTTAAATTTGCTGCATTTTTTTTAAGTTTTTTTTTTTTTTAATCTCAGCATGATTTTTTTTTTTTAAGATTTATTTATTTATACAAGCACTGGGTAAGGTCAGAAGCGCAGGAGGGTGAGAGAATTCACCAGAGCCAGAGCAGGGAGCAGAGCAGGCAGAAGGACCAAAGTACACTGCTGAGGGGAGCAGCGGGTGGCAGGAGAGGTCTGCGTGCCATGTGGGACCCTCGCCTGGCAGCGGGGGATCGAACTGGCTGCGGACAGCTTCGCAACCCAGCGCTGAATCGCTGAGCCACCGGGGAGGCCCCAAATTTGCTGTGGTTTTGGACAAGTGCCTATTTAGCTTTTCTGCTCATTTTTTATTGCGTTATTTGTTTATTGTTGAATTGTATGAGTTTTTGATAGAAGTTGCATTATCAATCTCTTATCAGATGTATGGTGTGGAAATATTTTCTCCCATTCAGTATGGAGTCTTTGTTTTAGTAATAAAGGTAGAAAGACTGGGGGAAACCTTTTGGAAGGGAAAACCTTGGGTACATTTGTAGTCATCTATAGAAACTTTTTAGTTTGATATTGTCCCATTGTTTGTATTCCCTTTTGTTTTTTTCTTGCTGTCAGAAATGAATCCACAAAGAATTACTGAAGCATATATCATGGAGGGTTGTGCCTATGTTTTTTTCTATGAATTTCAGTTTCAAGTCTTACATCCATTTAGATTTAATTAATAATACGTTAATAATACGTTGTGAGATAGCAGTCTAGTTTCATTCTTTTGCACGTGCTGTCCAGTTTCCCCAACACTATTTATTGAAGAGACATCCTTTTCTCCAATGTATACTGTTGACACCTTACTTTTAGATTAACTATCCGTACAGGTGTGGATTTATTTCTGAATTCTCAATTCTAGTCTGTTGGTCTGTGTGCCTGTTTATGTTCTAGTACCATACTGTTGTGATTATTAAAGCTTTCTATTATAGTTTGAAATCTTTGTGATTCTATATGAATTTTAGTCATGTTTGTTCTATTTCTTTGAAGAATGCCATTGAAACATTGTTAGGAATTCCATTGATTCTGTGAATTGATGTGGGTAAGATGTCTGGTTTTTTTTTTTTAAAGATTTATTTATTTATACAAGAACCAGGGTACAGGCCAGATGCACAGGAGGGTGAGAGGATTCACCAGAGCCAGAGTGGGGAACAGAACAGGCAGACTGACGAAATACACTGCTTGAGGGGAGCAGTGGGCCAGAAAGGAGAGGTCTGCTTTGCCATGTGGGATTCTCGCCAGCTGGCCAGGATTGAACCCACACTGCAGAGGCTACGGACAGCTTCACAGTGTGGTGCTCAACTGTCTGTGCCATCAGGGAGGCCCAAGATGTCTGTTTTAATGATGTTAATTTTTTTCATGAATAATAGTCATTTCCCACGGATATTTTTATTTATTATACTTCAATAAATTTGAAGTAGAATGTAAAATTAGAACCTCACAAAATTCAATAGAACTTTAAGAAAAAAAAATCTTTAAAAATGTATGGCTTTAGGGCCTCCCTGGTGGCGCAAGAAGTTAAGATGCAACCTATGAAACTGTCAGCAACTGCTGTAACACGAGTTCGATCCCCAGCCCCGGAACTACCCACATGGTGCAGCAGACCTCTCTTGACTCACCCACTGCTCCCCTCAGCAGTGTATTTCAGTCAGTATGCCTGTTCTGTTCCCCATTCTTTCTCTGGTGAATCCTCTCACCCCCACACATCTGGCTTGTATCCCAGTTCTTGCATGCATAAATAAATAAATCTTTTAAAAAATAATTAAAATGCATGGCTTTATACTATATATTTTGCTAAAAATTTAAAAATTACATTAAAAATGTATACCCAGTTTTATGGGCTTTTTGGAGATGTGTCAAGAAGAAAAACTAAATTTCTTTTTCTACCTGAATATATTGTTTTTCTAAATGAATTAAACTGTAAAAATGTGAGAAAGTATAATTAAGAGGTCAGTTAGTGGGTGTGTTTATGGATTTCTGATAAACAGACCAAAACTGTAGTTTAATATATGTTATATTTGTAGGCTATATTTGTTTTGACTCCATTTAATGTGAAAGCAAATCAGAGTTGGACAAAAAAGATAGCTAAATTTTAAGTGAGTCATACCAAATTTCATTTTTCATACCTAATTAACCAGTTATTCATATGGATAGATTATTTATTGGAATTTTTTAATATAGTGAAATAATTTGGCATAATCCTGTGTTCTACAAGTTCATCTGTTGAAGTTTTTTGTTTACTCAAGCCAAGGGACCTCCATAAACCAAGGAATAGAGTAAAATGAAGGTTTGGCCTTTTTAAGAACATTTAAAATAACGTTCAGGTTCACCTTGAAACATCAAACATCATTTCTAATTATTTGGTGTTTTTCAACCTTAATTGGAAAATTGATTATATAAGAGTGGTATTTGAAGTGTAAAGAAATGTGATCCACAGAGAGTAGAAAAGTACAAGCTGGGTTTGAATCCTTGTGAAAGTCTTAGCAAGATGCTTAGTCATACTTTAAGAATCAGATACTTTGTATTAGAGTTTAAAGAACAAGAAATTTCTAATCTGTTGTTTTGGTTATTAAAAGTGAATGTGGGAGTAGGAGAGGGAGAGGTAAGATGTGGCCACGATATACACAAGAAAGTCCTTTCATGGTTAACTTGGAGATGCAGGAGAGTAATTCCATTTTTATTACAAACTAGCCTTAAGAGGGTTAAGCCTGGTGTAAAATGGAAGCAGTTTTGGAGTTCTGGATTCTAAATTTTATAACCTATTAAATAATTGTATAAGAACTGAAATATTAACTACAAAAATCCATTAGTTTTTTAACTCTAAAAGAAAAAAGAAAAAACAACATAATGGCAGATTCTGGAAAGGAGATGTCCTGAGTTTGAGAAATAGACTCAGTATACTCATCATAGCATTCACAAAACAGCAGAACATCCAAATTGGGAATTTTGTTACACAGGGGCAAATAGGGGGCAGGGGATTCTTTAATTAATATAAAGAATTCTAGGAAATACAGTACACAAATTAGCAGAAATGTTCTTGAATCCTTTCTTGTATTCCTATAACAAAAAATTTATATTCTTGAAACTAGTAAATATTTTGTCTGGAAAAATACCAAAAAGGATATCCTTGTAAAGTTAGGAAATATTAGTGTATCCTCTCAGATAGTGGGTAATAGATTTCCCTTTAGTTCTTCAGATTAATATACATGCTTGATTTGAAAATACAGAGATAAGTTATTATTGAACAATTCAAAATATTTTAATCCAACATCACCATCAATCTATGTATGTATTTTATTTTATTTTAAGATTTATTTATGCATACAAGAGCTGGGATACAGGCCAGAGGGGTGGGAGGGGGGTGTGAGAGGATTCACCAGGGTCAGAGTGGGGAACAGAACAGGCAGACTGAATGAAATACACTGCTGAGGGGAGCATCGGGCAAGTCAGGAGAAGTCTGCTTCACCATGTGGGTTGCTCCCTGGCTGGCCGGGGATCAAACTCGTGCTGCAGAGTCTGCAATTGCGTCATAGTGCGGTGCTTAACCCCTTGTGTCACCAAAGAGGCCCATATGTATGTATTTTAAAATGTTAATTTAATGGAGATTTCCATAGATAATATAAAAAGGCAAGCTTGAACTAGATGTGCTATTACATTGTACCTTTGTTTAGACAATGTTTTATTTGTTTAGGTTCTATATTTTAGACCTTAGTGTTCTCCAAAGGTAGAATAATAATCTTTGTATATTGGGATTGTTGGGAGAATAATGGAATTTTCTAAATGAGAAAGGAAAATCAACACATGAAGTCATATGGCATTTACAGAAAAACTTTTGGGAGAAGTGATGCATTAGCTATTTATTTTTATTATTCATGATGTATTTTGCTCATTCATCAATTTGCTTACATTATTTTTGGTTTACTCTGTGCAATTATACACTTTTATATTCCCTGGTAAGAATAATATCTTTAATAGCATTAGCTTCCTTTAAACATTGGTACCTTTCAAAGTTACTATTGATGAGATAGTGAATCCTCTGGGACATTTCCATTCAATAATTGGGCTTTGTAGTTTTTTAGTTCCATTAATTTAAAAATGTTTAGACAACTTCTGAATAAAAGTAACTCCAAATCCTTTGTAGAAGTCTGTTGTGGCTTTCAAAAAATGTTAAAGTACCGAGGACATTAATTTGAATTATGTATATTTAAATGATTATTGAGCAGTTTGTGGAAATAGTTTTGTGGTGAAGAGTGGAGAAAAAGGGTGAGGAAGTGCCTCCCTGGTGATGCAGGCGGTTGAGCACCACACTGTGAAGCTGTCTGCAGCCTCTGCAGTTCTGGTTCAATCCCTGACGGCTGTGGAGATACCCACATGGCACGGCAGACCTCTCCTGTCTCACCGGTTGCTCCCCTCAGCAGTGTATTTCATTCAGTCTGCCTGTTATGTTTCCCACTCTGTCTCTTGTGAATCCTCTCACCCTTCCGCATGTTTGGCCTGTACCCCAGTTCTTGTGTAAATAAATAAATCTTTGAAAAAATTACTTTAAAAAAAAAAACAACAACAAAAAGGGTGAGGGCTATAGTATTCCAGGAGTATTAGGAAGAATAGTTTCTGGAGTTAACACAATGATTTGAACTCAGCCGAGCTACTGCTTGCTAAATATTATCATCTGTTATATATATATGTGAAATCTAAGTGAGAACTTTCTTCAATTTCAATAGAACAAGAAGAAAGAGAAGGAAATAGAAACATAGCCATTCAAGAAACAGATGCAAGAATAACCAGAATGTACATTGAGTGAGTACTAGGTATTTAATGAAAATCAGACTTATATGTGTTCATAAAACAGATATTTTGGGGAAAAGATGAGGATCCAGTGAGAAGGAAGTAAAGGGCCTAAATAAGGAGGAGTCTGGCCTCCTCTATTACATAGTCGGGTTATCTGTGTCAAGATAGTTCCAAGATTGAGTGCCAGTACTGAATAAATATATATATTTTTTTTTAAAGAAACCTTGGATTACTAGAAAGTATTTTCAGAAGCAGATGTTTTTAATGGGGAAAATGCAATGTGAAAACCATCAATTTTCAGAATTGTAATAAAGACCTATATTTTCTGTGGGAATTTCAGAAAAAAAAGGTTCTCTATAGCTAAAATGTAGGACTGGACAGCATAATTATCATTGAGAAGATCTAGTCTTTGATTATATTTGCCTTTGGCTCAAGTATAATGGCTTTTCTCTCCTTTTAGTAGGCCATAGCGTTATATCAGAACTAATTTTCTTAAAATCCGTATTACCAATAAATAAACAACAAACCACCCAGATAAAATAATTGTGATGCCAACCTAATAAATTTTGTCTGGGACTTCAATTGTTCTAGATGAGGATCATGACATACTTTCATAATGAAAATCAAGCTCCATAATTAATCAGTTCAGTTACTGCCAATTCATATTATGAAAACCTACAGTGTGTGTAAAGCATCTGTACTCATTAAATGTTTCATTGAGATAAGAGTAGGAAGCTCACTTCAGACTCAACTCAGAGTTTTGCAGTTCTTCCTTCTGCTTGGCATACTCTTCCTCTCTTTTTAATCCTTAAAATCTTAGACTAGTCCTCCAGCAAACAAATTAATTTTCTCTTACAATATAATTCTCTGATATTTCCCTCCATAACCTTCTCTGTAGTTTGCAATTATGGATTCATTTTTGAGCTTATTTTGAAATCAGTTTCTCCTATTTTTAAGCACCAGTAGATTAGACAAATACATACTATTTTAATGAGGCTGTGTCCTATCTTATTAAAGTGAGAAGAGGCACTATAATTGTTAAATAGTAAGAAAATGGAGAGAAGTCAAAATTTTTATCCCTGGGCACTTTATATTGCTGACTTTTAAGCAACAGAATCTACAAAATTTATCTTGTTCCACATTTTTTTTAAAGACAAGTTCATGACTTCTGTGATTTCCCTTCTGTTTTGAAGCTGGATGTTCATCTTCCTTGAAATGCTAGAATGTATGTTGGTTGAACATCTGCATGCTAATTATGTAACCTTTTCTATTGCAAGGAACTCATTAAGAAATCAGAACATTAAGTTGAGAATATTTACTGACAGGATTTATAAATTTCATCTAACCAAGCTATGGTTTTAGTTAAATGATGATTTATAAGTAATGACCAAAATGAATCTCTCTATTTTACAAACATCTTTCTAGGTAGAAAAGCACATTACCAATATAATGCAGACTTAGAATATTCTCATATCTCATTAGGTTTTGATATGTAAATAGAGCTTGCATTTGGAATAATAAATCCTTGACATCACAACTATATAATGGCCACAGAATAATCTTGTATTTACACATTTGTAAATTACTGAGGAGAGCTGATATGACTTGCAAATATTTTCTTCCTGAAATCTATGGTCAGGAATCAATTACAACATTTTATTAGAGAAGGTATACAATTGATATATCCCTAAATTGATATATCCATAAAATTTTTTACTTTTTACTTTAATATTTCAGTCATTCATTTCTAAGGAACTTTATAGTAGGCATCAGGCTTTCAAAATATTCAAAAGAAAATTAGATACTTACCAGTAATAAGAATTTGAAGAGATTCACATTGAATTACACTGGAAGAGGAGAGATCAACTCTAATATGTTCATTATGGATAAGAAATGAGAGTAAAGGGCCTCCCTGGTGGCGCAGCGGGTTGAGGGCAGCACTGTTAAGCTGTCTGCAGCCTCTGCAGCGTGGGTTCAATTCCCAGCCAGCCAGGAAGAAACCCACATGGAGTGGCAGACCTCTCCTCCCTCGCTCGCTGCTCCCCTCAGCAGTGTACTTTGGTCGATCTGCCTTTTCTGCTTCCAGCTCTGTCTTTGGTGAATTCTCTCACCCTCCCGCGCCTCTGACCTGTACCCCAGTTCTTGTATAAATAAATAAATCTTTAAAAAAAAAGAGTAAAAACAGAATTACATTTTATCTGCCAATTGTATCCTTCGTATTATATACAACTTTTCTAGATAAATTTATAGCTCTGCATAGTTTATAAAGCATATTTCAGAAAAAGTAACCTCAATGTGTAACATATTTCTGATTCAGCTAGAAATCAATTCCAGGTGCATCTCCAACTCACACTATTAAAAAGAAGGTGCACAAGGAGTCAGGAAGCCTTTTTTTCACTGGTTCATAGAACAGGTACTAGACTGAAATTTTCTGTTTGTTTGCCAAGAATCATGCCTCACTATGTGCAGGGTTCCCTCCAGCCTCCTGAGGAGGGTGATGCAGGCTAGTATATCCCTTTTCCTGTCTTTTCCCTAAATGCTTACAATCTACCTGTCCCCTAATTGTATGAACTGTTTGTATTACCCAGAACATACCTCATTCCACTACTCAGATCATTTCATTCCAAGTTTGTCTTCTTTGTAGGTATTATGGGCTGAATGTTTTGTTCCTCCCAAAATGCAATTGTTAAAATCTAATTCTCAGTATCACTGTATTTAGTGAAGAGACCCATAAGGAGGTAATTCAGATTAAATGAGATCATAAGAGTGAAGCCCTGGTCTAATAGGATTAATGTCCTTAATAAGAAAAAAACAGGGCCTCCCCGGTGGCTCAGCAGTTGAGCGCTGGGTTGCGAAGCTGCCGGCAGCCTCTGCAGTGCCGGTTTGATCCCCGGCTGCTCCCCGGCCACTGCAGGAGGGTCCCACATGGCGCCAGCTGCTCCCCTCAGCAGTGTACTTCGGTCCTTCTCCCTGCTCTGCTCCCCACTCTGGCTCTGGTGAATTCGCTCACCCTCCCGTGCTTCTGACTGTACCCAGTGCTTGTATAAATAAATAATCTTAAAAAAAAAAAAAAAGAAAAAACACCAGCTCTCTTTATCTACTGTCACATGAAGTAGCAGTGGAAGCACAGCTACTAAGATGGCAACAACATACTACCAGGAAAAGATCTCAGAATGAAACATACTTGCCAGCACTGTCATCTTGGACTTCCCAGTCATTGGTCTGTAGCTTTAAGACCAAGATAAACTAAAGGACTCATTAAAGTCTCTGGAGTCCTCCCTACCATTCACCTGAGTAAAATCAGTACCTCCCTGTTCTGAGAGTTGCATACAACTGTAATATGAAAATGCATTGTCTATTGTTGTAATTTTGCATTCATTCATTTCTTTCCTATGTGGTTGTGACAACCTTGAAGATATCAACCTCAGAGTCTTGCACAAATGAAGGAAGGAAATGAAAAAAGAGAGAGGAAAGAAGGCAAAGAGGGACTGTAGGGGGGTCAGGAATGACCACTGAGCAGGTTTTCTGATGCCATGCAGCCCGGGGAAAAGGAGGAGTCAGAGTCCTCAGTGGTTTTGCAGGCTTTTATTGGGATTACCAGGTATAGGGCAGGCAGGGGTGCTGGGGGGCCAGGAGGCTGGCAGTTCTCCCAGCCCCCAGCAAATCCGCACTCTCTCTGGGCTCTCTGGCGTTCTCTGCTTCTGCTGCTGCTTCTCTGCTTCTCTCTCTGCTTCTCTTTTGGCTTCTGCTGCTTCTGGCGTGCCCGTGACACAGCCCTTAAAAAAAAAAAGCACAATCTTAGCGCAGGTGTACCCACTTCAGGTGCCCGCCATCAGGAATACATTCAGGATCACAGGGTTCCCTCATCTATCTTGATGGCGGGAGGGCAGAAAAGCCTGACATTTTTCCTTACCCTACAGGGAGGGAAGTAGCAAAGTTTGTATAAGGGAAGGAGCAGGAAAGGGATGGGGAGGGAGAGGAGGGGAAGGGAGGAAAGAAAAGCAGCAGAATCTGACACATAGGGAGTCTATAAAATCATCATCATTACCATCATCATAGGTATATAATAAACATGACAATGGTTTCCTTAGTATATGTGAGTATACAATTTTACACATTTAACCTTGGCATATCCTCTTACTAGGACTACTGTAGCTGTGTGCTTGTCTGTATTGAAACTTCTCTAGATTTCTAAAAGGTTCAAAAAAATTCATTGAAACTGTCTGTAGGGGCAGGAAGGACCACTGAGCAGGCTTTCTGATCCAGCAGACCGGGTAAAGGAGGAGTCAGAGTCCTCAGTGGTTTTTGCAAGTCTTTTATTAGGATTTACCTGGTACACGACAGGCAGGGGTGCTGGGAGGCCAGTAGGCTGGCAGGCCTCTCAGCCCCCAGCAGGTATTCACTCTGGGCTCTCCAGCCTTCTCTAGGCTTCTCTTTAGGCTTCTGCTGGCATCCTTGTGATGCCGCCCTTAAAAGCCCAGTCTTAGCCCAGGTGAATCCCATCTACATCTGCCCACACCCTACTCCAGGTGCCCGCCATCAGGCATGCATTCAGGACCGCGAGGATCCATCATCTATTCTGATGGCGGGAGGGCAGAAAAGCCTGACATTTTTCCTTACCCTACACCATCTTTACAATTTCAGGGGCAGAGGATTATCTAAAAAAATTTAAATATTTTAATGTACCAGAGACAGGTATTGATAAATATTTTTCCCCAGAAGCTCCACTGCTGAAACTGTGCATTTGTGGATCCTGAGAACATTAAAATTAACTCCAAGAGAACCCTTAAAATTG
Source organism: Talpa europaea (assembly GCF_964194135.1). Classification (NCBI taxonomy): domain Eukaryota; kingdom Metazoa; phylum Chordata; class Mammalia; order Eulipotyphla; family Talpidae; genus Talpa; species Talpa europaea. Next base: position 52,254,847 of record NC_140076.1, read on the forward strand.
TTTCAGGGATGCTATGGCATTTCATGAAATTTCAACTTGACAGCATGTTCAAGATTAGCTCAGTTCCTTATTTTTGATATGTCAAAACAAGGACAGGGGGTTACATGACTTATACAAAGCCCCATATCTCCCTGGTTTGCCCATATAGAAGGCAAGCAGGCAGGTGTTCTGATTCCCTGTGAGTAGACCTATTGCCTGCTGAGTATGTGCACTTTTTTTAATTTTCATGAATCTAAAGTTGTCGTTAGGCAAGCTTAGCAAATGTGTTCAGTGAACAAACTTGCTTCCTGTTAAAAAAAAAAATCCAAATTATCAGGTAGATGATCCTAGAGTTATTTTAATTAAAGGCAATGGAGAAAAAAATTAGGCACTTAGATAGTGTTCTTGGACTCATAAAATTAAAGAGCCTCTTCTGTCAATATGTAGGTTAGAGGTAATTCCTGTAAATGTGAGTGTAAATTAACTGTGTAAATTCCCATGCATATTAATTACAAAATAAAGCCTCACTACATTATCTTTTATTTCCATGGTGAAATTTTTTTAAGGGAAAATAGTTTTTTCTTCTGTGAACTAAAGTCGGAATATTTTAGATCTCTTTCTCTTTTGAGATAACCAAATATATGCCCCATAACCAAATATATGATTAGGCTTCAATGAATTTTTGCCTTAGGTTATTCCATTAATATATTGATTATATACCTAAAGGACTATAAATGTTGACATCCCAGGGTAGTGATTAAATCTTATGGACTCTTGTTCCTATGTATATTTTTAAAAATGCATACTATCCTCTTCATATAAGAATGCAAATTTGTTATTTGGAACAATCATGAATGGCTTTACATTTTTATCCAACTTTTTAATAACTGTTAAAATCTAATGATAAGTTGCTGGTAATCTGGTAAATTCCTAACTTCTAACTCTAATTTCCACTTTGACTACTAATATGATTTAAAGGCTCATAAATATAATAGTAATCATTTTTCTGCTTAAGAAATTAGAATTTCCAACCACAAATCCCTGAAGTTAAGTGTGATTTGGTATCTCTTATCTCAACCAAATTTGAAATTAATCACTGAACTAATTAGTTACATATATTTAATAGTCTATAATTTAATCTTCTGTCTTCAGGGCAGAAATTTACTTAAAGTGCCCCAAGTGGACATAGGCTATCACTAATGAGATAGAATTAAAAGAAGAAACAACCATCAGAGGACAAAATGGTTCATGTAGAAGTTACTGGTATTAATATCAGTGGGGGCAGGTATAAGCTCCAAGAATATGTAATTTGAGCTGGGAATCATACTACTTCTAAGGAATAAAACTTTATTATTCTACTAATTAAAAAATCAGTCACTTTTCCCTGTGAGATTTGCTGCTTCAAACACATGTTTATAGGTTACTTTATATGAATTATTCATTTGAAAGCATGCCTAAAATTTTTTGAAACATTTATAGTGATAGGTAACTTGTTGATCTAAATATTAAAAGCTAAACTATTTTAGGCTTGTTATGTACCAAACGTTGTACTATTTTTTATATAAACATATTTAATCTGTCAAGTATTGTAGAGGCAGGACTGGACACAGTGCAGGTTTTCTGATCCCATGCAGACCGGGTAAAGGAGGAGTCAGAGTCCTCAGTGACTTTGCAGGTTTTTTATTGGGGTTCACCAGGCATATGGCAGGCAGGGGTGCTGGCTGGGGGGCTGGGAGGCTGGCTGGCCTCCCAGCCCCCAGCAAGTCTTCACTCTATCTGAGCTCTCTGGAGTTCGTTCTGCTGCTTCTCGGCTTCTCTTTCGGCTTCGGCTTCGGCTTCGGCTTCGGCTTCGGCTTCGGCTTCGGCTTCGGCTTCGGCTTCGGCTTCTACTGCTGCTGCTGCTGGCGTCCCCGTGACGCCGCCCTTAAAAGCACAGTCTTAGCTCAGCTGAATCCCATCTACCTAGGCCCACACCCTATTCCAGGTGCCCACCATCAGGCATGCATTCAGGACAAGGATCCATCATCTATCCTGATGGCGGAAGGGCAGAAAAGCCTGACATTTTCTTTACCCTACAAGCATTAAAAGATTGGCACTATCACTGTTGTCCCCATTTTACAGATTATTCCTAGAAATTGTTACTAAATTTCTTTTATTAAATAGTTGTAAGTGGAAACTAGTGAGTCTGAACTTGCTCCAGAGTTGCCATCTTCACCTCCAGACCCTTGGTATACAAAGTAATGTCCAAGGAGCAACAGCAGGGGATCTGTAGGGTCAGGACAGGATGCGGGGCAGGTTTTCTATGATCCAGCAGACTGGGTAAAGGAGGAGTCAGAGTCCTCAGCGGTTTTTGCAGGTCTTTTATTGGGATTTACCCGGTACATAGCAGGATAGAGTGCTGGGGGCCCGGGAGGCTGGCAGTCCTCCCAGCCCCCAGCAAATCCTCACTATCTAGGCTCGCTGGTGATCTCTGCTTCTGCTTCTCCTTCTCTGCTTCTCTCTCAGCTTCTCTTTCTGCTTCTGCTGGTGTCCCCCCGTGATGCCGCCCTTAAAAGCACAGTCTTAGCCCAGGTGAATCCCATCTACCTATGCCCACACCTTACTCCAGGTGCCCACCATCAGGCATGCATTCAGGACCACAAGGATCCATCATCTATCCTGACGTTTTTCCTTACCCTACAGGATCCTAACAAGGATGCTTCTTAGAAATGCAGAATCTAGGTCCCATCCCAGGCCTAATGATTCAACATTTGCATTTTAAAAGATTTTTCAGAAGCATGACACTCTAAATACTATCAGTAAAAACACTTTTAGAACTTCGTTATGTATTGTTTTATGTTCTTAACTTATAAATGAATGTTTCAGTTTTTAAAGGAATTCAAAAAATCCTTGAAGTCATCTATAAATCCAAAGGTAAGATTTAGACTTTTGAACTTAGAATTTATCATCCTAAGAGTCTCAATCTTGCTCTTTTAATAGAAGGATTGGTGGTTACATATTTGAACTCCTCTTTAAGGCAGATCTTGATTCAAATTGTTTACTTCTTGCTGATTGATGACATATTACCTAAATTTTGTTTCCTAATCTACTAACTTTGAGATAAATCAGCCCCATTGTATCTGAAGCTGCTGTCTTTGTTATTAATAATGCCAGTCTGCTGTGATAATGTAAATCAGTAATTCTCTAACTTTAGAGTCATCTATGGTCTTGTTGAACAACTTACAGTTGCTTCACTCTCCCAATTTCTGATTATTGTAGGTCTAGAGTGAGAGCTCAGAATTTGCATTTTAACAAGGTCATAGTGATCTAGGGAAAAACACGAACAAGCCATTTCTAGATCTCTAATTTTATCTGTGCTGATTATCAACAGTATTCCCCAATTTAATTTAATTAACCATTATGAAAGGCTTCTGTTATATAAATCTCATTCTACACAAAACAGCTTTGTGTCTAGAAAGTTAGTGAAATCATGTTTTTAAACTGGGCGACCTTATTATGTACCGGGTGGCTGTTTCTTAGGAGGTTGAAGAACACCTAGTATTTTGGACATAGATACTTGCTGTTTCTCTTCAGGCAGTCATTTTGTTTATTTTGTGGAAGCCATTTCCTTCATGTTAAGCAAAAATGTTCTTCTAGGGTGTATGGGGGTTTCTGCAAAGGTAGTTCTGATGGGTAAATATCATTCTACTACGTGTTAATAATATAGAACATTATATTAAAATGTTTTTAATGTAACCACCTACATTATGCATATGACTATTGTTATGAGTTTAGCCAAAAGTATTCTTAGTGCATGTGGAATTACAGAATTTTGAGACCTGTAGAATTTATCCAATGAGACTCTTTAAAGAAGAATAAGAACTAGAGACTCTTAGCAATAACCACACAGTTCATCGTATTATTGAAATATAATGAAATGATTACAACCCAGATTTCTTAAATCCAGCCATTGTTTTTTATCAATTGTAATTTAATTTACTGAGTGACAGCTTGTTAGTGTTGTCATAAAAAGATTTTTATCTTTTCAGCTTACAAGTTATCAAATATGCGTATTTCGAAATAAGTTACATAGAAATAAATGGCAATATTATAGATTAGATGATTGACAAAGATTAGGAACAACTGACAATGTAACAAATAAAAATGTGTTCATAATAAATACATCACCTTACACAAAAAAGGCTCACACAGACTTTGAATAGGTTTGTCAACAGTTGCAAGACTCAGAATTATCAAGTTAACCTGAACATCCCTAATCATAAAGGAAACTAAACAATTTAAAGTAGAGCACTACCTGTTTAGAAAAACATGCAGCACAAGTACCAACAATAAGTCTGACAGGTTATCTGAGTTCACGTGGTTAACAATATTTGTTCATGTTACAAATGAAGTTTTAGACGTGCCATATTCTAGACAACAAAGGTGGTCTAGGAAAGAATTGAGCACTTCTTTTCTTTCATTTTCAGTCTTATTTTAAAGCACTGTAAGGACAGTTAATAGAAATCTTGGAAAACAAAGAGATAGGAAGACAAGAAATTTTGTAAAAAATCATGATGCAATGCCATTTATACTCCTATAAATCCAGGTAAGATAAGTGTAGTAGTCTGTTTTATGTTCATCCAAAAACATGTTAACATCCACCTATTGAGAGTGTATATTAATTGCTAGTGTTGGCAATACATATCCATGATTCAGTGAGATTACTTGTAACATGTCATTCAAATATTTTTTTATTTTAACATTAAAATAGCCATAAATGTCATAAGAATTGCACACTATTTTTGTAGGTGATTTATAAAAAAAGGACTGCAATACCCTTGTAAGTGTTCATTGTTGGAGATACAGGTCCTCATCTGAATTTTCATTTGTATAAATCTAATTTGTTAGAAAATATAAAATATGATTAATACCTGGGAACACTGAAGGCATTTTCAAGACCAAAACTACAAATAATGCAGACTTTTTCTACAAGACAGTTTCCCTGAAAATATCATTAGGAATGCTAATATTTTAATCTGTCTATCTGTACTTATAAATCTATATATGCACATATTTATATGTGCGTGTGCTCAAAATCATGTCTTGCATTCATCCCATAATGAAATTTATCATTTTTATTAAAACTTCCTGCTATAACAATGATCTAACATTATAACTTTTGTTGTTGTTAATCACTTGGAACAAACACCTGAAAACTGCCTTAAAATAGTTTTAACTATGAAAACCTAAACTCTGAAAATCTGCTTAATCCATAAAGATCTCATTTTTTCCATTGTATTTGTAAATATGACCATCTACAAAACTAAAAGCATTTGTGTTCCTTTCCCTAAATGTAATGCCAACTTTAATAATTATTTCTATTCACTCTAAATGTGACTGCGCTATCACCTTAGGATCTTGTCAGTATGAATTTTTAACAAGTGTTTTAGTCTTACATAACCTGTTCATTTATTTTCCTGTTCAAATAATTCAAATAAGCAATATTTTCAAGATTTGCTTAATTAGCTGCTCATTAATATAGAAAGTGATGTTAAATTCTACTTCCTTAAATGTATTATTGAAACTGTATTAAACATTTTTGTAAATACTTTATTCCTTTACAGAACACATCATTAGTAAGCAAGTACTAGACAATACTACAGACTTTGAGATATAGCTATGAAAAAAACAGACAAAAACCTCAGCCCTCATAGAATTCACTTTCTAAAACAAGTATGCAGACAAAATATTAAAAATAAGTAAAGCATATAGTATTTTGTTTAATGATAAGTACAATTGAAAATGATGAGGAAAACACTGAAAGTTATGTAGAACATGACAATTTTTTTTTTTTATAAATTTTATTGTTATATTCCCCATATAATTGCAGCCCCCCATTCTGACCCCAATCCCTCCCCTCCCGCCCCCGCCCCCCTAAAAGTGTCTCTGGTTCATAGTTTTTTGTTGATTTTGATTTTCACTTTCTTATAGTTATTCATTTTCCTGGTCCATTATTTAAGTTTTCTAGATTCCTGCTATGAGTGAGACCATCCGGTATTTTTCTTTTTCTTTTTGGCTTATTTCGCTGAGCATGATCCCTTCCAGCGCCATCCATGTTGCAGCAAATTGCATGTGTTTATCTTTTTTGAATGCTGAGTAATATTCTATGGTATATATGTACCACATCTTCTTGATCCAGTCATCTATTTTTGGGCATTTGGGTTGTTTCCAAAGCTTAGCTATTGTAAACAGTGCTGCTATAAACATAGGGGTGCAGGTGCTCTTTGGAATTGATGTTTCTGTGTCCTTTGGGTACATACCTAGGAGTGGAATTGCTGGGTCATATGGAAGCTCTATGTTTAGTAGGTCCAGAAATCTCCACACAGCTTTCCACAGTGGTTGGAACAGTTTGCACTCCCACCAACAGTGCAGAAGAGTTCCTTTTTCTCCACACCCTCGCCAACATTTGTTGTTGCTAGTTTTTTTAATATGTGCCATTCTCACTGGTGTAAGATGGTATCTCATGGTAGTTTTGATTTGCATTTCCCTGATGACAAGTGATGTTGAACATTTTTTCATATGCCTGTTGGCCATTTGCATTTCCTCTTCAGAGAAGTTTCTTTTAAGCTCTTCTGCCCATTTTTTGACTGGATTATTTTCTTTGTTGTTGTTGAGTCTCATCAGCTCTTTGCAGATTTTTGTGATCAGTCCTTTATCATTAGTGTTGGGTGCAAAAATGTTCTCCCAGTTGGTGGGGTTTCTCTTTGTTTTTGTTATTGTCTCTTTTGCTGTGCAAAAGCTCTTTAATTTGATATAGTCCCAGCTGTTTATCTTTGCCTTCACTATCACTGCTTTGGGTGATGTGTCTGTAAAGATGTCTTTGATGTGCAAATCACGTAGTGTTTTGCCTATATTTCCTTCTATATATTTTATGGTTTCAGGTCTTATGTCTAGTTCTTTAATCCATTTTGAGTTGATTTTTGTGTATGGTGTGAGGTGGTGGTCAAGCTTCATTCTTTTGCATGTAGCGACCCAGTTTTCCCAGCACCATTTATTGAACAAACTTTCTTTGCTCCAATGCATAGTCTTTGCTCCTTTGTCAAAGATTAGTTGACCATAAATCTGTGGGTTTATTTCTGGATTTTCTATTCGATTCCATTGGTCTGTATGTCTGTTCTTGTTCCAATACCATGCAGTTTTGATGATTATGGCTTTGTAGTATAGTTTGAAGTCTGGGAGTCTGATGCCTCCATTCCCTTCTTTTTTTTTCAGGAGAGCTTTGGCTATTCGGGGTTTTTTGTGATTCCATATGAATTTCATCAATAATTGTTCTATTTCTTTGAAGAATGACATTGAAATTTTGATTGGAATAGCATTGAATCTGTATATTGCTTTTGGAAGGATGGCCATTTTAATAATGTTTATTCTTCCAATCCATGAGCAGGGGATGTCTCTCCATTTCTTTGTGTCTTCTTCTATTTCTTTTAACAGTGTTTTATAGTTTTCTTTGTATAGGTCCTTTACCTCTTTTGTTAGATTTATTCCCAAATATTTGATTTTTTTTGTTTCAATAACAAAAGGGATGGTCTTTTTGATTTCTTCTTCTTCAGATTTATTGTTTGTGTATAGGAAGGCTACTGACTTTTGCGTGTTGATTTTGTATCCTGCCACTTTACTGAACTGATTGATGAGTTGAATTAGCTTTTCTGTGGAGTTTTTGGGGTTCTCTATGTATAATATCATATCGTCTGCAAATAGTGATAGTTTGACTTCTTCTTTTCCTATTTGGATTCCTTGGATGTCTTTCTCTTGTCTTATTGCCCTGGCTAGGACTTCCAGTATTATATTGAAAAGCAATGGTGAGAGTGGACATCCTTGTCTTGTTCCAGATCTTAATGGAATAGCTTTCAGCTTTTCACCATTGAGAATGATACTGGCTGTTGGCTTGTCATAGATGGCCTTTATGATGTTGAGGTATGTTCCTTGTATCCCAAGAACTTCAAGGGCTTTTATCATGAATGGGTGTTGCACTTTGTCGAAAGCTTTCTCAGCATCTATTGATATTATCATATGGTTTTTATATTTCTTTTTGTTGATGTGTTGGATAACGTTGATTGATTTTCGGATGTTAAACCATCCTTGTGCCCCTGGAATGAATCCAACTTGGTCGTGGTGAATTATCTTATGGATACATTGTTGGATTCTGATAGCTAAAATTTTATTGAGGATTTTTGCATCAGTGTTCATTAGGGAGATTGGCCTGTAGTTTTCCTTTTTTGTGTTGTCCTTGTTCGGTTTTGGTATTAGTGTAATGTTGGCTTCATAGAACGTGTTTGGTATTGTCCCTTCCTTCTCAATTTTTTGGAAGAGTTTGTGAAGGATAGGCACTAATTCGTCTCTGAATGTTTGGTAGAATTCATTTGTAAATCCATCAGGTCCTGGGCTTTTGTTTTTAGGGAGGTTTTTGATTACCATTTCAATTTCGCTAATTGTAATTGGTCTGTTTAGGTGTTCTATTTCTTCTTTATCTAGCTTTGGGTGATTGTAGAGTTGTAGGAATTTGTCCATCTCCTCTAGATTGTTAAACTTGTTTCCATATAACTGTTCGTAGTAGTTACTGATTATTCTTTTGATTTCTGCTGTGTCCGTTGTGATTTCTCCTCTTTCATTGATGATCCTGTTTATTTGTGCTTTCTCCCTTTTTTCCTTTGTGAGCCTGGCTAGGGGTTTGTCTATTTTGTTGATTTTTTCAAAGAACCAGCTCTTGGTTTCATTGATCTTTTGGATTGTTTTTTTAGTTTCAATTTCATTTATTTCTACTTTGGTTTTTATTATTTCTTTTCTTCTACTGGTTTTGGGGTTTTCTTGTTGTTCTTTTTCTAGATCTTTGAGCTTCGAGATTAGGTTGTTTCTTTGCGTTCTTTCTTGTTTCTTGATGTGAGCTTCTATTGCTATATATTTTCCTCTTATTACTGCTTTTGCTGCATCCCATACATTTAGGATATTGGTGTCCTCCTTGTCGTTCAATTCAAAAATTTTTTTAATTTCTTCTTTGATCTCCTCATTAGTCCAATGGTCTTCCAGTAGTGTGGTTTTTAATCTCCATGAGGTAGGAAAGTTCCTTGCCTTCTTTTTATGGTTTATTTCTAGTTTGATGCCTTCATGGTCAGAAAAGATGGTTGATATGATTTCAATCTTGGTGTATCTGTTGATGTTTGTCTTGTGCCCCAGTATGTGATCGATCCTGGAGAATGATCCGTGTGCGCTTGAGAAAAATGTGTACTCCGTTTTTTTGGGGTTTAGTGTTCTATAGATGTCTGTTAAGCCCAATTGCTCTAGGTCTTTATTTAGAGCTTTGGTTTCTTTACTTATTTTTTGTCTTGTTGATCTATCCATTGTTGATAGTGGTGTGTTGAAGTCTCCCACTACGTATGTGTTTTCTCTGATGTCTGTTTTCAGAGAGGACAACAGTTGTCTGATATATTTTGGTGCTCCTTCGTTTGGTGAGTATATGTTAATGAGTGTTATTTCTTCTTGAAGTATTGTCCCCTTGATCATAATGTAGTGACCATTGGGGTCTCTTTTTATCTTTTTGAGTTTGAAATCTGTTTTATCTGATATAAGTATAGCTGTTCCTGCTTTCTTTTTTGGCCCATTTGCTTGTAGGATTGTTTTCCATCCTTTGACTTTGAGCCTATTTTTATCTTTTGTAGCTAAATGTGTTTCCTGGAGACAGCAAAAGGTTGGGTTTTGTTTCTTAATCCAGGCTGCAACTCTGTGTCTTTTTATTGAAGAGTTTAGTCCATTTACATTTAGAGTTAATATTGATATGTTAACATCTGTATTTGCCATTGTGTTTGTCTTTCCTTTGATTTTATTTATTTATTCTTTTAATAACTTTTTTTTTTTGGCCTTCTTTCATTGTTATTCATCGCTCTGAGGTTCTGGCTTTAGGACTCCTTGTAGTATTTTTTGGAGTGGGGGTTTAGTTGCAATGAAATTCCGGAGTTTCTGTTTATCTGGGAAGGTCCATATTCTTTCTTCAAAGAGGAAGGAGAGCTTTGCGGGATAGAGTATTCTTGGTTGGCATCTGTTTTCTTGGAGTCTGTTGACTATGTCCCTCCACTCTCTCCTTGCCCGTAGTGTTTCTTCGGAGAAGTCTGATGTCAGCCTGATTGGTTTTCCTTTGAATGTTATCTGTTTCTTCCCTCTTGCCAGCTTCATTATTTTTTCCTTGTCCTGGATTCTTGGGAGCTTTACTATTATGTGTCTTGCTGTATTTTTCCTTTCGTCGTGGAAGTTTGGTGTTCTTCTTGCTTCTTGTATATCAATTTTCAGCTCCTTCTTCACATTTGGGAAGTTCTCTTCAATTATCTCTTTGAATATTTTCTCTGTTCCTACATCTCTCTCCTCTCCTTCTGGTATTCCTATAACTCTTATATTTCCTTTCCTCATGGAGTCAGATAGTTCCCGAAGTCTTTCTTCGTTCTTTTTCCTTCGTACTTCTCTTTCCTTCTCTGTTTTGGTTCTTTTTATTTCTGTGTCTTCAAGATTACTTATTCGTTCTTCCATTTCATCTATTCTGCTTTCATTGCTTTTCCCAGAATTCTTTAGTTCTTCCATTAATTCTTTGATCTCCTGCATTTCTTTTACTTCCCTCTTTAGGGACTCAATTTCTTTCTTCTGACCATTGTTTTCCCTCTCTAGGGACTCAATTGCATTCTTCTGATCGTTGATTATTTTTCCCTTATCATTGTTTTCCTTTATGACTTCTGTCAGTTTTTTAATCACGGCAATTTTAAATTCTCTTTCTGGAAGGCTCAGAAATTCTTCCAAGTTATTGTCGTTGCAATCTGGGGGCTGGCTTTCTTTTTGTGGTGTGCTTTTTCTCTGGAGAGTTGCTAGGTTGCGTGTGGTTCTTCTCCTCCCTACTGTCTGTTTTCTAATTTGCCGTATGCGTTGGGACACTGTGTTGTTGGGACTTGCCGGCATCTTGGGTGGGCTTCTCTGTTCCCCTCTGGTTCTTCCAGGAGTCATCTGTCAGTTTCAAGCAGCCTTTACTGGAGAAAGGTCCCTGTTCTAAAATGCCGATGTGGGGACACACTCCCCTGTGCGCCTGGTCTGCCCCGGCGGTGGGTTCCTGCTCCCCTCTGGGCTTGGACTGCAGGCCAGAGGGGGTCTGGCGTGGGCGAACTTCCCCCGCTCACCTCTGGCTCCTGGGGAAGCCTTCTGCAGGTAGTCTTTACTGAAGAAATGTCCCTGTTCTAAAATGGTGATGTGGGACACACTCCCTGCGCTTCTGGTCTCAGGCACACTATTCTGCGCGCCTGGTCTGCCCCGGCTGTGGGTGCTCGCTCTCCCTGTGGGCTCAGACTACTTGTTCAGAAGGGGCCCGGTGTGGGCTAACTCCCCAGCTGGCCACTAGCTCCTTCAGTAGCCTGTGCTGGGGTCAAGTCGCTAGGTGGCACCAGAGATCTCTCCTAGAGCCCTTGGGGAGCTGATTTTCCACCCCGTGGGACAGGGAGCAGAGCGGGGATGGTAGGGTACACCTCAACGGCTTTGGGGTGCTGTGTCTGCCTTGTGCCCCACCTTCTTGGGGAACCCACGCCCCTAATTTCGTGCCCCGGGTCTCAGTTCCAAAGCCCTCAGTTCCAGGACGCGGGCTGTAGCCCAGATCAGTGGCGCGGGAATGGCGCCTTTTGAATCCCGCTCCCCTGCCTGGGCGCCTTGTTCCTGCTCACTCAGGGAGGGCCTCCGCCCGGGTCTCAGTTCCAAAGCCCTCAGTTCCAGGACGCGGGCTGTAGCCCAGATCAGTGGCGCGGGAATGGCGCCTTTTGAATCCCGCTCCCCTGCCTGGGCACCTTGTTCCTGCTCACTCAGGGAGGGCCTCCGCCGTCTCCCCGCAAGCCTAGGTCGCAGGCGCAGGGCCCTGGGCAGCTGCAATCCGAGCGCCGCTTTCGCGCAAGCTTACCGGGTGGCCGGGGCTGTGTGCTGGTGCTGGTCTCCTCCTGGGGGGCGGGGCTCTCTTTAATGGCGCCTGGAGCTCACCTCCGCGGTGGATCCTGCAGGGTTCGCCTCAGCTCCCGTTCACGGGGTGTGGTGGCTGAAATAGTTCCTTTCCACTCACAGTCCCGCTTGCTGCATCCGTTTTTCTTGTTGGGCGTTTTGGTTTGTTGTTTCCCTCGTCTCTGCCGGTCGGAGAGTGCCGCCTCTGTGGGCGGGGGAGGGGAGCAGGGTTCTGCGCTTCCCTCCCTTCTGGTCCTCTTTTATGGCAACTTTCTTCTTTGGGCAGTTTCCTGGAGTCGTCCGTTTATCTTCCGTGTCCCAGTTCTCACTGGGACCTGCCGCTTTTCCTCCCTATTAACTTTTTTTAATGGGAGATCTTACTCGCATCGTCTCCTCGCCGCCATGTTGCTCCGCCCCCTCAGCACTGCCAGAACATGACAATTTTAAATTAACTAGTGAACTATGTGTTTAGTGAAAGTCTTAACAAGCAGATTTAAGTAAAGATGTGGGGAGGAGTGGGTAATTTACGAAGCTATTACTAGGGTAGGATATAGACTCATTGGTTTAATACATCAGGAACAATTCTTACACCGAAGGTAGAAGTCTCTTTTATCTACACCCCACAGTTGAAAATGGGACTATGTGAATTTTTCAAAGAAAGTGAAAATTGTTGTGCAAAGGCTACATGCTATATAGTTCCAGCTAACTCTGCAAAAGCCAAAATGATGGAGATAGTAAAAAGATAAATTGTTGCCAAGGAGTGAGGATGGAAGAGCATTGAGGATTTTTAGGGTAGTGGTACTATTCTGTGTGATATTAAAATGGTAGATACATGTCATTATTAATTTGATAATACCTTTAGAATGTGCAACACCAAGAGGAACCCCAGGGACTTTGAGTGATGTGGGTTGTATCAATGTAGGTTCCTCAGTTGTAGCTAATGTGCTACTCTGGTTGGGGATATTGAATAGGGAAGGCTTTGCATGTGAGAGAGCAAAGACTATAGGGTAATCTGTGCACATTTCACCCAATTTTGCTCTGAATCTAAAATAAACTCTATATTTTTTTAAGTCAAAGATAGAGTATCTTCTCCCATCCAAATAATACATATGAAAAGGGAAAAACATTTGCTGGAAGACAAATGTCCACTACTATGAAAATGAAATAAATATTTTTGTTCAATTTGACTCTATTCCTTTTGTACTCATAATTTTTAAACTTATTTTTCAAAGACAAACTTAGACTCTGATATTTTCTTCCTTTACTAAAAACTCATACTAAAATCTTTATTATAAAAGTAGGTACCGTTGGGAGAGCTAGCGTAGTTAATTTGCTTCTATAATGTAGAGATATAGATTCCAGATTTTAAAATAATGAGCTATTGATATTTTAATTCATTTGTTAAAAAGATATTTAGAGCTTTGTATTTTATTGCTATAATAAAGCAATATACCACTAGAAGACATATAATCCATAGTTTCATATTTTACCATTGAGGTTTATAGTTAAACTATTATTTTGTAGCCTTATGTTTAAATGGTCTTTCCATTAACTTCAAGTGAGGAAAATTATGCTTGAAATGGATAGAAAAATTGACAAAGAAAAATTTAATTGATAGTTTATATGGCAATGAAGCAATAAAGCACTATGAAGTCTCGTGTGTGTGTGACCCATTACTGTTTTTTCCCTAAGTATAACATTTGGTCATATACAGTATAACTGTTCATTCTTTTCAATGAATAGCCCAGAGAGAACTATTACTGAGAAAACAAACACTTGCATAGCAGATTGAAGGTTTTCTTTTTTGAAAAATTTACTTTGGTATATGCTCACATAATGCAATGTTTTCTATCTCCAAAAGAAAATTGTGGCTGAAAAGAATAACAGATATCATCAGATGGAATTTTCTTTATAATATGGATACAAGGAATATAAATAACTTCTAGTACATAAGTTGATATATTCATAAAAATGATCATTGCATTATAATAAGATTATCTCTTCTCACTTTAATTCCATTCAAATGGTGTTTGAACGGCATGCATGATAATAGCTTCCAAGTGGAAGAAATTATGGATTACTTTTCCTTTCTCTTTCCTGTTCCCTCTCTCTATTCCTCTTTTACTCTTGATGCTTAAATAGCCTTTGACCTGAAAGAATCAAGAAAGCACATGGAGTCTCATTCTCTAACTTTTAGTTTGAAAATAAGTCCACATATTTTGTGTCCATGATCACAGTATGGAGAACCAGTGCCTGGATATGGTTCTAGTCAAATTGTGAAATAGATGAAGCTATTGTAGAATACTGCCTTTCACCATTTACACTATTGTAGTCTTTACCAAATTTCCAAATTCTGATCTTCTCTGAGTCTATTTTTTTTTAAGATTTATTTATTTTATTTATTTATTTGTTTATACATGCACTGGGTACAGTCAGAAGCACGGGAGGGCGAGAGAATTCACCAGAGCAAGAGCGGGGAGCAGAGCAGGCAGAAGGACCAAAGTACACTGCTGAGGGGAGCAGCGGGCGGCAGGAGAGGTCTGCGCGCCATGTGGGACCCTCTGCCGGTGGCCGGGAAGCAGCCGGGGATCGAACCGGCACTGCAGAGGCTGCGGGCAGCTTCGCAACCCAGGGCTCAACCACTGCGCCACCAGGGAGGCCCATTCTCTGAGTCTATTTTGATATACACCAATGAATTTCATTCACACAAAGGTTTTAGATAAGTAAGAGGGACTCTTGAAGAAATATTTGTCATTGCTAAATAGATATGAGGGAGAGGATATGATTATCACATGATAAGGTACTGAAAATAAAAGGTAGTAGAATAGGAATCAAAAGAGCTGTTTTGGGCCTCCCCGGTGGCGCAGCGGTTGAGCGCTAGGTTGCGAAGCTGCCGGAAGCCTCTGCAGTGCCGGTTCGATCCCCGGCTGCTCCCCGGCTACGGGAAGAGGGTCCCACATGGTGCGCAGACCTCTCCTGCTGCCCGCTGCTCCCCTCAGCAGTGTACTTCAGTCCTTTTGCCTGCTCTTCTCCCCGCTCTGCCTCTGGTGAATTCTCTCATCCTCCCACACTTCTGACTGTACCCAGTGCTTGTATAAATAAATAAATAAATAAATCTTAAAAAAAAAAAAAAAGCTGTTTCCAGGTAAAAATTCCAGGTATGTCCATGTTAACTAGGTCAAAACACCCAAACACGCTTCTCCTCTGTTTCTTCACTTGTAACACATTTATTTATTCTTTCATTCAGTTAATATATACCTGCCAGGGCCTCCCTGGTGGTGCAGGGGATTGAGTGCCACCCTGTGAAGCTGTCTGCAGCCTCTGCAGTTCCAGTTCGATCCCTGCTGGCCAGGGAGAGACCCACATGGCGCAGCAGACCTCTCCTCTCTCACCCAATGCTCTCCTCAGCAGTGTATTTTGTCAGTCTGCCTGTTCTGTTCCCCGCCCTATCTCTGCTGAATCCTCTCACCCTCCCGCACATCTGGCCTGTACCCCAGTTCTTGTATAAATAAATACATCTTTATAAATATATATAAATACATTTTTATAAAAATATATGTCTTTATATATATATATACATATATATATATATGTGTATATATATATATATATACATACACACCTGCAACTTGCTACTACTTGTTTCTTGGAATGCAATTGTAAACAAAAAAGAACAAATCACTTATATTCATGGTACTCATAGTCTAGTATGGAGAGACAGTGATTAATCAGGTAATTAGAGAAGTAAATAATGTTTAAATGAGGTCAGGAAAATTGCAAAGAGTTGTGCTTGAAAGTTTTGTGCAGTTGATTACTATGTAACTCTGGACACTTTTTCAGATTTAGAGTTTATGAAATAATATTTGTAGAAACCTGGATTCAATGTGGGAGATACATAATTAGAGGTGGAAGTGGGAAAATTTCATCCAATGAGCTCTTCTTACACCATTCTAAAGGCAGCTTGATTTTCTGCCTTCACATAGGGCAAGGCTTGATGCATGTATATTGCCTCAATGTTCTATAGTTTTGTTTTCTTCAGAATATCTTGAATTTAAGACTCATGACTACTGTTTTCTCTTTAAGACATCCAGGAGAGACTTTCACATATTTTTTAAATTGAACCCAAGTCCTGCCTATGTTTTCCTGATTGGTATAACTGGAAGTATCTGAATAGCTAGAACCTATCCATAACACTTATTCAATAATTTCATCTATACTATGTACAACAGAGTCAGGAAACTTCTAATTGTTTCTTTGAGCTTGCTTTTCATGCCTCTATCCTTTTTTATTTTTACTAGTCCCTTACTCTGAAATATTACCTCTTCCAAGCAGAGATTCAGTAATTTATTCATCCTTTCTTTGCTCTTGTACTATGATTGCTAAATAGGGCTGATTTATTCTTATATATGATACCATGTTTTTGTTTTTTTAATTCAGGAAAAATATAATTACCAGCTAACATAATGTTTTCCTATGGGCTTTTGATAACTGGGACAATGACTTAATTGGTATATTTCTGTTCCCACTGGTGTACTAATGAGGTGAAATTTACTGTAAATTAGAATTGATATGATGTTCTATAGTTGTTTACAAAGTTAAAAAAAAGTAAAATCTGATTATCAAGCAAATACATATTATTCAGAAATCATGTAGGAGCTACATTTTAATGTAAACTAATGAGAATTAGAAATGATGAAATTATTATTACATTTTAACCTGAATTTATAATATTTTAGTCATAAGTTTGTGAACATTGCATGTAATACTCATTTAAGGAGATATATACACCTATCTAATTAAAGATAACCTTTGATATATATCTATGAAATATGCTCATTTGATTATGAATGTATTCCAGTTTTACAAGCTTTACTATAAACTTATTTATAATTTGAGTTAATGTTATATTCAAAAGTTAAACCTTGAAAAGTAAATAAAATTGCAATTAATATCAATATATAGATATATGAGTGCATGCAGTTATAAAAGAACATATACATAGAGATATATCATTTTCTTTATTACGATGGCAGGTAAATTTTCATTCTTAAATAAGTATTCTTTACACTAATATCAGTGGAATTTGTGAACACATATCCAAAAGAAAAACTAGGTCCATATAACTTTTAGTCTTCAGAGTTAGTTTTTTTCATATGTGTACATATGTTTGTGGGCATGTGATTTCCAAATAACTATGTATGAGTTTTCCTAATATTCTTAGCTCGAAGGTGAAAGGTTGCTGGAGACCAAGATGTTCAGATTATTTTCAGTCATTTTGTCACCTGAGAGTAAAGTACGATCACTGAGATGTTGCAATGCTACAGCTGCTTTTTCTTTTAGTTTTGACGTTTGCATACCAATAAACTACATTTGACATCTCCGTTACATTTTTTACTGCGACTTGGATAACTCTTTGGGTTAAATTAGAGAGTAATAAATTAGTACTCATAATTTATCATGGATGAAAAGACAGGCTGTCTAATAGAAGGGAATGTCAGAATTATACTCTTTTGAACCAAGACATTGTTAGTTCCAAGCTAATAAACAAGGAATATGTATCTTTTCAGCAGGGTAGTCATTAGTTGTTCTGCATTTCCACTGTTTCTTATAATTTGTAATTATTTACTACTCTATAATAAAGAAAATCCATGAAAAAAAGATTTACATCAATACATGATTTATCCTAATTTCTAGGAGCTGTCCAATATTCACTGCTAGTAATTTCACTTTCAATTCTTTGTGCTTGATTTGAAAAAGAACAGTTCTAAAAATAATTATTCAATAAATGAGATATGCCCAGGGTTTCATTTTTTAGAATTTTTTTAGCAAAGGTTTTATGTGGAGAAAAGGAAACTTTAAGTGATGAGTGTCTATTAACATTAAGTCTAGATGCAAGTGATGGAACTCCTCTCCAAAACAGTAGCTTTTTTGTCTTTTCCCACCATCCTCAACACATGACTGACATCTGGCTGCTCAGTTCTACAGATCCTATTCATTTACTAGTAACAGAATGATGTAAAGCTCTGCAGATAGCACTTCTTTATATATAGTTTCTGGATGTTGAGTACCAGTTCTGCTTACCTCCCAGTGGCCAGAGTTTGTTATATGACTAAAGTTCAATGTTAAAAATCCGAAGGTCTTTATTATAGAAAAATGAAAGAATGAAACCTGGGTAAACTACCACTTCGCTCCATATGGTGTTCTCACTAATATCAAATGAAAAACAGATTGAAATTTAGGTAAGCAATGGAGTAATATTGAGAGCCCAGAAATAAAACCACACATTTATAGATTACTAATGTACAGCAAAGGAACAAAATTTATACATTGGAACAAAGAAAGCCTCTCTAATACAGGACTGGGAAAATTGGACTGCCCCATGCAAAAGAATGAAACTAGAACATTATCTCACACCATACACAAAAATCAAACACAAAATGGATAAATAATTTGAATATAAGAAATGAAATCATAAAATACACAAAAAAAAAACATTGGCAAACCACTCTATGCTATAAACCTCACAAACATCTCCAGCAGCAAGGAAAGAAAAGAAGAAAATAAATAGCTGGGATTATATTAACTGTAAAAGCTGCTATACAGTGAAAGAGACAGTGACCAAACAAAGACACCCTACTGAATGGGAGAAAATACTTGCATACCACACATCTGATAAGGGATTGATAGCAAAGATCTATAAAGAACTTACACAACTCAACAAAGAGAAAACAAACAGTCCCATTTCAAAAAATGATAGCCATAATTTAAAAATGTAGAGCAATGGATGTAGGCCCCCAATTAATTTAGTCTATCTCATTACAAAAAGAAGTGGTGTCCTGGCTTTTTATCACTCCAGTAACTTTCATAGTTGCCATGCTATTTCATACAATGTGACCTTGTAGGCTTTCATACATTCTTTTGATCTGACCCTGGAATAAGCTTTTTCTTTAAGCTTAATTATCTAAGGAAAATTCATTCATTTTAGTAGGAAATTAAGACTACAACTGAATATTAGTCTGGGTTCTATCTAATACATCATTTTATCCTAGTTCATGTCAGTGTTCAGAAATGAATGTTTCTTATAGTTACTCTAATAGTTTTCTTATAGAAATTGTTTTATGTGAACAAGAGTAAGCATTATATGAAAAAGCACAAAACAACAAATATTAACGTTTGTCTCATTTGTTTTACTTGTACCTTTTCTTGCCTACAATTGTATTGCTTTTTTTTTTTTTATTGAGGTTATGTTGGTTTGTAGTCCTGTACAAGATTAAGGGGTATAGTTTCACACTTCTAAATATATGTTACCACACCTCATCCATGAACAAAGCACCAATCATCTAGAAAATATAGGTACATAAGAAACTATCTGGAAGTTGATAGGATTCACATATAGTGGAATATGAATGGATTTATTTTATATTTAAAATGTAGAGAAATGATATAATGAGGTATGAACATTTTCTCAGCTTGCTTTTTTTTTTAGTTAACAAGTTATTTTTCAAATTTGCCCAGGATAATATGAAATTGTGATTTTGCTGCTGTTTAGTATTATATTGACTGAATAAATAGAAGACTAATTGCTTATGATCCTACTGAGAAAATGTTAAAATTGTGCTTCTTTGTTGTTGTTTACAAAGCTACAGCAAAACATTCTAGCCTATGTCCTGTTTTACTCATCTGCAAGATTTCCTTTAGCAACTATAGCTACAAGTAGAATTGCTGCCTTGGAAGATAGCTCCATGTTCAATATTACAAAGTATGAATGAAATTGCTTTCAAAATTGATTGCGTATATGTAATTTTCACAGTATATTTCCAATATCAAGTCCTTGTTAATGATTGGAATTATAAGACATTAACATCTGTGAGTAAAATTGTTATTATATTTGTATTTTGCTACAAGTAAAATAATACAGTTTTTCAGAAGTTAATTTGGGTTTCTTCATAATATTTATAATATTTTATAGTATTTGGGCTTTTCAGGATTTCTTTTTAATCATAAATCAGCCTTCATAAATTATTTTTTCAATAATACTGTCTTAATCCATTTACATTTTCAGATTTATTTGCATAAATTTGTTCTAGCAGTTGCCTATTATTTTAAATATATCTATTGTTTTATGTGTTCATGTCCTGTCTTTCCATTGAATACTTATTAGGCCTATTTATTTTCTTCCCATCACAACTTTATTGAGATATAATTATCATAACATGTAATTGAAATGTGCATGTTTTGATACATATATACATTATAAAATGATTACTGTAACAAGTTTAGTGAACACATCATCATCTCATTTAATTATATTTGTTCCTACTTTCTTGGTAAATTTCAAATATATAATATAGTTTTATTTCTAGTCATCATGCTATATATTAAATCCAAAAATACATTCATCTTCTAGATGAAAGTTTGTATGCTTGGGCCAGTCCCCATTTCCCCTACCTGCAAGCCCCTGGCACCTCGATTCACTCTGTTTCCATGAATTTGACCTTTATAAAATCTCTCTTATATGTGTGATCATACAGGATTTGTCTTTCTCTTTTTGACTTATTTAATTTAGCATAGTGACTTCAAAGTGTTTTTGTGATCTATGTTTTCATAAATGGCAAAATTTCCTTCTTTCTATGACTGAATAATATTCTATTTTGTGCATTATATATTCTGTATCCATTTATCCATCAGTGGGCACCTTGGTTATTTCCAAGTCTTGGCTATTGTAAATGGAGCTATAGTGAACTTGGAAGTGTAAATATCTCTTTGAGATAGTGATTTCATTTCCTTTGTACATAAACCTAGATTTCTGTACCATATGATCATTCTATTTTTAATTTATTGAGTAATTTCCATGTTTTCTCCATTATGACTCAGTTTATATTCCCTAGACCAATATATATACAATGCACAAGGGTTCCCTACATGTTCAAAAACATTTGTTATTTCTAGCCTTTTCTAAGAGATATGAGATGATTTCTGATGGTATTTTTGATGATTAATGATAACAATCCCTGATGGTTAATAATGTCAAGTATCTTTTTGAAGTACGTAGTGATCATTTTTATATATTCTTTGGAAAAATAGCTACTGCTTATTTTTTAATTCAGTAGTCTGTCTTGTTTTATTTTGGAATCATATTAATTGCTAATATATTTTGGATATTAGTGCCCTCTCCAATGTATGATTTGCAAATATTGTCTCCCACTTGGTAGGTTGCCTTTTTCTTTTGTTGGTTGTTTTCTTTGTTGTGAAAAAGCTTTCAAGTATGATACACTCCTACTTGTTTTTTTTTTTTTTACTTTTGTTTTTGTGCTTTTGGTATCATATCAAAAAAATCATTGTCAAGACCAATGTTGAGGAGCTTTTCTCTGATGTTTTATTTTAGTTTTGTTGTTCCAAGTAGATTTTCTCTATTTTCTACATCAATCTTACTTGCAAAATTATAGCAATGTTATCAGTGTTTGTAAACAAACAGGTTCTGCTTTTGTTTTACTGACGTCATTTTATTCAATTCCTATAACTATTTATTAACCATGTATTATTATCCCCACTAGAAAATGAAAACCCTATAGTAGTGATCTATGTTTACATAGTTGTTGATTTATAGTAATACCTGAAACTAACAATATTATAATGTAGTGTTACTTCAGTAAAAAGTAATATATATGAAAAAAAAAATGAAGGCTCTACATTTCAGGGAGTTTGGTCTTTGCCAAAACAACCCCAAAAAACAAAATATCAAACAAACAAAAAACCTAAACACACACCCAGCCCTCTCTCCAGCACACACACACAAAAGCTGTTAATCCTAAATCAAATCTGACTCCAATGTTAGTTTTTTCACCCCTTCAACAGAAAAATGACATGGAAACTCTTGTTCAGAGAGTTTATGGAAACAAGTTTAACATGTAGAAGAGAAATTCTATACAGGAAATAACCAGGCACATTTCCACTTTCCAGCATGTTGACAAATGGACTTCCTAATGATAAACCAAAATATTTTTTTCTCCATAGCAGCAGGCATAACTTTATCTTCTGTTGAAAGGACCTGGGTCGTCATCTGTAGCATTCATTCATCCAGATGGTCAGCACCATAAAAATTTGGATGAAAATTAGTATATGCAGATGAGCTGTAGAGGCTTCACAGCTTGACACTGATGAAATATTTTTTAAATGTGCCTGAAAACTCAAGAGTTTTTCTTATTTAGAATTAGAGAGAGAAAACACAATTTGCATTTCAATTGTTTTAATTCCTATTGTAATCTTAATAATCACATTGGTAGTTTAGAGGACAAATGTTTACAACTATTTTTTTTATAACTCAGGCAGACTTGTCTATTTTCTGTAGTGCTATAGGGAAGCATGATTTTAAATGTAACAAGAAGTAGCTTTCCTTGAAGAACTCATCAAACCTGTTCCAATTATTTGCTACCTAGATAACTTTTCAATTCTAATTACAGTATGATAGGTTTTAATTTATAAAAATAAAGTATTTGCTGAGCTTCTCCATATTTATTCAGTAGCATGAAATATTGTGATGTTTCCAAAAATATCTAAAATTGTTTAAAAGTCATATGCAGACAAAAATGTTAACTTGTTTTCTCCCCATGTTTCAAATATCCCTAGAGCATTCCATAACAAACGTCCTGCTTTCAAATCTCCATCTAAGGGTGCGCTCTTGGGAAACCTAGCCTAGGCAGGAAACAGATACAGAATTTAGAAATAAATTGCATAAATGTCTCTCTTCATCCAGGGAACAAAACACAAGGTGAGGATATTGTGTAATTATTCTCTTTAAGTGAAGCAAAACCCAGGCATATTTCTCGTCAAATTATTTAATAATGTATAAATGATATGGTACTGGCTAGTTACGCTATTAGCAATGTACAGGGAATTCTCTCTATATTAATGAGTGTACAGGGCTTGTTAAGATATGAACTCAGATCCCATATGATTGACATAAAGGAAAATGTGTACTAGATTCACTTTTCATGTAGGCCACTTGCCTATATACTTTATATGCAAATTGCAAGTTGCATAATTTTTAAACACTATTATTGTTTAACATATTTTGGAAACTATCCTAGCATGAGATTCCCTAGCTAATCTTCTAAGTTTCAGTCACTTTTCTAGGTTTTAGAAATTCAATAATTGCAATAGTTCTGGTCATCAAAGTTTTCAAACATCTGAGGATGGAGATAATTTATTCTACTTTGAAAGCAATATTTTACAATTATATTTGAGAAAATAACATAATGTGATTGCAAAAAAATAATAAACACAGATATGCATGTTAGGGTTTCTGTAACTATATTAGAGTTGATATTAAGAAGGAAGAGTTTGTTGTCTGTAGAAGGATAAAAGTCTATTTAATGCTAATTAAATTAGCATTAGTAAAAGCAGAATACACTTATGTGAAGGACTTTGCTCTAAAGGTTTTTGGAAGGGACTGATAAAGATTTTGAGATAATACAGACCAATGGAATTGAATAGAAAATCCAGAAATAAACCCACAGATTTATGGTCAACTAATCTTTGACAAAGGAGCAAAGACTATGCATTGGAGCAAAGAAAGTTTGTTCAATAAATGGTGCTGGGAAAACTGGGTCGCTACATGCAAAAGAATGAAGCTTGACCACTACCTTACACCATACACAAAAATCAACTCAAAATGGATTAAAGAACTAGACATAAGACCTGAAACCATAAAATACATAGAAGGAAATATAGGCGAAACACTACGGGACTTGCACATCAAAGACATCTTTTACAGACACATCAACCAAAGCAGTGATAGTGAAGGCAAAGATAAACAGCTGGGACTACATCAAATTAAAGAGCTTCTGCACAGCAAAAGAGACAATAACAAAAACAAAGAGAAACCCCACTGACTGGGAGAACATTTTTGCACACAACACTAATGGTAAAGGACTGATCACAAAAATCTGCAAAGAGCTGATGAGACTCAGCAACAACAAAGAAAATAATCAATCAAAAAATGGGCAGAAGAGCTAAAAAGAAACTTCTCTGAAGAGGAAATGCAAATGGCCAACAGGCATATGAAAAAATGTTCAACATCACTTGCCATCAGGGAAATGCAAATCAAAACTACCATGAGATACCATCTTACACCAGTGAGAATG
Organism: Talpa europaea; assembly: GCF_964194135.1. NCBI lineage: Eukaryota > Metazoa > Chordata > Mammalia > Eulipotyphla > Talpidae > Talpa > Talpa europaea. The sequence continues at coordinate 52,278,954 of NC_140076.1, forward strand.
GCACATATTAAAAAAAACTAGCAACAACAAATGTTGGCAAGGGTGTGGAGAAAAAGGAACTCTTCTGCACTGTTGGTGGGAGTGCAAACTGGTCCAACCACTATGGAGAGCTGTGTGGAGATTTCTGGACCTACTAAACATAGAGCTTCCATATGATCCAGCAATTCCACTCCTAGGTATTTACCCAAAGGACATAGAAACATCAATTCCAAAGAACACCTGCACACCTATGTTTATAGCAGCTCTATTTACAATAGCTAAGCTTTGGAAACAGCCCAAATGCCCAAAAAATAGATGACTGGATCAAGAAGATGTGGTACATATATACCATGGAATATTACTCAGCATTCAAAAAAGATAAACACATGCAATTTGCAGCAACATGGATGGCGCTGGAAGGGATCATGCTCACAAAATAAGCCAGAAAGAAAAAGAAAAATACCGGATGGTCTCACTCATAGCAGGAATCTAGAAAACTTAAATAAGGGACCGGGAAAATGAATAACTATAAGAAAGTGAAAATCAAAATCAACAAAAACTATGAACCAGAGACACTTTTTGGCAAGTGGTGGGTGGGAGGGGAGGGATTGGAGTCAGAATGGGGGGGGGTAGTAATTGTATGGGGAATATAAAAATGAAATTTATTAAAAAAAAAGACAACACAAAACGCCAAAATAAATAAATAAATAAAATATATTAAAAAAAAAGATTTTGAGATATACTGAGGTGTTTGGATTTAATCTAAAATCCATAGGAGCCATCAAAATTTTGTATGCAAGAGCCTGAGGTTTTAATTTGTTTCAGAAAGCTTATGGCACCGATCACTGGGAGGGTCAGAGTAGAAAGTGGTGACACTGATGTCAAAGAGACCATTTAAAACTTGATTGTGGAGAGAAGATTAGGATTTCTAACTAGGAAGTGATGGTGTAAATAGGAATAGACTTTTAAAAGATATTTAAGTGGTAGACTCACAGAATAGGACACTAATTGGACAGAGAGCAAAGCTGGGATGTGAGAGAGGTCATCAAAAGTGGCATTTTTTTTTTTCATATGCCTGTTGGCCATTTGCATTTCCTCTTTGGAGAAGTGTCTTTTAAGTTTGTTTGTTTGTTTGTTTGTTTGTTTTGTGGGACCCTTGCCAGTGGCCGGGGAAGAACCCACGCTGCAGAGCCTGTGCCACCAGGGGAGGCCCAGTGTCTTTCAAGTTGTCCGCATTTCTTGACTAGATTGTTTACTTTGTTTTTGTTGAATCCTGTGAGTTCTTTGTCTATCTTTGTGATCAGTCCCTTATCAGTTGTATGGAGTGCAAAAATTTCCCTATCAGTGTGGTGTCTCTTTGTTTTGGCTAATGTCTCTTTTGCTGTACAGAAACTTTTCAGTTTGATGTAATCCCAGGTGTTTATCTTTTCCTTGACTTTCTTTGCTTTGGGTGATGAGTCTTGATTCAGAAGAACACCTGCACCCCTGTGTTTATTTGCAGTACTATTTACAATAGGTAAAACCTGGAAACAACCCAAATACCCAAAAAATAGATGATTGGATCAAGAAGATATGGTATATATCCACAATGGAATATTACTGTGCCATCAAAAAAGATCAACTCATGCCATTCTCAGCAACGTGGATGGAGATAGAAGGAATTAAGCTCAGTGAAATAAGCCAGAAGGAAAAAGAAAAATATCAGATGGTTTCACTTATAGCAGGAATATAGGGGAACCAAATAAGACATCAGTGTAAAAAATAATACAATACAAAACACAACAAAATAAAAACAGGCAATTATAAATCAGAGACATCCTGCAGGGGAAGAGGATGGAGAGGGATCAGAGGGAGGGAGGGAGGAGCACAGGGGACTGAGGAGATGGTGCATGGGTGCATAGGTGAAGGAAATTCTATGGGGACTATACCTTGGCAGGGAGGGGAAACAAAATTTATTTATGTGTATAGATAGATAGATAGATAGATAGATAGATAGATAGATAGATAGATATAGATATTTACATTATTGTTCACTTTGTACAATGTATGCTTTCTTCTCTAAGGTGTAGTCCCCATAAAACTCCTACCAGCAATTTATCCATGCACCATCACCACAGTCCCTTGAAAAGAGGCATTTTAAATGATGAGATGGCATCCACTTTTCCACTGAGTACCTTTATTATAAACAAGTGTAATTTACTTTGTGAGAGAACTTAATTTAAATATTATACCTCCTATACTATGAAGTTAACTAAAGCCTTGTTTAATACTCTAAGTAGAAAGCAAATAATGATGTTAAGCATTTCAAATTTAGTTATATGGGTGTGTATGATATCTGTTGTCCTTGATTTTCTGGTAAGGTCAAGGATGACAGATGCTAGTATTAACATCCATGGCATTAGCCTGGGTTTTAATATCGGACTGCAATAGAACTTAATATAAAGCACTTCATATTTTAGTATTTTTATCTAAATATTTAGATGTTGATTTTAGAGTTAATGCATTTTATTGCTTCATAAGTACAGCTCTAAAATTTTCATCATATCCAAAACATCTGCTACCTGAAGCAATAAAATTAAAACATAGGAAACTGCAATATTAAACATGAAAACTTCCTTGATAAAGTCACCACTGATAAAATATTGACACAGTTTTGAATGAGAATTCTCTGTGTCTTTTGGGGAAAGAGAGAACAAGTGTAAGAAAAATAGCCATTAGGAGAGAAATTTCAATTTTATAAGAGGAAGAAAGAAGCATTAAGCTATAATTAAAAAAAGTTATTGGAGACCGTTAGAAAGCTTGAAGCCAATTTAATTAATGTAACCAATCTACTTTCTTTTGTGCACTATAAAAATTTGGTAATCTGAGGATCACCTTTCCAAAGATGAGGAATTTTGCAATATATACATTCAATACTAACTTAATGTTTATTTTCAATCATATTAAAATAATCTTAAAATTACCTCTCTGATATGAGGTCCACTCTTAATTATCCTAGGTCATTATTACTAGATTATGGTAAAAAATTTCATCATATAACTAATAAGAGTCGCGCATGACCCTGAATATAGAAGCATTTGAAATTATCTTCTGGGTTCTGGATGCTCATGAAGAATGACAATTGCATTGTCAAAATTGACAAGTAAAATATCATGTGAGTATGAAAGACTAGATCATAAAGTACTACCGGTATTCTTGCATCTATGATCAGTGGAGTATTCTAACTCCTTCCAAAATAGTTAGCGTTAACTCAGTAGGACTCCATTACAGATACAAAATGAATTCATTTTAATAGACCAATCTCCTTGCTATATAAAATGTTATTTCAGTGAGAGAGGGAAAAATGAAAGAAAAATAAGACAGAGATTGGGGATTTTTGCTTATGTCTAAGTGTGTAAGGAGGAGTAGAGAAAGATATTTATTTTGTCAGATAACAAAGTGATTTATGACATGTATATGTAATAAGATATAAAACTTTCTTAAGAATCCTTATAACAAACAGATTAGATATGTAAACTGACTAAAAAGATGTATGAGGAACTTATTTTAGGTTAGTTATTTAATTACTTAAAATCTAGAGGTTTCTTTATTAACCAAGATACTAGTCAGAAAATATGATTTCTCTAAGGACAGTGAACATTTTTCCAAGTGTTAATTGACCAATATTTTACTGGTTTAATATATTTTTAATTTTTCTTCCTATTAAGATGTGATATTGACAATAAACATTTGTTTTGTTAAATAATTAACTATTTGTGTTAACAATATTTTCTTACATAACAAACTTCTCTAAGGTAATTATCAGATATTGTTCGGAGACAAGACATTTAAAAAAATATTGTATAATTGCTAACAGTAGCTCTAAATAGATATAGGTGAAATATTTTCAATCTATATACACTTATTTTTCCTATGAAAATAGCTGCCGTTATTTAAAATTGAATTTACTTCAAGAAGTGATGTAGCTTTATGCAGGCTTTTAAAGACATTGAGGTAGCACTGTGCATGCTAAAATTCACAAACTGTCCATTTCTTCATTTTCATCATCATACATCTGTTCCCTGACATGACATAATGTAATAACTGAACTTACAGGTGTATTTTAAACTTGTCACTGAAATTACTTAACAGAGGCGATTCTTTCTTATAGTGTTGGTTTAACTATGTGCTATGCTGTTAAGTAAAAACTTGTCAATAAGCATTTCACACATTAATGTCAAAGCCTATATATAATATAGAAAGAAATAATACTTTGGTACATCCCAGTTAAAAAGTGACCATCAGGAGGGCGGAGCAACATGGAAGCGAGGAGACGCTGCGAGTAAGATCTCCCATTAAAAAAAGTTAATAGGGAGGAAAAGCGGCAGGTCCCAGTGAGAACTGGGACACGGAAGATAAACGGGTGACTCCAGCAAACTACCTGAAGAAGAAAGTGGCCATAAAAGAGGACTAGAAGGGAGGAAAGCGCAGAACCCTGCTCCCCTCCCCCACCCACAGAGTCGGCACTCTCCGACCGGCAGAGAGGAGGAAAAAAACAAACCAAAATGACCAACAAGAACAAACTACGCAGCAAGCGGGACTGTGAGTGAAAGGAACTATTGCAGCCACCACACCCCGTGAACGGGAGCTGCGGAGAACCCTGCAGGATTTGCCGCGGAGGTGAACTCCGGGCGCCATTAAACAGAGACCCCGCCCCCCAGGAGGAGGCCAGGACCAGCACACAGCCCCTGGCCACCTGGTAAGCTTGCGCGGAAAAGTGGCGTGCTGGAAAAGCAAACGCGGATAGGGATCAGGATAGCGCGGAAAAGCAGCGTGGTTGAAAAGCAAACACGGATTGGGATCGCGGCTGCCCAGGTCCCCGCGCCTGCGACCTAGGCTTGCAGGGAGACGCCCACAAGACCCTCACTGAGGTGAAAGTCCCTCACTGAGTATCCAGGAACCAGGCACCCAGGCACGGGAGCGGGGTGCAAAAGACGCCATTCTGTGGACACTGAACTGGGCTATAGCCCGCGTCCTGGACATGAGGGCTTTGGAACTGAGATCCGGAGCACAAAATTCGGGGCGCTGGTACTCCACGACGGTGGGGCACAAGGCAGACACAGCACCCCAAAGCCGTTGAGGTTTACCCTACCATTCCCGCTCTGTTTCCTGTCCCACGGGGTGAAAAAAAAAAAAAAAAACGCTCCCCAAGGGCTCTAGGAGAGATCTCTGGCGCCACCTAGTGACTTGAAACCAGCAGAGGCTCCTGGAGGAGCCAGTGGCCAGCTGGGAAGTTAGCCCACGCCGGGCCCCTGCCAACCAGTAGTCTGAGCCCACAGGGGGAGCGAGTACCCAAAGCCGGGCAGACCAGGCACGCAGAAGAGTGTGCCTGAGACTGGACACACAGGGAGTGTGTCCCGCATCGCCATTTTAGAACAGGGACATTTCTTCAGTAAAGACTGCCTGCAGAAGGCTCCCTCAGGAGCCAGAGGTGAGCCGGGGAAGTTCGCCCACCAGAACACCTCTGGCCTGCAGTCAAGCCCAGAGGGGGAGAGGGAACCCACCGCTGGGGCAGACCAGGAGCACAGGGGAGTGTGTCCCCACATCGGCATTTTAGAACAGGAACCTTTCTTCAGTAAAGACTGCTTGAAACTGACAGATGGCTCCCGGAGGAGCCAGAGGGGAGCAGAGAAGCTCACCCAAGATGCTGGCCAGTCCCAGCAACACAGTGTCCCAACGTATACGGCAAATTAGAAAACACACAGGAGGGAGTAGAAGAACCACACGCAACATAGCAACTCGTCAGGGAAGAAGCACACCACAAAAAGAAAACCAGCCCCCAGATTGCAACAACAGTAACTTGGAAGAACTTCTGAGCCTTCCGGAAAGAGAATTTAAAATTGCCATGATTAAAAAAATGACAGAACTCATAAAGGAAAACAATGATAAGGGAAAAATAATCAACGATCAGAAGAATGAAATTGAGTCCCTAAAGAGGTTAGTAAAAGAAATGCAGGAGATCAAAGAATTAATGGAAGAACTAAAGAATTCTGGGAAAAGCAGTGAAAGCAGAATAGATGAAATGGAAGAACGAATAAGTTCTCTTGAAGACACAGAAACAAAAAGAACCAAAACAGAAAAGGAAAGAGAAGTACGAAGGAAAAAGAATGAAGAAAGACTTCGGGAACTATCGGAAACCATGAGGAAAGGAAATATAAGAGTTATAGGAATACCAGAAGGAGAGGAGAGAGATGTAGGAACAGAGAAAATATTCCAGGAGATAATTGAAGAGAACTTCCCAAATGTGAAGAAGGAGCTGAAAATTGATATACAAGAAGCAAGAAGAACACCAAACTTCCATGACGAAAGGAAAAATACAGCAAGACACATAATAGTGAAGCTCCCAAGAATCCAGGACAAGGAAAAAATAATGAAGCTGACAAGAGGGAAGAAACAGATAACATTCAAAGGAAAACCAATCAGGCTGACGTCAGACTTCTCTGAAGAAACACTACGGGCAAGGAGAGAGTGGAAGGACATAGTCAACAGACTCCAAGAAAACAGATGTCAACCAAGAATACTCCATCCCGCAAAGCTTTCCTTCCTCTATGAAGAAAGAATAAGGACCTTCCCAGACAAACAGAAACTATGGAACTTCATTACCAATAAACCCAACTCCAAAAAATACTACAAGGAATCCTAAAGCCAGAACCTCAGAGGGACGAATAACAATGAAAGAAGGCAAGGAAAAAAAAAAAAGATATTAAAAGAATAAATAAAATCAAAGGAAAGACAAACACAATGGCAAATACAGATGCTAACATATCAATATTAACCCTAAATGTAAATGGACTAAACTCTTCAATAAAAAGACACAGAGTTGCAGCCTGGATTAAGAAAGAAAACCCAACCATTTGCTGTCTCCAGGAAACACATTTAGCTACAAAAGATAAAAATAGGCTCAAAGTTAAAGGATGGAAAACAATCCTACAAGCAAATGGACGAAAAAAGAAAGCAGGAAGAGCTATACTTATATCAGATAAAAGAGACTTCAAACTCAAAAAAATAAAAAGAGACCCCAATGGTCACTACATTATGATCAAGGGGACAATACTTCAAGAAGAAATAACACTCATTAACATATACTCACCAAACGAAGGAGCACCAAAATATATCAGACAACTGTTGTCATCTCTGAAAACAGACATCAGAGAAAACACATACGTAGTGGGAGACTTCAACACACCACTATCAACAATGGATAGATCAACAAGACAAAAAATAAGTAAAGAAACCAAAGCTCTAAATAAGGACCTAGAGCATTTGGGCTTAACAGACATCTATAGAACACTAAACCCCCAAAAAACGGAGTACACATTTTTCTCAAGTGCACACGGATCATTCTCCAGGATCGATCACATACTGGGGCACAAGACAAACATCAACAGATACACAAGATTGAAATCATACCAACCATCTTTTATGACCATGAAGGCATCAAGCTAGAAATAAACCATAAAAAGAAGGCAAGGAACTTTCCTACCTCATGGAGACTAAAAACCACACTAATGGAAGACCACTGGACTAATGAGGAGATCAAAGAGGAAATTAAAAAATTCTTTGAATTGAATGACAAGGAGGACACCAATTTCCTAAATGTATGGGACGCAGCAAAAGCAGTAATAAGAGGAAAATATATAGCAATAGAAGCTCACATCAAGAAACAAGAAAGAACTCAAAGAAACAACCTAATCTCGAAGCTCAAAGATCTAGAAAAAGAACAACAAAAAAACCCAAAACCAGTAGAAGGAAAGAAATAATAAAAACCAAAGCAGAAATAAATGAAATTGAAACTAAAAAAAAATCCAAAAGATTAATGAAACCAAGAGCTGGTTCTTCGAAAAAATCAATAAAATTGACAAACCCCTAGCCAGGCTCACAAAGGAAAAAAGGGAGAAAGCACAAATAAACAGGATCAGAAATGAAAGAGGAGAAATCACAATGGACACAGCAGAAATAAAAAGAATAATCAGTAACTACTGTGAAGAGTTGTATGGAAACAAGTTCAACAATCTAGAGGAAATGGACAAATTCCTACAACTCTACAATCACCCAAAGCTAGATAAAGAAGAAATAGAACACCTAAACAGACCAATTACAAGCAGTGAAATTGAAATGGTAATCAAAAACCTCCCCAAAAACAAAAGCCCAGGACCTGATGGATTTACAAACGAATTCTACCAAACATTCAGAGATGAATTGGTGCCTATCCTTCACAAACTCTTCCAAAAAATTGAGAAGGAAGGGACAATACCAAACACGTTCTATGAAGCCAACATTACACTAATACCAAAAGCGAATAAGGACAACACAAAAAAGGAAAACTACAGGCCAATTTCCCTAATGAACACTGATGCAAAAATCGTCAACAAAATTTTAGCTATCAGAATCCAACAATGTATCCATAAGATAATTCACCAAGACCAAGTAGGATTCATTCCAGGGACACAAGGATGGTTTAACATCCGAAAATCAATCAACGTTATCCAACACATCAACAAAAAGAAATATAAAAACCATATGATAATATCAATAGATGCTGAGAAAGCTTTCGACAAAGTGCAACACCCATTCATGATAAAAGCCCTTGTAATTCTGGGGATACAAGGAACATACCTCAACATCATAAAGGCCCTCTATGAGAAGCCAAAAGCCTGTATCATTCTCAATGGTGAAAAGCTGAAAGTAATTCCATTAAGATCTGGAACAAGACAAGGATGCCCACTCTCACCACTGCTTTTCAATATAATACTGGAAGTCCTAGCCAGAGCAATAAGACAAGAGAAAGACATCCAAGGAATCCAAATAGGAAAAGAAGAAAGTCAAACTATCACTATTTGCAGATGATATGATAATATACATAGAGAACCCCAAAAACTCCACAGAAAAACTAATTCAACTCATCAATCACTTCAGTAAAGTGGCAGGATACAAAATCAACACGCAAAAGTCAGTAGCCTTCCTATACACAAACAATAAATCTGAAGAAGAAGAAATCAAAAAAACCATCCCTTTTATTATTGAAACAAAAAAAATCAAATATTTGGGAATAAATCTAACAAAAGAGGTAAAGGACCTATACAAAGAAAACTATAAAACACTGTTAAAAGTAATAGAAGAAGACACAAAGAAATGGAAAGACATCCCCTGCTCATGGATTGGAAGAATAAACATTATTAAAATGGCCATCCTTCCAAAAGCAATATACAGATTCAATGCTATTCCAATCAAAATTTCAATGTCATTCTTCAAAGAAATAGAACAATTATTGATGAAATTCATATGGAATCACAAAAAAACCCTGAATTGCCAAAGCTCTCCTGAAAAAGAAAGAAGGGAATGGAGGCATCACACTCCCAGACTTCAAACTATACTACAAAGCCATAATCATCAAAACTGCATGGTATTGGAACAAGAACAGACATACAGACCAATGGAATCGAATAGAAAATCCAGAAATAAACCCACAGATTTATGGTCAACTAATCTTTGACAAAGGAGCAAAGACTATGCATTGGAGCAAAGAAAGTTTGTTCAATAAATTGTGCTGGGAGAACTGGGTCGCTACATGCAAAAGAATGAAGCTTGACCACCACCTCACACCATACACAAAAATCAACTCAAAATGGATTAAAGAACTAGACATAAGACCTGAAACCATAAAATATATAGAAGGAAATATAGGCGAAACACTACGTGATTTGCACATCAAAGACATCTTTACAGATACATCACCCAAAGCAGTGATAGTGAAGGCAAAGATAAACAGCTGGGACTACATCAAATTAAAGAGCTTCTGCACAGCAAAAGAGACAATAACAAAAACAAAAAGAAACCCCACTGACTGGGAGAACATTTTTGCACCCAACACCAATGATAAAGGACTGAGCACAAAAATCTGCAAAGAGCTGATGAGACTCAACAACAACAAAGAAAATAACCCAGTCAAAAAATGGGCAGAAGAGCTAAAAAGAAACTTCCCTGAAGAGGAAATGCAAATGGCCAACAGGCATATGAAAAAATGTTCAACATCACTTGTAATCAGGGAAATGCAAATCAAAACTACCATGAGATACCATCTTACACCAGTGAGAATGGCACATATTAAAAAAACTAGCAACAACAAATGTTGGGGAGGGTGTGGAGAAAAAGGAACTCTCCTGCACTGTTGGTGGGAGTGCAAACTGGTCCAACCACTATGGAGAGCTGTGTGGAGATTTCTTGACCTACTAAACATAGAGCTTCCATATGATCCAGCAATTCCACTCCTAGGTATTTACCCAAAGGACACAGAAACATCCATTCCAAAGAGCACCTGCACCCCTATGTTTATAGCAGCACTGTTTACAATAGCTAAGCTTTGGAAACAACCCAAATGCCCAAAAATAGATGACTGGATCAAGAAGATGTGGTACATATATACCATGGAATATTACTCAGCATTCAAAAAAGATAAACACATGCAATTTGCAGCAACATGGATGGCACAGGAAGGGATCATGCTCAGTGAAATAAGCCAAAAAGAAAAAGAAAAATACCGGATGGTCTCACTCATAGCAGGAATCTAGAAAACTTAAATAAGGGACCAGGAAAATGAATATAAGAAAGTGAAAATCAAAATCAACAAAAAACTATGAACCAGAGACACTTTTTGGTGGGTGGGGTGCGGGAGGGGAGGGATTGGGGTCAGAATGGGGTGTTGCAATTGTATGGGGAATATAAAAATAAAATTTATTATAAAAAAAAATAAAATAAAAAGTGACCATCAAATATTTTATAATAAATACAATCTTTGTAAACAATAGATATTTTACCCATTCAGCCCAATTAAAAAATAGATACTAGCTATTCCATATTTGAAGTAAATAAGTCTGCTAAATACTTTAATTCCAATGGTCTATTTTAAGAACAGTTAGGTTTCTTTTTTTTTTCCAAATGTCATATCTGTTCAGATCCACGAACCTGATATTATGCATCACTGGCTGTGTTTCTTGTTAAAGTGGACAACAAAATTGACAAGCTTGAGCATAGATTAGGAAAATCACTCAGTGTAAACTACAGTTCAAGGAGGATTTGGAGGAAGCAAATTGTCTGTAAATTATAGTACCTTATCTTCAAAGTTTTATAAATTGAATAAGTTGTACTTTCTGGAATTGGAATAGACATCTAGTCATTTTTTTCTGTAGTAAATAGTTATGGTGTTAGAATATGTGTTTTATCTTCTGTTTGATGCTTAAAGTATGACAAGATGAATCTCATCTTTACATAAAATCAAAATGTATTTTACACTGTGAACTTTTTACAAACCAGTTTGAGCAGAACACTCATTAAGAGTAATGGAAATTGAAAATACACAGACATGTTACACCACAACAAAATTTAAATCTCTAATGTACAGGATATTACCAAGCATGAAAGATTCATGAGTTGAGTTGGAACCTTAGAATTAAAAGGTATATAATTTGGTTTACAAATCAAATTGAGCTTTTCCATGTTTATGGAACTTGCTATTTTGTCACCAAATGTTGCTACTACTAGGAAGGTAGTTCTTTCCTGACTTAACCAGGTGCAGTACACTTAGCATGAAATTAATGTAAGGCAAATGATAGCATGTGTGTCTATAGTGAGAATTTATGGCAAAAATTTGAATGAGTGCAAAGAGTGCCTAAAATGTAGCCTCTCCTATTCTGGAAATGTTTCCTTAGCATACTATTTAATTTTTAAGATTTTTTCCTCAGACTCTCTTCACACATTCTGTTCTTTGGTTACCAAATCTATACTCTGGCTTGGTCAACTGACTACCACAGACTGGGTGGTTAGATACCTGAACTTAATTTTCTTTCAATTCTGGAGCCAGAAGCCCAAGATTGAAGTGTCAGCAAGGTTGATTTTTCCTGAGACCTCTGCCCTTGGGTCCCCTCTATCCTTTTCAGTGTGTTTTCACTGGCCTTTCTTCTGCGGACCACCCTTGGTTTCTCTCTTATAACCAGATTTCCAGTCCTATTGGATTAGGGCCACACCCTTATGACCTCATTTAACCTTATTATTTCCTAAGAGGACCTGTCTGCAAATACTGTTACATTGGGAAATAGAACTTGAATAGAAATTGGGGGAAAGGGACATTTCAGTTTCTAACGGTCTGCCATCAATATGTTTTCCTCTTTTAACTCTACAAGATTTCATCTCATTTGCAGACCTCTCTGGATTTTAGGCTAATTCTGCTTATTTGGATCTTGTTTTATGGGCAGAAGATATTTAAATAGAAATAAATGTCAATTAGAAACAGTATAAATTAGTGGTTAAGCCCATGAATCTAGACCAGGTTACCTGATTTGCTTCTTAGCTCCACCGCATATTTACTGAAAAACTTTACGGGAAGTTACTTAATTTCCTTGTATCTAAGTCTTCTTGTGTATAAGTTCATATAAATATGTTTTTAACGGTAATTCACAAAGTATTAGAAAAACTGGTGGTAAAAAGAACACGCCTCATAAGTATTAACTGTTTTTCACTTTTGAGGATATTTCTATATATTCTGAGTTTTGGAAGGTATGCTTTGGTTGGTTTTTAAAGTAAGGAGACAAATATTTTTATAAATAACAAGTTGATGAAGTGTGTGGTTCTGATATCAAACTGCCTTGATTTGTGTACTGACTATAATTTCCTACTTTGAGATCTTCTGAGAAATCATTTAACCTTTCTAATGTTGCTGATAGACAAAATGATTATTAAATATAGCACCTTAGAGGGGTGTTGTGAACCTTAACTGCAGTAAGGTAAATACAGCCCATAAAGCATTGTTTGACCCTAAATAAAAATTAGTACTTTTATTATTTTTTTACCTTTAACTGTTTACTGTTTTGTTTTGTTTCTTTTTAATTCAGCCAAACCTGACAACTAACCCAACTTTTCCTAACACACATTGCTGCAATTCAAGTTTTTTTTTTTTAATATTGTTTTCTACTTTGGGGGACAGTTCTGAGTAGGCAAATGAGAAGGTGCTTCACTCCAAAGTAGTCTCTACACATTGACATTGTTTTTTCTATATGAAGTTTGGGTATATAATGAACAATGCCAATGTTTCATGTCTGTTAGGGTATTATTACTAAGGTTAAAAACTAAACCCCCACTCCTTGTCCAGAAAGCAGGCACTTTTTTAAAAAAAAAATTTTTTTTAAAAAGATTTATTTTTAAAAAATAAAAGAGCTGGGGTGCAGGCCACAAGTGCAGCAGGGGTGTATGTGAGAGGATTCACTAGAGACAGATTGGGGAACACAACAGGCAGATTGACTGAAATACACTGCTGAGGGAAGCAGCAGGTGAGTCAGGAGAGGTCTGCTGGCAAGTTTGGGAGGCTTAAATAGATAGAGGGAAGCCATAAGGTTGCTATGGAGACCAGGCCATAACATCAGTCACCTTGACCATGACCAGCAGAGCTCCAGGAATGCAGAAGCAGTTAGGACACATTATGTGTCAAAGGTTAATGACCAAGACCAGCCCTCCTAGAAGGTAATTAAGCAAACCCTGCTCTCCTGGAGTATAAAAGAGAGCCTTGAGTCCTTGCTCAAGTGTCTTGCCCCTGCTCCCTTGCAGGGTGTTTTCATTAAATCCACCTTTCTTGTTCTCCACTGTTTTCTTTCTTTGGTGAATTTCTCTGGCCAGACACCTGGCCAGCACCGTGATTTTCCCACAACGGTGTCTAAATCTGTGGGAAAGATGGTTAAGTAGTTACTTAGTTTTCTAATGAAACATGTCAAAATCACCCCATTTAGGGTCATTCATTAAAAGGTTGAGTAAGAATCTCTAAGAATACACAAAGAATTAAGGAGGAATTGAGTGATTTAACGGCAGTTCAACAGTCTTATTAGATACTTTATAAGTGTTATCCAGAAGGTATACATTTTGTAATTTATCCCTATAAAGTAATAGGACAAGTGTGCAAAATGAATGTATAAGGATGTCCTATAAAAAAAGTGAAAAGGCAGTTTACAGCCCTGTGTGATTACATTTATCTTTAAGTTTGCTAGATCAGTAAATGTGTATCAGAAATATATATGTATGTATGTATGTATATCTCTGTGTGTATATGCACACACAAACCTAGACACACAAAATAGCAGTGGTTATCATGGAGTACATGGAATTTGTTTTTCTCAGGGTTTTTGATATTTGATCAACAGTTATTCAATGTAGTAGTGGTAGTAGTAATAATTAAGTAGGACCCAGAGTTAGTGGTAATTTACAATTCAGAACCTGCAAATAAATGTCATGACCTTAGACTGATGGTCACTCAAATTCTTAGTTTCCTTATTTGACAAAAGGAAGCAAGAAAACAGACCTCTTCTGTCTCATAAAGTTGCTGTAGTAATAATACAAGATGAAAAAATATAAAAATGCTTTATAGTGTTGAAAGAACAATTTAAATGTCAGGTGTTAGGATGAGTGGCAATAATAAAAATAATAATGATGATTCTCACCCTAGCTGATTAAGGGATACAGTGTACATGTTGCTTTTTTTTTTATAATGTGTAGTCTTAGGCAGCACAGATCCTATTAAAAAGCCCATTTGGGGCAGAAATTTAAGCTAAATGCATCACAAAATGACAGGAATGACTGTATTTGGGCACTGCTGATGAAAGAATGGGGCCAGCATAATGGAAGCCATGGTGCTCAGGGCCACTGTGCTCTGGTTTGATCCCAGCTGGTCAAACCACAGGAGCCTTTGCACAGACACTATCAACATATTGCTTGTTCAGTCAGAGTTTATCTTGCTTCAGTTATTGGGGCACTAACAAAGCTGCAGAGGTAAAGGAGCCTCAGCTCCTCTACATGCCTGGAGAGAGGATTAGAGGGTTTCTTTTCTTTAGGTAACTGTGTCTAGATTCTGTATTTGGAGGGTTTATTTTTAATAACTGAAGAGAAAAAAGTGAAGTGAAAATGTTCTTTCTGAGAGTCTGCAAAGGCAATACGATTTGTGATAAAAGCTTCTTCTTTCCACAAAATAAATGGCATAGACTTAATTACCCATTACTTTTCTGCATCTCACTTAAAGCCTGTCTCTCAGGTAGCACAGTTTTGAATAAAGCAGATGCAAGTAGGAAGGGGTTTCTTCTTTATTTTTTACCTTTTAGATATTTCCTTTTGCTCTAATATAGGAAAAATTGTAAAATGTGTCTCCTGAATTGTTCTTTGGGCTGCAATTGTGTCTGTAAAGCCATTTCATCACTGGGCATTATTTTACAATATGGTCGCTGTCAAAAACTACAGTATACCTAGCACATGGCAGACTGCATCTTAGAAATGGATTCTGTGAATATATGTCTTAGAATGGGCACATTTCTTTTTAGTCAGAGCTGAAATTTTGACTTTTTTAGCTGGTTTCTGCTTTGAGGGCTAATAGGATTTGAATGTGTATGTATGCACATGGTGGGTTACTCCCTAAATGCTACATTTGGAGTGCCATTTGGAACTGTTTTATGAGCTTCTAAAATGTTTAATCTACATATTTAAGACTGTGTAGTTATAATAGAAACCACACCCTCTAATTGTAAGTACGTTGGGGATAAAAGTGGCCTTAGAATATGTGAGACTAGTGTTCAGATTCTGTCTCTATCATTTATGAGGATGACCTGAGATAACCTAAATAAATAATGAGTCCCAGAGTCCTCATCTTACCCTGTAGGGAATTTTAGAGGATTAAAAATAAACATGTAAGGCACAGTGTCCATTAGCTCATTGGGATAATAGATTTTTCATGGAGAATATTTTGTTTCAAAATTTATAAATTTACATATTAAATGATTTTTACTGATCCAGTTTCATGAATAATTTGGACCTGAACAGTTTGTTTTAAAATAAATACTGTATACTGATCATTTATAAATTACTAAAATAAATGCATCTTTAAATGTACAACTAAAAGAAAAAATTCCTTTTTCCTTCTTTTCCATTATTTTTAATACCATAGATTAGTAGTATTCTACTCTGTTCATGTACTAGCGAGCTTCCTTCTGGAGAGAAAACATGGATTTGGAAATAAATTGTCTATAAAGATGGCTTCCCACTTTTAAATCCATTAATGCAACTTTATGGATAGAGCCTGGATTCCTCTACAAGCTATCTTGAAAAAACATGAGGTTTGGCAGGAACCATGGTCAGCGCAATTGACAAGTTCACTGCTACCCCAGATGTTGGAACAACAGTTAGTCTGCATTTACTTTAGATCAGAAGGTTATTTGCCAGTAAGTAAGTGCTACTTAGATATGTGCACATATCTCTGACACAGGGAGTGAGAAAGTATAAGAAGCCAACAGATGTCTGTTGGGAGTTCTTCAGTCTATCCACTAAGCAAAATATGTGTCCCCAGTGTCCTTGTGAACCACTTTATTTCATGCTCTATATTTATATTTATTGAACTAATTCTGTGCCTTCACATTATTCTAGAAACTAGGCATTTAAAGACAAATAAGGAAAGTTTTTTTCCTCTCAAAAGAAAAATAAATAAGGTATAGCACCCAATAACTACTACTAATATTCTGTGTGGTAGATGCTGTCATAGGAAAACATAATAAATATTATTTTTTTTGCAATAGAAGTGATTAGTTCTGCCTGAAGGATCTAGAAGAGGTCAAAGAATGGTTGATAATGGAGTTGCGCTGCCAATTAAATAGAGTATTTGAAACAGAAATATTTTGTAGACAAAGAGAGCAAAATAATGAAGGCTGAGAAAAAGATAAAGTCATTAATTCTTAGGACTAACATTATATGAAGAACTGTGTGTGTGTGTTTGTGTGTGTATAATGTTTAAGTTTGGGATCATTTTGTTAAGGCTCTTGAATGACCTGCTAAGTAGCCAGTACCTCATTCTTGATTCAGTGATATTGTAGATCTTTAGAAACTGTCATTAGGAAAAGTCAAGGATAAAACCGTGCTGCAGAAAATTGTCTCTGGTAGAAAAGTACAAAATAACTAGAAGTTAAGGATTACACTGGGAGGAGGCTGCAGGCAAGGAGTTCATTATAAGAACCATGGCATAAACTGAGAAAGGAACACAATAGTGTAGGTATTGGCTCACAATTCCATGGCAAAGTGGTGTAGCCCTTGCTTCATAGAATGGGATTTCATTGTCTGCAGAACGTTAATTTGGGAATCTCCATGATGCAAGGAAATTTATATCAATAATAGATACAATGTTAAATAAGTTAACTTTTATGAGGCTGAAGTTTCCATGTTTACTTTTTATGACAAACGTTTTTTAAATTTATTCTCCCTTCCTCTTCTTGTTCTAGGCATCTAATTGTGAGTGTGTAAAAGTCTTCCTTTTTGTTTTCATGTATTAGATACCATAGTAATTGTGAGATGCTAAATTGGACACAGGCACTATCTGTGGTCATCTCACTGTTAAATGACTGAATATAAATGATACTCTGTGTGAGACTATATCATGATGATTCTGTGCTTTTTAATTATTTTTGTGGTATTCATGGAAAAACTCTGATTGTCCAAAAAAAGTAATTTTAAAAGTAAGTTCAGAAAAAACATTTTGCCATTATGTTTTGAGGAAATAATTGTAGACTGCTAGTAATGAAATAGATGACATTGTGCTAGACCGTCAGTATAGTGAGAGGTTAATTAGGTTACTGTT
Organism: Talpa europaea; assembly: GCF_964194135.1. NCBI lineage: Eukaryota > Metazoa > Chordata > Mammalia > Eulipotyphla > Talpidae > Talpa > Talpa europaea. Next base: position 52,296,616 of record NC_140076.1, read on the forward strand.
TTCCTATATTTTAGATAATTATGTACCAAAAAAACAATTTTTACTGCTATAGTACAGTATAGAAATGAAGAACGTTAATTTACTTTTTCTTTTGCTTATTTATTCTTTTGTATTTTTTAAAAATAAAATGTTCCTACAATATGCAACTAGAGTGCCCACAATAGTTAATCAAATATTTCATTAGGGATAAGGAAGTATATATGTCATAGATTCTAGCCCAGAGTAAGGAAATCCACAAGTGACCAATTTATTTCCTGTTTTGAAATAGAGTACATTACCTTAGCTCAGCAAAAAATACAGCTTGGAAGAAACCATACTGTTTCTGAGAAAAAAAAGTTTTCTCCTATTTTCTACCAGTAAAGAACTATTTACCCACAAAGTAAACATTTTTTTTAACCCAGTCTTATCAAAATGGGCCAGTAAATGCCAAAGAGTCTCTAATTTACAGAGGGAAACTTTTGGAACTTGAATAGCATTTATTGTTAATGTCCATCACCTGCAGAGACCTGCTCTATTGAATGTCACCAAATTTTATTTGTCCACAGTTTTAAAAGGATGTTCTGTAATCCAGGAGCTTATCGTATTAACTCTTCCTCTAAATAAGGGCCAAGATGCAAATAAAGAGGTTATTAAAATTGGCTGTAAAAGACATAGATCTTTCATTAAAAGTTTCTAGACAAGCAGAAACACATAAGCTTAACTCAAGGAGATTAACATGGTTAGGTTAGAGGCTAATTGTGTTTTGCATCTGAAATGTAATAAAAGTTTGTACCCTTCAGGGGGAAATACAGCTAAGGTTCATCAATTTTTACCATCTTTAATTCTGCAAACCCTGGAAAACTAATTCAGAGCTATAGTATGGCTAGTTAAGATGATAAATCTCTAATTAAACAAGGAGCTATCTTCTTAAATGAATAATCTGTATCTAGATCTCAATGTGTCTCAGTGTATTTAACTATCTGTGTGTGGGGGAAAAAAGCAGGTTCATAATTTTCGAGGTAGAAAGCTTGAGTTATTTTGGAAATGCTATTGACATGATTGTAAATTATTAATATCATAATTTCCTAAAAGCAATTTTTGCCACTTCATGAATTTGAACTTTATGAAAATTTTATTATAATTTTTCCAGCCAATTACTTTGTCAGAGGACTCCAAGATGGATTCTTTAAAGGCTGAGTTTCCATCTAAATCATGTTGAGATCTGAAATGCTTCAGGTGTTGTCATGCAAAGGGTCCTGGTTTTGTTAGGGGGAAAAGGATGTCCTAAAGCTAATTCCATACAGGCTTTGTGGACTCTGGCCCCACTCCAGACCAAAGCCAAAAGACACTGGGAACTACAAATCCTATCACCACCAAAGGGAAGGTGGCTGGGACCTGAGGGTGGGGTTAAGCAGCCAGGTTTGGTATAAAAGCAGACACATGGGCTTTGGGGGATTCCCCATTTTGGCTCCCTGCCAGCTTGCAGCAAGCAGCCAGCTCTGAGAGCGCCTTTGGGTTTCCCGGTGGGCAGATCAGGTAGGACACATTAAAGAGACTTTATTTCCCTATTTTCTCCCTGAGTTGTACATTTCCTCAATTTCTTTTTCCTTGTAAATAAACATTTTATTAACCTTTTGTGTGTGCCTGTAGTGGAGTGTTAATAAGTCCCTTTTTAAGCGCGGGTGAGGACCCACAGCCAGGCAACCCGTTTTATATCAGGACTGCTTCGTAACAGTTTTATATGTTAAATAAAGATTTCAAGTCAAATAGGAACATTTTCTTTGTTTTACAAAAGGATTTTTTGCTGTTTATTTCATGTTTGCAAAATAGCCATTAGTAAAACTATGACTTATTTTTTAACATGTATGGCACATTTAGGAAGCATTTGATTTCACGATTATTAAAACATGCTTGTTGAATGAATATTTATGGATCATTCAATCTTCAGTACACTAAAGCTGAGAATTCTGGTCAATATTTGAACACAACCAATCAAAAGAAAGGAAAATTTTTGGTTTTACTTTGTATTTATTATCATTCAAACTATCAAAATCTATGTATTGTTACAAAAAAAGGTTGGCAGTGTTGCTCATGTGCTTGTATTTTGAATAAGTAAATTCAACAATGCTAAAAAAACAGGTTTAAACATTAAAATTTATTAATTATAAGATGGAATTAATAGATCAGATTATTTTTAAAAGAGTCTGGATCTAATAACAACTTGACATATAAAGGCAAAGAAACTTTTATTTTCTTATTCTACTGAAAAAAAAAAATTTCCCTGTAGGTCAACCAAAAGAGAGGGTCTAAAATAAGGTGGACGGTTTGCGGTATTAGTGATAATTAGATCATTTATTGTGGATTTGCTTTGTAGATAGAATTTAGTTACTTCAGATTCACATAATCCTTACTTCCAGACTTAAAGCAAGAAAATCAAAGATCTTAATAAAGAAGGTTCAAATTATAACTAGATACTAGCTTCAATGCAGCTTCTTTGTTGACATTTTGTCATGTTAAATTCAATAGTTCGAAGTAAGAGAGAAGCAACATAAAAATAGGGAGAAAAAAAATCAATGCATTACAGTAGATCTGGGGACTAATCTGAAAGACAAGTTTCTGTTGTATTTCCAACGTGCCTTTTTCATTTTGTGATGCTGTAAAAGTAAGGTCTTCATTAGATACCTCTGGTGTTTACAATACCCACAATAGAAATAAAAAGGATATGAAATGTTCCATTTTTAATATTATACATATAACTATTTTAGAGTGTGGAGGTTAATACCCCCACACACACAAAAGTGCATGAAAGGAATTAAAGATAACAATTTGAACATTTTAATTCTTTTCATGTCTTTCCAGGAGAGAAATTAGGCACCAAAACACAGCACAATTATATGTGTAATTTAAAATGCATATTGATTTTTTGCAGAGCAATAGATAGGCAATGGCACTAAAGTATAAAGCCTACCTAGTAACTGAAAAGACAGCTATAGCAAATGGTTAGCTCACCAAGATATTATTGGTGCTGTAACATGAATCCTAGTCAGTATCATTTAAAATAAATACATAAAACAGGGCCTCCCCGGTGGCGCAGCGGTTGAGCGCTGGGTTGCGAAGCTGCCCGCGGCCTCTGCGGCGCCGGTTCGATCCCTGGCTGCTCCCCAGCCACCGGAGGAGGGTCCCACATGGCGCTCAGACCTCTCCTGCTGCCCGCTGCTCCCCTCAGCAGTGTACTTCGCTCCTTCTGCCTGCTCTGCTCCCTGCACTGGCTCTGGTGAATTCTCTCACCCTCCCGCGCTTCTGACTGTACCCAGTGCATGTATAAACAAAACAAACAAATAAAAAAAGAAAGAAAGAAAACATGCCTCTATATAAAAAAAAATAAATAAAATAAAATAAATACATAAAACAAACTAGACAGATAAAACTGTGATTGAAAATATCCTTCTAACTCTCCAGTACACTACACAATTTACCACATTAATGTATTTAGAGACTACTTGAATTCTCAGAAGCCGAGGATAGAATCAACAGCCTGAACTCTTCAACTTGCTCCTCACCAGATACTATTCCAGGTATTATAGCATCTACTTGGAACATGCTTTGAGTTTTGATGTTAGAGGTTATTAAGGAAGTTTTTCTTGTGGTACTTTTTGCCGTTTTCTCTGCTTTTGGCACTTTTGAATGTAAAATAGTTGTAGACTCCAACAGTAACGGTTTCTTCATTTCCTTTCAAATTAACAACAGACTCATATTCTATGCAAGGATCCATCTTGTAGCAAGTATAGTGAAATTGTATATGAGGGGAATGCCCAGATTCTGAATCCCAAATGTAAATATATTGTGTAAAATTTAAATTTGTGTCCTGTTGGGTCAGTTGTGTGCAGATGTATCCAATTCAGTTAAAAACTATCAGGAAAAGAAATGCAGGAGAAAATGGGAGTGTGTATGCCATGGGCTAAATGGTGCTACCCCAACTTCATAAATAAGACTCCAACCCCCACGTGACTATATTCGAGATAGGGCTTTCAGGAAGTAATTGAGATCACATGCAGTCATGAAAGTATGACCTTAATCCGACAGGACTGGGGCCATTCTACAAAGAGGAAGAAATACCAGAACTCTCTCTGTAGCATCTGATAACACACCAAAAGTCATCTATATGCAGCCAAAGGCGAACCCTCACTAGACAATCACTCTGTGGGTATCTTGATCTTGGATTTCCAGTTTCCAGAATTGTGAGAAACCATGTCTATGGTTTAACTTGTTCTATGATATGTCATCTGGCAGACCAAACTCATATACAGTATATATATATATACACAGTATTTGTTGGGTAAGGGTGGGGATTCTTATGCTGAAGCTCTGTAGAACTTATGAGAAAACCTCATGTTCCTTAGGTCCATCAGGTTTTCAAATATGCATAATGGCTAGAGAGTGAAGGATAGAAATCTTTCTTTATCTTCTGCCAAATCCTAAGTGAACTGTGAAATTGTCCCTTACTTGAAACCATGACTTAAGAGAACTGAAACTATGATAGACAGGAAATACGTATTTGTTTTGTAGAATCCAACTGTCTGGACTAGTATAGAGTATTTCCCATGCCAATCTAAGGTATAGGAATCTAAAGAAATGCTTAAAAAAATAAAGTTTAATTATATTCAAATAATGCCAATCTAAGTTTTGTAGTGAGGGAATTGCCTTTCTAAAGTTTAAATTATGGTAAGATACTTTTGTAATTCATTATTTTATGCATTGATTCATCATTCCATTCAATAAATGTTAACATTATGCACCAAAAGTGATATCAGACACCTAGAGAACTATTTTTTAAAAGATTTATTTATGCATACAAGAGTTGGGGTACAGACTGGAGGTGTGGGGGGGTGAGAGGATTCACCAGAGACAGAGTGGGGAACAGAACAGGCAGACTGACCGAAGTACACTGCTGAGGAGAGCAGCAGGCGAGCCAGGAGAGGTCCGCATCATCATGTGGGTTGCTCTCTGGCTGGCTGGGGATCAAACTCACGCTTCAGAGGTTGCGGATAGCTTCATAGATTGTGTCTTAACCCCTTGCACCACCAGGGAGGCCCCATTAGAGAACTATTAAGGCACTGCCACCTCTTTCAGGAACCCTTGGTAGTTGTGTAGAGGGACAAGGATGGAGGGATAAGGTGCACAATACTTTACAGAATAGTGAAAATGCAATAATAAAAACTATGTATCAAGGGTTATGGAAATACAAGGCACAAAGACCTGGTTCTGCTGCAATAAAGGGAGGTTAGACAAAGATTATAACTGCATAACCAATAATTAATGGACACAAAAGAATCCATGTATAATTAACCTGTGTACATTTAGAAAAAAAAAAAAAAACAGCTCAGAGGCAGGGTATATAGAAATTGGTGGGCATTTGAAATTCTTAGTAGCAAGTAGAAAAAAAAATGGCACAAATAGACTTCAACACAAAACTTTACATCCTATTAGTTCTTAAAATACTGTTATGTGTAATGAGAAGGAACTAATTCAGTAAAAATGAATTACTGGTTACTAGTCTACATTTTAAATCTAATCAGAAGACATAGATCAGTGAAAATAATATTAATCCGAGTAAGGAGACATTCATTTCTTAAAATAGTAACTTAGTGAGAATCTAATGATACTATGTTTTTTGATGAGCTTCTAAAGCAAATAACTATGTTTCCAACAAGAAAGTCACATATTATAGAATCAAGAACTATCAGATTATTCTAATATCAATTTCCACAACAGAAACTGTAAGGGCACTGACAATACTAACTCTGAATTTTTTTTTTTCCCAGAAGGAGTTGTTCTCTTACATTCTTATCCAAGTCTAGCCAAGAATTTTCCTTTGATGCTCTAGGTGGTAATTAACAAAGAAACCTTCCTTCAACTGCAGGAAAAAATTCAATAAATGAATAAATTAATAGTAAATACATTTCTCCTTCTATTTTGGTCATGTAAAAATTTAAAATCGCTCTCTTTACTGAGTCTCTTTCCTGAACAAAGCAAGACCCACACAAAGAGAAAAGGAAAGCTTTTATTAACTTCATAAGAGTAGTAGATTATTAGCTAAAATCAGAACATCAAGAAGTATTATTGACTCATTATATATAATTACTCTTTTTGGAATTGAGAGGGATTCAAATCCCACATATACATACTCATCTGGCAAAGAGCTTACTGACTTATCAGTGTTGTAAGAATAGTAAATAGAAAGTAAATTGAGAAAAAGAATGTACATTAAAATCATAAAATCATAGAATTAACTCCAGAATTTTAGGAATGATGAAATTGGAAACCAGAAAGATTGAATAGCTTACTTAAGGCAATACAGTTCATTTACAGTCATTTTCAGACTAGCATTAGAGATCTGATTTCTTGGTGCATAATCTCCCCCTTTTTGCTTTCTGGTGCTTTATATCTTTAAAGGGCTGTGTACATGGATTGTATTGATGATATATATAATATGAATTTTAATTTACAAAAATATTTTGACTAAACTATATTTTAATATTTACCCAAACATCTGACTGTCATTTGATTTTCCAAATTATATTTTTGCAATAAGCATTTAATATATCTGGAAACAAGATTGTATTCTTTTTTCAAATAAAATTGTCAATAAGAAGCATCTAATGTTTCTAAATTTTGAAGTTAAGGCACAATCTATGCACCTGGACATTCAGGCATATTTCCCACTATTTTGAAAGTAAAACTAAAAAAAAAAAAATATATATCTCAAGGATCAAAGAAATGTTTAAACATCAGAGAATTCTAGAATTGTTCAAATCACAGTGGAGAAGACAGAAACAATAAAAGAAGATAATTGCTCTCTATAGAGAAAAGGCTTTCATCCTGTTGCATTAGTTGAAACTAATCATAAACGTCTTGTTCAAAAGATCTGGTTTATCTCATTAATGATACAGAAAATGTAAACTTCATTTTTAATGCAAATCTTTAAATTTTGTTAAATATTCTTATACCAGTAATGGTATAATGCATATGTAGTGAAGATTGAAATCTGTAGATTTGGCATCAGTAAAAAAAAAAAAAAAAAAGGCAGTTTACCTGATAAAAAAAATCATGTATTTTAAGAGAAAAATAGGTGCCACCTATTGAATGTGTGATCTTGTTAATTACTTAATATTTGGACTAAAGCTTTGAAGCTGAGAGGGGCCATGTGTTAATATTATTTGAATACTACATGTTCCATAAATTGAATGTATTTGCAAACGAAATACCATTGCTTTGATCGCTAAAGATAATTAGTGATTTCTGCCCTCTTCTAAAATTATAAATCATAACTTCTCATACTATATATTAGAATCTCAGGCTACTGATATAAAGAGAGAACTTTCATAATATAGATATTAGGAAGAAAGTTTTTATTTTATGTACAGTTAAGGAAAAGATTAGTCAAAGTTTTTTATTATTTAATTAATTTTTTAGATAGGATACATGGGAAGTATCTGTGGAAACCCACAGCAATTAGTGAAGAAATACATGTGCTTATGGTCACTACTAGTCTGAGAGGGCAAAAATTGGAAGACTAACTTTGCAAAGTAAGTCATCAAAACAACTTAATAGATAAGTATTATTAAATATGGTACCATGGTATTAAATATAAGTTTAGGTGTGTTTGGGGGAAAATTTAAAAATAAAATTGATATACAAAAATCAGTTATTTGAAATGATGTACTTTAGGTTGTAGAATTAAGCTAAGTGGTCTAAGACTGGAGCTTCAGAAAAGGGTACGGAAAAGCCAAAAGAGAGACCATATAAAGATAGATGGAAAGTGCTGTGATACTTTTATAGATGTGAATATTCAGAGTCAAATGCATCACAGTCAGTTGCACAGCAAGAGAAAACTTACTGAGGGGCTTCTTTACATGCTGAAGGGTTTCTGGTTTAATATGTAAAAGCTCTGATGATTTACTTTGCACTCAATAAGAAAAGACATTTTCTTTACAACTTTATTTTTGCCACATGCTCTATATTTTATGCAAGAGGTATTTCACTGTAATTTTATCTAGTTAATATACCAATTATTTTAAAAATTTCCCCCAAAGCTAATTAACTTCACAGGTTTAGATCTTATCATCTTACCGTATTGCTTTATACTCTTCTAATTGCTCTAGCAATGATTTCTGTCAGAAGAGAAGGTTTTACCCTGAATATTTAGAGTATTAAATTACATTCAACAAATATTTAGTTGCGGTCTTAATATACATAAAGTATAAGATATTAAATAATATAATAGAAAAATAACTTTCCTGTTAATTTTAGAGATAATTGAAATCGTCTGATATTGGAATTCTTGTCTACACATGAAACATGAAACTAGCATATTATTAGATAAATAAGTCTCTAGAGCACAAAATGGAACTAAAAACAAATGCAGTATCTAAATAATTCAATGCTTCTCATTTTTCTTTGTTATATGAGTTATATTTAAGTTATATTTAGCTAATTACAGTTAGAATTTGGCTAGAGACATGTGGCCCAGGAATTTATCGTTAATTATCTTACCAGAGTTCCTGGGTATAATTTTTAAAGTATGGATTAAATGAATTATATCTAGAACAAGTGTAAATTAAATGATATGAAAAATTAAAAGGTGATTAAAGTTGTTTATTCTGTATTCTTAATTTAATAGACAAGAATTTGTCAATCATTTTTCCATGTAGTGGCCATTGATTCTAATGTAAATATTGTGTATATTTTTAAACTAAAAGTAAACAGTTTACTTGATATTAGTTAAAAGGCTTCAGATCATGTATTTATATATATCACATGTATATGAAATGTATATCACACATTTTGAGAAACTAAACTATCACATATTTTTTGTATTTAAAGACAGTTACTAGTGCTCGCTTTGGCAGCACATATGCTAAAATTGGAATGATAGAGAGAAGATTAGCTTGGCCACTGTGCAAGGATGACACACAAATTCGTGAAGCATTCCGTATTTTTAATAAGACAGAAAGAAAAAGAAAAATACCGGATGGTCTCACTCATAGCAGGAATTTAGAAAACCTAAGTAAGGGTCCAGGAAAAAGACTAATTATAATAAAGTAAAAATTAAAATCAGCAAGCAACTATAAACCAGAGACGCACTCCAGGGGTGGGGAGAAGGGAGTAGGATCAAAACAAGGGTGATGGTAATGTATGAGGACTGTAATCAGGATGAAAATGCATACATTGTGCAAAAGTGAAAATGATGTAAAAAATATATAAAATAAAAAAAGACAGTTACTAGGTCAATTTTCCTCACTAATAAGGAAGTAGAAAATATCCTATCACATAGAATTATTTATTTTACAAACACAGACTCACATGGAAAAAAAGCAAAACAAAGGAAGGGATATATTTATTTATATTTTTCACTCAAACACTTTGTGAGCACCTGTCATTTCAAGGCCATACTAATTAATATGGGTATATAATGCAAACATTACTATACATGTCCTATCATGTATAATAATGCAATCTAGGGACATGGAAAAAGGAAACTACAATAAAGCCTGATCAGCACTGTCAGTGAGTTAGGAATGCAGGTTGGTGAGAATACATGGATGACAATGCTGACTAGGCCCAGGAAAATCAAAGTAAACTCTGCCTGAAAGGTGGGATTCATGGCTCTTAATTAGTGCAGTCACCAAATCCATTGACAATCTGATGAAATCAATGGAAGCCCAAAACTGGAAAGATGCAGACATAATAGAAATGCAAATGGTTTATAAAATTTATGTAACATGTTATTTTGTATTTTATTCATAGACCAAGTTAAACTCTTCACAAATACCTATTTTTATGAAAAGTTAATGGCTCAGTTCTATAAGAAAAAAAAAACAAACAAGAAATAGAAGTTGTGCAAATTAAACTTTAACTGTTCAAAATTAATTTTCTTGCAGCTGCTTGAATAAGAGTTGAATTTGTGTAGTATGTGTGTGGGGAAATGTATGATTGTGAAACATCGTGATGTACACATCATCTTTGACATCCATTTAGACTATCCTTGGTTTGACTGGAAATGTTACCGACATTTTCAATGACACCAAAAGTAATGAGGGCTCCCGTGGTCAGCTCTATCCATGAGAGTTCAATGATTTTCTACCATACCAGAAGTCTGTAAGAATCTTGATTTGCATTCATATGAACAAATTGTTGAGGTCAGATTTGACTGAGACTCTTTTGTAATGTCTTTAAAGTGAATATTAGAATTATTCAGTCTGTGCTCAATTTTGAAGTCATTTCGGCAGTTCTGTTTGATCTCAGAGCTCTAGCAATATTTCCCGGGAGAATTTGGCAAGTTTTTGTTATTATCAACTTCATCCTAAAGATGAGCTTTTTATAGCATTTGCAAGTTCACACAGTTGTCCAAACATCTCTATTTCAAAAGTTGAACAAAATACCTTATAGTTTATCATCACTGTCAAAAACAGTGTCACAGGGCCCTTGTATAAAGATGTTAATTCACTCTTATGGTCAAAAGTACTCAAGTAAGTCAAGTCACAACAAGTTCTATAAAATTGTTCAGAGGATGAGATTTCTTTCTCTCAAACTGTTTACTCAAAGTTCAAGCAAAGGCTTTGGAGCATGTACTCTGGAAAATTGGCAAACTTGCAATGTAGTAGAGATGAGCTTCATCTTCTCTTTCCATCTTCTTGACATATTTCTTTAAAAGGCAGTGATTCAAGACCCTGGCTCTGATAAACTTGACAACTTTCAGGACAGTAGACAAAAATTCTCTCAGAATTGCTGGCAGTGTCTTTACTGCAAGTGTATGCCAACTTAGAAAGCAGTGAGTCACAGTCGTGTGTGGAGCTCCTGTCTTCACCAAACCAAGAAGTTGCCAAGCATCACAGGTGCTCCGTCTGTGCTCCCAGTTACCAAAGCCTTTTCTTCCAAACTAAGTTTTCCTTGGCAGTGAAACTCCACACTATTGAGGATGTCAGTGGCCCTTGTAATTTTAAAAGGGAGCCTAGAAAACAGACAGTCTTCTCAATAAGATAAAATTAATGCATCATAAAAGAAATGCCAGCAACTGTGTGGATATATGTTTTATTTTGCTCTAAACCAGAAATGAGCTAGATTCTTTCCAGATTATCACGGTAACTCCAATAGAAGTATTTCTTATTTTGCTTGGCGCTGTAATGCTTAAAACAAGAGTCTTACATTAGAAAACTTCAGATTAATACCAATACTTTTTAACATAAAGTTATTTTCTGATGATACTCTGGATTATACTATGTAGTTTCATGATCGACAAAAGTAAGATATTTCATCAAAATTTTTGATATCATACTTCTTTTCATATGAATCATGTTGTACAGAAACACAAATTATGTGTTCTATGTCATTTATTGATCACTTAGTAGACGTTAGTCATTCAGAGAATAGTTGGGCTTAAAATGCATAGTGAATCTCGGGGCCTTCCCGGTGGCTCAAGGGGTTAAGATGCAACCTATGAAGCTGTCTGCAGCCTCTGCAGCACAAGTTCAATCCTGGTAGGCCAGGGAGCAACCCACATGGCACAGCAGACCTCTCCTGCCTCCCCTGCTGCTCTCCTTAGCCTTGTACTTTGGTCAGTCTGCCTGTTCAGTTCTCCACTCTGTCTCTGCTGAGTCCTCTCACCCACAACACCTCTGGCCTATACCCCAACTCTTGTATGCATAAATAAATAAATCTTTTTAAAAAATGCATAGGGAATCTCATATACAAATATGAAAAGTAGAAAGTGTAGATGATATTTTAAGGATTGTAGGTCGTTTAATAAGGCAGAAGAGAATAAAAAATTCCAGAATGTGAATTTGTAAGTCAATGAACAAGCACCCAATGACCATGAACATAAAAAAGGGCAGAATTCTTCTATTTCCTTCTTTTAACTAGGAAAAGTGGTTTTAAGTCAATTGAAGGCTAACTATTGTTTCACTCTGAACAAAATCAGAATCATAGTTTGCTATTATTTAAAGTCAGATCTATAGGCTTGATTGCACTGAAGAATTTGACTCTAAGATGGTTCACATAGATGGCTGGCAAATTGGTGCTGGCTCTTGGAAGGAGATGTCAGTCTTCTCTATGTGAAGCTCTTCATATTGTTCTGGAGTGTCCTCATAACACTAACTTTCCTGAAAGCAAGCATCACAAGAGAAGACAAGATAGAGAAGCCAGAATTTTTTTTATGACCCAGTCACAGAAGTTATATGTAGTCATTTCTGCAATATTTTGTTGGTAACATAGCATTATTCAGTAAGGGAAGAAGCCATATAAGGGCATGCATACCAGGAGGTATATTATTGAGAATTATTTGGAGACTGATTACTACATCCAATAATACATAATTGTTCTCATCACACAAGTGGGGTATTCAGAATAGTCACCCATGAGAGGGATAAAAAATCATTCTATTTCATATTAGAATTGAAGCAGACAAATATTTTAGAGTGTAATTCAGTTTTTTAAGGGATTGAGGTCAACTGGTAGAACCAGCAACTTATATTTACATTTGAAATTAATGTATGTGCACCATGCAGTTTTATGGTAATTTTGGTTTCCAACTTATGACTTGAAACCAATTGCATAGTTAGTTTTATTTTTATTGTAGGAATACCTTCAATCTCAGTGAGTTTTATGTGTATTAACTAACTCTTTGCAGAGCATTTAGTTCATAAAATACTTAAATTTATTTTACCTATATAATTTTAACATTAACCATTATAATTAAATATAATGCACTACATATTAACTTGAAAAGTACTTATGAATTTCTTAAATTTTTGACTTTTCCCATTTTAGAAGAGAAAAATACTGCTTTGTCCAGAAAAACAGTGGATGCTAACAGAATCAAATACTATAATGTAATTGAAATTTAATTTGTGCTATATTATCAGCCCTTTTTTCCCCAAAGTGCAAAAAATATCAACTCTCCATAAGCCAATCAAAAACATTTGTACTAAACTTAGCAGACAAAAATGTTAAGTATGTCATAGTGGCCAGATACTGATACATAGTGCCTTAGCCATTCAAATTTTCTTTTATAAAAGGTTCAACCATTCTGACTTTTGTCTAATACACAGAAAGCAAGAAATGCGTATAATGAAATGACAATTCAGTTTTTATTCTGTGCATCATGCTAAAATTGGAATCCAAAGATGGGATTGGGTTTTACCCATTAATGTTCACCTGTTAGTAGGGGAAATTGACATGTCAATATTTTACCTACTTTCTGCTTAGCCATATGTACAGTGTGTACAATGATGATCGAAACATAGGGAAATAACTAGAGGTTAATGCTCTATGCTGTGCATCCAAATAATAAATTTGTACAAGCAACTTTCCGTTCTACAACTTTACATGGTTAATTTGTTTCATTTCAAATCATGGAAAGATTCAGTGTCTGATCAATAAGGTATTTACATGTTGCCATATAAAAATATCTTTACACTTATATTTCCTTCATCTTAATAAAATTTCTCATATTCTTACAGAGACTGGTTCAATTTAATCTTCATTCTAGTTTAAATGTCACTTCCTCAGATAACTCTTAATGACCACTCTATCCAAAGTGGGTCCCTAAATTACTTTCCCATTTCATTATTTTATACTGAATAAAATTTCATGCTCTGTAATTCTCTTGGTTATTTCTGATTACTTAGCTTGCTCTATCATTTGAGTGGTAAATTTCACTACTGTGATCTGGAACAATTGATAATAGGGTCATAAATGAAAATACTCTAGGATGTTCTCTTTTGTTCATTTAAGTTTGTTTACTCAATTGTTTGATTTAATTTTTCAAAATGTTTCAGAATATGGGAAAGATACAAAAGAACTAACCTGAATATGCCTTTGATTTGAGATGTTGTAAGATTAATCACTGCAGTTTGTGGCATTCCAAAGTAGTAGTTTTTATCCGGTCCCTAGAGAATTTAACTCCCTGTTAACTTAGTAGACTAGACATTTTTTTCCTTCATGAAACAACACACTCCTACTCTACCCCATTAATTATTTAATGGTTGCCTACTATGGAAAATTTGCTGCATATATATATATATATATATATAAAATAGGTAAATTTGAAGAGTTTATATTTTGAAGGAACGGCAAACTGGGTACAGATTTATTCAGAATCAGAGTAGAAAGAGAATCAAGAACATAGAAGGGATACAGTCTCTTTTTTTACTCTATTGATGTGAACTTAAGCAATTAAAGCTATTTTGTGAAGTGAAAAAAAAAAAGGAATCATGGGTGAAATTATATCTAAGGTTGTTTCTAACAATAACACTCAGTATTACATGAGTTCAAATTAAGAAAATGTCCTATGGAAATTTGGTGTTATTCATGTCACTTCTGGCAGGGAAAATAAGACAAATCTTCGAGGAAAAAAATGTGTTTGAGTAGACTTCTAAAGAATATATAAGATGGGGCCTCCCCGGTGGCGCAGCGGTTGAGCGCTGGGTTGCGAAGCTGCGCACGGCCTCTGCGGCGCCGGTTCGATCCCCGGCTGCTCCCCGGCCACCAGAGGAGGGTCCCACATGGCGTGCAGACCTCTCCTGCCGCCCGCTGCTCCTCTCAGCAGTGTACTTGGGTCCTTCTGCCTGCTCTGCTCCCCGCTCTGGCTCTGGTGAATTCTCTCACCCTCCCGCGCTTCTGACTGTACCCAGTGCATGTATAAACAAAACAAACAAACAAACCAGCAAACAAATAAATAAAGCATGCCTCTAAAAAAAAAAAAAAAAAAAAGAATATATAAGATGACTAGATTTTGAACCCTTAGTGACAGAATAGGTAAGATTGGAAGATGAGAGATTGGAACCATGAGAGCTGGGAGAGACAGACATTACAGGTGAAAGGAAGGCCCCAATATCACAAGCAAAAGTGAATCAAAAGAATAATGAGTTCATCCATTTTAGCAGTCTCAAATATTACAAATAAGGATAGATGCTGGAGAGTGTTGAGTGCCTGGCTAAGCATATTTTATTTTCTTTCTGTGCAAATAAAAAGTCTTTATACGCTTGGTACTCTACTCTTTTATGGAGACTGTTTCATCTGCCTGAGGACAAATGTACAGACTTAAAGACCACCAAGATGTAATGAAATGTTAGGTTATTGAAAGTCACTTGATAAAGCAAATGCTTACAGGGAAGTAATCATAATCCATGTTAATAAAATATAAATTTCTGAAGTTGAAAAGTTTGATTTTTGGATTCTTCATGTCTTTGGTACATCAGATTTGAATTATTGCTTATCATAGAAATACTTCTTGTAAATTAAAAGAAATTACTGGGCTTCCCTGGTGGCGCAGCGGTTGAGCGCTGGGTTGCGAAGCTGCCCACGGCCTCTGCCGCGCCGGTTCGATCCCCGGCTGCTCCCCGGCCACCGAAGGAGGGTCCCGCATGGCGCGCAGACCTCTCCTGCCTCCCGCTGCTCCCCTCAGCAGTGTACTTCGGTCCTTCTGCCTGCTCTGCTCCCTGCTCTGGCTCTGGTGAATTCTCTCACCCTCCCGCACTTCTGACTGTACCCAGTGCTTGTATAAACAAACGAACAAACAAACAAATAAATAAATAAAACATGCCTCTATTTAAAAAAAAAAAAATAGTTAAAAAAAAATAAATAAAAGAAATTACTAATTAAACCCAGTCTTTCAAAAAGAATTTTGAAAACTTACAGCATTATATAGAATTATGAAAGAAAAATACTTTTTTGAGTTCTAGATTACTGGTAACTTAAATTCACATTTACTTTTATATTTCAATGATGAATGATATCAAGCCATCATTTTTATATCAAATGTGCATATTTCCTTAGTTTATCAATATGTGTTATTTTAAAATCATGGATTGTGTATAATTTTAGGTAGTAGAATCAGTTAGCACAATTACTCATTAGAATCAAATGACCTTTCTTTAGATTTTAACTATTTTTGCTCTAAATTTTCATTTACTTGCATAGTGGGTAATTAGAGATATACATAAATAAATATTGAAACTCTTTTTTAGGGATTTAACTTTGGATTTCTTATTATCAAATCTCAACCTTCCTTTGTATGTTTGAAATGCTTGCCAAAATGAATAGCTATTTAAAAGACTAGGAATACATTGTTGGTATGGAACAAAAAAAAAAAAGAGAAAACAAGCAAAAACTAATATTTAAAATGAACTTGGGTAGAGGCCAAGGAGACGAAATGTTCAATATAAAATAATTTGAGCTTTTTTGATCCTAACTGTGGAGAGAGTGGTTAACCTTTTCTTAGAATCTGTGTATAATTTTGCCTATTTGAAAATTATAAATATTGGAAAGGGTTGGGTTGGTGTTTGTATGCTACACAGACTGCATCCCAACTAGTCCTTAAAATAGTATTCTAACACTTTTGCTTATAATATTTTGTAGACCTTCTGACCACTTATTAGGATTCATTTTTTTTTTTTTTTTTACATTGAGATTCATTCTGGCCAGTGTTCTTATTTTGACTTAATGCTTTCTAATGCCTGGCATATTTGAACTGTTATGATGGTAAAAGAAATCTATAAAAGTTCTATACAAGTACTTTTCTTTACCATTAGAAAAATATTTATATCTTATTGTCCCTTGATTTTTTCTTTCATATTCAAATGTTTTATGCAATTAAAGATTATCTCATTTATTGCTTAAAAATTTAATCATTTATCAATTTTAATCAACTGTAAAATAGGTGCCTATTGCTTCAAGTTATTTGTCTGGCTATAATCCAGAACAAATTATTTATTTATCATTTTGAAGGGTTGCTGTGACCTAAATTCAAAGATAAATTGAATACAAGTATCATCTCTCTATAGTCAGTTCCTTTTCTCCTTCCTTTTCTTAAGGAAAATGTATTAAAATTATAAATATATACACTCACTTTCCAGAATATTTTTCTTTGTTCTCTTGGCTTTATTCTTCTTGATGCATACTCAAAATAGTTAATATTCATAATTTCATTTTTTGTTTCAAATTCACATACCCAAAATTTCAGGATTTATATTTGCTCAATGATGGGATATTTATATTTCTCAGAACTAAGAAAAGTCATACATGTGAGTATTAACTTTATGATTGAATAACATTTTTGACAATTAGAACCCTCTTATTTTCATTAATCTTCCTTTTTTTAAGACACTGAATCTTTTTGTCTCCATGTTCACTATTCATTGTACTGTGATTTGGTTATTCCCCCTTTTTCACAAGTAACTTATTTCAAATTTGAAAAGGTTTCCTTTATTTAGCAAGGAATTCACAATGCCTCAAAATACACCTGGACTTATGTTGTCATTTTATGTTTTTTTTTTTTTTCCAATACCCGTAGATAGGTTCATACAAACTACATAAATCCCTTTGTAATCTCTCCTGCTCTATTTTTTTTTAAGATTATGCATATAAGAACTGGGGTGTAAACCAGAGGTGTGGGGGGTGAGAGGACTCACCAGAGAGAGTGGGGAGCAAAACAGGCAGATCTACTGACATACACTGCTGAGGGGAGCAGTGGGCAACATAGGAGGGGTCTGCTGTGCCATATGGGTAGCTCCCTGGCAGGGACTTGAACTCATCCTGCAGTGGCTGGCGATAGCTTGATAGCACTGTTTTTAACCCTGTCCCACAAGGGAGGCCCTCTTCTATTCTGTTCTTTCCAGTTTTTCATTTTGAATATTGAACTTGATCTGTTGCTATTAAATAGACAAAATGTGGTATTTTTTAATGCCCTATAAGTAGAAATGAGGATAGATGTGACATATCTAATATTTTCCTTTCTAGTTTTCAATGGACAACCTGATAGAATGATATGATACTTTATCTCTTTATTGCCAGATACTCATTAATATATTTTACTTTGAAACCACTTGAGATTTTGTATAAATTTCTTACTCCAATTGTGAAAATCTTTCAATCTTGCATAAATCTAAAGCAAATCTATTGTTGCATTGACAACACTGCACTGACAAATGGGAGTTGTGGAGCAAGCTGTAAGATGTGGGATGCTGCTTAAAGAGCAAGATCCTGGCCTTTTTATTGATAGAATAATCATACAGCATTGGTTGTAAGGGGAAGGAGGACAAAAAGAAAAGAGAGGTGTGAAACTAAAAAATGTGCTCTATCATCTATAGTTTTAGGGGTTGTGAGTCTGCCTTCAAGGCACTTCTCATCTGCTTGATGACTTGGGATTGTAATTGATACCAAGCCCTAGATCCCCAGCAACGGTTTCAATCTTATCAACAAGGCATTCCACTGATCATCTTCTGGGGACCCTTGTTATACAACAGTCAACAGTCCTCTGGGTGTTCCGAGTCATACCTCATGATGCATACACTTCTCAGGGTGATCAAGCTTTCTGCTCTTGATTGATTTGAAAGGCACCTTACAAGGTTGGTCTCCTATAAATGATTGACCGGGCAGTTCTGACCTTGCTTAGTACATACAGAACCACAGGTAACAAAAAATTGTGGGTGAATAGGCCACTTAGAATTAGCAGACCCACAATTTATTATGCCAGATGAGGTCAGAATTATGGTGAGAAGGCTATGGAAAAAACAAACCTGAAATATCAGTAATTGCAAACACATATCAATATGGTTCCTAGCATAATGCAACTATGCTAGCATTTGCTGCAGAATATATAGCTTATTTTATAGAATTCTGTTTTCCGTTTGACTTATATTTTTAAAATTTTGACTTACATTGCTCCTGATATTCATTCTGAAGTCACTTTAAAAGTATTTGTGAGTAATGTATAAAGAATCTGTACATTTTACTTAAACTTTATCCTACTGAATTGGTATTTATATGAATATATTTATGTATGATATGTAACCTAGAGTGGATCACAGAGTCCAGTCAGGAAAGCAAAAGCAGTGCTAGTTATTTCATACTCGGGATTTGGAAAAGGAAACAATTTATAAACGCACTGGAAGAGTTGGAAGGGGAATAGGGAGAAGATGAGATAATCCAGGCACTACTAGGTCCAAAGGGGAGGGGAAGGTATGAAGTGAGCACAGGCATGAACTCAAGGCAACCCTGCTCATTTGCAGACCATGGAGGAGGAGGCTTTGTGGCTTAAACTGAGTTAGATAAATTATCATTCTAGAGTAGTCCATACTTGTTCTTAGCAATATATGAGCTGGTAGATGGTTCAAAATGAAAGAGATATGACTGCCATTCATTTGTATATGCCTAGATTTGCTTTGAAAGAACAAAGTTCTACCAAGTGCAACAGAAAATGATGTGATCCCATTCCTTACCCCCTTGGTTTTTTGGGAGCAGATATATAGTATGTTACCCCTGGAGACAGAGCCTCTGAATTTTCTGAAAGATCTTATGTAATAAAAGTGTCCTGATTACATTTGGTCAGCCATCATGTGTATGTTAGAAGTTAAGGTATGTAGTACTGCTTAATTTGACTTTTAGGTTGAACAAGGGCTATTTTGCCTTGTAGGGAAATTGATCTTCACAGGCAAATGCCCCTTTTGTAACAAATTACAATGAACTTTCTAAAATGGTATTGGCTATTTGAAACATACTAACATACAGATGAATCTAAACAGAAACTAGTTTATTAGGCTTGATGAAAAGCAAAAAAAATTGCTTTGATGGAGTCTATCTTAATTCTTAGTCTTTAGGGAAGGCCCAAATGTTTATGAAAGTGATGTCATGGAAATAGTTGTGAGATTTTATTTGAATTGGATTTAGTAACAAATTTAGGGTGTAATAATTCACAACTTCAATTGAACTTTACATTCATCAATATCTGCATGTACTTAATGACATTTTTCATTTACAAGAGCCTTGTAACAGTCATTAGGACTGTCTTCTTTCTTGCATGCATATACACACATGCACACACTCACACACATTTTCTTTCTTTCAATAAGGTGTAGAGTTGATGGACTTATTCTCTGATTTTTTTGTCAGTGCTCTTACTGCACTTGCCAATTTAACTGCCGAGGGTTAGCAGGCTGACAAGTTCATCATAATCAGCATCTATTCCATTTCCATTTTATACTCAAGGTCTATTGTTGCCAATTCATTCAAGAAGGTGTTTTTATTTAAGTGGTGCTTAAGTGCTGGCTTCTGTGCACTGTGAATGCAGTCCTTGTAGAGAATGATTCTGTGGAATGGTTTATTCTATCTGATTCTAAGCTACGGTGATGCTCTTGTCTATTGCAAATTCATCTGAGAATTTTCTTTCCTCTAATGAAACAAGTGTTTATCTGGATTGTATTATCTTCTAGCACTTTTTGAGCCTCTATGTGGGATTGAGGGGCGGACTTTAACAATGCCTATGTCATCACGAGTTGCAAATTTATTTTGAACTTGACAGTTACAATATAAAATAGGGAATCTAGAGCTAACAAATAGTTAAATTTAAAAATGTGTCATAAGTAGTTAATTTTCCAGGAAATGAAATTATTGATAGTTTTATATATCTCTAAATATTGTATTTCTTCTCAGCTGCTCATGTGTCTAGCAACCATGTTTCACAGCTGTGTATATTGAATATTGTTTTTTTTTTCTTTACCTCAGGATATATAGGAAATACATTTCTGAGTTAAATGCCTACAACAGCATTTTTCTCACTGGAAACTCTTCTTAAATATATTGCCAGAATTATCAATAGTCATCAGTGTTACTGAATACATTTTTAGATCCCTCTGATCATAAAATAATTCCATATTGCTATGAATCTGAAGATCTCTTTTCTACATTCTTCACATGCTACTGATGTTTGTACTTAATACAAGAAGATAGCCTTTGAGTGTTTATTTCTTGATATCATAGTGATTTCTCTTATAAGTTGCTGAGGACATCTCTATTATGCTTTATATCCTTCAGGGATTCTGCATAGTACAAAATCCAAAACTCTTTGTCCTCTTGATTACAATATTAAATTGGTGTCCGGGAACACAAAAATTGTGTTATTGGCTTTGTTTTCTTCAACACTCAGAGGGTTTTTACTGTTACAAACAAAATAATGTGGTGTTGGAAAATTAGAAGCCTAAAGAAATGTAATCCTTCATTTTATTGCTTTAATAAGAACCTACCTCTGAAATATCTCATATGTCCTCTTGCTTACTTTTCCATTTTTGACATGATTTTCTGTATGGGTATCTGCAACCATGTTTCCACATCCATTAATCTATCCTTTATCTTGTTTATTTGATGTTCTCCTTGAAAGGCAGAAATGTCTATGTCACTTCCCTTATCAGAAACCTCAGTAGCTTCTCTGTGCTTACAACATAGAAACTATCCTTCTCAGCATTATATTCACCTTCTTCAGTATCAAGCAATCACTATTATAATCTACTGTCCACCACAATATACTGAACTTTTATATTGCATAATTTTCTGTTTTCTGACCTTGTCATAACCTATTCTAGCTCCATGCCTTGACTGGAATGGCCATCCTCCAAATTGTGACCTGTTTTAAGACTTAATAACTCAGTCTAGTTATATTCTTGGAGAAAATGTCCCCCCCATGTATTCAAAATTTAATTGCTTTATATTCACATTAAAGAGTTAATCATAATCTGACTCATATAGTTGGTATATGTGAGTGCTATTGTCTTCTAATTAATAGTGGAATTCTTTTTTTTTTTTTTTAAGATCGTTTTATCTATACAAGAACCTGGGTACAGGCCAGATGTGTGGGAGGGTTGAGAGGATTCACCAGAGACAGAGCGGGGAACAGCACAGGCAGACTGATGAAATACACTGCTGAGGGGAGCAGCGGGCGTGACAGGAGAGGTCTGTCACACCATGTGGGACCCTCACTGGCTGGCCAGAATCAAACCGGTGCTGTAGAGGCTGCAGGCAGCTTCACAGCATGGCACTCAACCGGTTGAGCCACCAAAGGAGGCCCAATAGTGGAATTCTTCATACCTGAATGTTGTATCCCTCAAGAACCTGGCAAGGGCTTGTATTCAGTGCCTTGTATTTGACATTACCCTGGAATTTCTTCAGGTTATTTTTTTCTAATTTTATGTTATTTTACTCCTGTCCAAATCACATACTTTTAATACCACATTATGTTTTAAGGTAGTGCCATCATAATTTAAGGTATTTTTTGTCTCTACTGCCATAAGGAATTGGGTACCCCTTGCCACTACTCATTTTTAAGTTTTTATGGGTTAGAAAAGGGATAGATTTTCAGACTAGTGTCTTTATACCTGTTGGTGTAATCTGAGGATTAGTACTACCAAGGTATAGTAAATATAAAAGAGTACTGAGGCAATAGGACACCTGTAGTGGCAGGAAGGCATAGACGGGATCTCTATGATTGGGCAGACGGGTGAAGGAGAGTCCTGGAGCCCTCAGTGGCTTTTTCAGGGTTTTATTACACATTTACCCGGTACACAGCAGGCACGGGTTCTGGGGTGTCAGGAGGCTGGCAGACCTCCTAACCCCCAGCAAGTCTTCACTCTTTCTGGGCTCTCTGGTGTTCTCTCGTGGCCTCTGCTTCTCTGCTGGTTCTCTTCCATCTCTTGCTTGTTCTCCTTCTCTCTACTGGTGTCCCTGTCATGCTGCCCTTATTAGACCTATCTCAGCTCAGGTGAACCCACCTACGTATGTCCACACCCCAGCCCAGGTGCCTGCCATCAGGCATGCTTTCAGGACCACAGGGATCCATCATCAATCCTAGTAGTGGGAGGGCAGAAAAACCTGACAATTATTTACCCTACAACACCAAATGAGCATCTCCAGTAGATTCGAAAATTCTCAATTCCTACTGTGCTATTGGTATAAGAGGATCCATTCAAATCCTTGTTTCTGTGCCAGCTTTCAGTCTTGGTATCTCTTGTAGTTTTGGGTTCATTTCCACTCTGAGCTATTTTTTAATCACTAGACACAGTGTTGGGTACAAGTTTTAGTTGATACTGATTCACAGGCCAGGAGTTGTTCTCTTTTCTTTTCCAATAAAGAACATCATCCCGAACCATTTGCTTCTTTTATTGGTAGGTGATTGAGCACTAGTTTGCTTGTGTTTATTTTGGTTTTAGCTCTGGGGTGGGTGGCATGTGTTTTGGGTGTCTAAGCTGCACGGTGACCTTTTCTGTAAGGAAACCCAGGTGAGAGCCTCAGGCTCAAACCAGTAGGCCCTGCCGTGTGCCCCCAACCCTGCAGCTCTCCAACAGTGCATCCTCCATCCCTGTGCCTACTCTGTACCCCCTTATCCAGTGCAGTGCCAGGTCTCTGGAACCCTGGTGTTGGTGAGTGCCTGAGTCAATAGTTGTAGGGGGTGCTGCACAGCAGACCCTTAGTGTGTTGTACTGCCCCATTATCACTCTAAACAAAGTTCGCTTAAAGATTTTCCTGCTGCTTTCTACTGGGCATGTGTTCTTAATGTTTGCTGTGGTCCTCCTTTTCCTTCAGGTTTTTTTTATTTTGTTTTATACCAATTGTGAGTATCTGTGGGAGGAAAGATGGCATCTTCACTCTGCTGTCATTTTGCTGGACTACTGTAGGGGCAAGAAGGGGCACAGGGCAGGTTTTCTGATCCAGCAGACTGGGTGTAGGGTAAGGAAAAATGTCAGGCTTTTCTGCCCTCCTGCCATCAGGATAGATGATGGATCCTTGCGGTCCTGAATGCATGCCTGATGGCGGGCACCTGGAGTAGGGTGTGGGCAGAGGTAGATGGGATTCACCTGGACTGAGACTGGGCTTTTAAGGGCAGCATCATGGGGATGCCAATAGAAGCCGATGAAAAAGCCGAGAAGCAGCAGAATGAACAGAAGAGCAGAGAAGCAGAGAGAACGCCAGAGAGCCCAGATAGAGCGAGGATTTTCTGGGGGCTGGGAGGACTGCCAGTCTCCTGACCCCCAGCACCCCTGCCTGCCATATGCCTGGTAATCCCAATAAAAACTTGCAAAACCACTGAGGACTCCGATTCCTCCTTTACCCGGTCTGCTGGATCCTAGAAAACTGCTCAGTGCCTATTCCTGACCCTACACTGGGTAAAGGAGGAATCAGAGTCCTCAGTGTTTTTTGCAGGTCTTTTATTTAGATTTACCAGGCATATGGCAGGCAGGGGTGTGGGGGGCCGGGAGGCTGGCAGTCCTCCCAGCCCCCAGCAAATCCTCGCTCTATCTGGGCTCTCTGGCATTCTCTCTGCTTCTCTTCTTCTCTCGGCTTCTGTTTGTTCTTGGCTTCTGCTGGCGTCCCTGCGAGGCCGCCCTTATAAACTCAGTCTCTCAGCCCAGGTGTACCCACTTCAGGTACCACCAGGCATGCATTCAGGACCACTGGGTTCCCTCATCTATCCTAATGGCGGGAGAGCTGAAAAGCCTGATACTTTTACCTACTGTAGAGGGCAGGAAGACCACAGTGCAGGTTTTCTATGATCCAGCAGACCAGGTAAAGGAGGAGTCAGAGTCCTCAGTGGTTTTTGCAGGTCTTTTATTGGGATTTACCCGGTACATGGCAGGCAGGTGTGCTGGGGGCCGGGAGGCTGGCAGGCCTTCCAGCCCCCAGCAAGTCTTCACTCTTTCTGGGTTCTCCAGCCTTCTCTGCTTCTTTCTTGGCTTCTGCTGGCATCCCTATGACACCGCCCTTAAAAGCCCCAGTCTCAGCCCAGGTGAATCCCATCTACCTTTGCCCACACCCTACTCCAGGTGCCCGCCATCAGGCATGCATTCAGGACCACAAGAATCCACCATCTATCCTGATGGTGGGAGGGCAGAAAAGCCTGACATTTTTTCCTTAACCTACACCTACCCTACAACTACCAAATCCCTTATTTTATTAAAATAGTTTGACTCATGGAACATCCATAATATCATCTTCCCTGTGTTTTGATAACATTGTTTCTTGAGACGCAAAGATTTTTTGCATACTTCATTTTAGTTATCATCAGTGTAACTAATGAAGTGATTTATTTTAAAAGATTACAAGCTTTTTGAAAAGTGTTTTTCATCTTTGTATTTCAGTGACTATTTTGTGCAAAAATCATCAGATGGAGATATTACATAAGATAAATTAATATATTTATATACACATGTGTATGTACACACATGTATACATGTGGATAAGTATATATGTTTGTGCTTATGTACTCAATGGCAAAGCACAATGTTTCAGCTCAGTCTCCTAATGAGTTGAGTGATTTCCTTGACCTTGAAAACCACTTTTTCTTGAAGCATCATGATTTTGTGGAAGGGATGTGAATTTCCCTTCTGAATAGAACTATCTCCAATCTCAGCTTAACACATTAATCTATAATTTACTATTTAAATAAATAAATTATATTATTTATAAATATTTTGCAATGCTTTTCTTAACATTATGTCATGAACATTTATCCTTGCTAGTGTCTATAGAGCCAGCTCTTCCTTGTTTACAACTGCAGAACGTTCAATAGAATGAATGTAATGGACTTATTTGAAGATTTTTTTTCTTAAGAGGAAACCACTGTAACTCACTGGTGAACAGCCTTAGTTAGATTCATATTTAAAACCTTTAAATCTTGCTACACTACTTACCAGTTATGTGATGCCTTCACTAGGTTCTAACATGTTAGGACATAGTATTTAGAAAACAGCTAATTACTAATGCTGGAGAAGATGCTTAGCAAAAGACTTTTATAATGAAGGAATACCACCAGCAGGTGGCAGCAGCTTTGAGTAGAAGTTGCGAACACACAAAAAAAATGATGCTTTGTTAATTATATATGCTTCAGAAAGTAAAAATGAATGATTTGAACAAATATTATTACATTCATGAAGTGCACTTATTAGTAGAATTGTGCATATTGTTATACATTGGTATAGTATTATGCAAAGATGAAAACATATGTGTTGTACATAATGAAAATAAGCTTGGGTATTTGTAATGGTTAAGATTTATTAGGCTTTCAGGCAGATATTCTGAAATAGTTTATGGCTTTATTCTAATATGAAATGCATTTAATTCAATTGTTTCCTCTCTTTATGTTAATAAGAAAGTAAAAGGTGACAAAGTTTGATAACCAAGGCAATAATAATTTAAATTGGAAAAGTTCAATAGCTTTCAAAGAATTGTTGCAACATTGATAGTTAATAAAGAGTAAAAGGAACCTGGACCCTGATGTCTAATTTTCTGGGTATATAGTCTTGCTCTGTCAATTATTAGGTATGAGACTTGACTAAATGCATGGTTATCCATTTGCAATATGATAATAATAATAATATCTTCATTGTATTGTAAGGATTAAATGAGGTTATTCTAAAATAAATGGTTAACAGTTCTAGGGACAATTTAATAAATGCTCAATAAAACTTAACAATTATCTATTCTAACATAATCTTAAAAGGTATTTCAGTTTTTTTAAAGATTTTATTTATTTGTGCATACAAGCACTGGGGTACAGGCTAGAGGTATGGGGGATGAGAGGATTCATCAGAGACAGAGGGGGGAAGAGAACAGGCAGATTGACTGAAATACACGGCTGAGGGGAGCAGCAGGCAAGTCAGGAGAGGTCTGCTACACCATGTGGGTACCTCTCTGTCCGGGGATCGAACTCGTGCTGCAGTAGCTGCAGATAGTTTCACCAGGGAGGACCCCTTAAACTGTATTTTGAATTTCTTTCTATTACATATTTGTCCATGTATCTCATTAAAATCTGTTGGGCTTGAGTTAATCTATTTGTTCCTGGATTTTATGCTTTTAAAATATCAGAGGTGATTAAAAACTATGCTTGTGGTAAATAGCCAGGTAATTTTTTTTTACATCAGAAGTGAATGTTGAAGTACAGTATGCTATTACCAGCAAGAACACAAAGTCCCACTATTACCATCACCCTTGTTTCATCAAATAGATTTGATGTATGTCTGAAAAAGTAGTGATTTTTCTAATAAGTGAAAACTGTTAGGTTTGTATTATCCATTTTAAAAACTTCTTAATTCAATTGTGTTTTCCTTTGCTTTGTCCTTCACACTTGAAACTAATATATATTAAATTCTACCTTGCTTTTTTAAAAAGGAAAATAATGAACTGTGTCATCTTGGTCTTTTATAGTTATTTGGCCTGTCTAAAATATGCTTAATTCTCATTTTTTTTAGCTAGTTTTACAGTTGAGAGTAATTTATATTTTCCCTTATAAACATCCTAATACAATAGCATAATAGAACACAATTTTAAGATAAATATAAATATTTAATTTACCAGCTGTGTAATTTAATGTAGCTTTTAATTATGACTGTAGACATGCATTTTTTTTCTACCATAGCCTGGGAGGACATAGAACCATATAAACATTTGTGACATTCAAAAATGTTAAATGCTTATTGGGAATAATTCACACTTCTCTGTAAAGGTTTCACATTTCAAGACTAAATTCATTTCTATATAAATAAGTAATTTATATAAAATAAGAACTCAGTCTAGAAAGAGATTTATGTAACAAGTTTTCTTCTGAAGTATTACATCACCACTCATTAAAAGGTACTTGTACTAAATTAGTGTTGTTTTTAAAAAACTGAATTGTTGACATGGCATTTGAGGGAACCAAGCAGTAATATTATCTAAGATTATGATATAATTTATTACATTTTTAAATGTATCCCCAAATCTGTCTATCAGTGACTTGTAAAACTATTATAAAACAGTGGGGTTGTGGAAATAACACTCCAGAGAGATTGGAGAACTGTGAAACTATCTTAATTTTATCACTCAAAGGCCACGTGACTTTCACAAATTATTTTAACTTTTGATCTTTGTTCCCTCCTATATATGTAAAATAGAAGTATTAGAAGGACATAAGCTCATATACTCATATAAAGATTTTTTGAGATTTTATGAAGTTTTGAAATTCCAAACACGATCTAGTTCACAGACTTTATAAATTTATGTTAGTGATTTTTAATCTTTACAGAATGCTTCAACTCATTAAATGTTTCCTTCCTGCGTATCCTTTGCCAAATGTGCCACTGACATCCCTGTGCATCCCACATACATCCATGTTTTCTTCTAATTCCTGGTATATAGAAATAATCCCAGTCAGGATTTCTAAAACAATAGACTTTTGTGTCAATTTTATGGTTTTAATATAAGCCAAACATTCAAACTTCTGAGTCCTATCTATATAAACAAAAGAAAATAATGCTTTATCCAGTAAGATTATAGAAGGCATGTAAATTTGTAAACTTTCATCACTACTCTATGATTTCTTACTGTCACTCCTAAATAAGATCCAGAAAAAGCAAATGCTTTTCCTGACCTATTAATGGGTCTTTGAGCCAGAGAAATAGTGGCAATTGTCCACTAGTATTCTAGTTTTTTGTGGACAAAAAATACTTTACCTTCTTCTATGGCACACTGTTTAATATAGTATCACAAAGTAAGGATTTGTGAATTAGAAAAGGGGGTAATACATTTACAAGAAGAGAGAAACTGAGATATGTAGAAGTTATGATTTTCTCTAAATGGACCAGAAAGTTATTTAATTGCTAGCCAGGAAGTAAATTCTGAAAACCACTCTTACCTTCTTATTTGCTCATCTAGCAGGAGATACAATGTGTACTCCACACTAGGTGATCACACCTGCATTTACAATAAAACTCATTCTTGGTGTTTTCCAGGGGCTTTAGAAAGAAAACAATACAACAAGGAAGTAGCACACCTGTGTGCTTTTGGCTAGGACCACAATGTATATGTTACTGGCCAAATGTTTTCAATAAGAGACTTTGAAACTAATTTTATATTAAAAAAAACAAAAAAGTACCATTTAATTTTGCATGTATTCAAATGTACCTCTGCTACATGACTGCTGTGCTATTTTCATTAAAAGAAAAGATACAACAAAATAATATTGTTTAGGTTCGTTCTACCTTCCTGAAACACATGTAGTAATTCAGATTTGCATTCTTTAACAAAAGGAAAGCATTGGGTAGCTTTTCTTGTTTAAAGTAAAAATATGAAAATTAAGCAATAAATCATGGCAGGCCAATGTTTCTGGGTGATTATAGTGCACCTCCGGGGGTATTTCAAAGCACAAGTCCAAGTGGCTTTATCCTCTTCAGGGACATATAATAATCCCTCAGAAAATAACTGCCTGGAGTGTTGTACTAATATTATAAAATATAATTTATAAACATAAAAGAAATCATGCAGATCTGTGCTTTTAGTAGGCAATATACACATGGCAAAACATTAACAGAGGATAAAAACACAAGTGCTAAAAAGCTGTTATGTTCATATCCTAGTTAGATGTCTTATGCTGCTGATGACTCAAAAATTTTGTATATTTCTTAAGTTAGTTAAATGATTTAATCTAAACAATTGATCATGAGATGACTCCCTGTGTTAATGAGGCTAAAACTTAAGGTGTACAAATTTACCTGAAATCACAATAGTATGAAAGCTGATGATTAATATTTCATCCTTTTAGAAATGGCATCATTTATGGAAATACGTGGTATCAAAATGAAATTCTAACCTGTAAAAGCCTTCTTTTTGACAGTACTTTAAAAAACTTCCATTATCGCAGGGTAATAGCTTGACTGTAATGTCTGCTGTTAAAGGAGCAAGTGTCTGTACAAATATTAATCTTACACTGTTACTACTAAATATTCAACTGATTTGAATATTAAAATAGCCCAAAGGCTCTTCAATAAAATATGTGATTACTGTAATAGTGCAATTCCTTTTATCATGCCAGACTTATTTCATCCATATATTAACAGATATCATAGTTGCTTAAGTAAATACATTAATTTATAATAGTAGCAAAGCCTGAAGTTTAATTTTGTGCCTTTTGAAATGCTCTCTCCATTGAGATTTTGGTGGTAGATATGGTGTGATAACCTACATTGTGGAGGTGTGAACCTATACCCCTAAAACATACCCAGGCTTGTAAATTAATGTTATTGGCAATTAATATAATTAATAATAAATTTTAAAATTCTGTTTCCGTTATATTTGGGCTTGTCTAGTATATTGCAATTAAATATTGATTCTGTGAGTAACAGTTTAACAGTTGAACTTTTTACTTCTAAAAACTAATATAATTTTAACATTTAAAATGATAAATAAAAGTAATTAAAACTTAAATAAGAACTTATGCATGTCAGACTCCGTTCTTACTAGTTTGAGATATTGAATTCTTTAATCCTTGTACAAACTATTATTAATGAAGGTTCTATCAGTACTGTCATCTTATAAATGAGTTAATTGAGTCTGAGTGTATTTAAGTAAACTATCAAAGCCAAACAGGAAATTTTCAAAGTGAAGATTCTACTCAATGTGGTCATATACCATAGTCTGTTCTCTTATTTGCTAAACTTTATTTAATGAAAGTGAATATTAAACAAGATTTAAAAAAATATACAAATTTGAAATATTA
Source organism: Talpa europaea (assembly GCF_964194135.1). Lineage (NCBI taxonomy): Eukaryota > Metazoa > Chordata > Mammalia > Eulipotyphla > Talpidae > Talpa > Talpa europaea. The sequence continues at coordinate 52,326,944 of NC_140076.1, forward strand.
CTATGTAAATAATACATTTTAAAAAACATTTAATTTGTGTTAAATGGTCTCTCCATTTTGAATGAGAATAAACTGACTGATGCTGGAGAATGTCAGCTATGAACTTGAGTCCTGGTGTTCTATTTTAGATGTGTAACTTAGAGTTTAGAAGTGACTCATTAATGCTTACTAGAGTTCAGACTTGCTAAAGGGTTTGCCTGCAGTCCTTTTCTTTAGCCCTCTCTCTGCTATTGCAAATTAGAGACACCATGAACGAGGACAAATGAAGTATAATTTCAAAGCTGGCAAATGTCCTTGCAGCTTCCTAGTCCCTTCTTTACCCGGTATTTAAATTTTGCTTGCTTCCTGCTCCCTCTTTTTCCCACTAGTCTTTCCCATTTTATATCTCAGTCATATGGTATTCTTAGAATGTCTTTCCCAAAGTTAGCCCATACCAAAAAAATAGTATACAGGGATTTTAGAGTTATCATACCAGATCTCCTAAAATGTTTGAGTTATATAAACATATATGAAAAAATGTGGTTTTCCGTATGCAGTCTACTTCTTGTTAATAAAGTTGCACAATTGCTTTGAGGTCAGACAACCTTGAATTTATTTTCCAACTCTCTTACTTTTTAATTCTGTGTATTTGGTTGTTACCTACTCAATTTAAGCTATTTTCCTATATGTAAAACTGGAGAAAATAATATTTACCTCACTGGGATATGGAAATTACTGTTTTCTAAAGTGCATGTAAAATGCTTAATACATTGTAGATACTCCACAAACGATGTTCATTTTCCTCTTCATGAATATTCCCAGTGGCAGAGAATCTAGGACATGATGAGGCAGTTCATTCTCTAGGATTCCTATGTATCAGGCCCATCCCTCCCCTCTTCAAAACATGACTCTCCCTTCCTGATTCACTTCTGGATCCTATAGGATCTCTGACTTGTACCACCTCGTGTAGATTTCATACTTCTCTGCTCCTGTGTTCTCACCTAAAAATGAAAGGATTTCATATGAATTTCTTTTAATATTTTATTTTATATAATTCTTATATAATTTTTCATTTTTGCACAATGTATACATTTTCATTGTGGTTATATTCCCCATACAATTGCACCCCCCCTTATTTTGACCCTAATCCTTCCTCTCCCCGCTGTTCCCCCCCATAGTGTGTCTCTGGTTTATAGTTGTTTGTTGATTTTGATATTTTCTTTCTTATAGTTATTCTTTTTCCTGGTCCCTTATTTAAGTTTTCTAAATTCCTGCTATGAGTGAGACCATCTGGTATTTTTCTTTTTCTTTCTGACTTATTTCGCTGAGCATGATCCCTTCCAGCTCCATCCATGTTGCTGCAAATTGCATGTGTTTATCTTTTTTGAATGCTGAGTAATATTCCATGGCCTATATGTACCACATCTTCTTGATCCAGTCATCTATTTTTGGGCATTTGGGTTGTTTCCAAAGCTTAGCTATTGTAAACAGTGCTGCTTTAAATATAGGGCTGCAGGTGCCCTTTGGAATGGATGTTTCTGTGTCCTTTGGGTAAATACCTAGGAGTGGAATTGTTGGATCATATGGAAGCTCTATTTTTAGTAGATGAGATACTTTTCATCCCCTTTCCATGGGTAAAATTTGACAATACTTTGTTATGCTCTCAGGTTTAAGTTTTTCCCATTTTGTGCCTCCCCTGGTGGCTTAGGCGGTTGAGCGCCATCCTGTGAAGCTGTCTGCAGCCTCTGCAGCGCTGATTCCATCCCAGCCGGCCAGGGAGGGTCTCACATGGTGCGCCAGACCTCTCCTGTCTTGCCTGCTGCTTCCCTCAGCAGTGTATTTTGTCAGTCTGCCTGTTCTGGTCCCAGCTCTATCTTTGGTGAATCCTCTCACCCTCCCGCGCATCTGACCTGTATCCTGGTTCTTGTATAAATAAACAAATAAATCTTAGAAAAAAAGTTTTTCCCATTTTGTTACTTGTTAACAGTGAAGCTAGTGACAATGTGAATATATGAATATATTTTCCATCAGCCTAACTCATCATTTGGAACGTTGATATTTAGAAGGTGATTCTGATCATGATGTTAAAGGCAGGAAATAGATTTCATTTTCAGACAAAATTGTATTGCTAAATTTCAATATCCAGTACAATTTTAAGTAGAGTGACTCCTGAATAAGGTAAGGTTGAATACAGAGGAGACCTAGCTGCTTGACCTCTTTATCTTCATGTCCCAACGTTTATCCTGCCTTCCACTTGCCTTTTACGGATGACTCGACATAACTACAGAGAGGCATTGAATTTCGTGAAACATAATGTTAAAATCACTGCTTTAAGCTGAGTGGGGGTTCTTATGATGTTGTCTTTCCGTCATTGTAGCAAGTTGATAGAAGCTACATGTTCTACTGAGGCTTAAACCCAGGAAATTTACAATTTACAAGCAGTCTGATGCTGCTGTTTTTTCCTTCTCTTTCCTCTCAAAGGACTTGTTACCCTGGCGGTTAGTTGAAATGCTTTCTTTCGAGGGTGGTCTTACTCTAGTTCCTTCATGTGAGAAAAAAAGAAATTATAGCAAGCAGAAAAAAATTTAAAACTCGACTTGAAGATTCTGCACTGCACAGAACATAAGAGTATACATAAAGAATCTTTTCCTTCATTGTCTTTTTTTTTCTTCTTCTTCTTCTTCTTCCTATGTCTAATTTCAATGTCTTCTTTCCTGGGAAAGTGTGTGTAATTTTCAGTCAAAAATTTGGTGTGACTCTTATAAACATTAATATATCGCTTGTTATCCTTTCCAAACTGGAAATTTCGATGATTGTTTGCTTTAGTTAAGGAGTCTGTGTGGTTTCAATTATATGTGGTGTACTTTTTTTTTTTTTAATTTTCTGTTTGAACAGAAATTCTTTTTAGTGTTTATCGACACGATTAAGAAGAGTTCTTGGGCCTCCCCGGTGGCGCAGCAAGTTGAGCGCAGTGCTATGAAGCTGTCCACAGCCTCTGTAGCGCCGGTTCAATACCCTGCCGGCCAGGGAGATTCCTACATGGCACGGCAGACCTCTCCTGTCTCACCTGCTGCTCCCCTCAGCAGTGTATTTCAGTCCTTCTGCTTGTTCTGCGCCCTGTTGTGTTTCGGGTGAATTCTCTCACCTTCCTGCGCCTCTGGACTGTACCCCAATGCATGAATAAATAAATAAATCTTAAAAAAAAGTTCTTGTTGCTTTATAATATGTACATAGTTTATGGTACTACTCTTATGCCCCCTGAGAAACAGTAAACACATATGATATATTAATATGATTTTTAAATGATAAAATCTAATTTTCTTCAAATGAGTCTTATAATCCAAGTATTGATGTATGACAGTCTATGTTAAATATGGCTCTCATAAGCTACTGTGTATATTTTTAAACCTTAAACAGATGATAGAATCTTACTTGTATCCCTGGTAGTGATCTTACAAGGAAGAACTTCACTATCAGATTCTCACGTGTGCAAAGTGAACACTAGAGAATGCTGACGTGACTAGCTAGCTTTATATTTTTTACTACCTGTTTGCAAAGCTGAAAGTATTTGTCTCATTCCACGGCTCCTTTAAAACATTTCTCAACACAGGATTCTAAGAAATCAGTAACAAATTTTACAGCAGCTTCAATTTTTCAGTATGAAAGGAACATTTTATTCACATGATTTTATCCAAAAAAAATCAATTCCTACATTAGACAGGGCATAAAAATTGAAAAGTGTTACTATATATTGACTTTCTTATTTCTCTTTTAGTTATACTTATTATTATTGCCTTAATTAGTTCATGCACAAGCATAATTTTCTTTGTTATTGAGGCTCTCTTGAAATATGCTTTCATCTAGAATTGTTCCACACTATTCAAAGACTACTTTCTCTTCCATTCTGCTGCATAAAACTTTGAAGCAAGAGTTTAAAAATTGAAAACATTTTAACTTGGCACTTTGTTTTTTATTTAGAAGTTCCTATTTTTCAATGATATATGCTTACATTGTATAATAGACAACATTGCTTGTTCATAAACACATAAAAATAACTCTGTTATAGGCACAGGGTACTTGATAGACTGTTAATGATCCATTCTATGAGTGCCACAGACTTAATGATCCAGAGCTCCAGCTCCTATAGCCATTGCAGTTGCTAACTAGCCTTTTCCCTTTGTTTCCTTTTTTTACGTCTTGATCAATGTACAAAGCCATTTGAGTTGCCTCTGGTCCCTTTTCTTCCATCTCCAGACAAATATCTTTTCCATTTTGTAACATTCCCCCTTTACATTTGTTTATTTTCTCTATTTGAAAAATATGTTTGTGACTATGAGGATAAAATTTTGTTTATTCATCTAAATAGTAGATTGTTCTGATATGTTCTTTAACCAGCTATTTGACCCAATTTTCTTTGCCCTTGAATGTTTTATAGATATTGACCTATTTGATGTTCTCAAATGTTTATATTTTAATGATTTCACAATTCTTTTGCATTTTTAATTTTATTTCATTTTTATTAAACATTTTATTTTTTAAGACTTCATTCTTGGGGCCTTCCCTGTGGCGCAGCGGTTGAGCGCTGGGTTGCGAAGCTGCCGGAAACCTCTGCAGCACTGGTTCGATTCCCAGCTGCTCCCCAGCCACTGGAAGAGGGTCCCACATGGCGCGCAGACCTCTCCTGCCGCCCGTTGCTCCCCTCAGCAATGTACTTCGGTCCTTTTGCCTGCTCTGCTCCCTGCTCTGGCTCTGGTGAATTCTCTCACCCTCCTGTGCTTCTGACTGTACCCAGTGCTTGTATGTATAAATAAATAAATCTTTAAAAAAAAAAAACTTCATTCTTAAAGAGTTCATAGTTTAAAATGAGCAATGGACTTTGAATCACTGCAATTTTCAGAGTTCTATAGTAAAGAAATATGTAGGAATCCATAGGAATATAATGTTGAAAGTGATAAAACTTATCTGGAGAAAGTTATAATAATTGACAGACAGAAATATTTGAGCAGACACTTAAGTGTATGGTAGGCATATTTCCAATTTAAAAATGTAGGAGAAGACATAGGTAAAGGTGTCAGTCTTTACCTATAGTGACATGAAATGACTTACTGCTTTGATTTCAGTATAAGATGCTCAGAAAACTGCAATTTGTGATTGAAGTGAGTGGCTAGAGAGGAAGGTTGAGAATGAGGAGATGGAGTGTTCTTCGATCATTATCCTTTGGGCAGGGAGAAGCAATGATGTACCTTTCTTCAAACTCTTTCATCAGGTCTCCAGATCAAGGACTTCTATTTCCACATGGATTATATTGATACCTATGTGGAAATAGATATTTTGTTCAAAACCTTATGATAAATAATACTCATAGTTGAAAGCAATTCCAATGGTGTGAAAGACAGATTAGAACAAGGATGGCATGGGGTGAATTTAAAAGCTATTGAAATGGCCAAGTTAAGAGATGATAAATTGCTATGCTGTAGAAAGATGATAAATTGCTATGCTTCTATTATTGCTATGCTGTAGAATGAAGCAGAAACAGTTGGAGGAATACTGCATGTGTAGGCTGAGGAAGTCTATGAGATAACTGGTTTGACTAGATGAAGGGACTAGAGGGACCAGTTATTAGGATAGAAATTGCAAGAAAATGGTTGTGTTGGAGATAGAGCAGAAAGGGAAATGTCAAATGTGTTGGAAGGAGGGTTTTATAGTGTGAAATGTTGATGGAAATTCAGGTGGACATACCTAATATGATGCTTTTCACAGTTTAATCTGAATATAACTCAATAGAAATCCTCTCCACAGTTTCTGGTTCAGAAAGTCTGGCTTTGGACCTGAGACTTGCAGTTCTGAGAAGTCCTCAGGAGAAGGCCATGTTGCCTACTGTGGGCCATAGTTGACATCACAAGCATATAAAAATAGTTAAATGTAATGTTTATAATAAAGATTAGAGTCAGAGATGAAAATGCACAAGGTCTTAACATATTGATGACTCACCTTAACCATAAAAATTATTTCACATTAAAACCAAAATTTGAGAGTAATAAAAAACTGAATATTGTGCTTTTCTTGACAGATTTAAAATTATGTATTGAGATATTATGTTTATGTCATCAAACATTGCCTTTTGTTCCTTTAACCTATCAAATAGATAAGGCCATGTTTGCAGTTTATGTAAGAAGAAACATCTATTTTTCATGGAATCTCATGCACTAATAAATCCATAATGTAGCCCCAGTAAAGGTGAATCCTTTTTAAAATATAAAAAAATCTCATTTTTGTAAAATCAGAAGAAATGTTTCTTGAAATATGACAAAACAAATTGGAAGTGACCCATCAGGCATCTGGGAAGGCCCTGCCCTGTGGGCTTCACTTTTCCTGCAGTCTTTCTCCCTGGTCTAGTTGTTGAAATAAACTTGAATAAAACTCTTAAGTTTGATATGGGTAGAAAAAAGAAAGTGAAAGACCCCTAACATTCAGATCAATAATAGTACTTGAAATGAGGAAGGGTGCATAAAATGAGAAGGTAAGTAAGGCTGATCACATTGGTAAATAAAGAGAAGCTAGATTAACACATGGTTTGGGGAGAAGAAATAGTCAGGAATTGCCAAGTTATTGCAACCAGTAGGAAATAGGTCTTTGGGGAGGAATAGATTAACAGTATTATAAGCCCTAGTCAATGAATTGAAGATGGGTTCCACACAGTATTCATTGTGCTTAGAATATTTGCATTTTGGTGGTTGGTGGCCATTTCCAGGCAATTTCAGAGGAAGAGGAAGGTCAGAAGAAACCAGATAATGGCTTGAAAATTGAATCGAGAGGTGAAGAATTAGAAGGAATAAAAGGAAATCATTTTCTCATTGGTTTGTTTAAGGAATTTCAATGTGAACAGTATAAAATAAATAGGTATAGTTCGTAAAATCTTTATTTAAAGCTATGTTTTAATTTCCATTTTTAACATTGCTAATGACTAGTTTTTAATTCCTTTTTGGTGTGAAAGATTCCAGGCTCTTAGGAAAAAAATACATTGTCAAGAGAGACAAGACAAAACTTTTAGTCTTACTCTGCCATTCATAATCCATTTAAAAGACCTGTAAAACAGCTGCTGAAATCAACCAGGGCAAATACTGTATCCTCATCTCTTCTTCATCTTTGAGCTTCAAATAGTGAATCAGTTGAAATGAAAAACAGTTCACAGGTGGAACAGGGATAATACTTTGTTTGATCCAATGAACCATCTGCTTTAATTATGTCTCTTCTGAAAAGTAGGACTCCCTTATCCAGAACTGCAGCTTAGCTTTTGGCAGAAAGCACAAAGCTAGGCAAAAATTACTCTGCCTCTCATCAGTGATGTATTTAATTGCTGACAAATGAAAATTAGAATCCAGTACTTGATTCCAGGTATATCATATAAATTAAAATTTATTCTTATATTTTATTTTAGCCATAAAACTTATTTTTCTTCTTTAGTTACTTATTCTTTCATTGCTATTGACTGCTTTGGGACTGGTTGTAAAGTCAGAGTTTGGATAGTATCTTGTTAACCTTTGATTCTCAGGCATTAGTTAAGTGCCTGGAAACATGGACAGTGTTCTTTAGATATTTCAATCAAAGGATCAATTTATTAGTTAGTAAGGTCTTTTGAATCCATGATTTAAGTTAGTAGTAAGCTAGTTTAAAAGTTTTTTTAGAGTAAGTTTGTGGGAAAAAGTTTTGTTGTAGAAACACCTATTCTCTAATACGGTAAGAAGTAACATTGTATAAGATAATATGGACCTCCCTGGTGGCGCAAGGGGTTAAGCACCGCACTATGAAGCAGTCTGCAGCCTCTGCAGCACGAGTTCGACCCCACATCATGAGGCACCTGTCTCACCCGCTGCTCCCCTCAGCAGTGTATTTCGGTCGGTCTGCCTGTCTCTGTCTCTGTCTCTGCCTGTCTCTGCCTCTGGTGGATCTTCTCATCCCCCCACATCTCTGGCCTGTACCCCGGCTCTTGTATGCATAAGTAAATAAATCTTTTTTAAAAAAGATAATTTTAGCTCACTATAAAGTTCAGTATCCATATACACCTTTTCCTTATTTTTATAGTGTTATAAAGCTTTAGGCTTTTTTGTGTGGGGTCAATGTGAAGATAATGCTATATGAGATGTAAAAACTTCACAGTGTTTTATGACATATTTTGGTGTCTAGACTTAAGTGTGTTTCTTAAAAGTTTAATAGACTTTTTAAAAATTTTTGTACCATAATTTATTTGTGGAAAAGTGAAATTGCATTGTTTCACTATAACTCCCAACTGGCAAATCATTTCAAGAGCTCTATGAATAGATGCATCTGTACAATCTGATTGGCTACCCTAAAGGCAGAACCAATTATATTATGCTAATGTGCATATTATGTTCAGAAATCTGAATTTGCCATTCTAATACATCAATGTATATTGTCTTTTTCAAAGAGGCAAGCTTAAAGCTGCCAAGTTTTGTATAAAGAGAGGTTTTAAAGATTAGCAATTGTCAGGTTTAGAGAGCTTGGAACATTCTTACATTTCACAATAATGATCAGATCTTTCCTTTGACAGTAAATACAGAGCTGAATATAGTGATAACCTTGATTAAGTATAGCATGGCTGTAGAAACATTCTGGAAAAGGCTTTTTGCATATTTATGTAACGTTCGTAACAACCTGAGGAAAATTATTTGGAAACTTGCTCATTAAAAGCTTGTTTGCATTGCCTAATAAAATGAACCAGTGGATACAGAATTTTCCTAGGACATGTAGTTTATGGTCTAAAAATGGTGTGATGGTTTTGTGACACTATTTACCAAAGATTTTTACTTATTTTATTTTATAGTCCATCAGTCAGTTTTACAGGAAGAATTTCCTTTAAATTGCGTAAAGTAACAAAAGTAAATGTTGTAACTTTTTTCAACTAAGAAAAAATATGAGAAGATAGATACTATATACTAACAGACTTCTCAATTTTTATTTTTGATGTAGAGAAAAATAAATGATTGTTGGTAAAAACTTTCATACATAGAATATTTCTAAAATAATTACTGGTATGATCTTCAATAATAAGTCATGTAGGCAGGTGGTTTTATATGAGAAATTACCTACATAAATTAAACATTTTACTATTTTATCATGGTGATTTTCTTTGGAAATATGATAGCTTATGTAGTGTTTTAAAGGTTATTCTTAATATGATGAAGATAAGGATATGCACCCTAGTTGTAAGTAACCCATTAAGTTCACTGTCTTTGTCTATGACTCTGTTTATGCTTTTGTTTAAGCAATACAGTGTATGAAAACATGGCATAATTTGACAGGAGAATACAATAAAATATAATGACATTTACTAGTCCCTAATACTCCTACTATATTATTTTGTTAGTTCATTAAACAGTTTTCTCTTTCACTTTAATGTTTATTGATCCCCAGTGAATATGAAAGCCTTTACATAGCTCAGCTCTTTAATTTGTTATTTCAGTAATTATTGTTCTTATGTTATTTGTTAAGATTTTTTTCATTAAATGTTTTAAACATGGAATATAATCTAGCAGAGAAGCATTATATTATCTTTAAAAACCCCTTGCTTTAATTTACAAGATATTTTCTAATCTCATTATGGGGGATTTAGCAGCATAACTCTCATTTACACAAAAACAGACCGAGTGGTCTCTCTATGTTGGGGGGAATTTGCTTCTGCTGTTTAAAGCACTAAGCCTTTTTAATATCCCCTGATAAATCAGCTTTTAGGATTCATCCAGCAAATAGGTGTGGAGAGAAACTGTAAACACTTAGCTAAGTGGTTATAGATACATAAGCAATTAAAATGAGGTAATTTTATGTGTGTAGAGCATTTGAACTTAATTTGAATCAGACAAGTTGTCATGAGGTCTGCTCAGGGCCCAATACTTGTACCACAATAGCAATATAAATGCAATGATCTTTTCATAAGCAAAAATAGGAGTTTAAGGTTGTGTCGATTTTCTTTTTCAAAAACTTCTGCCACAAAAATGGCAGTGATGATGACACTTGAAATTCACTGAATTGAGAAAATGAAATACAATTTAATGAAAGGAGTTGCACGTGAACAGATTTTATTCCTCAGGTCCTTTTATAACTTCAGGTTGTGTCATAGTACTAAATGTAATTATTTGCAGAAATAAAATAATACTTAATGAAGGCAGCAGACCATGAAGAGATTTTATTCTTACAGCTCTGCGTGTTTCATATTGTGAGCCTTTAGCATCTTTTAAAAATACATTAAAAAAAATAAAAATACATTAAAATTACAGGTTTTTTTAACATCATTTTCTCCTCATAGTTTTTCAAATTCAATGAATTTACTTTGTTTTTTTAAAACATTTTTTAAAAAAGATTTATTCTTATTTATGCATACAAGAACTGGGGTGTAGGCCAGAGGTATAGGTTGGAAGTAAGAGGATTCACCAGAAACAGTGGGAAGCAGAACAGGCAGATCTACTGAAATACACTGCTGAGGGGAGCAGTGGGCAAGACAGGAGAGGTTTGCTGCACCATGTGGGTTAGCTCCCTGGACGGGGATCGGATTCCTATTGCAGTGGCTGGTGATAGCTTCATGGTGCTGAGACTTAACCGCGAGGGCCACCAGGAAGGCCCCCTATATCTAACTTTCTAATGCACTTACACTTATTGGTGCTCATTTTTAAAATTTTATTCTTTACCTAACTTGTTAATTTAGAGGCTTAGTACATTAATGTTCACTCTTAGGTTAAAGTGTAATTATTTAAGTCTATAGAATTTTTCTCTATGTGATATGTATATATATTCCTCATGATTTGCTAGCAGTATTTACAGTTACTGATATTGTTTAGTTTTCTTTTTTAAAATATCCATTATGATTTTTCTTGGACCCTTTGGTTATTTAAAAGTACGTCATTAAATTTTCAAGCACATCAGTTTATTTAAAATTAAAATTTTCTGTCTTTGATTTCAAGTTTTATTTTAGCCTGAATATATTCATTATGAAATCTGTTGGAGCTTTTTAATATGTATTTAATTTTTGTAAATGTTTCATTGGTTCTTAGGAAAATGGTTCTTTCCAACTGTTGGGAGCATAGTTCATTTATGACCATTTTGTCTGTCTCATTAACTAAATTGTTCTCATCTTTTGTACACATTCATACTGTTTTCTTTAAGTCTTTGTGCACTGTAACAATTACCGGAAGAGTTGTATTAACACCTGCCACTATAATGATACATTTGGCAGCTTATTTTATTAACTGTCAATGCTTTGATTAAATATTTTGAAGTTGTCTTATAAGTTTATGTAAAATTAAGAATTGTGTATCTTTCTGATGAATTGAAACATCAATTTGTAGTGACTTTTATTCTTTTTTTTGGGGGGGACCCTCACTGGTGGCCAGGAATTGAATTGGCACTGCAGAGGCTGCAGGCAGCCTCACAACCCAGCACTCAACCTCTGAGCCACCAGGGGAGGCCCAGTGACTTTTATTATTTAAATTGTTTTTTTTTTTCTTGTTGGTTTGTTTTGCTATTTTTCTCTAATTTTCTTTAATATTAATATTACTATGAAAATGTTTTTGTTAGTTTAGAATTTATGTTCTATTTTCCCCTCCCTTAACTTTTAACCTCCAGTGTACTACGCAGGATTCTTTAAAAGTGACCTAGTCAACTTTTAATTTAGTCCCTCAGTCTCCTCATCTGAAAAACAGGCATTTAAATACCTGTTTTGCAGAATTAGTTCCTTTATTATAACTGGAGTATGTGAAATCCTGATTCATTAACAACCAAAGAATCAATGGTAATTAATATTAGTAATAAAAATTTATACTTAAAAAGTATTTGGAGGGGGCAGAGCAACATGGCGGCGAGGAGACGCTGCGAGTAAGATCTCCCATTAAAAAAAGTTAATAGGGAGGAAAAGCGGCAGGTCCCAGTGAGAACTGGGACACGGAAGATAAACGGACGACTCCAGCAAACTGCCCGAAGAAGAAAGTTGCCATAAAAGAGGACGTGGAGGGAGGGAAGCGCAGAACCCTGCTCCCCTCCCCCGCCCACAAAGTCGGCACTCTCCGACCAGCAGAGAGGAGGGAAACAACAAACCAAAACGGCCAACAAGAAAAACGGACACAGCAAGTGGGACTGTGAGTGGAAAGGAACTATTTCAGCCACCACACCCCGTGAACGGGAGCTGAGGCGAACCCTGCAGGATCCGCCGCAGAGGTGAGCTCCAGGCGCCATTAAAGAGAGCCCCGCCCCCCAGGAGGAGACCAGCACCAGCACACAGCCCCGGCTGCCCGGTAAGCTTGCGCGAAAGCCGCGCTCGGATTGCAGCTGCCCAGGTCCCAGCGACTGCGACCTAGGCTTGCGGGGAGACGGCGGAGGCCCTCCCAGAGTGAGCAGGAACAAAGCGCCCAGGCAGGGGAGCGGGATTCAAAAGGCGCCATTCCCGCGCCACTGATCCGGGCTACAGCCCGCGTCCTGGAACTGAGGGCTTTGGAACTGAGACTCGGGGCACGAAATTAGGGGCTTGGGTTCCCCACGATGGTGGGGCACAAGGCAGACACAGCACCCCAAAGCCGTTGAGGTGTACCCTACCATCCCCGCTCTGCTCCCTGTCCCACGGGGTGGAAAATCAGCTCCCCAAGGGCTCTAGGAGAGACTCTGGCGCCACCTAGCGACTTGAAGCCAGCACAGGCTACTGAAGGAGCTAGTGGCCAGCTGGGGAGTTAGCCCACACCGGGCTCCTTCCGAACAAGTAGTCTGAGCCCACAGGGAGAGCGAGCACCCACAGCCGGGGCAGACCAGGCGTGCAGAAGAGTGTGCCTGAGACCAGACGCGCAGGGAGTGTGTCCCACATCACCATTTTAGAACAGGGACATTTCTTCAGTAAAGACTACCTGCAGAAGGCTTCCTCAGGAGCCAGAGGTGAGCGGGGGAAGTTCGCCCACGCCAGACCCCCTCTGGCCTGCAGTCCAAGCCCAGAGGGGAGCAGGAACCCACCGCCGGGGCAGACCAGGCGCACAGGGGAGTGTGTCCCCACATCGGCATTTTAGAACAGGGACCTTTCTCCAGTAAAGGCTGCTTGAAACTGACAGATGACTCCTGGAAGAACCAGAGGGGAACAGAGAAGCCCACCCAAGATGCCGGCAAGTCCCAACAACACAGTGTCCCAACGCATACGGCAAATTAGAAAACAGACAGTAGGGAGGAGAAGAACCACATGCAACCTAGCAACTCTCCAGAGAAAAAGCACACCACAAAAAGAAAGCCAGCCCCTAGATTGCAAAGACAATAACTTGGAAGAATTTCTGAGCCTTCCAGAAAGAGAATTTAAAATTGCAGTGATTAAAAAACTGACAGAAGTCATAAAGGAAAACAATGATAAGGGAAAAATAATCAACGATCAGAAGAATGCAATTGAGTCCCTAGAGAGGGAAAACAATGGTCAGAAGAAAGAAATTGAGTCCCTAAAGAGGGAAGTAAAAGAAATGCAGGAGATAAAAGAATTAATGGAAGAACTAAAGAATTCTGGGAAAAGCAATGAAAGCAGAATAGATGAAATGGAAGAACGAATAAGTAATCTTGAAGACACAGAAATAAAAAGAACCGAAACAGAAAAGGAAAGAGAAGTACGAAGGAAAAAGAACGAAGAAAGACTTCGGGAACTATCTGACTCCATGAGGAAAGGAAATATAAGAGTTATAGGAATACCAGAAGGAGAGGAGAGAGATGTAGGAACAGAGAAAATATTCAAAGAGATAATTGAAGAGAACTTCCCAAATGTGAAGAAGGAGCTGAAAATTGATATACAAGAAGCAAGAAGAACACCAAACTTCCACGACGAAAGGAAAAATACAGCAAGACACATAATAGTAAAGCTCCCAAGAATCCAGGACAAGGAAAAAATAATGAAGCTGGCAAGAGGGAAGAAACAGATAACATTCAAAGGAAAACCAATCAGGCTGACATCAGACTTCTCCGAAGAAACACTACGGGCAAGGAGAGAGTGGAGGGACATAGTCAACAGACTCCAAGAAAACAGATGCCAACCAAGAATACTCTATCCCGCAAAGCTCTCCTTCCTCTTTGAAGAAAGAATATGGACCTTCCCAGACAAACAGAAACTCCGGAATTTCATTGCAACTAAACCCCCACTCCAAAAAATACTACAAGGAGTCCTAAAGCCAGAACCTCAGAGGGACGAATAACAATGAAAGAAGGCCAAAAAAAAAAAAAGTTATTAAAAGAATAAATAAATAAAATCAAAGGAAAGACAAACACAATGGCAAATACGGATGTTAACATATCAATATTAACTCTAAATGTAAATGGACTAAACTCTTCAATAAAAAGACACAGAGTTGCAGCCTGGAGTAAGAAACAAAACCCAACCTTTTGCTGTCTCCAGGAAACACATTTAGCTACAAAAGATAAAAATAGGCTCAAAGTTAAAGGATGGAAAACAATCCTACAAGCAAATGGACCAAAAAAGAAAGCAGGAACAGCTATACTTATATCAGATAAAACAGATTTCAAACTCAAAAAGATAAAAAGAGACCCCAATGGTCACTACATTATGATCAAGGGGACAATACTTCAAGAAGAAATAACACTCATTAACATATACTCACCAAATGAAGGAGCACCAAAATATATCAGACAACTGTTGTCCTCTCTGAAAACAGACATCAGAGAAAACACATACGTAGTGGGAGACTTCAACACACCACTATCAACAATGGATAGATCAACAAGACAAAAAATAAGTAAAGAAACCAAAGCTCTAAATAAGGACCTAGAGCAATTAGGCTTAACAGACATCTATAGAACACTAAACCCCCAAAAAACGGAGTACACATTTTTCTCAAGCGCACACGGATCATTCTCCAGGATCGATCACATACTGGGGCACAAGACAAACATCAACAGATACACCAAGATTGAAATCATATCAACCATCTTTTCTGACCATGAAGGCATCAAACTAGAAATAAACCATAAAAAGAAGGCAAGGAACTTTCCTACCTCTTGGGGATTAAAAACCACACTACTGGAAGACCATTGGACTAATGAGGAGATCAAAGAAGAAATTAAAAAATTTTTTGAATTGAACGACAAGGAGGACACTAATATCCTAAATGTATGGGATGCAGCAAAAGCAGTAATAAGAGGAAAATATATAGCAATAGAAGCTCACATCAAGAAACAAGAAAGAACGCAAAGAAACAACCTAATCTCGAAGCTCAAAGATCTAGAAAAAGAACAACAAAAAAACCCCAAAACCAGTAGAAGAAAAGAAATAATAAAAACCAAAGCAGAAATAAATGAAATTGAAACTAAAAAAACAATCCAAAAGATCAATGAAACCAAGAGCTGGTTCTTTGAAAAAATCAATAAAATAGACAAACCCCTAGCCAGGCTCACAAAGGAAAAAAGGGAGAAAGCACAAATAAACAGGATCATCAATGAAAGAGGAGAAATCACAACGGACACAGCAGAAATCAAAAGAATAATCAGTAACTACTATGAACAGTTATATGGAAACAAGTTTAACAATCTAGAGGAGATAGACAAATTCCTACAACTCTACAATCACCCAAAGCTAGATAAAGAAGAAATAGAACACCTAAACAGACCAATTACAATTAGCGAAATTGAAATGGTAATAAAAAACCTCCCCAAAAACAAAAGCCCAGGACCTGATGGATTTACAAATGAATTCTACCAAACATTCAGAGACGAATTAGTGCCTATCCTTCACAAACTCTTCCAAAAAATTGAGAAGGAAGGGACAATACCAAACACGTTTTATGAAGCCAACATTACACTAATACCAAAACCGAACAAGGACAACACAAAAAAGGAAAACTACAGGCCAATCTCCCTAATGAACGCTGATGCAAAAATCCTCAATAAAATTTTAGCTATCAGAATCCAACAATGTATCCATAAGATAATTCACCACGACCAAGTTGGATTCATTCCAGGGGCACAAGGATGGTTTAACATCCGAAAATCAATCAACGTTATCCAACACATCAACAAAAAGAAATATAAAAACCATATGATAATATCAATAGATGCTGAGAAAGCTTTCGACAAAGTGCAACACCCATTCATGATAAAAGCCCTTGAAATTCTGGGGATACAAGGAACATACCTCAACATCATAAAGGCCATCTATGACAAGCCAACAGCCAGTATCATTCTCAATGGTGAAAAGCTGAAAGCAATTCCATTAAGATCTGGAACAAGACAAGGATGTCCACTCTCACCATTGCTTTTCAATATAATACTGGAAGTCCTAGCCAGGGCAATAAGACAAGAGAAAGACATCCAAGGAATCCAAATAGGAAAAGAAGAAGTCAAACTATCACTATTTGCAGACGATATGATATTATACATAGAGAACCCCAAAAACTCCACAGAAAAGCTAATTCAACTCATCAATCAGTTCAGTAAAGTGGCAGGATACAAAATCAACACGCAAAAGTCAGTAGCCTTCCTATACACAAACAATAAATCTGAAGAAGAAGAAATCAAAAAGACCATCCCTTTTGTTATTGAAACAAAAAAAATCAAATATTTGGGAATAAATCTAACAAAAGAGGTAAAGGACCTATACAAAGAAAACTATAAAACACTGTTAAAAGAAATAGAAGAAGACACAAAGAAATGGAGAGACATCCCCTGCTCATGGATTGGAAGAATAAACATTACTAAAATGGCCATCCTACCAAAAGCAATATACAGATTCAATGCTATTCCAATCAAAATTTCAATGTCATTCTTCAAAGAAATAGAACAATTATTGATGAAATTCATATGGAATCACAAAAAACCCCGAATAGCCAAAGCTCTCCTGAAAAAAAAAGAAGGGAATGGAGGCATCAGACTCCCAGACTTCAATCTATACTACAAAGCCATAATCATCAAAACTGCATGGTATTGGAACAAGAACAGACATACAGACCAATGGAATCGAATAGAAAATCCAGAAATAAACCCACAGATTTATGGTCAACTAATCTTTGACAAAGGAGCAAAGACTATGCATTGGAGCAAAGAAAGTTTGTTCAATAAATGGTGCTGGGAAAACTGGGTCGCTACATGCAAAAGAATGAAGCTTGACCACCACCTCACACCATACACAAAAATCAACTCAAAATGGATTAAAGAACTAGACATAAGACCTGAAACCATAAAATATATAGAAGGAAATATAGGCGAAACACTACGTGATTTGCACATCAAAGACATCTTTACAGACACATCACCCAAAGCAGTGATAGTGAAGGCAAAGATAAACAGCTGGGACTACATCAAATTAAAGAGCTTTTGCACAGCAAAAGAGACAATAACAAAAACAAAGAGAAACCCCACCAACTGGGAGAACATTTTTGCACCCAACACTAATGATAAAGGACTGATCACAAAAATCTGCAAAGAGCTGATGAGACTCAACAACAACAAAGAAAATAATCCAGTCAAAAAATGGGCAGAAGAGCTTAAAAGAAACTTCTCTGAAGAGGAAATGCAAATGGCCAACAGGCATATGAAAAAATGTTCAACATCACTTGTCATCAGGGAAATGCAAATCAAAACTACCATGAGATACCATCTTACACTAGTGAGAATGGCACATATTAAAAAAACTAGCAACAACAAATGTTGGCGAGGGTGTGGAGAAAAAGGAACTCTTCTGCACTGTTGGTGGGAGTGCAAACTGGTCCAACCACTGTGGAAAGCTGTATGGAGATTTCTGGACCTACTAAACATAGAGCTTCCATATGATCCAGCAATTCCACTCCTAGGTATTTACCCAAAGGACACAGAAACATCAATTCCAAAGAACACCTGCACCCCTATGTTTATAGCAGCACTGTTTACAATAGCTAAGCTTTGGAAACAACCCAAATGCCCAAAAATAGATGACTGGATCAAGAAGATGTGGTACATATATACCATGGAATATTACTCAGCATTCAAAAAAGATAAACACACGCAATTTGCAGCAACATGGATGGCGCTGGAAGGGATCATGCTCAGCAAAATAAGCCAAAAAGAAAAAGAAAAATACAGGATGGTCTCACTCATAGCAGGAATCTAGAAAACTTAAATAAGGGACCAGGAAAATGAATAACTATAAGAAAGTGAAAATCAAAATCAACAAAAAACTATGAACCAGAGACACTTTTAGGGGGGCGGGGGTGGGAGGGGAGGGATTGGGGTCAGAATGGGGGGGCTGCAATTGTATGGGGAATATAACAATAAAATTTATTAAAAAAAAAAAGTATTTGAGTGAAGAATGACTTTAAAAAAGAACTAGAGGTGATGAAACACAAACTGCTAAGACACTTGAATGATTTCAGGTTAAAATGTATTGCTTTAAATTTACAGTGATGCATGGAACAAAATGAGGAAATACGTTATTGTATGGTAAATTAGGCACAGTAATGAAGCTCAACCATTATTCAGCTTTTATCAGAGGAGAAGTGGCAACTTCAAATTTAAAACTAAGCTAATTTAAAAGTGCCTTAACTGTCTCAAAGCTTCTATTCAGTTTAAATTTATTCATTGATCTGATCAAGGTTTCATGCCTGTCTTTGATGGTACTTTCATTTTATATGTTCTTCCTCAATTTTATTACTCTTAAAGAATTTTCAGTTTCATACTGATGTAATCAGCATACAGTACGACTGCATTATAAAACTGTGCTGTCTTCTATTCCTTGTCTCTTACTAGTTTTAGGTTGTTCTTTAGACTTAAGAACATCTTCAAGCTGTGCATGTGTTTATGTAAATACACTTGTGTGCTGTGTCCATATGATTAGGGCTATATATTCCAGAACCAGAAAGGAACAATGAATAGATTATTTTACCATCCTCTTTTAAGACCCCAAGATCCATCTCCTTTATCTTTTCAAGTAGATGGAAATAAATAATGAATGGGAGCACAGTAGAGCTATCCCCATCATTGCTGGAGTTCACATCCCTACCATCATCCCTGGCTTCTTCCTTTCCTCTTACATTGTATCTAATCCATGTAGACTTTCTCATTTTGAAATCAAAACACATTATCCTATTTTGTGATTTCCAGGGCTTCTATCCTTCTCAGTGTCACCATCATCCTTGTACTTCATGATTTCTCTTGTTGTTTCCATCCTTGCTCCTCTACAGCATATCCTTTGCAGAGCAGCCTGAGGGATATCTTTGAAACCTATGCCTCATCCTGTTATTCTTCTCTATGATTCCCCCAGTGTTCTCATATCACACTTCAATGAAAACAGGAAAGTAGTGACGCCTGCCTATTCTCTGGGGAAAAAATTGCACTCTTTGCTCATTCTAACCAGACTTTTTTTGTGATTCCCAAAGAATCTTCCACTGGACATGCATATGGCTCTCTACTAGCCCCTGAGAGTGTCTTTCCCTTTTGTCTGATTTAGTTTGCTTCATAGCATATATCATTACCTTATATCATGTTCTGTGTTTATTTGTTAATTTGGTATGATCTTTACCTAGCTGCATTTTAGAATTACCAGATAAATTACTAAAAGTGGAATGAAAATTATACATACACATCTCAGAATTAACTGAGAATAATTTAATAGATATAATATTAATATATTTATATTAATATTACATAATATGTATATTTCCAGGATTCTATTTCCAGACCAATTCATTAAGAGTATCTTGGTGGCCTGGGAGAAGAGAGATATTCTACAACTTATAAAAACCCCACAGCCAGAATTGAGAATCAATGTATAGTGGTTTTGTCTACTGCTCCTCTCCTCAGTAAAAACAAGAATATTACCATTTTGGTCATTGTTTTATTCCTGGCCCTCAGAACAGTGTCTGGCACATAGAAGCTTTTTAATAAATATTTGTTCATGATTAAAAAAAAGTCCATTCCCTCTACCATTGACTTTATGTAATTCAGTAAACTCTATAACTCCTATTCCTTCTTCTGTCCCTCCACTCACTTAAAAAATATTTATTTGTTGCATTTAATGATACAAGTGAAAGTCTAGGCTTTCAGAAATCAAGTGATAGAAATAAACATCTTTGCCCTTATGGAATTTAACATTCTCATCCGGTGGTATATTTCATAGGTAATTGTGGTTTTAAAAATAAGAAAATATTAATTCTTATGACAGATTTTCATTATTCAGTATGCTGCCTTGAAAAATAGCCATACACTATTTGAGAATAGTCGTGAAAGTATTGTAAAGAATTCTCCTTTAATTCAATGTAATTGGAAAATTGGAAGTGTAATAATTTTTGAGCTGCTGTTTAAAACAACTTCCCAAAGTGATTCCAGAAGATCCTTCTTTTTTAAAAAAACTATGCTAATTAAAAGAAAAACAATTTTCTGTGAAAGAAAATAGTTGAATAGTAACAGATTTACAAAACCCACTACATCTTCAGCACTTTAAGCACTAGAATAACTAGTGCTTCTAGTGCTTGAAGAATGTGCATTAAGAATAGCTCTTAATCAACTCAAAATGGATTAAAGAACTAGACATAAGACCTGAAACCATAAAATACATAGAAGGAAATATAGGCGAAACACTACGGGATTTGCACATCAAAGACATCTTTACAGACACATCACCCAAAGCAGTGATAGTGAAGACAAAGATAAACAGCTGGGACTACATCAAATTAAAGAGCTTCTGCACAGCAAAAGAGACAATAACAAAAACAAAGATAAACCCAACCTACTGGGAGAACATTTTTGCACCCAACACTAATGATAAAGGACTGATCACAAAAATCTGCAAAGAGCTGATGAGACTCAGCAACAACAAAGAAAATAATCCAGTCAAAAAATGGGCAGAAGAGCTAAAATGAAACTTCTCTGAAGAGGAAATGCAAATGGCCAACAGACATATGAAAAAATGTTCAACATCACTTGTAATCAGGGAAATGCAAATCAAAACTACCATGAGATACCATCTCACACCAGTGAGAATGGCACATATTAAAAAAACTAGCAACAACAAATTTTGGCGAGGGTGTGGAGAAAAAGGAACTCTTCTGCACTGTTGGTGGGAGTGCAAACTGGTCCAACCACTATGGAGAGCTGTGTGGAGATTTCTGGACCTACTGAACATAGAGCTTCCATATGATCCAGCAATTCCACTCCTAGGTATTTACCCAAAGGACACAGAAACATCAATTCCAAAGAGCACCTGCACCCCTATGTTTATAGCAGCACTGTTTACAATAGCTAAGCTTTGGAAACAACCCAAATGCCCAAAAATAGATGACTGGATCAAGAAGATGTGGTACATATATACCATGGAATATTACTCAGCATTCAAAAATGATAAACACATGCAATTTGCAGCAACATGGATGGCGCTGGAAGGGATCATGCTCAGCGAAATAAGCCAAAAAGAAAAAGAAAAATACCGGATGGTCTCACTCATAGCAGGAATCTAGAAAACTTAAATAAGGGACCAGGAAAATGAATATAAGAAAGTGAAAATCAAAATCAACAAAAAACTATGAACCAGAGACACTTTTTGGGGGGTGGGGGGCGGGAGGGGAAGGATTGGGGTCAGAATGGGGCGTTTGCAATTGTATGGGGGAATATAAAAATAAAATTTATTATTTAAAAAAAAATAAATAAAATATGGAAGAAAAAAAATTTAAAAAAAAAAAGAATAGCTCTTAATCTAGAGAATAAAGCCAGCTGGAATGATAGCTCTGGGATATCCTGCATGGTAAAAATGTTGGAATCTTTAAAAATCTGAGTTTTACACAAATTGACCATTTATTCTTTTAATCATCTATTCAAAAAACATCTTTTGGTAATAAAAATTACTATATTTTTGCCAAATAATAAGGTTATAATACATGTTCTCAGATTTAGGAAAAAAAACTCATTCTTGCATAATAAAACGGTTAAAAAAAAGCATTTATCATGTGAAATGTAATGTAAACAAGTATTGCCCATTGCAAGGAAGCACATAAAATTGAACTTAGCTCATGACCTTAACAGGCTCACACATTTTTCACTTCTTTTGATGTTCTATAGCATTAGGCTTAGAACTATGTCAACTGACATAGTCTACTTTTATTCTAATTATTATCTATTTAAGTTACACGTCTTTAATTCCATATATGTGTATTTCATGTATATTATACTTAGTTATATAATATTTATTTGCATAGCATGCTACACCCACTCTATCATAGATTTAAACCTACCTGTGATAACTGTAGCATATATTTTCCAGGTTACACTTAAATCAAAACACACATCTAGATGCAAGGTTTTGTCACAGGAAGTCATTCTCTTTTCATCATGGGAGGCACCATTCACACTTCTTGCCACTTCAGGGTCTTATCCCATTCCTTAGCACAGGAATGTAATCCCAGGTTTGTCCCTTATGCATTAGGATTTACAGCCATGTAAATTCTTCGTATGTTTGTAATTAAATTTGGTCTTTTTCCCTACTAATATTTCTGATGTCAATTTGACTGCTTCTCCAGCCTGAGAAGAACCCAGAGGGGCAGGATTATTCCTCTGTTCCCCACAGTAATAACAACAACAATGTAACCAGCAATTGTAAAACTGAGTATCTCAGAAAGCAGTTTTAAAGTGACTGAAAGTAGATTGTTAGTAAGTAAAGTAGTACTGCATAATGCTTAAACTTAGGGAATTTGTAGAACTCAACAGCCTGTTCTGCCCTTACCATTTTTTGGACTTCAGTCTCGTTCCTTATATAAATATGTGTCCCTCATATCAGAAATGGTAAAATGGCCTCTAAATAGCAAGATGATTAACCAAGATAATCTTTGCACTGCAAAATTCTTGGCAAAGAGTAAGCAATAAATAGTAGTAATGTGATGATACTTTTTAATGAGTATCATTTTAAAATAAAAGAAGTTATATGATTAAAGAAATTTCGGAAATAGTGCACATGAAAAAGATGAAGTTTTTTTCTTAAGTGTTCCTCAAGCTTTTAAGATGCTAATGTGCATTGTGAATCTGTTAAAATTCTACAATTCCCAAGTTTAATTAACTATGGAGTCTTTTTTTTTTCCCCCACAGAGTATCTCTTGGGACTAGTGTTCTTCCCACACACTTTCTGAAATGATTTTTTTTTGGTAAACACCTACCCATTAATCATAATTCATGTAAAATTCATATTGCTTAGGTTTTCAAATGCTTGAATTTAAAAAAATACTAAATGTCAAATGTCAGAGCACTGAATGTTTAAAAAACTTTTTTCATGAACATGACAGTCTAATAACCAGAATTTTAAAATAAACTTTTCAGTTGCACCAGAATTAATCTTTCCATTCTGGAAGTGCCCATAATCACCAGAGCATAATATTCAATTTCTACCTTTCAATGTTACTAATTGTTATTTATTAGTAAATGAAGTCTTTATTTATAATTACTTTGTTAGTAAAAATACTATATTCTAGTGCTTGAAATTATGTACTGTTAACAATTCTATTTCAATAGTATGCATTTCTGTAGGAAAAAAAAATAAAATTAAGGAGTGTGATGTCTATTATCTTACCTCCCAAAAGAATCAATGATAAGTTGCACAGTTGCTTATAACAGGAGGCTATTCAAAATGTCATTAGTTGTATAGAAACTTAAATTTAAGTCTTAGAATCTCAAATATTGTCTCACCTTTATATATATATGTATATATATATAACAAGTTATATAAATATATATATATTTATAATTTGCCTATCTATAGTTTGTAAAAAACACCTTCCATGTTGTAAGAGAGATATATATTAACAAAGAGTTGATTTCTCTGTTTTCAGGATAACTGTTATCTAACAGTTATCTTATTTGATAAGAACAGGACCCTCTACAGCTCATACATATCCACCTCTCCTGCACCATTGCTGTCATACATTTCACCAACTGATCCTCTCTTGCCACTTAGAAATTTAGATTTCACACATTTTGGAAGCCTTCTCTAACCCTTGTGTTAAAAACTAGATTTAATGTCTTTCAACTGTATTCCCATTTCACACTATTCCTTCGATCATTCGCAGTGAACATGCTATATTTTAACATACTATTTTAGTGCCTTTTGTTCCTAATAATGTCGGTTTTTTGAGCATAAATAATGTAGCTTATTAATTCGTAAAATCTCTTATGACACCTGACGTAATCTATGGTTGTTATGTATGGTTGAAGTCACCAAGTATTAGGAGATAATTTCATTAGGTCGATTAACCTTAAAATTTTGTGAGCCCTCCAAGTTTTCAATCTAGTATTTCAGAGTTTTTGATCTGCTAAGTGAGTGTTTATATGTGAGTGCTGTCATATAACATTGAAATATCGTCCTTTCAAACCCTAAACTTCCCATTCCCAAAGATATCAGCTACCCACTGACTTTCTGAATTATTCTAACATCGACCACAACTTATTCAGTCACTTGCTGGTAATGAACTTCTCAGACATGCTGAGCCCAGTAATATCCTTTGAATTCTTATGTTCTCTCTCAGCCCCCTTTCTGGGTAGAGTCTCAAAGTGTTCATCAGCCCCCACAGTGCCTAAATTGATCCTCATTGACATGACAAAAATCATGCAGAGGATACTATTTTAGATAATTAAAAAAAAAAAAAAACTTCAAAGGAATATTAGTTTTAAATATGTACTTAATTTTTATCTTTCCTGGCCTACATTAATCATTCTTATGATGCCAATCTTTCCATTCTCCACTGTCAGTTATGCTGAAATGTTATTACTAGGGCCTCTTTCTGAATAAGAAATCTCAAGATGAAGACCCAATGTACCTGTAAACCAGGGCACATATTGTTGTGAATTACCATATGTGTTTTTTTCATATTATCTTTCAAAATCTCACTATGGTCATGACAACCTCCTGTGCTCAAAGAAACCACAGCCATTCACCAAAGTCTTTCTTCAGACTTCCATGAGCAAACAAATGCTCATCTCCTCCTACACTTGGACAGACATGACCCCTCCAAATTATAGTCAAAGTTGTTTTCTTTGAGGTCCACACAATTCTGCTTACAGAGAATATATTGTTTCTTTTTACTGTCCTGGTGTGGGTGCGAGGGAGGGGAAGAAATATAAATAGCTGGGGGAGAATGTTCCAGTGCTTTAATTGAGCCTGTAGGTATACAGAGTTGTATACTCCCCTAAAGGCAAAATTTCATCTATGCATTTTATATTATTTAATGAACAGAAGAAAGAGGGAAGAGTATGACTTTTTCTAATAAGTAGAGATGAAAGTGGACATTTTAAAATTGGACAATTTTAAGCATCACTTGTTTTTTTTTTGTTTGTTCTGTTTTTGTTCACGCAGTTTTTATTCTGACTTCTACTTGTATCCTCACCTCATTTTATCAGCTGTCTTTAGCTGCTTCTGACCTATCTCACAAACATGGGATGTGGCAACCACAGGTGTCAGCAGCTCTTCACAGCTGACACAGCCGTGCTTTCACTTGATTTTTCCCCATTAAAAATAGAAAAAAAAAAAACAGCAAACACCTGTTTTTGACTCAGCTCTCTTCCTTTTCTCCAACCTCAAATTAAACTGACAAGCTGGCTGGACAGTGGCAGAGGGGACTTAGTTTTCAGTCAAATTATTTTTGTCTCTTTTTTGCCAGTATATTCTCTTCATATCATTTCCTCCACGTATGTTTTTGACAGCTAGAATTATTTTTATCGATCATTCTTGTCCCTGCTTTAAAAACCTAAGATTTTTTTTTCCTTCCTAGATTTAATTATCTTAGCATGATTATCTGATGACCACATTGAACATCGTCCTCCAAATTATAAATGTCTACCCTGGGTTATGTCCAACTTTGAGAGAATAAATGTCTATCATATGCCAATGCTACCAGATGTTGGATTCAAAGATATGAATAATGGTTTATATGTTTCAACAGGAATATTTCCTGATATTGAATAGTTCCGCATATGATGGCCAGTTAGATTCAAAACAGGTAAATATGTAGACAAGCCTGGAATCCTGAAAGGATAAGCCTTCCAGTTACATGTACATTATCACAGAATATTTCCTGCTATAACGTTAGGATGCTACCTGTACATTTGTAAATGACAGTCGGGTCTTTGAGGACTATTTTGTCTAAAGAATAGTTTATCTGAAGATTATGCTTTTTATAAACAACAAAAAACCTCATTTAAAAGTAAAATGAGTAAAGATAGAAGAAAACGTTCAATTTGGGAAATCTGCTAATTTTGGATTTAAATGAAATAAGAAATAGAGTATTATATAAGAATCTATATGCTAACCTTCACAAAGATAGAAGAATCTCTTAAGAGATACTGCCCCCATTGATAGAGATGGAAATGGATGGTTTGGGTCTCTCTAGGAGAGTCTTTATAATTGACAGTAAAATAATCTTTTATTTGAGCTCTGATCATTTCTGCTGTGGATGATAAAGAGAAGAATTCATGAAAGAAATATTAATTTTGTCACCTGCTACATATTTATATCATAAGTGTATTAATAAAAATATCATTTAATCCATATGAGAATTCTGTGATGTTAATATTATCATCATTCTTCCTTTTTAAAAGAGATTTATTTATTTATGCATGCAAGAACTGGAGTACAGGCCAGAGGTGTGGGGGAGGGGGTGGTGAGAGGATTCACCAGAGACAGAGTGGGGAACAGAATAGGCAGACTGAAATACACTGCTAAGGGGAGCAGCAGGCAAGACAGGAGAGGTCTGCTGTGCCATGTGAGTAGCTCCCTGGCCCTCTGGGGATCAAACTCCCGATGCAGAGGCTGGGGATAGCTTCAAAGTGCTGTCTGTGCTTAACCCCTTGTGCCACCAGGGAGGCCCTCCTCAGTATATATTTTGGGGAATTAAATTTGCTCTCCTCTGTGTTTCCAAACTTCAAACAAGTAGCTTTCAAATAGAAGAAAATGATAGTATTTTTTTTAACCAGTTCATTTTTATATAGGACACTATTTAATTTTAATTTTCATACTCTGCTCTTATTTCTGTATTGGGTGCAGTTATTTGAATTATTGTATGTTTTGTGCCCCTGGCCCCTGCACTCCCCCCACCCACCAACTGGTCACTATAGGACAATTGGGAATTGAACATAGTGGCAGAAAGAAGTCCAGAGCTGGTGGAGAGATTACTTTCCTTAGCAGCACTGGGCTTCCCCTTCTGCCAATCAACTGAGCTCACAGTGAGCTTATTCAGAAAACTGGTTAGAAAAAGGAACATTTTGGGCCTCTGCTGGTGGTGCAGTTGTTGAGCGCTGGGCTGCGAAGCTGCTGGCAGCTGGTTCAATCCCTGGCTGCTGGCGAGGGTCCCACATGGCACGCAGACCTCTCCTGCGCACCCGCTGCTCCCCTCAGCAGTGTATTTCGTCAGTCTGCCTGTTCTGTTCTCCGCTCTGGCTCTGGTGAATTCTCTCACCCTCCTGTGCTTCTGACTGTACCCAGTGCTTGTATAAATAAATAAATCTTTAAAAAAAAAAAAGAAAGAAAAGAAAAAGGAACATTTTCTTTTGAATTTTTTAAATCCTTTATCTTAAATGGAGAAAAAAGTTTAAAGGGATTTAATGTCTGAATTCACTCTGGGACACTAATTTCACAAAAGAACTCTGAAGTAGAAGAAATAGGTTATGAAAGAAATGGTCACTTCAAAGGCATTTAAAATTGCAAGTGAATTCTTATCAGTGTATTTGTTGATATGGTAAACCCAAGTAGTTAAAAGATTCCCTACTCTTCTTCCTTTTTTGTTTTAATTGTCCCAATGTTTACTCTCCTTCTCCTGAAAGGAAGCAATTATTTATTTTACATGGAGATTTTTGACCTTTTAAAGGAAAAGAATTAGACCTCACTAACAGTAAAGAGATATGTGGATAAATATGGGCTTATTATAACATACAAAAACAAACAAAAAATTGCACCATTAACTTTGACCTTGATCTCTCACTTTGCTCCCTCATCAAAAAGCTATTAACAAGGTACTTATCCCCAATGTGCTCTGTAAGAAAGGTAAGGATTCTGCACAGGCTGTTCAACTCGGGGTCAGTGGGACTTGTCAAAGGCAGGTTGACCTTGTCTTTGAAATCTACCATAGTTTTACACAGTTTTTAACGTAGTTAAGTCATGCCAATACTTCTTAAATGAGATTCACCTCCACATTACTTACATTGGTGTTACTATTTTTATTGGGAATTTTTGGAACACTTTTCTTCTGATTTAATTGTCATGTCCTCCCATTATATAGGTAGGTACTTGGCTAGGTACTAGATGCTTTGAAAATACATAATGTAGCTGAATGAAACCCTCTTTCCCCTTTTTATTGCCTTTAGCAGCATTAAGCTGTGTAGTGACCAGGAGAGAATGTGAGCAGGACACTGGGTTTGTGGCCCTGATACTTATAGAGGAATATAATTATTCTGATAGAACATATATTACATTTGGTGGTGGAGAATCATGATTATAGGCATTTAAAATGCATGGAATGTTTCTGCCATACCTACGTGGTCTGGAAGGACTTTTCTACATAAGGCTTATTTACTCTCAGAACTCTAAATTTACCATGTCATTTTAACACATTCTTGGGGGTTGACAGAACTGGAGATACTTTCATAGGCTAATGTAAGTGGACACACAGAAGTGCCAAAGTGCATTAGGAAAATGGAAATCTATTCTGCTTCACGGTTGAATTTACCCTTCTCCAGAGATTGAATTTATTTGCATATTTTATTTCAAGTATATATGAGTTACACTGAGAAAGGTTTGAAATTAAATAAATGCCATGATTAAATGACTGTCATAGCAATGGTAAACCTGGTAGCCTATCATAAATTTTATTTTTCATAGGAAATTAAGAATTGTTTCTTTTTGTTGAAAAAGGTATCTACCTATAATGAATACAATTTTATTGGAAAAGCTTAGCCAATGAAAGGCATATTTGACAATTACTATTTGTATCGCTAATGCATGGGGAGAATTAAAAGGCAATTCAATCAAAAGAAAGGTGATTATATAGCTGATTTTCCTTAGTGGTTCCCCTCTTTTCTTAATACCTGCGTGATTATCTACTGTTGAATATTTTGAAATATCAAGGTCACTGGAAACAATTTATAGATGATCAACTTTCTATTGAAACAAAATAAATATGGAAGCTGGACTTATTTTAAAAATAAGCATGTATTTATTATGGCCATGGATTTGTTGTAACTCAACTAAAATTCTTGAAAGCAATTTAGATCCAATTTTGTAAAATAATATTTTATAAATTTTAAATAAATTAAATTTTAATACTTATAAAAAGTGAATGTTTAATTAAAATATGAACAGTTTTGATTTTTCATTATATTCTTTAATAATTATGAATTATGAGAAGAAACAATATAAAAGTCACTTGTGGTATCACAAGAATATCTCATCATTTGAGATTTGTATTTATGACCTAGAATCTTGCCTATATCTTGGCAATTGATGTCTTAATTTAGATTATATACTATCAATATTTATAATGTTATATATATTCATTATGCACCACATGCATCATGCACTATATATAAACTATATACGCATTATGCATTATATTTATCTTCTGTGTATGTATATATAATGAATTGGGCAAAGAGGAAAGAAAGCAGAATAAAATTGTGGCAGAAACAGTTGACTTTTAAGGCAAGTTTAATTACTCTTATGACTATGGACCTCTAAAATTTATATGTTGAAACCCTAGTCCATAATATGAGGGTATAAGGAAACAGGACTTTGGGGGTTTATTGTGTCATGGAGAATGGAGCCTTAATGATAATACTATTGCTTTATAAGGACAGGAGAGGGTATGTTTCCTCCTTCTGACATGTAAATACTGCACAGTGACTGTAAACCACAAAGAAAGCTCTCATCAGAAATAGACCATCCTGGGACCCTGATCTCAGTGTGTCCAAATTCTGGCACCATGAGATATAAATTTATGTTAATTAAGCCACCCTTTCTATGATATGTGTTAAGAAAACACTAAGACACCTATTTCCTTTCCTCTACAACTAACAAGGCAATGGGAGGAAAGTATAAAATAAAAGAAATGAAATAAAATAAAAGAAATGGGAGGAAAGTATATGTTTATTTTCCTACTCATTAATCTCTCAATCACTATCCATTACTCCATGAAAAACAACTCATATAAATGAACTGCATAGCTGTGGTATTAGGTTGACTATATTCTAACAAAAACTATACTGTAACAAAAATAAATTGTTGCTTTATATTGATTCTGAATTGAAACAAGACATATTAGTTACTTATTCTGATCTTTCAGTTTTGCCTGTATTGTATTGCTTCTGAAAAAAAAAATACTGCACATTCCTTCAACTTGATGAATCTGTATAAGATTTAATATAATTTTTCATCCATGTATATTTACATAAACCCAACATGATAAGAAAATACTATCTCTATAACCAAGTTCAGTTAATGTTGTCTAAAAACAAATTTAATCTGATCTTCCAGTAATTTCATGACTTCTTCCAAGCCTTTTTGTATTTCCTTTCCCAAGTTCTCCATTCCCCCACCCAGCTTGAAGGTATTCAAATATTAGCTTTTATTTTTTTATGTCTTTACATCTACAGTGCATCCCTTTTTTTCTTATGTTTTCTTTTCCACTAATATTTCCTCCTTTGTTTATTTAACTTTCTAATTAATTTCTGCTGAGCTCCCCTTAGAGTGGCATTGCATGTTTACTGGCAACTGCATTTTGCTGTGCTGCTTCAGTTTGAATTTAGGTACAAAAATGTTGATATTTACTAAGCATCCTGTAAAAGTCAATAGTGTACCAGGCAGAGCAGAATAGCATTTGGGTTATAAAGCATAACCTGTAGGCTCAACATTTCTGATAGGGTATAAAGAAATCAAGGCTACACGAATACCTTAAGTATTTGAATAAGTACCTTGGTCATTCCTGAATCAAAGAGTTTCTAAGGAAGCAAAATATGAACAGAATTGAATTTCTTTCCAGCTTCTCTTTAAATTGCTGTTTTTCTCATTGTAATTCACTAACCTTTAAAGTGTCCATCTGAATGTTGCCTAGTTTTAAGTGCTACTTTCAAACCACTGTACAGGTTAATAACAGGTGTAACCTCACAAAATGTTTTTGTTCATATGCTATTTAAATTGTAGCCCATTAGCAGCAATCATTTTCAGTAAGCTTAGAAACATGGAGCATTTTACATTTGATGCGTCCTTTGCATTGATTTAAGGAAACCAGGAGAGATCTGTGGTCAACTCTTTGGTGCAGTTTAAAAGAATAATTAATGTATTGCTGAATTGCATTTTTGAAAGTTAGTATTGATTTACATTTAAGAGTAGACAATCCATATGACATTATTGATTAGCAACAGGATTACTGAATTTTTTCATCATTTTCTCATGTTATATTGTTTCATGATTCCAACATTCTTCCACCAATTTTTTAAACTTCTATTGAACATTTAGTCTATGGGCTACATAATAAAATTCTACCAAACAATTATGTGCTCACTTTTATTGCTCTATAATGATCATATCTGTCATTTCACTGGACCAGCAACTTGAGGCTACAGATTCTGTTACATAGCTAATACAGACCAGGTGTTGAACAACCCCTGTTAATTAGCTAATATTAGAGTAATTTAATTTTTCCAGGTAACACTATTGAATTGTGCTTTACTCATTCTCTATCATCTGAAACTATTAGAAATTCAATGCAGGGGGTAAAGAAAAATGTTATGGGGAAAAGGGCAAGAGTTGACATGTTACTGTACTTGACCACATTACTGTGTACCTTTCAGATTTTATAAAAAATTTCCACACCCTTATATGAAAATGTATTAAAATGATGATAGTGGTAAGTTACTCCATTACCATATTCCCAATTTGTTTTCTCCACCTATTGTGACCTAGAACAATTTATTTATTTATTTTTTAATTAATTTATTTATTTATACAAGCACTGGGTACAGTCAGAAGCTCAGGAGAGTGAGATAATTCACCAGAGCCAGGGTGGAGAGCAGAACAGGCAGACTGACGAAGTACACTGCTGAGGGGAGCAGCGGGCGGCATGAGAGGTCTGCGCACCATGTGGGGCCCTCACTTGGTGGCCGGGATCAAACAGGTGTTGCAGAGGCTGCTGGCAGTTTCACAACCCAGCGCTCAACCACTGTGCCAATGGGGAGGCCCCCTAGAACAATTTAAAGAAGGAAAAGAAATGAGTATAAATTCAGGCCCAAACTTTTTTTTTTTGCAAAGCAGTTTAAGAATTTTCACATATGATTAAACTGCTTACATTAATCTTTGAGAAACATTGACAGAAATATCAGAAGGCTAGAATTTGAAAACCCAGTTTGTTTTTTTAAAGTACAATTTGATGTAGGGCAACTAGAAATTTATGTCAATCCCTGTGAAGACTCTAGAATAAATTATCTCTTAATAATTTATTATTATTTAATAAATTAAATTTTTGGAGGGGTGGGACATTCAGGAAAAAAAAAAAAAACTCAGTCTATGTTGCAGGAGAGAATAGTTTCCATGGAATATGATTAAAGCAAAAGTGTACTCATTTTAGGGTAGTCCCTTGGAGATGAATTCCTGGTATGTTTTTTTGGCAATTACTCTTCTATTCTCTTCAAACTCTGAATTTCTGACATACCACTGGCCTTCTGTGTTCCAGCTGCAGTCAGTAGGAATGCATGCAATATTTACAATGTCCTTGTTCACTTCAAGGGACTTGAATTAATGCCTAATGGACTGCCTTTTTTGGATAGTGTCTAATTATTAATGCATATGTTTTGCAATTCTTTATGGAATTTTTTTTCTTTATGGCAAGTCTACAATATTCACTTGCTATAATATAATGATTAATGATCAAATTTGATGCCTTACATGAGTTCTTCTCGATATTATGTGCAATATTATGTGCATTCAGACCATCTGGTAAGCTTACTAAAATGCAGATTCTGATTCACTGAGTGTTGTTTAAAGCCTGAGACTCTGCATTTGAAGTAAATACCAGGTGATGCGTATTTTGACCCTAGAATAGTCAATAAAAGGAATATTCAAGACCCTAGAATATTCAATAAATGGAAGAAATGATAGATAAAAATAAACAATGGGTGGTACACAGAACCTCACTTTGAAATAGCTTGGTAAATTATTCATCTGTTTATTATTAGATACAATTTAAAAAGGAAATTTTTGTGACATAAAAGTATAGAAAACATTCAATAAGTTGTAAGTAAGAATGGTACATGATGAGGTTAATGAATATAAATGCACATATAGGTACAACTTTCTTTTAATGTTAAATGGTAAATATTAACTGAAACAAAGTTTAGAAATGTGTTATTAAATTCACAACACTATATTTAAAAGAAAGTTAAATAATTAAATTTTCAAATTATGATTTTTATAGACTATAGCTTTTAAACTTCTTAATTTTTGAAGTTCAGACATCATTTTATATTTATATTGAATGTTTTTTCTTAAAATAATGTATATACATTATATTGAGACATATAATCTATAATATATTATCACAGTAACATTGGTTTACAATTTTTAATGCTTAAATTCACCAATAAATTTTTTTCTGCACATTTACCGAAAACTATCTTTCCTTAATTTGTAAAATGGAGATAACTTGACATTTGATTTGGACTTTGACGTCAGATTTGAGTATATTCTTAGAACCTTAATTTTATTGTTTAGTTTTCCTAAAACTTGGTTTGAGTATCGACTTCATATATTGTCATGAGAACTAAACACGATAGTAAGTTTAGCTCAAAATACAGTAACCGCCTGTTCTGCTCCCCGCTCTGGCTCTGGTGAATTCTCTCACCCTCCCGCGCTTCTGACTGTACCCAGTGCATGTATAAACAAAACAAACAAATGAATGAATAAATAAATAAATAAATAAATAAATAAATAAATAAATAAATAAACATGCCTCTATTAAAAAAAAATATTAGAGATTCAGTTATGTGTTCTACTTTTGTGTCACATATCTCATCAGAGAAAGCTGTCTAACTCAGACAAAGGGAAAATAAAGTAGATTAGGAGCTGACAAACTAGGCAAAATACTAAACCTAGCTAGGTTTAAGTTTTAAGTCTAATGCTCTAGGAGCTCAGGATGAGTAACAGTCTAAAAAGTGAAAGTGGTGTAGTTTGGTGACTAATAGTGAGTGTATGAAAAGTCAGTTCCCAGATCAGAGGGGGAAAAGGTTGTTACACTCAATGAATAATTAAATCAAAATCTTGGTAATGGGAAAGAGTCTATCTTGAAATTTTCAGGAGGCAGAATCAACAAACCCAAAGGAAAATAAATGTTGGCAAATAAATGAGAAGCTTTAGTTTTGAAGCTGAGACCTGTGTGTCATAGTCCTTGCTTAATGTGTTAAATTTTGCTATCTTAAAATCTTTTGGTGTTATTTTCCCCTACAGGAAAAAGAAATGGGGGGGGGGAAACAGTAATGGTTCAATTACCTTGAAAAATAATCTCCAGATTGTCTGCAGAAACTAATAGCGGACATTATTAAATATGAAAGGATTGAGTGAAAGGGGTAAGTTATAAAATCCTATTCAGAGTCAACTCTTTAAAATAGGAGTTATTTTCCTAAGTCATGATGGTCTCATTGAAGTCCAGAGTACGCATTCTTACACTCCTTTTCAGTCCTATAATTTTGTAATGTCAAAATAATAGGGACCAGAAAATATATTTCAGAAATTGATATGGCAATGAGGCAATTCTGACAGACAGTATAAAGTCTGACATTTGTGTGTTTCACAGATGATGAAATAGACTCCAACCCACTCAATCACATATTCACACATTTAAGAAAACTATATTGATCAGTTAATATGTGCCAGACACTGTACTCATGCATCTTACAGATCTTATGACCTAACAGAAAAGGAAGTAATATACAACAATTATCATAACACTGTGTATATTATATATAAATTTATTTTGTGTTACATAGAAATTTATATGTAACATAGAATTGGGGTTATATGTATATAAATTATGTAAAACTTTATATGTTCTGCATAACAATTTAAAATAGAGTATATATTCACATATATATTTACATTTTTATGTGTACACAAGTCTATGGGAGTATGGCAATTTGAAATGTCCAAATGTTATGGAAAATGTAATCTTCCTTTAACTGTATCTTGAGGTGTGAATAACAATCTGTACCAGAAGGGTATTGTAGGGAGAAGACAAAACACATGAGTCCTAAAAGCTCATAAGATAATTTATATTTGATCTTTGTGTACTATGTGAGAGAAACAATAGTTTTATAAAGCTGGAATGGCAGGTTAGACTTCTATTATGGAAGTATTGAATTCTATTCGAGCATATTGGGATTTTATTTTGTGAGCAGTAGAAAGCTTTGTGGATTTTCTAAGTTGTAGAGTCATGATCAGGGCTGTGTGTTAGAAAGAAAATTATGTCAATCATGGGAAGAAGTAGAATTGATATATTTGGAAAATTGTTTCTGTAATTCAGGTTAGAAATTATAGGAGTCTATAGTGGAGTAGTGGTGATAGGAACAAAAAACTGAGAACTCAGTTATTGATGATCTTAGCAATTTTTAGATATCTTGTATCTTTGAAAACCTGGCCATTGCTAACCATAAGATTTCACAAACTTATTCAGGAAGCCATGTCCTTATTCTAATGACACTAGTTCATTTAACTTTCTATATGCTGTTGTGACACACTTTATAAATGTGGGCTTTACTTGCATAATCAAGCCAGACAAAAACTGCAAGAAAATAATTCTAGGTTAGTCTTTGAATCTGAAATTTTATGAACTGGACTATTCTATAGACATTTGGTAAAATAATTTTCACTGAAACAGTGTCCTGTCTAGAAGATGGGTAGTAAAGTCAAATTAATGAATATAAGTGCACATCAGTTACTGAAGTATTTGCCAGTAATCATGGAAGTCACCTTATGTGCTCAATTTTATTTAATCTTCAAGGATATTTGAGATATATATTAAGATTTGTCCCATTTAACATATAAGTTCACAGAAATTTAGAGAATTTAAGTAAATTGAAAGTACAGGTTATTGATTTGAAAGTCCTAGTGTTTATTCTATATATAAAGTCTCATAGCCTTATGATTCATAATTATAACTACTGGCAGTTTTCTTTAAGGCTAAGGAAAATTAGTTCATTTGAAAATTGTTCATTTTTACAATGTTTTTGATGTTAAGAACTGTTAACGCAAAACCAGAAAAAGTTAATTATGCCTGTATAACTACAGGTAGGAGGTGGTATAATGTCACTCCTCATTTAAAATTTTAAAATTTATTACTGGAAAAATGTTAGAAATTGTATAAATAAACTCATTTAATAGATGGGAAACAGAATTAGCTCATTGAATATTGCCAGTTGAATAGAGAGATGAGTAATTTATGCAAGTAGAAAGAAAATGTAAGGACCTAAAATAAATTATTAATAGATGAATTATGGGGCCAGACTGTTTTTAAGAAATACATTCAGTGAACATTTATTGTATTATTAATATATGCAGTGTACTATAATGGGTTCTCAGGGAGAAACAAAAGTCCCATGATTTCTGTCCTCAAGAAGTCACAGGAGAGCATACTGAACTTCTACCAAAGACTATATATACAATACAGGATAAAGCAATAAGCACTGTTTTAGAATTAGCAAGTGTTATTGATATATTACATGATACTTCATAGCAAAGGACACCTGAATTTAAATGATGGATAGTTTTTTTACTGGACATATGAAGGGAAAAGGCATTGTACTCTAATTGGGAACTTTAAACAAACTGCTTGCAGTGGAAAGCAGAAAGTGGTTAATTACACTTTCTAGGAAGAAAGAATGAGTATGTTGTAATGAGATTTAGGCTTGGGTGAATGCATGTATGTATTTATTACATAGCAAATAATATATAAATTTTATTTGCAATATATAATTTATTTAAATATATAAAATATATTTAAATATATAAAATATGAGAAGTTGGCTGACTGGGTTTTTAAATACACCCATATTTTAATAATACTATCATAATTAATGCATAATTATTGTATGCCCCAAGGTAGAAAATATCTATAAGGAACTAAATATAAAAGCTTTTCCCCAGGGAGTTTTCAGTGTGCTGTGTAGCTATGTTTTTATCCTAAGTTTTTTTTTACTCAAAGCTAACACACACACACACACACAAAAAAAAACCCTTTCTGACGGAAATTGATTCCCTCCAATATGCTAAGTATTTTAACATTTATTTTTAACAAGGCTGGCTTCTAGGAAAAAGGAAGGATTTTTTTTTTTTTTTTAGAATATCCTGAATGCCATTAAAACAAAAGTTCAATTAATTTCATTTGGAAAATTGTTTCAGAATATCTTGTTCAAGTTATAATCAGTGACTGATGAAGTGATCAGGGAAAGAAAATGTTGATTTCCCATGGCATTAAAAATGAGTTTAGGTTCTTGCCATAATTATGCACGCATAGAAAGCCCTGGTTGTATCTTTTCAGTATTTCCTTGAAAATGTTTGATACTTGAAAGATGAAATCAGACCGAGGAAAATAGTCAAGATAAGTAAATTTATTTCTGTAGTGCTACATACTAAATAGACTAATTCCAGTTGGTCCTCATGCTCATTGAAGATGGTAATGGTCAGAGATTAAAAATCAAAGATTTTTACTGTTCTTGAGATCTATGTCTGTTTAGCCTTATTTCTCTCATGTATTTGCCTGCTTCCTTTTTTCCCCAAATTTCTCTCTGTTGCTTCCATGTAGACTAGCAATGCTTTCCATTGTATTCAGAAGTCAAGCATTATGTCTCCACATATCCTTCATTGGCTGGCACTTATGGGCACCTTTACTGAAGGTTCAGGCAGTCAATTTCCTCATTAATAGAGTTGAACTGGATTACACAAAAGAATATTGTCCAAATGAAGCTTCTAATATCTATGCTCACATTTTCCAACCAAGGTTGGATACCAGCTCTTACATTTCCTGATCTAGTTGTGACTGTTACTTCCATTGAAAGTTTACTTTGCCAGGAAAGGCATTCCTGAGATTTGTTGTTTAAACATTAGCTCATGAATTAAGTTTGACATCAGGTAATCTTCTTAAGAAAGAATTACAGAATTTTAAGGATTCCTCAAACAGGAAAACTGTTTACTGTTTTGTTTGGTATTTGGGCAATTTGGGGATTACCCAAGCCTTATACTCTCTACCATAAATCCTGGTTTATTGAAGCCTGGCATATAGAGTAAGGTTAAGTGTCAGCTACAAAAAAAATTACATTTAAGTTGTCTACATTGGTAGACCAATGCCATATACTCATTTGTTCATTCACTGAAATTCCATGAAGACCTATAAAATGTTAGGTTTGATAAATAAAGATAGATAATACTTGTTACTGGTTCTCAAACAACTAACAATCTAGTAGATTAAATAGACATGTAAATATCAGTGAGAGTGTACAGAATGCATTTGATTGATGTAAACAGAGTTGTTAGGAGAGTGAAGAGAATAAGAAAGTCTTCACAGAGAAGTTGAATCTGAGTTTTAGAAGCTTCATGTACCAATTAATGTTTATCAAGTAAGGAAGAAATAGGAGTATTACAGGAACACATTGACCAAGGTGTGGATAAATGAAATATGACCTATTTAGGAAAAAAATGTTTTGTCTATGGTTTAAGCGAAGTATATGTTTATTACTTCTGGGAAAAGAGTAGTAGCAATAGCTGGAATTGGAACAGATGGTGATGAAATATGTGATTCTAAAAATATGAGACCCATTATATAATATTAAGTAGTATTAAGGAGGGGACATTTTTAACTTGTGAGCTAATTCTGACAGAAAGCATATTTTGAGGGAAGGAGAAAGGGTGGAGAATTAGATGAGGAAGTTAATTAGGAGTTTCTTGCAGAAGGTAAGAATTTATGACCACCTCAGCTAAGGAATTTATATTCTATCAGAAGGCAGAGAGTACATAAAGTTTATGCATCTAGTCTTGGGTTTCTGTCTTATATTACAGAATAGCATTTTCAAAGATAAGGAACACAAGAAAACAATCAGGTTTGGTTCTAGTAAAAACTGTTGGGTTGTCAGTAAACATTTAGTTGTAAATTATATATACATATATCATATACACACATATATATGCAAGTATATGGATATGTAGATTTGAGAGCATTATTATTTGAGAAATAATCCCATTTATTTGTGGATTGACCTCTCTCAGAAACAAAATGCAGATAATAGAAATAGGGCAGGGAACGGGTAAGTGTTTAGATGAAAATTAGAAAATTTTGATGATATAATAGAAAGAATTCCTATTATATGAGTATTTTAAAATTTGTAATATAATCTATGGCTTCGGTAGGCTAGGAGTGTTCTAAAATACAGATGTTTTATAATTTCAATGAATTATCACTTTACCAATTATAAATGATGAGAACCGACGTTATCCAAAATTATGTCAATTAAATTTATATGTGGAATATAGAAACACCAGATAAAGCCAAACCTAAAAACTAGCCTTTAAAAGCAGGCTGTAGAACTAAGACATTCAGAAGAAGAGGGGAAGAAGGAGGGGTGAGCTCATAATAGGAAGGGAACACAGTAGATTCTAGTGATAGTCTGTAGGTGTTTTGGTGGCAGGAGACTCATGACAACATCCCTGGAAGGGAGGGTCCTATACTTCCAAAATACAAGCAATGACATAAACCCATATTACCTTAATAAAAAAAAGTAATTATATAAATAAAATGGCAAGATATTTTTGGTATGCTTTTTATAGCAATAACCCACAATTTTCCCAGCATTCAATAACTGATTTAGCATCATTTATTAACACACCCCTTAAACTGACTAGGAAGAGAAAATGTGATCATGGAGAAAATAACAAAATCTATAACTCTCAACTGTAGCTATTATTTGCAAAATCAGAATAAAATTGTATATAAGATATAATAGTAAAAAAAAATCAATGTTTTTGTTTATCAAGAATGAGCAACAGTGTTATTGAAGATACCAAAACTAGTGATATGCTTCAACAAAGGATACATTCCGAGAAATCAGTTAACTCTGATAGAAGGAGTTCAACTTCTCCATGTAGCATCAACAGCTTTTGGTAATCTGACCTGTTCTTTGTAGATAAGACTATCAAAACTATAATATTGCAACCATTTGGATTCTGTGAAGACCGTAATACAGAAGATGAAGACATTTTTCTACCGCACTTCAATAGTTAATAACAAAAGTTCTTCATGCAGAAAGAAAAGTAAAAACCTTCATTAGTAAAATGACATAATGACCTCATATGAAATGACATACCTTTGTTGTACATGGCCCAAGTTAGATTATTTCATTTGAAGACATATATTAGAGATCAAAAAGGTTCAAAGAAAACAGCCAGCATAGTTAGAAGTACATTAGGATTTACATATGATGAGTGATAGGAAAGTAACAATTGCAATGGTATATAAATGAGAAAAATCTAGACAAGTTTTGGTTGAGAGAGTCACAAATGTGAAAGCTGTGATAGAAGATGCTTCTAATGTCTTTTTTATTCTGTCTTTATTTTAAAAAAGAAACTAGAGGGTTTTGGTTTTAAATTTTTTAGACTTACTGACCGATAAAATTTAATGGAAATAATTGGTAGTGATTTCAGTAATGCACTTACTGGTGCAATTTATGGTCAGCTATAGGCTTTATCTTACCCAAATTTACAGAACAAGAATTCTGGCAGGATTTTATTTTTAAATGGACTTGGGTCATTTTGAAAGATGGATTAAAATCATTAATAACATTTGCAGTTATGTAAGCTCATGCCAAACAATGCCATTACTCATTTGTTCTACTTAGGCAACACAAAATGCAGTTGCTGGATTGATCAGATCTGCAGCTGGATCACTTACTGGCTCATTAATTTTTATCATATATTGAGTATTCTGACCTGGTACATCAGCTTTTGAAATAGCCACTTGTCTTCTTTCCCTGAGCAAATAGCTACTGGATGCATTTTTAAAATGTTGATCTAATTTATTTTGTTCTCATTGAACATCTGTGGGAGAGGAAAGCTAGTAAACATGTGTTTAGGTTTACATGTACTTTGGGACTCATATCACCTCTGTGTACACTCCTGCAGGATCAGCTTAGGCAAATGTGTTTAGATGGCAAACGGGTCTTCCGCATTTCACATCTTTTTATTCCACTTCCCCTTCTCTCTCAGCACCCACCTCCAGGCATTTACGTTTTACTCTTCTTGCTACTTGGTTATCCCAGAGAAACAAAGTAGTCTGTATCTTGAGAAGAAAAACATTCTAAGAAAATTCCTTTGCCTTCTTAGCCTTGTGTATCACCCCAAATCTTCCCCAACACAGAGACAGCATTTTCCTACTGAGCCTACTAGAGCCAAATGCTATAGTGTTGTGAATCCCCACCCCACCGATCTAATCCCTCTTCCATGAGAGTCACAAGACCAAAATAGCAGTTCTGTGTATTTTAGGGATTTAATTGTCTTCTATGGCATTTTCTTCTGCCGTGCCAACCACTTCTATGTCATTTCCCTTCCCAGCCCCAATAGTCTGTTTCTATTTAAAAAACTAATTCCCCCCAAACTATTGGTTCCTTGATATATGTTATATGACTGAAATAGTGTGTGTATTTGGGGGTGGGGGGGTGAGGAAGGACTTCCAAAGAAGGTAAGAGTTAGCACAAATAAATGATGCATGTGATTTCAGTATCATTGATAATCTGGGATATGGATATATGAATTTCCTTGCATTCCAAGCCAAACCATATATGTTCAGCTACATTATCATAGCCATTTTATCTTTTATTAAACCACACAAAACTGAAGCAAGCCTTTATTCTCTATGATTTCTGTAGCTACCCTGTGGCTCTTTAAAATAGACTTCTTTTGTGTGTACCATTGTAAAACACACATTCAATCCAGAACTTGGTTCCCCCTTTCAACTTAGCCTCTTCACTTTTTTACATCTCCTTCCAGTTGACATATGCCTCACCTGAAAAAAAATGCATCCTTCTTTTTCCTTTCTTATTTCTGTTTTTCCTCTTCCTTGGGTCCCTTTTTTTTCTTTCTCCCATATTCTGTGTCCTTTTTTTGTGTTTAGAGGGGAGGACTCATGTCTAATGTCCAAAAACAGGACTGGCTGGGCTGTTGTGTCCAGCATTGTGAATTTGTCCTTGTGTGAACAAAGCAGTGGCCACAAAGTCAGAGGTCCACCTCCACAACCCATCTGAAACCTCTGAACATTAACTTTCTTTGTTAAAGACATAGAGCCGGTGAAAATTGCCAAATGATATTGATAATAGTCCACAAGACAATCTTTATGAAGGGCTACTCTTTCACATTCCATGTGGCCAAACTGATTATTTCACACACATCCATATCTTTTCAGCAAACCAATTCTGTAGTAAAAGAGCAAGAAAGAGATTCAGAAAATAAATGACTTTGACAAAACAGACTTTATAAAAATCCTGATTTCTTCAATTCATCATAATATTCCAGAGATTTTCTCCTACCCATGAAATGGTATAATTTTCCTTTTGTGACAAAAACAGGGGCATTTATTTTCCTACTGCTCAATGGTAGCAGAAAATGCTGACAGGAATGTGCTTCTGTGATATCTTCTCCAATGTGCTCTATCCCCATGCAGTCAAATAAATGGAATCATTGAATACCACTGGGTATATTTCATGTTCCAGCAGTAGTGAGTGAGAGGGTCAATGCCCTGTATTCTGTTTCTGCCCCTTCCTTTTTTTGCTCAGCAGTGTACCATTTGTTTGACATTATTTAGTCTTATTTCTGCACTGACTCCCCCTTCGCATACCCTTTCCATAGATCACTACCATGTGAGTGGTTTGTATTTTTCCCTGGTAGCTCTTGCTCCCCACTCTCTCTCCTGCCTGTCTCTTTGTCTCTTTTTTGTGTGTCAGACATGAAGCTGACACCGGGCCTTGATTGAAACCCCCGAGTAGCTCTTCACCACTTGCTATTCCTACATCTTGTTTCTTTTATCTGAATTCAGTTGTGAAGATTATAGAACATACAGGATTATGTAGGTCTGGGTGAGTACTGGACATTAACTCTTTAGGAATTCTAGTGCCTGATGAAGCCATCCTCTTGAAAAAGTAAGACAGTTACTTCTTAAGCTGCTTGATTCCAGAGACACAAAAGAAATGCCCCTCTCTTGGAAATCTCTTCCTTACAATACACTCAAAATTCTGCTTTTCAAGCACTGACCCTTTGTGCTAAAAGTTTCTTTCTCAACATACCAATGTCAAGATAGACATTGCCAGTTTTGACTTTTACAGATTTATAATGATCGTTAGCTCCTGCTACATCCCACTGCAAAATTATCATTCCATTTTGCTATAAAGATCTTTGTACTGAGGAAAGGTCAAAGGACAGAAGGACTCTAAGTAATCTCTGGCTGAGGAATTACTAGAAAACAGCACTTCAAAGATACTGGAGAGCAGGACCAGAAAATCTACATAGATCAGCTACAATCCACTGAAGCTACCTACATCAGGTCAGGTGTAAAGGAAGGGTCTGTCATATTCTAGGTGTCCCAGGGAGACCAGGCACTTAGAATTTGAAACCTCAGTCTTCCTCCTCGAGGATCTTTATTTCACTGGTCAACATTATAGGGACTCTCTGCACATGTCCACAGTGTTGCTCCCCCTTTATTCTGTATGTTCTTGGAGTGAGAACCTAAAAGGAAGGTGGGGACAAAGGTGGGCAGGACCAAGTAGAAAAACAAGAAAGTTGCGGAAAGTAAAAGGAAAACAGCATAGGCTGAAGCACTGGCCATAGGATCAGAGCAGAATCAACAGGACATCTTAGTGTTACAGAGTTGTTGAGTCCAAAAAAAGTGGAATAAAAAACTTTTAAGCATTCACTCAGCCAAGACAAATGTTTCTTTTAAAGTCTCATAATGCAATATCGTGTGGAACATATCTGGTAGATTAATGACCAGCTGTGGTAAAGGCCTGGAGCCCAATTTTAAGCTAGTGATAAATATCTTGGATTTAGAGGTTTAAATGATTTTAGTAGCTGAGATATATTTTATGAAATGATAAAAACAATTACTCTACCATGTATAGAATTCTCACATACTGAAACAAAATTCAGTTAGCTATGTCTTTCCAGATGAGATTGGAGAACAATAAATGTAAATATAAATAGATGTGAACATTTTCACTTTCAAATGTACTAAATATTCTGCCTTCTTTCCCCATTATAGTATTTTCTTATATATTTGCTCAGC
The DNA here is from genome assembly GCF_964194135.1 of Talpa europaea. Taxonomy (NCBI): domain Eukaryota; kingdom Metazoa; phylum Chordata; class Mammalia; order Eulipotyphla; family Talpidae; genus Talpa; species Talpa europaea. The sequence continues at coordinate 52,371,241 of NC_140076.1, forward strand.
TAACATATTTCAAATGCTTTTTTTCAATTCCATTCTCACAAGCAAAGCTAACCACATTTCAAACATGAGAAATCTTGGTGGCCGAAGAAAATTATTTCATCAAGTAAAATGCACTTCTTAGTATGGTGAGGCAATGTACATTGTCTACTAATTAGTAAGAGATAAAAAATGTCTATCAAATATACTAATTTTCTAGATTGTCTGGGAAAGTCAATGATATAAAATAAATACAGTTACAATGGACTCAAGGAGTACTTTTACTTTTCTATCAATTAATCTATGGTTACCATTCCTAGAAATGATAAAATTATATAATGTGTAGTTTAGTATTGTTGTCCATGCATTTCAAAGATAGTCCTTGAAAAAACATTTCTTCTCAAAACTATGTAAATTATAAAATGTAGTTGTATGGACTCTAGTATTAGCCTTTCCACACTCACATCTCAATTCTAAGATTAATATGTGGTGTAACCTTGGGCAAGTAACTTAACCTTTCCATATTCCAGTTTCCTCATATGAAACACCCCTATGAAGATTAAATGAACTATTGCACATAAAGTGCTTACCACAGTGCTTTGAATATTTTTATTATATAGAATTATATAGAATTACAGGGAAATGTTTTATGACTTGAAAAGAGAAGGTTCAAAGGAAATCCAACCCATCTTCACATTTTCACAGTATTTCAAACACTTTAATATATGTGGTGCTTCACAAATTATTATGATTTATGCTGCTTTTCAATTCTGATTATGATTTGCCTGTGAGGGAAAGATTATTATTCTTATAATATAGGAAAGGAATGTGCAGTTCACAGAGATTAATGTGGTATGACGTAGAGGTTAAGAACCTAGATCTTGGAGACAGATGTCTTGAATACAAATATCGGTGTTATCTTACCACTTACAAGCTGAGTGATCTGAGGTGATAACCTCTCTGTGCCATCTGTAAAATGGGGATGATAATAGTACTTATTACCCATGGTTGATATGAGGATTAATTTTTAAATGCCTATCTCAATATTTAATTCTTTGTAAGTAATCTAAGCGAATCCTTAAAAGCTGGATCATTGACAATGAAAACAGTGTGGTGATTCCAGTCATTTGTTCATTTTATATATATACATATATATACACACACATATATTTTTTTTTTTTCTTTCTGAGACTCACTGTATACAAAGTAGGCTGAAATTCTGAAGGCTTAGCAAGAGCAGTTGGGAAGGGGTGAAGTGTGTTTAATTTGATCCTATTTGCTGAAAGTAAAACTGACTCTAATCACGTTCTTGTGAAAGGTGTAGAAATGTTTGAAAGGTGAACTATGCTCTGCTATGCAAATGGAAAATGTACCACCTCCATCACATGGTCCAAAGGAGTAAATTATGCTGATTAAAAAAAAAAAAATCCAGACTTCTAAATTAAAAAAAAACAAAAAAGACTACTTAATCTGATTTTTCTCTTGGGAAATAAATGTTCTCTATTATTTTGTTTTTCCAGATCTCATTGTGTAGGTGTAGAATTATTTATATCTTCATCGACATTTAAAAGTGAAATTACTGTGTTTAACTTTATTAAGTTCATAATGATTAATAGTTTTAATAATTTGAAACTTAATTTTGGATCAGTATTTTTTCCCTAGCTTTTACAGATATTGCCTGTACTAGGCAAAATAATTTCAATTGCAAAGTTGTCTTAATGACTAACAAATGATTATGATTCATGCTGTTTTCTCTATGATTAAACTATTAAACATAGTTTATAGAGAACAGTTATTGTTTTAAACTTATCAAATCCAGCTAGCATTTACAGATTTTTTTGTGTTTAGGATTCATAAGAATTACAATGATACTATGTCACAGAGAGTTACTGAAAGGAGAAATATTCCTTTCAGTATATGTGAATTGTTCCTACGTGAAGTAGAATGCCCTTATCAGTCCATCTGTGTTGACATAAGGAGGTCCAGTATTTTCTTAATCTTGCATATTAGCCCTTCAAGAATTTCTCCCCTGGGGCCTCCCCAGTGGCACAGCAGGTTGAGCACAGAGCTGTGAAGCTATCCTCAGCCTCTGCAGTGTGGGTTTGATTCCCGGTCAGCCTGGGAGATACCCACATGGCATGGCAGACCTTTCCTGTCTCTCCTGCTGCTCCCTTCAGCAGTGTATTTCGGTCCGTTTGCCTGTTCTTATCCCTGCTCTGTCTCTGGAGAATCTTCTCACCCTCCTGCGCCTCTGACCTGTACCCACAGTTCTTGTATAAAAGTAAATAAATCTTTAAAAAACAGAATTTCTCTCCTTAAAAATAGATTTTGTAAATTATAATTTATTTGTACTTGTTGATATCTTCTTAATTAATCTTTGTGCCAGGCACTCTGTAATTGAACTCAATTCAATTAAGTAATCTTGCATTGTTTGTCCCTCTGTAGAGATAATTGAATCCTCAAATCCTTGGAGTTTTAAATATGTGCAAACACTGTGCAGTGTGCCTCCCGTTAATTAGTCAACATTTATTGACTCCCTGCTGTATGCACTGCAAAGAAATAAGCATTGTGGAATTATTTGAAGAAAATAGAAATAGTCACTATTTTTATGCAGTTGGGAAAACAACTAAAAAATAAGACTGACATTGTGGACTCAATAAATATGCTGTTTATTTTTTGATGATAGAGTTGAACTAAAAGAATTTGAATTTCTAGACTGGCTGTGCTCTGCTGTCAAGGTGGTATGTTTTCTGTGCTATTCCTAAGAAAAGGTAGACTGAAGGAAACTTACCCTTTTGAGCCAGTTGTTGGTGAGGATTATTGAGAGAGTTTTTTTTTCTGTGGTATATTGAAAGTTGTTTAGAAGAAAAAGAGACTTGTAAATGTACATAGGTGTAATGCTACACTGGGACATTCAGAGTTCAAAATATTATAGCTGGGCTTATTTTGCATTTCTAACACCTAAAGAGAAATATTTCATTTTTAGGCTTTTATTTTTTGTTTGCTCTTGTATTTTTCCTTGCTTATCTAGAACCTTGAATTTCTTTTATCAATCGAAGGAATGATAGTACCAATATTAGAAATGTCTTATTTATTGGATATTAGTCCTTAGATGCCAAAAAAATCATTAAATGTTACTGCTGTTTCCACAATGCATAAAATTCCGATATATGTGATTTAGCATTCTCAATGAGCTGAATGGTTCTAATATATGTATATATTTAAAATTATTAAATAGTTCACGCCATGATTATCAACTGCCAACCAAGTTTCATTACTTTCCTTGTGACCCATGTAGTCTGTAAGTTGTCCAACTCTCCCACACCTAAGTAGATGACCTCATTTGTATTAACAGTGGATGTTGTAGACATAAGACTTAAAATGTGTCTTTCTTATAGTGCAATGTTCTTCAGACACTGAGACTTAAACATAGAACCTTCGCTAAATCTGGAAAACCTAATATGTCTTCCATAATCCTTCTTCTGTTATCTGGACTGTCCTGATAACTTCTAGGAATACCTTTTGAACAGTCTTGTTTCCCCAGTAAATTCCATTCAAATAAACTCTGCACATGTGTCAAATGCCTTTTCAAATGTCCACCCTTGTTCATGATATGCATCCTTCCAACTTCTGAAACTAGTTCTTTCACACTGCACATTAGTTATATAAAACTGATCTTTCTTGGAAGAAGACTTAAGCTTTCTTCTGCATTGCTGAGAACATTTTTGTATCATCCAGTGGGCATTTTATCCCGTTTTAATTATGTAATGAGGCTAACCAAAGATTTCCTCATTCAACAAATTTTCTTTTTTTTTTTTTTTTAAGATTTTTTATTTATACAAGCACTGGGTACAGACAGAAGCATGGGAGGGTGAGAGAATTCACCAGAGCCAGAGCGGGGAGCAGAGCAGGCAGACTGACAAAGTACACTGCTGAGGGGAGCAGCGGGCGGCAGGAGAGGTCTGCGCACCATGTGTGACCCTCGCCCGGCAGCTGGGAATCGAACCAGCGCTGCAGAGGCTGCGGGCAGCTTCGCAACCCAGTGCTCAACTGCTGCACCACCAGGGAGGCCCTCAACAAATTTTCTGTGATATTTTATTATCCAAGCTGCAGTAGAATGTTATCCATTTCTCATAATAAATTTCAGTGTCTGCTAAAATAATAGAATTATAACTTTCCATGTAATCCTACTATTTTTATTAGAGTATACTTTTTTATGATAGGGGAAATTGTCATTCTAACCTCAGTAGCTCTTGGAATGTAAAGATGAACATAACAATGTCTCTCGCCAACAAAATATTAAGTGTTGCTGGTTTGTAAGAAGTGAGCTAGATGAGGATATATTCTTATGCAAGCACAGAAGAAGGACATGTAACTCAACCTCAAAGTTTGCTAAACAGGAAAAAATCATGCGTAGACAGAATAGAGTATGAAAACAAAAGAAAAAAATAAGACAGAGGAGTATGAGAAGAAGATTTTAGGCAGAGTGAATAACAGGGGAACACAGAAGCATTGAAGTATGATGCCCCATTAATGATTGTTTGGAATTAACATAACTAAGACTATAAAATGGGAAAGAGCAAACAATGTGCTTGAAAGGTTGAGCCTTGGTATTATAATATGGGTCATAATTTTGGATATTTGTGATTTTGAGATTGGGCTTTGTATACTATTATGTAATACGCTAAGGCATATTCTTTATATCTTCATTTTGTAGCTATAAAGAAGCCACTGAGAGATTTAGTGGGGGATTCATTATGACAAAAGGACCTTAACAGCGGATTCATAATATATCCAGTTTTGATGCATGCTGTGTGTGAGTGGGGCTTGGGAGAGGGTTTCCTCATCTCTAAAATGTATTGAAGGATAGATGGTTCATTGTTGGAAGATTTAAATGAGATAATGTAAATACAACATTGGAATACTACCTACATGTTTTCTTCTATTACATAGAATAATTCCTAGCTCATAAAAAATGTGCCATACTATTTGTTGAATGAACCATAATTCTGTGCATAAGAGAAAGAATCCTATGTTGATATCGTATTGGCAGCTTATAATTGCATACTCTTTAAATTTTCTTAGTTGTGTTTTTAGGTTGAATTTTGATTTTTATCAAAATAATGCATATTCATAGCTTAAAACTCAAAGAATAATGCAGGGCTTCTCACTATTATATCTGACTCCTCAGAGGTAAATATTTATAAATTTTGTAGGTGTATCTTCCTGTGCATATTTCTCTTTTTTCTAATTAATGTGTATATAATTTTATTTAAGAAGTTTTAAATTCTAGGCATATCTAGTGAGTTATAAATGTGAAGGTGAAATTTAAACTACCTTACCTCCTATACATTTGTATGTATTCCCCCATGTCTTTCCCTACCTTTTCTTATAGTTGTTTTACATTTTGAGGTTAGTTGAATAATCATTGACCACAATGATTATAACTGTAAATATTATTTATACCTAAACTGCATAATTTATAATCATTGTATTTTTATATCACTTGCAGTTTATAGAACAGTATATTTAATATTGTTTTTCCCTTGCATAGATTTTATATATCTAGATTTAAATGTATGAAGATTTTCTAATTTTATGTCTTAGATATTGTGCTTATTTTTTTCTTATGAACATATATTGTTTGTTTTCCAGTAACACTTATTCTTTATTTTCCATAACTGCTATAGCCACTTTCACTTCTTGGTAGCCATTAAAAATGTCTTTTTTTCTTTCCTAAATGTTCTTTTGTTTCTTGCCTTGAAGTTCATTTCTCAGTGTCCTTTGATTTTTAGACTTGCTTTTCTTAAATGCATAGTCATCCTTCTGTTTAATCATATTATGCTACTCTAGGCAATTAACTTGTTGGCTTCACTATAGAAGCATTAAGTGCAGGTAATTCTGTACTTTCTGTGGAAAACCCCAAAGATCAGTATCTCTTGGTAATGTCTCTAGGACATAACCCAAAGTATTATTCAAGGAAAAAAAACTCCCTGTTTTCTGGGATAAGATGTGAAGCTCTCAGGCCTCCCCAATGGCACAGCAGTTGAGCACAGTGCTGTGGAGCTGTCCACGGCCTCTGCAGCGTGGGTTCAATTTTGGCCAGCCAGGGAGATTCCCACATGGTGTGGCAGACCTCTCCTGTCACGCCCGCTGCTTCCCTCAGCAGTGTATTTCGGTCCTTCTGCCTGTTCTGTTCCCTGCTCTGTCTCTGGTGAATCCTCTCACCTTCTGCGTCTCTGGCCTGTACCCCAGCTGTTGTGTAAAAGTAAATAAATCTTAAAAAAAAAAAAAAAAGTGAGCTGTCTTCCAGTTTTCCTGTAGGCACACAGAAAAAAAGGAACTGTATATTTTATCGTTTTAAAGGTAAAATTATATTCTTTAATCCCTGTTTTCACTATGATGCATTATCCACTCTTGGCCATGCTATGCCTGACTTTGGAGTATGTAGTCTTCTCTCCCTAATTGCATAAGATAGAAAAGTGTCTTGGTTATACCAAGCTTGAATAATTTACTTTTTATTCAGTCGCATTCATCATGCACACCTTCTATATGAGAAAGTATCTCTGATTTAACACCCCTTGCAAGTTCCTGTGGCTCAGATTAACTTGTTTTCGTTTGCTCATAACCACAGAAGAAACTTAGTTTGCAGTTTTTCTACTTCAGCCAGCAATCAATCACCCATCAGCTTCCTGTCATCTAACAAGATTCTTCCATCTATTGTCATGTCTATTTTTTTCTCATTGTCTTGTGGGTTATTTATTGATATTTCACTGTGATTGTGGGGGGTATCTGAAGATGTTGGGTTAGCAATTTGAGAGATGTTCCTCATTGGTAAGTTTAATAAAAGTTTACTTTTCTCTCTGAGGTTTTCGCAGAATGCTTTTCTCAATCCTTCATCAGGCTGTTGACACAGGAGAAACTATATATCACAATCAACAAAATGCTAAAGAAAGTAATGGCCTGGTAGACTTAAAAATAAAAGGAATCTCAAGGAAATAACAGAGAAGTATAAAAAAATATATATTAAGACCATAACAGCATTCCTAAAGGAATGATTCAATACTGGAGTAAATTTCACTGTTCACCGAGGTAAATTTCTTTGCAAGTGGTGTGTCCTCAGTTGCTATTGCTGTTGTTTTAAATAAGATGGGAAGGGTTTGAGAAATGAGATACCAATAGCATAGGCCAACTGAGCTGCCTATACTAAATTTATCAATGATGAGCTAATTCTCAAATATCTAACCCTTCTGAAAGAGAAATAGTGAATAATACCCCTGGTGAGGAGAAAGACTGACTGCGCTTTTGTCATCAGCAAAGTTCATTTTCTTCTGTTCCTGGATGCTCAAACTACATTTCTAAGGTCCCTTTGCATTTAGGTACAGAGGTATGAATCAGGTCTGACCAATGGAAAATGGCAGAAGTGAGAGGTCCAATTTCTATCACTGGACTCTAAAAATCTCTTTGTAGTCGTCCACCCTTTCTTTTTCTGTGTCAACAGCTAAATGAAAAATTCAGAAAAGAACCTTATAAGATGGTGGAGTGGTGAAATGTAAGGAGTTCAGTTCACTGAGTGAGTGACTGGCTGGAGCAGTGACAGCCTCACCCATACTGCTAATATGCACTGTACTGTATCATGAGAAAAAAATAAACGTTTATTTGGTAAACAGCCTCTCCCCCCACAAAAGAAAGGAGTATATAGTTGTAAAATTTTCAGTTATGGCAAGATAGTATATTTATAAGCTGATATGTGTCCTGCAATATACATACAAGAAATTAAGGTTGTTTTGATTCAAATCTTATGGAGTCTGTAATGCAGTTAGCTAGAAAGTCAATTTTGAGGTAATCTGACCATTTTAAAGGTACCTAGATCCCCTTCCCATAGTGCATGCCACACAACAATAGCAAATAGCAAATATTAAGTTTTCCGGGTTTTGAAATCCAGATATAAACATACGCTAGATCTGTGGAATGCAAGCAGTGAGAATAAAGTGTTTGGAAAGACTTCTGCTCAAAAAAACCCTAATTAAAAAAAAAAAAAAAAACACGCAAATAGGTTACCCAAAAAATGCCCACAAATTTTTCTTTGATTTTACTTACAAACTTGAAAAGCAATTTATTTTAAATGCAACTTTAAAGTACTAAGTCACAAATATTGAAAGAAAGATAAATGGCTGTAATTGAGACATTCAGAAAAAAAAAAATCCACCAGCTCTTAGAGTCATCAGTAAGTCTTCCTCAGTCAGAATTACTTAACAAATGTTAAAATTAAATGAATCAGAAATCCTTTAGCTAGATGCAGTGTATTCCAGATATGCAAATCCACATGAAATCTTTCAGTAAATAATAAAGTAATAGTACTGGAAGTTCAGACAACTATTAAAGGCACATGTCTAATTACTTTTATGTTTCTTGGTTTGTGTACATATCAAAAAAACTAATCCACATTTCATCAATTGTCTGCATTGGATGGAATGTCATGTTTCAAGGTTGTTATGTTGTCATATGAGAGTTCTTAAAGGCAGGAAATAACAGAAACAACTCATAAAAATATAAATTTCTCTTTTGGGAATTTTTGATTAGCTAACTCTAGATTTTATTTTTTATGCATGAGTCTTATAAATGTACACTGTTCTTTTTTTTTAATTTATTTTCTTGCATTGTGTTAATTTTTGAACAGCATTTTTCATCCTCCCTCATTATATAGTCCCTATAATTCTCCCACCACCATAGCATCCATGATCCATCTCCCACAATCTTTATGCTCTTCTCTCTCCTGTTTTGACCCCTCTCACCACTGTATGCCTTAGATCTATGGTCACCTGGCAAGATTTGTCTTTCCTAACCCTCTTGTTTGATTTCTCTGTGTTCCACATATAAGCTCTATCTGCTATCTTTTGCCTTCTAATTTATTTCACCTAGTATAATCCTTTCGAGCTCCAGCCACATTGCTACAAATGGCACAGTTTATCATTTTTGATTGCTGAGTGGTATTCCATTATGTATATAAACTACATCTTCTTGATTCATTCATCTTTTGGGGGGTATTTAGGTTGTTTCCATTTCTTAGCTATTGTAAATACTGCTGCAATAAACCTAGGAGTATGGTTTTCCTTTCAAATTAATATTTTGTGTTCTTTGGATAGATTCCTAGGAGTGGAGTCACCAGATCATTTTTAGACTTTCAGGGAATCCCCCCACAGATTTCCATTAAACTGTTTTATTTTCATAATCAGTAAATGTGATTATGGAGCCAAGTATTAGAACATGAGCAAGGACTCAATTTGTTAAGAAAATATTTGATGAAAATTTGATGGTCAGTATTCTGCTCAATGATTCTCATGCAAGATAAAGACTTTGCATTCAGGAGAATGTAGACTTAACTAGTTAATTCTTTCCATAAAGACTTTGCATTCAGGAGATTATAGATATATAACTAGTTAATTCTAGATATATAACTAGTTAATTCTTTCCAAATATTAAATGGTCAAATGAATGATAATCTCTTCATAAAATGATAGATGAATTTGGTTACATGGTAAAATGAATTTAATAATTAAAAGTTTTGAACAGCTAAAATTGTCTTTAAAGAAACTGAGCTATAGGGAACTGGAAGGGCTTGCATTCAGCAACATGGCAAATAGGGACCTGCAATTAGGACTCAGTCCAGTAGCGTGAAAAGGATCTAGCGGTCAGAGTCAGGCATATTTTCTTCTGCATAAAATATGATACGCTTTATGGACATAACTACTATCATATCATAATTCTATTGATTCCATAGTACAGATCTGGAAATCAATCAACTTCTGCAAAAGTAGGGTCAGACCTCACTTTAAAAATACTGCTGATTTCCAAATTTTGTATGAGAAATGGACTTAAAGAACACTTCAGAGAAATGATATAGATTCAGATTAATTCAATAACGCTGTGTCTATTCCACAGTATCACATTCTTCTAATTATCTCTATCTAAGTTGCAATGCTTTTAAGGTTCTAAGACATAGTCATGGTATCTTGGACACACTTGCAGTAGAATATGAGAATGGGAACATCAATATAAGAAAGTAAAAAAAATGAAAATAAATGTGTTAGAAAGCCACTCTCAAAGATTTTATGCCTTTTGAAAAAATTTACACTACTTTCCCACCTCTAAAATTATGTCAACTATAGTCTTCCTTGTCACATGAATAAATTTGAAATCCTTCTTGTGTTTCTTAAAAATATTTTTTTTCTTTGACATTGTAATGATTTTTAATGAGTGGCACATCATATATAGTAGAAAACTCTGGAATTGAGAAAAATGAAGAAAAGAGTTGATGTTTCTTTTCCTAAATTTAAAATTTCCAATAGACTCCTTAGTGGTATGAAGTCTTTTCTGTGAGCATACAGCTGAGTATTTAAGTACATTAGTAAAGAATAAATTGACTCAAAGAAGAAAACATTCATTATTAGTCTTGTGTTAATCTTGAGCTAGTTAGAGCTTCCATTACTTGTAGTGGGAGCTTGAATAAAAAATGGTGGCGCATCATAATTAAGTCATGCACCTTCTAATAGATCATCTGCATTATTCTGTCATATTTATGGGTTAATCAAGAAGTGCTAATATCTGATTTTGAGTAAATGAATTCAGATGTAGACATTTGTAAAAATAGTATATCGTCAAATATAAAACAGACTAATTTTAAAGTGAAAAGAATTGTTAGTAAGGTTCAGAAGTATCTTGACATTAACTACCTCTAAAAATATTATTAGTATATTAGGACATAGATTATTACTTTTATTAATTTTAATGATTATTAGTGCCAAATTCAAAACTAATATGTAATGTGTCTAATTATAATTTTGTAAATCATCAATTTGTGGAATAACTTTATTTTGAATAATTCCACTACTCAAGTAATTTAATAATCAATGAAGTGCGCAAAGAAACCTCAGGATGACTAATATAATGTAAAAGCTATATAGAAAATCAAGTTACACTTTCAGAGTATAGAAGCATAATTATTATTAATTTTAATTCCTCAGATAAGAATAGATGTTATTAATTAGGACCTAAATTTATTTGGCTGAAACATTAAGATAGGAAAGTTTAAAATATCCTTTAATGTTAAAACAGATAGTGAGCAATTTAGTGGAGAAAATCAGTATATTATAATCAATAGTTTTGAATATCCTGAGATAATATGGTTAATATGCACGGGCAATATTCTTTAACTGAATTGCTGAGGCAGCGGTGTGTGTATCTGCTGGGAGAAGATAAAGAACTCCAGGTAAAGGCAGATGAGTGTTTTGCTAAGTCATCTACTTCCTTGACTGCCACCTATAAAATAAATATCTCTGGTACAATCTCGGACACAATCAATGAATCAAATGGAAATACAGCTTGAACATGAAAATGGGTTGTGTTCAAATAAAGGAGAGGAGGAGGAACTGAGAGATGAGGGAGAACAGGGGAGGGAGGATGGAGAACAGGGAGGAAGTTAGTGGGGAAAAAAGAAGTGGCAGGAAGGAGAGAAAAACAGATCATGCAGCTAACACTGCATGTACCAGAAGTCATAGGCAAGGCAGCAGCCCTGGAGCCAGGCAGTAACTTCAGAGCATACTGTGTGTATCTTCCAAATAAAGGTGAAAATTTTTTCATTCATATTTTAGCACAAATCTGGCATCTGCTTTTATCATCAACTGTGCTATTCATTTTTCATAAATAATGGACAAAAATGTCACAATCATTCATTTTTATCACCAGGTAATTTTCAAACATTGCTTACAGATAAATGTTTCAAATAATACTTTTTGTCTTTTCAGTTCTATGTGGTAGATTAAAAATCCCAATAGTTTTTGGATTACAATTAGAATCTATATTAGTTTCCCTATTTGATAGTGATTTCAAACAACAGATACTTATTGTATAGGAGATTTGAAGCCAAAAAGTTCAAGATCAAAGTGTGGTAGTGTTATGCTTTCTTCCATGGCTCTAAGGGAGATTCTGTCCCTTACCTCTTCCAGCTTTCATTGGTTCCAGGTATTCCTTGCTTTGTAAAAGCATCACTCCAGTTGGCCTACCTTATCACTTTGCTGCTTTGTCTGTCAAAACTTCCCTTTGTTTCTCTTAAAAGGGAACTCATTGTTGGATTTAGTGCCTAATGTATAATCTAGAATGATCTCTCCATCTCAATGTTTCTAACTTGTCGGCAAAAAATTCCTTCCCAAACAAGGTCACACGTCCAGATTCCAGTATTGGAACTATGGACATATTTGGGAATACCAAATTTTGTTTTGGTTATTTAATAACCTTTAACACTGTGTGCAGTCCAGTGAAATATAATAAATATAACCATAAGGAATAGTAGAGCAAAAGCGCTGAAAAGATCGATTTCAGGGTCAGATGTACCTGGGTTTGGATTATAGCATCCACCACTTAGTAGCTATGTGGCATTAGCAAATAGTTTCAGTAGTAAGAAAATCTATAAAATAGTGTATTCCCAGCCTCCCTGGTGGCACAAGAGGTTAAGATGCAGCCTGTGAAGCTGTCCCCAGCCTCTGCAGCACTATTCATTAACGGCCTGCCAGAGAGCTACCCACATGGTGCAGCAAACCTCTCCTGACTGGCCCACTGCTCCCCTCAGCAGTGTATTTCGGTCAGTCTGCTTGTTCTGTTCGCCACTCTGTCTCTGGTGAATCCTCTCACTCCCCGCACCTCTGGCCTATACCCCAGCTCTTGTATGCATAAATAAATAAATCTTTTAAAAAATAGTGTATTCTAGGCACCATGAGAGTAGCCCAGAGGCTTAAATTGTATTAAAAAAACCTTAGGGTACATAATATAGTGATAAGGGTCATGCAGGCACTTATACGAAACTAGTTTCAAGCAATTTCTTGGTCTTAAGTTTTGCATGTTTTCTTTCCTAAAAGTGACATTCCTGAGACAAGACTACTGGAAATCATTCATACTCATTTCTACCTCATAAATTAAATTTGGGTGGTGGTGTATCAAAATATAAATTATATTAAGTCCCAAGCGTCAGTAGTGACTACTTAAATATATAGTATCAATGGAAGAGGAAGTAAAATGTTTTGTAGGATTTTGAAATCTCCTCTAGAGGGAGAAATATTAATATTACCAACTTCTGGAACGTGACCTTTTTCACACATCAGAAAAGTAACAAATAAAATTTGAGATGTAATAGGAGAGAAAAATATAGTTGATGTTTGGTATGCCTAAATTCTTCCAAAAGTAATGTAAAATGAACTTAATCTGACAGATGTATTTTTGAGGAAAGGGTATATAATCACAGGAATTATTTCATTCTTAGTTTCAAATTGTCATTCACACCTCTCTCTTTCTCTCTCCATATGTATGTGTGTATATATTTATATCCATATAATATCCATATATTGATCTATACCCATATCTAGAGAGGAATTTCCATATAGAGATATGTATACACACATACATATATAATTGTTGATATGTGGGAGACAAGGATGTAAAGTGGCTGTACCCTTAGGTATTTTCTTTGTAGATATAGGTGCTTCAACAAGGTGTCTATTTATATACCTGCCATTTCTAATTTGAAAAGCTTTGTAATACATCAATAATAAATGCATTCATAACCACATCTTCTCTAATCACTACAGAGCCTGCACTGCTATTTGGCACTCATTAGCAGAAACTGCCATTCACCTATAATTTATGACTAGCATACAATTATGTGTTATCACTACTCCAAGTGATTACTACAGTGCATGTTTTTCAGATAATGGCATGCAACACTCCATGATAAATTATACTGCAATGGATAGCTCATTTCTGTCATTTACTCCATTATTTTCCTTAAAACATTCTCAAGAGAATTATATTGAAATGTGAGTACCTCCTTAAAGTACGAATATTGGGTCAATGTTCTCTCTGCAAGAAGAGGGGAAAACTGCACACAAGAAGACTTTGTATCAACAAATGAATTTGAAAATGTTCTGATAAAAATGAAATATGTAACTTTCAGGACAGAGTTGGATTTTTTCTTTACAAATGCATGATCATATCTTGAGTAAAGACAAAAATTCATTACTAATTTTACAATAAAATAAATAGCTTCCTGTTAGATATGGCACATGTGTTGGATAATTGAAAAAAAGTTATAAAACCAATGTCAATTTAGATTTAATGTTTTACAAATGAAAGTATATCAAATCTCAAACATTTTAATTTTAAGTACATGTTATTTTTCAATAGTTATAAGAGCTAATTAGTATGTATCCAGCAAAGCAATGCTCTAAGTATTTTGCTAATATAACCTCATATGATCCAAGTAACAGCCTTGTTATTTAAGTAATATTATCTCAAATTTTGTATCAGAATATCCTTTATTATCTCAATGTTATAAAGAAGAGATGAAAAACAGAAATGTTGACTAACTTACACAAGGACATAACCAAGGTGCATAGTTATTTTCACTTTCCAGGGCTGCTGCCATAACAAAGTACCACAAACTGGTTTTCTTGAAAACAACAGATATTTAGCCCTCTGAGTTCTGGAAGCTCAATATCCAAAAATCTGTGTACTGACAGGGCCAACCTACCTCTGACAGCTCTAGGGAAGAATCCTTTCTTGCCTCATCCAGCTTCTGGTAGTTCCAGACACTCCTTGGCTTGTAACAGCATATCTCCAATCTCTGCCTCCTCCACATGTCCTTCCCTGTGTGTGTCATCCTCTCTTCTCTCCTTACCTTACCTTATAAGGACACCAGTTATTGGATTTAATGTACCTTCCCTCCTTTATCAAAGCCAGAGGACTTCATGTCAATATCATTAACTAATTATACCTACAGAGAATCTGTTCCCAAATCAGGTTACATTCTGAGGTTCTGAGTGGAATTGAATTTTGGAAGGACACTTCACCCCCTATAGTGGTGGAGCTAGATACTCTATTCAAGAAAAGTCATACTCTAGAGTTTGTTACTGTCAATGGGTATGATTGTGGAAGGTACTGTGTTCAGTACATATTTCATTTAATGATCATTCTAATCCTCTTGGCTAGATGATCTCTGTTTTTTACATGTAAGAATGTTTGAAGTTATGTGTTAGACAGAATAGGATCATTTAAGAGTGATATTTTGAAACAAATTATGCTACTAGTATGTTTAAAAACTTATGTATCCATTTCCATTATCTTTAGAGTAAAAATCAAATTCCTTGAAGTGAATTTTGGAGTCCTCTAGGATCTGACCCTGGCCTTTTTCAGCTCAAGTCTACCTCTCTCTTCCCACTATTCATAATGCCCTAAATACTCAGTCTCAAAGTCCTTTGTCATGTTACTCCTTTGCTAAACAACATTTAATGTTTCCCATTTGCTTCTGTCTATTCATCTCATTTTGCCCTTCTAACAACCCAAATTAAAGTTAGTGAATTTGCTGTATTCTCTGATGGTAATCTATTTTTTTTCATGTTTTTATTCCATTTTTTATTCAAGTAATGTGGCATTATTATAGTGTCAGGTTCGTCATTCAGTATCAAAATGTACACATACTACATTCAGATCACTGCCAAAAGTCCAAATCTATCCTTCACCATAATATTGTCTCTTTTTACCTATTTATCCACCCCTCTCTCCCCAATCCCCTTCTGTAACCATTTTGGGTCTTACAGTCCAATTTTATTTTTTTTTAATCTGATGGTAATCTAAACAGCACCTACCCAGCCAATCATGCTTTATTGTGATTGTTTATCTAATGGGCTTTAAGTTTTTGAGAACAAGCTCCACCAATATATATTTTCAGCTCCATTTTCAGTATCTAAGTACAGTGACTGACACTTTATATGGGAAAAAAATGAATACAATAAATGAAAAATTGAAGGCAGAATATCTTTGTGCATGGAATAAAGAAGAAACAGAAAACCTAGCAATTCGTGGCCCAATTTCTTCATTTTGTTCTTAAAGGGATTTTTTGTACTCTTTGATGCACTGCTCCTCAAGAAGGGATCATAGCTGAGCTTCCAGCAAGTAATTGGTATTGAATAATGGTATATGAAGCGCCAATTACTCCTGCTCTTTCTAAGTGAGTCTAGAACTTCCTAATTTTTCTCTAAGAATTTGGATGAAATATTGAACATTTTTTATTGCATGGGTTTCCGCTTTAATGTAAGTGTTGAAATACAATGAGTAAAGTATGGAAACAAGTATAATATTCATGATAAGTTGAATTAGCAGCTTAGGTCCTTTCTTTGCAGAGGTTGCATAAAACATAAACTCAACCATATGCTTTCAGAGGTCACCAAAGTCCCATGATGACAGATATAATGTATAACAGCACTTCCACGGAAGAATCTGAATTGTTAGAACATTAAAATATATACAGTGTGTGTGTGCGTATATATATATATATATATATATATATATATATACACACACACATAATATATGTATATATACATAATACACTACACACACACACACACACACATCACTTGGAGTATTAGATTTGTGACATCTGAGCCACAGTCACCCAAGCGTGACAGTTTTCATTTAGAATTCATGAAAACGTTTTACTAGGAAGTCACCTTCCCTTATAACAGAGTGCATCATGATAAATGCAGTCCAAAATGTTCTTTTCCATGAGAAAAATAATACCATCTACACTCAGGGCCTCTGATTATTTTGTTTCCTGACAAAAAAGTTGTTTGCCATCATGTAGAATGTCTATAACCTTAATGTACAATTATGAACAATGCAAACTAGATGATTGCAATTAGAAAATAACAGCTCAGATTTAGAAGGGCAACATTTTTTTCTAAAACATACACTTTTCAATCTTCATTTATCAGTTTACTTTGTAAAGTTCTTCTATTCAAAATTTGTTAATCTCTCTTCCTAATAGCATTTTTAAGTACCATGAGGATTATTCCACTTCTAGTAAAAATCAGAAATTTGTGAACTGAACTTCAATGCCATATGATGTACATTGTGTTTTCCATAGATGTATTCTGGGTATTCAAAATCAGAACACAATAGGTATTCAATAAATATTTAAATAAATACAAATATTTAAATAAATACAGAAGAAATATACTATGGCTTTAACATTCACTAACTGCAACAAATGTGATAGACCAAGAGTCTCTTTGAATTCTTCATCTTTCCTATCAACCTTAGAATCTATTGTTATCATTTAAACCCAACTTTATATATATCATTGAGGTATTATGCTCGCATTGAGGAGTGAATAACTTTTGAGGTTTTTGCTGCAGTACAAGATTGAAATGGAAAGTCTAATTACAGCTCCCTATTTCTTCCACTGCAGCTTGTACATTTTCTTATAATTACATAAATTTGACTTCTAAAGGGCAAGTTAATAAAGTTTTATCATTGTTAGAGAGAACAGATAGTTGTTAAAGCAGATAGTTGTTAGTAGGCTGAAGAGAAAAGTGATATCCTTTAAAGCATATTTGTTTAAAATATGACAATCTGAGAAATTCACTTGGCTTCCTCAATGTCATTCTTGATAACTACAGTGAAGTGTAGTCTGGCTGTTTTTCAAGTTTTTTATACAGTTAATCACCATACGTTACCATAAAATGGTTTTCTACTTCAGCACATGAGTCTTTGAGTATAAAGGTGAAAAATGTGATGTTACTATGAATTTACAGGATATTGTCTATAATTTAATAGTAGATATATTAAGCAACTACTTTTCCAGTTATATAGCTTCTAAAAAATAATAATGTACCATTACACATATGCTTCACCCATTTTCTAAATAATACTGTTATTATGAATTATATGATTTTGAAGTATAATACATAATAAAAGAGAAATAATGGCTAGTAACATTCCCTAGATGGATTCATTTATTTTTATTATTTTTTAATTTAGCAAGCAGAGTTGTTGATTAATAAAACTATTCTTTAATATATGTATAATTATGATGTAGATGGATTTGCTTCAGATAAAAATCTAAATATAAAAATTATGGTAACATGTATCCTCTAATTATTCAACTTGTCCATGTTTTTAAAATATTTCCATGTAAGATAAGCTCATGTTGCCTTAAAATTCAAGCTTGCTTTTCTCCTTTGCCACAAAGACCTACAGTGACATCAAATTTATATGCACCATTGTCTGGGAGTGCCATAGAAGAAAAATTATTGGTGCATTTGGATAAAGGTTGAATTGCTCTATTTTCTTTCCTTGCCTGCTTACTATGAGTAGGAACACCCAGCATGGACTTTTCCCACCGTCATAATCCATTTATTACAGAGTTGTGGCATTTATTTGAATTTTGCAAGTATAATATCACTTCTCCATTCATTATTTTTTCATAAGTGCATCTTAGTATAATAATCCTCTGCTCTCTACTCTCATGTTTTTGTCAGAACCTATTACATCAGTGAAGAAATCTTTGTTTCTTTCTTAGCCTTGAACATACTCAGAGCTCATTTAGGTTTTCTAAAACTGAAACAAATGTGGCTAATTATTCCTTGACCTGTATTAACAACCCAGCTGGTGGAGTCCAGATTTAGCCTACTAGATGTAAAATTATATTAAAATTGACTTGCACCCTTCCAAGTTATGAGCATGTTAAGTATTATGAAGAATTTTAAAAGCTGCTTATTTTCTTGTCCTTTAGGCATGACCAACCACTTTTCTATGGCCTCTAACTATACGTTGCTTTTAACTCCTTTAATATCTGTTTTTCTGCCACAGAGCTGAAAATCAGAGGGGAAAACTAACCATCTGCATTGGCTGTCATCACCTGCAGGAATTTTTGACTTGCCTGCTGATGTGATTGAGACATGGTTGATTTTCAGCATACTACAAATGATGCCTTTGTTTCACTGAACACTCAGTATGTGAGATTTTGTATACACTTCAACTCCTTACAAGGCTATTTATTTCTTTTATATGTTAGTACCAATTAGAAGTTCATAATTATTTAAAAACACTTGGAAAGCTGAATGTAAAATTCATTTTAAAATTTGCTTTTGAGGAATTTTACAGAGGTCAACCAATAGCAGATATAGGAAAAGGAGACCATAACTCAAATATGTATGGAAGCTACATATTCATTTCTCGATTTAGTTGAAAAAATGCCAGGGCTTATTCTACATTTTTGACATTATAGGTCAATAGTCAGACATTTTTTGACCCATGCACATGTTGAAATAAAATTATTGCCTTGGACAAAGAATATGTTAATATCTAAAGGACATAGTTAATATCTAAATCCTTGATATAAATAATTTTTTCAGTGACTAGTCATTTGAAGAGGCAGCAGTGCTATAATGAAGTGAGGCCTCTTCATTTGATGAAGTGCTAAGAATTATAAGCTGCAATAATTTTTGACTTAAAAAATACCAGAGATATATTTTTTAAAAATGGTATGCCTGTAACATTACTGGAATCTACTAATAGCAAATATAGTTAAGTGAATTAGTTATTGAACTTTTGAGTCATGTATGTCAATATTTTGTACATGAATATTGAAGTCATGAATGAAACATCTGGTGAAATAATGTAATTGTTTCGAGTTTGGCCACTTTTATCACATGGCATACCATACAAGTCAGGAAAACACTGATGTAGTTATAATAACGTATTTTCTAATTGTGCTGTGCATACATTTTCCTTTTTTTTTTTTTAATTACAGGAGTCAACTGAAGCAGATATAAGGGTAAAGAGAAGATTAACCTCTCAGAATAGTTTTAGATTTAGATAAGAATTCAATATTCAATTTCCAAACATAACTTTCTAAAAGCTAATTTATTGTATTGGGTTTTATTAGGAAGGTTAATTCTTTCTTAATAAAAATGGACCATTACATTCTAATATAGGAAATAATACCTATTATCCCAAATTGCAAGAGATACTGGATAGATGGACGACCTAGGTTTCTTTAGTCCTTTTCCCATGAACAAATTGCTCCATCACCCTGATCCTCACTAGACTTCCATTCAAAGCAGAGATCCTAGGTGTAAAATGTATACTCAATCAGGAAGAACTTAAGGGTAATCAGAAATCCCTTTAGAAGTTAAGAAAAAGACACCAAAGCACTTTTCCAAAGACTGTTTTTCAGAATAAAATGTCTCTCCAAAAGAAAAATGTTTTGAGTTGGAACATTTCTACAATTAAAATTGTTTTGGAAACCCTGCAACACTTTATCCCGTTACATGGCTACTACATTACACAAATCTAATAATGTTTGCATCGTATATTATAAAGAATTGCCTAAAGTGGCCATATGTGCATATTAACTGTCTAAACTCAGTGTTGTATTTATAAATTCATTCAGCTATAGACACAGAAATGTCACTAAAGATGCACATCACATGCACAAGCATTGTCTTGTTTAAGTTGGGATATATGTGATTCCAAGTTTTGCTTAGTGGATTAATTATGTCATACTTACATTTTGGTTCATAATTCCCAAAATTCCCTTGGCTTCAGCCTTAAGTTCTGAAGAGCGATCACACAGCTTGTAGCATCAAGTCTCCAGTCTTCCTAGGGCAAAATGTGAAAATAAAAAGGCAGTGATCTCCTTGGCACAGTGGCCAGAAGAGCAGCCAGTAACACTCTGTGTGACACTTTATGGTCTTATAATGGAAGAAGAATACTTCCCTGAACTCCTTGCCTGAGTCTGAATCTAGTTTCATTAACCAGATTTTAGATACAAGCCCACTGCTAATCTAGTAACTAGTGCAGTGAATGGAATTCCCTTACTTGTTTGACTCATTACAGATCACCATCTGCTTTTGGGTAGACAGCAAACTGTTTCTTGCATCCAGTATTTTCTCAAGTTGAACTTGGAATCTTCTTTCACAAACTCCAAATCACTAAATTTATTTTGGAAAATATTTCTTTTGTTTCCATGTGATTCTGTTGAATTTGTAAATATTCTTATTTACAAATATTAAACATTCTTTCAGTGATATAGCTACCTATTATATCATAACAAATTATCCCAAACACAATAGCATAAAACAGCAACCATTTTTTCTTGCCAACAGTTTCTGTGAATCATGATTTCTGGCAGGACACAATGAGATGTGATTATATCTCTTCAAATATGTCTGGTGCCTCAACTGGGAAGCATTGAGTGACTAGGAGTGATGTGAATGATCAGATGCTGAAGTTATCTGGAGGTTTTTTTATTCACATATGTGGCACCTCTGTTATTAGAAATCAAAAGTCAGACTAAGCTAGGACTGTTGACTAGGGCATCTAACATGGTCTTTCTCTTTGTAACTGGTTCTCAAGTTGGGGAGTATGCCCTGGAGAGTGCATTATGAAAGAACAAAGTAGAAGCCATATAAATTTCTTTCACCTTGTCTCAAATTTTTTGTCTTATCATTGCCATCACATACTATTGGTTGGGAAGCCAATCTCTAAGTTAAGACAAGATTTAAGAGATGAGAACTTAGATTTCATCTTTTGAGTAAGGAGTAGCAGGATCTTAATGTCCTTAATGAGTATGTATGATTCAAGGTACTGCTTTGGAAAATTCAATCTGCTACAAATAGTAATGTGACAGTGAAGAGAATTGAGATGAAATTAGCAATGGCACTATGATTGATGTTATATTAAATTATTTCTCTGTAACCTTTGTAGAACTTAAATTTTCAATTCAAGGTTTATTTTGAAGAGAGAAGAAAGGCATACCACCCCTCATCATGTTGATATTCAATGGATCTGCATGTAGAATGGAGTCTGATATATTGTAGATCCATAACTCCTTAACATTACGGCTGAATAAATCACCAGAGAGTTTTGTGATATATTGTTTTGTGGATATTTCTATTGATATTTACTGCATCACAAATTCTGGTGATAAATTGCAACAAAATATGCTGATTTCATAGGATTATATTTAGGAACTTATAAGGAAAGTCTTGCTCGCTCGCTCTCTCTCTCTTTCTCTCTCTCTCTCCCTCCCCCGCCCCGCTTTCTCTTTCTTCCCCTCCCTCTCTCCCTCCTTTCCTCACCCTTCCTCCCCCCAAACATATTCAGAGTTTTTATTATGTTAGTGAAGTATTTATATAGATATATATTCATAAAAGTACATAAAATACTTCCACAAATAGAGGAATACAGGAATGGTGAGAGTATTAACT
The DNA here is from genome assembly GCF_964194135.1 of Talpa europaea. NCBI lineage: Eukaryota > Metazoa > Chordata > Mammalia > Eulipotyphla > Talpidae > Talpa > Talpa europaea. The sequence goes on from NC_140076.1 coordinate 52,393,320, forward strand.
AACATGACATTTGAGAGTTGAGAATACAATTGAAGATGCATATTGAAGATGCATATAATATTTGACACAGTGCTTCTCCGTCTATAAATTCATACTTTAACTATACCTACATTGTTAACATTCAAAGACTTTTCATTGTATTATTGGGTTTGCAAAACCTCTACTGGGAAATAACTAGTCGATCTCCATTGAAAGACATGAAGATTAACAATGTTCTCCCTTCTCTCTGTAAAACAGAATAAGGGCTGAAGACCTTCCAGAACTAATAAACATCATTCTTTTTAGTACACCCCTCACTGATTTGTGAATCAAATCTAAGATATATTTTAAATCAACTCTTAGACATAATTTAAAGGTAAGCAAGCTATTTATAATGTCTTGTATAAGTCTCTTGTCTCGCCCACTGCTCCCCTAAGCAGTGTATTTCTGTCAGTCTGCCTTTTCTGCTCCCCACTCTGTCTGTGGTGAATCATCTTGATACTGTAATTTCAGGTTTTTAGGCCTAGTATCCCAGCCAGGAATGGATCTCAGGCTGCAGTGGCAGTGCTAAGTCTCAGGAACTAGACCACCATAGGTTGGTGGCTCATGAAACCACAGCAGGAACTTCGCTGATGCTCAGGCAAGCAAGAGAAAAGAAGCAGACTTGTTTAGAGAAAGAAAAAGTTTATTGAGGAGAAAAGGAACAGAAATATAGTGGGACTCCCAGGCCAGTGGAACCAGGCTAGGAAGCTGAAGTCCTGTCTCAGAGAATATACACCTTCTTTCCCTAAGTATTCTAAAGCTCCACCAGTCCCTTTGTGATTGGTTAGTTCTCAGTGGTCTCACTCACTACCTAAATGTCTCTGTGCCCAGAACTAAGTCTCCCAGCCCTTATGTTTACATACTTTTCTTTATCATCCTTGTTCGGAAATGTCCTGTTGTCCCTTGTTCGGAAATGTCCTGTAGTCCTGGGGTATTTGATTAATCCCCTTTGGAGTTTGCTGCCCTTATCTCTGGACCTTCCTTAACTCTCCTGAAGTCTTTGCCTAGGCACACTGCCCCTGAAGCTGCCTAATTATCCCTAATTCGCCTTAGAACTTGCTGCTCTCACCCCCACACCTCTGGCCTATACACCAGTTCTTCTATGCAAAAATAAGAAAAAAAATCATGGATATTCTTTAAAAAAAAAAAAGGATAGTATTCTTTTTTTTTTTAGTGAAATAAACTAGATTCTGTTCTACATCTAGGGTTAAGAAAAATTATTTCTGATAGGACTTGCTTTTCAGGCGGAGAGAGTAAGGAAAAGAGAATATATGCTTAGAGAAAAATGCCTAAAAAAGTTAGAAGAAATAGAATAAAAGTCCAAGATTTTTAGCAATGTATTCTGTGAGGGAAATCAACGGAAGGCCTTTTTTTTTCCCCCAGTCTTCTAAATTAGCATTTGTAAATGCAATAATGAGATATGCTTTAACATATCATTATCTGAGAGATAGGTGCATCTTAATTTCTAAAGGATTTTTAAATATATTAAATAGAGCCAACTAGGGCAGATTTTCATTTTAAAGTGATATCATTATACCAATGATTGCAGGCTAATTCCCCACTTATACAATCTGACCACTGACCATGCTCTATCAAGAGGGTTTAATTTCCTTTGTAAATGTTCATTCCCGCTCATTTTACTTGAGAGCAAGTAAAATGGTAGTTTAATAAGGAAAGAAATCATTTTTAAAGATTTTTAAAGAGAATATATAAAAGCAAATGCTGTGGATTTTTGTCACAATAATTATACATTTCCCTTTACCATCATCTGTGACATATCTGTGTAAAACCAAAAAGAAATCATGTTTTCTGATTTGTTTCCAATAACCTTTTAAATGATGCCCACAATTGTATTGACCTTTAGTGTTGACAAGAGCACATTGGACTGTTGTCTTCAGGAAATAGGTTGTAATAATAAGTCCTTTTCCTTCTGTCTTATCTGACATTTTGGCATTCATCACTTTTTAAGACTATTGAATTTTTTTTTTCATGAGAGCATTACTTTATTCTTACCAGTGGCTGAGTTTGTCTGTCATCTTTCCCATTCCCAGGAATTTCTTAAGAATAGAATTTTAATGCTAATAAAATGGCACTTTTAGGTATCACCTACAAATTTAAGATTATTTCATTAATTTTATGAAAATACATGTCAAAGTTATCACTGAAATTTTACAAGTGAAAAAATATTGGAGCTTAGAGAAGATATTTGATTTATCTAACTTACAAAACTAATATATGTCAAAATGGGGTTCCAAATTAGTTCTGTTTGACTGAAAATCTCTGTTCTTTTCACATTTTTCTTATAAGGATAATATCTTTGCAACCCTCTTTATAGTTTTCAAAGTATTTTCATAGACATCATTTCCCTTAGTCATAAAGCAATCTCAAAGCTAGTTGTTAATAGGGAGATTTTGCCGAGGTATAAATTGCAGGATAGAGAAGTGAAGTGAACTGCCCAAAATGACAGACCTGGAATTTGAACTCTGGTCACTTAATTCCCAAGACTCTCTCTGTTGTGCCTCACAGGCCTGAATGATTTCACACCTATTACATAACTTAATTTAATCCTCACTACCAACTGTGTAGTTGGTATTTGTAGTCTTGATTTTACAGATGAGAAAACCTGATGTTCTGAGAGGTTAAGTGACTAGAAATATTAAGTTCCAGTGCCAAGGATCGGATCTCAAATCTCCTGACTGCCTCTTATTTAAGTCTTCTTGGCATTTTCCCAGCACACACAATTAGTGTCATTTATACACATAGAATTACACTTTGTAGCCCTGTTTCAAACTAATGATAAATAACATTCAATACAATTTGTATCATAGTTGATTACAGCATTTTACCTCAAGTGATAGAAAGAGGAAATGCTTAACTTGGAATCAGACACATACTTCGGAAATAAAAGTACTAAATAAAGAGCACTTACAGGGTGTGAGTTCTAGCCTTCTGTCACACATAACTAAAGTTTAGTTCAAATTGGTGATCTTATTTGAGGGTCTTGGTCTATTTAGACTGCTATAACTAAAATGCCATAAACTGTATTGCTTTATAAAAAAAAAAGAAAAAAACATGTATTCATTTCTCACAATGGTAGAGGGTAAGACGTCCAAGATCAAGATTGAAAGATTTGGTGTCTGATGAGAATTGATTCCTGCTTCTTAAACACCTTTCACTTCACTGTCTTCACTGGGCAGGAGTGAGGGACATTCTTAGACCTCTTTAATGTGGGCATTCATTCCACCTCCCAAAGCCCTCAACTTCTAATACTATTATATTGCATATTAGGTTTCAACATATGAATTTTGGGGATCTACAGATAGTCAATCTATAGTAATAAGTAAGTGATGTAACTCAATAAGCCTGAAATATTACCAGGCAATTGCTTATGAAGTATGAGAATATAATAAAATTCTCCCCTATGTGTATTTGATAATAGTCTGATATATGGGCATTATTATAATTTATTTATGGAAAAGCTAGAAGTCATTAAGTTATACAAGTTATGGAGTTAATATTATACTAAATGATATCTGAAGAAAATAAGAATAATTTTATTTTATAGTCTACCATCTAAGGAATTTTATCTCCATGGGATCATTTTTTCATTTCTGTAAAATATATAGTTCATTTTAATAACAGGTAATTTTATAAGAGTTGTTTAGAGACTATTGCATTTACTGCTTTGACCTAGGCAATAAAATTAACCAAAATTAGATTTCTGATTATTTCTAAGTCTGGGAAAAGCAGATCTTAATGATGGAACAAATATTTAGCCCTACGGATTAAATCTCAGCCTCTTAATGAGCTACTAAAGTTCATGGGAATTCCGGACAAAGTTTAAGATAGATACAAGTAATGAATCCCAAATAACAGTAAAATAATTAATTTGCATCTGCTCTAGCCATTAAAAATTCAACTTTATTAGGAAATAAAGGAAACTTACATTTTCATTTTATACATGATAATTTTCTAGGCAGTATAAAAGTCTTGTAAAATTATATGTAGTTGCTTTTTATCAGATTCAAATTTGTGTGGCAATAAACCTTTCTTTAAAGGACCTACTTTGCTAGCAAATGCATTCTTCTAATTTTGACCGTAGAATATAAAACCAAACACAAAGAAAGGAGCAACATTATTTACAATAGGATAACTAGAGGAACACTATTAGCTAAGAACCAAGTTAAATAGAAACTTCATAAGACAAAACAATGTTTTTATATAAGAAGTAATCAGTAAATGTCAATGAGTTAATATGTTTGAAAGAGATGCGTGAGCTTTCTTCAGCATTTAGGTAAACATAAAGAATACCCTATGGACTACATTTGAAGATGTTTTAAAGTCCACTTTGTTAATGTAGAAAGGTATTCTACATGAATGTTAATGGGGATTTTGTCAGCTGTCTTCATGAGTACATGCTTACCTTCATGCCTACCTATGAAATTTCTTAATCTGGATGGTAGAAAAGTGTTTTTGCTATTTATTTCATTATCATTTATTTAGATGTGAAAATTTTAACACAATTGGTATAATAAATTTATAACATAATAATCAGAATTAAAATGTTCATCTCTTGTTAATATCCTATTTGGGGTTCTTTTTGCTTGTTTATTCATCAAATCTATCTGTGAAACATGTTAGGGAAAAAGTTCTCATGTGTGCAAAGTTTTTTAATTCTAAAGTGTAGTCAGAAATAATAAGTATTGAGTTATTTAATGGATGTTGCCATAAAATGATTACAATAGGATAATTAGAGGAACACTTTTAGCTAAGAACCAAGTTAAATAGGAACTTCATAAGACAAAACAATGTTTACTGTGGCAACGTGAAAAATAAAGCACTGGCACTTAATAGCTAAAAAACATATGTTAAGAAGATGATGATGTCAGTGCACAAATGTGTGATCCCATAGTCCTCTTTATTCTTCTAGACTGGTATGTAGTTGAACAAACATCAGCCAGGATTGATAGGAGAAAGAGACAAACAAATCACTTAATGATAACATGCCACCTGCATGGATGAGGGAGACCCTTCATGACAGAGCAGCTTGTCCATGTGGGTAGCCTAAGGTGCCATCTTAAATGGCTAGCTAAGACAGAGGACTTTATAAGGGAAGAGGTAAGTTCAGTTTAAGGAAGTTACTATGGAAGACACAGCAGAAAAAAGTATGTAGATTAAGGTCCATCTTCTTCATTGAAAAGAATTAAGGAAATTAGATCTTCCCAGTACATGTCCTTATAGAAGTTTATCTTTTTCAAAAGCAACCTCCAACCAACCTTCAGAACCACTCCCATGAAATTAATTTTTTTGCCAAAATGATATATTTGGGGGTAGAACATTTTACTCCCCATAAAATGGAAAAATTAAATATTAATTTAATATTATTTAGACCTAACAAAGATAAGACTTCAGAGACATAATAAAAACTATATCTAGCATGTTTATGTATTAATATTATAGATACTTTTATCATGGATATTTGTAAAATAACTTACCCAATACATTTCTCCAACCAGTAAAGGACATTAAGATAGGAGATCTGTTAGAAAAAGGGGGTATTTTAAAAGTTTAGATTGTGGTTTGTTATGTATTTCATTGCATACAGGGGAGAAAAGTTTGACTTGGTACATAGCAGTACTAGTTTGCAAAGAAGCGAAAATGGAAAGAGATATAGCATATAGAAGGATGATTAATTTTTAAAAATTTAGTTTGAGATATTGATATTTAACTCCCAAAATCCAGAATTCAGGAGAGCAATTTTGACTCAGTATATCCATTTGTGAATCCTCATTCTGTGAAAGTGGTAATGGGAGCTTGAAAGTGAATTAGATTACCCATGGGGGAAAGTCATTTCCCATTTGTCCTTTACATTAACATAAAGAGTGAGATTTTAATGGTGCAAACATAAAATATTGAGATAATATTAATAGAGTATTAATTTTGGCTGGTGGGCGCTAAAGAAAATTTAGTGTAAATACATGACAACATTAAGACCAAATGGCTTGTTTTTAAAAGATTAATTTGAGCTCATAGTAGTAGAGGAGGATTAAAGGGGAAAATTCAGTAAGTCAATTGATGGTCCTGATATGGTAGAGGCTAAGAAATCTACTCTCCAAAATTTTGAAAATAATGCATCCGTGTTTTGAAAAGTATTGGTTTTGGGTGTCATATCAATCCCTCTATGACAAAGTCATAATCCCTTCTCTTTGTCCTTTCTTTATCTCCTTTATATTTTCATCTGGAATTTTTTTGAGGACACAGAAAGTTTCAGTTTCCTGTTATAAAATGGATTTATACATGTAAATGTATGATTAAGTTAATATGCTGTTGTGAATAAATATATCTTTTGAAATCTGTCCTTTCCTATTTTGGGGAAAAGAGTTAGAAAATTGGAAGACACAGATGCTAAGGAAACGATGTCCCTAAGAGGGAAATGTAGTAGAAAGGAAAGACTAGAGGCATTAAATTTCATCTCATTTTTGTCATGAAATGCTGCAGTAAAACTCAAGATATGTGGGCGAATAGAAAAAGTTTAAAAGGCCCGTCATGACCAACACTAATCGCACACACTTTTGTGAAAACTAAATGACAACTTTAGTAGAGTTTTAGTGAAAACTCTATTAATGTGAGAAGAAAAGACGGGAGAACATCACAGAGGGAATTTATAATGACCATTAAAGCATGCATGAAGTTCAAAAATCTGGTAAATACAATGAGGACATTTCAGATAAATGTATCATTTATGATTCCATTTAATTTTTTTATGAAAAGAGAAAAGGAACAAAATTTTCTACTATACAGTGTACATATGGGAAGATTGTAGGAGAGATGACTGGACAGTAGATAGGGGTCATATTATAAAATATCTTTAATTTTAGGATAATGCCCCTGTACATGATCTGTCAACAGTGAGAAATTATTTGATGTTATTAAGCAAAAAATTGCATAATCAAAGTAGAATTTAAGAACAATTAATCAAATAAGTGCATAGAATGGTGGTAAGGTGGTAAATTTATCTTGTAAGTTTTCTGGGAGTAGGTACTTTTATTTCATTCACTGATATGCCCCTTGCACTTGGTAGAGTCAGTTACTATATATATAAATTGACATTTATTGATTTGCCAGCATTAAGTTTTAATTCTTATAGATATTTGGTCCGTGTTCATCAAATTTACAATATCAATGAAATGGATAGATGTGTTGACTTGGTTCCAAAACCCAATTGACACTTTAATGTGATTATTGTTTAAGAGTGATTATTGAGGAATATGTTAGTCTCACACAAATAACTCAGTTTTATTCCTTTCTACTGCAGAAACATGAACATTCTTTGTTTTCCACCTTCAATTTTGAATTTACTGATCATGAATCACTATATTGATTTGTATTTATCCACTAAAAAAGTCAATTATATATCTATTTGGTTCAGTATGGTTTGTAAAGGGTCAACTAATATTCTGCCTAGAGTGGTTTGATTTAAATTCAGACTTATAAGACTGTATTTTAGAGCTTCAGATTACCCAAGTAGAAACAAATATACCTGATGATATGCTTACCCTTGAATTCACCAGAGATTGAGTGAGGAGCAGACGGACAGATTGAGGCAGACGGACCAAAGACACTGCTGAGGGGAGCAGCGGGTGAGACAGGAGAGGTCTGCCGCACAATGTGGGTTTCTCCCTGGCCGGCCAGGGATTGAGCCGTGCTGCAGAGGCTGCAGACAGCTTCACAGTGCGGTGCTCAACCCACTGCGCCACCAGGGAGGCCCAAGAGACCTGATTATTTTATTTATATGTACCCAGAACTACATTTGAATGCCTGTTAACCTCTCAATGAAGTAGTTCCATGAAACCCACTTTCAAAAATTCTGATCTTTACAGAGTATAAGGAAATAGAGGGAAGTTCAGTTTTTATATAAAAAGTAAAATGAAAAAAAACTGAATCTACACTTAATGCAGTCTTCAGAACACCTTAAGTTTTATTTATTTATTCATTCATTTATCAAAGTAAGATTATTAGCTTACAACACTGTATATGATTTAGGGGAAAAGTTTCATGTCTTCATTTTTAAAACAGAGCAAATCTTCTGTATAAACATGTGAATAGAAGCCTTTGCAAGGAAATATGGTTTATAAACACTTTCTTTCCTCAGCAACAGCATAGTTAACTGAACAAGGCTGAGGTTTATGTGGAAACTAACTGTCATGCTCTCACACACACCAACACACAAAGACAGCTATCAAATCTGTGCCACTGCTGACCTACTGTTAAGGTTTGGATATTTTAACAAATGTTGCTTTAATAATTCCCAATACTATTTTGGGGAAAGTGAATGCAAAAGTACAAATGGTAAAACTAATAAAATTTCTTCATGCAGTGTTAAAGCAAAAGATTGACTAGAGCATTCACAAATGGGTGACTGGTTCATTGGAGAGAGTAAAGACTTGGACTCTGCGGTCTCTGGAGAACCAACAAGTGAGAAAACAAACAATCTGAAGGTTATATAAATGTATAAGTAAATACAGGTATTTTAGTGTTCCTTCCATTGTTTTGCAGGAAAGCATATTTGATCTTTGATGGTGAAGGCTGTCTTTAGGGAGTTTAAAATCCATCATGTTAGAGGATTCCATAGCTTTGGGTTCACTGTCATTTATATCTGTAACCTAGGAAGGAATAAAATTACTAATCAAGAATTTATCCACTACCACAGAAAGGAATTGCTTTCTATATGGTATTGTTTCCCTTCCTGTTTGGTTACTAACTCTGTCATTGTGACCATGCAAGATCTGACTGTGAACTACAAAATATGTCATTTATTTTCTATTCTCATTTAAACAATTTACTGTGACATACTAGTACAAAAAGGACTGCTCAGTGACACATGAATAAATTCTTGAGGTTCTAGTTTTGTAGTGTCAAGAGTATGGTAGAAATTTCTAGGAATTTATATGTATTTAAATCTTCAGTTTCAAACCCCAGCTGTATTTCTAGTTTGTACATTTAAACTATTCATCCTTGAGACTCATTTTTTTTTTCTGAAAATATATCAACAGCAGCAACTTCATAAAGTACTTTTGCATATTTGATTGTATTTAATATATCACTAATGAAATGATGGTAATCATTATTTGATAATTTACTACATGTGATTGATAGCTAAAAGAGGCAATACTTTTTATTACCAATGATTTCATTATTTTTCTTTAAAGATTTATTTATTTATGCATACAATAATTGGGGTACAGGCCAGAGGTGTGGGGGATGAGAGGATTCACCAGAGACAGAGTGGGGGACAGAACAGGCATATTGAAATAAACTGCTGAGGGGATCAGCAGGCGAATCAGGAGAGGTCTGCTGTGCCATGTGGGTAGCTCCCTGGCCAGGGATGGAACTTCTGTTTCAGTGACTGGGGATACCTTAATAGATTGAGTCTTAACCCCTTGCACTACCTGGGAGGCCCAGCAATGATTTCATTATTATACTTATTTGGATATTTGTTGTTGAACCTTGATTTTTCCAATTTGTTTTTTGGAAGTCAGAAAGCATGAACATTGAAAAGGATAATGATTGCTTTAACACTTCTCTTATCCTTAAAGTTTATTAGTTCTTATTTGATTATGTGAATTATCCTGGTAATTTATTAGGTCAGCAAGTTTTTTTGGGTTTTTTTTTTTTTTTATATACTTAAGGCATTGAGTTTATTACTTCCTCAGCACAGCAAGATTTTTTAAAGGTCTTCCATTTTATTTAGGCTTATATGCAAACTTTAAAATATCCTCATTTGATTTTTGAAAGTCTGAATTTATAAACTACATTGCATAGTCTTTTAGAAAAATAGAGGATTTGGATTCATGATAATCCCTATACAGTAACTCAGTCTACATGAAAGCCCCTTTCCTTAAAGAAATTTCTTCCTTCCTTGGCTTGTTTGTGTTATTTAAGTATGCTTAGGATAGCTAACTGCAAATTACTCATCTTTTATATGATAAGAAACAAGGGCATGCAACTATAAGTATTAAAAATCATGTATCAAAGGAATTCACATATAGTAAATGAAAATGTAAAAATGAGAAACAGTGTATATTATTTTTTTCTCTAAGGTCCTGAATGAAAAATAAATAGTGTCAGATGGCTATACTATGTCTATACATTTGAAATTAGCCAAAAAATTAAATGAGATGGAATAAAGGATCAGTTTTTTTTGTTTGTTTGCAGAAAGAAATATCAGTTAGATTTTTTCCCATTTTAATGAGCTTTTATTTCATTATATAGATATATATTTATTACATCATCCTTCATTTTTGTACAATGTGTGATTTCCCATTTAATACCCACCACCAATTCACCCGTGCACCATCACCATAGTCTCTTGTGCTCGTCCCACCCGTTCTGTTTTTAAAGAACTTTCAGAATAAAAATGTTACCAGAAAACAGACATTGAATAATATTTTTAAAGATTTATCTATCCATACAAGAACTGGGGTACAGGCCAGATGTGCAGGAGGGTGAAAGGATTCACCAGAGACAGAGCAGGGGAGCAGAACAGGCAGATTGACTGAAATACACTGCTGAGGGGAGCAGCGGGTGAGCCAGGAGAGGTCTGCCACACCATGTGGGTATTTCCCCGGCCTGCCAGGATAGAACCTGCCTGAGGACAGCTTCACAGCTCAGTGCTCAGCTGCCCATGCCACCAGGGGAGTAGTTTATAAAAAATAGTATTTTATAAAAGTATTTTATAAAAATTTTTTTGGAAATTAAATGATTCTTGCTTACTCAATAATGGCCAAATGAGGAGTATGTGATTTCTAATTTCAAAGACTGAAAGCTAGTTTTAGTTGACCAGTTTTGTTTTAATTAAAGCCTGCTATATATAGTAAACTGAAGACTACTTAAGACATTAGAGTACAATGAAATTGTAAAGATGATTGAGAAAGCTGTGAAAATTGTCATTTTACACAATTCTAGTTCTTAGAGAATACTGTTGAGTACTGATGGTTTTGTGTTTATCCTTTTTCTCTACAGTAAAACCTCTTCTGAGGCCTAGATCCTACACACCATCACTCTATTGAAATTGCTTTCTGTTCCATGCTCTGTCTCTGGTGAATCCTCTCACCCTCCCGCGCATCTGGCCTGTACTCCAGTTCTTGTATAAATAAGTAAATCTTTAAAAATAAATAATAAATAAATAAAATTTTTCTTCAACTTCATATTCAATGTATTTTTTCCTGCTCTTCTCAACAACAAAATATGCAATGTTAGATTACATACTACCTACAACCATACTCTATTTTGTATCTCTCTTTCTGTGTTGCTCTTTTTTCTCTCCTACTGAGAATCATTTTATTGGCAGATTGTATTCATCCCCCTTTCTAATTTTCCAAATGATTTCTGTATGTAAAGGACCAACCATCTCATACAACTATTTCTCCGGGTAATTTTCCTAATTCCTCCAATGCACTGAGATATGATCACCACTGTCTTAAAATTCTATCAACCGTTGTATCACTTGTGGCTTTCTGTCAGGGCATAAATATTTTGCTCAACTTGACTGTAACATTCTAAATAACATTCTCATTATTGAGAATAAGGAACTATTTTTATTTGTCTTTTAATTTTTAGTATACTTGCATAGCCAGAGTCAAATGAAAGTTTGTTGAGAGGTTTGAAATGATTATTGATTAAGACTCTGACTCAGAATAGTAATCTGGAAATCATTTTGAACTCTGGTTCTCTCTCAGTATGATTAGACATGTATACCTACGTTTCACTTAGTTTTCTGTCTTTCAATACAAAGTGGAATTTAACTAGTGGCAATATTGGTTATTTGCCCTCTGTAGTTACCTGCCCATTAATAACTGACTGGGATGACCAATGGTCACAATGACACTTTACATGGGTCAATAAGTATGTGTTAGATGATGGTTGCTTTCAGCTATAACAGACATGAAAGACCAGTATTTCTCATTATTTGTAAGACAATTCAAGATTTGGCAAAATCAAAAGTATGCTTTGCCAGAATGGTTTCCTTTAATTATTGGACCAGTGTGTATTTCAAAGGAAATTTAATCCACCTATTTACTTATGGCTCAATACATTCCCACTTTAAAATCTATTAGCTCTCAATAAAGTACTATATTTTATAACATCTTTTTTTTTTTCATTTGTGTTAAGTGAATGAAAAAAAAAGGTCTTTAAAGAATTGTATAGTGTTTATTTGGAATTCTAAAAACATCCATATGGTAAACCAATAGTTTAGAAAAACAAAGAAAAAAGAAGATAGCTTCTTTCAAGAGCTCATAATTAGAGAGGCCAATTAGCGAGAGAGAAAGAGAGGGTGTGTGTGTGTGTGTGCGTGTGTGTGTGTGTGTGTGTAGCATGACATCCATAGTCATTTTGAATCTGAAGCTGGTCATGAATTAGGGAGCTCAGGAGACAAGGAGGCCAGGAAACAATAGCCCTGTGTGTTCAGTATTGATTATGAAGACAATTGTGAAATATTGGTAACAGAATAAAAGCTGAGGAAAGTGTGGCTGTATTTCTAACATGATTTTACAAGGCAGTTTGTGCTTAACTAACTTGCTGGGCTGCTTGAAAATAATGCACTGTGAAAGATAAGAAAAGTGGATATAGTACATTTCGATTTTCATAAAAGATTTTGACAGTTTCACATACGAGATTAATGGCTAAGGTAGAGAATTGTAGAGTAGATGGCAAGCAGTTCCTTATATAGGAAACCAGTTCAAGAATAAAATAGACTTTGGGAATAAAAATATTTTAGGTAAAAAAGAATTTCAAATAAAGTAACAAGGTAAACCTTAAAATTCTAGGGGGTATTACATTTTATATTCCTAATTTTAAAAAGTATTCAATATTTTATTTTTTTATTTTCCTCCTTTAATGTATTGCTGTACATTTATTATGCTTAACTATATCCCTACAGTATTTGTTTTAACTACAAAATATGCTAAAAGGAAATACTCCTGTGTTCACTAAGAAAATGCAGATACATTTCAAATACATCTTTTCCTCAGAAATGAAAAACTAGCAAAGTGGGAACTCTGAACTAAAATGACATAAACATTAATAATATTTAACCAAAGACACTTATAGGTCATCAAATGAAAATTTAAAAACCTGTCTTTATGTTTGTAGGCATAGCGATTAAAATAGTATGTTATGCTAGTTAAATTAAACCAAATAATGTTTTTTCCATACTTAAAATATTTGTACATATAGTAAATATTTCCTTTATGCCTTCTTACCCACTCTTCATTTGTTTACCTAATAGCTGAGTTTTTCCTCATCTTTCAGTACTTAGAAAAGAAAATACCATCTGAATGGTTTCCATTTGTTTTTCTGAGGCAAATAGCAGTTTGTTCTATTTTCAGTGCATCAAAGGTAGAATTTAGCTTCACTAAGTAATTTTTTATGGTAAAATGAACGAGCAGGTAAAAGTAATCACTGCAGATAGTGGGCATTGCCATTTGTTCCAAATAATATATTCCATTTTGAAACATAGAGGAAACCCAGAGATCCACATATATGCTTCAATTTATGATAACTGGGAGCAAAAGATGTAAAGTACAATGGAAGGAATATGAATGCCAGTGCTTCCTGTTGTATTAAACCTGCCCTGATGTATCCCTACCACTTTATTTCCAGCAAAATGTTATTTTCTCTTTTATGCATCATTCACATAGTACTTTATTTAGAATTCTTACCATGTTCTATAAGTATCTGCATCCTTAGATGTGTGTGTGTGTGTGTGTGTGTATTTAAAAGCATCAACTATGTGACAGATGCTGGGTATCACAATTAGCCAACCAGCATCCTTCACAATTGAGTAGGGGCTATAAAGGATGAAAGGAGATTTTACAGGGCAGGGTAATAAAGCAAGTTAGTTCATGTGCTAGGGGTGATGCAAGCAGAGGTCCATTAAATCTGTCTAAGGGGCATGGGATGGAGGGAGGTATCAGGTGAAACTCTGGAAAGAAATTACTTCTAAGGTTTGATGCTTTTGGTCTTGTCAGCCGGGACACATTTCAGTTAATCCTCACAAAATAGCCCTTTCCAGTACATATTACTCATCCCCATTTGAAAGAATCAGATGTAAAGGCTTAAAAAATTAAGTAGTACCCAAATTCTTATGCTAGTAAGTATGAGGAAAAAATGTGATTAACCCCATGTTGTTATGAATTCAGGTTATAATTAACCTGGGAGAAAAAACATGTCAACATATCCCTCGATTCCAGTTTACATATTTTAGATAACATTGTAGTGTTGGTTTTCTTCTTTGCTCTTCAGGTTTACCGTTTTGAAGGGCTCAAGGAAGGAAGGAATAATATCACAGAAATCTGACCTTGAGAGATGATTCAGTCATAGAGATAAGAAAATATGCAGCAATCTAGTGGGGGAGGTCCAGCCAGAAATTCATGGCTGGAAGTCCAGCTTTTCATAAATCACAGTGGAATTTTACATCCCTTGGAGGTACTTGCTTTCCTGAGCCAGCCAGGCACTGAGATATGACAGGTCCAGCTGTCCACTAGATGCTATTGCTGGATAGATTCTTCTGTAAGGGAAGCATTGATATTTAGTAAAGTTCTGACACTTTGGTAGGTAAGAGCTCAGATGAAATTAATACAAATCACATGTCAGTTACATATTCAAATTTTGCCATCCTTTACTCTTCTTGTAATTATAAATAATGCATTTTCATTTCTTGTCCATTTTTTAAAAAAAAGTCTTCTTCCCCACTCTCCCCTCTCTTTCTCTCCCTCCTGTGTGTGCACTCTCTTGCTCTTGCTCTCTCTCTCTCTTTCTCTCTCTCTCTCTCTCTCTCTCTCTCTCTCTCTCTCTCTCTCTCACACACACACACACACAGACTCTTCTACCCATTCCACATACCCCTTGAAGCACACACCAATTTCTTAAGGCAGCAAAGATTTCCCAGTAACAAAAGAGTTGATAAAGAAAAGTATTTTTTGGATTTTACAAAAGGAAAAGAAATTTGAGAGACTACCCAACACAAACATTTAAAATACAGGGACATTGGTTTAAAATTTTTAAGTGTATTTGTATACTGTATAAAAAAAGCATAAAAAGAATAATCAAGCTCATGTGATTTAACAAAATTAAGATGTTCGTTTTAAGAGACATTTAAGAAACAAGACAAATATTTTCTATTTACTGAATCATGGACAATTATAATACAGCTTGTCTCACCAAATTTTTATTTTGTTTTCAACACATTTTCAGCAACTTTAAGAATAATATGAACACAATAGTCAAAAGCCCCTTTAAGCAACTTTTATAAAATTTCATGTTCTTCCTAAAAATTGTCATTGGGCAACTGCAGTCAGTTTGTAAAGTAATATTCTAATAATTCTATCACACATTCAACTGTCTTATTTACCCTATCAGCAGGTTGATAGATGCTGAAGTTTGAAAGGGAGAAAAATTAGAAGCAAATATGCTGATAGCTTTAAATTAAAAGTTAAATAGTTAATAATAAAACAAGATATGAAGTAAAATATTCTAAGTATCAAAAGATTTCAAATGGTGTAAACCTTAGGATGCATGGTGACTTCTCAAAGCCTGTGCAGAAACAGATATGTTTTTAAATATCTTAGTCTTAAAATTGTAGGTAGTCATTCCTAAAAGTGACCCACCCAAGTAGGTCTGTGACTAGATGGGTTTATTTTCTGTGTTCACGAAATCACTCAACCATGCAGTATCCAAAAATGGAGCATATCACAGAATATAAAATCTTCATATTACAAAACAAAAGATATTATTAAAAATATTGATGTTGATATTGGATAGCTCTGGAATATCCTTTTGCAATTTAGGCAGTTTCCAATTTGCTTCCAACACATCTACAGGAATATATGATAGTCATAAAATAACAGAACATGAGGAATAACTTTTGGTGATAGATTAGTGCTGTAACATTGCTGTGATGGCATTAAAATTGAGTGAGATTGCTAAATCAAGTACTCTTCTATCCCTGTAGTCATATTAAAAAAAAAAAAAGCAGGATTCAGAATTCATTCTGAATCCTGTTTTTTGTAAGTAAATAATGTGCTCCTTTGATCAAGAAAATTTGTCCACATATCTAGAGAAAACCACCTCATTCAGAAAATCACTAGTAACTGTACAAGGTAAGATGTATATATTTAATAAATGTTTATTAAGAGAAGGGATCATGCTCAGCGAAATAAGTCAGAAAGAAAAAGAAAAATACCGGGTGGTCTCACTCATAGCAGGAATTTAGAAAACCTAAATAAGAGACCAGGAAAAAGACTAATCAATACAAAGTAAAAATCAAAATCAACAAGCAACTATAAACCAGAGACACACTGTGAGGGGGGCAGGGCGGGGAAAGGAAGGACTAGAGTCAAAATAAGGGGGGAGGTGCAATTGTATGGGGAATATAACCAAAATGAAAATGCATACATTGTGCAAAGATGAAAAAAGTGTAAGAATTATATAAAATAAAATATTTAAATAAAAATAGATAAATAAATAAATAAATTCTCACACACACACACACACACACAAAGATGTATTATATATGAGGATTAATTATATATTAATATATACCCACTTCATCCAGAATTTTTTTACACTTAGATTCTTAGAAGGGCAAGCATTTTTACAGCCAATTTATATATTTAATTTTATTGCAGAGAAGATAAGTACCAATAGAAGACTCTAGAAAATCGAAAACATACATTAACATTATATGGGAGGGCCTCCCCTGGTGGCGCAGGCGGTTGAGCGCTGCACTGTGAAGCTGTCCACAGCCTCTGCAGCGCTGGTTCCAGGCCAGCTAGCAAGGGTCCCACATGGCCCAGCAGACCTCTCCTGTGTCGCTGCTCCCCTCAGTGTATTTCGTCAGTCTGCCTGTTCTGTTGCCCGCTCTGTCTCTGGTGAATCCTCTCACCCTCTCACACATCTGGCTTGTCCCCTGGTTCTTGTATAAATAAATCTTTAAAAAATATATGGGAGAACTAGAATGAAAATGTGAGTGTGAAGAGCAAAAGAAACAATAGCCCATTCCTTTCAAAGTAGAAATTTTTCTTTTTTTTTAAAAGGCTGATAGTGAATATCAAAGTACTATGTGATTTGTTTGCAGAAAGCAGATAAAAATAACTACCTTAATATTTTTTTTTCTCAGAGGTATATCCCTTAACTTATGTTTTGATGCTCATAGTGAAGTGTAGTTTAGTCACTTTTCTCAAGTGAGGTCAGATAAATGGCTACTTTAGTTGATGATTGTAAGGCAGAAATTATTGTGCTATGCACTCAATCTTTATTCATAAAATTCGTGCTTAGAATAATTTTTATTAGGAAAAACATCAAGAAGAAAAGTTCAACAGAGACCTCAAGAAATTTTAAAGATCAGCAAAACCGGAAAGAGACAGGGATTAACTATTCTGTTTTTCAATTGTCTGGTTTCAATAATGCTAGAAAGTAGCATATAGTTAGTTGGACAAAACAGATGTTTAGCTTTCTGTATATCCATTAATTCTATTTGCCTATATATTGGTAAGCAAATAAAATGCATTCTAAATTAAACACAAAGATGGTTGATGAACAGACTAGGTTTGTGACATTGTTTTTTTTAAATTTAGAATACTATCTTACTTCTTCCATTGTTTTGAGAATGGAGGCTATCTGGCTCCATTCCAAAGAGGATGGACTAGAAAGGTTTGCCTGGAGCCTGAAGTTTTATCTCAGCCACTTCTCTGGACCTGGTTGTAGTCTCCTCTGATACTGATGTTTTAAACACCTCTTGCATGGATCTTGAATGTAGTGTTTATTCTCTTTATAGCTTGTGAGGTGAAAGTCCAAATTCTACAGGAAGTAGCTGCCAGAGAGAAGGCACTGCAGACAGCATTTCCCCCACAGCAGTTCAGAGCACCTGCCAGTTAACAGAAATCTTGAAGCTTTTTCAGATCCAAATATCTCACATTCAAGTTCATGAGGGAGACAGCAAACTAGTGTAGTTAAATTCAAAATCTAAAAAGTAGAAATGACAATAAAATTTTTATGATTCATGATTAAAGAAAGTCATTTGAACAATGTTAATCCTAATCTAATTTTCTTTTACATTTTCTGCCTCATTCATTCAGGCAATATTATTTAATGCTTAATAGGTATTCACATTTCTGTCATTGATTTTAATTGATTTACATTTGTTAGCAATACTATATAATCTTCAGGAGCTTAGCTTCACATTTTAATAAATATATATACCACACTGCACCTACCACCAAAGTTCTGATGTCATTTACCACTATCAGATTAACTCTGCTTACTTCTCCCAACCCCCCATCTCAGTCCCCTCTGACCACCACCATTTTGTTAGAATCTAAGAGTTGTTTGCTTTGTTTAACTTCCACGAGTGAATTTATTCTTTGTCTTTCTCTTTCTGACATACTTCTCTTAGTGTAATCCTCTCAATTCCCATCTCTGTTGTTGCAGAAGGCAAGATTTCATCTTCTTTAATAGCTGAGTAATTTCATTTTTGTACCTCCTAACATACAGTTGTCACTTAACAAATGGGACATATTTGTACCACCAAAAGATGATACTGAGACATCAGTAACATGGTAAAAGTAGATGTATTTTCCATTTGGACTTTTATGTTTTCTTTAGTTATAATGTATAGACTTTTATTTCTCTCTGTCCACACCTATTTTTTCTAGTAAATATTAGTTTATGCACTGAGTGACTTACAAATAATGTTTGGAATTGTATTGTGCTGAACTTCCCTCACAGCCATTCTTTTAAGAGTATCTCAGAAGATCTGGTGGTTTGTCTCTCCATGTTCGTTAGTGTCCAGATACTTTTTCATTTCTTCTTTGAAACCTTCATTGATACAAGAGTTGCTAAAAGCATTTTGTTTTGTCTTCACATATTTTGGTTCATTTTGACATTCTTTTTGTGGTTAATTTTCTAGCTTTATACCATTGTGATCCAAGAAGGTGCTTGATACAATTTCCGTTTCCATATTTTTAATGAAATATGTTTATGGCCCAGCATATGATTTCTTCTTGAGAATGCTCCAAATGCACTTGAGAATAATGTGTAGTCATTTCTTTTGGGATCAAAGTCTCTATAAATATCTGTTAAGTCCATTTGGTTCAATGTTTAATTTGAGACCCTTATATCCTTGTTAACTTTTTGTCTGAATGATATGTCCCTTTGTGTGAGAAGTGTTTTGAGGTCTCTGGCAATAATTATGTTTTTATCAGTTTGTTGTTTTAGTAGCCACTCTAACAGTGGCTTTATATAACTGTGTTAGATACATTAATATCTATATCAATACCTGATATTCCAATATTCCTCTCTGCAAAATGGATATAATGATTGTACCTGACAATACCCATCTCAAAGGGTTGTTGTAAAGATTAAATGAGAATATATGTAATGTGCTTAAGTGTTCTTAATAATAATGTTATTTTTGTATTATGTATACAACAGTATTGAACTATTACCTACAGAAGTACATTTCTCAGGTATCGTTTGAAAATATTATTTGCATTATCTAGAAGGGTAAGTACTTCACTAAATAACTAAAGCTCATCAGACAAATTGGTGATTTTGCAGATTTTCCTTGATAAACTCTTGGATCTCTATATCTGATAAAATAAAAAGAATCGTTTTTACCCCCAGCCCACTCTGCCATAACAGTAGCAAAAGTGAACTTAAAATAATAAATTGACCATAATAATATGAAGAATAATATCATTTTCTAAAGACTATCATATAATAAAATAGTTACAAATACAGATACACATGTATACATATGTCTGTAAGTCCATATCCATCTGCCCTTCTATAGCGAGATGTTCTCTGAGGAATAACTGGCATGAAAGATGTAAGGCAGCGGTACCTTAAAAACAAAAGCAAGTTAGGGAGGGAATAGAATTTGTTCTATTCCATTTAACCTCTGCTTTATTTTCCTTACCTCATTATACACTCACTGAAAACTGGATTACCAAGACTCCTTGTGCTCAAAATTAGCATGGAAGTTGTATAGGGTTCTGATTTTTTAAAAACATTTTTTCTGTATGTTTTTAAAAGTTAGGCCAAATTTAAAACTTTGTTAGACAATGAAAAGACAATGTGAAGGTAGGTGGCTAATATCTTCATAGGAATATCATTTTCATATGATCTAGCTTTGTACTTTTCTTTTGTTAATTAGTACCTTTAATAGGAGCTTTCATTAATCAACATGTCCTGAGAAAAGCTAGTCTCTTTCCGTTGAGTTGAATAATTCCTGCTGTGTAGGGTACTGGTAATGGTGCTATGGCTTATAATTTTTGGAATGCATTAAAGAGAATTAGAGATATGAAAGGGGGTAAATCATTCCCTAGCATCTAAGGGCACTTTTCTTAGTAGAGCTTTAAAAAATGATAAACAACCTAAATATGCTAATTTTCACTAAACTCTCTGTTGTCCACCTTTCAGACTTAATCACCTCAGGAAATAGTATCAGAGACTCTGTTAGAATTATTTCATCAGTTTGATCAACTAGCAGCTCACCAAAAGAAACTTTATGCTCCCAAAATAGGAACCTGATGTGTAGTAACATTTATAAAGGAGTTCTTAAAAGAATTTAGAGCAGCAATGTCATTCCTATTAGAAGAGCACTGATGATCTTAAACCTGGCTTTATATTAATTAACCATCATGAAGCAAAATGTTCAGGTTATTTTCCATACATTTTCCAAAAACCAGATGTTTGGAAATACATATCCAAAACATCCAGATGATTGACTGAAAATTGAAGTATTTGTCATGATATTTGGCATGGTGTTAGTACAGCATATGCTAAGGAGTATACTTTTGAAAAAGCTTCACTCATCTTCCTACAAAGTAGGTAGTCTAGCAGATTTTTTTAAAGTGGAAAAAAAAAACTTTGAAGTAAAGCCATGTCATACTCAATTAAGAGACATATTCATTATTGAACATTTTTATTCAGATTGTATCACTGCATATACTTCAAAGGGATTCGAGGATGACTAGCTATTAAAATATTGCATTAAGAATTCCAGAGAGGAATAAAGATCCAAGTTTATGACCCCAGAACTGTTATTTAACCCTGATTCTATTAACAATCTGACCACCTTCCCTTCACCAACCTCTCCCTCACACATTCATTCCTCCATTCTAACTGAGGAGAACCCCTCCTCTGTACTGTTTTCTGACTCTAAAAATGTACAGCAGCCTATCACCTTGGTGAAGAGTGCAGGAAGACTGGTTTGGTCAAGGTGCAATCTTCTAGTACCTTCGTTTCTTCATTGATAAAGCAATAAAGTATTTGACTCCTAGGGTTATGTGAGAGTTAAATAGGATAACAAATATAAAGTGCCTAGCATATACTAAACAGAAGCATCTGCTTAAATTGGTGCCTGCAATATAGAGTCAAATGCTATAATTATTTCAAGTAGTTATGAGCTCAATCCTCTTCTGCCTGGTCCCACTAGTTTTTTCTGTTCACAAAATTTGTCTCCCCACCCCCCCACCCCCCACCTAATGATGCAGGTTGCTCTGTTCAACCTCTGTATCATGCAAAACCTGTTATTTTTGCCACAGATCTTTGCACTTAATTATTTGTTATCAGAGTTTATGTGGGCATAAGTTTGCTTTTCCAACTAGGTTGCCCTGTGGAAATTTTTGTATACTTTACTATATTATCCCTTCTTCTAAACATATGTTACTCTTTTATTTCACTAATCCACTGCACAAATTTTTTTTTAATTGTCTATCATGTATAAATCCTTAGGATATACAGAAGTGACCATGTGGACAAATCCCTGGATCTTAACTTCTGTCAGGTATGGGCAGAAAATAGGGAAGTAGATAGATAATGTATCTAATCAGAGTATTGGAAAGAGCAATTTTTGTTTTTAACTATTTAATACATGAGGTAATTCAGTGATAACCTATGAAAGATGGGGTATGAGTTACGTAGAATCCTGGTGGAAGGAAGTTCCAGGTGAAAAAAAGGCAGAAACAATCTTCTGGAATAAGAGTGTGCCTGACTTGTCGGAAGCACAGCTAGAGGACTACAACCTAGAGCAAAGTGGAAAACAGTAGTAGGTGAAAAAGACAGAAAAGCAGCAAGGGACCAGATTACATAGGACCACTTATCTCTATCAGGATTAGTTTCTTTTCCTCCTGAGTAAAATATGAAGACATGAAGTTTTGGATGATATGATGTAAACTCTAAAATGTTCATTCTAGATTTTTGGGGAGAATGAACCTGGCTACAGGGGTGAAGGACAGAAGCCCGAGTCTCAGACAATCTCAACAGTCTAATTATAACAACAATTTAATTACTATATTTTTGCTTCCTGATGTGCATGATGGCTACTTATGAATAAACTTTATTATCCTTGCTAAATCATAAATTCTATAGGGCCCGTGATTCTAAAAGAGATTGTGGTACCCAGAATGCAAAACCAAATTGTCATCACCATTCCCATTCTTCTTCCACACACCCACCCCAACTCTGCCACAGCCACAAAAGCTTCCTTCCTTCTAGAATTCCTTGTCAGTACAGCGTACATATCAGGCATATCACTTGGGATTGTAAAGGAAGTAAATACAGAGTGAATGTGGAGAACAAAGAAGACATAGTCCTAATTCTCAAGTAATCATATGTTGTATAATCATCTATTTCATATAATTATTTTATAGTTACCTTAAAATGTCATTTACTCTATATCAGTGTCTTATAATTTTGTAACTCAAAAAGTCATATCTAGCTGTTACTATTCCCAATTTGTAAAATTCTAAAAATGGTAATTTAAGATCTAAATCAGTAATGTGAGAGTGATTTTACAGAATCCAAATGAGATAAGTTTTTTTTTTCTTTTTCTGAGTCTTGTTTAAGGATCTTTCTAATACATATCTTAAAAAGTTTTGGTTTCGAGCCAAAATAGTCATGGAAGATGGTTATCCAAGTTGAGGAGACATAATGGCCTTCTATTCTAATTTTCCGTAATGAAGAAGTTAAAATTTTATCCTTCTGTGATGGCCCCTGACATGCCTGAACAGTGGTAAAGTATGTATATAAGGTATAGGAAATTTAACCAAGATCAATCTATGAAAGATATTAGTATATAAAGGCTAGTTACTCTCTGTGGTCTTTCTGATACACCCACAATAAAGAAAAAGCTTCTGCTGCCTCTAGGAAAAGGGAAATGCCAGACAGAGTATTCTAAATTGGACTTTCATGGTAAAAATGTCCATTAATAATTAATTTTCTGCTTCCTTTAGAATAGGACAGGTTAAGCAGTTGGTCACATTCAGTAAATAAGAAATTACTTGCAGTAATTTCTGCAACATTCTAATCATCATCCCATTTCAGGAACCTATTTTGAAAGTCTTTGATCTGAATTATGGTGGAAAGGACATTGAATGTAGAAATATAAGACTTGATTATAAATTCAATTTTGCCACCTAATGAAAGTGTAACTTGGGCAAGTCATTTAAGTTAAACATTCTGTTTATATTCTAGTGATGAATTGGGCAGTAACAATTCATACACCACAGGGTTGTTATCAGCACCAGATATAATAATATGTGAAGACCATGAAGATAGAAGTCACATAATGACCACTTGATAACTGCAGATATTTAAAATACACATTGAAATTATTGTAACCCTAGTGGTGGTATTTCAGTATTCTACCTTATGCCCTACAGATAGGATTTTGTGAAATAGGAAGCATGACCCCATCTTCTCTCTGCATATTGAGAATGCCAATATACTATAATTGTTTAACTATGTCATTAAAGAGAGCTTTATTTTGTTCATTAAATATTCTAGGAAAAGCTTTTCAATTAATAATGACCTTTATGACTTCCTTTCACTCAGATTCTCTAGGTGGTGATGTTGACTGCAAATTAGATTCTGCAATGTACCTTGTTCCTTATTTTTTCACCCACTGATTGGTTTCATAGAGTTGGCAGTGACCTACCCTGTTGCATTCAACTTGCAATTTTGTAGCAATCTCAAACAGTGAGCACAATCCCCCAAGGTGTTCTGTAGAAATGCTGTCAAACTATTTCTATGTATGTGTATTTTCATTCTGTGGCTGTGCTGTGTACTCATTTAAAAGAACTAGTCTTTAATTTGTATCAGAACACTTTCAAGATGAAACAGAATTCCAGGCATCAGCAAAATCACTGGTATATGACAACAGCTTTCTTAGGTTCTAAATATTGACTCTCTTTTGCATGCAAAGCTACATTTTTTAACCTTGTTATAGAATAAAACCTTTGAGTGAATGTCTTCAAATTTGCCCTTAAAACTATTAATTGTCATTATGCTTGTATCAATTTCATCTCTCATCCCTCCTACCCTATAGTCCAGTGTTGTTTGCCCACCACCACCCACAGTCTCTCATCTTTCCCTGATGTTGTCTGGTTGTCTAACCGGAATGCTCTGTCTTCTAGCACTTATCTTTTTTTATCTCAGGCATTTTCTACTCCAGTAAATCTGTCTCTATACCTCCAATATCTTTTACAGATCAAGTAACCCTCTTTTGTCTCTCATGTACCTTGCGGCCTATTTAAACAAAATTCTGTGTAGTATTCAATGGTTTATTTGATTGTCTTCCTTACTGGACTCAAAGTTTTAGAAATCAAGTTCTCAATACCTTAAATAGTGGTATTACATAAATGTTTGCTGGATAAATGAATGGTTTCTGGAAAATCTATTGCCAAATTAATTGAAATGACAGCAAGAATTTGTTACTAAAAGTATTATATTAGCCCTGCTACATTTAATTACAACAATATTATAATATCAGCAAAATTTGGTATAGTTTCTATGTACAGGCCTACTACTTTGCAAAAGCAGGTAATTTTAAAAATAAACATGTATATAGTATCATTCTATACTTTCTGCATCTGGTACATTATATTAAGAATTAAGTTAGACTAGCTAAGTCAGGGACCTATTTTTACTTATATTTTCAAAGGAAAATATATATTTTAATGTTGGCAATTGTTATTTGAACAAATTTAACCACATTTAAATTTGTCACCCAGACTGAATGAAAAAAGATTTAAACTGATTTTGAATTAGATCTCTCTGTCTTTTATAAATAATGAAACAAACAAAGTCACATGCAGGTATCCTTTCACATTTGCATTTGGAATGGAAGATGCACCAGTGTGTTCATGTTTCCTGCATTTATGTGCAATGTTTGTATTTGATATGGTGCTATAATTCAGTATATAGAAGTACACTCAGAATGAAGATAATGTTGTCTCTTATTTTCATTTTGATTAACAGTGTTTTGTGTCTGGTAATTTGTAGGTGTTATTTGGAAGATGGAGCTTCAAAGGGTGCCTGGCTGAACCGGTCAAGTATTATTTTTGCGGGAGGTGATAAGTGGTCAGTGGATCCTCGAGTTTCAATTTCAACATTGAATAAAAGGGACTACAGCCTTCAGATACAGAATGTGGATGTGACAGATGATGGCCCATACACGTGTTCTGTTCAGACTCAGCATACACCAAGAACAATGCAAGTGCATCTAACTGTGCAAGGTATGCATTCCCATAATTTATATGGTTCTTAGAAATGACTCAGCACTGACAATGTGGAAAGGTATGTGTCATTGTCTTTATGGATCTATTTTCTTAGATTCCATTAAGTGCAATGGCTATATAGGTAAACAAATCCCCAATTACCAAGATAAAAAATTATCCATTAACACCACTTTATGTTTCTGCATATATCTCTTCATATCTTCAATTAATCTTTGGGAACCTATAATTAATAAATTAAAATATTTAATAATCCTTTATGGATACATTAAAACATTAGAACTTATAAAAATATGAATAGTGATCATCCAGCCTCCCAAGACTGTCGCAGTCCAACTTCTGTTTGCTTCGATTCAAGTCACAATGAAAAGAAACAGTTTTCTTGAATTACTTTATTTAAATATAGAGTAATTGAAAAATTATGGTAAATAATTCTTTGTACTTTGATTTACTTTCAGTAGATCATAAATCTTGCTAGCTAACTTGTAACTTCCAAATGCAAACACAATCATCAAATCATATTATTTTTCTTGCATACTAAAATGTAAGAGCATATTTATCCCCAGCACAAATACTTTTAAAGAAAAATTCATTTATAATACCAGTAGAATGGAAAAAGTGTGTTTTCCCTTTTATATTATTTACTCATGCTTTGTAGATTAATCATGAAGTGGTTGCATAGAAATATTGTGCTATGAAACTCAAAATGACATTGCAACATTTCTAAGTAAAATTAATGACATATTACTTGATAATGTGGTGCCAGTGAATGCATGCTTTATTCCTAACAGAAAAAGTTGATTAAGTTAGCTGTGTTATCTCTGAGTTTATACTCTTCAAAGAAATCAGTGCTAATTATTAATTTAGGTGCATGGTATACAACTAGAAAATATTGTTGATCTACAAACATATTAATTAAACTTTGTTTTATTGTATAAATGGAAACACAAATTCAAACATAACTTCATTTTTAAGAAATTTCTTAATTTAGTGATAAAGATTAAATTTACAAATTAACTATTTTTAAGGAGGTAATTATTAATTAAAATAAGTAAATTTCCTCACTGTTTTTCTTATTACAGACTGTAGTGATGTTTCTTATTTAAAAACATATTAGAGTATACTTAAGTATTCATCAAAGAACTTCTTCATTCAGATACTATCCAGAGTTTCTAGAAGGCAGAAGTTTGGGTTCAAAAACTGACATGAGATAACAAGTCAAAAATACATTCTTTCTGTTATCCAAGTTTTATTCAGCACCCTTTGACCTGAGTTTCCAGCTCAAAGACTACCAAAGAGTTTTTACATGAGAAAAAGTACACATGAACAATAATGTCTTTGAGGCATTTGAGATATGGACGTTTTGCTTCTTGTAGGTTTAAGTCATAAAATTTAAACACTAAATATATCCCTCTTTTCTTTTTCTCTGTCTTGTTCTAAGTCAGGTCCATAGTTCCATGTTAGGTACAGACTATGGGTGTAGAAGCTGTGCACAGTCATATGTTTACTTTTAATAGGATTTCTTTATAACTGAATATTTCATAGGTTGTTTAATATGGTACAATATTTTAAAACTATCACACACCTTTCTGTGATACTCGTTCTTTGCTAGCCTCTTGATGATGGGTAACTTTTAGCAGCATTTTATGAAATGCATTTTAGGAATGTATTTATTGAATGTTTTATCAGTAAGATAGTTTGTTCTGCCAGAAAAATAAAATTTATCTTACTGTTTTAAAAGCATGTGGTTGAGTCACATTAAAACCTATTAATTTTACAGTATGTATGAACATAATTACTTATTAGAAGTTGATTGACATGTGGGCAGATTTCCAATTACATTAATAAATTTCAGGGAATATATTAATAGGCTTGTCAGTCAGTTCAAGAACTAAATATGGGGACAGGATGGGGCAGGAAAAAATGCTAAATAAATGTCATAGAAAGTCATCCCACTTAAGCTACATTTCCTCTCAACGAACAAAAATAAACTAATGTGCACAAATCTTCAGGCTCTATATTTGCTAGTGTATCTGGTTCCCAGGTTTATCTTGATAGATTTTGAAGTTCTTTCCCTAACAATTTGTCAAACCTTTATTCACCAAGATAAAGAAACTTAGCAACTGAGAGAAGACTGTATTAATCACTGATGTCAAACGTATACTGGCTGGTGAAAACAAAGCTCATCTTTAATTGTTTCAACTATGTACTCCAGAGAGCTATTTTGTAAAAAATCATTTCAGAAAAGGGATAATAAAAGTGATATCTTGCCAACACAGACATTGTGCATGGGAAATTTGTTGGTGCTATTGATTTCCTGGAGCTGTTAATTTTAGTGAATGGCGCAATAGGGGAGGAAAAAATGTTAGAATAGGAATTGAAAAACCTGGGTTCTAATCCTGAATTTTTCCACATGTAAAGTGTAATTATCAAGTCTCTGTATACTCCAGTTTTCTCGTATGAAAGAGTAGGACTCAGACCAGAAGAATCTAAGGTCTATGCATATAAACTCCAAACACTAGATGACAAAAAATTTTAAAAATCCACTGTAATTATTTGCTTTTGATTTGAATGGGAAAATTTTAAGTTGAAAAATATTCCATAAGACTTGGATAGCATTTGCATTGAGGTTCTTTCAAACTAATTTTTACATACAAGAACTATGTAGTTTTTACTCTGTATGGATGTCTTTTCTATCTCCATGTTTTTCTGGAGATAGCTGAGGCTATTGAACAGGGTACACAGCAGCTCAGCTTCTTGATTTCATCTTAACTCCTTGCTCTTTCTTTTCCAGAGATTTATCATATTGATATTCTCTAACAAATACTTTGCACTATAAACTCTAATTTCAGTGTTTCCTTCTCAAATATCCCAAACTATGACAGTGTAAGACCCTTGCATTGGGCTTAGCCATTATTTTGAGAAGATCTTTGTATGTAGAAAGACACCAATTATTATTAATATCAGTTTTATGTTGGAAGGGATTTAAAGTGCCTTAAAAGAGGTGTTTATTACACCAAGGAAAATAAGAGAAAACAGGCAAAAGATAAACTCAGATGAGTAGAATGCAGTCAGAGGAAAGGTCAGATCATAAAGCTTGTCACGATTTTTATATATTTTTAAAGCTTGTAAGAAAAAATGTTAAGTTTTAAGATTTTTTTTAAAGATGTATTTATGCATACAAGAACCAGGGTACAGGCCAGAGGTGTGGGGGGGTGAATCTCAGGATTCACCAGAGACAGAGCGGGGAGCAGAACAGGCAGACAGACCAAAGACACTGCTGAGGGGAGAAGCAGGCGAGACAGGAGAGGTCTGCTGTGCCATGTGAATTGCTCCCTGGCCAGGGATTGAACTCGTTTAGCAGTGGCTGTGGATATCTTCATAGGCTGCGTCTTAACCCCTTGCGCAACCAGGGAGGCCTGAGTTCTAAGATTTCTTGCAACCCAGTGCACAAGAGAACAATATCAATTATTCATTTCATGGTCCTTCAGATTACCTTTTTTTTTTTTTTTAAAGTACCAGAATCCTGTGACTCAGGTTAGAGAAGCATTTCTACTGTGATTCATCTCAGAGAATCACTGTGAGATGTAAGGAATATCTTAACAGTCTCCATATGGTACTCATAGCATTCATTTCTAGGATTATTCTTTATAAGACCTGTTCATATAATCTGGAGCACATGAAAATTCAAAACAAAACTAAACAAATTCAATAAACTACTAGATCAATAATAGAGAGTAAGATTTCTGATTATTACCTAATTTATAAGTAAATTTTAGTACTTCTCCTGAGTCAAACCTCCACATTTGTTTTTCTTCAATGGGTCTTTGAATAGTAATTCAAATATAGGTATTTCAAAATTACATTTACCAATGTGCATTTAGAGAGCAGTTATTTTATGTGACCACAAATATAGAGCTATGTACTTTAAAGGATAGTATATCTTAATCTAGTATTACCTTTTCATTCTTTTCATGAATATGAAAACACACAGGAGAAAGACATTACACTTCTGCTCCAAAGTGAACAGATGGTCAGTGTCACAGTATTACAGGACATGGACCTGCCTCCCTCAAAACACAGAAAAAGGGGGAAAGGCTATAATAATACACAAAGATGTCAAAAACCACATACATCAGAAAATTCTAACATTGTCCTACAACCGTAAAAATTTAAAACCTTTGAACAACCTATAAAATGAAACCAAAGAAAAATGATCAATACTAGGAAGAATTTTACAGAGCCCATAAATGACAAAATAGTCATTGTCTTAATTTATTGATAACTTGGTAGAAGGCCCTTTTTATAGCTCCAACTCCATTTTATTCAAGCTTTGTACTTGTGGATGAAATCAATATTATCTATAGAAACTCAGTTTTTGGACATTATCTAAAACACAAGAAATGATAAAGACCGAGGTCATGCCTACTATGCACAGAGGGAATGAATTAGTTGTTGGCATTTTCTTAAACTTGTTTAATGTGCTGTCATTTATTTGCCAATGAGAGAAAGGTGGAAAAAACAAGTAAAATAAAGTTGATAGATTTTGAACACTGATGACTTTCTGCTGCGTCCACCTCAGTAGAAGGCACTTCAGAGTTGATGGAACTTTCATGAGCACTGCTAAACTTTGTGAGCTGGTTATAGCAAAGAGAACAATATTGAGATTGAAGTAAGCATCTTTACTAACTAGTGAATTGTGCCTGCAAGGAAGGTTCGATTTTAGTGTCTCTGTTTTACAAAAGGGTTGTAAAATTTTTTGAGGGATGGTGGGAGAGGGACAATGAAATCAAAGAGTTGGGTAATTTGTGGCCAATGTCACTGAAGAACAATCCTGCCCTGTTTTAAGTTTTGAATTATGTTGATCAGTATAACATAAAAAGGTGTCTGAGGGGACTCCCCTGGTGGCACAGGCAGTTGAGTGCTGCGCTGTGAAGCTGCCCGCAGCCTCTGCAGCACCAGTTTGATCCTAGCTGGCTGGCAAGGTTCCCCCATGGTGTGAGAGACCTCTCCTGTGTTGCCCGCTGCTCCCCTCAGCAGTGTGTTTCGTCAGTCTGCCTGTTCTGTTCCCCGCTCTGTCTGTGGTGAATCCTCTCACCTTCCCGTGCATCTGGTCTGTACCCCGGTTCTTGTATAAATAAATAAAATAAATACATAAATAAATCTTTAAAAAGAAGGGTACCTGAGAATGAAAGTATAAGAGAGGAACAATATTATTCATTTTGTGATGAAGGCAGTACAATTCAAAATGTGATTTGATGTTATGGACCATTTAAGCAAGATAGGCTGCCCTTTAGAAGTTCCTTCAACAATTAGTGGATGTTCTAGTTTTTGAAGTATATAGTTTGATAAGTATCTTAAAGAACATGATGATCATACTTTTGTTTTCCTATTAGTAAGTATGTTTTTGTTTTTTTTTTAAGATTTTTAAAAATTTATTTATGCACACAAGAACTGGGGTACAGGTGAGAGGTATGGGGCGTGTGTGAGAGGATTCACCAGAGACAGAGTGGGTAACAGAATAGATGGATTGACTGAAAATACACAGCTGAGGGGAGCAGTAAGTGAGTCAGTCAGGAAAGGTCTTCTGTGACACGTGGGTTACCTCCTTGGCAGGGGATCGAACTCTTGCTGCAGTGGCTGCAGATGGCTTCCTAGGCCACATCTTAACCCCTTGGGCCACCAGGGAGTCCCCAAGTTTTGTTTTTTATGTTGCTTTTCAGAATAGTTATATTTGTTTCCTGTCTTGAAGTATCTTTATTTTTCCTAAACAAACAAAGAGAGTAACTGCGTAATGCATGTCAACTTTCAATGCAATGTACATTACCAGTATGGAAATCTCTCTATAAATAAAAGATTACCAAGCTTTAGCTGGTCCACTTATTTTGAGAAACTCTGCAAATAAAATCTAAGTCAGATGAAATAATTTGTCTTCTCCTTAGAAATCATTGCAATAGGATTTTCTCTGTGAAGTAATTCTACTGTTTTCATCCCCAAAGTATGTATACAGTTAAGAAATTACGATAGCAATTTGATTTTGCTTTTTTCATTAACGAAGTTCTAAATGTCATACTCCTTATAGCCATTATAGAGGGCAAAGATAAAATTTAGCAGAGAAGGAAATTTGAATCTGCTAATGATATTGTTTATATTATGATTTGTATTAAAACAGTAAGAATTCATTAGTGATTGCCAAGAGAAAAATGGGCACAATTAAAACCAATGGCAAAGTTCAATTCACAGATTCAGAGAAACTACATCTTGCAATGTCTCTGTGCCACACCACTTCACCTTCCATCCCTCTGCATCTTCTGATTAGTGATCTAACAAGAGGAGTAAAGAAACTCAGAAAAAGAAGCACTGGCCCCTCAGAGCTTATGGACCCCCATGGTAGGTTTGCATCTAGATCGGTGGTTCTTAAACATTTTGTGGTCATGAATGTGGTCTCAAAAACATACATACCTTTTGTATTTTACAAACTTCTTTACATGAGTTTAATGCTAAGAATCCCAAAACTATATATGTGGGCTCAAAATAAGATTCTCAATGAATCCCTTGGGTAAGGACTGGGTCTTAATCCTTTTTGACTCTCAGATATCCTCGGCTATGCTGTCAAATATTAGGGACTCAAAATTGATTGGTTGTGTATGTGTGCACTTCTTTCTCCCTGGCTTCATGCCAGTCACTTTGCTTAAGCTGTGACTTAATATGTTGATGTTATCTTTAGGGCATAACACCAGGAATGCTGACATAAGAATTTTTTTTTAAATTAAAAGGATTAGTTAGGCATTCCTGATTTAGGTTGCTTATTTTCATTCCAGGTCATACCATCCTTATCCTCTGCTAATCCCCATGTCCTCACAAATGCAGAATAGTGATTGACCATGTTGTAGTGAAAAAATAATATATTGGATACCAGCATTCTGCAACAAATAAATTTTTCTCCTAGCACTGTTATTTTGAGGAAAAAATATACTTTCTATAGACCAGAGTTAGCTACAAATATTATAGCCATGACTTCATAATGGCAAATGCAAGTAAGGGTTTAACGTTTTAAAAGGACCATTACAGGACAGGGAGGGGGCAACCCAGAACCCCCAAACCTGCCTTCTCTAAATTGTTTCTTCCATCTGCTGCATCAAGACAAAACATAGAAGACCTTTAATGGAAAGGAACTTTAATACAATTAGTATGCAATACAGGAAAGACAAAGAATATAGTTTCTAAATCAAGCAACCAAAGTTACCAGTCCCCTTGTGGGTAAATGTCCAGCCAAACAGGGTTAGCCCATGGGCCTCCCTGGTGGTGCAGGAGGTTAAGCACGCACTATGAAGCTATCTGTTGCTTCTGCAGCACAAGTTTGATCTCCAGCCAGCCAGGGAGCAACCCAAATAGGCCATACAGGGCAGCAGACCTCCCCTGTCTCTCCCACTGCTCCCCTCATCAGTATATTTCAGTCAGTCTACCTGTTCTGCTCCCTACTCTGTCTCTGGTGAATCCTCTTACCCTCGCACCTCTGGCCTGTACCCCAGCTGTTGTATGTATAAATAAATAATTTTTTTTTAAAAAATGAAAAAAATGACACAAGTAGAGTTGACCCAAAGCAAGGGCTGAAAGCCTACCACAAGTCTAAAGCACCTTCTGGCACAGACCCATAGAAAAGGGTCAGAAGTAGCCAGACAAAAGAGCAAAATTAAAACCAAGATAAAAGCTGCCATTGTTAACGTCCTCACAGTTCTCTCACCCACATCTGTTTCCACCAGTCCAGGACCAAGAAGCAAATGTAGTTTCTTCACATGTCTCTCTGCTCCTTGTGCCTCCTTCAGATCTCCTTCTTGCTCGCCATCCTTTCATCTTTCTTCTCCAGTCTCCTCTCCAGCTTCTTCTCCTTCCCGCTCAGCACCACCCTCCCTTGGATGGGGCAGGGAACCTGGAACCTCCCCTTTTCCTGGGGCCACCCTATTATAGGACAGAGAATAAGACAATTAAACTTAATGCTCAGATTTTTTTTTAAAGATTTATACAAGCACTGGGTACAGTCAGAAGCGTGGGAGGGTGGGAGAATTCACCAGAGGCAGAGTGGGGAATAGAACAGGCAGACTGACAAAATACACTGCTGAGGGGAGCAGCAGGCGTGGCAGGAGATGTCTGCGCACCATGTGGGACCCTCGCTGGCGGCCGGGGAGCAGCCGGGGATCAAACCAGTGCTGCAGAGGCTGCAGGCAGCTTCGCAACGCAGTGCTCAACCGCTGCGCCACCAGGGGAGGCCCTAATGCTCAGATATTTTACTCATACTTTCAAGTTTTTTACTTGAGCATGTGTGCCCATGAACATGTTTTAAAATGGCTTGTGGAGGGACAGATTTCAGAGCTATTTATCAGTCCAGTTAGGCAAGATATGTGTATTGTTTTCCCTCTTTCTGCTTTCATTCAAAAGTAGTCCATTTTAAAAGGACATCTAGGATTAATTTGATTTAATTTAAAAAGTACTTGTACATGTACAGATAGATCCTTCCCTCTTTCTTTGAATAGGATATGATTAAAGTTTTTTTTCAATGATTCCAAGTGATCTTTATTTAAGACTATAGACAATAAAGTTAATCTGTAAAATATTAATAAAATTAAATATTCTTCCTTCCTCTGGAGAAATTCCATGTAAAAATATAAAATAAATGTATAACACTGTTGAGGTTTTGAGCTACAATAATAGGAACAGAGTCTATATTATATTGGAAACTAATCACTACATACAATTAAGGAAAAGATTTAATGGCAATCGTTTTGCCTATTTGATCTCAGAACCATTCTGTGTACCTCTTTTGCTATGCTTTGTAACAAGGCAATGGCTGACCCCTACAGATGTGTTTGCTGGATGCTTTGTTTTCTGCTTTCTGGCAGGATTCATCCAGTGGGAAAGACTAGCAAGACATCTGAGAAGGAGGGAGGGAGATCGGGCTAGTTCTCCCTTTTTTGTTGCTATAAGCAGTATCTCCTGGAAGAACTTTCTCCTCACTGTCGAGGTTCTACTGGACAGTTGTAGGGTAAGGTAAAATGTATCGGGCTTTTCTGCCCTCATGCCATGAGGATAGATGACAGAACTCTGGGGTCCCGAATGCATGCCTGAGGGTGGGCACCTGGAGTAGGGTGTGGGCATATGTAGATGGGATTCACCTGGGCTAAGACGGCTTTTAAGGGTGGCGTCACGGGTATGCCGGCAGGAGCAGAAGCCGAGAAAGAAGCAGAGAAGCCCAGAGCCGAGAAGCAGAGAGAGGCCGGAGAGCCCAGAAAAAGTGAAGACTTGCTGGGGACTGGGAGGCTGGCAGGCCTCCCAGCCCCCCAGCACCCCTGCCTGCCATATGCCTGGTAAATTGCAATAAAAAACCTGCAAAAGCCACTGAGGGCTCCAGGACTCCTCCTTTACCCGGTCTGCTGGATCAGAAAACCTGCTTAGTGGCCTTTCCTGTCCCTACAACAGTCCATCCTCTGACTGGCTCAGCATAGACTGGGGAGCCCCATGGAGTTGCTGTAACTCCTGATGAACAAACCTGATCTCTAGGCTCTGGTGAAGATACCCATAAAATACCTAGTAGCTTCTTGTTAGAAATCTTTGCATTTCCTCATCTTCACCTGCTTTGACTTCTTGGTCCTTCATTTACTATGTAAATAATCCTCTATGATGAATATTTATTTGAAAAACTTAGATTGGTTTCTATTTTTCTTGACTGGATCACATTTGATGAAGACTTTTCCCTAATATTTCAAGTGTTTTCTACTTGTAAATGCTCTAAAATGGCATGTTTTAAGCTACATCCTCTATACAGGCAACCATTTTACATAATGGTAATTATCACTTTACATTCTGGGAAAACAAAATCTCATTCCTAACTATAAAGTGCAAATTTTAAAATAAATTTTAAAATTAATTGCACATATATCTCAAATTTACTAAAC
Organism: Talpa europaea; assembly: GCF_964194135.1. Taxonomy (NCBI): domain Eukaryota; kingdom Metazoa; phylum Chordata; class Mammalia; order Eulipotyphla; family Talpidae; genus Talpa; species Talpa europaea. The sequence goes on from NC_140076.1 coordinate 52,428,871, forward strand.
TAATTATTGAGAAGTAAGATAAATTAGGGAAAAAGATAAAAGTATGCATAATTATTAAATCCTGGCATTTACGTGAGCCTTGGGCTTCTCTTTATTAGCTTTGTGGGTGCAATTATCATTGTTTCAGTTGCATTATTAATGAATATTAGAACTACAGATACTCAATGGCATGAGCGCAAAACACTAGTCTTTCATTATCTACACAAACTGCAACTTTAAGAAAAAATAACCTAAAAACCGCTGTAGAGCTGAGGAGGTGTATTTACCCTGGGAGCTATGAGTTGTCCTATAATCTTTTAGACCTTGATTTTTTTTAGCTGTGCTTGGTGGTTTGTGGGGAAACTAATGAAGAACAATTTGGGACTCTTTTCCGGTAAACCAGTTACCTGATTTGGACACTAAATGTCACGCAACCTAGACCACATTCTTTAAGATTATACCTTGTGCTGAACATTGTTCTAGATATTAGGAAAGCAAAGTTCCACAAATTGAAATTACCTTCAAGTAACTTACAAACCATTGGAGAAATAGTGACATGAGGCAAATGAGTTAGGGTCTTGGCAGATGTATATGCAATGTTCACATACACGCAGAGGCACTGTTCCTCTTTTCTGGAGGATCATAGCAAACTTTTGGAGTGAAGCAGTAGGTAGGGAAAGGAGCTTGAAGTCTGATTATATAAAGCAGGTAGTGATGGTTAACTATAAGAAACTACTTGGAAGTTATTCTTAGTGTATATAATAAATCATTCAAAGCTGAATGAGAAGTTGCTTTAAGAATTAGCAGAGCTAAGGAAGCAGTTGGAAGTATGATGCCACGTTGTCTTGTTTCATAAGGTGGAATGGGGATCCGGGCATTGGCGACTTGGGAACAGTACCAGCTCTTTGTACTGGAGGAATGGCTCCATTAGAACATCTCCATAAGACCTCCTTTAGAAGTAGTGCTGACAAAGAAATGCTCAAATGCACAGCTCCTAGGAGATCAAGATGTTGTTGGAGGTTGTTTGAGCATGTGAGAAGCAATGCGGCTCTTGGAGAGCAGCTGTAGGAGGCTATAATTGCTGGGCTTGTCTGCTGACTGGAGTCATTCATTGCTGAAAGGAGCAGCTGCTGGAGAGTTTAAGCAGGGAGCCCTGGAGAGGCATGGCTGGGAGCTTCCTCAGATTAAGAAACTGCCACAGGAAGCAGCAGTTAAGATTGCCTTTGTATGGAAACTTTAGGGTTATCTATCCACTCCACCATCTCCCATCTCTGCAGTTGGTCATGGTTGAAACAAGGTTACATATCTAAAGAAATGGTGAATGATTGACATGATCAACAAGATACACTGAGATTTTAAAATAACAAATTTCCCCAAACTCTGACACAGATTTCCTGGTGGATGTGGTGTGACTGTTGTTGTTTGTTTGCTGAGGAATATTTTTCCCCTGCAGAATAATTGTTATACTGGCCAAACCAAGGTGACAAACCAACGTTAAAATGGAGTGATATGTTTTATCACTACAAAAATATATGTAAAATTTGGTATCATTTGATAATTTTCACCTGGGAAGAGAGACTGCTGTTTTCATCCTTTTCTCAAATTCCAGATACCAGTATAGCTTAAGACTTTTTCATCAAGAAGTCAGAAAAGAAGGTCAACCAATGGAGACCTTGATAACATCTGACTACAATTTACTAACAAAAGGCACTCTTACTTGACTGGTAAACTTAAGAAATCATCTTGTTGAACATTACCTACCATTTCTAAGAGGCTGTTCTTTTGAACTGTGATGTGTGATAATTAGCCCTGCTGCATTAGTAATTCAGTCAGCAATTTTTTGGACCAGCATGGATTTATTTAAAGGAGGAGAACAGAAAAAAACAGATTTTTTTTTAATTTGGATGACAAAAATTATGGTGTAATAATTGAGAAAATTCAGTTGGAAAACCACTATATGTGGCTCTGAGAGGAAATGGAGGGAATGTGTAGATGTAGTGATATTTAACTTGTGAATGTGATCACTTCAATATTAAAATTATAGCACATTTAGTAATATTTATGTTTTGCTTAAATCTTGTAATGGTGCTCATTTCTATCAGAATCACTCCATCTAGAGAAGTTCCAGGTGGATTAAACCACATGGGAGTAGTTACTTTGGCTTAATAGAGACTTCATTGTTATGGGTTTTAATCCATAAACCTGACCTTCAATCTTTGCCTGTTATACAACCTGTTCTCAGCAAACAATGAAGTGAAGTGAGTCAGGCATTGAGTATATTAGTGAATTGGGGTTTGGAGTGACCAAGAATGAAATGTCAGAATGACAACACGAAGGAGAACACTCCATATTTTAGGTTTGGCATATTCACTTCTTTTTTCTTTTTTTTTTTTTTTTTTTTTTTTTTTAGGTATAGCACACCATACTCAGTTTTCAAAAGAGCAAGTTTAACAAAAATGTTATGTGTATTTTTTGGAGTAACATAAATATAACCTTGGATGTTCCTGACCTCCTAAAGACTCCTGGAAATTGCTACTTTCAGTCTGCTCTGGACAAATAAAAAATGCTCTCAAAGGTATTTATTTAGCTAATGAAGAAGCCTTGCAGAGCATTTGAACAGCTATTTGAAGGAAGAAAGCAGTCCATGGCTCATTCATCTCTTGTGGAGAGTTGTCAGCTTTGCATACCTTGGAGTGTTTTTTTCCCATCTCCAAAGGAGACACTGCCCCACTTTCTGAGACTTGGCATGTGGTTGGGATTACTGCGAGGCTTTTGAGCTTGCAGTTCACACAGCCCTCTTGTCTTTGACAGTATGAGATGTTCCTCTTTTAACTTCACAGTACACAGCAGTCAGGTCTCCCTTCAAGGCAACCTAACTCAATCTGTGCCTTCTGAAGTGTGGTTTGTTATCCACTTTGACTACTGCCAAAATATGATACGACTTACGTTTTGCATTTTCACGTAGTTAAAAAATCGGTGTGGCCTTATCAACATCAAAGGGAGGAAATGTATTAATCCCAGGGCCCTTTGAATTCATAGGAACTTATTGGGATGTGCAAAAGACTTAAAATACATAGTTAATCAAATAGAAAAGCTATGTATTTCAGAAGCAAAATCATCTCCTGTTTTGTTCCTTTAAGATAAATGAAGGGGTTAGATTTCTGATTCATCACTTTCTGAAAGGATAGGGGTCATTTGTTATACTCATTATTAAAATGTTATATTACTGTTGAAAGATAACTAACTATACCAGTTTGATTTAATATGCTCCATAATTTTTCAGTTCTCTCTTTGTCCCACTACAGTATTTAATATCCTATCATCATAAAGTGTTATTTATGAGTAGCCACAGGCACCAGTGCTGTGCAGTGCACTCTAAGTTTACCCCAGGTGTCTCTGACTGCTACATAAAACTATGAACACTGATACAGTAGAAATGTAGATGACATATGCAAACACAAGAAACAGCAATAGGAAAATGTTGAACCAAACTCCATTTTTACCTGTTTCCCAGACTGCTCTCGCCATCAAATAATCAAAATGTGCCCATGACACACAGCCCCACAAAACCCCTTTTGCCTGAGCCCGGAGTGAAAACACTGATTATGATAGAATAAAACAATAGGCATAGCATTTGCAGTAGTCTTTATTAATGAAAAGGATACTATGCATTCAGAATAGAAAAATCCCTGTTTATATTTTGACCTAATGATTTTCCATTTATTCTTCCGGTGTTTCATGATGAATGGATTTAGTTTTAAAGATCCATACTATTTTGGAATTTCACCGCCAAATTAGCTGTTGCTTACTATCCTGGTTGTTACTAAGGGAGAATAGAAGCCATTTTATTTCTAAGACTTATTTTGCTTTTCACTTTACACTTCATTTGATTTTTAAAATCACAAAATGAATAAAGACTTATGGGAACATTGAATGGTATAAATTAGGCTTTTAAATAGATGATTAGAGTTTGAAGCTCTCTTCTCTAGAAAGTAGTATAGAAGAAAGGCAAGCAAACCCCTCATGGCCTACTTCCCCCAGTACAACAATCCTTTCTCCCTGTCATGTCTTCTTTGCCCACCCTTATCCCATGGAAGCACTAAACATTTTTGTCCCCTGAAAGAATACTTTTGTTTCCTATTTATTTATTCTTGTTCTTTTTTTGAACCCTCCTCTTTCCCTCCCAGTAGAATTAATTTCCCCTCTAATGAGTTCTTCTTTACCCTTTTTACCCTTTTATTACAGTCCATTACTAATTATTATATATGTTTTCTAGCTAAAATGTGAATGATATGTAGGCAGGTAATGTCTTTTATTTATATTTCTAAATAAACATTGTCATAATAATTTAATGTATACTGTTAAAACTGCTGTGAATTAGCTAATAGAACCATGTTTTGCAAAGAACGTGACTTCTCCAGGATTATACCTTTACATAGATCTACATAGTGGAAAATGATACAAATTATTAGATTTGGACTGAGCTCAACATGGTAACATGGTTCTAGCTCTTCAACTTTGTAGGCATGGGAACCCATGTGAACTCAGGATTGAGATATTTAATCCCTCTGGGGGTTAAATATAAAATTATAAAATTTTTGAAGAATTATAAAATTATAAAATTACTTGAAGAATTAAGATGAAATGTGTTAAGTATTGAATACAGGGTCAGTACTCCATAAATTACAGTTATTACTGTGTAATGAAAATCTCTCAATGAAAGTCTTTTAACTGATCATTTATGTGTTTATGGGCAGTTGAAAAGATCAGTGATTCATTTCAACTCAACTTCTCCTTCTCTTTGTCCCTCTAGCTTCTTACTTAATAAGTGTATTAAACAACACACTTACAAATATCAACTGCCTATTTCTCTCACTTCCTATTTTTCTATTTTTTTTAAGATGGGATGACACCACACATAGAAAAATACATATGCCAGCCATTTTTCAAGTTTATAATGACAGAAAGACTTCTTGTCAAAGCCAAATGTGTTAAAATGTCACCCAGTCACTTTATTTATTAGAACTAATGAGATTCTTGTCAACCATTTTATTTTAGACCAATCATCTCCCAGCCTGACAAATAAAGCAATATATATAAAAAAGGATTTCATATGTGACCTCCAACTTTCATAATGACAGGCTAATTATAGGCCATATTGTTGGACAAACTTTTGTTGTCAATTAAAGGAAGAAAAAATAATAATAGTTAAAAAGACTTTCATGTAAAAAATGGTAGTCATTATGAATAGCCAAAATAGGAATACAAGAGCAAATAAATCTGCCTCTTAAAATAGGTAATAATAAGCACTGATTTCAAAATAAAATGGCATAGTTGATATCTATATGGAACTACTCAAGAAGGAAGCAAACTTTCTTCTTTCTTTGTTGATATTAGTGACATAAATAAGAAATAAGAGAGTGACGGAGAGACAGTAATGGTGAGAGGGTGACAGAAAAGTGTTTGTATACTTGCATAAAATTATAGGAAGAACAAACTATATGAGATGGAAGGGTTTTACATTATTAGTAAATGGGAGTTACAGCACCAACTAATTAACAGCACTAAACTAAAATCATCTGAAAGGTGGGATAATCAGGTGAATGATAATAATTTAGAGCATCTGGTTTTCATTGCTGACACCTGTCATAGCTCCAGCAGAAGTCTTGTACTTCTGACAAGTTAACAGGCAAGAAGGGACATAAAACTGCAGTATAATATTGAGAAGCACCTGTTTGCCTTATAAAGATCCTGTACCTCTATAGATTCCTATTCATTAATTTCAAAAAGTTCTAATTATTGGGGAGAAACTGTCTGTTTCTGTTTGTTTGGTTTCATTTCTTGTCAGATAAGACTGTTTTTAAGTTCTTATGTCTGTTGAGTGGTAGCCTATAGAGATGTGATGATTTTAATGGTATCTGTTGGAAATTCAGGAGTTAGTAGTATTTCCAGTATTCATAGCCACAAAGTTGTGCTTCTTATAGGAGGGAAGAAAAAAATTAAAAAGGATTAGGTTGATCATGTGTTAATGTAACAATCACATATATTGCAAATGTTAAAGATAAATGAAGTCTGTACATCTTGAGACTGTACATCTTGAGGGCTCTGTGTTTAGGGGACCTCCACCAGTGTTTTATTATGGGATACAGATAGTGAGTGGAAAGGGCTGATGCAGAAGGAGTTAATTCTCACTCAGGTTTGGTGTCTTAGACTCATATCCTAGGTTGACCATAAGCTCTGGTCTCAAGGGCCAGAAATATCTCACAATCTTCTCATATTGTTGAAATTAAAATGTCTTTGTTTCAAATTTAGCATCTGTTATGGTTATGGGAGAGGATTTTGGTATTGTGATCAACTCTTCACAGAGATGCTTACTCCACTGAGGGATTAGTGAGATGCAAAGACATTGTTTCTTGCATATATCAAGGGATATATACGTAGTTATCAGTGTAATTTTTTTTCCTTTTGTTTAGAAGAAACACTCTGTTACTAGAGTTTGCAACCATGTGTTAATGTCTGTAAAATAATGAAATTCAGGAATGACAGCTTTATTTGTGTGTGTATGTGTGTGATGTGTCATCCATTCTTTTGTTATAAAAGATTAGAAAGTGCATAACAACTAGAATGAAAATAATTGGAAATGAAATAAAAAAAAGCAAGTATAAAAAATTCTAATAAGTTGATGAATGTGATTTAGAATTGGGGCTTCTTTTAGTTGTAACATGTCTCAGCCTTTAAAATTTATCTCTTAAGATTTAGAAATCCAAAATTAAGAGCATAGGGCCTCCCCGGTGGCGCAGCGATTGAGCGCTGGGATGCGAAGCTGCCCGCAGCCTCTGCGGCACCGGTTCAATCCCCGGCTGTTCCCCGGCCACCAGAGAAGGGACCACATGGCGCGCAGACCTCTCCTGCCGCCCACTGCTCCCCTCAGCAGTGTACCTTGGTCCTTCTGCCTGCTCTGCTCCCCGCTCTGGCTCTGGTGAATTCTCTCACCCTCCGGCGCTTCTGACTGTACCCAGTGCATGTATAAACAAAAACAAACAAACAAACAAACAAATAAATAAATAAAACTTGCCTCTATAAAAAAAAAAATTAAGAGCATAGGACTATCACATAAAAAAACAGAAGTTTAGAAGTGACATCATAATGGCTTCTTGTTTATTCTACACAATAGAAGAAATACACATAAAAATTGTTTTTATATTATAGTAAATATCTGAGGCTAGAAATATAAGAATTTAGGGGATAATGTGCACCATTAAATCTACTGAAACTGATGAGGATTCTTGTAAAAAAATTGAAATGAATCATATGAGACAGACTATTAAAAAGAGCAAATTGGGCCTCCCTGGTGGCACAAGGGGTTAAGCACCATACTCTGAAGCAATCCACAGCCTCTGTAGCGCGAGTTCAGTCCCCGGCCAGCCAGGGAGAAACCCACATGGGGAAGCAGACCTCTCCTGTCTCGCCCGCTGCTCCCCTCAGCAGTGTATTTCAATCAGTCTGCCTGTTCTGTTCCCCACTCTGTCTCTGGTGAATCCTCTCACCCCCTGCATCTCTGGCCTGTACCCCAGCTCTTGTATGCATAAATAAATAAATCTTAAAAAAAAAATTGTTTTAAAGAATGATATGGAAAAGTGTTGCAAAGTATATGAAAATATTCTATCTAATAGTTAATATCTACATATGCACAAATACCCACACATGTACACATGTATGTAGATGTATATGCATACTCATATAAAACCATAGAATGCTGGGCCTCCCTGGTGGTGCAAGGGGTTAAGCACTGCACTATGAAGCAATCCGCAGCCTCTGCAGCAAGAGTTCAATTTCCAGCTGGCCAGGAAAAACCCACATGGCAAAGCAGACCCCTCCTTACTCTCCTGCTGCTCCCCTCAGCAGCATATTTTCGTAGATCTGCCTGTTCTGTTCCCCACTCTGTCTCTGGTGAAGCCTCTCACCCCCTCCATCGCTGGCCTGTACCCAGCTCTTGTATGCATAAATAAATAAATCTTTAAAAAATCATAGTATGCTTACTGGCAATTATATTGGAGGATTATGGTATGACACATCATTTCCTGAAGTATCTTATTTGGAGCAATATTTCAAGAAATGTCTATACATAAGTTTAAAGTCTGTGAATACTCTATCACCCTCTCAAACATACAAATAGTAAATGCACATAGGATTCTTTAAGAACAATTTTATGTCATACCATCTGTGTTAGCCCTCCAGTGATGCCCATGTCCTAGTCCTTGGACCCATAAATGTGTTACCTTTCATGGCAAAAGGGAATTAAAGTTACATAAAGAAATTAAAGTTCTCATCAGTTGAGCTTAAAATAGGTGGAAGAGTGTGATGGAAATAGGGGCCAGAATTATGTGAAATGAAAAGCACTGACTCAGCTTTGAGGATGAAAGAAGGGACCACGAGCTAATAAATATGGGAAGTTTTAAGAAGCTGAAAAGACTGCAGAATGCAATATAGCCCTACCTATAACTTGATTTAAGACCTACCAAATCTGGGTTGGGTTGGACTTCTAACCTGCAGAATGCTAATAAAATAATGTTTTGTTGTTGTTTTAAGCCACACAGTTTCTGGTAACTTGTTGCTGAAATCATAAATAGCTAATCTATCAGTTGAGTAGTTTGTCTACATATGTCAGATACTATGCTGCATTTAATATCCATTTCATTATTTAATCAATCCAATGGGCAATAAAATATAAATATTATAATTATCCCTATTTTATGAATAAGAAAATTGGAGGGGGGAAGCTCAAATAGGTAAGGCAAATCATTCAAAATAGCACAGGTAAATAGCAGAGTCAGCACTAAAAGACCAACTACAAAATTTGTGTTTTAAATTTTTCACTGTTCAATTTGGGCTTGCCCAAGCTTACTTGACACTAAACCTCTTTAGATTCAGAAATGCTATTACAGTAATAGGACTCCATATTTAAGAGTCAAAGATCTTAATTCCAGTTTTGCTCTAAATACCCATAAAAACTTGGTTAACTATCTCATTTATTTTGGTCTCCATTCCTTCAGGTATTGATGTCCCCAAAACAGCTCTTGTTTTTATGAGACTTAGAGTTCATTCCTTAGCTTGTTCATGCCTGTAATTAGCAGTATTTTGCACCGACATCTTTTTTGCAACATTTCCTAAGTATCATTATTGCCATTTTACAAATAAAAAAATTTAAATACCGAGAGTTTGTCTTGCTGCAGATCAAAGATCGTAAATAACAGAGCCAGGCCTTAAATGGATATCATCTGCCTCCTGACCAGTGTTCTTTCCCCTGCAATGCATTTAGGCAATATTTAATAAATACTTAAATAACAAAATCTTATAACATACAATATATTCTATATCAATCTAAGCACTCATAAAATTAGTATCTTACCAGTCAATGATTCATGCTTTAATAAAATACATTAAAGGAATGTCATTAACTAACATGATATGGTCTTAGTTTTCCTTGTAAAGATTTGACACATTTACATATGGAAACAATTTCTATAAATGAACCAGTAAAATGATAATTCTCTTACCAGAATGGTGCTGGTAAGATACATGTTAGACAGATATTTTAAAGCACTGCATAGTGCTTTAAAAAAAAAATTCTGACTAAAAGAGCCTCAGGTATGGTCACATAACTTTCTTGAGAAGCTTAAGATTTTGCAAATAAACACATGTAACTTTGAATGTAATTTTACTTATGAATTGACTCAAATGGTAGGCAGAGATGTAAAACAGAAATAGAATGGATTTTCAAATCAAATTACCTGCATTTGAATTCCCACTCTCCCACAATTAGTAATAATACCTTTAGTAAATAAGTTCAAGTTATATAATCAATCAGGGCCAGTTTAATCATCTGTAAAATGAGGATAACTAGAACTGTCTTTAAGGATTCTGGGTGCCTAATTCGTATCCAAGTGTTTAATTTCATTACTTCTACACATCTAAAACTAATTTGGCTAAGAGCCTTTCCAGAGAATTCCAATGTTTAAGTGGTCATACTTATATTGTATTGTTTAGTGCCTTCTAATCCACTAGATTTTAAATATCTTCATAATTGAGATGATGTCTTATTTAAAGTTAATCATCAGCTTCTAGCATGGGGCCCGGCCTCTAACAGACACTCACTAAAAATATGTATTGAATGAATGGGATTCTTCACTGATCCTGCTTGACTCATTAATAATGTCTGACTTTGTGGAGTTAGTTTTAAAAAGCCTGTGATGAGGGAAAAAGCTTTGAAAATACCCAAGATGCATTGTCTCATTTCATTTGTTGATTTTAGTTTTAATGTCTTCCTTTTCTTTTCTGTAAGCATCTAATCATATGATAGACTCAATTGATTCTGTAATATATTTAAGTAAATTTATAATATTTATAGAGCTTAAGCATAACTACAATTGCTGACTTTGATTAAACATGTTTAATTTTTCAAATGTAATATTTGCTGTCATTTTGTGGTAATAAATCTTTCAAGTACCTCCTAAATATTAATATATTGATTTGGTATTTATAATATTTGTGAAGTCTAATTTATTTTCCAAATCTGGCCAAGAAAGGCTTAAATTTGGAACTGACAAAATAAATTTTATATGAATTTGTATAAAGCAGACAAAATAAATATTCAAAAGACTTCTAAAATCACATAAAAACACCCTTGCATTTAAAACTGACAATTCATTACTCTTTTAAATTGTGGGTACTTGAACGGCATGTCAGTTTTGGTTATAAAATTAACTCACTACTGCCAGCCACTGTTATCTTGTTCTAGCTCAGAACAAAAAAGAGCAAGATAAAAAAATTTCTTATGAATTTAAAAGTGGTTTGGTGACATTAACCCCAATAGCAAAGTAGTCACGTTCAACAAACAGAAGCAACATTAAAAGGGCATGTTTTATTCCAAGGTGTATCTTTACAGAAATATAAAATTGAATTTTCCGAATCATGGCCAGTTTCTCCACACTCCTTCATTTCCAGCCCTATTTTGCCTGATATATGGAATAATTTATTAGAGAAAAAGCACCAGCAATTTCTAATGTACTCTACAGATGAGCCCTGCCTGCCCTGGCAGGATGAAACAGTTCCTTCTTCAAAGTGAACTCTGTGTCGTTGACCACTGTATCTTTCATCTTCAGAACTGTGTCCACAGAACACTCAAGCAAAGACTTAATTGTTTTGAAAGCCTCACATGCAATCAAAAGTGAATTCCCAAGAATATCAGCAACAACAGCCCTTAAACTTCAATTAATACTATTGGGAGTTCCATTTTTACAAATCTGAGTGCTTTCGAATGATTTGTCAACAACATTAAACTTTACACTATTTTACAAATACATGTGTATTTAAGAAAAAAGGGGAAATGCCTTGGTTCATTTTCTTAGATTGAGAAAAGGAAGGAAATGAAAATAATCCAAAAGCTCTTAAATTTTTAATTTGATAAGAAAAAAATATGAATTAGTTTTGAATAGAGAGGAATAATGATGCAAATGCTTCTCCAAGAAGTTAATAACTGTGACAATTGATTAAACAAATTTATAATGATAAGATTTTATACATGCAAGAGGTTACAGAAACCAACTGTTTCAATTTATAGACAAGGGCCCTTAAACTCTCTGGAGTTGAATGACTTTGGCAACTTATGGTAAGGGAATGCAAGTAGACCTACATTTAAAATTTTTTCTTTCCTAGTTGGAGGACTTCTTGGATCCTCCTTTCTTCAGCGTTTTGAGGTGAGCTATCTACCTTCTGAGGAATGTATTATGGGAACTGAATCCTTTAAGGCTCATAAACACTTGGCTAGCTCTTGTTATACAGGAAGGGTTTAACTTATGAACCCTCTTTTCCCTTCCTGATCTCTTTTTTCTGGAGTTCATTCAACTGTAGCACATTTGCTAGAATTGGATTAAACATTGTCATAATTCAGACTCATAATTGTGGTTAAACTTATAGAAATGTTTGTTTTGAATTAGCATGTAAGCTGTGTGCTGGAGAAGATTCAAGACATGTTGTATGGAAGAGTCCCAGTGACTATTTCATATGGATGTAACTGGTTTCTTTTACAAAATCTCTCTAATAATTTTACATCTGTTCCAAATGAGTTGCTTGATATTTCTAACAATAGTTAGATTCAATATTTTGGTCAATTATATTGCCACATAAAACTGGAGTCAAGGGCCTCCCCAGTGGCGCAGCGTTTAAGTGCTGGGCTGCGCAGCTCCCCTCAGCCTCTGCAGAGCCGGTTCGATCCCCGGCTGCCAGCGAGGGTCCCACATGGCATGCAGACCTCTCCTGCCGCGCCCACTGCTCCCCTCAACAGTGTATTTCATCAGTCTGTCTGTTCTCTGCTCTCCACTCTGTCTCTGGTGAATCCTCTCACCCCCTGCACCTCTGGCCTGTACCCCCATTCTTTTAAGCATAAATAAATCTTAAAAAAAAAAAAAAAAACTGGAGTCAATAAGTGGCTTACTATTTCTAGACAACTGCTATGGAAATAAAGTAATGGAAACATAGACCAGATCTGGAATTTTTGTTTAATTATATATTTTTGAGGTTGCAGTGGTTTGTAACACCGTATGCGATTCAGAAATACAGAATCCCTCTTCAGATGTATATTATCACACCACTCCCACCAACAAGGTGCTGGTAAACCTACACCATATTCTATTATTTTTAACTCTTATTGAAAATGTTCTCTTTGGGCTACATGTTTAACCTGCATTAATTTTGAAATGATATATCCCCTTGTAAATATTTAGTTTAATCGTTTTCAAATAAAGTATAGATACAGAGAAAGAGGTCTGACATCAAGACAGAATGATTGATCTGTAATGCTTCCCCTAGAGTCGACAAAAGCTAACTAGCTGTTGTCATTGGCAATTAAAGCAAGAAAATCCTAGAGGTGAAAATAAAGGAAGAGTCTTCCTGATTTCCAACTGATTTCCTAAAGATTGTCTTTTCTAACTGTTTCTCAGGGCTAGGTAATACTTCAATATAGCTAAGAGAGAGAGGCTAGGTTTAGCACTAGAAATACCCTCTGAAACTCAAGTTTTCAGGTTGCAAATTATACACTTCACCTTATACTAAGTTTTGTTGTTTACTTTGTTTTTATTTTGGAATAGAAAAAAAATTACTGCACCATTTGTTTCTAGGGAGCCTCCAAATGGTCATTTTATTAAATTATGAGCAAATTTTAACCATCCTGTCCTATTTTCCCATGAGGATTTAGCATCAAATCCTCTTATCACCTGTGGCACCCATTCTTTGGAAAACAGTGGTCAGTGGATCCTATTTTAAACATATTCTCTTTTCACTGGTTTTCTAACTTTCCTATCCCAAATTATTGTCAAAGTAAAATTTAGCTTCTAAATTTACTTGGAGATATACTCTTGAGTTCAATAAATGAGGGTTAATTTTTGACCAATGGGCCTTATAATCATTTCATAAGTAATTTTCATGATTTTTATTTATATTAAATGTAATTATGTTATTTTTAAGCATTATATTTTGGAAAGGATCAAATTCAAGTATTTATTGAGTTTCCTTGTTATGAATAATATAAATGTAAATAAGATCACTTATCTGCAAATAAAAGAATAGATAGGTATTCCCATTTTATTTAAAAATATTTTATTCCTCAAAATAATATGCTATAAAATAAATGAGCTATATCTGACATGGCTTTTAACCATTTTTGTATTTGTATACAATTAAGCCTTATAAATTTAATTGAAAAACTGTACCAAAGAGTAACATTATAACTGACGCTTTAAGTACTTTTTAAAATTTTTCAATCAAAATATTGGCTCATCTATATTTATGCTTAAGACAGACTTACATAATGAGAAAAAACATATTACACAAAAATGCTTTGATTAAAGAAGAAAACATTTTCAAAAATCCTTTGAGAATCTTCTAATGATGCAGAGAATTAAGGTAGTTTTCTGTATCATTTTCATTCAAAGACTATATTAGAGATAGATTGAATCACTATCTCTGTATTGGAAGGTTTTTTGTAGCAAGAACTCCCATGCAAGCTGCCATCTTGGATGTGAAACATAATACATTGCACACAGTTGTTTGTGGGTTCACACAGCCTGTTCTGCGCAAATATGTGTGTCAATAGTAAAACTGTCAGAGCCACTGTCATCTGAATTTTGTGTTCTTTCTGGACACTGGATTGAATGGGTGGATACTGAATGTGTAGAAATTATAATAATGTGATGTTTCCTAAGTAACTTTGTTTGCAGAAACAAGCTATTATATTGTATAAAGATCAGCTTATATAAACTCTAGTTTAAATTTGTTTCCAGTCACTTTTATGGAGACATTCACTTTTATCCTTATGAAGAGACTGCTAGTCTTGCCAACTCCTATATTTGCAGAGACAGAGATAAATCTTGAATGACATTGTTCAAAAGTTTAAGGAACATTACTACTTGATTAAGTTGGAATTACTTTATCAGACTTTGTGTCTCCGCCACAGTGATTGTAGTATCTTTCTTTTAATAATGATAGTGTTGTATAGTACCTTAAAACACACTTGATTATTTTTTTTGGAGATCAAACTATACATAGGAGATAATTCTGTACAATTATATAGAATTGCTACTTAAAAGTTAGTAATCATGCTATTTTATATTTATAATGCAATTATAAATATAATTATAAATTAAATTATCATTTGATTAATATGAATTAATTTTATCAAGCAGTAACTATTTGAAATCACATTATTAATAAACTTGCTCAAGCCTCTTTTTCCCTGCCTGTAATGTTGATAGATAAGTTCCTCTCCATAGTGATGGAATCACAATTGCTTTTGTTCCCTGAGGCACTGCTTTATTCTGGATTTCATTTTGACTAGATAAAAGATAAACTAAAGAATTTTAATATAATACATAACAAAGTGATGACATGAACTCATCACTATAGGCTTACTATGTAAGTAGGGAAACAAAGTAATAAATCAATTGTTGTTAAATGAACAAATAAGACTAATATAAATTATAAGTCCTGAAATCTGCTTCTAAGCACTCACACTAAAGTCAATAAATAATAGCATGCAATTCCATCTATCTGCCTGATTAATGGAAAGGAAAATAATGGCATTTAGATCCATATTACATATCCCCAAGAGAAATAAAAAAAGCAAATAATGGAAATGTATTTGGACACATACCGAAGTCCATAGATGATCTTTCTTATCACATGAGTAAATGTATCACCTTAGTCATACGACTTCTAGAACATCTCTAGATGAAAGATTGAGGTCACAATGGTGCTCTTTGACTGACTTAAAACTAACAGTATCTGGCAT
Source organism: Talpa europaea (assembly GCF_964194135.1). Classification (NCBI taxonomy): domain Eukaryota; kingdom Metazoa; phylum Chordata; class Mammalia; order Eulipotyphla; family Talpidae; genus Talpa; species Talpa europaea. The sequence goes on from NC_140076.1 coordinate 52,444,193, forward strand.
ATTAAATATCTTAGTTGAAAAGCTATCATCACATAAAAATCTTTTGTCAAGTTTGGTTAATATGTTATAAAATGAAATGCATAGAAACTGAAAATAAAATCTTTGCTTTAATTTTGCTGGAGAACAAGAATTTTAGCTAAATATAATTTATTTCTTATTTATTAAACATACTAAAGACATGAGTGGGCATTTTAAAAATGGTTAAATACCATCACAGTGCTAAAAAAACAAGAGACCGGGTGTGAATGACAATCTGAAGGCTTAACTTAGTTCTCTGTCCTTTCAACTAGGGTCTCTGGAGGTTTATAAGTTTTGGATCATTTCTTCATTTCATTTAATCTAAACATCCCTAAGCTTAACAGAGTGAAATTTCATAGAATGTAAACTAAATATGGGAAATTAATAAGAGGATTAATTACTCCGAAAATTCATTGATATGTTCCACACTCAGTTTTCCCTGTTCCAATAACATAATTAATGAGTTATTATTATAGGACATAAGAAATTATAATCTATAAATTAAGATGACCCAGTAAAAAGATCTCTTTATAATGTAATATATATTGGAAAGTACTTTTTTGAAATAACAGTAATGCATCCAAATTATATTTATCTTCCACAGAAATTTGTTAACTTAGAAATTGTATCCTCTTTAGGTAAAAGAGTTAGCGATGAATATTTCAAGAATTATCACAATTGTGGTGATGACCTTACAAATTTTGTGCTAAGATGAAAAGAAAAAAAAATGTGAAGTTCTCAAGTTACAGATTTAGTTTTAGGTAAGCATCACACGTTCAAAGGTGTTTAATTCAAACATGAATTTAAAAATCAGGTGGAACCTCATGGCTCTGAATTTCTGAACAGAAAAATTGACAGTATCTGATGAAGCAAATTATCACATAGAGAACAGGTACTATGCATGCTTTATCTATAGTGGGTTTGAATAAATATAAATATCATGTGAATTAAAATATATTTAACAAGTAATCCTTACAGAAAAATTCTTCAACTGCGGTTTATTTTTAGCCTTTTTTTGTCAATAAAAATGCTTAACTGATAGATGCCCTTGTATTAAGCATGACTGTGGATTCTTCTGAGTTTGTTAAATCTAATGCACACTGATCACAGGACATTCAAATATTTATCATCTAGTAATAGATGCTGAGACAATACACTCTGAGTTTATGATGTCCAGTCTTGTCATTCCCTTTGAATCCTTAAACTTCAATTGCCTCTATGTGTGAATTTTTCAACTTTTATGCATATAAAATAGGAATAAGATCTTTAGTTCCTTAATTTACCTGGTCATGCAGTTAACAATATAAATACTTTTTTTGAAAAAAAAGTAAACTTTGTAGTATTTTCTTTTTCCATTTTTGTGATGCCTATCTAAAAATCAAAAACATAAGATATTTATATCTCTTTTCTAGGAAAAGGGTCTTTGAACAGAAACTTTTCCTTTGTCTTACTGTCTTTAGTAAGCAACTCTAACCCCAGGGTCCCATCTCAATGACTGTTTCATCTTCTTCAAGTCAGTTACCTAAACTATAAATCAATGAAACTGATTCTTCATTCAATAGTAATGTTTTCACACAGTGCATACCATGTATGGTAAAGGAACTGGAATTCAGCAGTGCACTGCAACATAGTCCCAGGAAACAGCTGTCCTGAAGCTTACATTCTAGTGCATAATAAGAAATGTTTCCGATAGGAAAAGTAGTATCAGTATGTCAGAGGTAGTTAATAAATGGCACCATTTATTATTATTATAATTAATAGTATCATTAATAGGCTATTAGGGAAATAAATATCCAGGTTATACCTCACTTTAGGTGGTTTGGTTTCTACTGACAATGTTTCAAATTCAAACCTCATTTTCAAACATCAGTCATGCATTGATGAAATGCTTTAGGCAATTCCATATGGCTGCTTCATTCTACCTCAACAAACATAGATCACAGAACTAAGATTAATCTCATCATCAAATGATTTTAGTGTAGAAAAAAAGGGCTTTAAGGTGAGAGGAATTTTGGTTCGAATTACTACTGACAAATGATATGATAAATAGGAAGTATTTTAAACACTTTAAATTGTTTGCCTGTGATTATGAAGAAGATAATATATATTTTATTCCTTATCTAGACACAACTATGGCCTATTTACAGATCTTGCTTTTTACTTCAGAGTCTTTTATTTCAATATATCTTATTAAGTATAATCAAATTAATATTAATTAAAACACCTACACTTTGTGTAAAACAATTCTGTATATATTGAGAGATGTGTTAAGCAAATAAATGAGCTTTCTAACTCTAGTCTCTGATTGTGGTTACAGCTTAAATCATATATTTCCTCTTAAAAGTTATTAAAACATGCAAACATTCTTTTCCCACATTAATTGGAGCCCTGCCCTCATTTTCCAGTACATAGTTGGCTACCCTGCAAGTTAAATAACTCTAATTATTAAGATTCAAAACATTACATGTATCAGTGAAGGCAATTAAGATGATTTGAATATTATTAAATGAAAATGAAATATTTCTCTTTCAAAAACTAAATAAACATGCTTAGGGATTTTTACAATGTTAGATTGCCTCAAAAATAATTGGACAATTCAATATAATAAAGTGAATGCAATAAATAATTTTAATTCATAACAATAAGTAATGTGCTTATTTGCATGACTGTATGAAGAATTCATTGTGTAAATACTAAACAGAAAGTAGTAGGGGAAAGTATAGGTTATTATTCTTCTAAACCTCTAGTTCATAAGTTATGATATTTTGCTGTGATTAAATTTGACCTAACTCCACCGTAGCATCCTTTTTAAGAGTTCTTAATACTCTTCTATTTGCCGTGTGAGGTAATTCCCATATATCAGAGCAAAGAAACTGCACAGGACTTTCCCTAAGCAGGATTTCACACTCAGCAGCATACTGCATTGTTTAGCTGACAGTAGAGAAATGGATAACTGCTTAAGCAGTCAGTGCATTGGGAAGGGTTTTATGGATTATATATAACTCAAATGTGTTTCTTCACTAGCTGCTTTCTCTAGCCCTTTGCAAAGACTTCAAGTACTCCAATTCCTATCCTATTAAGACAGAGGGGAGGCTGCAGGGCTAGAGGAAAATAACACTGGTGAGAGAGGCCCTGAGACTAATCGTACTGCCATTTTGGATACTTGGTGAAGGAAAACAATAATTCATGTTTGATGGGATCTAGATGAAATTAGATGGCAAATATGGAAGATTTCAGACAAGCCTGCTATGAGGTGATATAAAATAGCTTCTGATTAGAAAGCAGTAGTTCCTAACTGAATAACTTGACCTTGGATTAAAGGCATTACAACACTAATCAAAACTGTTTTGGGCCTCCCTGGTGGCACAGGGGGTTGAGCACGGTGCTGTGAAGCTGTCCACAGTCTCTGCAGTGTCGGTTTGATCCTGCCGGCCTCGGAGCACCCCAAATGGCGAGCAGATCTCTCCTGCCTCGCCTGCTGCTCCCCTCAGCAGTGTATTTCATCAGTCTGCCTGTTCTGTTCCCTGCTCTATCTCTGGGGAATCCTCTCACCCTCCTGTGCATCTGGCCTGTACCCCAGCTTGTGTAGAAATAAAAAAAAAAAAAACACAAAAAAACTGTTTTTACAAACAAAATTATATTATAGTAATAAATATTTGTTGAAAATAGTTAAATAGGAGCTCTTTGCGGACCCTGCAAAGCTGAAATGCAATTGTGTGATTTTTGTAACCATTTCAAGGGGTTGAAGCTCTTAATACACTTGTGCTTTCCAGTTTCTCCCTATGTCTTTCTTTGCAGTGTGACAATATCCTCTTCTAAGGAATCTCTCAGACTCAAATCCCTACCTTCTTTTCCCAATATCTTCACCCTGGTCTAGTATATGTGAGACAGTCTTTCTACTACATGTTGATTTCATCTTCAGGTCAGCCCCTATAACATACCTTGCCTGCACTGTCTTCCTATTCATTCTCCCAGAGGTCTCCTCTACAATCTGAAATTTAGAGTTCAATACTTTTCCAACTCTGAATCCACCCCTAAACTTGGTGCCAGTCTAAGTTCTACATTCTGAACTCTTATATAGCTATGTAGGTAGTTTAGAAAACAATAATAAATACTTTGATTTGACTGTTTAGCAGGCATTAATGCAAGAGACAAAGGTTTGCTTTCACAGTTTTCTGAAATAGATTATAAATATGGACACCTGCATGGATGTTGCCTTTGCCAACATTTTTCCCACTATGGTAGTCTATAACATATATATTTAAATGATTTTTTCCCCATATCATTTGTAAGGAAGTCATTTGAACAAAAATTCAGCTCACCGTAAGGCCCCTTTTCATGCAAGCAGAATTTTGGATACAAATTTTTATGTTTTACATTTCCAGAAGTTTATTCATTTTTTATATTTTTATTTTATTTTATATATTTTCACATCATTTTTCATTTTTGCATAATGTATGCATTTTCATCTTGGTTATAGTCCCCATACAATTCCCACCCCCCCTTATTTTGACCCTAATCCCTCCTACCCACCCCCAGTAGTGTGTCTCTGCTAAAGATGAAGTTTCCATATGATCAGCATTCCACTCCTAGATATTTATCCAAAAGTTTATTTAAACACTAAAAAAAATTATAGAGCAGTTTTCTCATTAAAAACTGTTGACTTTGATGTCTGAGAACATTTGATAAAATAAACCATTCTTAGAATAAAATTGTATTTAATAGGAAAAAATGAAAAGCCACAGCCATATACCATTGAGCCATTGCCTCCCTAATGACTTATTCCAGCCAAACTGACTTCAAAATGTCATTGAGTGCCTTTGGCTAAATTTGAGAAGATAAATTATATACTCTTTACAGACTCTTACTCATTCCTAGTTAGTAAGTCTTTTTTTTTCATTTTTAACCATGTTATACTAGTAACAGTGACATTTGAGAACTAAAAATTTATCAGTTACTTAAAAAAAAAAAACACTTTTCCTATGTGTAAATACACTGTTGATGTTTTAAAGGAGCCACTAGACATTAAAATGTCTAGTGAAAAAGGTTTTCTTTCTCTGAGTATGTGAATATGTTCTCCTTCTTTAAAAATCACTATCGATAAAATTATTAAACAGTAAAACCTGTAATTCTAGAGTATAACTCTTCAGACATTTACATGGGTCTAGTACCACATAGATTGACCAAATTTTGGGGTAATTTTTTTAAAATCCTAGGTTTTTTAAAGTGCTTTATGACTTTTGTTATAGAATTATTTTGTGTTTTATACTGTTAGCAAGTTTTCAGAATAGACAGTAAATCTATTCTATGCTTTGTAATTTTTTTTAAAGATTTATTCATTCATGCATATAAGAACTGGGGCACAGACCAGAGATGCAGGGGGTGAGAGGATTCACCAGAGACAGAGAGGGGAACAGAACAGGCAGATTGACCAAAGTATATATACTGCTGAGGGGAGCAGTGGGCAAGTCAGGAGAGGTCTGCTGGGCCATGTGGGCTGCTCCCTGGCTGGCCAGGGATCGAACCCGCGCTGCAGGGGCTGCGGACTGCCTCATAGTGCGGTGCTTAACCCTTTGTGCCACCAGAGAGGCCTTGTAATATGTTTTAATACCTATAAAATTATAAAGATTCATATGCTATCTCTTCTATTGTATAAATGTCAAGTATATATAATTTGTTTGCTATCACTACTGAAGAACTCCTCTCAAACTAGGGTTACGAATATAGAAAGGACTTTAGATATTTTGGATGAATATTTCAGACTTCTGTTTTTGTGAGTAAAGAAAAGTAATTGAGGCATTTCTAATGGGACATGGAACTAGTTGTACAACTGGTATCTGAATTCTATCCTTTTAAATCTAGTGTAGGACATTGTATTCCTGTCCTGGTTTATCTGACTTTTTTGTTATGTTGCGTTTAGTCTTTACTACCTATTCCTGTTGGAGTATATGGAGAATCTAATGTTCTTGCATTTACAAATGTTTTTACAATGACAGGAATAAAATACTTTTGAGTTATAGTGTGTGCGTGTGTATAATGATATATGTGTGTATACATATATATTCTTTGAATCTAATTAGGTAAGAAAATCCAGCAATTATTTTACCGAATGGAAGATTAAAAAGAGAATCAGTTCAGAATGAATCATTACAGATTATACTTATAAAAATGCATCAGAACACAGGGCTTAAAAACAGCACTAGGAGTAGTTTAGCCAACATTGAATTCAGTTTACTAGATTGTTATCTTTGTCTAGTAACTTAACCTATCTGTGCCTCAACTTTTTCATTTCTAAAATGCAGATAATTATTTATAATAAGGGCTTTCTTGTGGCACTGGGGTTAAAGACACAGCGCTATCAAGCTGTTGCCAGCCACTGCAGCACAAGTTTGATTCTGGCTGGCCAGGGAGCAACCCACATGGCACAGAAGACCTCTCCTGTCTCACCCACTGCTCCCCCTCAGCAGTGTATTTCAGTATATCTGCCTGTTCTGCTCTCTACTCTCTGTGGTGAATCTTTTCACCACTCCCGCACCTCTGGTCTACACCCCAGTTCTTTTATGCATAAATAAATACATCTTTAAAAAATCTGTAATGAGTATGCAGAAATGACCTATGGCCAAGTGATTTTTGACAAATATGACAATTCAATGAGGGAAAATAAATGGTGCTGGGACAACTGGATATCCACATGTGAAAGAATGCAGTTGGACCCCTACACAAAATAAAATTGAAATGTGTTAAAAACTTGAAGTAAAAGCTACAACTATAAAACTTCTACAAGAAAGCATAGAAATAAATCTTTAGGATTTTAGTTAGGCAATGATTTCTTAGGTATGGCACCAAACAACACAAGAATCAAAGGGAAAAAATAGATAAATTGGACTTAATCAAAATTAAAAAATGTTTATGCTTCAAAGATGCCCATCCAAAAAAATGAAATAACCACAAAATAGGTGAAAATATTTGCAAATTATATATCGGATAAGGCACAACTATCCAAAATATATCAAGAAATTTTACAACCCGAAATTAAAACCCACTTAGAAAATGGTCAAATAACTTGAATAGCCAAAGAAAATATTCACATGGCCAATAAGTTCACAAAAATTAGTTTATCATCATTCCACATTAGGGAAATGCAAATAGAAACCACAATATGATGCCATGCACTAAGATGGCTATTTAAGAAGTGATGAATAATATGCTGGCAAGGATGTAGAGAAATTGTGATCATCATACATTGCTAATAGGAATGTAAAGTGGTGTAGCTGTTGTGAAAAACACTGCAACTATTAGACAGAGTTACCATATGACCCATCAATCCCACTCTTAGGTACATATTCATTAGAACCAAAAGCATATGTCCACATAAAAACTTGTATATGAATGTTACTAGCAATGTTTTTGATAATAGCCAAAAAGTTACAGCAACCCAAATGTCCATTAATTTACAAAGATAGGATCTCCCTGGTTGTGCAAGGGGTTAATCTCAGCACTATGAAGCTATCCGCAGCCACTGCAACAGAGTTCGTTCCCAGGACAAGGAGGTGACCCACATGGCACAGCAGACCTCTCCTGGCTCGCCCACTGCTCCCCTCAGCAGTGTATTTTGGTCAGTCTGCCCGTTCTGCTCCCACTCTGTCTCTGGTGATGCCTTTCACACCTCTGGCCTGTACCTCAGTTCTTGTATGCATAAATAAATAAATCTTTTTAAAAATTTACAAAGAGGGCCTCCCCTGGTGGTGCAGCGGTTGAGCGCTGGGCTGCGAAGCTGCCCGCAGCCTCTGCAGTGCCAGTTCGATCTCCGGCCGCCAGCGAGGGTCCCACAAGGCACACAGACCTCTCCTGCTGTGCCCACTGCTCCCCTCAGCAGTGTATTTTGTCGGTCTGTCTGTTCTGTTCCCTGCTCTGGCTCTGGTGAATTCTCTTACCCTCCTGCGCTTCTGACTGTACTCAGTGCTTGTATAAATAAATAAATAAATCTTAAAAAAAAAATTTACAAAGATAAGTGTGGTATATGTATAGAATGGAATATTACTTGACCACAAAATGGAATAATATACTGATACGCTATGATATGGTTGAATCTTGAAATATCATACTAAGTAAAAAAAGCCAGGCACAAAGACCACATATTTTATGATTTCATGTATATGAAATATTCAGAATAGGTAAGTCCATAAAGATAGAAGATAACTTAGTGTTTGCTAGAGCATGGAGAGATTCTGGAGAGTGCATGCCATTGGGTACATTATTTCTATTTTAAGTGATGAAAAATTGTAATGGCTTCATTTTATGGGGATGGGGTGATATAATAAAAACCCTTTATTCAAGAAAAGGGATGACTTTTGTAGTGATTGCATTATTATTTTTTATTCTTGTTGAGACACAATCTACTTAAAAGTGTTGTTCATGAGAAAAAAATGAGATCATATATGAAAAGGGAAGTACAGTACAGAGTGAATAGTAAATTCTCAGTAAAACTTGATGATAATGACAATAATGACAAAATCTTGGACTAAAGTCAGCATATAACAAGGATAGGCATTAGAATCTAAACTAAAACCTAGGCATACCCAGTATTCTTGTCATTCCTATCCAAAGCTTGTCTTGCTGGGGACACCATGCTAGGTAACACCAGAATCATGTCATGGAGACTATTTATAGGTATCTCTTGTGTATTTTAGTAAGTTGTGTATGATCTCCTTTCTAGAATAGAGTCTTTTCTTTCTCTTCATTTTTTTAAATTCATTAAAGAATTTCAGGTTTTATTAAAGAAAGATATTTGTTTTTAACAAGTTAACTAACTTCAGGAATCAAGATTCTTGATCCAGATTGAATGCTAAGCAGTATCCCCATACTTTAACTTCTTTGGCCTTATTCTTAGGTGTAACTGGAAGTAATAATCATACATTTTACTGTTGTTTAGGGGAAGTGATATCATGCATTCAAAGCTTTAGTATAATGCTTTTTGCATGGTAACTGCTCAATAAATTGAAATTTATCATTATCAATTGTTATTAATTCCAGGAGTGTTCCTCAAGGGCCCCTATTTCTTTTTGAATTCACCTCCTTATTTTTAAACTATTTAGGATATATTTTCTTGAAGCTAATTGTAGTACTCAATACCAAATGATCTTGTGTTCTGGACATCCCTTATCCAAATTAGCTTATTTTTTTTCTATTCAGAGAGATGTCAGCTTTGAAAACAACAGAGTATATTAGCTAATCTCTCCTCTGGGTGAGTGGCAAAACAAAGTATAAATTATAGAACCGTGGACTTTCAGGCTATTCAGATGTACTTGTTATTCAAAAAGCATATAAATGTGTAGCCTTTCAAAGGTGTGTGCTCCCCTAGCTTCTATGGTCCTACCCATTGTAACAAGATTGCAGCAACAAAGGACATGTGAAGAGGATTCCAGGTGAGGATCAGGCAATTACACTGTAAGAATTCCACACGAAGGTTTATTTCCACTTGACTTTCCAAGAGAATGTTTATTTCTTATCCTTAGGTAATGGAGAGAAGGTGTAGGGCAAAATATTGGGGAACTAGAGCCAGAGAAGTAAACAGAAAAAAATGTAATTAAAATAAATCCTAGCACAACAATTGAGACTAGATATTTACTCTTTATCTTATGATTGGGCTAGATAATAAGGAGAGGGGAAAGGTTTAAGTTTTAAAGACTATTAGGCTTTTAAATAAATCAATACTTTGCACCCCATTAGACATTTTGTTTTCAGTCCTAATTTATACAAAATCAGTAAGTGGCAAAAATGGTAGCCTCTCCTCTCTGATGCTATCCTAGTGTGTTAGCATCTCTCCCTGTTCTCTGTTTTAGAAAACTGGAATGTATGAGTGAAAAATATAAACATAATAAATGCCTCTCAAATAATTTTATGTCTGATTCATCTTCACTGAAGATAATTCTGTTAAAGGCATGGTGGGGGGAGTGACAGAGAGTGGGTGAGTGATGGAGAAGGAAGGTGTGTGCCTCCTGTCTCCTTGATTACCATTTCAGAAGTCAACTGATGTTACAAGTAAGGGTTAGTCTGCTGCCCCCAATAAATAACAGACATGATTAGATGCAGAGAACTAAGGGCTAGTTTATCTGGCCTATCCCCAATTCCTTCTTTCCACTTTCCCTTTCTTAATTTTTTGCAAACGTCTTGATTAAGCACATACTCCGCATAGGCCATTGTAATATCCTGAAGCCACAGAGAAGAATACTATAATATACAACAAGCATTCTCAAGGAATACCCAAGTTAACATCATGGAAGAAAAATGCAATATAAATTTAGGTCTTTCTGCTCTAACATTAGCCCTGCTAAAATACTAACATTTTCATTTACTATACTTACTAGGGCATAACTAATAATCATAATTCTCAAGGGAGAACATGGTTAGCAGGTTTTGACTTCAAGAAACTGCCCTGGATGAATCTAAGCTCTTTTGTTACAGTTTTCAACACCTTTTGTTCCTTTGTGTATAATTAGCAACTGCTTTGAAAGCTTGCAAACATTAGAGTTCAAGCTTGTCATAAGGACTATTAATGGTTGATAGTCTTTTCCCAGAAGCTCATAAGTGAAAAAGCTGTCGTCTTTTGATATAGAAACTTCATTGCAAGATTTAATTAGCATTTTAAGTATAAATCTTTTCAAATAAGTCTTCTGCCTGCTTATTAAAAACATATTTATATCTTTATAATATAGATTGTTCCTGTGAAAAATGTATTTTATAATTTTTTTATGCTGAATAAAAGACCCATTTGTTTCATTATGGAAAAATTCCAGGTAAACTTAGAACAGATAAAAGTTTAATGAGAATCATATAGAATTTACCAGATATTTGAGTAAATCATAATAATGCTAATGTGTGTAATCAAGGAAAAATAATTCCCTATAATATTGAGTACTTTCCTATTCTCTAGTGTTTCTGTACATATTACAGAATCATGTTCAGTGCGATTAATTAATAACTTCTGATCTTTTTTCTAGGAAGTTTGGAGATTTTATTGCATATTATTGTTATGAGTAAATTTCATGTGTTTTTAATTCACCCAGATCCTCTTACTTATAGGTACATTACTAATTTTGTGTTTTACTACAGAAGATTAAAAAAAGAACTAATGTGAAAAATTCTCCTTGTAAAACAATCTTTAAAAAAAAATCTAAATGAATAGAAATCCTGCAAGAAATATTGCTATGTGAGTCAGGTCTTCTGGGAGAACTGCAAGTTGGCATTCTGCCCACTTATGCAGGGTTTCTTAATTTGTTCTACTATAAAATAATGTGAGTGTTCTCCCTAGCCATAAGTACCTCACTAGTTTGAAATGCAGGAACTGTAATTAGACTTGAAACTGAAAAGGAAGATACCTTGGAGAGTCCTGGCTCTTATTAGCTTTAGAGCTAGGGACAAACAGATGCCACAGACTATTTGAGGGCTGTTTCTTGGAAGATGCTAATTGTTTACTGTACTCATTATTCTGTGACATCTTTAGAATCACCCAGGTGAGGAGATGTTATTCTAAAAACCTGTATCTGTTCTAAGACAAACTCACCCATCCACGGTTTAACTCCATTTTGGCCAAGGCAGAGGTATTCAAAAACCATTCTGAGGTTTTTGAACAAGATGAAGAAAGCACTGATACGGCTTCTGGAAGTAGTACCCTAAGTAAAATTTTCAGATTCTTTCACATTTCTTCATGGAAAACATTTTGAGAGCAGTGTCTGTAAGGAGAAATAAGATTAAGAACATGCCCATCCATTTCCATATGAATTTATTTATAGTTTTTTATTGCAATTATATCATATTATAATCTTACATAAGTTTTAGGTGTGCATCATTGAGAATCAGCATGTGTAAAATATATTGAGGGCACAGCTAAAAGTCTAAATTCATTCTTTACCATCAGATGATCTCTTTTCCTCAATTTATCCTCCTCCATTGTCCCCTCTGTTCTAAACCACTAATTTATCTATAGTCCAAAAGTTTAGTTTTGTTTTAAGGAGAATGGTATTGTGTTTAAGGACACAAAAGAAACATACTTTTGAAAAGGGCCAAAAAATCATTGTAACCATTGTTAACTCTTGCCCTCTCTTCAAAAATTTATTTTATGTATTTCTTTTTTTGTTGTTTCTGTAAATAATGGGAAACTATTTGCATTACGTGTGGCTATCAGGTTGCATCTGTTAACTTTAAGAATATCTTCTTTAAATTATTTAAGATTTTTAAAAATTATTTATGCATACAAGAACCAGGGTCTAGGCCAGAAATGCTGGGGATGAGAGGATTCACCAAAGACAGAGTGGGGAGTAGGACAGGTGGATCCACTGAAACACACTGCTGAGAGGAACAGCGGGCGAGGCAGGAGAGGTCTGCTGTTCCATGTGGGTTAGCTCCCCTGTCTGGGATCGAACCCAGGCCGCAGTAGCTGGTGATTGCTTGATAGCGCTAAATTTTAGCCACTGCACCACCAGGGAGGTCCACCTTTAAGCTATTTTATTGAAAACTACATTTCAGTGTAATAGCTTGTAATTACCATTGTGCTAGATAAAAGCTATCTCTTCTAGCAAGTTTATCACATTTTCAGATTTCTGTGCTGAATTAATCCATCTGATACATCTCCTTGTTGAACAAAATGGTCAGCCCTTTGATTTTTCTTTTATATAGCAAAATTCCAAAATTAGTTAGCATGACAGTATATCAAATAATAATAATGTATGTAATGATTGTAGTAAATCAGGTATTTCAAACTAAAGGAAGTTATCAAATTCATTTTATTATTCTATTTAGTGTGTAGCATAAAATCAAGTGGTGATTTTATGTTCTGAATGGAATATAATTGAAAAAATATACTTTTGTGATGTATTCATATAGGGTATGTTGTGGTATTGATGAGGTGAGTTAATGGGTATGGCTTGTTGATGTAATGTTTTATACATAGAAAAAACAGACACAGAAAGAGTAAAGTTCCAAGGCCAAAAGCAATAAATTTGAGATTATACTTTTTGAGTTTACAAATATTAAATTGAGTTAAACAGAAATAAATATTGTGGCATTTAACAAATCTAGTTAAGTAGTTACCATATGCTAGATAAATTACAGTAATTTTCTTCAGCCTTTGCAACCAGGAGAAGTAAATAATATGATGCTCAAATAAATGAGCAAACTTTCAGATGCACAGAACAGTCACCATAGGGCAGAGTTAGTAAGCTGTAGGAAAAGTATTCACATAACCTCCTCAGATCTAGATTGAGAACCACTGAAATAGAATCCTTAGGAAGGGCTCAACATGCCTTTTATTTTCTTTTTCTGAAGAAGTTCACTTTTTTTTTTTTTTTAGTATGTGAAACTTATAACCTGTTATCACGAGTACTGGAGGGTGGGAAAACAGGGATACTAAAGATAGTTCCCTTTAAGCCTTATTAAATTTCACAGTGTCTGTTTAATTTTTAAGGAACTAAAATTTTTTTACACATTGTGTTTGCAAGAAAGTCAGCCATGAAAGACTCAGTGTTCTTATGGGAAACATTCCCTTCCCTAAATGAAAAAATAAATTCTCTGTTAACTCTCTTGAAAGGTCTTATAATTGAGGAAGTCCATTCTTCTCTCAAAGCACGCGGGCAGTTCCCATTAATAATAAAGCCCTTAGGGGAAAAATAATTCCCTAAGATGTTATAAAATGCCCAAATAGGATGAAATCTTCTGCCAAGGTTTATACTTACTCTAAGTTTCAATATAAGCAACTGACTGTGCCTTGCATAGGGCTTTGGAAAATTTTTATCAGCAGTTACACAACTGAATTAAATGGAAAGAAGCAAATGTGAGAGTCAACAGATTTAAATTGCACCCTCTAACTGCAAAGCAAGGTTTGCATCTGTTTGTTTAGATGACAGTCCATCTTGGTGCAATGCTTTAAGATGCAAGAACCTAGAAAAGAGAGATAACATACTCTTGAATTCCACAGGAAGGAAACATGTTTGGAAAAGAATATTCCCACCCTGAGTTAATATGAAAACATCTGTCAGCTACAGATTAATTCTCTTCATAGATTTTCTACCTTGGAAACATCTGCAGCTGGCAAATGTATTTCTTTAATGGAAATGTATTAAAAATGTATTTCTTTAAAATGTAGATTACAGAGGTCAACTAGTTTATCAGCCATTCTAAGAAGTGGCTGCATTCCACACTACACAGATATAGCTGAAACAGCAAGATTAAGTGCATACCCTTAACACCACAAGCGCAAAGCAGTTGGGTGAAGGGGAAACACTTCCAAAAAGAACATATTAGTACTCAAATAATTCAGTTGGGAGCTCAAGTCATTTCAATAGAAGAAAGTCAGGTGATATTCATTATCCTCAAGAAACATTTATATGAATTTTCTTTTTATCCCTTCAAAAGTAATAGTGATAGTCAAATGAAAATAAATTGAGCAAGTAAATGTACCTTGTAAAATGTTTGTTTAAAATGGTTTATATTTTCCACTTAAATATTCTGTATATTTGAAAATATATATGAGCAACAACAAAACTTAGAAAAATGTAAATGTAGAAATTGTGCAAAGGCATAATTGAGGTGGACCTTGACAATTAACAGTTATAATTTATTTTAGACTAAGATTTAAGACTCTTTAAGGAAATTCCAAGCAAGTGCCAGGCTTGGTGATGTCATCAGTGCATTAGAAACTATCAATACTATTCTTTTTAAAAATTAGGTTTACCGGGAAGCAGATAGTTTCCTCTTCTAATTTTCTTTTTTTTTTTAAGATTTATTTATTTTTACAAGTACTGGGGTACAGGCCAGAGGCACAGAAAGGTGAGAGAATTCACCAGAGACAGAGCAGGGAGCAGAACAGGCAGAAGGACCCAAGTACACTGCTGAGGGGAGCAGCAGGCGAGACAGGAGAGGTTTGCCGTGCCATGTGGGACTCTCCCTAGCAGGCCAGGAATCGAACTGGCGCTGCAGAGGCTATGGACAGCTTCACAGCACTGCGCTCAATGGCACTTCACACCACTGTGCCACCGGGGAGGCCCCTCCTCTTCTAATTTTTTTTTTTAAGATTTATTTCTTTATTTATACAAGCACTGGGTACAGTCAGAACCTTGGGAGGGTGAAGGAATTCACCAGAGCCAGAGTGGGGAGCAGAACAGGCAGACTGATGAAATACACTGCTGAGAGGAGCAGCGGGCGCAGCAGAAGAGGTCTGTCACACCATGTTGGATCCTCGCTGGTGGCCGGGGATAGAACCAGCGCTGCAGAGGCTGCGGGCAGCTCCGCAGCCAAGCGCTCAAACGCTGTGCCACCAGAGGAGGCCCATCTCTTCTAATTTTCATTGTCTTCTCCCCTGCCCAAATCCGTTCTGCATCAGACCCCTATTGTCTCAAACCAAAGCTCTCGTGAGAGTTCTGCGTATTTGGTGATCCTGTCACCGATAAATTTTTATAAGAGAAATTTCCCTGTAGTTTGAATTCCTCTATATTATAGGAAGGATTGTAATTGAATAGAACCCTCCTGAGAATTTTTTATAACTAAACAGTGATAATGAGATACCAAGGCAAGGGGAGCCCATAAAGTTATTATATATAAGCATAACACCATTTTTTGCTATTCTAAGTATATGCCATTGTTATGTTTACTGGATATGTTGCCTGTCATTTTTGTGGAACTCCCAAGTTTAATTCTGGCTGGATATCTAACATCAATATATATCAATATTAATAATTATATAATCCCCCTCAACTATTCTTTATTGTGACACTATGTGTGGTCTTAAGGAAAATGCTAACAGACATAAGCATAGAGCCTTTGTCTTAAACTGTTAATCTTCTTTGAGGTGAAACATTTATGGGTAGAAAGAAGAAAAATATTTATGCATGCTGTAGGAATTGAAGGCAGTAGGTTATCTTGGTAGGAAGCTGCAAAATAGTATTTTACCAGAGGGTAAAAGAATACTTTGAAAAGCTTCATTGAAACTATAAGGTTTTCTATTTGTATTTGAGTGCTTGGAGCTCATTTCAAAGTAGTTAAAAAAAAATGTTTGTAAAATGAAAATTCATCTGGATCCAAAGGTTATATTAAATTTGAACTGAGAACAACAAATGAAAAAAATCAACAAAGAATCTTTGTTGTGCCAACACTACCTTACATATATCTTTAAAACATTTGTTTGGGTAATTGGAACATAATCATTCCGTCTCTAGAAGTATGCTTTCAAATGGATAAAAGTGATAAGTTTATTAACCCTAGGAAGGTGATACAAAATATACTTCAAAAGGCAGGCATATGTCTTTGAAATATGAACAATAATTTTTTTTTAATTAGGAAACATCAGTAAAATGAAGAAATATAAGATTCTCTGTATATAAAATTACTTTTTATTATGAAAAATATCCTCAAATTTTTCCACTTTAATTGCTGGAAGTGTTTTGAAATATAAGACCTTAAATATCTCTCCATTATGAAATTTGAAGTTTAAAGTTAACATGATATACTTAAAAAATATGACTAAGAAGCAAATAAATTTCTTATTATTAGCTATCTTGGTAATATTGAAGTATCTCAATTCTCAATTCAAGACATACTAAAGTTAACATATTTGGCTGTTATGGAAAGGTCCACCTTCTTATACAATGGATATGAAAGCTTCAATTTCTGAAACAAGTATTGGAAATAACTTCATCCTGAGGGTTACATTCATCTGTTTAATGTCTCTAAACTGGACCACCAGAAAAGGAAAGGGAATTTTAGTCCTTTCCCATTTTAATTGTCTCTAAATAAAAGACTTTCCATTGGGAAAAAAAATGTGATGTTTTAGTCAATGCTCCATCTGAAAATAGTGGAAAAATTATCTAGTCCCAAGAAATGTTGTGAACGCCTTGTTAAAAACTTGGCATTTCTAAGATTTGTGTGAAATACTTTAGTAAAGAGCAAGAAAGTTATGTTAAGATTTCATACAGAAAAAAAAATTCTCTATAACTTTCAGTAAAATGTTTAAGGATCTTAATAAGTTCTTGAACAAGATGGGTCTTTATGTAATTATCAGGGTCACCAAAAGTGGTGGCCTTGAGTTAATTATTAGTAAGTCTTGTCTTCTTGAAAACACCCTTACTCTTTAAAATAATTCTTTTTTCTTTCTTTTGTTTTTTTAAAGATTTATTTATTTATTTATACAAGCACTGGGTACAGTCAGAAGCGCGGGAGGGTAAGTGAATTCACCAGAGACAGAGCAGGGAGCAGAGCAGGCAGACTGACAAAGTACACTGCTGAGGGGAGCAGCGGGTGTGGTAGAAGAGGTCTACACACCATGTGGGACCCTCGCCAGTGGCCGGGGATCGAATCGGTGCTGCAGAGGCTGCTGCGGGCAGCTTCGCAGCCCAGCGCTCAACCGCTGCGCCACCAGGGGAGGCCCAGGATTTTTTTTCTTAAATAATGACCTCCTCTTTAAAGAATGCCAACTCATTCCCTGTTGCCTGTGACCATCATCTGAAATACCTTTACTCTTTATCATTCAAGTAACAATGGATAGTGAACTGATTTACGTTTATCATACTGTGTCTAGAATCTGTGATTCTAACTGGATTGAATTGGTACAGAGAATAACTGCTATTTTTGCATACAAAAGCTGCTTGATTTTTAGGATCAGTATTTTTAAAATATGTTTTAAAATAATCCCCCAAAGAAACCAGAATTTCTTGTTATTTTTACTAGTTCAACAAATTCAGGATGACAGATCATACAAACTTCAGGGAAGAAGCAAACTTTGGAAGACCAGAAGAAAAGAGATTAAGACTAAATAGGAAAAGTATCTTAATAGTGTAACTGCCCTTATAGTGGTCAACACTTCTGGGTCACAAATTCATGGAAATAATACAGAATGGTCTAATTACAATGAAGTCATTCCATCTTTTTTGCAGTGTCTTGGAATAGGAAGAGTACAAGGAATTATATAAGAAAGCTATTTTCCAGGGAAAAGTTTAAGTTAGCACAAATGTCTCAGTATGTCCTTCATTAAAATTTGGTTCTTGGTATTTCCAGTAAGACTATGCTCAGGATTATAGATATTTCTGAGTTTCTGGGATCTAAGCTCAGAACTGCAACATGCAACAGGCACAGGGATGCCTGTCTGAAAAACAAAGCAGGGACTTAAATCCAGCCCACATCTGCTTGCCAAGCTATAATTCCTAGCACTGGGCTAAGTCTCTTTATTTCATTGATTTTTTTTAATTGATCTCAGTAGCCCAATTGAAATCACTGTCTTATCAGTTGCTACTGCTATTACTGATGACATGAATTGGCCAAATTCCAAAGACTCAAAATAACTAGAATTCTGCTTTTATAGCAAAAAGTAGTATTATGTAACCAAGTTTTACATTTTAGATTAAGAAGAGTTTGTATTAATCAGAGACCTGGTATTTAGCACAATTAAAGCACATAAACACAGCAGTGAGGAATATGACAAATTGAACCAACATGTTCTTCTCAAAATTCATTACAAAATGGTATTTACTAGATTGCCATTTTGAGACATGGATTTATTCATGTTTATCTTTGTGACTTAATAAAAGCATAATTTGTATATAAAAGAAAAATTGCTGTGGAAATGAAGTTTCCTTGGCAATCAATAGTTATAAAACATTTTCTGGAGATCCTATGATATTGAATGAAAACCCATGTTTTCTAAAGCTAACCATCTTTTAACTGGTGGAACAAACACACATTAGAAGCAGACCTAATAGCTCAACCCATTGTAGTGAAAGCAAATTCAGATCCTTTCACTATTTTCCTGAGCAGGCTAATTATAAGATAAGGACAATATATTTAAAATGTGGAACATATATAGAAAAATTCACTGTAAGGTAGAAGAATCAGGGAATGTGGCTTGTAAATGTGAGGAAGGTCACCAGGGATGTGGTGATTGATAAACCTAGCTAGATTGGGAGAAAAAATTAAAATTTGGTGGTTGTAGAACATGAAAATGACATGTACCGTAACTTTTACACTCAAACATAAGGAAACATTTTTATTGTATTTCCTACCTTACATATCATTCCTGAATAAAGTGTTCAATTCTTCTCCTTTCCGCCATTATATAATGTACTTTCATAGAGTGCTTTGAGATCCTTAGTTGAAAGGTACTGCCTAAGTGCAAATTAATGTCATCTAAAAGCTGTCTTAATGACTTCATAGCAACAGTGGAATGGCTTCCAATTTAGTTCTAAATAGGTGTAAATCATTTCACGTGAAGAACCAAGTGAATTAATTGCAGAAGAATAGTTCAGCATGCACCAAATCTATTAGGATACTTGAACACAGCTGCAACTCAGAGGATAAACTAGATTAGAATACTGTTTGCAGAAAATAGCAAATCGAAGCACTCTTTGAGGCAATTAACAAAATCAGAGCATCCTTTGAAGCAAATAAGCATGAAAAATGCCTTTCTTACTCTGATTTTTCCAATTGCCTAATTTTGCTACTGTCTTGAGTGTTTTGGATTTTGTTCAAACCCCAACACAAGAGTTTCTGTCATACAGATGAGATTTTGTTTTGATGTGAACTATTCAACCACAGCTAAATGCACATTTCCAACCATAGCAATGATGAATATGAACTATTACAGTAACACCCACTACAGCTTGACTCACTGTTGGTATTACCCATCATATTCTACTTATATTTTCCCATTGATTGGTGTAGGGGAGCTTGAGAAGATTGAGGAAAAAACTAGAAAAAGTTTTTAACAAAACAATAAAGTATGATAATATTTGCATATATATAGATTATTTAGAATATATGTAGTGTATATACATTATCAATTATATGTAACTACTCTATAAATGAGTAAGGTAATGACATTTTTCTATATTTTAAAGAACAGGGAACAATACTTCATATACATTAATTTATGGGTGTCATTAATAATGGATCAATAATACACCAGAGACTTAATATAATGTTTTTGCTCAAAAAGTTTTTACTAATAAATGCTACAAGAAAATTTCCAAGTTTAGAAATTTTGCAGTTACTTTTCTTGTCAAAAAATATGTTAGCTATTCCATACTGCGAAACAAACCTTGGAGATAATGTTTGGCAATGTGATTTATATATTTTTGATATTTATTTCTACTTACCTATTTTTTTCTAATATGACTCAAATTACAAACTTAAATGTTATAACATGGAAATAGCTAAATGTACCCTTGAGTTGGAAAAAAGGAAACTAAAATTTCCAGACACCCTATTTGTCCTTTCTCTTATACTTTTAGGAATAATAAGAATTGAGAGGCAGTGTAAGAGGGAGATCATTTTGTCTTGGTGTGTGGAACACTGATGGAGACTGAGGATAGCCTAGCATCACTAACTTTGTAAAGAATTTTCAGGAATAAAATGAATGAGAAATAAAATAGGAACAGAGGATAACAATGTCCACTTGAGCTCATACAAGACTGAATATTTGCTTTAGCATTGTTATTTTTTCAAAATCTTAGAAGCCATAAATTGTTCCCTCATTTCCACACAAACTGTTTAGATGTCATAAATTGTTGTTCCAGCTTGCATACAAATACTCTTCTCAACAGTGTGGTCAGGAGTACACTACTGGAATTTGAACTGAATACAGACGATATCTGTCTCCAAATGGGTTAAATTACACTGCAATGTTAAGATTCCTCTAATTTCAGTGTCTTAAAATAACCAAGTCTTATTTTTTGTTCATGTTGTCATGGTAGATAGATGAACAGAGCTTGTCATGGTCACTGAGAGATCAAGAAAAAAAGAAAAGCCACCATCATGAGTGGTAAACTGTGCTGAATGGAAAAAAGAGAATGCTTTAGAAGGTCTTCAGTCGAAAGGAGAAACCATTGCTTCTGCTCATAAAAACCCTCTGTTCATTTTATGCTACCCAGGGAGCCCCCTAAAACTGGTTTGTCACATAAGTATTTGGTGAACAGAACTAGTTTGTATAACACAATAACCCTAATTTAATGGAAATAATCCATTGGACCATTTCTTGGAGAACCATAGAGTTAGAAAAGTCAAATAGTTAATTAAACAGAATGTATAAAAACCAGAAAATCAGAAAATCTCAGAAAATCACTGTCTACACTTAAGCATTTCTAGAAGGAAACTTCACTATCTTTCTACATGTCACACCTCTAACTATATAATTATATGATTAATTCAGAAACACTTTAATATTTAGAGATAATATAGGTTTTCACCTATCTTATTTCATCTTTTATGATCACCTCTATGTGTTTTTATTTGCACTGTCTTATTTAGTTGGTCAGACTGTTGAGCTATATAGACTGAAGAACCAAAAAGACCAAGCTAGGTGTATCTGAAAGTATTTGATCCTATATAAACCATAGTAAGAAGGCTTGGTATGGCTAATATTCCTACAATACTTCTCAGAAAAGGTAAAGAATAACTCAAGTCAATAGAAAATACAATTAATTCATGAGTGACACATTAGAAACCAGAATTCTATATAGGTTTGTGAAGAGAAAATAAGCTTCATCTAAAACAAATAAGAGAAAGACTTCTAATTCTGAATGAAAATTATTTTGTTGGCCATAGAGAAGGTAATGTAAGCTTTATGATAGCTTTTAAGGTTTCACAGTATGTTAGATTCTTATTTGTCTAGTATACATCAGTTGACAAATGTACCAGACATATGTAGTGTGCGAAACTAAGCAGGATGGTGAATATGCGTTCTGGATTTGGAGTGAACATTAAGCAAACACACAAAACACATGAGACATTAAATGAAAAACTGTGCAGTCCAAAGTCAATCACTCTGATTTTGACTTTTCCCATGATACTAAAAATGGCACTAATAGAGTTGCTCTGATAAGGAAAAATGATCTCCAACTTTGGAGTCCACATACAAGATTTTGAGAAATCCTGTCCCACCAATTTTGAGTCTGAAGAACTACTAAGGTTTTTAGAGATCTAAGATTTAGATGAGATTTTCCAAACTACTAGGTCACTCACTTCTAAGACCACTCCTAGGATGGTCTTTTTATGGCTCAGCATAATATGTCACCTACATTTCTAAGCCTCCATAATTTACACTCTACAAGATATACTTCACACTGCCAAGTCACTGCAACATTGATGATAGAGTACTTGATATTCTTGACGCTCAATGAACAAAAAGTTCTAAGACAGAGAGAACTTCTGTATAGCTCTTCTACTTAATGCATTCCTGCTATAGAGTTTAGCTTCTATTCGACTTGCTTCTCACAGCTCTCTTATCCCCAGGTGTTCATATGAAAGCTGAGATTTTTACAAACAAAATATTCTAGCCTTCAGGGTGAATTTTCAAACCCTGCTTAGAGGAGGCACATATAAAATCTGTTAGTTTATTGCATTTTGGGTGCATGTTGCCTCTGCAGAGTTTGGAACATTCACCCCTTCAGGTTAGCACATTCATTAAAAAACATCTCATGAGTGTGATAGGAACTCAAATTTGAGCACACAGATTTGAATGAATAAAAAGGCACTTACAGACCCAGTTAATAGCCACATTCATAGGTCTGTGATTTCTCAAACTAGCTTTAGGCCAACATAATTTCACACAGTGTAATGGAATGAAGTATAAAATTATTACCTAATCTTTAAGACAATACAATACCAAATTCTGGAATTAAAATTATGAGACAGTGATATTTAATTGTTCCCTTCTCTTTCCGCATAAAGCTTTAATCATAATACAAATGAAATCTAAATTTAATGTAGGCCACTTTTTAAAGTGTCTTTAACCAGTTTCTGTATTACAAGATGTTTTTCTTTGATCATAGAGATTTTTTTCAAACGGATATCTGCTCTTTCACCACAGACCAGAGAAGAACTTGTTGACTGTTCTTTTAACAATAAATTATTTAACATCCTAATGTAATTATGCATGAACTGTTTTAATTCCTTATATTAAAATTATATTTTAATTGTAACCTTTTCTAGCAGGTCTTTGTCATTCTTATCTGAAAATAATTAAAATAGGTGTTGTGTTTTGAAATTCATGCATTTAGAATGCTCAGTTTATGAGAAATACTTCACAAAAACTATCCAAATAAGTTTGGGGAATCTATTAATATGTATTAAGAATACTGTTACATATCACAGATTGTCAGGAAATGCTAATATTGTCTACATTAATTGAAAGGGAAGAAAAAGAAAATCAAAATACTTATTCTTGAGAGTAATTACTTTATTATAATTTGAATATTTATTCCATATTATCATCTTGTAATATTTATTTATACAAATATTGTCTGGGAAAGTTCCATTCTCTACTCTGTTTGGCCATCTTTTTGATACTACTATATTATTTAAAAATAACCAGCCTTATATAGCACTGTCAACATTATCTAGCAATCAGTATCCATCACATTAAATAAATGTGAGACTAATTGCTTTTCCCTTATGGACGATCCGTCTGTCTTCCAGAATTTGGTAAGGTAATCACTTTTGTCTGCTACAGTTTCCAGTAAAATTTATTTTAAATCATGGAATTATATGCTAGGATATTTTTCTGTTTCACAGTTATTCACTTATTTGTCTCAAACTATTATAGATTTAATTTATGGGCTCACTACATTTCAGTTTTTGATATCTGATTTATCAGATTTTGTTTTTTTTTCTCTTATTATTTTTTTAATTTTTTACATTATTGTTCATTTTTTAAACAATATTTGCTTGCCCCCAGAGTAGTCCCCATAGAGTTTTCTTCACCAGTGCACCCGTGCACCATCACCTCAGTCCCCTGTGCTCCTCCCTCCCTCCCTTCCCTGTCCCTCCTCCTCCCCTGCAGTATGTCCCTGATATATAATTGTCCATTTTCACTTTGTTGTGTTTTGTATTGTTATTATTTTTTCACACTGATGTCTTATTTGCTTCCCCTATATTCCTGATATAAGTGAAACCATCCAGTATTTTTATTTTTTCCTTATGGCTTATTTCACTGAGCATAATTCCTTCTATGTTCCATTCATATTTCCATCCATGTTGCTGTGAATAGCATGAGTTTATCTTTTTTATTGCTAAATAATATTCCATTGTGTATCTATGCCACCTCTTCTTGATCCAGTCATCTATTTTTGGGCATTTGGGTTGTTTCCAAGTTTTTCCTGTGATAAATAGTGCTGCAATAAACATAGGGGTACAGGTGTTCTTTTGAATCAATGTTTTTGTGTCCTTTGGGTAGATCCCTAGTAGTGGAATTGCAGGGTCGTATAGTAGCTCCATTTTTAGTAGACTGAGGAAACTCCAGACAGCTTCCTATAGTGGCTGGACCAGTTTGCACTCCCACCAGCAATGTAAGAGAGTTCCTTTTTCACCACATCCTTGCAAACAATTGTTGTTGCTTGTTTTATTGATATGTGCCATTCTTAACTGGTGTAAGGTGGTATCTCAATGTGGTTTTAATTTGCATTTCCCTGATTGTAAGTGATGCTGAACTTTTTTTCATATGCCTGTTGGCCATTTGCATTTCCTCTTTTTTTTTAAAGATTGATTTATTTATATACACAAGAACTGGGGTGTAGGTCAGATTCACGGGAGGGTGAGAGGATTCACCAGAGACAGAGCGGGGAGCAGAACAGGCAGACTGACTGACGAAGTACACTGTGGGTGGCAGGAGAGGTCTGTGCACCGTGTGGGACGCTCGCCGGTGGCCAGGGATCAAACCAGCACTGCAGAGGCTGCGGGCAGCTTCACAGCCCATCACTCAACCGCTGCACCACTGGGGAGGCCCCTCGTCTGCCCATTTCTTGACTGGATTGTTTATTTTGTCTTTGTTGAGTCCTGTGAGTTCTTTGTATATATATCATTGTGGTCAGTCCCTTATCAGTTGTATGGAGTACAAAGATTTTTTTCCCAGTCAGTGGTGTGTCTCTCTGTTTTGGTTAATATCTCTTTTTTTTTTTTTTTTTTAATGTAGTGATTCTTTTTTTTTTTTTCCAAAGCTTTTTTTTTTTTTTTTTTTTAGATTTATTTATTTATTTATACAAGCACTGGGTACAGTCAGAAGCGCGGGAGGGTGAGAGAATTCACCAGAGCCAGAGCAGGGAGCAGAGCAGGCAGAAGGACCCAAGTACACTGCTGAGGGGAGCAGCAGGTAGCAGGAGAGGTCTGTGCACCATGGGGGACCCGCCGGTGGCCGGGGAGCAGCCGGGGATGGAACTGGTGCTGCAGAGGCTGCGGGCAGCTTCGCAACTCAGCGCTCAACCGCTGTGCCACTGGGGAGGCCCATTGGTTAATCATCTCTTTTGCTGTGCAGAAGCTTTTCAGTTTGATGTAATCCCAGGTGTTTATCTTTTCCTTGACTTTCTTTGCTTTCGGTGATGAGTCTATAAAGATATTTCTGTGATGTATATCTTGTAATATTTTACCTCTGTTTTCTTCTATATATTTTATGGTTTCAGGTCTCATGTCCAGTTCTTTTATCCATTTTGAGTTGATTTTTGTGCACGGTGAAAGTTAGTGGTCTAGTTTCATTTTTTTTGCATGCTGTGGTCCAGTTATCCCAGCACCAATTTTTTTTTAAGATTTATTTATTTATTTTAAATATATATTTATTTATTTATACAAGCACTGGGTACAGTCAGAAGCGCGGGAGGGTGAGAGAATTCACCAGAGCCAGAGCAGGGAGCAGAGCAGGCAGAAGGACTGAAGTACACTGCTGAGGGGAGCAGCGGGCGGCAGGAGAGGTCTGCGCGCCATGTGGGACCCTCCTGCGGTGGCCGGGGAGCAGCCGGGGATAAAACCGGAGCTGCAGAGGCTGCCGGCAGCTTTGCAACCCAGAGCTCAACTGCTGTGCCCCTGGGGAGGCCCTATCCCAGCACCATTTATTGAACAAACTGTCCGTATTCCATTGCATATTCTTTGCTCCTTTGTCAAAGATCAGTTGTCCATCTAAGTGTGGTTTTATTTCTGGGCTCTCTATTAGGTTCCATTGGTCTGTGTGTCTGTTTTTGTTCCAATACAAACTGTTTTAATTATTATGGCTTTGTAGTATAGCTTGAAGTTTGGAAGTGTGATGCCTCCTTTCTCCTTTGTTTTCATCAGTAGGGCTTTGGCTATTTGTGGATTTTTTGTGGTTCCATATGAATTTTTCAGTATTTGTTCTATTTCTTTGAATAATGTCATTGAGATTTTTATTGAAATAGTGTTGAATCTGTGTATTGCTTTTGGTAGGTAGGAAATTTTATCAGATTTTGAACACTTGCATCAATTGACTTAAATAACACTTGCATCTAATTATATCCAGAATTCTTTCCTACTATTTAATAGGTGTTCTGGTATATGGTATAGGGTATGTAAAGTATGGTATGTTAAGAACACCCAAGAGGTTACTAACTAGGTTACTAATATTGGAAGAAAAATTAAATGACTTGCAGATTAGACATGAAATAATGACATTGTCACAAATGATAACAAAACTTATATGTATCAAAGAATATTGAATGGTATCCTTGATATCAAACAGATAACCGAAATTTTTCCAAATTTCATAACAATCTTAAAACATTTTCAATATAGACTAACAATGAATTTCTAGATCAAAATGTGTTTTTTAGATAACAAATTCAAAGCTGAAAAGTGTTTGCTTAGAGAAAATCATAAATAATCTTTCTCTTCCTTCTTTAGAAAATAATAATATAATTATCATGAAAGAAGCAAAACATATCTAGTCACTATAGGAAAAAAGTATTATGGAGATGATCCAGTTTACCAATAAAGATACTATTTTTCACTTTGATTATTTATATTTGTCAAATTTATAAAATCTGCAGTTGATTTTTATATGATTTTTTTTTCAAGAGTTCTAATTCTTTTTTTTTGGAGGGGGGGGACCCTCTCTGGCAGCTGGGGAATGAACCTGCGCTGCAGAGGCTGCAGGCAGCCTCGCAGCCCAGCGCTCAACCACTGCGCCACCAGGGGAGGCCCGATTTTTATATGAATTTTATTCTTCTAAGATTGTATTCATTTTCTTACAGAGTGGTCTCCGTATTGTATAAAACGCCTCAAAATTCCAGATATTCCTTTACTTGTAAATATTTCCTGCTCAAAAATGATAACTCTTACCCTTTGAAGACCAGATTAACTCACCAAACCCATTCATTCTCTCCTCTGTATCATGGCCTCAGTGTTTTCTCCTTAATGAATTTTGATGGCATTTTTCTTCAGGTATCAGTATCAGCACTTGCCTCTCCCAGTTTTACATTGTAGGACTATTGTGGTCTCAGGTTTTTTGCATTTGTAAATTGCTCATTGACAATTATAAGCTCTTCTGAATCTTGATTTTCCAAAGCAAGGAACATTCTTTTTAATCACTCCAAGATTTACTTTACTTCCTACTGCTTCCTGATCTTATCTTTCTTCTAGCTTAAAATTCTGTTCAGGTTGAATTTCACCATCATTTCTTTTTAATGGAAATCTAAGGCCTTTATTTCTAAATTCTGCTCTTATTCAGGTCACAGACTTCTGGTTGTTTGATCTTTATTTTTTTTTTCAGTATTTTTATAGTTGTATCTTTGTACTTTACTCTGAGTAAAGAAATATTATAGGAAAGAAATATTATAAGAAAGAAAGAAATATTATATAAGAAATATTATAGGAATTTTATAGGAATTGCTATTATTTCAATTCATTGTCTATACAGAACACTGATAGTGGTCATTTTCTATAATTTGACCCCATGATAATATTTGATGTCAGGGTCTTCTGTTTGATTCAAAGCTTCCTATTTATTGTTATTATCCAATAGACCATCCTGATTGACTGAGATTTTGATATTCAAAGTTGAAATTAATTTGGATTTTTGAAACTGTATCTTCTAAGTAAAAAGTAGGTTTTTTTTTTTTTAATTTTTAAGGAGTAATGGGGCCTCTCAAAATGTTTCTGCAAATCAATCTGTGTTTTCCTTTGTTTGCTTGCATGTAAAATAACTAATTGTCATTAAAATGTGGAGACCAATTATGGCAAAAAAATGTTATTTTGCTATTACTTAGTATATATATTTGAGAGAATCATATATTTTCAAATTGGAAACACACTTAAATGTCCACACCCATGAATATAATGTCCACACCTTTTCTGTTTTCAACAAGTGTAGCAGTTCTGCATTCACTGCTAGACTGTTTCTGTGACTAGAAAGTTATAGTATATATTTCACATTACAGCAGTTCTGATATGACAGTCTTAATTAACATATCAGCCCTCTGAAACACCAGATGAGTCTACCCCTTTTTTCTGTTTGACTAATTTTAAATATGTATTTTAAAGTAGCTGTTAAGTATCCCTCTGGCCTCTAATTTAAACAATCCCAGTTCATCATTCTCTATATGGCATAATTGTCAAACAATTTAGGTCAATTCCATCTATTCTGTAGATTTAAATCCCCCCTAGAATAGGGATAATATATCTCTCTTCTCAGTATTTTCCCTTTCTTCAACACGATAATATGGATACTTATCATTTTTTATGATCTTTATGCCTCACAAATAACTTCATTTTTTTATTTCTCATTTAATTATTAAATAGAAAGGAAGTCAATTTAATCCCATTTCTCAGAGATGGAAACTGCAGTTCAGAAATGTTAAAGTATTTACCACATTGATAATTCTAGGCATAGAACCTTGACTTTCTTCTGACTCTGCTTCCAGAGAGCATGTCATTAAAGTATTTCTCCTTCCCACATTTATTATGTAATACACAATAGTTGTTAAGATATACTAGATTTTCTCTCATAAATATTATTTACCGACCAAAAAGTCAGTCACAAGCTAAACATAAAAGTAACCCTGTCCTCTTACAATGAATCTATTAACTACCAGTAACATGGGTGGTTTAATTAATTGTGCAGTTAATATTAATTAACTACATAATTTAGAATACTTAAAGGGTCAAAATACATTGGAGGAAATTTTTGATGGAACCATT
Organism: Talpa europaea; assembly: GCF_964194135.1. NCBI lineage: Eukaryota > Metazoa > Chordata > Mammalia > Eulipotyphla > Talpidae > Talpa > Talpa europaea. The sequence continues at coordinate 52,473,161 of NC_140076.1, forward strand.
TAATATTTCAGTCATTTAATTAAAATGTGTAAAACATGTTAGGCTCAGATATTTGTGTCATTATTTAAAGTACAGCTTACATTATTCACAATAACTATAGCGTTTTATCATTTTTTGAATATTGAAATATTAAAAGAATTAAATGGTTTGGAAAGTGTCTGTTCTTCATTATTATTTGCATAGTCTATTCTTACTGACATTATAATGGATGAATATGATATGTTGTGGAAGATCATGTCAAAAACAATTCCAACACAGCCTCTAAAGCCAAAATTTTTTTTTTCTAATAATTGTTAGTAATCCATTTAGGAGATGCTTGACTATTCTACTTAGATTTAAAAAAAATTATTCAATCAGGTATTTTTATTTGCATAGTTTTTTGTTTTTTTTTCTTTCAACCTAACATAGGCCTCCATTGACTTTTGCTTGCTTCTGCTATCTCCTGGTTACCTTTTCCTTGAAGTATAGGGAAAAGGTTCCGTTGGCAGTCATTTTTGTATTTCCTTATATGATTGAACACGAGGCAATTCCAAGCCTGCATTTGGAAACTGTGGTATATTTTAAATGTTGGTTTTTGAAAAATAACACTTTCAACACAAAAGAAGAACAATACAATATAGTATTATTATTTGTGAGGCATGTTTAAAAGAAATACATGTCTGTGTTCAGCACAGGAAGTGGAAACCACTCAAGGTATTTTAAACCTAAAGAGATTATTATCAAGGAGATTAGATGCTTATATGCTACTCGGAGAAGCTCTAAACCAAGCTTTCAGTTGTGTATAGAAGGAGAAGGAGATTTCAGATATGCTCTCCCAGGGAACTAATGCCACCATTATAAAGTTCTGACCATTTTACCCCTCCTACTGCTTTCCATTTTTTATTCACCATGATATTGGCTGTTAAAGTAATGCAAGCCTCCAAGCATGCAGATCTGAACTTCAACTCCCCTTCGTTGAAAAACCCACTAAAAATTGTCCTCTCTAAAAAGTGGCCCACTGAATTGTTTTCAGTATATTGCTTTTCTTCATATGAAATCATCTATACAATTCTCCTGTTCTCAGTGTGTCCCTAAATCAGAAGTTCTCTACAGGATATTTTTTGTTTGTTTGTTTGTTTCCGTATGATATTCAACCTGGTATATAAAGCCATGTGCACCTCGAGCACTGTATAAATAATAAATAATAATATTTATGTCCTTCGGGGGAAGACTGAAAACTTTTCTACTTTAATTGAGTTCTTCTGTTTGTGCTTTTGATGTTTTATTTATTGTGTGCTTTGTTGGAGGGATTTTTCAGTTTATTGTTGTGGTTCCTGTTCTATTTCAGCTCTGGAAATAGCTCCTGTCTTGTGTTGCCCTTTTCTTTGAAATTTTGTTTAATTTCTGTCAGATGAAGGTTCTTTAGAGGCTGGAGGGCACTTGTGTCAATAAATTAAGGATATAAAAAATGTCATCTGCCACTTTTTCACCTACAGTACAACATTCATCAATGTATCAGGAAAAATTACCTTAGTCACAATTCCCTCCCAGAGAAATTTATTTTCTCTTGTTTTCCTCTGATGACCTTCTAATTTTTAGGTGTAATCAAATTGTAGATCAGACCAGTCAGTGATCTACATATTGTTCTTAAGTTTCAACTCTGGCCACTGCTTCTGGTCAGAGCACACAGCCTGGAGACAAAGCCTGAAAGGGGGCAAGATCTCCAATTCAGGGCACATCAGTGACCAAAAATGACATGTCTGTGTCCTCCAAGGGAGATAAGTTTCACAGTCTCAATAACTGCAAATCATTTACATCAATAATGCCAAGAAGTGATGCCATGAAGCTAGTTGCTCCAGGCGAACTTTTCCTAGGAAAGTTTCCTGGCAACCCTGTGGACAATCCATCAGTGCATGCTGCCCACCACTGGTGAGGGAGAGATCAGAGAATTTATAAAACTTAGTGTCACATGACCCAATCTTCTTGTCAGATACCCTAGGTAGTATCTGAACTCTACGAGGTGATTTTCTTACTTTCCCGAGTTTTACTTGTCTCGGCTATAAAGGCAAGGAAAAAAAAAATACCACCTTTAAATGCCATAGAAAGGATTGGGGAAAATAACATAAAATGACTAGCATATAGAAAATGTATAAAAATATTATTATGGACAGTTTTCCTTTTTTGTTATGTATGTTTGCCATTTTGGGTGTGTGCCAGACTAGTCAAAGGTAAGCTCCCTAAGGGAACACTGAAGGACTTGTGCTTTTTCTTCCTGACTGAGGAGGATCAGCTTTGGGAATTTAATAATCATGTGTAGGAACTGGAACTGGAAAAAAAAAAAAAAGAATAGTATAACCAAATAAAACTGGCTCCCCGCACTCCTCCATATGTGTCCTTCTCAAATTCAGACATCACCTTTGCATTAAATACATTTTCTAGGGCAGATTATGTACTTATCATTGTGTTGGTTACTGAGTCTCTGAAGATGCATAAAGGGGGCCTCCCCTGTGGGCAGCAGTTGAGCTGCCTGCAGACTCTGCAGCGTCGGTTCAATCCACGGCCACCAGGAGAGGGTCCCACATGATGCACAGACCTCTCCTGCACCCGCTGCTCCCCTCAGCAGTGTATTTCATCAGTCTGCCTATTCTGCTCTCCGCTCTGGCTCTGGTGCATTCTCTTACCCTCCCACGCTTCTGACTGTACCCAGTGCTTGTATAAATAAATAAATAAATCTTAAAAAAAAAGATGCATAAAGGTATTCCCCTCTTTAGAGGGGAATATATATATATATATATATATTTATATATATATTATATATATATATAATCTATATATATATCTTGATACATTGATTTTGGTGCCATATAGTCTAAAGGTGAACTTTAATCAGACTGTCATATTAAAAGGTGCATTTTACCAAACAAACTTTCTTTGCTCCAATGCATATTCTTTGCTCCTTTGTCAATGATTACTTGACCATAAATCTGTGGGTTTATTTCTGGATTTTCTATTCAATTCCATTGGTCTGTGTGTCTGTTCTTGTTCTAATACCATGCAGTTTTGATGATTATGGCTTTGTAGTATAGTTTGAAGTCTGGGAGTGTGATGCCTCCATTCCCTTCTTTCTTTTTCAGGAGAGCTTTGGCTATTCGGGGTTTTTGGTGATTCCATATGAATTTCATCAATAATTGTTCTATTTCTTTGAAGAATGACATTGAAATTTTGATTGGAATAGCATTGAATCTGTATATTGCTTTTGGTAGGATGGGCATTTTAATAATGTTTATTCTTCCAATCCATGAGCAGGGGATGTCTTTCCATTTCTTTGTGTCTTCTTCTATTTCTTTTAACAGTGTTTTATAGTTTTCTTTGTATAGGTCCTTTACCTCTTTTGTTAGATTTATTCCCAAGTATTTGATTTTTTTTTTGTTTCGATAATAAAAGGGATGGTTTTTTGATTTCTTCTTCTTCAGATTTATTGTTTGTGTATAGGAAGGCTACTTATTTTTGTGTGTTGATTTTGTATATCCTGCCACTTTACTGAACTGATTGATTAGTTGAATTAGTTTTTCTGTGGAGTTTTTGGGGTTCTCTATGTATATTATCATATCATCTGCAAATAGTGATAGTTTGACTTCTTCTTTACCTATTTGGATTCCTTGTATGTCTTTTTTTAATTTAAGATTTATTTATTTATTTATGCAAGCACTGGGTACAGTCAAAAGCGTGGGAGGGTGAGAGAATTCACCAGAGCCAGAGCAGGAAGCAGAGCAGGCAGAAGGACCGAAGTACACTGCTGAGGGGAGCAGCAGGCAGCAGGAGAGGTCTGCGCGCCATGCAGGACCCTCCTCGAGTGGCCGGGGAGCAGCCGGGGATTGAAATGGCACTGCAGAGGCTGCAGGCAGCTTCGCAACCCAGCGCTCAACCGCTGTGCCACCGGGGAGGCCCCTTTGTATGTCTTTCTCTTGTCTTATTGCTCTGGCTAGGACTTCCACTATTATATTGGAAAGCAGTGGTGAGAGTGGACATCCTTGTCTTGTTCCAGATCTTAATGGGAATGCTTTCAACTTTTTGCCATTGAGAATGATACTGGCTGTTGGCTTGTCATATATGGCTTGTCATACATGGCTTGTCCACTATTATATTGGAAAGCAATGGTGAGAGTGGACATCCTTGTCTTGTTCCAGATCTTAATGGGAATGCTTTCAGCTTTTTGCCATTGAGAATGATACTGGCTGTTGGCTTGTCATATATGGCCTTTATGATATTGAGGTATGTTCCTTGTATCCCAAGAATTTCAAGGGCTTTTATCATGTTGCTACATGCAAAAGAATGAAGCTTGACTACTACCTAACACCATGCACAAAAAACACCTCAAAATGGATTAAAGAACTAGACATAAGACCTGAAACCATAAAATACATAGAAGGAAATATAGGCGAAACACTACAAGATATGCACCTCAAAGACATCTTTACAGACACATCACCCAAAGCAGTGATAGTGAAGGCAAAGATAAACAGCTGGGACTACATCAAATTAAAGAGCTTCTGCACAGCAAAAGAGACAATAACAAAAACAAAGAGAAACCCCACAGACTGGGAGAACATTTTTGCACACAACACTAATGATAAAGGACTGATGACAAAAATCTACAAAGTGCTGATGAGACTCAACAAAAACAAAGAAAATAATCCAGTCAAAAAATGGGCAGAAGAGCTAAAAAGAAACTTCTCTGAAGAGGAAATGCAAATGGCCAACAGGCATATGAAAAAATGTTCAACATCACTTGTAATCAGGGAAATGCAAATCAAAACTACCATGAGATACCATCTTACACCAGTGAGAATGGCACATATTAAAAAAAACTAGCAACAACAAATGTTGGCAAGGTTGTGGAGAAAAAGGAACGCTCCTGCACTGCTGGTGGGAGTGCAAACTGGTCCAACCACTATGGAGAGCTGTGTGGAGATTTCTTGACCTACTAAACATAAAGCTTCCATATGATCCAGCAATTCCACTCCTAGGTATTTACCCAAAGGACACAGAAACATCAATTCCAAAGAACACCTGCACCCCTATGTTTATAGCAGCACTGTTTACAATAGCTAAGCTTTGGAAACAACCCAAATGCCCAAACATAGATGACTGGATCAAGAAGATGTGGTACATATACACCATGGAATATTACTCAGCATTCAAAAAAGATAAACACATGCAATTTGCAGCAACATGGATGGAGCTGGAAGGGATCATGCTCAGCAAAATAAGCCAGAAAGAAAAAGAAAAATATCGGATGGTCTCACTCATAGCAGTAATCTAGAAAACTTAAATAAGGGACCAGGAAAATGAATAACTATAAAAAAGTGAAAATCAAAATCAACAAACAACTATGAACCAGAGACACTCTATGGGGAGTGGGGGACAGGGAAAGGAGGGCTTGGGGTCAAAATAAGGGGGTTGTAATTGTAAGGGGAATATAAAAATAAAATTTAAATAATAAAATAAATAAATAAGTAAAACAAATAAACAAACAAAACAAAACAAAAATAAAAGGTGCATTTTAATCAGTCAGCCAGCTATCAGGAAGACAGGGGGTTAAAACCCTAAAGAAACTGTCTTAACATTTTATTTCCAGCTGGCTCTTCATAGTGAATTGAACAAAGACCTTTGTTCCGCTGTAAGCTGGACTGCACCACTGCCAGGAGCTCGTGATGTCCAGACCTGAGCTCCTCCTTGCTCTCAGACACTTGGCCTTAAGCACATCCTCTTGAGCTCGGCCTGGACTCCACACACTCCGCTAAGTGTGTCCTTGGGCTAGAAAATTAACTCCAGTAGACTAACCATGAACAATGTGTGTGTGCAGATTTCCTACTATATCATGCATAGTGTCCTACCAGATTCCTTCCTTGCCCCTATCAAAAGTACACCCATGAGCAGAAAGCCACAGCCAGGAGAGGGAAGGAGAAAAAAGTTATCTAATTTTTTTATAATAGTTGAATAATGGCTTATTAGAAATGAGAATGGGATAGAATCTTAAGCATTGCTTTGTAATACAGAGTTAGGAGTGTGAGGTCTCAAGTCAGCTCATCTAAGTTTAATTCCCTTTTGCCCCTTCCTAGTTGTGTCCTTAATCATTTTTGTTCAAATTTCCTTATCTGGTGAATTTGGTAGGGACATTATGAATATTAAAGTTTTTTTTAAATGATGATAAGTAGAGGACCTGCATATAATAAGCATTCAAAAAGCTGATTATTATTCATATTGGGGGAAAAAAGTAGCCCAATATTATAAATTACACATAATTCAGAGGGGAAAAAAAACCTACGAAAATGGGGAGGGAGAATTCTCTAAAATATTAAGATATATTCCATCTTCTGGCTGAAATAATTAAACTATTTTTTTCTGCTGTACTTATGTGTATGTAAAACTGACATAATGTCCAAGAAGAGCTAGTATAATTTTTTTTTTTTTAATATGCTGTCCTGGCAGAGCCTACTTTGTCTAAGTACATGGTTTCTCTTTTGCTGGCATAAAATGTGTTCCATTCACTTCAAGTCTGTGGAGCCAGGCCTCTCAAATAGTTAAAAAGAAAAATGGAAATAGTGATAATTACTCACTAACTTGAATTAATGTGACTGCATTATGCCCTAATAACTGCAGTTTACTCATGTCTCCCCTGTAATAATCCAAAATTAATTTCATTTTATGCTTGCAAATAATCAGTTTATTTATAAAGGTTAGCCATATTTCTTAGCAAAGTTATTCCTTTCTCATTACTTACTGAATTGTGCTAATGAAGCCGAGGCTGTAGATACAGACAGATCTATTTCTCGGCTCTTGTTGCTGTTTAAAGAGCAGCATGGAAAGGAATAATCTGTAGATAGCTGATTATGGAGCCTGGAAATCTGATTCCAGTCTCAGCTATTTTCAGTGTACAAAGGCACTTCAGTATCTCCTAGTATCTTCAGTTGAGGGGAGCAAAGCTTCCCCTAGGGAAAAAGTACATTAGCTCTCTGAACTCTTCCAGGGAGTTAGAGCTATGTAAACTACCCTTCTCAGATCATAGTACTGGAGGATGCTTATTGTATGCCAGACACACTTCCAAGTGTAGTTTTCACAATGTCTTGAGGAAGTAGGTGCTATTTTTAGCTGATTTTGTAGATGAAGAAACTGAGTCACAAAAAAAAGATTAAGAAATTTACTGAAGATCCTATAGCTATTGGGTATTGAAGTTATGATTCAAATTTGGGCCGTTAGCTTAAGAATCTATGAACTCAAACACTATACTCTGGGACTTCTCAATATACATACAGATCCCAGAAAACATTCTACAGTTTACAGGTGAGTCATCAACTGTTTCCCTATTGCAAGATGAAAATAAATGATAGTCATAAGAGAGTAACTTCTTAGGTTTTTGCACTTAGCGAACTAGTAATTGTCCTCTTGATGGCCTCTTCTCACTTTTGGTTTCATTGGATGCCCAATTATACTATTCTAATTTGATTATGCAGATATGCTATTCTATAAAAATAATCTCCAATTTTTTCATGCCCATATGTTTCTATTCCCAACTACAGAAATGCTTTATGACGTGGGAGATTGCTTATCCTTTCTGGAGCTCGGTATTTTCAACTGCCCATAAAAAACAGAGGTATAATTTAAATCTCTAATGACTTTTTAACTCTAACATCCTGTCCTATAATTTCATAAGAAGGGAATCAAAGCTTTGCATTGTTTTGCTTTTGGTACTTATCCTTACTAGCAAACCAAGTTCTTGGTTTTCATGTAGTAAATTCTAAGTCTTACTAGGTCTCCATGTATTTTGTAATAATCTAAATTCTAATACAGTTTTTTAAAAAACTATTTTAATTAGACACTGGGGTTAAAGGGTTAATCCAATGTAGCTGCATGGTAAATTTGAATCAGAATTTCCTGAAGCATCAAGTGATTTAACAATGACCTGCCACCTTGGTTGCACAGTCTCAGGTGGCTCACAAAGATCTACTTCACAAAGATTGTGCAAGGCTGCTGAAGAAAGCACAGTTTAGAGATAGTAATATAAATACTAGTTGTGCTATGCAGTGATCCCTGTTACCCTTTAAGAGACTTGTAAAGTCATGTTCTCAGAAGTAATTGCTAGAAGGAAAGAAAACTGGAGTATATCGCTTTTCGCAAATTCTGCTCCCTAGGTAGTTACATGTAAGTACAATTTATATCATTCTCCCTCCAGCCACACATGAGTTTATATACCATAGGGTATGAGCTTCTTGGTGCACCCATATAAAGATAATAGGGTCACATATATCCTGGATTGGCAGAAATTGGAAGGGAATGCTCAGACATATTGCAAGAATTTGCAGAGCAGTGGGAATCTGGAAGTGGACTGTTGGCAGTTCTTCCTCCTTTATTAATCATTGTGAGTGTGGCAGATGGTCCCTCTGTTATTTTCCAAGAGAAATGAGAGCAGGAGTATATATAGAGTGAGAGGTCCCCATTTTCTACTTTCCTCATTCAAGAAAGTCAGTGATTGCCTTGATATTAGATGAATCAATGAATAGATTTTATTAAACAATTAATTTATTGAGTGCTACCTATGTTCCAAGTACTACTGTTATTGGAATGGTGATAGAGAAATGAACTAAACTTTTGCCCTCATGTAGTTTATATCAAATACGCAGCGATAAAATGTAATGGATAAAGGGCCTCCCCTGGTGGCCGCAGGTGGTTGAGCGCAGTGCTGTGAAGCTGTCCATAGCCTCTGCAGTGCGGGTTCAATTCTGGCCAGCCAGCAAGAATCCCACATGGCACAGCAGACCTCTCCTGTCTCGCCCACTGCTCCCCTCAACAGTGTATTTCAGTCAGTCTGCCTATTCTGTTCCCCGTTTTGTCTCCGGGGAATTCTCTCACCCTCCCATGCATCTGGCCTGTACCCCGGTTTTTGTATGCATGAATAAATAAATCTTTTTTAAAAAATGTAATGGATAAAATAAGAAAAAAGTATAGACTTTATCAGATCAAGGGCTAGCAAGTTAGGACTGGTGAGTCAAATCTGCTCTACCTCTTGTTTTTATAAATAAAATTTTGTTAGACTACTATTGTCTTTCATTTACCTATTGTTGGTGGTTGTTTTTGTGCTAGAATATCAGTGTAGAGTAGTTGCACAAAGAATACAGAAAAAGTCTCCTAACCCCTGAATCAGATGTTAGTAAGTAGTATGGGTAAAGATACATCCCAAAAGGAGAAGAAAAATGGTGTATTTTTGAGAGCGTGGTTGGAGGACAAGACCCTGAGAAGTATAAAGAACTAAGGAAGAGGGAACAAGTCTTGGGGCTTTTAAAGCAAGAGCACAAATGACAGGACTAGCAAGTTCACGGGCTCCGAGATAGGAGAGTGCTTAGAATGTTCTAGAAAGTGCACATAGGCCAAGGTTGTTGGAGCACAGTGAAAAGATAAAAGAAAGATAGTGTTATAGGACAGGGAGAGGGGCAGCCCAAAACCCTGCAACCCTGCCTATTCTAAATGGGTTCTGCTACCCGCCGCATCAACACAAAACATATGAGACTTTAATGGGAAGGAACTTTAATAAAACTAGGAAACAATACAGGTAAGGCAAAGAGTCTAGTTTCTAAATGAAGCACCCAAAGTTACCCATCCCCTCGTGGGTAAAACTCCATCCAAATGGGATCGGCCCAGAACAAGGCCCCAAAGCCTGCTACAAGTCTAAAGCATCTTCCAGTGGGGACCCACAGAAAAGGGTCACAAACAACCAAACAAGCCCGGAAGGAAAAGAGCAAAATCAACATCAAGATAAAAGCTGCCATTGTCACCTCCCCACGGGTCTCACCCACATCTGTGTCACCCAGTCCACGACCAAAAGACAAGCGCAGCTTCTTCACGTGTCTCTAGGCTCCATGTGCCTCCTCCAGGTCTCCTGGCTCCTTCCTGCTTCATTCCTCAGTCTCTTCTTCTGCTTCTCCTCTTCCTGCTCAGCTCCACCCTCCCTTGGGTGGGGCAGGGAACCTCCCCCTTCCCTGGGGACCACCCTGTTACAATAGGAGATCAAGTAATGGGGCTGAAGGTGACAAGTTAAATTTAGGGTTTTCTAGGCCACCATGAATTCTCTGACTTACATTCTAAATTAATTAGAAAACTTTGGGGGATTTTGACCAACTGACATCTGACTTAAATTCTAACAGGATTTTCTCTGGTTGCTGACTTGAGATCACCCTGATGGGGAACAAGGTCAGAGTGAGGAGAACTAGTAAATGTTGTAAGGAACCAGAATGAAAATATGGTGGCTTGGAAAACAGAAGTGGAGATGATTTAAAAAAAAAAAAAGCAGTGATAGTAATAGAGACTTGATTTCTAATAAATACTACTTTTACTACTTTTATTCAGCTTAAGACAATGAAAACAATGTTATTTTGAAATGGTATGAAATATTACTTATTACTTTCCTGCAAGTATATTTGTGTCATATATCTTTTTTTCCATGTATATTTGCTTTGTCATAAGGTGTTTACTCATTAGGATTTAAAAATGTTTTTGTTTCATCACTTATTTTCCATAGGAGGCTGTGACTTAAATGTCCTATTGTGAAAATGCAGATAGTCTGCAATGGAGGGGGAAATACCCCCTAAGTTCTTTAAGATTCTCTTTCCTGTACTTTACTTCAATTACCACTGAGAAATCTGGCAATTTAAAATAGGACCCTCCATCACTAACATGAATTAGCAAGGTTCCACTATAATAATTTCCCATTAAAATCCATGAAGTTCAAGTTTTACATGATGAGTTCAGAGATGGCTACACAAATGCTTTGCTCTGCAGGCAGTCTATTTAATGTAATGTAAAAGCTATCATGGCTTTTAAAACTCACCTGAAGAATAGCTAGAAATTGGAGTTTAAGCAAGAGAGTACTGAGTTTTAGAAAGGAATATTTAAAAAGAAGAATAAAAATATAAAAAGCAAGCATATCCCATTGTTAGATTTGGATGAGTATATGAGAAGGACATCTCAACACTTGCTCTCTAGGCTGTTGACTGAGATCAACCAGTCAAAAATGTGTTTGCGGTGCTGCTAGAAAGTGACCATTGATGATCACTACTTCAGCAGCACACTAGGGAAAATATAATTAGAAAAATGGAAATTAGAATTGAAGAAAGTGAAAGCCAAATTACAATACTTGGTGTGAGAGAGTTGAAGAGAAAAGTGAAGGCTGCCAAATTCAATGCCCTAGAGAATATTCTGAAGGAAAAGAAATCCTGCAAGATTCTTTAGCTTTTCAAGGAAAGAAACAAGACAAACTTTCTATAATAAGCTTTACAAAAAGTCATTCCATCAATTAGATTCTCTAGAAATTACAATACAGCATAGAATTGTAGAAAAAACATGTTTACTTTGTTGAAACCAAACTGGGGAGAATTGGTTTATTATGACAAATAACACTACCATATATTTCTACAGGATTTTATAAAAGCATTTTTGTAAACATTTCCTCACAAAGCCAAGAAAGATTGTTGGTGACAGTATTTTTCAGATGAGAAAACTATGGGTTGGGAAAGTTAAGGGGAAAGCGTTTGGAACAAGGGTTACAACCGAGTTCTGACATAGAACATCTTTCAGTACCCAAGACCTCTTTGCTATGATGGATCTCTATTGTATTGAAAATACAATATTAGACTTTTGGAACTTTTTTCAGAAGTTGAATCATAAGCCATTGCTATTTGCACTACACTTCCCTGTTTACAAGTCATGTCTGTACTATCTACTTTGGTCTTTCCATTTTATAGATGAGGAAACTATGTCTGAACTACTTATCTAAGATCAAACAACCCATAAGCACAGGAGTGAAAATGCAAATCCAGTTCTTCTGAATCCAAAGTTATTTCTTCTTCCATGCCATTTTAAAAATTGTGTTCAAAATAAACTATACACACACACACACACACACACACATTAGGGAAAGAGAGAGAGAGAACTCATGATAATGTGAACTGTGTGCCAGCAGATCCTTGTGACATCAACCCTGATCAAAGTAAGGATCTCCCTTCGATTCAAAATTTCTCATAGAGGAACTGACATTTGAACTAGGACTTAAGGATTTGGAGAGTAATTTCTAAAACAAATACTATACTGATAGATAATAAATGTTAAAATGGATAAAAGTATAAATGGATGGATAAATGGAAAATATTTGTAACAAGTCTAGAATTCTATTTATCTCACTAATTATTCATATTTTCTTTCAAACCTTTTCTTTAGATTCCCTTGACTATGCCAAGTGCTGTTAGGTACACATCCTTTTTGCTTCTATATTGTGAGGTGTATTCAACTGTGACTCCCTTTATTTTTTATTTTTTTTTTTAGAGGCATGTTTTATTTATTTATTTGTTTTGTTTTGTTTGTTCGTTTATACATGCACTGGGTACAGTCAGAAGCACGGGAGGGTGAGAGAATTCACCAGAGCCAGAGCAGGGAGCAGAGCAGGCAGAAGGACCAAAGTACACTTCTGAGGGGAGCAGCGGGCGGCAGGAGAGGTCTGCGCGCCATGTGGGACCCTCCTCCGGTGGCCGGGGAGCATCCGGGGCTTCGCTCGGTGGCGCAGGGCGGTTGAGCGCTGG